>NC_088776.1:43856794-45255993 GCF_954871325.1 Gordionus sp. m RMFG-2023
ATTTCCTCTTCATTAATTATAAATTTTGGGCTTGGTTTCAAAATTATTAGGGAAGGTGGGTTAGAGAAATTCTTTTTAAATATTAAGATCTTGGATGCTTTTTTCTTGAACCTATATTGGGATTTTTTAATGTTAAATGTTAGTCTTGGATGCTTGGATATTTTTTCCAGATATTGTAGGGTAGAATCTATATTGGAATTTTTTAATGTTAAAGGTTAGTCTTGGATGCTTGGATATTTTTTCCAGATATCGTAGGCTTGAACCTATATTGGGATTTTTTAATGTTAAATTTTAGTCTTATTTAAT
The DNA here is from genome assembly GCF_954871325.1 of Gordionus sp. m RMFG-2023. Classification (NCBI taxonomy): domain Eukaryota; kingdom Metazoa; phylum Nematomorpha; class Gordioida; order Chordodea; family Parachordodidae; genus Gordionus; species Gordionus sp. m RMFG-2023. The sequence continues at coordinate 43,857,101 of NC_088776.1, forward strand.
ATCTCTGGGCTTGGTTTCAAAATTATTAGGGAAGGTGGGTTAGAGAAATTCTTTTTAAATATTAAGATCTTGGATGCTTTTTTCTTGAACCTATATTGGGATTTTTTAATGTTAAATGTTAGTCTTGGATGCTTGGATATTTTTTCCAGATATTGTAGGGTAGAATCTATATTGGGATTTTTTAATGTTAAAGGTTAGTCTTGGATGCTTGGATATTTTATCCAGATATTGTAGGCTTGAACTTATATTGGGATTTTTTATTGTTAAAGGTTAGTTTGGAAACCTATATTGGGATTTTTTAATTAAATGTTAATCATATTTAATATATCTGGGCTTGGTTTCAAAATTATTAGGGAAGGTGGGTTAGAGAAATTTTTTTTAAATATTAAGATCTTGGATGCTTTTATCTTGAACCTTTATTGGGATTTTTTAATGTTAAATGTTAGTCTTGGATGCTTGGATATTTTTTCCATGTTAAATGTTAGACTTATGTTATTCTTTTTATAAAGTAATATATTTTACCTGTTTACTAATTGGTAAATCAGATATTTCCTCTTCATTATTTATAAAATTAATATATCTGGGCTTGATTTCAAAATTATTAGGGAAGGTTGGCTTGAGAAAATCTTTTTAAATATTAAGATCTTGGATGCTTGGATATTTTATCCAGTTTAACCTATATTGGGATTTTTATTATTAAATGTTCGTCTTGGATGCTTGGATATTTTTTCCAGATATTGTAGGGTAGAACCTATATTAGGATTTTTTTAATGTTAAATGTTAGTCTTATGTTATAAATTTAATATCTCTGGGCTTGATTTCAAAATTATTAGGGAAGGTGGGCTTGAGATATTCTTTTTATAATATCTTGGATGCTTGGATATTTTATCCAGATATTGTAGGCTTGAACCTATATTGGGATTTTTTAATGTTAAAGGTTAGTCTTGGATGCTTGGATATTTTTTCGAGATATTGTAGGCTTGAACCTATATTGGGATTTCTTAATGTTAAATGTTAGTCTTATTTAATATCTCTGGGCTTGATTTCAAAATTATTAGGGGAAGGTGGGCTGAGAAAATCTTTTTAAATATTAAGATCTTGGATGCTTGGATATTTTATCCAGTTTAACCTATATTGGGATTTTTATTATTAAATGTTCGTCTTGGATGCTTGGATATTTTTTCCAGTTACTGTAGGGTAGAACCTATATTAGGATTTTTTAATGTTAAATGTTAGTCTTATGTTATAAATTTAATATCTCTGGGCTTGATTTCAAAATTATTAGGGAAGGTGGGCTTGAGAAAATCTTTTTAAATATTAAGATCTTGGATGCTTGGATCATTACATTTATCATGTTATTTTTTAACTTTTAGAATATCATAATAGACTTGATTAGCCCCCAAAAATTTTATTATATGATAGCCCTCCAACTTATTAGAAATATGCATCTAATATTGACCCTTCTACCGGTTTTACATTATTTTAATGTTTGTTTAATTTCAACAATAGTATATTTATATTTTTGCCTGATTTCTTTATTTGTCTAGGCTAACCCTAATCCCTCACATTGCTACCAAACATGATGAATCTTTTATTAAAGATAAGCAAAGAAAAAAATGGCGATTCAACAACCGCCTTACCCGCTCTAGAGTTACTGGTGGCCAAGATAATAAGGCACTGTGAACTCCTCTGGAGGTTTATTTTGTTTTTTATCTAATGTTTTATATCTATATGTTTATTTTATACACCCAGTTGCCTCCAAATGATATTTCTATCACCACTACCACAATCCTTATGCCACCTCTGCCTAATTTTTAATAAATAAAAGCATTTAATTCCACTATCATTTACCTCATTAGGAGTTATTATAAATAATACTTTATCCGATTCCCTGAGGAACTTTCATGAATATTTAGAGAGATGTTCAAACGTGAATGTGTAGTGCGGCCAATTTCATTAACATTATTAATGGGAAAATATGCGGTAGTTTTGTCATGGCCTTTATAACAATACTTACGACCGTTTTATGGTTGAGTTGACAATGTCGTTCATGATTCTATTTTAGAGGGGGATACCAAAACTGACACTTTGGCAGAAATATCATTTTGCGTTCTTTTTTTACCAGTAGCCCAGGGCCTCAGCTTTATCAGGACGCAATGGGTGTTGTACACTGCTTTGGTAATCCGTCATTATTCATTACTTTCACCCACAACCCTAAATGGGATGATATTATACATTAATTTTTCCTTCTGCAGACGACTGAAAGGATTTGCTCTTAATTTTACCAGACACACAGAATAATAATTATTCCTCATCATTTTTTAAAAAAATTACCTAAATTTATATGGCAAGAAAAACAAATTTCTTAAAAAATATATAAATAAATTGCATATAAGTTTCATTAGTATTGAATGGCATTTTTGTAATTTAAATAAATAGCATTTTTTGTACTTAACAAAAGATATAGATAGCCCTTATCAAATTTTTTGATAAAAGGAGTTAACCCACTAATTGGTAAATCCGAGATTTCCCCTTCATGTGTTGATAAATTATTTAGAAATTTAACTATCTCCGGGTTTGGGAAATAGTTTTGAAACTTAATATGGGATGGACTGGGCTTGAAAAATATTCCTCAAGATTAATATTTGCTTGCACCTGACTTGGGAATATCTTATAAATTATTATGGGCCTGGCTAGGAAAAAATTTTCAAAATTATTATGGGTTGAGCTAGGCTTGAGAATTTTTTTTATAAATTATAAGGTCTTGAACGCGTGGAAATTTTTTCCAAATATTATGAGCTTGGACCTGGCTTGAAATTTTTAATGTTAAATGTTAGTCTTATGTAACCAGTAATATATTTACAAATAATTTTGGTATTGGATACAAGCTCATTTAAATATATTTTGACTCAAATAATAGTTTCCACTCTTAGTCCTAATGGGTTGGACTCAATGACATTGCTTGGACTTGACATAAATGGGGAGGGGGGTTTAAAAATTATATAAATTGGAGATTTTTAAAAAAAGGTAACATCTTTCTTAAAAAAACGAATAAAATTCTTATTCTCCGTCATTTTTGACGGGCTATCTACTAGTTAATATAATATATCAAATATAATTTTTTATAAAGTGAGTAATTTTAATTTATTTATCTTAATAAAAGTAAAATATAATTATAAACCTATTGATAAAATTAAATAATAAATTAAGAAAATATTAAAGCACAATACAAACATTGGAATATTATATGTCGTAGATTTACAGTATATCTAATTATCAAATGACAATCAAGTAATTTTTACCAATATAGCGAATTATATATTTTACAGAAAACTAAAAATATTGATAAGGACATCAGAAAATATCTTTTAAAGATATTGTGGGATGAATAATATGAAGATTAAATTTAAATATCATTTTTACTTAAAATAAATAGATGGCGTTAAATAATTGAATGCAAATTGTTGCTATATTTAATATCAAGAGCATTGATTAGTAAAATTTGTTAAATTATTAACTGTAATATATTCTCTAACTGTCAAATATGTTTGTAAAAGTGGAATTTTACCTAGTATTTTATTAATTCTATATAATAGACTTACTTTTTATAAATAAATTTCTTATAATTGTTTGGAATAAATTATTACCATGCTTTTATATTAAGGTATATACAATACAAATAATTTATTATATTTTTATTTTATATAAACTAATAAAAATGTTTTACAAAAGTAAAATACTTACGTAAATTATGAAATGGTAAAAGATTCTCATTCTCATTAATATCTGCTGTCACATCAATAGAAGTAGATTATCATCTTCTAAATCTATAATGGAGGGCATTATTAAAACCTAGAATTTATACTATAATATAATTAAATAAATATAATTTTTTTTTACAAAAAATTTGCAAAATTGTTGAAATATAAAATCTGGTGGAATGGTGGTTGATAAAATATGATGTAGATAGATATTTTTTTTAAATAATATTTTAATTTAATTTTTATTTTATTTATTGCCTTTAAGTAAAAAGTAATTTTTAAAAGAATCGGGATCGAATATTTAAAAAATGATCTCGATCACGTTCCACAATTTAAGGTCAGGATCTTAAATCCGAGAAAATTGACAAATTTAGGATCAAATCCAGGATCGGCGATTTTTTGATTCGATCCTTTAAAAACTCTGTATTCAGAATAATTCAGAGTTTGCAAATTTCAATTAAAAAGTATAATATATTTGTATAAAACCAGACAGAAGGCCTGCAAAATAGTTTTTAGTTGAACCCCCTGAGATTATTAAGGCTAGTGGCGCCCCTGTATTAATGAGTATACGATCTGTTAAGGGAGCAGGCTATTAAGCCTAGCACTAGAGGAAGGTAATGGCGTAATATACGAATAATAAGGAATGGAATAAATATTTATTAAAAAAAAAGAAAGTTGATTGACTTGTGATAAATAAAATAATAAATAAAAGGGATGATTTTGTAAAAAAAAACAAATATATAAGCGCGAAAAGAAAAAAAAACGATGATATATTTTTTTTTATGTACGATATATATTTTATTGATTTTTATTGAAGAAAAAATAAAGAAATATTGAAAGAAAAATAAAGAAATATAGAAAAGTAAAAAATATAAATAGTGTTGTTTGATATTTAAAAAAAAAAGAAATATAGAAGAAAAAATAGGGTTAATAACAAAAATTAAAAGTGGTTACCCCGACACATTACGGGAAAAAGTTTATTTTAAAATTAGGAAACATAGTAAAAGGTTTAAAAAAGAAGGAAACCTGAAATTATAAGAATAAGAAAACATAGTAAAAGGTTTAAAAAAGAAGGAAACCTGAAATTATAAGAATAAGGAAACATAGTAAAAGGTTTAAAAAAGAAGGAAACCTGAAATTATAAGAATAAGGAAACATAGTAAAAGGTTTAAAAAAGAAGGAAACCTGAAATTATAAGAATAAAGAAACATAGTAAAAGGTTTAAAAAAGAAGGAAACCTGAAATTATAAGAATAAGGAAACATAGTAAAAGTTTTAAAAAAAGAAGGAAAACCGGAAATTATAATAATAAGGAAACATAGTAAAGGGTTTTAAAAAAGAAGGAAAACCTGAATTTATAATAATAAGGAAACATAGTAAAAGGTTTTAAAAAAAAAGAAGGAGAACCGGATTAATAAATTTTTGTACGTCATACAAGATATATGTATAGCTGCATCTTTAGTTTGTTTACAATTCTCATAATATTTTATTTATTAACGTTGCAAATTGTTAAACTCTTTATATTAAAAGTATTAGTTAACTTTTTGTAGAGAGAAAATGAAAACTTTTAAATTTATGAAATGTTGGGAATTACAATATAATATTGTGGGAGCACTAGTCATATTAGGGATTTGGATGTGTAGTTTGATTTGGGGTAGAAGAGTCAAAAAGAGTCGTAGCATGAGAATAAAGGGCCAGACATTAACAATAGAGGGGCATAATGGAGAGGAGGATGTTATGGGAAAGGTAACATGGTTGCCTGTTCAAGAATTAATTAATGGATGGACAGAGAGTGAAGTGGATAAATTAATAAGTAAGCCTGATGAGAGGGAAATATATAGTGATAAAAGGTTGACTAGGGGACCTAGAGATGATTCTCAGGGACGGAGAGGGAAAATAAGACCCAGTTTTGACTCGAGAGTGAGGGGAAGAATGAATTGTTATAATTATGGAAGACAATGACATATGGTCAGAGATTTTAGGGAGGCAAAGTGTTTCGAATGTGGTAGATTTGGTCATATAGCCCCTTATTGTCCAGGAAAACAAGAGAAATTACGATGCGCTGGTTGCGGAAGATTTGGACACAATAAGGAAAAATGTAATACGGGAAATTATAATACTCGAGGAGGTTTTCCCAAGAGAGTAATGGGACCAATTCAACTGTGCGAACCATTGAGGATGCCAGAGTTGGGTGAAGAGGAGTATTTCCAGAGGGAGTTGAAGATCAAACCGTGGAATGTTTTCGATGTCGAGAAAGAAGACATGTGGCAAGGGATTGTGCTAATTTGTGACTATATGATGGTAAAAAAAATGATACACGGGGCCAAAAGAGTGGGTTATGGGAAACAAACAAAATATATTCACGAGAACAAGGAAATATAATTGGGAATGTAAGGATGATACAAGACGAGGTAATACATGATCCTTGTCCTAGAGTAATAATAGACTTCAATGGAAATAGGGTACCTATGCTATTTTACACGGGAGCAGCTATTTCAGTAATAGTTATACGAGATATAGGAGTATTTGGCCCGATGGAATGATAGCAAATGAAGGCTTGAGAATACGGCAATTCGATGGGTCGCAAATAGCAGTAATGGGAAGAGTGGAAATAGAGGTAATGACGGAAGGAGGGATAGAGGCTTTAGACTATTCGATTATTAATAGGAGAGTAGAAGCGGTATTGGGGTGGGATTGGATCACCAGGATTGGTCCATGGTATAGTTTTTGGGGGGTATTTGCATGGTGGGGAGTATTCGTTCCGATGGTGAGTGATGATACAGATGGGAGGAGGACATATGAGGACGTGGAAGTAATGCCCGAGATTGAGAACATGTTCAATTGGGAGCGGGAGGGAGTTGAGGAAATGAGGGGAGAAATTAGGGATGGAGGTCTGGGAGTAAGGTTTAGGAATGAGGGAACCAGGAGAGATAATCATAGTGGAGTAAGCGGAGAGTGGGGAAGGGAAATGGAAAGGAATAATTTTATAAGAGGGATTGGAGTGAATAAGTTTAAGGGGGAAATAAGGGCGCATAATCCTAAGGGGAAAATAGGGAATAATTACAAGGGGGAAATAGGGGCGTATAATTCTAAGGGGAATAATTCTAAGGGAGAAATAGAGGCGTATTATTTCAAGGGGGAAGTAGTGGCGAGTAATAGGGAAGTGGAGGAAATTTGTACCAAGGAAGGGGAAAAAAATAATTGTAAGGGGTGGGGGGGGGAAGGAATTACGAGGGAGAATTAGCGGTCGGGAGTTATGGGCATGCGAGTAAGGAAAAGGACAGACACTGGGAGAGGAAGATCCAGAAGACAACCGATAATGAAGCGAAGAGCGGGAAAGGGAAGTTGCATGATAATAATGAAAATATAATAAAAAAAGAAATGACAAAGGAGCATCCGAGCCAAAAAACGGCATGTGGGAAACGGGAAGGAGAGTTTGAAGTAATCAGGATGCAGGAGGGAGTAAGAAAATTTGTGGATGATTATCAAGAAATTTTTGACGAAGAGTTGGGCTGTTTAAAAGATTACGAAGTAGATATCAAATTAAAAGAGGGATGTGTACCAAAGTTTTGTGCTTTGAGGCGAGTACCGTTTAAATGGAGGAAGGATGTCAAAATGGAATTGGATAAATGGGTACAGAAAGGCATCATATGTGATGTGGAATATAGTGAATGGGCAACGCCGTTAGTGCCTGTGAAAAAAGCTAATGGTCAACTACGCCTGTGCGCTGATTTTCGAGTGACTCTAAATCCCTGGGTCGTAGAAGTTAAATATCCCTTACCGAGAATTGAAGAAATTTTAGCGAATTTGAAGGGAAGTATATATTTTTCAAAAGTTTAAAATCAGAAGTAATAAAGTTGTTAACCATTACTACTCCCAAGGGGTTATTTGCGTTTTGTAGATTACCTTTTGGATTAAGTGCATCCGCTCCGATATTTCAGAGGAATATGGCTGCCGTTTTTCAAGGGATGGAAGGCGTATTCTATTATATGGATGACGTATTGGTAATGGGGCAAACTCCAGAACAGCATGAGCAAAGATTGAAGGAGGTGTTCCGAAGAATTAAAGAAAAGGGTTTGCGGGCCAGTGCAGAAAAAAGCGTGTTAGGAGTGACGGAAGTCGTATATTTGGGACATAAAATAACGGGAAAAGAGGTTAGACCGTTGGATAAAAATATGACGGGAATTGCGAATATGTTGAGGCCGAATAATAAAAATTGAGGTTCAGGCTTTTTTGGGAATGGTAAATTACTAACACCGATTTGTAAAGGGATTCGCTCAAATAGCTGCGCCATTATATACCCTGCTAAAGAAGGGTGAAAAATTTGATTGGAAGGAGGAACAAGAGAATGCATTGCAGAATTGAAAGCTAGAATTGGAAGGGAGCCCATTCTTATGTGCTTTAACAACGAGTTGGAGGTGGTGTTGGCGGTAGATGCATCGATTAAAGGAGTAGGTGGCGCGTTACTGCATTATATAGATGGGATGGAAAAACCAGTTTTGTTTTTCTCGAGAATATTCAGAGCCGCGGAAACAAGGTATTCCGTGATTGAAAAGGAGGCATTGGCTGTTATATTTGGACTGACGAAATGCCGTGAGCATTTGATTGGGCGTAGGTTCGTGATATATACAGACCACAAGCCGTTAGTACACCTGTTCAAAAAGGATAATAAAGAACTGATGCTGTCGCCCCGGTTACAGAGATGGCTCTTACTTGTGGGAAGTTTTGATGTACAATTGAAATATCGACGGGGAAAGGAAAACTGTTTACCAGATATTCTTTCTAGGTGTGGAGCTGGAGAAGAAGGATATGAAATGGCTCAAGAGGATATAGAGGAAGGAAAGGAGCAAGGACTAATTAGAGCAATGGTCAAAATAGCCAAGGGAGGACCGATAACGTGGGAAGATCTTAAAAGGGCAACTACAAAGGATCGTGAATTGACTCGAATTAAGGCGTGTATAAAGGGGCGAAAACTTTGGAGCGACGGAGATAAAGTTTTAAATACCTCGAAAAGGAATTAGCTATAGTGGATGACTGTGTGGTACGGGGAAGTCGGGGTATAGTACCATTTAAATTGAGAGATCCTGTCTTGGCAATGATTCATGCAGGGCATCAGGGAGTTGAGAAAATGAAACAATGGGGCCGAGAATATGTATGGTGGCCAGGAATGAACAAAGAGATTGAGGACATAAGTCGAAGCTGTGAAATGTGTAACTTGTGGGCGAGTATGTCTCACAGAGACAAAAAAAGTGTATGACCCAAGACTACACAGCCGTGGGAACGTATCCACATCGACTTCTTTGACTTTGAGGGGCAAATATATTTAATTGTGGTAGATGCATACTCCAAATGGGTAGAGTACAAGGTAGTTAGGGGGTTAACTACGCAAATTGTAATAAAGACCTTAAAGAAGTTATGGGCTCGTTTTGGGGTAGCGAGGACGATCGTGTCCGACGGCGGTCCTGCTTTTGTGAGTAGACAATTTGAAAAATTTTGCACGGAAACCGGGGTAAAACATATCTTAGCACCTCCTTATCATCCAAGCTCAAACGGACAAGCGGAAAGAATGATGGCTCAGGTTAAAAGTTGGTTAAGAAAATCGAAATATGGCGGAGGGGGGGAACTATGGATGGCCGTGGCCTATTATAATAATAGTCGAAAAGGGGAGGAGTTGTCACCGGCGGAAAAATTTTTGGGCCGTAGAACTCTCATTCAATTAGATTTGCTAAAACAAGAGGTACCTCCAGAGATGGATTCGGGGGATAACGCGTGTAAATTCGGGATAGGGCAAACGGTTTGGGCTAGAATTTTTGGGGGTATCCGAAAATGGGAATCCGGTGTGGTCATAGAGAACGTGGGGCACAAATTGCATAGGAAAAAGTTCCCAGACGGGAGAGAAGGAATAAGACATGGGGATCAGTTAAAGAGAGGAATGGACCTCGGAAGACTTAGGTCAAGTCAAAAGACTTACCAGTCAGGAGGGAAAAGGGTCAGCATGTGTGAGTCGTATATAGAAGGAAAATAATAATAATTGAGAGAATAAGAGAGCATATAGAATGGGAGACGTAACAATTTTTGGAGGAATAAAAGAGCCTATAGGAATTAGGTGGGAAGGAGGGAAAAATTAATAGAATTGGCAAAGAAGACAAATGTAAATTCTTGGGCGAAGAAAACAAATGTAAATTCTTTCTAATAGTCAAATCTTATCAAATGTAAATTCTTTTTAATAGTCAAATCTTATCATCAAATGTAAATTCTTTCTAATAGCCCAATTTTATCAAATGTAAATTCTTTCTAATAGCCAAATTTTATCAAATGTAAATTTTTTTGTTGATAGTCAAAATTTTGTCGAAGGGAACAAATATAGTTTATATAGTCCCAATTTTTTTTGTCGAAAAGAACAAGTGTAATTATGGTTATTTTGTGTGATAATTAAAATGTCAAAAGAGTTGGAACGATATGTTGTTTGGGATCATATTATTGGAAGAGAATTTGGATATGTTAGAGACGGGAAAGGGGCGGTGTCCCAAATTATTTGATAAAAAGATAATTAATTACTTGGCGTGCAAAGCCTAAGCGTAGGAAGCAGTGGGCCAAAAAAGAAAAAAAAGAGGAACAGAAAAAAATTATTTATTTTTGTGAAGAAATTTTTTTCGTTAAAAGTTATAATTTTTTTCGTAAGTTAAATAAAATTGGTGATTAGCTTGAATTATAAAAGACGAATTCGTTACAAAGTACGTATTTTGTAAGAATTATATAGTATAGAATATATTTAGGTGGATAATCAAAATGGATCAGAATAATGCTCCGGGTTTGCGTAGAAGTTGGATTTGTGGGAATTATGAATTGCTACTCATGGTGCGGTCCCATAGGATCGGGCAAGGGGTCGGGGAAGCGGACGGGGAACTATGAGACGAAATATGGAGGATGGAAGACGGTGTTATCGCTGCCAGGAACGCGGGCATATTCAATATAGATGTCCATGGAATCGGGAGAGGAGGGCAGATGGTAATCGGTGGGAGCAAGCTCGAGCAAGGATGGCAGAGGTTCCAGCGAGGCAGGCGATTGTGGGGGCTCGGACGGAGCAAAGGAGCAGTGAATCGAGGCCGGTCGCAGAAATTACGAGAGCGAGCAGAGATGAAGAAGAGGGAGGCGGTGAATCAAGGCCGGTCGCAGAAATTATGGGAACGAGGAGAGAGGAAGAAGAGGAGCAGCGTGAACATCGTCCAGCAGCTAGCGTGGAATGGCCCATGGTTGATTTAACAGTTGAAGGCGCATACGAGAGGATGGAGGGAAACGGTATAACGAGAGGAGAGGATATCACGGCAGCCGAGCGTATAGAAACTAGTCAAGGAGTGATGGGAACCGAAGAATGGAGGGATCTAGTGGCCGTGTTGGACGATGTTGAGGAGCTTGGAGGCTGGTTGGATGTAATGGTAGAGGATTCGGAATGGGGCAACCTCTGAGAGGAGGGGGCAGATGATCATCTTTGCTGAAGGGGGCGTGTTAAGGGAGCACTATTAAGCCTAGCACTAGAGGAAGGTAATGGCGTAATATACGAATAATAAGGAATGGAATAAATAAATATTTAAAAAAAAAGAAAGTTGATTGACTTGTGATAAATAAAATAATAAATAAAAGGGATGATTTTGTAAAAAAACATATATATATAAGCGCGAAAAGAAAAACAAACGATGAAATATTTTTTTTATGTACGATATATATTTTATTGATTTTTATTGAAGATAAAGTAAAGAAATATTGAAAGAAAAATAAAGAAATATAGAAAAGTAAAAAATATAAATAGTGTTGTTTGATATTTAAAAAAAAAAGAAATGTAGAAGAAAAAATATAAATAGGGTTAATTAACAAAAATTAGCACGATCTTATCCAATTTTGTTTGGTTATTGTAAAAACGCTTAAACACATTGTTTTATAAAATAATTATTTATTTAACTTGCAAACTAGCATAAATTGAAAAGATATATAACATTATATATCTGTGAGTGTATATACTTCTTTGAATATGAAACAGGGGCATCACTAGCCTTTACAATCTCAGGGGGCTCAACTAAAAAAAAATTTACGGGGAACGAAGCCCCCAAACCCTCTAATTTGTGGGCCTTCGGTGCGCTTTTGCCCGAGCTTCTCGATCTAGAAAAGGCTTTCGATAGAATCCCAAGAAAACTTATTTGGTGGGCGCTACGCCACAAAAATCTTCCCGAAGAATATATAAGAATAATACATGATATGTATATGGGTCATAAAACAATGGTCCGTAGCACATATGTTTCAGCAGGCTTTACAATAGCTGAAGGAGTTCATCAAGGGTCGGCTCTCAGCCCACTATTCTTCATTACAATACCTCAAACAGTCCCGTGGAATATGATATTTACAGATGATATTGTGTTACTTGCCGAATCTAAGGATGAAATGTGAGTTGGATAAATATCTTAGAAACGCACGGATTAAAAGTAAATAGAAAAAAGACGGAGTATATGGTGATAGGAGGAGATGAAACAGAGATTATTGATATAAATGAATGGCAGATATCGGCAATTGAAAGCTGCAAATATTTGGGTTCCACTATACAAACAAACGGCACAATAGAAAAAGAGATAAAGAGTAAGATTAATCAAGGGTGGTTAAAGTGGAGATCTTTATCTGGAGTGCTATTTGACAAAAGAATCCCACACAAATTAAAGGGAAAAATTTATAGTTCCATATTAAAACCAACTATTCTATATAGTTCGGAAACATGGACAACCAAAGAATTGGATGAGAGAAGTCTATAAACTATGGAGATGAGAATGCTGAAGATGAGAATGCTGAAGATGATTGCTGAGGTAACAAGAAAGGATAAAGTGCGCAGTACAAGAATACTAAGTAGTTTAAAGGTTGCTCATTTAGACTAAGTTAATGGTAAACAGACTTAGGTAGTATGGGCACACAATGAGAAGGCCTATGAACTACATAGGAAATAAAGTTGAGAGTTTGGAAGTTATGGGCAAACGTAAAAGAGGAAGACCAAAACTTCAATGGGGCCATAAAGTTAGAGACAATATAAAGAAGTATAAATTAGATAAAAGAGATTATATGAATAACAAAGTGGAGAGAGATGTTGAAGGAGATTACCACCAGAAAAGATGAAAGCTAAAGAGAAAAAAAAAATTATATTAATAAAAAATAAACTAGCATATAAATAATTAAAACAATACAAGACATAAAAATAATTTTTTAATACAACATCTATTTATTACAATATAAAGTATTTTCGATTATTGGTATAAAAAGATTTTGCGTCTAAAGAATAACAAGTGATAAAAAAGGTTAATTATTTCATACATATACCTCAATCAATAATAGTTTCTAAAAACCACATAATATAATATAATTCTTAACAACTTATATTGACAAAAGGTCATGAAGCTAATATTTCTCTCTGTTATCATTTTAGACAATGTTTAATAGGAAAAATTTATAGGCCTAACCAAATTAACAATTCTTGAAGAAGAGAATATAAACGACCAATCCAAATCATAAAAATATATAGTGGTTAGAGCTTACTTTTAGATAACATGATGGAAGCTAGATAAGTAATAGAGATAATTATTGTGAGATATATTTCTATAGGATTATCTTCCATTTTTAATGATATATAAACGACTACACATTTGATCATTATTGCTTACCTAAAATATGCAATCACATGCTTTCAGCAGCTGTAGTAATAATCTAAACTTACATAGCTACACAAATAATAGATGCTGGTTAATTGGCAGTCATTGACACACACGATGTTAACTCATATCAGAATTTATTATGTTAGATAAATTGTTAAAACAAAAACACTATAAATCTTTAGAAGAAATTATGCAAATATATTGAAGCCATAAGTTATTTACACGGCAAGATTCCATTTTATAAATGAAACATTTTGTAACTATAAAATAAGAACCAGAGTAATATGATGAAAACAATTAAGATTTTATATATATCGCACTACCTCTAGTTGGTATATTATATCTTAAAATAATAGTAGTTTGTAATAATATCAATAATATACTCGTATTAAAATTTTAACTCAAAACTGTTTTTCAAAGAAGAAAAAAATAACTTTCCTAAAATCGAGTAAAAAAAGAGAAGAAAAGATATCTAATTTATTATATCCATTGTGGGATGAATAATAAGATGTTTAATTTGTAATATTATTATTAAATAAATAGATGGCGTTAAATAATTAAATGCAAATTGTTGCTTATATTTATTATCAAAAGCATTTATTAGTAAAAACTGTCAAATACGTCTGTAAAAGTGGCTTTTTACCTAATATTTTATAACCAATTATATATAGTAGAGGATTATAAACTATATTACTTAATACTTAGTTGGCCTTGAAAATATTTTTAGGAAGAGGCATGTAATTAAATTTAAAAATGAATAATATAATGTTAGTGATTTTGACTCGGCTAATTACAATATTAAACTTGTTAATTTTCAATTAATAAATGATTATATTTATTTAAATAGGGTTATATAATGATCTAAAAAATAAAAGTTAATTAAGCTTTAACTGTTTATGCTAAATAAATATTTAGTGAGTGATATTGATATTCTATTGGTTAACACAGAATTTGATTGCAGGCTGATATGTAAAAATATAATTTATATGTATTAATCTAATCTAATAATTAAAATAATATTCATTTAATAAAAATTAAGATAGTCTTTTAGATAAAAAAATTAAATCTATATATTACGTAATAGAATTATAAAAGAAATCGTTCAGGGAGCAATCAAAAAATTTATTTTTAGTTCTAGGGGCTATTAAGGAGTCATTAAAAAAAATCTTTTTACTTAAGGGGCCTACTCAAATATTTCAGAGGGCTCGAGCCCCTGCGCGCCCTCCCATAGTGACGCCACTGATATGAAATTATGTTATATATTTCTATATTTTCAACATTATAATTTTTTTTTCTAGTGTTAATTTAATAAAGACGCCATTTTATATTATTATCATTTGCAAACTTGCAAGAAATGGCAACAAACGACATACATAATGATTATTATGAAGGGGATGAATTTGAGGAGATTGATCAAACATTAGAACAGCATTTTATTGAAAGTCAAAAATTAGAAAATAATGATAACTTAAATGATCTTCCTAGCTGTAAAAGGTTACGTCTAGAAGCTGTAATTATTCAAAACAAGGTAGATAAATATCACATCAAAGATAATTTGGATATTGAAATTAAAGAGGATATAACTTTGAATCATATTAAAGGTAGTTGATTATAAATAATAAGACATTTAATATTTTTTTAAGCTGAAATGAACCAAATATTAACTTATGATAATGCACAAAATAATACCAATATTCACTCAGCCCTTGACGATCATTATTCCTCTCAAATAAAATCTATTGGAGAAGATCCAGTATATTTTGATATTATTACAATGATAGAAAATATTCCTCATAATAATCGGAAATATATAGAAGATCAATTAATGGATATATTATCTTTTACTAAAAATTGTTTCTCTGAGACACTCCAATCATGGTATGAAAATTTTGATTTGTTACAAAAACAACATGATGAAATTCTGAAAAATATTACAGATTTTAATGCATGGGTCACGTTACTACAATATTGTGAAAGTTTGGTATGTATTAAAATCACATTTTGATATTATATTTACATATATAGTTAAGAAATCCTCAAGTTATAAAGGAGGAAAAGCAACAAGTAATAACTTGTTTTATAGATTTAAAAAATTTACCTTAACTACAGATGGCACTCGAAGTTTTGCGACATTCATTTAAGGAATTTCTTAAGAGGTATCCTTATTGTTATGGTTATTGGAAAAACTATGCTGATATTGAAAGGAAATTTGGACTTCTAGATAATGTATTTAAGGTCATTATTTTTGTTTTTTTACTAAATATATTTATTACATTTTAAATGCACAATCTTCTATGAAATACAAAAAAAACAACAGGTTGGTTTTAAAATAATGAATATATTTATACTTATAATTTTTATTTCTTTGGTGCGGTATAATACAAATTCTCTTAGGGTATCAAAATGGTTTATTTGTTTGATACAGTATAAAAATGGATATAAAAGTCATCCAGGCTTTTTGTATATTAAACTAACCCGTTATTAAAAAAATATATTTTATGTTATTTATTTCCTTATATTTAGATTTATGATAAAGCATTAAAAGCATTTCCTAATAGTGTTGACTTATGGATATTCTACATTAATTTTATAATTGAAAATTCTGCATCTGAAAACTCCAATCCATTTATATCTACTCTTGTCATTACTGAGCATCAATGGTCTGATGAACAAATTAGAAAGTAATTCTTGACAATTAAATTAATTTATTATTAGTATATACCAGGGCTGTAATTAAATATTATTTATAATGTTTAAAATAAATCAAATTATTTTAAAGATAATGTAGCTAAAAATTTGGTATTAATTTTTATTTTATTATCTACAACAAAAAAAGGGTAAAAACATATCTATTTACATTAAGCCAGAGTTGTTAATGTTCCTTTTTAAAAGTAGCTAGCTCACTCCTACCTTCTCAAAAGGAGCTAGCTCCCACTCCCGTACTACATAAAAGAGCTAGCTCCCGCTCCTAGTAATGGAGTGCCACTCCATAACTGCTCCTTTGATTTTCATTTTTTAGAAAGTATACGAAACAAAATCATATATTTTTTTTATCAAAAAGCTTTATTTATATTAAATAATCTATCAAATATTTATAACCTTTTATTGGCTTTTAAAAGTAATAAATTTTCTAAATTAGAATCTAACAAATATCCACACCTCTCCCCTAATGCCTCTTTTGCAATACTAAATAGGTGCTCCATAGGAGAACTAGAGGGAAGCGAGGTATTGTATTAAATATATTTTTTAATTCAGGGAATTTATCAAAAATAATAATTCTGATATTATTATTTAAAAAATATTTGTCCAATATATTATTTTCCTGATGATCAATTTCATGGAATCCAAAAAAATCATTTTGTATTTATACTTTTTTAAATTGAAGCTGCTCACTTTTGAAAATTAAATAGTTTTATTTAAACAAAAAAGACATTTTGCCCTTAAATTTGTTTGATCCATTTGGATCAACATCCTTTAGAAGTTAAAATATTTTTTGTATGATGGAAATGGAAATTCGATTTCTTCATCTATGATCTCTAAATCCATAATATTTTTTATTATATATCTATAAAATGAATATTAATGTCTACAAGATTTTCCAAAAAATTTTCAATATAAAAAGGACTTGATGTTTAATATTTAAAATGATTAGATGAAAAATATAAAACTTGGCTAAACATTTAATATTGGATAAATTTAAATAAAATAAAATTTCATTTTTATTGAATTTTAATTAACAAATATTATTAATATTTAAAAAATAATTTAATTTATATATAAGGGATTGTTGCTTCTCCACTTCAGCCCTAAAAGGAGCTAGCTCCTGTTCCCCCTCCTTAATTTTAAAAAGAAGGGGTGCTATAGGTGTTTTTGAAAATATGTAGCAGAGCTCCAGGAGTATCATTAACAACTCGCTAATGTTGTTAAATGATCTGATTTACCCAATTTTTGAAAATGGCTAGCTAAAGATTTTATCTATTACCCAAAATGAGATTGAAAGGTTTTGATTAGATATCTGTAAAAGTAGGCCTGCCTGATATGCCTGACCCAGTCTGAATTTTTTAAAAAAATATTAGGCCCAACCCAGCCTGAACTCAATTTTTTTTTACTATATCGAAATTTATCAATTTTTTGTTGAATTTTTAATGTAAAATAAAAATTTATAGAATTAGAAACTAGACGCCCATAACATATATCTTTAATTCCTATATTTAAATAAATTTGGAAAAACTTTTTAAAAAATATTGCTAGTTAAGGCCAGGCAGGCAAAAATTTTTTAAAAAAATTTTGGGCTGGGCTTGAAAAATTAGGCCAGGTGCATATCACTAGTTTAGATATCTATTGGCAAAATTTTGAGACTTAGGTAATATTAGTTTAGCTATTAATTTAACCCTTTTTTAAAAATTGGGAATTTTAACCATTTATCAATACTCAATCCAGCTAGTCCATATTTTAAATTAGAAAATATTGATTTTTTATAACTTTGGTTCAAAGATAGATATAAAGGGTCAGTATTAGTTTATAATATTGGGAAATATCAGATCACTCAAAAATTTATGGATTGGCACAACCCTATTATATACAAACTCATTAACCAAAAATATTGATTAAAAAAATATTCATTTATGAATTTAATAAACAAGATTATTTGAGAAAGCCATACAAAAGGTTGGATCAGATTACAAATCAGAACCATTTTGGGATTTATACTTAACTTGGGAGATGAAACATGGAGAAATGAGGAAGGTTACCAAAGTATTTGATTTAGCCTTGAAGGAAATGACAGCTGCTTACAGACAATTTTTTGAAAGGTATTATTTAAATCATGAAAAATATATATTTGTTGTCAAATGTTTTACAATTTTTAAGCTTTTTAAATTTAACCAGGGCCATTCCACGTCAAATTGATCATGATTTGGCCGACCCCTTTTAAAATTGCTAGAATTATTGACAGGTAAAAATAAGAAAGCATTTATTTTAGCTCAGCACACTGGATTCCCTAGATTTAGGGGCTCAGAGCTGCAAAAAAGAACCACTTTAGAATCTGTAAAAATTTTAAAATGCATATATCTTAAAAACTATTTATAGTAAAAAAAATATACATATTGTAGGTAAAAGAAAATATAATATATCATATTGTAGGTAAAAAATTCGTCAGATAGAGTGCTCTGATTTACGTTTCACTGGAGGAAAACGAGGCTAAATTCTACGTCTTTGGAATTGAGAATTGCTTCTTGTGACAAATTGTATAAATATGAAAAAAAATTAGGGGTATTTTTCCGGGGGTTTATTTTCCGAGAGTTTTTTTCCTGGGTTTATATTTTCCAGGGGTTTTTCCTATTATCTCATCAACCATTGATTGTCATAAATACATGTTATATATCCATTTATTTTTTCATGTAGTAAATTTGCATTAATATTCAAGTGAAATGTTATATTTAATATTTGCGATTCTGTTGAGTTTGAATAAAATTTAGCTTTAATTTTATCCTGAGAAATTGGTTGAAAAGTATCAAATTCTTGTATTCCTCGTATTGTACATGCTTTATTGAATCTCTCTTATAAAATTATTTGCTCTTTCTCATATTCTTCTTCCATAATATAGGGAGATATCTATTACTTAATAAAAAAATTATAATATATATTAAAAAATTATAAATTTCCTTAGAATAGGCAAAAACTTTTTAGGATATATTTGTTCTGAAACAGGTCTTTGTAAGCCTGCTCTGACCACTAAACGTTTGACTGTACCTCCGACCCTACCATAAGCTGATTTGCCATAAGATGTGGCCCAGAAATGCCACTCAGCTTTTATCCTAAATCATCTTCATGGTGGCAAAGATTGATTAATTTTTTGCGATTTTCATATTCTGGTGCTGCTCCATCTGAAAAGAAGAATATTTTTTTGGTCGGCTGGAATTTCTCTGTTAAGTAGCAAACTAAATATTTTTGGAATAAATGATCAGAAATTGTATTATGAACAAAAGATTCAGATTATGGCGTTAAAACGAAAAGGTTAAATAAAAGAAAAGGGGCTTTTTTCAACACCCAATTCTAAATCTGGTAAGACAAACCACCATTGCTATTGTCAAAACTTTATATAGCAATGATGAATATAGTAGATCAATGCCTGGTAAAGGCATTTTGTATCTATAATAAGCATGGTAAAAAGATTCAATTCACGAGAGCTATATCTTAAATTTAAAGATAATGATTCAAATATTTAAATTTGATTCTTTAAATTTTATAATCTACATCCCGAGAATTGTGTATTTGTTGGCATCAGTGGTGCCCATTCAATATGTGTTTGCTCCATTCATCAAAACAAAATTATTGCTGATGAGTTTGCTCAAAATTACTATAAATGAAGATTTAATTTAGATTACATATAAGGATATATTGTCAAAAATAATTTGTATCCAGCATTGCCAAAATGTTTTTTTGGTGATTGTGATCAATGTCTTGGATCTTCTTATTTAAAGGCCATGATAAGTGAAATATTATATTCAAGTGATATTGAATATATTACTTACAAGCAATGGGTAACTACAGATTGCACAGATCTTTTAACTATCACTTCATCAACCTCTAATTCTTTAGAAATAATTTTCGAAAAGCCAAATATTTTACTATTACTCATTCATAACAAAGCAGCAAACAATATTCATGAATTCTCTTAAAATTAATTCAAATGAAGGAGGATATAAGTTCAGGCAGATTTTGCTGATAATTATGTCTTTTTGTTGAAGATGATATAGAGTTCACTGGAATAAATCTCAAGTTACCATTCATTCTTTTGTGATTTATTATAAGTCATTTAATAATTTAAGTTTCGTAATAATATCTAAATCTCTCGTTCATAATACAATTGCCATTCATTTATTCCAAAAATATTAAGCTTGATACTTAACAGAGAAATTTCAATGCCGACCAAAAAAATTCTTCTACTTTTCAGATAAAGCAGCACCACAATACGATAATCGCAAAAATTTAATCAAGCTTTGTCACCATGAAGATGATTTCAGGACAAAAGCTGAGTGACATTTCTGGGCCACATCTCATGGCAAATCAGCTTGTGATGGGGTCGGAGGTACAGTCAAACGTTTAGTGGGGGCAGGTTTACAAAGACCTGTTTCAGAACAAATAACTTGCTCTAAAGAATTTTGCCTATTCTAAGGAAAATATTAAAGGTATAAGATATATAATTTTTTTATTAAGGAATATTTCTTTTACATTTTGGAAGACGAATATGAAAAAGAGCAAATAATTTTAGAAGAGAGATTTCAATAAAGCATGTACAATACCAGGAACGCAAAAAATTCATCACCCAATTTCTCAGGATAAAATTGAAGCAAAATTTTATTCAAACTTCACAAATATTAAATATAACATTTCACTTGAATATTAATGCGAATTTACTATATGGAAATATAAATGGATATATAACATGTATCTTTGACAATAAATGGTGGATGCCCTATGTTTTAGAAAAAAAATCGAAAAAGAGGATTTGCATCCTCAAATACCCTCAAATTCTATACATATCACTCCTTGATTGATATTATGTGGATACATAAATCTCAAATTATAGATGAGGTCATTTCAACTGCTACTGGACAAACATATACATAAGGACAAGATAATTAAAATTATTCATCTTTTTAATTTATTTTCTTAAAATATATAATTATTTATATCTAACTAATTTTTGTTTTTCAATAATATTTTAAATTATGGAATGAATATGATCTATCTATATTTCTATATTATTAATAAAAATTGATAATAAAAAATTATACAAATGATATTTATTATTGGAAATTTGTTACATTATTAAGTGTCTAATGGCTTTTTCCTACACTGCTCTTCAGTTTAATTGGTATATTTAAAAGAAATTCGAAATTTTTTAAAAAGGGAAAATATCCTGCTATTGATAAGTTAGCAACAAAATTTAAACATAATCCGTAATTTCATAAAGCCTTTTTTTCAATTTTTGGTAAAAATGTATATTTAGAATAGTCGATAGAGTCGCCAAGGTTATGACATAGTATATATATTTATAAAGGGTGTCTAAATAAAAAGTAAAAAAAAGAATTTCGAAAACAGACTCTTTTTTGCTTATGGAAACACAGGTAAAGCAATTTAGGCAAACCAAAAGTTAAAGGCTCAAATTGGTGCCAATTTTTATTGTTTTTTGATAGCCTTTTAGAAATTTTTTTTTTACCTACCATATGATTTATTATATATATTTTTTTATTATAAATAGTTTTTGAGTTATATGCATTTTAAAAATTTTAGATTCCAAAGTGAATCTTTTTTGCACCTATGAGCCCCTATATCTCGTGAACCAGGTGTGCTAGCGAGCTAAAATAAACGGCTTTCTCATTTTTTACCTGTCTAAATAATTCATAAATTTTTAACATTTTTAAAAGAGGTCGGTCAAAAATGTGTCTTTTTTGATCGATTTGTTATGACCCACCAGTAAAATAATATTAACTAAAAACTGATATATGTTTAATATTACATAAAATTATTAGATTTAAAAATCACATTGAAACAAATGATATACAAGAGATCATAACCGAGGAGGAACTTGACAGAATTAAACGAGATCTAAACTTATTTAATCCTAAACACAGACATTCTACAGAAGTATTGTATATCTTATAATATTTATTGATCTATATATATTATTACTTGATAATTCTAAAATAAAATTTATCCATTACCTCTTGATTATTATATGGTTCTAACTCTAAATCAAC
Source organism: Gordionus sp. m RMFG-2023 (assembly GCF_954871325.1). NCBI lineage: Eukaryota > Metazoa > Nematomorpha > Gordioida > Chordodea > Parachordodidae > Gordionus > Gordionus sp. m RMFG-2023. Next base: position 43,879,309 of record NC_088776.1, read on the forward strand.
TTTTATCAAAATTAAGTTATGGGCAAAACTTTTTTTTAAACATATTTTAAAAATCTGTCACAAAATATTTTTAAGTTTTAATATAAAGTTCTTATTTTGTAAACTATACAATGGTGCCAAAAATCACTCCTTTAAGATTGATCAAAATAGAGTTATCTAAGATGCACTAGTACCACTATTTTGTATCTTATTCATGCAATTTATTTTATTCAATTTATTTTATTCAATTTATATTTAGTCATATTGGCTTAAACCTTGTGGGTCCATTGGAGTTTTGATCATCTTGTTTACCCATCACATCTAAACTCTTAACCTGTTTCATATTTAGTTTTTAGGCATTCCCATCATATGTTCATAGTACATAAGTCTGTTCACCATGATCTTTGTTTAAATGGGTACTAGTAATCTGCATTGGGCCTAATTTTTGGGCTAGACTAAAATATGAATCCCCATAAACTAAGAATCTCCTATTAAACAAGCACTATTTAAAAATTTTATATTTTCTTGTTTAGCTTTTCTATGTGATTTATAAAATGTTATTTTTAATTTAAAAAAATAAAAGGTAAGACATTTTTTCTGATGTCAAAAATAAAAATCTGCTAATTATGGACTATTATAAAAAATGAAAATAGATTCAAGTCTATCTCTTTAACGTGATTCAGAAAATGTAAAAATTATTTTTAAAGTAATGGGAAATAAACACTATTCTTTTGACTAAAGTAATAATCCCCATTAAAAAGTATCAAATTTAAAAATTAAAGATAGAATCATATATAACCCTTCAAGAGGATTTAGAAAATGTTAATATTAATTTTTTAGATTAAATATATTTAAAATTTATATTTTTGACTAAAATAAAAATCCACTATTAAAAAAGCTCAAATTTTAAAAATAAAATATAGAATCATGTATAACTAACTCTTTAAGAGGATTCAGAAAATTTTGTGGTTTTTTTTAGATTCAAAATATTTATTTTTTGACTATAAGAATCCCATATTAAAATGCCTCAAATTTAAAAAATAAATTTTAGAAACAGTACAACTCTTGGAGAAAATTCACATTATGTTAACATGAATTTTTTTTAAAATTAAAATACTTATTTTTTGACTAAAATAATAATCCTCTATTAAAAAGGCTCTAATTTAAAGATTCAGATAATATTTTTTTTGAATACCTCACTAAATAGCACTAATTTAAAATATAAGGAATTTCCAACTTATATTGGAAAAAAAATCTAGAGAATCTTAATTTCCTTAAAACTACTTAATATCAATGTCTAAAATTTTTAGGTACATTAAATCTGATAAAACCCCTTTAATGAAAAAAGGAAATTTAATTTTATAAATAAGCTATACATTCTAATTATATAGATTTTAAAAATGCTACTTTTTAAGACATGATATATATATTATTGTTTTTTGCCTTTGCCTCAAGTTTCAGGCTTAATTATTAATTCAACTGACAATAAATATTAAATTTTCATTTTACCTAAGTTATCATCATCTGTATTTTATGCATAAAAATTACATAAGGATTTCTTATAAAAAATTATAGTATCTTAATAACAGCATAAGTCTTACTTGGCAGATTTTTGAAAAACGTTAATAATTTCTTGATATTAATGGGCCTTATATTTTTTTAAAGATATTGCCTATTTGAATTAGAATCTGAGTAAACACCGCCCACTCTTTCGCTATTTTTTTCCCACATATGATATATTTTAATTTCTTAACCTATATAATAAATTTATGTGGTGTTAAGAATATGTTGCTATTTAAGAAAAAATATTGAACCAATATTTTATTTTTAAGATATATGTTATTAAAAATTTTTAAATTAAAAATATATTTAATAATACACATAACATATCAATTTTCATAATTTAATAAATGATATTATATCATTTGTTACTCAACTGCAAGCTAGGAATTTTCATAATTTAATAAATGATATATCATTTGTTTTATCAACTGCAAGCTAGGGTGGCGGATTTGCAGGATCTCAAGGAGGGTTAACCATAGGACACTGATTAATATTGGTGGAAGAGGGGGTGATAGGCTCAGGAGATGGAATGACATGTGGAAGAAAGGAAAATAAGTGCAGCGTCCAGCCTATGTGATATACTTAAAAAATATTATTTTCAAAGAGATAAAATATGTAAATAAAAATGTTAACTTATGATTAGAATAAAGACACTTACAATATGTAACATAACGATTTCTCTCGCACATAAATCAAATTAGGGCTTCTCTTTAATTTGTTTTAGGCCTATATAACTCCCATCCTCTTCCGTTATTGGGTCTTATCTCCAAATTTATTAGCTGTCCACAAAGCAATGCCTAAGACCTGGCATCTTTCAGCCAACTATCGGATTCCAGTTCCAACTATATATAGATGCCAGTTAAATATGACATGTAAGCGAAGAGGCTTGGAGATATATTGGTCTAGTACAAATTCGAGATATCTTAATTTGCTATAAATGCAGGGGGAATCACTAGATACTGTGAGCGTCGATACTCTAATTACTTTATGTCCTAAGTAGACGTTTTTATTTTTTGATTTTACTTAATGTTATTTAACTATGACAATATATATTTATGTATTGAACCAGAACACATTAATTATTATAAATGAGTAAAATCATTCAACTCATTTTAATTAATATTGACAGTAGATCACATAATAGGTAGGACATGCACCTGGCTATACCTATTTCCTCTCCATCTCGCCTATTACCCCATCTTCCTGTTACTCCTTCTCACATGCCTGACGCCTGTTACCTCATTCCTCGCGCCTATTAACTAGTCTCCCACAAATGCACACCCTATTCCCAAACCACCTAATTAGTCACTCTTTCTATCGGTTGAAAAACTAATAAATGAAGAGAGTAGTAGATTATGAAAATTATATATAATTTTAAGTATTATTATATTACATTCTGAAATAAATAAAATATTTATTTTGAAATATTGGCCCAAAATTTTCAATATGTTTACTTTTTGTTGTAATTAGCAAAATGTTTTCAACATCACGTAAATTTATTTTACATATTTTAAGGTTAATAAAATAAAATATATCATAAAAATAATACTCGAAAGAGTGAAGCTCTTTAATATTATAAAAAATATGAATATTAACATTTTCTGTATCTTAAAGATCGTTCCTGATTCTATAATTAATTTTCTTTTTCTTAGGAATTTTAATTTTAGTCAAAAAAATTAATTTTTTCAATATTTAAAATTTAAAAAAAATATTGATATTAACTTTTTTCTGAATCCTCTTTAAAAGTTATACATGATTATATATTTTATTTTTTAAATTTGATTTTAATAGGGGATTCTTAGGGATTTTTATTTAGTCAAAACAAATAGTGTTTTTTTTAATATAATATCCCACTACTTTAAATATTATTTTTTAAATTAATTTTTACATTTTCTGAATCACGTTGAAGAGATAAACTTGAATCTATTATTTTTTTTTATAATAATCCATAATTAGCAGATTCTTATGGAAATTCATTCCCGTTAAGCTCTTCAATATGATTTAGGAAATGTTTTTTTAAATATTAAATAAAAAGTTTTACAATTTAGTGTATATTTTTACGATTTTTAAATGGTTGAGCAAATGATGATTTGGTATATAATTCATAGATCCTTGCTTTTTTAGATGGATGTTTATTTGCATTTTATATATATCAGAAAATAAAAGCTAAATGGTTTTGATGGTTAAAAGTGTGCCGATCCACATAATTTTCACCGATTCGGCCCGATATTGGTTCAAAACCGATTCGATATTTATACTGATTTTTCACCATCCCCCTTTGAACCAAATGTAATTAAGAAATTGTTGTAGCTGTAAAAGAAGAATAAAATTTAATATAATACATCAAATGTCAGTTATTTTCTGACAGGGAAATTAGTTTTTTATTGTGGATAGGAGTAAAACAAAATTATCACATGGGTTGTTTTTAAGAAAGTTTCTTTGTTTGCTATTTGGAGTGAAGATATTGGATGAAGACGGGATTGATTGGGGAAAATTTAATATGTTTATACGTATACATGAATAAAGTGGAATTGTAGTAATGTTTATTATATTTATTTAATATTATTAAAGGGATTATTTTGGATTGATAACAGAGTTGTTAAACGCTATTTTTAAAAGTAGCTCGCTACCGCTATAGCTATTTTCAAAAAAAGTAGCGCGCTATTAGCTACTTTTTTTCAAAAGTAGCTTTAGCTACTTTTAAGCTACTTTTTATAAAAAAAAATTTAGGAACAAATGAAACAAATTTTTTTTATTTTTTTTTGCTTATAATGTAAATGTATAATAAATAATATATAAAAATCAACATTTATAAATATAAAAATATAGTTAGTTTAGATTATAAAAAAATAAGCAATATAAATAAATATTTATTTTAATTTGTTGCATTTTAATAATAATATCATTTCAATATTATCATCCCCAAGTCTAGAGCGACGATCAGAAAGTATAAGCTTTGCTTTACTAAATAATCTCTCGACACTAGCACTTGAGGGCAAGGGGGTATTTAATTTTATATATAAATTTTTAATATATGAAAAATTATCAAAAATATTCATTTCAATATTTTTTGATTGAAAAAAAAGATCAATTGGATTTTCTATTAAATCATCTTTAATTTCAAAAAAATTATTTGAGGATGTCTTCGTGGTAGATACTCGGCAATCTATGTTTGTTGGAGTAAGATTATTCAGCTTCGCCATTAGCCTATCGCGTTGATGTTTGGCATCATCGGAATTTATATATGGCCAGTTTAGTTTAAACTTTGGATGAACCATTGCCGCTAAGACATTGTCATCATTGTATAAGTTTGGAAATCTAAAAGTTACAAAAATAGAGTATTTTAAATATATCTTAATCATAAAATTTTATAAATTTTTTAGCTTTAAACATTAAGTTAGAATAAATCTTCAGTCAAAACAAAACAATATAAATTTTATTTACCTTCTCTCAATGCCTTTTAACAGAGAGTCTACTAGGGGCTGGCATAAGATTAGATTATTCAATCTCTTTAATTTGGTATTTAGGATACTTAAAGTGGGAACATAATACCCCATCTCCATATTATCCTCACCTTCCAAAATTTCAAGGGAAACAGCAACATATTGCATAACCTAAAAAATTAAAATGATATGGAAATGAATCATTATTAATTAGAATTACCTCTGTATACTCTTTTATAAAAGTATGCTCTTCATCGTTAATATATTCAATTTCAACAAGATCACAGAGATAATTAATCTCTAATCTTCTTTCCTCCAGAAAAAAAGCGATTAGTTTTATTTGGTATACAGAATTCCATATTGTACGATTAGGGGTTAATAAATACCTCCCTAATTTTTTTTTAAACATGTCAGAACTTTTAGGAGATTTGTTCTGCCTATTCCATAAAGTTTGACATTTATAAAATGTCGATCTTGACACCCTTTTAAAATCTTCATCATTTAAAGCTCCTTCAGCATCTACTGTTGCTATCAAATTTAAATTATGACAGGAGCATCTATGATGGCTGGGTAACATTGTGGAGTTAGTTGAAGATCCTATAGAATATTGATTAGATTAACATGTATTATAAAATAATTTAAACCTTCTTCTAAGATCTCATTAATATCATTGGCATCAACACCTATTTCCTCCTCTTCCAATACATGTTGACTATCATTCTGTATCTCATCTTCAGCATTATCCTCACCAAATATTCTATATTCATATTAAATAGGACAAATTAAATTATTCATCCAATTTTAATAGAAATAAATGTCTAGTAATATTTATCAAAAATGGAGTATTAAATAGGACAAATTAAATTATTCATCCAATTTTAATAGAAATAAATGTCTAGTAATATTTATCAAAAATGGAGTGGAAAAATCATTTCTTAGTATTCTAAATTTTGAACCTCAGGAATTATAATGTAACTAAGCAAAAATATTTTATCAAATGAATATATTGAATGAATTCCCTGTACTGTGTAATATATTTTATATTTAATTATTTTAGCAAGTTCTTATTAAAGGAAATATTTAAGCTACAATTGATATATAATATTAGATAATTTTAAAAAATTATAATAAGGTAGAATTTAACTTTATTAGTTACTTTTATTTATTTATGATATAAATAAAATTACATTACAGTATTTATTTACGGAATTTAATTAAAAATGCATTAAAGAAAATTGCTATGTAATTAACAATTAAATAATATAATGTTGTACATTATTTTCATATTTTTTATATATAATTAATAATTTTGCAAGAAATATATAAAAAAAATATGAAAAAAGATTTAAATGATATTTATAATACTATATATGATATTACAAATGCAAGAATTAATAAGTCATATTAGAAAATAAAACTAATTAAAAAATACATAAATATCACAAACAAGTAATGATAAATACTTATTAAAGATAATGAATAAAATAAAATTAGTATAATTTTTTAGAGATGCCATTTATCCATACTAATATAAGCTATATTTAAAACAACACAGAAAATAATCTGCAAATTCTAATAAATCATTTGATTTAATTTTTTTTCTTATTTGCACATTTTTAACTCCCATTAAATATACTACTCTCCCTTCCCTGTTTAAGCTATTAATGGGCAAAAATTAATATTATTAATCCCTGATTATTATGATTAATTCATCAATAAATAATTTATTAATTATTGCAAATATTCATTCTTATATGTGTATGCTATGTTCTTCACAAATAAATAATAAACTTTGTATTTTATAAACTATTCTAATTTAATTGGTAATGATAATTTAAAAGTATCTTGTATTTAAATTACTCTAATTTAGTAAAAGATACAATAATCTTTTATCTTGTATCTTTTTGATTATTTTTAAAAAATACTATCTGTATCTAAGATTCATTTTTTTAAAAAGAATCTGTATCTAGATTCTTTTTCTGGAGGACCTGCCCAACTCTGTCAATAACCATATCTTATTAAATGTTAGATTAGCTCAATGACACTGTACAATAAAAATTAATGAAATAATCCACCTCTCTTTTATATTTTATTAGTTAATTTCACTAATTTTATTTATAATTTGATATAAATTATGATAATCATAATATTACTAAAATATGTGTGTATTTAGTTAATAAAAATTCTATAAATAATGTGAAATATTAAAATACTAAATATTTTATAGATTAAATAATAACCCTTCCATTCTGATAAAAATCATAACTTAAAATAAATATTATAAATAAATTTGTGATATAACCTAAATGCCTTCAGGTAATTAGACCCATTATCAGTAACCATCTTGCAAACTTTATTGTGAATCCTAAAAGACTTGTGGATGTTAATAATTTTATTTGCAAGTACGTCATATGTCTGGCATCCTATAATCCTTTTAAGGGCTAAGGCTACAGATCTTCTTTTTAAAGTTATAGGATCTAACCAATGGCCTGTGATTCCCAAATAAGCTCTGAAAATATTTAATCAGAATATAAATAAGTTTTTACCTTCTGTTATGTGTCCAACTATCTGCCGTGGTACATACATAAGATATATCTGATAACTCTACTATTAGGGCATCTTTCATCACTTTGAAGTTGTCGGCTATTTTATTCATAAGTGTCTGGCGACATAAAACTGTTGTGCCAGGGGATAAAGTTTTAATCATTATAGTAAATGATGGATTATCAACCAAAGACACTGGCTGAACTGTGTCAATAATAAAATCAAAAATAACTTTATCAGCCAATTTTTGTGAAATATTGGCATGTTTATTATCAGTTAATTTGGTTTGGATAGTATTTGTCATTTTTAATGAAGATTCTCCTATACCAAAATTTTTTATATGTTTCTCTATTTCCTTATAGCAATTGGCGTGAACAGTCTAATAAAATAAATAATATTATAATGTAAAAATAACAATTTACCTTTAGGTGTTTCTTCAGGTTATAGCTACTCGATTGATTTGATGATATATTTTTTTTACATTTTAAGCACAGGAATTTGAATCCAGATTTTGTTTTAATATTTATTTTAAAAAATTTTCCAAATTTAGGGAATGGAAAAACGTTATTAGAGCTATTAAGTACATTATCTTCCATTGAATCTTCCATGTCTGAATAACTTTCAAGGATTTGGATATCCATGGACGATGCCATTTTAGATTATTAACACAGATTGAAAATATATTTAAATTTCAAAATTAAATAATAAATTATAAAAATTATAATTAATTATGATATTATATTTAAATTTTCATGTTTATACTTACATTCATTATATTTTTTAAAATAAAAAAAAGTAGCGCGCTAAAAAATTAAATAATTTTAAAAAAAGTAGCGGCTATTAGCTATAGCTACCAAAAAAGATAGCGCTCTGATTGATAAGTTATATTTTTGTGAGGGAAGGGTTGAAAGTAAAGGGCCTATTTATATTTATGTTTTCGTTAGATATCAATATTTTTTATGCAAAAAATTGAATTACGCATTTAATTTAATTTTTTTATTTCTATAATTAAGACTATAATAAAAAAAAATTATATTATAATAGATAAAAAAATAATATTATAATTATGTAAAATATATACATAACATAAAATAACAAAAGAAAATTAAAGTAAAAAGATCGGATCGGATTTTTACAAATATCGACCCTATGTGATATTTTTGGGGAACGTTAAATATCGGTGCCGATCCGATCCAATATTTAATATCGACACAGCCCTAGTTAAAAGGTGCTGTCGTTACAAATCTACTCAAGATAGTCCAAGTTCCCAATTTGCATATTTATTTCGATAATTTTTTTATACCTTTAAAGCTTTTATAACATTTGAAACACCTTGGATTTTTCGCAACTGGGGCTAAAGAGAAAATTGACCTTTAAATTTCTTTCATTGAAACGATTAAAGTTATAGCAGAAATGGAAACGGGCTATTACGATTGCCGACTTGAAAATACAAATGAAATATTTGTCATTCGATGGAATGATCGTTCAGTCTTGAAATCTTAGCCGTTTCAAAATTCTCTTAAATTTTCTCAAAAATAAAAATTGCACAACCTAATCTTATAAATTCATATAATTCCCATAGGGTGGTGTTGATCTATACGATAACATATTGTCAACATATAGAATAAATATAAATAGTAAAAAAATGGTGATAGCCTATTCTAGCAATTTTATTGATGTAGCAGTGGTAAATTCGTTTAGGTTTTGGAATCGAGTCAATCCTGATAATATTATTACTTCTATTTTAGCGGGAAATCACAACAATTAAAATTTCCTTAGCAAATAGAGGTGTATCCCCACAGTCAATTTTCCTTACTAAGTAAAACAACTATCTTATGGATTTATTTAACAATGATTACTGATGAGAAGATACCACGATGTATATTTTGTCATAGTCAGACAAGATATATAAAAATATAAAAAATTTCAATATTATATCAAAAATATATCAATAATTTTTGAAATTTTATATCGCATTTCGATTTTTCCAATAATATAATATTATAAAAGTCAGCGTTATGCAGCCATACAAATTTCTTATTTAGGATGCTTTTTTTGTGCGGATTTTTTATGATTTCTATTGGAAAAATAAACTTAATGGATTAAAAATTATGAATTTGAGATTTTACTTTTGAATTATGGGTAATCTTTTTTAGAAAGGGCTGAACTAAAAAATATAGAATATTGTAAAATTTAAATTTTAAGGAAAAAAAATATATCATTTTTTTAAAAAAATAAAATGATTATATAATTTAATACACTTTGCAATATTGGATCAAAAAGTTATTCAACTAACCTTTAGAGGGTTGAATAATTAGTTTATTAGCTTTATACTTGACATCAGTGAATCTCTGGTTAAAATTCCAATATCAATTATGCCTCCAATTCTATCTATTAATATCTTATTTTTTCCAAATGTTATCATTACATTAAATTGTATTAAATTTATTGTAAAATATTCCATTATATTTTTTTAAAATAAAAAAAATATCATTAAAAAGGAACTCACCGATGATCAAATTATTGCTATCAGGGATAAAATTATTGAAACTAGACAAGAAATTGTTGCCGAAACAGAAATGGAAGTGAAAAAAAGGAAAACGTATGAAGATAATGTAAATGATTGGATTATAAATTTTAATTTTTATATAAAGTCTGCAGCATTGAAAATATATCACTGGAATCAATTAATACCTCACTTAAAATAGACTTTTTTCAATGTGCTAAAAGTATAATAAAAACAAGCCTATAATTGAACCCAGATTTATTATAACACAAAACTTATACTTTGTTCTAATAATTATGTCATGAGAAATAGATTTTTAATACAAAATTTGTTATATACAAAAGATAAAAAATTGTTAAGTTTTGGCCAAAATTTATACTAGATCTACATGTAAACATCAATTCATAAAATATAAATCTTAATTTTATTTACACCCACATAAAACTAGATAAAAAGACCATACTTTCACATCAAACCTCTTGAAAGATTTCAGCTCAAAAACTGGAACCAGTATTTGGATTATGAGATGAACATAACCGTTGATCTTGATAAAGGTGAAAAGACTGGATTAGCTAAAAACACCCGTGTTAAATCATTGTTTGAGCGATGCTTAGTTACATGTGCTCTTTATGAGGAATTTTGGCTAAAAGTAGGTCAAATTTTTATTTTTCTAACAGGATATGTTTCATAATTTTCCCATTTTTTATGAAACATGAAGGCAAAAATAACGAATATCAAAACATTTTATTCATATTTAAAATTTTTAAAAAAATATTTGTTATAACTAGAGACAATAAATTCTTGAATATATCTAGAGACAATAAATTCTTGAATATATATAAAAGTTTTACCCTCTTTCGCAAGTAGTATGTAATGCTAACGTTAAGTTTTGAAATAGTCCCTTCAATAGTTATTTTATTTGCTTTTGCTACTTTATGAAGATATTCATTTTGTAAAAAAATTGGAAGTGAAACATTAGACAAAATATATCAATTTATTATGATAAGTGACATGTGTATAATAAGAAAAAAACAAATGTTTCATTTATTATTATTACATTTTAATAACAAATTATATTTTCACCTCTCAAGTCCTGAATGGTAATCACTAAATATAAGTTTAATTTGGCTAAATAACCGATGAATTTGAGGGTAGTGGTGCTTTTAATTTAATAAATATATTTATAAAATAGGGGAAGTCATCGAATATGTTAATTGTATTATTTTTTGATGCATAAATATCATATATTGGATTTTCTTTCGGTATCATTCTTCTCAAAGAAAGCATCAATAGAAGTAATTTTTTTGTGGTTTTAACCTCTATTCTTTTTGGTAATATTATTTAATCATTCGATACATCTATTTAGTTGATATATAAACCTAGGAAGAGTAATATATGGCTAGTTCAGCCTAAAACTTGGATGAATAATGGCAGCAAGTATATTATCATTGTCATAAATTTTTTTAAGTTAAAATACTTCTTAAATTTTGTAAAGGAAAATTCAGATTCATAACTATATTACCAATTTCAGGATAATATTTTTCTATAATATCTTTGACTACTATTTGTCTTATTAATTTTATTTTCATTTAGAAGCAAATATTATCAGATGGTTTTATTGGATTAAATTTATTATAAACAAAATGTAATTCAAAATATAATATTAAATTTCACTATTATAACTTTAAATTTAATTACAAAATAACGAAAAAAACAAATAACTAAATTATGGGCGAACTAAGAAACGCTTTGAAATATTCCGTTTCTCATGGTCAAGGCGATTTGTTGCATTATCACAAATAATGAAGTGTAGTTTTTTTATTACTTAAATTTTAATTATCTCATTCCTTTAGCAAAAAAATACCATTTTTCTTTAAAACATCACAAGTTTAATAAATTGAATTTTGGTTGTAGTTTTGTCTAGGTTATTTCCACCATTGATATATTATGGAGAATGTAGAGAAATGTACAAAATCCTTTTTGAAAATATTGGCGCATGTATTTTGAGGCATTTTGAAATTTAGCTTTTTGAGCCATTATAGAAATTCATTATTGAGTATTTAAAATTTCAAAATGCTTGTTTTCTTTTTTAAATTTCATACTTTATTTTATAATTTAAAGTTTGCATAATTATAATAAAAAAATTAATAATAGAAAATCAACACATAATTGATTTGTTTTCCCAATTTTATAAATTGCAACATGGATGTTGAGCATGTTACCTCTAGAAGAATTATATAGAAATGAAAGCGATAACATTACATATGCAAATATAACATAATGATAATTTTAGAAACAAATGAAAAGGAAAAGATATAAATTTATGATATATTTTTATGGTCTTCTTTTATTTTATTCAGAGTAAAATATGTCATTCCAGACTTTTTAAAGATCTGGACTGTGTTTTATGTAAGCCCACGAAAAATATTAATAAATTTTAGGGACAACATAATATTTTTATTGTATTTATTTATTATTTTTAGAGATGCCACTTAAATTATATCATTTATTTCTTTAAATAATATTTAATTCGTTATTAATAACATAACACTGATTATTAATTTAAAAAAATTAGTACGCCAAATATATGGAAACCTTGGATCTAAATGCTATGAGAAGAGTTTTCCAAAGAGCCTGCTTTATACACTTGCCGACTAAACCGAATATTTTCTTGGCCTGGGCTGCTGTCGAAGAAAAATACGGTATTTATTTTTAAATACTATTACATATAAAATATTTTTACGTTTAGTCACTAGAAATAATTAAATAGGGTTTGACTTTAATTTATTTATTTTAATTATTCACCATTTTAATAATGATTAATAGTTACCTGTCTCTATATTTACTTACCATTCCTAATTCGATTTAGTGATTATATTCTTTTGTTATAACATTTCCTTTATGAATACATTCATACAAATAAATTATATAAATTACGTTGTTTAATTCCCAATTCACACAGGTAACTTTCATTGTGCTTCCTTTATCCTTAATCTGCTAGATAAAAATGTTCCGGATCTTGTCCAGCTAACTATGAGAAGAATTAATTTATACAGAAGGAGAGGTGATATGGAGGATCTCGTAGAAAGGCTTTACAGAGAAAACCTCACAAAATATGAAAGCAATCTTTGCTATTACAGCTATTTCGTTATACAATATGCACGTTACATTCATCGGGTTACATTAATTTTTATAAAAAAATTGGTTCTTATTTTACGAACCTTCGTGGGGTTCATATAGATATGGGTCGGGATTTTTCAGTAGTTTAATAATTTTGATTAAGCAATATTTATGTCAAATTTATTTTGGTTACTTTTGCTAAAAGATTTTCGATCAGCCCTAAGAATTTAAAATTTTTATAATTTCATAAAGAGGTATTTTTGGCTAAAAATCGTTTTAATTTGTTATTAATGATTAAAATAAAGATTGTCAATTATTTTTTAATATAATAAAATATTTTTTAAAATTTTAAATGATTTTTTAAATTTTCTTGACTAACATAAAATTGTTTAATGGATTAAATTTTAAAATAATTATATTAGATAGATGAATGTTTTCAAATAGATTTTTTAAATATAATGACTTAAATATACCTGTTTAAAATATGGGTCCATACTTATCTCTCTAATTCAATGAAAGCTACCAAATGTTAAATAAAATGCTCTGTAATTTTAAGAAGTAAAAAGTTAAAAATTTGGTATGTTTTCAATTTTTCGCAAAACAAAATAAAATAATATAGATATTAATTTTGTAAACGTATTGCGATAGGTAAAGAATGATAAGCCTCAAGCTTTGAAATTGCTAGAAGACGCCATTATTAATGATCCGGTATATTTTATATATTATTATGAATTTTATTTTGAAGGTATATTTGAATTAGAGATCTGTCAAAGTAGGCCCGGGTCGGGCCTATTTTTTAAAAAAAATTTGGGCTGGGTTGGGTTTTCAAAATCTTTCTAAAAATATCTAAATTTATCAATTTTATGTTGAATTATTTATGTAAAATAAAAATATTTGATTATATTTATAAAAACAAGACGCCATATAACTTATATCTTTTATTTTGAGTAATTATAAAAATGAATTTCTATATTTAAATAAATTCGGACTGGGCCGGCAAAACTTTTAAAAAATTTCGGGCTGGGCCAGGCTTGAAAAATTAGGCCCTATGCAGATCACTAATTTGAAACTTATATTTTATAGTATCCTGCTTATATGATCGCTAATTAAATACCGTAAAATCAGATATGACACTGGTAACCTAACACATTATTGAGTGACAAAATGAATAAATTTGTGAAAAAACATAAAAATTTTAGTGAGCATACATTTAAACATATCGTATGGGGATTTGATCCCTATTTAGTCTAAATGGAAAGTTTTAAATCAAAACAAAAGTTTAATTATGTAAAATTAACAATTTAAAAAATATAATTATGTTCTTTTTGTTAAAGCACAACGAAAAGTTATACTTACAATTGCTAGACATGGAATACCAGACGGAGCCACTCAATATAGATAGAATAGCGGCCATATTTGATCGCACCTTAAATAGCACCTTACCAGATAGTTCTAAAACTGCCTTTGCTCAAAGAAAATACGAGTTTTTGGAGAGTCTTGACCATGATGTTTATAGGTTAGCTAGATCTATAGATGTAAATTTTTATAAACTGCTTCAGAATTAGGCATATAGAAATTATTAGGATATATGGATTTTTAAATATTGAATTGAAATAAACAAATATTATTTTAAAATATTGGTATGGGCTGATATTTTTAAATTGCCTGATACTTTATTAATGTTGTATCTTAGAAATAAAAAAAGCCCGCAAATTTTATTATTAGGTTTTATTTAATATATTTGGCTTCTTATAAAACAGATTAAGGGTATATATATCCAAACCTATATATTGTATTTGAGCTATATATAATTTATTTATGTCAATTACTCTGAGACCTCAGGAATTGTCTTAATACAGTCCTAAACATAGGATATATGGTACAGACTGAAGCATACCTGCCCCATCCCTACACATATTTTACAAACCCTGGATAGCTTAGTTGAAAAAAATCGCATAAATATTCTTCAGGGTTTACCAATTTCAGAATTTTTTGGCGTAGAAAGATAACCATTATCAAACAATTTTATTTGATAACCATTTTTAATATAGAAGCACTATATTAATCTCCCTCCATAAATCATTAAATATTTCTGTCATCATTATGTGACGAAATACGATATAGAGGTCTTAGGTTTATTTCAGTTTTATTGTGACATCACATCCCTACGATTGCTCTGTTTGAACTTGTTAACTGAGATACTATTTTTCGAGGTCGGCTATGATCTTTGTCTATGGATGGGAGGTGTAGTATTTTTAGTTGTGCTTCTGATCAAAATTTATAAATAACAATACTTCTATAAATATATATATAAAAAGGTTGTTTAAATGTTAAAATCATTGGCCATATATCAAAACGGGCAAGTTCACATAAATTTAATAAATTATTTATAAAAAATAATTATCTAGCTCACTTAATAATTTAATTCTCGTATTTAATCTAATTTAAATGCATCGTTATAATGTGCATTAATGGGTCTAGATTAGTGTTGTTGAACGGCTCGATTTCGCCAATTTTAAATTAAGATTTTAGCCAAAATAATATTACACAACCCCAAGATTTCGTTAATAGATGATCAAACCTTTCTGCCATCTATTAGCAAAATCTTCAGGGTTTATAAAATTTTTTGGCTATAACATTAGGCTTGCTGTTTTAACAATCGCGTTTAACAACACTAGTCTAGATGAATATATTATAATAAAAAATACTGTGAAGAATTTAATGATTAGTCAATATATTACTTAAATATGCTAACAAATTTTATAGACTTTTCCAGGACTACAATTTGGTTTAATAAATTCTTCCAGCTACCCCTTATTTTACATGGCCTGGCCACTAGCACATTTTTATTGTTATATAAATTAGTGATCTTCATCGTAATTTTTTATGCCTGGTCCGAATTTTTCTTTTAAAAAATTTGTCTAACCCGGTCTAGATTTAATTCAAATAAAAATAATAGCACTTTGTTTCTTGCAAGAATTTTAAAATATATCAATTATTTCACAAAATTAAAGTATATATTTTAAAATATTAAGCCTGACAGTTGGAACGGAAATTATTTTTAAAAAATAGACCCAGGCCCATTTGGGCTGGGATTTGCAGATCTTTAATATAAATTATTTTTTATTTATTGTCAACATTTATCAATAGTTTTTTTTATTGAATATCTAGGATCAATAAAGCTCGTGATGATTTTATATCCTTGCTGAAAATACAATTGGGAGGAGATTTTTCGTCTACTTACCAGAAGTTTTATTATATATTTAAATTTTATTTTCCAAAAATTAATGATTAAAAAAATAAATAGCGAAGTGGAGTTGGAATATATAATTTATTTATGATCGGATTTTAAATAAATTATTTACGCAATTTTTATAAAATTTTTGCAAATAAATATTACACACTACATTTACCGTTTAAGTTTTTTTTCTAATATTAAATTTTTTAAGACTAGTGTTTTTGTAGATTAAATAAATATTATTTTTTGGTTGCAGTTCTAACATTTTAAGATTTCTTTTTAAACTTTAAATTATATAATTTTATTCCTTCCTCTATTATGTTATTTCCTTTCTTCTCTATAATAAATTTTGCGTTACCCCACATTTACAAAGATCATACGTTAAGGGCAACGTTCCTTTACTACCCCCTTCTGTAGCTTCTGCAAATTTAGCTTCAAAATCTAGCCGCAATACCGCTTCTCCAAGAGCTTCATCTTCTTCCACCTCAACAGCCGTAAATACGGTCAGTAACGCAGCTATCGCTACTAGTGACTACTACTCTGCTTACTACCAACAATGGGCCTCTGCTTATCATCAACACCCTGGCGTTTATGTAATAATAAATAAATAACCAATGATCTGTTCCATTTTTTAAAGCTAATTTAAAGATGAATACTTGACTTTGTATGTGTTTGTGATATAATATACGATTATTGTTCTAAAATTTGGACACCCAAAAAACATTGGCTGACTTTCAGAGCTTTGATGACTCTAGTTCTGAAAAGTGCGTGAACCTGGGTTTACATAATTAATATTAACGTGATTTTTTAATGAATAAAATTGAAGAGGATAAGTCTAATGCTGGAAAATGAAATTGTTTATTTGGATTCATTATAATATTTAACTGAGTACTGCAAAATTGAATTTTTATTTGTAAGGATAATTTAATTTATTATTATATAAAATATTTTTAGACACCCGCTCCTACAAATCCAATGTATATTGGTGGAAATGCTTACCCAGCCGCTTACGCTTCTATGGGTTACCCAAGTGTTGTCCCTTTATCTGCTATTATTAAAAAATAAAATATTAATTTTGCGTTTAACAGGGAGATGATCACACTTTGTATCGTTATGTTATTGTATTCATTAATTTTCTTTTATATTGAAATTATAACCTGGAAAACAATCATACTATCTTTATCTACTTGTATTATATAAACGATATTGTATAAAAAATATAATAAGGGATATAATAGTTTAGTTATATAACAAATAAAAATGAAACTGGGAAATTAGTTTAAATTTATTTTTAAAATTTCCGCGTTTTTATTGAAAAGAGAATCATGATTTTGGTTATTCTT
This sequence comes from Gordionus sp. m RMFG-2023, assembly GCF_954871325.1. Lineage (NCBI taxonomy): Eukaryota > Metazoa > Nematomorpha > Gordioida > Chordodea > Parachordodidae > Gordionus > Gordionus sp. m RMFG-2023. The sequence continues at coordinate 43,897,045 of NC_088776.1, forward strand.
GATATTTTTGTTTTTCAAGATGTTATTTAAATTACTATTCTTTCAAGTAGACTAACAATTTTCATTTAAAGTGTATATAACCTATACATATATAATGATATAATCTTGCAAAAGTGTTTAAAATATAAATTGAGATTATAAAATACCATCCCAATAGAAATTTTCGAAATCTTTAAGATAATTTGCCCTTAGTTTTGAAAAATATTAGTGAATTGATATTTTAATATAATATATAATTATTGGCTAATTTTTTTTATATTTATTATTGATTTGAAGAATTTTATTATTTACCTATGTGAGTTTATGACTTTCGGGCCAACTTATAGGACTATATGATGTTAAACTGCATTCTATCATTTGTCAACATAATAGTTCGTTCAAAAATGCTCAATATTGACGCTGCGTTGAATCCAAATAATAGGTTATAAATAATATCGTTCAGCTTGGGTGATTCTATCCTTATGACGAATATTATGTTAAAAAATCGCAAATTTTATTTTATTTGAATCAAACGCTCAATTTATAAGCACTATAACACCTAGGATCGTTATAAATTTAATATACGTTGGTATTTAGTTGCTTTGTTCTTGTTTTCTTGCATAAATCTCTGATTTTTTAAAAATTAAGTTGTAAATTTTATTGAAATTCAGATTAATATAAGATATATTAAAAATAAATTTAAAAATATAATTGTGCCGATGAATACAATAGGTTTACATAATATATTATATAAATATTTGCATGTAAATCAAGCAGTATATAAATACATTACATCAATATATAAACGATTATTTACATTATACATTACGAAATTTAATTTAATAATGGTCAATAATATCTAAAAAAAACCTTAGGCCGAGCTATTTACTTTTCTCTCTTAGCAATGCACAAAAAATCGAAATAATTATCTTTTGTCTAAATAAATAATTGATACTTAAGGATTAGAGAATTGGGAAACGTATTGCATTTATAATTAGAGGTGTTATGATTCTAGGTAACAAACTTTATAAAACGTTCAAGCTTGTTAAAGTTTCTGAATTTGATTTTGTTTCAAAAGATATGTCTGTTCTTACAAGGTCCTGGGTGTAATGTTTTAATGCGGACACGATTCTTACAAGATTCATCCCTCATGTCACACCAGTCTGAATACGTTTTCATGTTAGTACCACAAATCGTAATATTAGTTTTAGGGCAACCCACCTTGCAATCCATGCATTTAAAACCACTAGTAGATTCTAGATCTTCTACGCACATATGTTGATGTGAGCACTTGATCATTCCACATTCCGAAACGGCTTTATTGAAGAGAATATATAAAAAATTTATAAATTAATAACATTAAAAGTAAAATTTAATTTATGATATTTATTTAATGTTAAATATATATATGTATTATCAATGCTTTTATTTATAAAATTAAATTTAAATAGAATACGATATGCTTTTTATTTTTTTGTTTTTAATTTTTTTTTGCCAAAATGAAATAGCTTAAATATTTTCATAAATCGTAATAATGCGACTACTTCTATTTAATGTTTTTCTTATAGCGAAAAAATATATAATTAAAATTTTAAGAAAATTTGTGGTATTATATGGCTACCATTTCTCCCTACCCATATCATGAGGCCCTATCTATTTAAAACGTATTGAATCTCATATCTTATGTAATTTGTAATCATTTTTAACTTATATTATTTATAAGAATGAACGCGTTCAAATTTGGCGTTTTTATTCATATCTTTAAATATATATTTTTAAACATTTGACAAATATATAATATAATAACACTGTTTAAATAGAAAACAAAGAAGTTAAGATTTAAACGAAATTTTTTTTTCTAAGAATTTTTGATAAAGAATTATTTTTCAAAAAATTGATGTCATACGTAAGAATGTTATGTAGTGAGTTAAAAACGCGTTTCTTCGGAGCAAAGGATGGTATTGCAGTGTAAAATTTTAATAAATATTTTATTTCATGAAATTTATTGAAAATTTTTTTCAATACCACAATTCTAAATTTCTACTAAGTAAAGAGAAAAGTGATTTCAGAATAACACTGTTATGCAGCGTCTGTATTTAATTTTTCTACGAGTTTCCTGTTACTGGTATCCTTTTTAACGTATGAAAATTGAAATTGGGGTATGGCAAAGATATATCTCCTAAGTCCTCAAACTATTAATATATTATAGTTATAAAATATCTGTTTCTGTATATTGCTTTGTTACTATAAGTTGACATAATCGAAAATATTAATTTTTTTTTGTTTATACTAAATTGATTTAATATAATTTATATTCTTGTTGAAATAATATTCAAATGTTTTTATTTACAATTAACTTTTACTGAAATATATATATATATAATAAATTGTGATAATCATTATTTTATTACCACTTAAATAATCTTTAATCCTTGTCGAACTTGATCCTTAAAATCCCTACATCTATTTTATAAACTTAGACATAGTGAAATATATTGCATATAAGAGTTTATTTAAACGAAATTTAATATAAAATCAATTCAACTATGCTATCACATTCTGATTCTCTTTACATTGATATTTTTTATAGAAATTTAATAATGAAAATATACTTAAGTTTCGGCTAAAAATAATTCTAAAGTATATGAATTTTTCAAAATTTATTGAAAAATCAGCAAAATTTGATTTATATTTAAAAGACCTTAACTCCACTCCACTGTTGAAATTGAGATAGGGTATACATTAAAGAATTTTAAGATGGTATAATATTTTTTTAATCACTCCTTTAAACCGATCAAAGTGGAGTTAGAACAATTTAATAATAATCATGAATTTCATTTTGTATTTACTTCTACATGGTCCTTCATAACTAATTTCTATATCATCATGCGAGAAACAATTAGCGTATTTAATGCTACATAAATTTGGATAAGTGATATTATCTGTTCCGCAAATTTCATGAAATTTTGTGGTTTTAGAAGACGAGCACAAATTGGAGCAATTTATACAATGTGGTAGTTTATTTTGATCGTAAATGCAATATTTTTTAAACGGGCATTTCATTTTATCGCATGAGTCTGATAATAAATTTTTAATAATTAAAGGTTAAATTTTAACAATTTTTATAAGGCAAAAAATTTAGTATGAAAACTTAAATATTTTTAAAATTTGTAAAACTTTAACATTAGACTTCCTTAAATTTTTAAACGCAGCCTAAAATAAAATAATTATTATTAACTCATAAATTACTGATCTTCAATACTGTCCTTAATTCTTGTACCAAATTAAATTATTTTATACAATTAAAGTAAAAAAAATTGAATCGAGTTAAGGCATTCTTCGGCCTAATATTAAATTTTTTTATATTCGGGCCAGTTTTGCAAACTGTTGATGCCCATTTGAAAGATCAAGGTGACATAATCTAGTATCACTCAACATAAGTTTGAAATAGATATTTAAACAAATTGTAAAATTTATCATAATTTCATGTGATGGATTTACTTAATTGATATTATACAACATCTCACTTACTTTGACAAACTCCTTTATAATCCACCTCCACATTATCTCCTTTTCCACAATTTCTGTGCCTCATTTTGCATATAGAAGAATAAGTTTTAAGATCTGTTCCACACACAATACCAGATTCTATCATTTCTTTATCGCACTGGGGATCACAAACACATTCCGGATATTTTTCTCGCATAACACATTTTTCGCTTACAGGACAAACGACCGTAGAACAGTTCGCTGTATATTAAAAAATATATTGAGTTTTAAATGGGAATTTGCCAAAAATCTAAATGTAATTTTTTTTTCCATGCTTACTAAATGATTACTAATTATAATGATAGTTTAGAAAATACCACCTTGACAAGATCTCTAAAAATTCGAATATAAATTAATAAATTTTATATTAAATTATTTTTTTTTGCATTTTATCGCAAAATTCATTCATACATAATATATGATGATAATAAGAATAACTAATCATAATAAGAATAACTAATCATAATAAGAATAACTAATCATAATTCAAAATAAATTTATAAAAAAAAGAAATAAGGGTTTTCCTAATTCTTTTGTCCTCCCGGGACATGCTATTTTTGGTAGTAAATGTCTACAAAAATAAATGGTTAGCTTATAAGATGTAACAGAGCACTATTATTTTCTCTTCTCTGACTCCACATCTTTACATTTGTTTAAGTTAGGTTTTAAGAAATTTTAAACAAGAAGTCACTCAATACAACAAAGGAAAATAATGTTAAAGGTACCAAAAGGATATTTGATTAGAGTAGCTTTAATTTAATAATTACTAAAATAGTAGTAATTAATCCGAAAATTAACGAATAATTCAAATATTTACATTCGTCAAATTTTTAAAAATTATTTTTTGTAATTTTTTAAAATTATTATTCATATCGAATAATTTGTTATCCATATTCGTAAATTTTGTATCAAATATCGAATAATTATCGATAGACCTTTCTTATCTTTATACAGGCACACTGTTAATAGTTATTCATTGATTTTGTTTATATAAATTAGCTTGATCAAAAATCATATTATAATGGATTTAGAGATCAATTTAATTTAATAATGGAATTGATAATAATGAACTTATATAGTTATAGATTTTTTTTACTGTGACATCTCTGGCAATCAGGAGCTCCTTGCTTTAGATATTCATACATAAAAAACTCATTAGCACTTATATTTTTGTGAGAATAAGCGACAGAGGCTGAATTTAAGGAACAACAGTCAGTTTTATTAACAACATCCATTACATAGTCCTTGCATTTGTTATCATAGCCTTGATAACTCCAGCAAAAGCCAGCTATTGGGATAAAATAATACATTATTCTGTTAGGAACATTAATAGTTAATAGGTGTTAATTTTGTTCAATTGCCTCTCTAACATTTTTGTTTTAAATTTAGGAGTGTTCAAAAAAAATATTCAGAGAATTGTACCAAACATGACTTTGCCCCAATGCCGATGTTTTCGTTATAAAAATGATAAAATGTATTAACTCAACCTCTAGTAATGTTTAACCTTCTTTTTTAAAAAATCAAACAATTTGCCCCCATTTGTTCTGATGTAACCTGTTTAATTATTATAATTATGAAATTTAAATGATGAAACATGTTTATCATCTTTGAAGATGTTATATTAATTTTTAAAAATTATATTATTGGGACTATATTACTAAGCTTATCATAGAACAAAGTTCAAACAAAGAAATCGCTTTTTACAATCAAAAAAAAGAAAAAAATTAACAGAACTTTGATTTATATTTAAAAAAAAAATATATTGATAATTTATGTAGTTTTTTTTTTAAAAATCATAAAATAATCATTTAACATTAAAAGTTATTTTATTTAATATCGTGAATTAAATTAAAATTGATTTACATGAATTATAATTTTGTTTCAAATTAAAAATATTTTCTTAAAAAAGGCATGGGGCAACGGGGTCGCGCCTCCATCGAAATATTTTACAAATAGATAACATTGACCCATTAATATTTTAAACATTAAATTTTTTATATAAATTTTAAAGATTTGCAGTGCGTCATCCCAGGATTTCACTTTAGAACACGTTTGAAAAAATAGCAGGAATAGAAGGAAATCCAAAATCTAAAATTAGCAACAAAAAAATCCAAATCCTAACAGGAAAATAAATTTTGAGGCCCATTTAATCCCCACTTAATTCCAATTTACAAACTAAAAACGATAGGTTGGGTAATCTATAGGCACTTGCTAACAAAATTTGCCAGGTATTGATGCACGAGTTAATTTTTTCCTTCTTCTTTTTAAATAAAACCTGAAGCCAATATATTAGCTAAAAAAATAGTTTAGCCATAACCAAATAAAAACCCGTTTATGATGTTTGCCCAATTTCAATCAATGTTATAATTTTGAGTTAAGGGGTATTTTTGTTTGTTATATAATATCCTTTCCCACATTCTAACATTTATAATGATCTATTCATATTAAAAAAATTCTCCTAAAGTTGCTCTTTCGCCTCTGATTATAACTTAATTTTAAATGAAACGTATACCTGTTACACTGGAAATGTTGTGAAGGACTGTGAAATATACGAGATAGATAATAGGAATTTTACATATGTTACGATTAAGATGCACAAAATAGTTGTATATCGATAGGAAGGATTGAATAATATTTCTATAAGAAATGGCATAAGCGCCCTTTTCTAAACTATCATAGGAAGGATCGAATAAACTACCCATTTGTTCAAAAGTCCAAAATTATTATTATTTGTACTAAATACAACTCAAATTTTGGAAAATTAAAAAAAAATTTTTAATAAAAAAGAAATTAAATTTTATTATAAATGGATATATTTTTTTTATTAGGGATTAGAACAACCGCGACATTATTATTTATGGTTAGCGATTTTTCCCTAATTTTGTTTAACAAAAAAAGACGAAAAATATTTTATTAAATATAATTTTTCATAAGATCATTTCTTTGTGATGTAATAATAAAGAAAAAGAGTATTTGTAAAAAAAATTTTAAAATATAAATTATGACAAAAAATATATAACTTTTGGTAATAAAAATGATTTTTTGTTCAAAAGGGGACTTTGAATAATTAAATAAATTTGCTAATTAAACTTTAACCTTACATTTAATAAAGACAATCACAAAGTGTGAATTATTATATTTTTTTGTCAATGAGTGATTTTTATATGTATTTTGTTTTAATTAGATAAATTTTCCTTAAAAAGATTATAAAAATTGCAGACAAAAATTATATCAAAAAATTTCTTTCATCTATTCGTTATCTATCAATGTTTGTTAAATAAAATATCTACTTTGCGACATGTCAAATATTTGTCCTAACATAAAAAAATTTATCCAAAAACTAAAAAAGAATTGGGTAATTAATTTTTAGCAGTCAGTCGGTCTTTTTTAAAAAAAGACTAGATTAAATTTACTACATATAACGAATTTATCACACACAGAGTATAGTACAAATTTTTTTATAGATGTTATAAACCAAAGTAAATTATAAAAAAAAGTCATAAAATTATATTATTATATTTTTTTTTTTCACACAAAGATTTTAATGATAGCGCGATATTCGTTTTTATATACCTTTTAAAATATTTAAATAAGGTGAAATAACTTATACAAATACGGGCAAGCAAATGACCATTTGTGCAAGTTTGATTTTAAATAAATTATTAACAAATTTAGGATAAATATTTTAAATTATTCAAATAAGCGCCTTAATGTCTTGATATTTTTGTTCAACTTTTGTGAATTTTAAATAAACTTTTTAATTTCAAACAAACTTCGAGTCGAGTATTTATTTTTTCCAGTATGACTAGACTTTCACATTCTTATTCACCACGAGGATCATATTTTTTATAAAATATTTTTTATTATTATTATCGTCTGGATATTTTATTGCATTTAAAATTTAATTTTTATTCACAAAGAGTCGCATCGAAAATACAAAAAAAATTCATTCATTTTATATAAGTAAATAATCTTTAATATAATTTTATTATTGAAAATATTAAGGTTGTCTACTAGTCTGGCGGCTTTTTATCTTTTTATTTTTCGTTTGTTTGACAAAGATTTAAATGTATATTTTTATTTACCTTAAGCTATTCGCCGATAAGGGAACTTTAATTATAATATAAATGTATGAATAATTATATGACAAGTCAAAGAATAATTTGTCTAAATTTTTTTGTTGTTGCATCATATTAGCTCATTAAAAACTCTTTTTTATATAAACTTACTATGATCCAAAAATTGAAATCAAAATTTTGGTTCAGCTTCAGAATCATTCTTAGTGATAATAAACAAGATTCTTGGCTAAATGCTGAATTCATAGTGGCCATTATTTGACTTGATTTAACAGCTGCTAGTTTTTTCTTTATTAATATTAACTATGAAGGGCAATAACAATTTGCCCACTCCCCTCGGTTTACCCGAAAACTAATTAGAAAATATTTATATTTTGTGGAAAAATATTAATTAATGGAAAGGTAATTCAAAGAAAATAAATACACTTTTTATATAATTTGCATTTTCTTATAGTGGGAAGAAAGTTCAAAAGCGAGGAGGGTGAAGCCCTTAACATTTAGATATCCGGGTTTCAACTCTAATTATTGCATAAAGGTCGGTTTCATTCTGGTTATAATTAATAATAATAACATTTTAAAAACAATTTTAGTTTCATCAGTTATTTTGAACAAATTTATATTGGTTCGTTTTGGTTTTTTATAAGTTTTGGATTTTTTGAATTAGTCACATTTTTGTTTTAAATTATCTCATAATACAAAAATTAGAAAAAATTAAGTTGAACTTTATTTTAACAAATTACTATTACTCGTTGGGTTTCAAAAATGGAACGTGTTACCATTACTCGTTACCTTGTTGTGAAAAAAAGGAACGCGTTATTCGCTATTCAAAAAAAATTTACAGGTTACTTAAAATAACTCAATATTATATATAAATTTTCCTATTATTTCTTTTTTTCCCATAGATAATAAAAAACAAAATTATGCAAAAATAATTGTTCTTCTTGTAATATTATAAATTATTTTCTTCAAAATTTTGATCAGATAAACATTTGAAAAAATATAAGAGAATTCAGGAGCGTAGCCAGCAGGAGGGGAGTGGGAGAGGGGGAGAAATACCCCGCCTCATAGCGAGAAATTTTGAAAAAAAAAATAGGTTTCCTGAATTCTAAATATTAGAAAAATTTTAATATTTATTTTTTGTATATTAATATTTTATCTCAGGAAAATTTAAGGTTTATTTTCTTACATATTTTAAACCTTAAACATTGATGGATATAAGAAAATTTTATCAACCTAAAAAAAAATTCTATTTATACTCATAACTATTATTACAAAATTTTTAGAGTGTATGAAATGTTCTATCCAAATTGACAAAATTTTCTGAATATAATTATATCTGAGGCTTATTGTGCTACAAGAAAAAAGAAGCTGCAAACAAGATGAAGCCTTCGACATCAGGCTGTTAATTTTTTTGATCTAGAAGAGCCTATTTTGTATGAGCTTTGAGATTTTTCAGAATCATCAAACAAATTTCACCTGAAGCTGATACATTATTAGATTTAATATGACTGCCGATTTTTTTCATTGGAATATATTAATAATTTATTTATTACACAGCAATTTAGTGCAATATTTTTCAAAAAAATGGATTTGGCTAAGTTATGAGAATCGTGGATATTAAATTTATTACAACTTAGAAAACTAAAAAATAAAATAACCAGGGATTTCTTGAAATTTATGTTATTGTTGAAGTGAAAGCAATATTACATGATTTTGAGATTTACAATCCTCGACTTTCCGACAAACAAATCCTTCCAATAGTAACGTGGACTCATTTGAGGATCATTATAAAATAACTGTTTTTATTCCATTTTTAGATTTAATTTTGGCTCAAATCAATGAACGATTTGTGATTTATTAAATGGCTCTATCCAATTTACAAATACTATATCTCATAACTCCCTCTGGTCTGAGGATATATCAAATCTTGATATTGAAAAATTAAAAATTTAGCTAAATTCTATTTGTAGGATATAAAGGTATCTCAAGGCCAATTAATTTCAGAATTTAAATGATGGAAGATTTATTTTTGTAGATAATCCTCCAAGAAATATAGTGGAAGCATTGTATACTTTGAAATATATTTTATTAGTTTTCAAATATATTAAAATTACTGTATATTTTGGCTCGATACCAATTAGTACAAGCACAAATGAGAGAACCTTTTCTTCATTAAAAAGAATAAAAACCTATATCAAAAGTACGACATCTTAAAATTTATTAAATATACTAGCCTTTACTCATCGAGATCTAATCCCTAACACAGAACGAATTACTAAAAAATTGGCGCAATCGCAAAGAAGATTTTATTTTAATTTATGAACAATATTTTGACTAACTTTTTAAATCATTGTATAATGTTTAATTTTATATTTTATTGTGATTTGCATACCGGTTTATGTAGCTGTAATATTTTTTAATCGTATTATATTCGCTCTTAATAATTTGTATTTTCCAATATTTTATTATTTGTGTTCGAAATATTATGTTTTCAAATATGATTAGTTCTAATAAATTTTATATGATGTATACTAATAAATTTTTAATTCTTCAAAAAAGTCATTTCAATACAAAAAATTACCCCCCCCCCCCCTTCTGTAAAAAAATTATGACTAGGCGCCTGTCAACATTCTCTGTGCTAAAAACTTGTTCGGCGCAGAGGATGGGAGGGTTATATAATATATAATAAATAAAATTTTTAATTGGGGGAATTTTCGAATTAGACACATTTTAAAAAAATCTTAATTCAGATCCTCATCAATTTTTTTTTATCTTTATCAGAATATAATCAATTCATATTTTTACTTTCCTTTGTTTTTTTAAATTTGAATTGCTGAACATCGAGGCTAAAATATTTGAATTAGGGCACAATCTATAGTTATAAACTGTGGACTTGGTGCCTTATAAAGAAAGAAATAATTACTATTGATATATATACTTTATATTGAATTATAATATTAGAGAGTATAAATTAACATACCTTGATTGATTCAATATTGAAAAAAATTTAATAAATAAAATAAAAATGAAGAACTTTGGTGATTGATCTGAATGAAAAACTCGACTATAATAAAATAAGAAATATTTTTTCCATATTTTTAAGGAAATATTTAAGTAACGATTAGTGTTATGCGTTACCACAATATTACAAATTATAGTAACTATCCTCAAATAAATAGGCTAATATTTCAAATTATTCATTCATTTAAAATAATTATAATTTTGTAAACCGTTATGAACCTCTTCGATAAACGGATTGAAATTAATAAATAAATAAATACGTAAAAATTTTATTTATATTAATAGTTGTATTAAAATAATCCTCTCATTTTATAGGGTGGAATAAAATATATTGATTTATATTTCACTGTGCAATAGAAGCGGACTGGCCATAAGACTATGGACATTTTCCCCACGAGGCCGCAAAAAAATGTCAAGTTTTGAGGCAGATCAGAAAAAAATCCCCATCTAAATAAATATGATATTGTAACTTTTCTCTTATCATTTTCATTATCATATTCATATATTTTATTATATATATTTAAAATTATTTTTAAGACAGACTATTTTCAGGAGCTAGCGTAGAAAAGGCAAGCTGAAACTTTCTCATTAATCAAAATCGAAGACTAGAGGTTTCTAATGATTTTGTTATTATTTATTTATATAAAGTAAAAGGCTATCTATAAAATAAAAAATATAAAAAAGAAAAATATAAAATATAAATGTTTTGTTTCAAAATTTTGTTTGATAAAGCTAAATAATAAAAAATTATTTAAAGATTATATAAATATAGTAATTTTTTTATAAAAAGAAAATATCTTTTCCCAAATATATAGGTGACGCATTCATATATTTTAAAAGTTAACGATCTTTTCGAAACAAATAGCTGAGAAATAGATATAAAGCTATTCTATTAAATAATTAACCCGATAGCATCTATAGAAAAGTTAGGGTCATATCGACATATGAGGAGTTTAAGTCTCCAGACACTTTACTAAAAAAGTTCAAGCTTTTATTTAATATTTAGGAAGATTATCATTATAAGCTGTGACAATAATAAGGGCATAAATCTTATAAGTAAAAAAATTATTCTACATAAAATTAACACGTATATAATGAGTGAAATTCATGATGATAGCATATTATTTAAAAATTTTTAATAACTAAAGAAAACAGTGATAATAATATAAATATAACTAATATATAACACATAATTTAAATAAAGTGGATGAAATTGAATCCAAATTATATTTTAAGGATAAAATTGGTAAAAACTTTAAAATTTTATTTCAATTAATGATGAAAGGATTCAAATTTATAAATTACTTGTTTTAATGAGGGAGAAGCACTACTCTCTGCTCTTTTTCTTAGATCAATATATTTATATATTTACATATTAAAGTTATTAAAAATTTGAATTTAGCGAATACATATATATCTTTATGAAATTCTTATTCCAACATTCTTATCCTATTTATTTAATCTAATATTCGTTTATTCCAATTCAATATTGTCCCAATACATTATATATAAATAACTATAATAATAACCACAAATGATAATGATAAACTATGATAAAAATAACAGCTGAGTATGACAGCAGCTTATTAAAGGAGTTGATAATGACAATTCGAAACATAACTACGAGGAAACAAAACGTGATGATCAAGCTGATGACATAACGTTAGCGGTGAGCAAAAATGGACATCTGGCAAACCGTTAAGATACGCTTTGAACAAACTTGCCTACAAAATCAAGAACAATTTAGAACGTTTTTTTATATGTCCAAGGAGAACCTAGGCGGGATTTCTGTGAAATGTTAAATTGATTTTAAGTTTTCGTTTTATTTCAAAGATATTTATTTATAACTAACGGCATTAATAAAAACTTTAAAAATCGGTTCATATCATAGTTTTATTTAGGGCTGTGCCGATTCACATATTTTTCACCAATCCGATCCGATATTTTCCGATATTAGTTCAAAACCGATTCGATACCGATCCGATATTTATATTGATTTTTCACCACCTCTCTTTGAACCTAATGTAATTAAGAAATCAATATTATCAGGGATGTGAACCCTTCGACAAAAAAAAGGGTCCAGGTTCGAGTTCGGGTAGAGAATAATTTGAAAAGACCCGGGTCCAGGGTTCGGGTTTAGGGAACATAAAAATAATGATTCAAAATAAGATTTTTTTTTCATTCATTTATTTATTATATTTCAATATATACATATTCATAATTTACAAATGAAAAATTTATATTTTAAATATTTTATTCAATCGCACAATCATAATATCTTCTAAAATATCATCCTTGAGATTTCCATGTAAATTAGACAATATATATTTCACAGATGAAAATTTACGTATACCCTTACCTAAAATAGATAGTTATCTTTATAAAATTATTGTACTTGCGATGCCGTTACAGCCATGAAGATTCTAGATAAGATATATAATTCTGGATATATTGAAGAATTTTTTTTCCCAGAATTTTAAAATATTTATATCCTTATTTATTATCTTAACTTCTGAGAACTTTACTATTAAAGTTGATCCTCCTTTCTAACAGATGATAATTTGATTTTTTTTTCTCAATCTAAAAGTAAAATTTAAAAATCATCAATGTTGCTATCATTATTATTATCACTACTACCAGTAATTATTGTCGTAATCTCCAATATATTGTAAATAATGGAGTTTAGAGTATGCCAAAAATCCTCAAGATGGTCTTTAGTCATTTGTTTTTGCTCAATATTCAATAAAACTTGATATCCAGGGTCTAAATATATAGAAGCGTATACATTGCAAATATTTTTGCTCTCGAATTTTCATGTTTTCTAATATTTCGTATAAAAAGAACTGTAAATTTTTCTAAATCTAATCCATATGCCATAAAAATCAAATAAACATATTTGTTCTGATTGTAATCTTAATCTTTATTTGGCAACAATCATCTTCCGGCAAAATGACTTCTCATGCTCATATAATAAAATCATTACAGAAATCTTTCAAACTTAATCGTTCTAGCATCATACAAATTGAGAACGAACGTGTTGTGCATTATCATTTAAATTAAAATATTATTACACAATTCACTTTAAAAATAATCAACGTATTTCTATAACATAGCATATTAAAAAATTTACATAATAAAATATTATTACCTACACTAATGATATCAATCTCTAAATAAAATGGAAGTCTAGGAACAAAATTGAAAGAAAAACGCGAAGATAAAATAAATGATTCCACAAAAAAAGTTAATAAAATTTATATTATTTTTTAAAAAAAATATTTTTATTTTTAAAAATTTTTATGACACATAGAACCCTTGGACCCTCCACTTTTAAAAAGGGTCCGAGTTCAGCCAAAATACAAGGGTTCAGGGTCCGGGTTCCATATCCCTGTTTTTTATGTAAAAGAATTATGCATTTAATTTAATTTTTTTATTTCAACTATAATTTAAAAAAAATTATATTATAATGGATAAAATAAATATAATAATATATCCATTTTATGTTGGTTTATAAAATTGTAATATTTAACATATAAAATTATAATATATTAGATTTTGTTAAATAAATATAAGAGCCTCTAGATTTTCAGGCAAAGGATCAGAATATTTCCAAATATTAGTTTTATTAAGAATGGATGATATTGTTGGCTGACTTTCAGGGCTCTTTTTAAAAAAAATATGATTTGTTTTATTTTTCAAATATTTCTCGTTCTTTTTGTATTAACTCTTCAAATGCCGTTTGATGGAATCGCTTTAAATGTTTCCGAATATTTGTTGTATTAAATGAATTTTTCATTATTCCTCTCCTCCCCGTGAAATTAGAATTCCGTAGATAACGCATTTTGCAAAATTCTCTTTATCTTTATCAAAATATTTCCATAATTCAGAAACCATATTTAAAATAATGCTTTTATTTAAAGTATAAATAATAAAATTGATGTTATTTTTTTTAAAAAAAAATAAAACTTTGGGTGTTCCTTTCTATTTTTATAAAAAAACTTTTAAAATCTATTTAAAAAAATAAATAACATTTGCATTGTTTAAAAAAAAATTATTTAAAAAATATTATTAATGTTAAATATAAACTCACTGAAACTCGAAAAAATTTATTATTTTTTCATTTATTTTTTTTAAATATTAAAAATTTTTTTTTTTTAGCCCTAGTTTTATTTTATCGTTACAATTTACATTTTTTATTATTTTATCACTTAAGTTAAATTTAATCTTAAACAAAGAACATTTTATTTTCGTTTTGCGTAACTTAATGATTGATTATTATTTATTTTATCGATTAATACAAGATATACATATATATATATGTTGTTGTATTACATATCAAATCAACTGAAGATTCAACCCGACCCCCTTCGATTTTTTTAAAAATTTGTATGATGGTATACACTCACTAGTAAAAATATAAAATTTTAATTCAACTCAGCTTACTTCATGAGATATGGCCATCTTTAGAAACGCGGAAATTCCAAAATACAATATAATTCAAAAAGTAATTAAGCTAAAGAAAGACATGATTTAAATTTTATTAAATAGCTCTAGAATAGCTCTTTATATGGCATAAAATTTATTTGATTGAAAAAAAGTTTATTACCAAAAACCGGAAATGGCTATAAAATAAAAATTGTTCTTTTTTTTCTTTAAAATTTTTTTACAGATAGTCATTATACTTCTTAATATTTGTACAAAATCCTAGATTGGGACGAGTACTGGGTCAATAGTTATTACACTTTAAATATAAGTAGTATGGCTTAAATCCTATATTATACCAAATATAGAGTAATTATTTTTTTAAAAAAATGGGCATATTTATGAATAATAGCATTAACACTATAAACGTTTTTCATATTTTCTAACCTTTTTAAAGTTGAAAAGACCTTTCATTATTGCAGGTACTATAAAATAATTAATAATATTTTGATATTGGGCAGGGAATCTAAAGTACAATTACAGATGGAAAGGACCTGCAAAACATTTTTTGTCTAAAAGATTACACTATTCTGTAAAATTTCTATACCAAAATTTGACATAACAAAGTAAATTATCATATGAGCCTACTAAATCATTAACGTAAAACTCTGAGAGTTTCTAAATATCCTCTCGTGTTTCAAGTGTAATCAACAGTTTAGACTCAGCCGGCAAAAGAATATAAAAGCTTTTAAAAATAAAATTATTAATAAATCATTCCTTTAATTGAAATAAAAATGTATCAATAAGGGGAATAAAAATGTTTATTTTATTAAAATCTTCAATCGTAGATGCATCAATATTTGAGAGATTGGATTGCCTATAAACTTATATAGGTTTAAAAATTTAAATTCCAAACATATTAGCAATCTCCTTTACTTTCTCATATATTTTATGAAATTTTTCATCATTCTCTCAGATATTTGATATTATTTCAACAATATCGTTTGCTCTATTCATAACCTTTGCTAAATACGTTATAAGTTATTTCATGTTATAATTTATGACTTTGGTATTTTAATTTATAATAACTTTTCTTCTTACGTGCATTTGGAATTGTCGTATAAATCTTCATGATTTTACTATACAGAATTCATAGCTTATTTTCCAACTTCCATACTGCTTCTTGATCAACACATTGAGTTGCATATCTTTACATAAGTTGGAATTTATTTCGAATACGAGTTTTTTTTCTTTTCATATTTTAATTAATTTCCCCATTACAACAAAATGGAATCAAAATAAATAATTGAATAGTCAAAATAAATTTAACCGGTCTTTTTTCCCGGACCGGGGCACCACGCTAAAAGGGTGGTGGAAAGTAAATTTTATTATATTATTTCTAAAAATATTATAAATATTTAAAGCCTTTCCAAAATAAAAATAAGTTTTACAAAAATAAGAATATAAAAATATCTTCCGATAACAAATCAAATTTGTTAGGTCCGTGAAGTTGGCCCCACAATTTTTGATTTTCAATGGTTTATCAGTTGGTGATTTGAACCCGATTTGTAACGTTTTCAGTTCGATTTGTACCATCACCGTTTTTGAGATATTCAAAGAACAAAAGGGGGGGCCAACTTCACGACAGCCCCCCAACGTTTGAACTTAAAAATAAAAAGTGAATAGGTCGATAGAGAATGATTTGCACCGTTTTCAGTTCGATTTGTACCACCGTTTTCCAGCTATTGACCGTTAAAGATATGGCGCCAAAAATAAAAACACTTAGCATTTTTTTTTAACGTACAACGGTAGAGAATTTTTTCTCTTCCTAATGATGCCTCAAATTAAGCTTTATCTTCATTATTTATTTCGGAATGAGTGTTTTTTATTTTTGGCGCCATATCTTTAACGGCCAATAGCTGGAAAACGGTAATAGTACAAATCGAGTTTGAAACGGTACAAATCGGATACAAATCAATCCCGTTTTAAAAATTTGAAAAATCTCAAATTTTGAATATCGAGGGGGGGGGGCTAACTTCAAGCTATAAATTTCCAAAATAAATAATGAAGATAAAGCTTAATTTGAGGCATCATTAGAAAGAGAAAAAAATTCTCTACCGTTGTACGTTAAAAAACTTTAAAATAAATAAATTTTGAGTGTTTTTTATTTTTGGCGCCATATTTTCCAACGGTCAATAGCTGGAAAACGGTGATGGTACAAATCGAACTGAAAACGGTACAAATCATTCTCTATCGACCTATTCACTTTTTATTTTTAAGTTCAAAAGTTGTGGGGCTGTCGTGAAGTTGGCCCCCCATTTTGTTCTTTGAATATCTCAAAAACGGTGATGGTATAAATCGAACTGAAAACGGTACAAATCGGGTTCAAATCACATCAACTGATAAACCATTGAAAATCTAAAATTGTGGGGCCAACTTCACGGACCTAAATTTGTTTTACAAAATAAAGAAAAGATTAAATCAACATTCAAATATTCAACACTTCCTCCAAATCAATTTTTTGTAACATTTTGCTAAAATATTATGTATAATTAAATAAAAAATAAAATAAACACATTTGAATTGATATTACAAATTATGGCTTAATAATACCCTGTAAAAATTATCAGCATCTGCTGAACCTTTTTCCTTTTGATATTTTTTAAGGGGATGGGGAGGGGGGGGTTAAAGGTTCAACCCTACCCCCCCCCTCCATGGCTACGTTACTGTTTTCGATGAAATATATAATGTTATGTATGATTTAGGTTTTATAAGGTGATAAGTAATAATATTGGCGCAATTAATATGAATTGAAATCTACAATTTTTAAAATAAAATGTGTTTAACATTAGTGATCTGCATCCTTAATTTTTCAAGCCCAGCCCGAAAAATTTTTAAAAATGTTTTGCCGGGCCGGCCCGAATTTGAAATTTTTTAAAAAGTTTTCCCGGACCGGCCCGAACTTATTTAAATATAGAAATTAATTATTATAATTGCTCAAAATAAAAGATCTGTGTTATATGTCGTTTAGTTTTAAAAAATAAAATCAAAAATTTTTATTTTACACAAAAAAATCAATAAAATATTGAAAAATTTAGATATATTTTAAAAAAATTCCAAGGTCCAACCCGGCTCGGCAAAATTTTTTTAAAAAATATTAGGCCCGGCCCGAACCCGATTATTTTAAATAGAATTAGGCCCGGCGGGCTCTAGCTTTGCAGATCTCTAATTATTATATCATAAGTCTTTTTATTATTAAATATGCTTCAATAGTGTCTAAACCATCATTTCAAACATGTTTGTTTATAAAAATATAAGAAATAATAAAATCATGTATAATAGGAATAAACCAGTAAAGGGAGCCTGGCCGAAAACCAGTAAAAGCGAGTCGAAAGCCTGTAAATAGGAGGGGGGGGGGTGGTGGTTGGAGCCTTCCCCTGAGACCGTTAAAAAAATGTCCACGAGGTCGTTGCATAAATCCTCCCCTGCTGTCTCATATTTTGGACCCAGTATATAAACTTTTATGTCTTCCTTGACTGTAAAATTTAAAAAACAAATTCTAAAAGATTTGATAAGAGTTTCTTTTGAGAAATGAAGCACTTATTTCTCAGCTCGTTGAAACAATCAACATGATATAAAGCTCTATCTATAATTTATTCATTTCCACCACAACCTTTATAGCAATTAGATGGGAAAGCGATGATTTGATATTTTGTTAATCGCAATATTATCCTGACTATGAAACTTATTGTGCAGAAGGAATATATTTTTTCATATAAAATATATTTTATCTTAAATATTCTTATTTAGCAAATGATATATGCATCTTATATATTTTTGATATTTTAATAAGATACTTGTATCTACCTCTAAAATAAACTTTTTATGATGAATCTGTACCTAGATCTGCCCAACTCTGCTTATAGCTTTCATTTTGGGAGCCTCAAATCGTGTGCAGTATTTTGAACAGGGTTCTATACTGAACCTGAGTTTGCGTTCGAAAATTATTTTGCCAGAACCCAATATTTATGCTTATAATCCCGAACCCAAATTTTCCTAGCTTAGTCAGTTTGATTGATTTTAAAACAAAAGTGAGAAATAATAAATTATAACCAAACGTTTTTTGTTTTTACTCCTAGTCCTAATGCATTAAAATATAACTGCCCAATACTGTTTTTCAATTTTTTACCAGTAAAATTTTTAAATCTTACATACCTCATTATATTCAATCGATAGTTTAAACCAAACTCGAACCAAGGTGAGTGTGTCTGAAACAAGCTTCATTTAAAAAAATCCGAACATCACGAAATTTATTATGAGATTGTCTAAAACCCTGGTTTAAAAAAAACTATTCACCCCAACATTCAATTTTTTTTATAATACCCGCCCTCACTTTTTAAACGGTATAATAAATTTAATAATTTGATAGAAAAGCTCTAATAATTTTATATTTTGGAAAAAAGTCAGACACATATCAGTAAATGGGAATTTTACAGATACAATTTCAATATAAGATTTAAGCTAGAGATCCAACCCATTATCTATCTACAAATGTTTCAATCCAGGGGCAAAAATCAATTATTTATATATAACAAAAAGTGGTTTAAGCGGATAAAAAAATATAATAGGTTCGAGTGGCTTCTTTTAGCGATTTGGTATAAAGTTATGGTTACGGTTCAGAAAATTATAAGTTTATTCCAATATGATTCGGCTAGCTCCGAATTCCTTCTATCATAAAAAATAAATCTCTAATACAAATCCTCAGATATTATTAATATTAATAACCTCATAAGATGAGATATTATAATATATTATTTATAATAAAAAACTTTATTTTTCAATAAAAAAAATTATTATGGAAACGTTGTAATTGTTGAGAAAAGAAGAAATGAATTTAATATAATACATAAAATGTCAGTTATTTTCTGACAGGGGAATTAAGTTTTCCTTGGGGAAAGAAGGGGAGATGATGATCACGGGATGTTTCATTGTTAGGAAAAACCCCTAGTTGGAGATTGGGAGATATTGGATTAATGGTAGAAGATGTCAGCTGTGGACCTTTGGGAAATGAAGAATTGGATAATTATGATTTATTATATTATATTTTTTCTACATATTATATATTAGATTGTTGTTTTATTTAATGAATAAATTTGGATCGTCTTGTTATGAAATATGGTTTGTTTTATATTATGGAATATGGCTTGTTATATTGTTACCGTCGACAGGATTTATCTAGGGATTAATGTGAAACCACAACGCAAGTAACTATACAGAAGGAGGTGAGATTAAGGGGTGAGTTTAAGGATTTCTATACTTTTATATTTAACTTAAAAAGGTGTAAGATAGAAAGTATGTAATGAGTATTAGGCAGAAATATGGAAATAAGATCAGGAATTTAAGACAGTAATATTTGGTATATTATCTTATGTCTAGATGTGGTACATCCAATTTTGATTATTATTTGATATGCCTTAACCCTTTAGGTTCCCTCATAAAATTAATATGTTGCAACACGATATTTAGTAATTTTTTATTGATTCTAGTATAATATAATATAAAACACACAAAAAAAGTTTTTTATTCAAAATGGCGGCTCTCCCTGGTGGTTTCAAATTCATATCATTGACACCTTATGGAAACTTTCGAAACAGTTTCTATTTTTATTTAGACATAGTGGTACGTTGCATAATTTGCACGACCACCTTGTTCTTCTGGGATTTAACTTTGTACTACAGAAGGTACACCTTCGTGAGGTTCCTGCCTGAGGTTGATGAGCTGAGTTTTTTAGTCTAATTTCTGGAAGGATATAAGCTTTATTATTTTTTCTTTGCATTGATATATAATTATTATCATTATGAATATTATCATCCCTATTAACATTTTTACAGTATGCCAATTCGCTAGCAATTATTTGTCTTCGGAATTCTTTCGATGAGAGTTTATTATCTGTAAGAATATTGTATATTATGAATGAATTGATAATCGCCGCATCTATCAGCCAAAAAAATATTGGTAGTCACCATTTTCGCCACTTTCGCGAAATTTCATATAAAGACTTGAAATGGTCAACAGACCCCATATATTTATTATACATCTTTATCATTATTGGACATTTTACGTCAAATACTTCCCCTTTTTTATTTTTTCTCTTCACAGTATCCACTGATCTCGGATCAATATAATTGGGCATTATAAATACGTCACGATTATCTCGCCATTTAATTATACTTATATTATTTTTGTCACTTCTCCAGTCAAACTCACCTCTTTTTAATTTTGTTTCCATATTCTTTATGGGCAAGTATCTCCTATTTTTGTTTAGTGTTCCGGTAGCATATATACCTTTCTTTTTTAAATCGATCAATTTCAATTTGATAAGGTGTATCCGATTCATAATCATCACTATCAATTTGGTAACGTGTATCCGATTCATAATCATCTTCGGAATCAGTGGATGAGTTGTCTAACGAAGAACCTTCAGATGGAATGTCCAGATAATCATCCATATATATAACAAGCTAAAATTATTGCGAAATGAGTTGGCAAAATTTATCAATTATTTAAAAAAATAAATATTAAAAATATTGTTGTTAAGTGGCAGTGGTTAGTTTAATATACCACATTAAAGAGATCAAAATAATATATAAATATTATTTATTTGAGCAAAAATAAATATTAGAAAGATAGATAAAATAGTGAGGAATATATACATTTAAAAATATTTGATAAATATACTTACTTATAATTAAAATTGGAATTTTAAGAAAAATCACCGTAAAAAACGTATTTTGAAATAAAGGCGCGAAAAAAAAAATTAAAAAATAACTCCTCCACAAACATATGAAAAAGAATATCTTTTAATATATATTCGTGGTGGTTTCATTTTATATGATTAACTCCTTTAGAAGATATAAAGGTTAAAAGGTGGTTTTATATTTGCACTACCGCGACCGAAAGGGTTAAGACTCATTGAATGGTGTTATAGATATTCCGTCATAGGAAGGTAGACCTCATGATCAGCAGGACAGAAAGGATTGCTAAATATTTGAAATTTAGGAAAATATATATGGAAATAGACTTTTGTAATAAAGTATATATTACAATTATGCATTTTGGGTTTTTAAAGGGATGGACATGTGTGGGATCATTTATTATTAATTAATGTTAATATATTGTATTTGTAATTTAGTTTCAATTAAGGTTGATATGTTATTAAAGGATCTATTGAGGGTGAGTTAATGTTGTTTATTTTGAAGTAATTAACCTTTTTTATGAAATAGGTTGTAATGTGAATTACACATATGATATATTTAATGATGAATGATAATAGTTATTTTGATTTAGTGTCTGCATTTAGTATATATATAAATTGGATAGGAATTTATATGATATATCAGATGATGTATAATATTTTTTTTTCCAAATTATGAAATCTTTATATTTAATATATATTTTTTTTTAAATTATAAAATTTTTATTTGCAATTATTATATTATTTTTATGGTATGCAATGATGTGAAGGGAAATTATTTTTACAGATAAGGTCAGCCCATGTTGAGGGGTAGGCTTTGAGGTGAAAATATTGTTTAGTTTGCATACTGGGGAAAGTTTTTTTTTTTGGTGTAAATTTTTTTTGTAAATATGCTGCATAATATATATTTTTTAATCTTTTTAATAATTTTATAACACATCACATTTTACTATTTAATTATGAACATATTTTTTAAAGAAAAGACTCAAATTATTTTATATTGTGAAGGTATATACCATATAGCCCATTATATTCTCAATTTTTGTGAATTTGCATTCTACATTTTTGTGAATTTGTGTTAATTGTGATGGCAGAGTTAGGTAGGAATAGGATATTTTTCTTAAGATACTGAGTAATTCCTAGATGGAAAATATTTTATTTTCTACATATTATATATTTTTCCTCCCTATAAAATATGAAATTTATTTCTATACATAGTATTGTAATTCTATTTAAAATCTTTGTTCGGCAAATTTTCAAAACTATTTTTAATACCTAAAAATGGATTTTTATATCTTATCTATTTTAGGAGATATTTATAAAAATGTAGCTTTGATTTTGTTTACATTACAGAAGGACAATTACATGTGTTAAAATTGCATTTCACACATAGACCATGTGTTCACTGTCATAATTGGGAGACTTTGATTTGTAAAATTTGATTTTTGGTAAAGTCAGTATGTATTGCGTTTGATGAGTCATTTTTATTTTTATAATTTTATGTTTTAGTTAAATTGGTGAGTCATTGTTATTTTTATAATCTTATGTTTTAGTTTAATCGCGTTAACATTTTATTTTTAGATTTATAAAAGTTAATTATTGTAAAGTCATTATGATGATGGGATTTAATTATTTATTTGTGATGATTCTATAAAAGGGAAGCGAAAATTGTAAATTATCAATTCATTTCTTTTTTTGAATTCATTTTTTTAAAATTAATTAATTTATTTTTAACAATTAATTTTTTTCGATTTATAATTATTAACTATTTTATTTTTGTTTTTTAATATATTTTTTTTTTGGTTGTAATAGTATATATAAATTTTGAAATAAAATTATTCATTTTTTTTGTGTGGGAAATTCAATAAAATTATTATACTCGGAGTTTTGCTTTCTATTCGGACTTATACGGCACAACGTAATAGTTATTATAGTATTAAATGCAAAATCATTATTTCCTAATATGAATCATACCCAAATAATGTATATTATAGCTCATAGTTCCCAAATGTCTAAAAATGAATGAATTATTATGTTTTGCCGATATTACATTGTCCATATTTATGTTCCATAGATTATAAATGCAGATACCCCAATGTACATGTTATTATTGATAATATGTGTTTTCGCGATTATATATTGAAATGAATCGGAGATATTATATTATAAATCATCATAAGGGAAGACGATTCGACAAATTCCCTGAACGTCTTCAAGGCGTCTCGATACAATTCAAAAAGGTGATTCGATACAATTCAAAGAGGTTATTCGATACAACACCACCACAGAGAGAGGGACGCTGGGCTTGTGAAGGGTGGGCCTGTTGTAATTGTTGAGAAAAGAAGAAATAAATTTAATATAATACATAAAATGTCAGTTATTTTCTGACAGGGGAATAAAGTTTTCCTTGAGGAAAGAAGGGGAGATGATGATCACGGGGTGTTTCATTGTTAGGAAAAACCCCTAGTTGGAGATTGGGAGATATTGGATTAGTGGTAGAAGATGTCAGCTGTGGACCTTTGGGAAATGAAGAATTGGATAATTATGATTTATTATATTATATTTTTCTACATATTATATATTAGATTGTTGTTGTTTTTAATGAATAAATTTGGGTCGTTTTATTATGATGTATGGTTTGTGTTAGAAACGTATTTTATTTTCCCGTTCCAAGTATAGTTTCTTTGTTTGGGAAGAATTTCCCTTAAAACTAAAATAAAGTTGGTATAATATAAACTTGCATTACTCAAGAGAATCTTAAAAGTTAAATTACTGATTGTTGGTTATTTTAGTTTTTTTGATCAGGAAACCTAAAAATGGGCGAATACATTGCTCATCATTCAGGACTTTACCATGGATTGGGAGTATGACGCAAGATCGTCATTAAAATTGAAGAGGGTAATTTTGATTGATAGGAAGGGGTAGAAAGGTAAGAAGGAATGATCGTGACAACTCGTCATTGGTTTAGAGGGGTGAAGAAGTTCCTTAATTTACAATATAATGAAATCTCCAATTTTCACAATATTGACTCCTTTTTGGAAAACAAAATTATGAAATTGTATTATTATAGTGATTTAAATATTAAGAAATTTTTAAAATATATAAATCTTTTTAAAATAATAATTATGATTAATTTAAAATAAAAAAGGTTATTAATGTTGTCGGGTTCTCCTTTTACTAAAACAAATTCTTTTAACTAATTTAATTTTTCACCGAGGATAAATTTTATATTTGAAATAATACAATCAAATTATTTACAATTTTCTATAAAAAATGACAATAGATTAGTTTATCATAATTTCAATATCTAGCACCGATCATAAGTTAAAGGGAAAATTTTCAATCATAATCATCGAATATTTAGTGATAAATTTTGAAATAGATCGAAGCAGCCAGTACCGGTTTTTATTTCATTACCCATAACAAGACAGGCGGAGGGTGTTTGCAAATAATCCGAGCTACCTACATATTTCATAATTTGTAAACAAAAAATTTTATAAAAAAATAAATAATATTATACAATCCTTTAAAAGAAAAGCCTTCTAAATATTAATATATGATATAAAATATTGAAATGCCAAGTTTATAAATAAAATATTAAGATATAATAAAAATTAGCATATCTTACATAAATAAAACAATCAAATGATCTGCAAAATAAATCTACTGGCTTTAACTAAAATTCATAAGAATGCAACACTATGCATAAAATAAATTTTATTATCGGTAAAAGAATTTGATTAATAAATATAAGGATAAGAAACATTTAAACCTGAAATAAAAGAATCCATGAGAAAAGAAGTAGTGGATTCGAAAGACATTTTAAGAAAAGGAGATGTGTTGTTGGCGAGAGTAAAACGATTGAATGCTTTGTAATGCCCAGAATTCGTCATTTGATCGGCTATTAGTGACAAATGTCGGTAATCAACCTTTATTCCATACACGGAGAAAACGTTTTGAATTTCCTATTATGGAAGAACAAAAAAACCAGTTATTCAAATAGAAGAGTAAGAGCCATCCATATTTATAAAATTTTTAATAACAAATATTTTCTATAAACTTTAAAATATAACAATAGATAATTTTTAACATTGTCCCACCTTTATAATGGCATTTCTACAAGCTTCGATTCCATACACCTCCAAAATTTTGTGCAGGTCATTGCAATAAAGTTTATTAAGGTCTAAAACATTTCCATACTTAAAAATTTCCTAGATTTTTTAATAAAAAAAGATACAATATATATAAAGAATATTATAAGCAAATTGGCTCAATAACATTCAAATTGAAACCAATTCTTTAATAAAAACGATTTTTAAAAATTATTTATAAAGTTAAAGATAAAATGAATATCTACATTAAAATTAATGCCTTCGACGTTTAAAATCAAGGTATCAGGATCAGGTCGAGATATAGAAGATGATGTAACACCAGAAATTTCGTAAATGTATCCATTTTTGCATTCCTTTTCCAATATCGCTTCCATATCAATTTTATTGTCCGATAATGGAACCTAAATTTTTTTTATATAACTAGGTATAATTATTATTCTAATAGTGGAAGAATGAAGTTAATGAAACAAAAGAAACGCGAATTAATATTAACGACGATCTTATAAATAATGTGTTATATAAAAATGTGCAAAATAAAATATCTCCTCAATGTTTTAGCATTTCTTTTTCCCAGTCACTATAGCTGATTTATAATTTAACCTTCTCCCAAGCAGGGTTATCTTTTATTGCTGGTTTGGTTTCACGTATCTTGTTCCTTTTTTCTCTTATTCATGATCTTTCTATTCCAAAATATCGGTATTTGGTCTTCCTAATGACGTATTACTACTTTTTTCGTCGTTCCGCAATGCCAGTATTAGGTTGTTTGCACTAATTTTAGTAGCTCATTTTTTCAATTTCGGGGAATTATTTTTATCCGCCTATTTGTTCTAATTCACTGCATTATTATTTATTTCTTTAGTCTATCCCATACATGTATTTTTTATATTCATTATTATTTTTGTTCTTAGATTTACTTTATCGGATTTTACCGATATTTACATTATTATGGGATATTTTCTTATTCCAAAACCCATTAAATTCTTCTTCTCTTTACTTTATTATTTAATTAATTTTAACAAAAAAATCTTGGTCACTGATGTTACGGACGAAATTTTAAATTCTGGTATAAACGTACTGATTTATTTCACATTTTATATTCATATTTATTGATTTTGCCATAGATAAAATGAGTTCATGCAATTATATTTATTTAATCTAACTTGGATAATATACTTTGCTACCAATAAGTGGAATATAAATTGATAATTTTTCATTAAATTTATGGTCAAACCAATAAAATAAATAAGTAAGATATTCATAAAATTCTTATAAATTACTTGTAGTGTCGCACGGCAAATACTATCGTCAACTTTTTTATCGTAATAATAATTGGTTTGCATTTCACTTGTTTCTTTATTATTCTGAAAAATAAATAGTACATTAGGTTTAAAATTTAAAAGTCAAGCAAGGCATAATACAAAAAAATATTTTTTTAACTATTAATTGCTAATTAATATAATATAAACCCGCTTAAGGCCATTTCCAGACAGAACGTTTTTTTAAAACGGTTTCTGAGGCATGTTTCTAGTAATTTTTTAATATTTCCAAACAATTATAATAATGTTGAATTAATTTTTTATATAATATAAAATTTTTTAAAAATTGGTATTTCATACGCCATTTAATCGTTAATAAAAATGGAAACATGCCTCAAAAACTACTTTGAAAAAACGTTGACTGGAAATGGCTTAACGTTTCTTAACGAAAATATATAAGTTAAAGGTGGGGGGGGGGGTTATAACATTTCTGGAATCGAAAATCAAAAGATATTATAAACGAGTACTACTGTATTTGTTTAAAATATAAATTAAATAAATGAAAATTCAATGCATATTTGTAAAAAAAATAATTAACTTTTTAAAATAATAACCTTAGGAGTTTTGTTAACATTTTTGGACTTGCCACGCTTTTTTATGCTTATATTATTTTTTGTAGAACTATCTTCTTCATGTTCTTCGCTTAGCAAGGGGCAGGAATCAGAAAAGCCGGATGTAGTTGAAGAAGGCATAGACGTCGCCCTGTAATAATCACCTTTAAAGGCGTAGTATAAAAAAAATTCAAATGCAAATTTAGATATAATTAAGGTTTCTTTTTGGGAACACAATTAATCTATAATTAAATATACATTATTTTAAATTTTGACTTTTTAGTGTTATTTAAATATAATACAAAAAAATTGGCATTGCTCTGTGAATTCATAAATAAATAGATTTTAATGCAGAAATTAACACAAAATCAAAACTGACATAAAAATTGAAAATATTTAATCAGTAAATAAAATTTTTAAAAATAATAGTAATATTTACGAATAATTTGAACAAATAAATGTTTATTATTTGTCAATTTTTTAAATATTATTCGCATTCGTACATTTTGAATCGAAAATGGCTAATGAAAAATCTTTCGGTAGGCCTAGACATGAGTTATAAAAAGATAAAATTAATCAATATTTGGCTGAGATCACTGAAAATCTAATTAAATGGAAAAAATACTTGCCCAATTGGAATTTTAAAAATACAAATTAATAAGAATTTTAAAACTGTGCGTATGATTGACTAATCATAATTAATGCAAAAATTCCTAAATTACATTAAAGAAAAAAACGGTTAATTTGGGCAAATACTTTGTCCCTATTTAATAAAATTTGGCCATTATCTTAGCCATTGAATAATTAGTGTATTGTATATATTATTAATGGCGCATATATTTATCTATTAGTTATAAAAATGAAATATAAATCATAATAAAATCTTAGAATTTTTTTTATCATCTTGATTTCAACTTTTACCTTCGTTATTCTGCTCATCAATATCCCCGTCGGAATCCATGGAAGAACCGGTAATGGTAGAGGAACTAGAATTATCAAGAGCGGAAGATAATGTAGATGAATCTGCTTCTGTATCGGGGCTACCATCTTGTTTCTTATTTCGTTTTTGCATATCTTGTTTAGACCCTTTTGCAACTATTTTTTTCCTTCTTTTTTTCTTAACATTATTTCTTTTTGCGCCGGAGATTTCTTGCTCTCCCTGTGTGTCATTCGTCGCTTCCTCGTAATCATTAGGATATTCGGTTTCTGGAAATTATAGAAATAAAAATTATTTAAATTCAAAATAAGAAAAGGAATTAGGAGTGTACCGATACCACTTTTTGAAGGCGGATCCGATATTAAATTGATATCGGCCGATTACCGATCCGATATCATATCTAATAATGTAATCTGAAAAGATACCAATGGTTTTAATTTTTAATATACTTTTTATAAGTATAACATCTATAATTTAACTATACCAAAACATATGTCATTTAAATATATTATAATGATCAGTTATAGTTTATTCAATTCAATTGCAATTTTAAAAGTATATAAAATATTTTTTATTTTCTTTTTAGAAATATAAAAATTTCCAATTTACAGAGGTCAGTCTGCGGCGATAGGGACTGCCAATTTAACTAAAAACAGATTATGAAGAGATTATCGCACACTTTTATAAACAGAATGCGCAAAAAATAACAATATGGCAGAATGTTAATTAATTATTATTATTAAAAAATTAAACATAAAAATGAATTTCTATTTTATTTATAAATAAATGGTTTTTTAGATATAACTTTTTTAAAAATTTTATAATATTTTATTTTTGTTAAAAACGCCATTTTTTATCGGATCGGAAAATTTTATAATATTTGCCGATAACCGATATTTTAAAATGGGTGAAATATCTACTCGATCCGAAAAAAATATCGGTACATCCCTAAAAGGAATTATCAATAATATATTAGTAAATTATTAAATAATGTGTAGTTTATTAAAGTGCTATATAAAAAATTCTTTTATGTAAATACAGCAAAATAATCTTAACATTTAAAGGTAAATAAATATATTGTTTTTAA
Source organism: Gordionus sp. m RMFG-2023 (assembly GCF_954871325.1). NCBI lineage: Eukaryota > Metazoa > Nematomorpha > Gordioida > Chordodea > Parachordodidae > Gordionus > Gordionus sp. m RMFG-2023. The sequence goes on from NC_088776.1 coordinate 43,926,849, forward strand.
ACAACCATACAAACAATATTTAATTGATCATACATAAAACAAGAAATAAAATTATTACAGAAGTGTTAATTTTTTTTATGAAAATTAAATTATCATCTCACAATTCTCTTAAAAAATAAGTTACCTAACTATAATTGTGAAATATACCAACAACCCCATATCGGCAACATAATTCACCTACATTTAATTATAATCGAAATCCCTTGCAATAATAACCCAACTACCCAGAATCTGTCAAAGTAATCTACCCAACGCAGATCTATCAGAAACAACACATTGCAACAATCTATCCTAATCTAGATCTCTATTCATTGCTCAATGCCTGCCTTGCCTAAGTAATCGATACATATAAGGAAGTAAATATACTGAGTGAACTTCTTAAACTTCTTATTGCTGTCTCCCCAAATTGGCAACAAAAATCAGCCCAATCCTCCCCTAATTGAAGTGTCTATTATAACTCAACTTATAGACCACATATCTGAGAAGATCTATTTGTTTTAACTCCTCTATATCAATAAAAATTCAATAAACCAAAGAACACTCACAAAATCATATTCCAATTTTATGGATCTAATTAATTCTAATATTCAACCTACTAATGAATACAATGACATTTTTTCCAATTGAACATCCTACATAAATACCAACACCAACATTTACAATATTTACAACACCAATAATGCTTTTAGTTCATCAATTAACAAATGTTATATCCATGATTTTATTCCATGACTTGCTTAAAAATAGGAATTGAAGCACTGCCATTCTCCTTTTATACAACAGAAGTTTCCTGCACATTTATACATTACATATTTTATCTTTCATTTTTTTCTCTTAAAACTTACTTTTTAAACTTAATTATTAACACATCAACATTAACTTTCCAAAAATTTAACATTTAAATTACACATTTTCCTTATATATATATTACACATTACAAATTTTCTACTTACTTGCATATATTTCTTTTTGAACAAATACAACAGATGTTTCCTGCACATTTATACATTACATATTTTATTTTTTATTTTTTCTCTTGAACTTACTTTTTAAACTTAATTATTAACACATCAACATTAACTTTCCAAAAATTCAACATTTAAATTACACATTTTCCTTATATATATATTACACATTACAAATTCTCTACTTACTTGCATATATTTCTTTTTGAACAAATACAACAGAAGTTTCCTGCACATTTATACATTACATATTTTATTTTTTTCTCTTAAACTTACTTTTTAAACTTAATTATTAACACATCAACGTTAACTTTCCAAAAATTCAACATTTAAATTACACATTTTCCTTATATATATATTACACATTACAAATTCTCTACTTACTTGCATATATTTCTTTTTGAACAAATACAACAGAAGTTTCCTGCACATTTATACATTACATATTTTATTTTTTTCTCTTAAACTTACTTTTTAAACTAATTATTAACACATCAACATTAACTTTCCAAAAATTCAACATTTAAATTACACATTTTCCTTATATATATATTACACATTACAAATTCTCTACTTACTTGCATATATTTCTTTTTGAACAATAAATTATTATTTTCTTTTTACAATACTTCTGTATTGTAATTTTTTCCTCTTTTTTAAAACTTTTTTTTTTTTTCAACACTCCAAAATTCAAACCTTCCTATACATCTATAATTTTACTCAATTCTTTTTTAACATTTTTCTTTTACACTTGAAAACTCAAATCTCTTTATACATCTTTAATTTTACTCATACCTAAAAATACACCCAACTATAATTTCTTTTTTTTAAAAATATATATTCCTCAGTCTTTTAACCTTTATTTTCCCTACCCATTATATTTCACAAAGCAAATAATCAACATCACATACCAACTATTCCCTAAAATTCTTATGCCCATCTCCTTCCATATGGAAAAATCTTGGTTTTACAATCTCATTATTCTCTATAGATCATTTCTCCTTACTCTCCATCACATCTGCATTCATTGTACAAAATAATTTGACATTTCTCTCACTGATAAGTTCTTTCACTCAATTCATAGCCTCTCCTTTAGTCACACAATGGAACGCTGCCCCACGTGTTCCAAAAACATAAAAATCACCAAATCCGGCCTTTTCACCAAGCACAAATCCAAAGGCTGTGCTTGTCCTGAGTCTGGAAAGCGTCCTTCCCCTCCCTTCCAAAATCCCCTCTCCATTTTTTCTACTCACAGTTATACTTCCACCTCATCCAATAACGCCCACATACCAACCACATCAGACACATTCATTTCCCTCCACCTACCACTCACGTCGACATCATTAACTTTCTAAAGTCCGACAAACCTCCCATTATTTCTAGAATTCCCAAAGGCTCTAGAATACAAGTAGCCAAAGCTCTCTCTACCTGTCTTCATTCACTATTAAATAACTTTTCCTCTCTAGATCATTGGCTCAAACTTTTTTCATTTTCTTTCACGACTCTCCAACCTCCCAATCCTGAGATTCACAAATCTTTAACCCAACAAATTAAAGACGCAACCATACACCCCCTCACCCTCACATCCACCTTTTCTCCTCATAATTCTAAAAACTTTCCAGCCTCCAATTAAAGGCTAAGATAATTTCTAATAAAATAAACAATCTAAACATCAAATCTGCTCTCCGCTTACTAGCATCTGACGACTCAATTGCAACCAGTAATGAGGAGAGCTACAACAAACTTAAACTTAAGCACCCTTCTGGAGGTGACCTCATACCTTCTCCTCCGCCCAACATATTTCCCACTAATTTTACCCCCGTCGAGGTGCGCAAAAGTATCCTATCCTTTCATCACGACTCCTCGCCCGGGTACGATGGGCTTCGCCCCATATTCCTCCAGGACCTTACATCCCCCCTCATAGTTAGCCAGGTCCCTATTTTACAGAATCTAACAACATTCTGCAACAAAATAGCACATGGACCTGTTCCCGAATCCATCAGGCCACTCCTGTTCGGCGCTAAATTAATCGCACTCGAAAAGCCGAACAAGGACATCCGGCCGATAGCAATCGGGACCGTATTCCGTCGTCTCGTTGCTAAACTCATAGCTTCCAAAATTAAGGACAACGCAGCCTTAATTTTAGCACCCCATCAACTCGGTATTGGCATCCAGGGCGGTTGCGAAATAGCCACACACGCTACTCGCATCCATCTCCAAACCAACCCTAGTGACGAAATCCTCGTCAAAATTGATTTCTCTAACGCCTTCAACTCCATTCGCCGTTCCCACTTTCTTCCACAAATATACCACTCATTTCCCACCTTCTCCCAATTTTTCCACTCCTGCTATTCCAAGCCATCTCATCTCCAATTCAACAACTACATACTTTCATCATCTGAAGGGATCCAGCAAGGCGATCCTCTAGGCTCGATACTTTTCTGCATAGGAATCAACGAAATGGTCAAAAACATTTCTACCAACTGCAATCTTCCACTCCACACTTGGTACATCGACGACGGAATATTCTGCGGCTCCCCTCACGAGGTCGCCAAGGCCCTCGCCATCATTAATACACATTCCGCCAAAATTGGACTTTCACTTAACGAACAAAAAACCGAGATCTGTCCACTTCATTGTTCCATCCCATTCACCCATAACTTCCTTACAACCGAGCTATCATCCCTCACTCATCTCGGCTCACCTGTCGGTGGCTTGCAATCCATTAATCACTTCTTCTCTAACGCATCATCTAGCTTACTTCATTTCAAAAACATCTCTAAATTTCTCCCTCGCCATCAAGCTTTTTTTCTCCTCAAAAACTTTTACTACATTCCTAAAATTCTTTACGCTCTTCGATCCACCTCAATCTTTAAATTTCCCGACTCACTAAAATCATTTGAAACTTCCAATCTCTTGCCGAAGAGATCCTTAATCTTCGCTTCAACCATAATTCATGGCTACAAGCATCACTTCCATGCAAGCTCGGGGGCATCGGCTTACGCTCACCTCTAACTCTTTCCATCAGTGGATTCATCGCCTCCCGCCTCTCATCTGACTCAAACATTAGCCAGCTTTCTCACTTTCCTGACCCATTATTAGCTGAAGCCCAGACCATTTGGGACAATTCCGTTGTCCCAAACACTCCTCGACCCTCCTCCTGTTTACAGAGACTGGGATACTCCACTCAACGAAGGCTCCGTCGCTTACCTAAAATCGAGCCTTCATGACGACGATCTCACAGTCTTTCACCAATTAAACCAAGGATCGGGTTACGAGTTTCTGGAAACTATACGCTCCAACAACCTCGACTTGTTGCTGACCGCTAACGAGCTAAGATTTACCATTGGATTACGGCTCAATTGCGAAATTGTTCTACCGTACCAATGCAAACATTGCGAAACCAGCGTCGATCGCAAGGGCAGACATTGCGTCCATTACCGAGGCCGTTTTCCACGGCACACCAATTGTAATGACATCATATTGCGCGCTCTCAAATCCGCAGGCATTCCATCAAGACTTGAACCGACCGGCATTTTTAGATCCGACGGAAAACGTCCTGATGGAATGTCCTTGATTCCTTGGTCAAGGGGCCAGCTACTAGTCTGGGACTTCACCTGCATTGACCCAAATGCACCATCCAACCACAACGTCGATGCCCTCGCTCTAGCAGAAACTCGTAAAACTATCAAATATAGTTCCATAGACCCCTCTTTCTTATTCATACCTATCGCCTGCTCTACTCTTACCATCTTCGGTAGCAAAGCTCTAAGTTTTTTTAAAGAATTAGGCAAACGGATTCGGGAAAAAACCGATCAGCCTAAAGAGTCCCTTTTCTTACGACAGAGACTTGCTACCGCCATCATTCGCTCTAACTACCTAAGTTTCATCTCTTCCATTGAATAATCTCCTATGTCTATGCTCTCTCTCTCTCTCCCTTCTCTTTCCTAGTTTCCATTCTTTTATCCCTTACCCTCTTTCGCAAATTATATTTTTTTTACCTTTATTAATTTTACCATATAAAAAAATTTATAATTTGCTATAAACTTTTGATAACATATTATATCAGCAACTATTGAAATAAAGAGAGAATTTACCCGTCAAAATATGATGGAAGGAAAAAGAAAGGTTTAATAATTTAAGAAATAATTTAAAAAAAATATTCATTAGGTTGCTTTTAAAAATTTAGAATTTAATATTTTGCCTGGTAATTAAGGACTCATTTTTGTTTAGAATTGTTTAAAAATTTTCCAGAGACGGAGGAGTCAAATTTCCAAAAAACACTAAAATAAATCGGAGAGATAATATAAAATTGAAAGCTGTGTCTAAAATCGAATTTACAAACTTTCAAAATTTATATGAAAATAAATAATTTAAAAATTTAACATACGATTTCAATAAAATTTGTGAATGTTTTGAAACTTAAAAATGGTTATGGACATAGCCTAAATTTTTTTTTTTATGAAAACTTATTTTAGAGATTTCAAGTATGTTTTTAAAAAATACATAAAAAATATAAGATTTTTTTAGTCTGCATTTACAAAAATTATTTTTTTATTAAAGACTTAAATTTGAATGAAGCTTGTAAGAAAAATTTATTTTCTATGTTTTTCCTTAATAATAAATGTTCGAAACATATTTTAAAAGTAAGATATAGAAAAAGAATTAACGACGCTTTCTTTATTTTTAATATCTGTTATATGATGGTTATTATTGGAAAGTAAAGATATTAGGCATTAAATAAACAGTATGTTGGAGCTTAAAATTTTAATTTTAAAAGCTTTCTTTATTTCCTTCCATTCTTATCTGTTTGCAAAAGAATGATTTTTCTACATATAATGCTAATAGGCGAAATAAAAAAATATAGGATTAATTATTATAATATCTATGCCGATAATATCAGATCGGCACCGATACTCGGCGTTTTCAAAAATATCGGATATGGCCGATATTTTTTTTATTGTTTTTGGTTATTTTATATTTCTATGTATAATTGTATAATTTTTTTAATTTTATAAATAATTTCATTAATAAATTAATGAGAGGAACTAAAATACAATTTATTTGTTGTAATGTTTAAAAAAAAAAGTTTTCTACACTATTTTTTATTATATAGTATCTGCAACAAGTAAAGGATATTAAAATATCTAAAGAGTTACATTCAGCTATCCAATTTTTAATAATGGAACTCAAGATTTTGGCCAAAGTAAATTAATCAAGCTTATTTATTTTGCCCACATATATCAAGAAGGTTTGGACTTCTATTGGCGAAATTTCGAGGCTTATTAAAATCTCTAATTAGTCCCTTTTATTAATCAGCTAAATGGAGCTGTTTAACAACACACATTCATCCATAAACAATGCAAATATTTCTAATAACATCATTAATTTTTAGAGAATATAAAATACAGTTAATCATTCATGAAAGTTGGTTGGTTTATTTATAATAGAAAATATTGATATTTTATGCCATTGGTTAAAGATAGATGGTAAATAAAACTCAATCGAAATATCGGATCGGTAAAAAAATTGTGGATAGGTCCGACTCTAGTTAAAATTGAAGGAATCGACCCAATTGATACCAAAATATCGGTATTAGTGTATCTCAGATTTATTTATTATACTTATATGTTCCTCTTCGGTAGACCTACCAATTTGATCTTTGTCCTCTTCCCCACTTTCCTCATCTGATGACGAGGTAATCGAACTTTCACGCTTTATTTTATTTTCTTCCATTTCATTTGTTCCATCTTCGTTTGTATCTCCTTGGTCCTTAGAATCATCGGGCTGTGAAAGGAGAGATGTGAAAGTCCTAAATTTCTTGTGACTTTCGAATAATCTAAATGTAAAAAAATATCAATTATTTTTTTTACAAATATATTGAAAAAATAAATAAAAGAAATTGAATGAATTGTTTTGGGAATCAAAAATTATAAATAAGAAATACTTTCTAATTCCTACAAACTTGGTTTCATCATTTAAAAGAAATGAAGGTAAAACTGTTAAAACTAAAACATTGAAATATCATTTTTGAATAGGCCAATCAAAAATATACGAGTAATATAAAAAAATTAGTAAATATTTGAATTATTCGTAAATATTTTAATAAAATTTAGATGATAAATTAGGCCGGCCACATTGTCAATTATCAATTTTTTTTCATAGTGACCGGATTTAATTTCCAATACTATATTAAAATATATGTAAATTATTATCTACTTATAATTTATTTCAATATTCGATTCGACTTTTTGAAGCTTATTTTTGAATGATCAAAATAAATTTAATAATCATACTTGATATTGTTGAGCAGCCCATTTTCTTTATTGATAGCCCTAACAAGTCTACTCAATAAACGACTTTCTATTTGTGAAGCAACATGACTACATAACTTTTTTCTCATTTTTTTACCTCCCTTTAAAGGTAAAATTTTGCTCAAATAGGAAATAGGTAACAATCGGAAAGTTATTTCGTAGATCCAAAAAACTTTCCTATAAAGATATTTTTTTAAAAAAATTAAGTAAATAAGATTGGAAAAAAGAAAACGGGATTATACTGATAATTTATAACAAAAAAATTTTTTAAATTAATAAATTTTATATAAATGATTGATATTGTCATAAAAAAATTAAAATTGTGTAAAATCTTGAATATTATATATTTTACTTGCGATTTTTGGAATCATAAGTTGTAGTAATAGATTCGTTAACTTCTATATTTTCTAAAACCTATCACAGTATTTATTAAATGTAAAAAAATAATATTTATAATGAGTTTTAATGTATATATAATATTTGCTTAGCCGTGAGGTATTTAATTTGGGCATATTAAAAAAATTTGTTTTATTTGAGCAAAACATATCATTGAGCTGCTCGTAAATCAAGAAAAGTGTCCCTTTAAAACGCCTAAATAATAAGAGCGAAAGATGCCACTGATTTTTTCATTTTTCAAAATTGTTAAGAGTATTTAAAAAAATGAAATTTATTGTATTTTAGCATTTTTACTGTGGATATATAAGAATATAGTACTGAAGAATTCATTTATTATAAAATAACATTTTGCAAAAACATGGATATAGAACTATAATACTCAACCGATGATATCTCAAATAGGTTATATCAATATTATATTATCTGCTTGTGATTTTATTTTATGTGCGTATATTTACAAAAAAAGTTTTTATAAACTCGAATCGAACGTTCTTAAATGATAAAAATCAGAAACCTGCAGGTTAGGCCCAGGTTTCAGGGCAGGGCCGTATTTTAAAATATACCCGGGCCGGGCCTTAAAATTTTTTAAAAAATTTATACAACATGAATTATTATATTCGTCAATTAGATATGGTTATAATGATTATATATAGTTATGATTAATATAAAGTATATTCTCAAAATATTATTTACACAAATTTATAGTATCAATTTGTAATATACTAAATATCTGTTTAAAATAAAAAAAAAATATGAAATGTAATAAACGGCTAACACAGTATTTTATCCAGAAAAATATTAAGCAAGCCTAAAAATTTAGTTCATATATCCGTTAAAATCGGCTCAAAACGAGCCGTTTAACAACATTAATATGCTTGCTTATTAAATGATAATACTCGCTGAAAAATATGATAAAATATCGAATAAGTGAATTTTAATATAATTTTAAAAAATTCCGAACCGGGCCTAAAAAATTCGGGCCGGGCCCCCAATTTTTTTTTTAAAAATATCAGGGCCTAAATTTTTAAACTCGGGCCGGGCCGAGCCGTAAAACATTTTTGAAAAAAAAATCGGGCCGGGCCGTGCAAATGATACCTCTGCAAATTGCTGATAAAATATTAAACATGTAAACAAGTAATATCTATTGTTTTATTTTGATTAACTCTAATAAATTATTCAAGAAAAAAATTATGCATCATAGATTCAAAATTTTAAAAATAATTATGCTCCAGAACCAGAAAGTATCAGATTCTATAGAAGTGGAATGGAACATTATTTAATATATTATCTTCAATAATTATAATAATCAAGATGGAACATTTTTAATTTTGAAAGATCTAGAATAAAACAAAAACAACAATATAAAAACTTACCTCACTAAAAGCTACTCTACTAAATACCAATTTCAATTCTTCCCCCCTTTCCTCCTCCAGCGACAAGGTAGAATTTTCATTTGTCATTTTTAAGGGCGTCGACATTACTGGTGTTTTTAAGTCTCGTGTTGCAGTCATAAGAATTTCTCTAAGCCTGGGAATACCCAAGGTTACATTCATTTCACCCCGTCCGGCAAAATGGAATGTGTTAAGAGTCATTTGGGTAGATGGTTCACCCACGCTCTGTTGTTTAATATTTTACATTAAAGTATTTACTTTAAATTGATTAATAAAGGTGATAAAATTATGGTCATCGAATTTTCTCAAAAAATAAAAATAAGGTGCAGTAAATAATACGGCTGTGCCGATCCATATATTTTTCACCGATTCGATCCGATATTTTCCGTTGCTTCAAAACCGATCCGATACTTATACTGATTATTTATCACACCCCCCCCCCCCCATTGAATCAAATGTAATTAAGAAATCAATATTTTTTATGCAAAAAATTGAATTATGCATTTAATTTTTTTATTTCTACAATTAAGACCAATTAAAAAATATATATTTAATAATATATCTATTTTATGTTGGTATGAATTATAAATTGTAATATTTAATTATAAAATTATAATATATTAGATTTTTTAAAATAAATATGAGAGCCTCTGATTTTCTTGCAATAAGCTTCGAGATATGGTATCTATATCAGAGACCTTCATCGTTAATTTTTTGACCAAGCGGCTCATATCAAATGTTAAAAAAATTCCCAAGTCCGGTCCAAGCCCATGATAAGTTAAAAAAATTTCCCAAACCCGGCCCAAGCCCATATCTAAAAATTTAATTTTTTTTATTTAATGAAAATAAACAATATTTAAATATATTTAGGCAATCATTTTGTTTACAATACTAAAATTTATTATTATTAGAAGGATAAAAGGCAATATTTCTTTAAATTAACAACACTTTTAAATAATATAATTTTAAATTTAATAATTTTAGGCCCTAGCCCAGCCCATTAAAATTTTATTTTTTAAATCCAGGCCTGGCCCAGGCCCACTAAAAATATAGTATGGGCCGGGTATGGACTTACGGGCCGGCCCATGAAGGTCTCTGATGTATATTTCCTGCCGTACTCAAGGCAGACTCAGATGATTCCGCTGATAACGCATTTTGCTAAATTATCTTTGTCATTTGTAAAATATTTTCATAATTCAGATACCATATTTAAAATAAATAAAACTTTGGGCGTTCCTTTCTATTTTTATAAAAAAAACTTTTAAAATAATATAAATCTATTTTAAAAAAGAAATAAAATTTAGAGGGTGTTGTGCATTTGCATTGTTTAAAAAAAAATTATTTAGAAAATATTAAATAAATATACATAACATAAAATAACAAAAAAAAGAAAATTAAAAAGATCGGATTGAGTTTTTACAGATATCTAGGGCTGTGCCGATACACATATTTTTCACCGATCCGATCCGATATTGCTTCAAAACCGATCGGATACCGATCCGATATTTTTACTGATTTTTAATCATCCCTGTTTGAACCAAATGTAAAGAAATCAATATTTTTTATGCAAAAAATCGAATTATGAATTTAATTTTTTTATTTCTACAATTAAGACTATAATAAAAAAAAAAAAATATATCCATTTGTTGGTATGAATTATAAAATTTAATATATAAAATTATAATATATTAGATTTTTTTAATAAATATGAGAGCCTCTAGATTTTCTGGGAATAAGCTTCTACGATATCGACTATCTATATCTCTGACCGTACTGAAGGCAGATTCAGATAATTCCACAGATAACGCATTTTGCAAAATTATCTTTGTCCTTTGTAAAATATTTTCATAATTCAGATACCATATTTAAAATAAATAAAACTTTTGGTGTTCCTTTCTATTTTTATAAAATAAAACTTTTAAAATATCACCTATCCAGCAGCTGTTAAGCTCTATCAAGAATCTTTCAATATAAAGTAAACTTTAATCATAAATATATATATAAATAAAATGAACCATGGTTATATGTCCTACTTGCAATAACAATGTATCTCTAATAAAAGGAAATAAAATTATTTGTCATGGTAAACGTGGTAACAGATGCCCTTCATCAGGAACTTTCTTTAACAACAATGAACCTATCATCCCTCCATCTTCTTAACCTGCTTTTATTAATAATATTAATTTGGAACCAATACCTACATCTTCAAGTTCCCACAATACTTTCACAGAAACAATTCCTACATCTTCATGCCCAGATAATAACATTAATTCAACATCTATTGTTGAGGCTCAAGAATGGTTAGAAAAATTTATGAAGGAAAGTCTCCCACCTACAATAGCTCGCATTCCAAAAGGTGCTCGAATTTTATTCTCTCAAAATTTAGCCACATTAACCTCCCTAAATAAAAATATCAAAAGCTTAGATAATTGGATAAAACTATTATCACTTATATATTTAAATCTACATCTTCCAACTTCAAAATCAAATTTAACACAAAACATCAAAAAAACATTAAATTCTAATGACACAAGTTATTTTGATATACCTAAACAACCCCCTCATTCTTTTAATAACCTTTTGACAGATAAGAAAAAGGCCAAGCTTATTGAAAATAAAATTAACTTATGCAATGTAAATTCAGCTATCAACATAGCTTGTTTCAGTGATACTATGGCCCCCAATAATGATAAAACTTTCATGGCCTTGCAATCTAAACATCCTCAAGATTTTTCACAAATTATCCTTCCACCATCCAATAATCCCATTCCACTAACTGAGAAGGAGATCTTGGATGCAATCATGTCATTCAAAAAATATTCTAGGGTCATTGTTCCGACGTATAATTTCCAAAATTATTTGCTCCCGTATAAAATCTAACCTATCCAACTTACTACAACCAAACCAGCTTGGTTTTAATGTTCCTGGAGGATGTGAGGCGACATCCCACTCGACACGTGTCATTCTCCACAATACAGATCAATGCATCCTTAAAATAGACCTCAAAAATGCCTTCAATTCACTATTAATGGAACATTTTATACCCTCTTTTTGTGAAATATTCCCAGATTATTCAACGTACATTTCTGCATGTTACAACCAATCCACCTTTTTAAAATTTAATGATTCTATCATTCTATCTAAACAAGGTATCCAACAAGGAGATCCTTTAGGTCCAGCATTATTCTGTCAAGGTATCCAATTAATCATAAAGGAAATTTCTTCCAATTGTGACCTTAAACTAAATGTTTGGTACCTGGATGACGGCACTGTAGCTGGCCCATATAACGAAATTATAAAAATTCCAAGAATTATAAATGGCTTAGCCCCTCTTACAGGGCTGTTACTAAACCCAAATAAATGTGAATTTTATTCACCTCTTGAATCAGACTGCCCTCCTAAAAATTTTATCACAGTAAACAAAGCTAGCTTTACCCATCTAGGTTCACCCATTGGAGGAGAAAATGCAAAATTTCATTTCAGAGATGAATTCCTTGTCAAATTCAATAGAATGACAAATATTTTAAAACATTTACCTGCCCATCAGGCTTTTTATTTGCTTAAAAATTTTTATTCATCCCAAAAATTTTACATACCTTCCATTCATCGACAATCTTCACATCCCCTGAAATACTATTGGACCTCGAAGTCCATTTAAAAATTACCCTAGAATCCATTTTAAACATTAAATTCACATCACTCTCCTGGATGCAAGCTGCCCTTCCACCAAAGCTAGGAGGTATAGGCATCCAATCCCCCATCTCCTTGAGCATCTCAGCCTTCCTATCCTTAGTTGCTAAATTTCGTCATACACTAGGAGACTTGGATACTATCGACCCACATCACACGATAGCATTAGATCTATGGAAAAAAAACGCCCCAAACGGCTCACATCCCAATTCTATAAGACAAAGAGACTGGAATTTGCCATTGATACAGCATTGCGTCGATTACTTACACTTCAAAGCTGTTCAAAGTAAATCTCCATCTCTTTTTCTCCACCCAAGCTCAACCCCATGCATACTCGATGTCCATAATACGACCCTTTTATCAGATCAAATAAATCCAGCTCCACCCATATGCCATCTTGGATATGAATGGTTAGAAACTATCCCTAGCTCTAATCTAGGCCTACTACTTACCAACGAAGAACTCAGAATAGCTATAGGCCTTCGATTAGGCTGCGGTATCGTAACCCCTACGACTTGTGTCCTATGTGAATCTCACATTGATAGTCTAGGACACCACCCCCTACACTGTCGTTTCTCAAAAGGCAGACTTCCTAGACATTATGCCATTAATTCAATAATCAATAGAACGCTGAGATCTACAAATACTCCCTCCACACTGGAACCTACCGGTCTTAGCTCCGATAATCAAACCAGACCTGATGGTTTGACGTTAGTCCCTTGGAACCAAGGTTTACCTCTCGCTTGGGACTATACCTGCGTTGATCGTTTTGCCAGATCTTTTTCTGCCAACTCCATCTCAAAAGCGGAGAATACAAAAACAAATAAATATTGCCACCTTAATAATATTTTATTCGCTCCGGTAGTCTCAGACACCTGTGGATCATTCGGACCCCAAGCCTTAAAATTATTCAAAACAATAGGGCAAAGGTTACGATTAATCACAGGTGATCCGAAAGAAGGTTTCTACCTCCGCCAAAGGATTTCAATCGAAATCTGCCGTTCAAACTGTATATCCATTCATGGGTCATTAAGCCCCGTGGACCACACCTAATTAGATATCCCTCTTTTTTTTTAAAATAATTTTTTAATTTTTTTTTCTCTTAATTTCCTCTTTTAATTATATGTTTTTATATAGATTTTTTTGTTTTTAATATATATTTTTAATTCAATAGTGTATATAAATGTTCATGTTCATGTTTTAATTTTTTTACCGAGTTTACCTAATCCTAAAAAAAAAAATCTATTTTAAAAAAGAAATAAAATTTAAAAAAATTATTTAGAAAATATTATAATAATGTAAAATAAATATAAATAAAATAATAAAAAGATCGGATCTTTACAGGTATCGACCCGATCCGATATTTTCGGAAAACGCTAAATATCGGCACAGCCCTACAGATATCGATCTGATATTTTTGGAAAACTCTAAATATTGGTGCCGATTCGATCCGATATTTAATATCGGCACAGCCCTAGTAAATAATAGGGGTTAGGTTCTGCTTGAATAGATATAAGCTCTTTTTCTTTATAAAATTTCATCTCAAAAGATAATAACTCGTATATTTATTAAGAAAATTTTCACATATTGCATTAAGCATTGCTGATATCCTATTTCCTTAAAAAATTTTTGCAAACTTACTAATAACAATTCTCATCTTATAAAAAATGAATATAAAAAAAGATTTCAAATAAATTGTAATAAAACAAAGTTTAACTTGAGCCGCCAACAAACCTACAGCCTCGCCAGGCGAAACCAATGATTGCGCATTTTTGAATCGCAAAATTTTTTTGATATCTTTAAAATTGGGTGGAAAATCACTTGATGGATATTCATTATGACAATTATTAGATTCATAGATATTCTTATGGCCCTTAGTAATCGACTGATGAGAACTATAATTCTTTTTTATGAAATTTTGTAGGTTTTCAGACATTTCACCATTGAAAGATTTCAAACTTTTTTCAAATAGAGTATAAAATTTAATACTAAAAATCAACAATTACAAATAAACCAGTTTTAAAACAAAATGAAATACTAATTAAGCAATAGCTACAAAAATTTTATCCATCTATTTAATCTGAGTTTATTAATTAACATAAAAGCTAAAAGTTTCATTTTAAGATAATCAATAAATTTTTTTACCGTAATGCATAAAATTATAAAGTTAAATATAACACCTTTTATATAACGACTTTTTATGTTTGAACATGAAATTGGAAGAAGAATGATTGGCTAAAAGAAAATCCACTTGAGATTTATTTTTTAGATATTGACATTTTGTAACTTCGAGCCCATCTTCGCCATACAAAAACTAAATTTTATAGATATATTTATTTCTCATTTATATATAAAGAAAAAATAAGTAATATTTTTTTTACATAAATAAAATTATATAAAAGCACAAAATTTTTCACTTATATCTTAGTTTTTTTTA
This sequence comes from Gordionus sp. m RMFG-2023, assembly GCF_954871325.1. Lineage (NCBI taxonomy): Eukaryota > Metazoa > Nematomorpha > Gordioida > Chordodea > Parachordodidae > Gordionus > Gordionus sp. m RMFG-2023. The sequence continues at coordinate 43,942,042 of NC_088776.1, forward strand.
GAAAAATGCTGGAGGAAAACCTGAATAATAGAATTGTCGGAGTCTCTAACGGTAGAGTCATAACACACTTTAATTCCTTCCAAATGTTTGATCAGACATCTTTGTAAATAACCGGAATGACTAGTTTTAACTGCTGTATCAATGAGCCCCTTTCAAAATTATTTTTTTCATAATGATTAAGATCAGGATTCCTTAAACTTATTACAGTTTACGGCTCAGAGGCTTAAAATTAAAAGTACGTTGGTAACTTTTGCAAAGGTTCCCCAGGTTTTAAGATATTACAATAAATTTAAAAAATAAATGAAGGGTTAGTGTGTATATGATTTGATTTAGTTTAAAAAAAAGAAATGTCGGACTTTGTAACACCTCAGAAGAAAATGAAGATTTCGCAACTTTTATAAAAAAATGATTTAAGCAATAACCATTAATATACCTAAAAGGGTTTAAACTGGACTATAAAAGTCGTTCACGACAATTATAAAAGTTTGGTTCACTTCAGGTTCTTTGCTTAAGAATGTAAAATGATGGAAAAAAAAGTGACATTGCTTTGGTTTAAAAAATAACAACATTTCGCATATTAGCAAAAAAAATGTGTAACATGTCAATTATAAGAACAAAATATGTTAATGAGTTAAAAAATGAAACAAATTCGTTGCAATTGTAAAATAAATTGAATTAAATTAACGATTGAAAGATAAAAATATCATTAACCTCCCTTCCAGCCATGCAATGGAAAAAGTAGTCCTGAGGTTTGAGTCCCGTCAAAAATCTGTAAGCCACAAAGCCCCTCGTTTTTGGATTTGGATCAAAGCTTGAGAAAGAAGGTAGAGAACGACCGGTTATAAGCACGGGTGGCCGCTTTCCTTCAAGCTCTATTTGACCGAGAGTGGAACATATTTGAACGCAATTTACCTTTGTTTTTTTAAATATATTTTTAAAAAAAATATTTACTTACTAACTATTTATTATACAAAATTGAATTTTAAAAGGTGATTTCTTTTCACTTGGTAAATAAGGAACAAAAAAAATATAATTACTTTGTTTCTTGCTTTTGGTATATTTTAAATCTTATAAACCAACGAATAAATAAAATTATCATAACAATAAAGGAGGGTAAATTGTGTATTTCGTGGCATATTATTAATTAATAAATTTCATTACAAGTGTTCCTTTGGCACCGGAATTGACCATCAATAAAAGATTATTGCAAGGAAATGATTTGATAAGCCCATTACCCATGATGTGTCTTAAATAGAGATAATTTTTTAATTGAAGATAATTTTACGCCATAATAAAAATCATTAAAAACTTTTTTTTATTACAGTTAATGCGATAATAATTAGTAAATAAAAAAAAGAGTCTGCTTAAATAGATAATTTAGATTCAGATAAATGAGCAAACTTACCCTGAACCTTTGTCAAAATGAAAATGCTTACCTTAATGCCCAGCTAGGCCAATTTTAGATCAGTCGACTCGGACAGGTATGTAGGATTCTAATGAATTTTCCAAATTACTACATTTATTTATTTACTTACTCGGTAATCTGATTGTTGATAGTGTCTACGAATCTCTTCGAACCTTTCTCCCATTCGTTGAGCAGTATTTCATCTCTAGAATAAAAGGCCTTGCGCCAAGCCTTTAAAGGTTCTGTATCACCGAAAATTTTTCGCAATAACTCATGAGATTGTAGAAATGTTTCGGGTTTGATCATTTTACCAATGTTATCACAAGATTTTATTAATTTTTTGCGCTTTTTATCGGCCTTTTTTATTAGAGAATTGTATTTTAAGAAAAATTCGTTGGAATAAATTTTATATTTAAAAAAAATCAGTATGTAAGAAGTATGATGTTTGTATAACTATTGCCAGTTTATAATGAAATAAACTGCCCGCATATATTCTCACAAATCAAAAAGTAAATTACATCTGACCAATATGTTAAAAGGTAAAAAAAATATTCAGAAAAAGAGCATTATTTATATTCGATTCATTAAACTATAAGAATAATATAGGGATTTTTCAATAAAAATCAAACTATACCTTTAAAATAATATAAGACTTTTTAGAAAAAAATAGGGATAAAATTTAAACCTTATCGGTTACGAGTAAATCTTTGATTCCCAAAGAAAAGCCGTTGATTTGAAGGTAAGAAGTAAATAATTTACCCAAGACTGTCAATATATCCGAAGCTATCTGGCCACCATACAACTCTTGGCAACAATGAATCTATACACAAAATATTAAACATAATATTAAATCAAAAATTATTATTAAATATTTTAATATGGAGATAAGAATCAATTTTAAATATTTTTGACTTTTGTTAATTCCAGCTAATTTTATTAAAATTGAATTCTCGGGATTCCGAAAATTAGGATCTTAAAGGAAACTGTAACAGAATGGAACAAATTATCTAATTAATTGAATGTTTAGGTTTATTTTAAAATATTTCAAAATACAAACCAATCCAAATGGAGAAGCTCCAAAATGAGATTTATCGAATATCCCTCTAATCCAATATCCATTTCTTACAAGAGCCCCATCTTCGGATAAATGATGTTTTGACAAGATGTCTAGGTGTATGGAGGTGAAATTTCTATCATCCATTTTGGAGGATTTTTTAGTACAATATAAATCTTCGGTAACCTTGCTTTTTTTGTTGTACATGTTAAAACATTTGGCCCGATCTGATCCAATAGAATTGAGCAAAACGGTGGAAATTATCTAATATTATACCAATAACATGAGATGATTAAAATTAACTTTTAAGTTAATAATAAAATAAAAATGCTGTATAAAAAAATTAAGGATTTAACAAATGTATTCCCAAAAAGGAACCATAATATTATAAAGCGAAATTTCAACTTGAAAATTGGATATTTCTTTAAAAAAACTTTGCCTTTTCATTATACCCCAACCATTATGAGCATGTTTATCTATAAATGTCTAAAAATCTATTGACGAGAGATATGATTTTGGAGATAATATGAGTATTAAATATCAACTTAGTTAATATTTGTCACCATATATGATGTATCTTTAAATTTTTAAACGGATTAATATTAGATATGTTCACTAAGATAGGATGAAATAAAAACTATAATTGTTCATATGAAAATCAATAGTGTACGACGCTATGCATCTGTAATCTAAATATCTTAATTATAAAACGATTTAAATTTTATTTAAAAAAAAGTAGTATAAATCATATTAAGACGCTCAAAAAAAATATATTAAGAATGATACTACCTGTTTTCCAGACCATAAAACTTTAGGTTTCAATATAGCTGGTTTGATGGTATATAAACGTTTTCCCAAACTTTCTGAAATCGTGTTTCCATTATAATTTCTTAATTTATATAATAATCATGGGTAAATTATAATTGATAAATAGAAAGTGGAGCTATGATTTGAAAACAAATTAATATTTTAATTAGTGATCTGCATAGGGCCTAATTTTTCAAGCCTGGCCCGGCTCAAACCTGATTTTTTTAAAAAAATTTTGCCGGCCCAGCCCAAATTTATTTAAATATAGAAATTAATTTTTATAATTACTCAAAATAAACGATATATGTTATTTGGCGTCTACTTTTTATAAATAAAATCACACATTTTTGATAACTCAAGCTGTAAACTTGAGTAAGACTTTTGCAGATCTCTAATTTTAATATAGTTCATTCACAAGATATAAATATCTCCAATAAAATGAAACTATACTACACTACAAAAAGGGGACCAAGATATTAAATTTATTAAAAGATAATTCAAGAAAAAAATTAACTTATATTATAAAATGTAACCTAGTAAAAATATTAGGAACTGCACGATCTCCAAAAGCTTTGTAAATCAGATCTTGGTAATCTCTTCTATCAAAAAATTTGCCTCTATTAGTCAGCAATACGCCTGCTATAAGGTGGTCTTGAATTAAGCCAGTGAGAGGTGTACCATCTTTCGATGTTAGATAATTGTGCTGACAGCTTTTTTAGATAGAGGAAAAATGGTAATTAAATTTGAATATCAAAAAAAATATATATGATGACCTTACCGTGTTAAGAAATAATTGTGAATCGAGTAAACTAAACTAAATCGAGAATATAAAATGCAAAAAGACCAATGAGATAACTTAACTATGAATTAAACTAAAGATTGACGTGACTAAACTGAGAACAATTGGTAATAGACTACCAACATAGAAATTACAAGACAATCGAGCTTGCAAATGGTAAATCGACTAAAACTTCAACAAACGCTTAAATTTAGAGTTTCGCAGAAATATATCAGGAATCAGGCAGGTTTTCAGCAGATAAACTAGTCCATGCACAAAAAATTATAATATCCAATTTATAAGATATATAATAATTTTTTATATCACTTTTGTATATTTAATATTTTGAACTGTTGTGCTAATTGGATACTGTTAACTATTTAATCCTGTGCTTTAGCCATCCCAGGACATGTAGTAAAATTAAAAAATAGTAACCTAAGTTTTAAAGGATATCTCTACGTTTTGAATATTTCTAACAGGATGATGATGCTATGATATTATTAGTTTAGCCTATATATTAAGATAAATTTTTTATAAGAAACAAGATAAATACATTGCATAGATTTAGTTCTTCTATACATTTAATTTGCAAATTAAATAAGCTACAATTAAAAGAATGAATTTAATTCGTAATAAATTTACAAAATATACAATCTTGTTTAATTATAAACAAATTTAAAAATAACAAAATTAAATTCAATATATATGTGTATATTTCGTTTGGAATATGGTAACATGTTTTCTTAATATCTTAAATTTGAATGTATATTTTATTAGGTTTAAATTGTTCATCGCGATGGTTACCTGAGATACTTTCTGATTTCATATGATTTTTTGATAGGTGCCTTTTGATTAGCAACACTTCTAATTTACTAAGCTACTGTCTCACCCTCAGAATTATATAAACTTCAATATTTTTTAGTTATATCATAGCAACGTTTTTCTCTTACTCTAAACTCAGGTACGTTTGTCAGATCCCTCTAGTAATTTAGTTTTTTTCTTTAATTGGAATTACGTAGTAGGAGTCTTATATAAATATTGTTTTATATTCTTTTCGATCGTTCCACTAACATATTAAAAAATTTCTAGATTCTATGCCTATTTTTTAAAAAATATAAAATTAGTGAATATAAAGTGTAGCATGGGAACGGAAGTTTCTTCTTAAACAATTGTAATTTTTAAACGATCAAATTAAGCCCTTTTATTTTAGGTTTTCATATAAAAATATACTGCGAAATTTATTATCTTACCACTTATTTTTGCTGTAGGCTATCTATAAACTTGAAAAATTGTCTTATATAAATACTTTGCATTTAACATTCAATCAATCACAATTATTTAGAAGTTTGTAACAAGGCAGTTATAATAATTTTAAGCATTAGGGTAGGGATCATATACATTAAAAAATAATTTTTTGTTAGATGATACTCCATAATTTATAAGTTTAACTATATATATATATACAATTAATATAATAAACCAACAATTCAAAAATTTTTTTAATAAACAAATTTTTATATAAATGGGCGGTAAAGCTATGGGTGGGAAGGGCCATTTTTTTAAAAACAATGAGTTAGAAATGTGCCTTAAGACCTATAATTGCTGTTTATCATCCTCACTTTACTAGTTTTGTATATTCTATCATTTATTTATAAAGAAAAGCAATAATTATCATTTACAAAAATTAAAATACCATAGATTTCGGTCAGCGCCAGATATCGAAACTAGTCACAGAGGTTTCCTTGTCTCCTCAAGATTTTTTTCGTCATGGTAATAGTTTATTTGGTGTCCCAATGACCTTTCTCGCCATGGAATACATATATATTTGGTGCCTTCATGAATTTCTCGTCATGAAATCCTTTTGTGCCTTCTTTACATTTCTCTCAATGTTACTTTCTTTTTGCAGATATATTTAAAGAAATCATCATTTAAATAACTGAATCAATTTCATAATCGCAATCCTGGACAATTACTCTTTTTATCTTTTAAAACACCTGTAATGGAAATTTAACAGCGATATAAATTTTTTTATTAGAAATGTTTGACATACTTTAATGATACATTGTGATATCTCAAAATTATTACTTTGTTGAAATATCTGACATATCGTCTTCCTGCATTATGATAATCTACGATTTTTACCATATTGTGTGTAGGGGCAAATTCAAAACATTAAGAGAATTTTCAATTGAAATATCTGATTTATAATTGGTAGCCAATAAATATATAGTGAGTTTATGCGAATCGACAATTTATAAGGACTTTTAGAATCCATAGAATATTTAACAAGATTGTCATTTGAAGTATTAAAATAATCTACGCTACTCAGTTTTAATATTCCATCATTATTATTTTTATTTGGATGAAGGATTTTAGATCATGGATAATCATATCTTGTGTCGATTTACCTGATATTATATCTTCAAAGTCCACTTTGTTAAGTGTAGATATGACTTTTAGGTAAATCGATAGCACTACTTTCTGATTTTGTAGGTATATTGCTTGCTATCTGTATCAATAGTGTTGTCTTTCACATATAAAAAAAGTAAAATAAATAATAGTGATAGGCTTTATAATAAGAGGATAAATACTAGTCCAAAGAATGACACAATTAATTGGCTCTTCAATTGGCAAACCCAAATCTCGTATATCCCTGCTATAAGGGTAGTTCTTAAATATGATTTCTGACCTAAAAGGATCATTTAAAGCAGTGCTAGTGGCGTAAAATTCTGCTAAGCCGTACCCTTACATTTAAAAGAGAATTTAATAAGTTCTCTGATGAGTTCTTAAAATTTAATAAATCACCATATAGAATATACATAGGGCTATAAAAACTGCAAATTTTTTTGTTTGATATTATTTCTAAGCGGCTTTAACCCAGCCATATATAATTTCAGCATCTCCAAATATGGCTATAGATATCGATAAAATAAGTTCCCATCGCCACTGTTAAGGGGTATATATCTTTCTAAAATATCATATCCATTCAAATATTTTAAAACTATAATATTTACTTTATCTTTATTACATCTTGATATTCATAATAAGGTAGGGTTTTACATGATAATGAATAAACTCATTGTTAGCTGTTGACTTAACAGGAAGATTTAAACACTATTGAATCATTTATTTTATAACAATATTTGCAAAAAATTGTCCCAAATCATATAAAATCCTAAAGGTGAATCTTCGACTTTTCATCCCAAATCATAGCTTATATATTAATGGCGAATAAATATTGTTTATGGCGAGAAACGTCATGAAAGCACCATATATATGTATTCTATGACGAGAAAGGTCATTGGAACACCAAATAAATACTCTAAATGGATAAAATGGTCATAAAAGAACAAAGAAATCACCGTGAATAGGTTCGATATCTGGCGCTAACTGATATTCATGATTATGGTAATTTAATTTTTGTAAATTAAAATTATTGCTTTTCTTTAAAATGATGGATTATACATAACCAATATGGATACATCTTTTCACTTTTAGCTTTAAGCTTTTTAAAAAATTTACCCGCCTACCCATTTATATAAAATTTTATTTATTAAAAAATTATTTGAATGGTTAGTTTATCTTTATATTTAAACTTATAATTATGGAATATCATCAAATAAAAAATTATTTTTTAATATATATGATACCTAATACCTAATTATTTTAAATGGTTGATACAGACCTCTAAATAATTGATTGGTTAGCAAAGTATTATTATCAAATATAATTTTTTAAGTTTATAGACATTTTGTAGTTATATATAGTCTACAGGAGACACAAGCGGTGAGACAATAAATCTTGAAGTATAGTTTTAATAAAAAAATAAAATATAAAAGCTTGATAAATCATTAAAAAAATTACAATGGTTTAAAAAGAAACGTTTGCCCATGCTACACATATTCACTAATTTTATACTTAAAAAAAAATATGGCAGAGGATCTAGACATTTATGAATATAATTATTTTTTAAGTTATAGAACGATCAAAAAAGAATTTAAGAAGATCTATATCCGAATAGAAACGTTACCTGAGCTTAGAATAAGACAAAAACGTTGCTATGGTATAACTCATTTTCCATATAAAAATTATACATAAATATTAAGTTATATTTAAAAAAACAATTCTAACATTTAAGAAAGACATTGCGGTAAATTACAATGACGCTAATCAAAGAAGGTACCTGTCGAAATATCGTATGAAATCAAAAAAGATTCCAAGCTTGATGATGATCAGAACAACGATGAACGAGTTAAAACAGATAAAATGTACATTCAAGTTTAAGACAAAGAAAAATATCCAAAATAAACACTAATATCTCACCTATATATTGTATTTAATTTTGTTATTTCTAAAGTTGTGATAATTAAACAAGATTGTATATTTTATAAATTTATTATGAATTAAATTTATTCTTTATTATATATATTTTCACATTGTAAAATAAAGTGTCTAACTAATGTGTTAAATTTTTTAAAATAGTATTTGAAAAATATAATGAATTAAGTTTATGAACTATCTTAATTTTATTTTTTATAAAATAATCGTGATATAATGTATATTAAATGTAGGTAAGAACGAAATCTATTCAATGCATTTTTCTTGTTTTCAATAAAAAATTTATAAATCATAGACTAAACTAACAAAATAATATGATTAAAAAAAGTCGAGATATCCTTTAAATTTGACAATTTTTTAATTTTAATACATATCCGGGGAAGAATGACTAAAAACAGGGTGAAATAGTTAATATGATACAATTAGCAAAACAGTTTAAAATATTAAATTTAAAGTGACATAAAAAATTTACATATCATTTTTTAGATTAGATGATAGGTTAGCTTATTCTGCTGCTCTTTAGTATACCTTTGATTTATAGTTTTCTATACAATATTACAAAAAAACCTGCTCGATTCCTGATATATTTCTACGAAACTATAAATTTAAATGTTTGTTGGAGTTTTGCTTGGTTCGTAGATTTGCTATAAAATTTCCATTTGATCAATTAGATTCACATTTACAAGCTTGATTAGCAATTTTATTAAATTGCTAATTCATATGGTGGATTTTCAGTTTGGTCACGTCAATTTCTAGTTTATTTCGTTTATTGATAGTTAGTTTAGTTATCTCAATTTACTCTCACCTTCAGTCTCATCTTGGCGGGGGAGTGGCAACGTTTTGGCGGCTAATGGAGGTCTATAAGGTTACCCGTGATCTGGGTCTAGAATAGGATCACCGTCTCCTCGACGGGGTGTAAAAACCACTTAAAGAGGTTGATGTCAGGAAGGGCATCCGATTGTAAAAATCTTGCTACAAATTTTCCCTATGGTTATAACAAAGCATGGGTGGGGTACAGCCCCCGTGGGCCTCCTCATCAGCCTACGATAAAAAGAAAGATGGAAAATCTGGTGGAACCACGATTCATGAAAATGAAACTTATGACGGCCATAAACGACCTGATAATAGGTAGAGAAATCATTTTATGGGGGATCGAGTAAGGGCACTACATGGAATGTTGGGAGTATGTCGGGAAGAGCGGGAGAAGTGGTCGATTATCGCATAGAAGGCATATAGATGTGTGCTGCATACAGGAGATCAGATGGAAAGGAAATGGCGCAAGAATGATTGGCAAGATTAGTGAAAAGTATATTCTTTTGGCAAGGAAGTAATGATGGTAAGGCTGGAGTTGGGGTATTGGTTGCAGAAAAATTGGTAGACAAAGTAGTCGAAGTGAGAAGGCTAGATAACCAGATAATGGTTATCAAAATGATTTTTGGTAGAAAGCTATATAATATTATCTCGGCATATGTTCCTCAGGTGGAAGAAGTGAAAGATATATTTTGGGACAGTCTGAGGGGATTATCCTGGCTGGTGCTCTGAATGGACATGTAGGAGCGAGTAGTGTTATGAAGGGGTACATGAAAGGTACAGTTACGGGAGGAATCTGGAAGGGGAGAGGATTTTAGATTTTGTGATGCTATGGATATGATTGTCTGTAATACAATGTTTAAGAAAGAATCAGAGAAGCTAGTGACTTATAAGTGTTGTAATATGTTAATTTACTTTGAAATAAAATCGAGAAAAAGGAAGTAATATTCAAATCGACTTTTAAACAGAAAAACGAAACGAATTATTATATTATTTGAGTACAGACGATGTAAATAAATGTATATATAATCGAGGATATTTTACTTAAAAAAATATATTATGAATTTGCGAACATAATTTTTAATCTTTTAATTTTAATTTTTGTTACATTATTTTATTTTGCTGTTTTATTTTTGATTTATTTAATTACATTTTATATTAATTAATAAAGTATTAGTAGTTTATTTATTTATGCTATTTATTTGTATTCTCTAAATTCTCATTAATAACAATAAGTCGGATAGTACCAAAAGTGCGGTGGATTATTTGTTATTAAGGAGATGTATAGTAAAAAATGTGAAAGTGATACCGGGAGAGGAATGTATAAATCAGCATCGACTAAGAGATCTTACTTTTAAAGGTGCCAGGATCACTAAAAGAAAGTTTGTGCCAAGACTGAAGGTCTGGAAATTGAAGGAGGAGAGTGCAACGTCAATTCAATATGACATTGGCGATAAAGGAGGTTGAGGTGGCACAAGCATTTGGGCTAAATGACAACTGGGAAGCCATGAAGAAAGCCTGGGTGATGACAACTGAGGTAATATGTGGATAGACAAAAGGGTCGCCTGGACATAAGGAGACTTGGTGGTGGAACCCTAGATAGCGAAAGCTGTGGATGAGAAACGCAGGTGCTTTAAAGAATGATATAATAGTAAAGATAATAGTGGTAACGATATTTACAAGATGGCGAAAAGAAATGCTAAGAAATTAATAGCGAAGGCGTAAGAAGAAAAAAAGCAGGAGTTTGCTAAAGAAATGGAATGCTTTGAAGGAATGGGAAATGTGGTTCGAATGGCAAAGCAGATGGCAAAAAAGAGGCAAGGTTTGAAAAATATGGAAGGAAAAATGGTGATTGATAGTAATAATATTAAGAACACCTGAAAGATCTGCATGGAAGGACTTTTGAACGAAGAAAATGAATGGGATAATAATGTTAGTTGTGTAAAGGTAGAAGGTCCAGGGTGTAAATTTGGCAAGGATGAAATAAAGAGAGCAGTGAAAAAAATGAAAAAAGGGAAGGCATCGGGTTTAACGATGGTGGTATCAGAGATGTTTAAAGGTTCTGATGACTTGGGGATTGAATGGTTAATGAATTTGGCAAATCAAATTGTCAAGGAACTATTCCCGAGGACTGGTGAAGAAGTATAATTATCCCAGTATACACGGGTTTGATTATCCTTTAGATTGCGGATCTTACAGAGCTATTAAACTCTTGGAACATGCAATGAAGGTATTTGAGAGGGTGTTAGAGAAGCGGATAAGGGAACAAACTAAAATTGATGAAATGCAGTTTGGTTTTACATCGGGGAAATATACAACATATGCCATTTTTGTGATGAGACAAATACAGGAGAAGTATCTTGCGAAGGACAAGAAACTGTATAAAGCGTTTGTTGACTTGGAGAAAGCATTTGACAGGGTGCCGCGTGAGGTTACCAGACAGGTGTGGAGGAATGATTGGTTATAGCAGTGATGGCAATTGGGAGCATAAACAGCAGTACGGACGGATTATGGTGATAGTGAAAGCTTTGAAGTGAAGGTAGGACTTCATCAAGGATCCGTGCTGAGTCCTTATTATTTGTCTTAGTAATGGATGTGGTGGCTAGAGAAATACGTAAAGGACTTCCCTGGGAGCTATTATATGCAGATGACCTTGTATTAATGGCAAACAGTGAGGAAGAATTGAGGGATAAAATTAGTATGAAATGAATATAGCAAAAACAAAGGTGATGATTGGTAGGAAAAATCTAAAGATGGAGTAATCCGGTGCCTTGTGGTGTATGTGGGAAAGGAGTTGCTAGAAATTCAATCCAATGCACCAGATGCCATAAATGGGTAGATAATAGATGTAGCGGGAAAAAAGGAAGTTTGAGTTATCAAGAATGACTTTTATTTGTATATCGTGCATGAAAGGGGTACATAATAGTGATAACGTAGAAAATGGTAGTTTGGATATTGGCAATGGGTTAACCCTAGAAAAAGTGGGTAAGTTTTGTAATTTGGGTGATATGCTAAACGCAGATGGTGTAGATTCTGACGTTGCAAGGGTCAGACAAGCATGAAAGAAGTTCAGAGAGACGTCTATTCTAACAAATAAATAAGTCTCTCTGAAGTTAAAGGGGAAAGTTTACGTAAGCTGTGTAAGGAGTTGTTTAGTTTATGGCGAAGAAACACGGGCAATGAAAACGACTCATGAAGCCAAATTAGAAAGAGCAGAGATGAGAATGATTAAATGGATGTGTGGGGTTTCTCTGAGAGAGAGAAAAACTAAGGAATTGCGAGCAAGATTGGGCATAAAAATGATTGGAGTGGTAAAGCGACGAAATAGACTAAGATGGTTTAGGCATGTGGAACGTATGACAAAAGATGACTGGGTAAAGAGATGCACCTTGATGGAAGTAGGAGGATTAAGACCTAGAGGAAGGCCCAAGATGACGTGGACAAATGTGATAGCGGCTAGTATAAGAAGCATGAATCTTACAAATATTGATGCTCAGGACCGTCAGAACTGGAAAAGTGGGTAAACCTGGAAATCGCCATAAAACGGAGAAGTTATCTCAATTTACTGTTTACATGGTCTATTCGTATATTATATTCTCGTTTGCAGTTTAGCAATTTTAATTTTCATTAATTTACTCGATTCACAGTTAAGTCATATTAATTTGCTCGATTCGTAAATTACATTAATTTGCGCGATTTACAGTTTAGTCACTTTAATTACCTGTCGATTCTTAATTTTCCACAATTCGTAGTTTACTTATGCGATATATAAATTAAAAATAATAAAATATGTTATATTACCAAGTATTAAAGAATTGTAATTAAGAATTAAATCTATGCGCCAAATATTTCACATAAAAGTGGAATTTGAGAAATTTGTAATTTAAATAAAATACACTTAGTAAATAAAATCTAAAGCAATCAAAAAAATTTTAATTAAAAAACCCGGCAAGATAGTGTCCCTCGGCTACACCCAAATAATCTTGGGGGAAATGGGCGTTCATTTCGTCCCCATCAAAATCCGCGTTGTAAGCTTTGCAATGAGCGTAATGTAACCTGAGAGTCCTTTGAGCCGGTAAAATTTTGGCCTTGCATAATATGAATAAAAACATTTTTATTTCAAATAGAATATTCTAGAACCCATAAATTGATTCAACCCAGAATCCGATTCCATCAAACTCGAATATGTCGGAAGACATTTTCTCAGACTTGGTAGGATTCAGAACCTGACAAAAATTTAATTATTTTGCTGATATTTTTATGAATATTATCTCCAAGAATAAGCACGAAAATCGCTTATTATCCTTAAATTCGACTTCGTTGAAATATTGCACCTTTCTATCAGCCAAATAATAAAAAAATTCGGATTGGATCAGGATTCCCAATTCTGAAAGAAAGAAAGATAGGTAAAATTTAGTACCAGCTATGAAAAAAAAATTCTATGATCGAATCAGTCGGAAAACCGCTGATCAGGTAGGACTTAGAAATAAACGACCGATGCAGAGCTGGCTCTACAATATTTTATAATTTGTTTTTGTTACTAAAAAAATGTGTTGAAAAATTATTTGATCCTCAACTGGGTAGAATGTATTACATAATATGTAAATAATAGTTTACACAACATTAGAAATCATAAACATGTTTAAAATAAAAATCATAAATCAGACCTTATGTGCCATGATACTAGGTTTATGAAGCGTAGGTTGTCTGTTGAGTAACAATAAATCGCCATCCATCAAATGCCTATTGACAACCACTATTCTGCTCGAATCGTTCAAGGCCTCCATGATACAACTATCATCAATAGCGGTTATTATTGCCGAGGAGGTTAATTTGCGCGCTAGATTAAGCCTTTGGGAAACGTTCTTGGGATCTATGAATAAGACATTACCCCGGGCATTTTTGACAGTGAAAGCGCTATTTTAAGTCAAAGATGAATCAATAAAGTTATGACTATGATGATTAAAAAAACTTTAAAAATTAATTCCTAAATGATTTTTTAGGTTAGCTAGATGTCATGGGTGTTTTATAAATTCGTTCTCTTGTAAAATTTTAAAAATATAATGATACAAAACCCTATAATAATCATCATAAACATGATTTTTTAAGACATTTTTTAATTTTAATTGTTTTCTAATATAAACTTAGGAAGTAATAAAAATAGTACCCTGGATAAATATCGGGACCGTTAATGATAGCGCGTCTCAATCTTTCTAAATTAAAAGCGTTCACGGGTTCTGGAAAAGTTAATTTGCAAGCGAACACTAATGGAATACCTATCTGATCTAAATCTATAAATGGATCAGGAGAAATGACGGAACGGGCGGCAAAATCTACCCTTTTCCCCATCATATGTTTCCTGAAGAGGCCCTCCTTCTTTTCTAATATCTTTTGAAGGATATCAAAATATGTAAAAAAAAAATGATGTTGCTAAAAATTTAATATGAATTTTATAGTTTATATTCAAAATATTTCTTTTTGAATGGGTAGTTTTGATATACAATCAATGAAACGTTTTGTGAAATTAATATAAAAACCTCAAAGAGATGACAGGTATATATAAGACAAAATTTAAAAATATAAGCTAATCTAAACCAACAAACATCTTTTAGTCAACTTTTTGAGATTTAGATAATAAAATAAGCATAGATTTAGAAATTATTGATTAAACATTGCAGCCATAATTTTAACCACTAAATCATTCTAGAGCTCTATAATAAAATATTTAGTCCAGGTCCGAATTTTTTATTCATTTTTAGACCCGACTTGAGACTAAGCTTGGTTCGAAAATTTTAATCAAAAAATGTGAATTAAGTTTTGAAAAATTTACTAACTAATTGCTTTGGCTTAGTCATTGAGATTATTTAAATTATAATTCAATTTATATAAAAGATGTGAAATTATGTTTTAAGTTACCAGCTTCTATTTAGCTTCTAAACTTCTAAATAACAATCCCCTGCCATCCCCAAAAAACTTAAATGATTCTTATAGTCTACAAAATTGTCTTTTGTCAACTTGATAACCAAAAACCATGGGCTTGGAGTCATGCATCTAGAGCCTACATGTTTTCAAATTAAATAAAATTTAATCAAATGATTGATTAATTTGGTAGTATTTTGTTTCAATTAACATTATATATAATATGATTTTATTTCAGTTGTAAAATCTAGAAACTAAATACTTTTTATGTTTTTATTCCATGGAATATAAGAATTTTTTTTTAAAAAAAAATTTTTTATAATTATAAACCAAAGAAATTTTGAAAAAACATTTTTCTAAAACTGCCTTAGTTATTCGCCTCCCATCTTCTGTTCTATTTTATTTTTCCTGTGTGTATCATTTTTAATTGTGAAAATTCAATCCAAAAAAGAAATGGAAATATAAATTAATTCAAGCTTCTAAACCAATATTAATTACTAACCTAAACCTTCTATTCATTCATTAAAATGTATTAAAAATTGTATATACATTGAAGTTAGCCATTAAAAGGCATTTAAACGAAATTCCGCTTGGGCATCTGTTTCCAATGACATGAATCACAGCTAACTTCAATGTAGGCACACTTTTAATAAATGAATCATCGGTCTAGGTTAGTATTAATGCCATTGTTTAAACCAGACCAATATTATAAGGTGATCTTGCGGTTTGCCCAGGGCTATAGGATGAAAATGCATTTATCGATAGAGCTCAATATTTAAAAAGTTCAATAACTTGCTTGATGGAAGTCAATTTTTCTCGCGGAAAAAGGGACGGGTCATTTTCCAGTAGCAAATTAACACAAGATTGCATATATCTCCACACAGTCACGTGCGCGGGTAATTTAACGCCAGAAATGGTCGAAGGCTTATTAGAATTTTTGCGAAATTTCGCTGACGATTTGGAGTATCGAAGAGCTTTGTCAACTTTTTCGTTTTGCAAAGCATCCATACTAGTGTTAGGGGGGTTAATTATAAAAAATAATTAATATTCTCTCGTTGATCAAAGTAAAAAGAAATGTGAAAAGGTGAAGCATAAATATAAATAGTTGGACTATAACTCTCCTTCTTGTTAAGGAAAAATAGCAAGGCCCGGATTAATTTATTTTGAATAATTTTTATGCCCCTAACCATATTTTTTTTAAAAAATCGTCATTTTGAAAATTTTGGCTCTATTTAGGTAAATTGTTTCAAAGGAAATTGAAAATATGATTAAATGAATACTAAAACGATAAATTATATGATTTTCTAAATGATTGATCGATATAATTTAAATTCATTTTTATAAAAATCGCCTAGCCCGAGTTTTGCAAAAAGGTTCCATTTTTAGGCTCAATCTAGGATTGTTACATTTTTTATTATAAAGCCTGGCCCAGCTCGGACTTAATTTCGCCCAATCTCCGGCTGGACCTTTCTTCCGAGCTTGCAAATCTTTAATGTATATAGTTTAAAATGTTTTTGATTCATGTTAGAAGGTTTCTCTGAGAGTTTAGAACCTGAGAAAAAAACAAGTTTTTAGTTCGTTTGCTAAAATTTTTAAAAGTGTGTTCTTGTTTTTAATTTTAATGTGGTTCCGAGAGTTCCAGATACTTTTAGATAAATGGGCGACAGGGTGAATTAAAGAAACCATGGGTGGGCGGGCTAAAAAATTTCTAAACGAGTACTTGTAATTATAGTTACTTACTCTAAATGATTGACAAAATTTAACATATTTTGCAAAAGCAAATTTATATATGGTTATTTACTTAATTTGTAATTTCTTCATGTTTTATAATAAAATAAAGATGTTCAAATCATTTTTTTTATTTTTAAGTTTTTAAACAATTTTTATCATTATTTTGGGTCAATAAAATATATTAGACTTTTTATTTGTCGATCATTTCTTCAAAACAAACAATTTTAGTGATTCGTGATAATTTATGAAGGCTAAATTTACCCAATTCAAAGTTTCACAAAAATTTGGAAAATTCTGACTTGACTCATAAAAGTATTTTACGTAAGTTGTTCAATTTGGCTTGAAAATCTTTTAGCCAAGATAGGCTTTTAGGTCAAACTGGTCTATAATCATGTAAATACAAAAACTAGAACCCAAAAATCCATTCTAAAAATTATTTGGATCCAAAACTTTTTAAAAATATTCAAAATTAGAATATATTATAAGTATAGGTTCCGTATCCAAATATACTTCTTATCTAGTAGTGCTAATATGATGACAGTAATGTTTTTTAAAATAAAATTTTATAAAATCGTTCTCATGTGAAATCGATTAATCCAAATCATAATATTTAATATACAAATTATTAATGCTAAACCAATAAAAATACATTATTTTTATTTCAGTTAAAATAAAAACTTGTTAGTGGATGCATCAATTTTCATAATTTCAGATAATAACTGACATGCAGCCAAAATTTTGACGTATATTAGGGTTTGGCCTGTCACATATTTGGAATCACCAAGGGAGTTTATCTTTTTTTTAATGAAAAGATATAATTTATACTGATGGAGGTAATAGTAATAAATAAATTTTATTTTACATAAATGTTCAAACCAAAAATGCCTTTATCTATTTTGGGTATGATAACTTTTTGACCAGACCTTTTTAATTTTGATAAAAACTTGTATACTGAGAGAACATCATAAAGTATTGATTACAAAATTTTAGCCTCCTAGTACTATAGTATTTGAGATATCAATGGTCAAAAGAATAGTTGGGTAATGGCTAAATGTGACTAATTAAGCTCAATATACAATCGCGTTTCGGAGAAAATCCGTTAATATTAAGGCGTTTTAATTTATATTAGTTTCTTTCAAAATTGAGCTGCTATATTTTTAAGAAAAACCCCGAGACCAAAATAATAGTTTTCGGCTAAAAACTCGGTTTAGACAGTTTGTTAAATTTGAAACATATTTGAGAGGTAAAAGAGAAGATAAGAAATGTGACGGTGAAAGTAAATAATGTTGATTTTCAGGATGGTGAGTTATAACAACTATATAATAATAATTATAAACTAATCTAATTTAGATATTATTAATTTTTTTTTACTTTTATCAAATAACTAAACATTTTAGACTGCTTATTTGATTTGTGTAATATTTTGTTATAAACAATTGATTAATCCTCAGAAAAGGGTTAATTAAAACATATTTATCATAATATAATTTAAAAACTAGCCTTCAGAAAAAGGATGAGGGAGAGTTTTAAAAATGTTAACTTTTGGGATATACTAAACAAATGCCACAAAACTAATAATCAAGATTATTTTAAATTAAGGGTATTAATGAATATATAAATTTGGCTAATGCATCAGGACACCCAATTGGGAAATAACAGTAGTAAAATTTAAAAATAATAAAACAACCATTATTTCATTAGTTTAAA
Source organism: Gordionus sp. m RMFG-2023 (assembly GCF_954871325.1). Taxonomy (NCBI): domain Eukaryota; kingdom Metazoa; phylum Nematomorpha; class Gordioida; order Chordodea; family Parachordodidae; genus Gordionus; species Gordionus sp. m RMFG-2023. The sequence continues at coordinate 43,960,591 of NC_088776.1, forward strand.
AAATAAAATTTTAAATTTGGATTACAGTTCTTTCATTTTAAAAAATGAATGATTTTCTTTCCGACTCATTGATATCCACTAGTACAATTTTTCTTAAACAGTTTGCACATAACATCGAATTTTTGATTAAGAGTAGGCTCATTATTTGACAAAATATCAAATTAGCTCATGACTTATCAATATTTTTTCAATAATTTCTGATCGAATCTCCTGAAGCATTAACTTTTAATTACAAAGAAATATTGCACTAATGTAAAAAAAATTATGATTTATGATATTTACAAATCTAAATCTATAACAACTTCTCTAATTAAAATATTAGTATTTGGGTTAAATCGGAATTAAAATCTAAAAAATCACAAATTTTGTTAACCCTATAAATTATCAACAGCAACTTATATATAAAATCTTATTATTTATGTTTAAAAATGGTAAAAATTTAAAAAATAGAATATTAACAAAAAGTTCTTTTATATAGAAATTTTTTTAAAATTGCAATATCTAAAAAAACCCATGGCTGCAAGTTTAAATTTTATTTTGCAAGTAGATATAATTTAAGTGAAAAAATTTAATACAAAGAAATTTGGAAGGCAAAAAACCTGAAGCTTTCAGATTCAAAACTAATGTAAATAAAAACTACAATATTATTTTTTTATAAGAATCCTTAATATTTACTAAAAGGCCTTTAATAGATTTACATATAATTTCTATTTTTGCCTCATTAGTTTATCTCAATTAAAAAAATCGTATTTTTTGAAAAAGGTCATTTTTGGCATTTTGATCATTGATATCTCAGGAACTATTAGTACTAGGAGGCTAAAATTTTGATTTGATGCTTTCTAATGATGTTCTCTCAGCATGGAAAATTTTATCAAAATGAAAAAGTAAGGCTAAAAAGTTATCGATTTGGTATGGAATTCCAATTGGGATCACGATTCGGCTGACCCACTTCAAGGTTTTAAAAATTTGGTAAGCCTCCTAACATTAGATATTCGGGTTCAAAGTGTCAAAAATAACGTATAACCGCCATTATCTGCCTTCATTCAACTAAGCATATCTTAAAATTTACATAATTATAACAAATTTGATAAAGTATAAAAATTATACTAGATAAATTTTTTGATTTTCCGGCCATTTTATTTAATATATATGAATTAAAAACGATTTTTGGGAAATGATACAACTATCAATTTTTATATAAAATTCAGTAGACATTTGAGAACTGCGGGCCTAATATTTTTATAAAAATATCGGGCTGGGTCAGGTCGGACCTTGGAATTTTTTTTAAATATATCTAAATTTATCAATTTTATATTGAATTTTTTATGTAAAATAAAAATTTTTGATTTTATTTATTGAAACAAAACACCACATAACATATGTCTTATATTTTGAGTAATTATAAAAATTAATTTCTATATTTAATTTTTTCAAAAATTTTCAGGTTCGGGCCGGGCCGGCAAAAGTTTTTTAAAAAAATTTAGAGTTCGGGCAGGGCCGGCAAAATCATTTTAAAAATAATTTCGGGCCGGGCCGGGCTTGAAAAATTAGGCCCGATGCAGATCACTACTAGACATTACTAAATTCTTCTTTTATAAAAACGGTTTGGAACGCGGTCAGCTTTATCCTAGAAAAATGATTAAAAAGTGTATAAATATATATTATTCAGTGACGTTTTTTTTAAGGAATTTGATATAATTTAAAAGAATATCCATCTTATAAATGAGACTAACAATCAACGAGGTCAATCAATTAATTACATCATTTATAATTTAAAATATTTACCCATATAACATATATTTAATGAATATTAATAAAATATGTACAATATGTTTAGAGTTTTTCAAAATATGAATCAGAATCTTGTGTATTTCATATACACCTATTCCCGAGATACAGAGTCTCAAAATGCGTAAAATTGCGAGTTTCGCAGGCTGTAAAAATTTTAAATTGCTTATATCTCAAAAACTATTTAAGGTAAAAATAATAAATTATCATTTTGTAGATTAAAAATCTCTAAAGGTTTACTGAAAGAGAAAGGAGTCCTTAACTTCCGGTATATCTTTACCGTATACCATGTGACGCTATCGGCTCTTCCAGAATATGCATTTTTTTACCAATATTGAAATTTTACTTGTATAAAATAGATGGCGATATATAAAATTATGGAGCATGGATAAAATTTTATTGCCAACTTACTAATAAGAGGATATTTTTTTCATACTACGAATTTTCGGCTTACCTCATAAAATTGTTATATAGTGGAATTATTTAAATCGTTAAATAAGATAGCCATTTATTTTAACTATAGCGCACGCCTGATTCCCGAGAAACAGATCCTCAAATGTGGGAAAAATGAAGGTTTTCGCACTTGTAAAATTTTTAAATTATATATTAAAAACCATATAAGGCATGAATTCTATGAAATGAATTTAAATGAAGGAATAATATATTGTTAAGGCAAATTTTTCTGAATTATGCCTTTGTCGTTCATGATCGAGTACAAGGATTTTTGTGACTTATTACAAGGCATTTAATAATAAGGATGTGCCGATATTAAATATCGGGTCGGCACCAATATTGAGCGTTTTCTAAATATCGGATCGAGCCGATATATGTCAAACCGATCCGAGCTAACTATCCGATCTTTTTACTTTTTTTGTTATTTTATGTTATGTATATTTATTTTACATTAATAATATTTTCTAAATAATTTTTTTTTAAACAATGCAATTAGAACACCCATTAAATTTTATTTATTTTTTTAAAATAGACTTATAGTATTTTAAAAGTTTTTTTATAAAAATAGAAAGGACCCAAAGTTTTATTTATTTTAAATATTTTTAAATAATAACGTCAATTTTATTATTTATACTTTAAATAAAAGAATTTTTTAAATATGATATCTGAATTATGGAAATATTTTTTAAGAAAATCTAATATATTATAATTTTATATATTAAATATTACAATTTTTAAATTCATACCAACATTTTAATTATAGTAGAAATAAAAAAATTAAATTAAATGCATATTTCGACTTTTCGCACAAAAAATATTGATTTCTTAATTACATTTGGTTCAAAGGGGGGTGGTGAAAAATCAATATATCGGATCGATTTTGAACCAATATCGGATAGGATCGGTGAAAAATATGTGGATCGGCACAGTTATACTTAATGATTTAAATCATTTAAGTTATGTAATTTTGGAATCTCATTCATAATACAATTGCCGTTGATTTATTCCAAAAATATTTAGTCCACTATTTATCAAATTTCTTAAGATAAAATTGAAACTGAATTTTATTCAATTCAATAGAATCGCAAATAATAAATAATCAATGGTGGATGACCTTTTTAGAAAAAAATTTAGTAAACAGGTGTTAGTTAGTTTTTTGCATCCTGAAGGACCTTCAAACTCTTATATATATCCTTCCCCGATAGATAAATTGTGGATACAGATTGGATACAGATAGTACAAGTTTTAGATGTGGCCAATCTTTCAACTGCTACCCTAACGAACATTTTACATAAAGATGAGACAATTAAATTATTCATCTTATAGTTATTGCTTAAATATATAATTATTTATATCTCTAACTTTATTTTGTTTCAAATATATTTTAAATAATGTAATGAATTTGATTATCTTCTATGTCATTAAATAAATATGAATAATAAAAAAATTGAAAGAAAGAGATTTATGATTGGAAACTTGATATGTTATTAAAATTTTAAGGGGCATTTGCCACCACTGCCTATCAGTTTAATTAATACATTTAATAGAGATTCAAAATATTTTAGTATAAAAAGTGAAAACCTGTTATTAGTAAGTTAGCGACAAAATTTTAGCAATAATCCGTAATTTCGTATAGCGCGATTTATTTTATGCAAATAAAAATTTAAATTTTTGTTAAAAATGTATATTAAGGAAGAGCCAATAACGTCGCTAGAATCTTCACCTATTTATAAAAGGTGCCTAAATAAAAGGCAACAATCTTTTTTTTAAACCAACTCCTCTAATTCTTTGATACACATGTAAAGACTCATACCGGAAGTTAAGGACTCAAATTTGAGCCATTTTTTTTCGATAGACCTTTAAATCTTTTTATACCTAAATGATGAATTTATTTTATTTCTACCTAAATAATTTTTTATATAAGAAATTTTAAATTTTATAGGCGCAAAAATCGCTATTTTTCGCACCTTTGAGACCCTGTATCTTGGAATCAGGTGAGCTAGCGAGCTAAAAACTGCTTTATCATTTTTTTTTACCGATTTTAAATAATTCCAACAATTCAATGTTAAAAGAGGCCGGCCGAATCATGATCGACTTGGCATGAAATACCCGAATTTTTTTTATTGATTGAAACTTCCACTGATTGTTATTTTCCCTTATAGGAAGAATAAGCCTTTAAATTATATCAAATGTTAAAATAACGATTAAAATCGGAATAATATGTAATTTTAAACAAAGACGCCCCCGTTAGGGAAAAGATTAAACATCTTTCTAATATTTTTTCCCGATTAAAGATGAAGCTGGTCGCGTCACTGACTGATTTTTTTTTATAAATATAAAAGAAGAGTTAATGTCAGAGACCTGCAGAGGTACCATTTGTCGGATTTTTTTTTCAAAAATTTTTTACGGCCTGGCCAGGATTTAAAAATTTTATTATGACCGGCTCGGATTTTTTTTTCAAAAATTTTTTACGGCCTGGCCAGGATTTAAAAATTTTATTATGACCGGCTCGGAATTTTTTAAAATTATATTCGACCTGGTATATACAAAAAATTCATCTATTTGGTATTTTATCATATTTTTCGGCGAGTATTATCATTTAATAAGCAAGCATATTAACTAATATTGTTAAACGGCTCGTTTTGAGCCGATTTTTTAAAACGGTGAACTCAATATTTTCGCGAGAAAAATATTGACAAAGCCTCGAAATTTATATACTATAATGTCTAGACCTTTGCTCCTTCATGAGCAAAATTTTTAGGTTTGCATAATATTTTTCTGGATCAAAAACTGAGTTTTTTTAAAAATCGGTTCAAAACGAGCTGTTTAACAACATATATTTTTTTTATTTTTATTCTAAACAGATATTTAGTATATTACAAATTGATACTATAAAAAATGTGTAAATAATATTTAGAGAATATACTATATTAATTGTATTTATAAAAATATTAAAACTGATATTAATTAATAAAAAAAATATAACATATATTATATAATATTGTATTTAATCCTTTGCATATTTATTCCATGGCAGGAAAACTATAATTATATTGTGTAATAGATACTATGAGTGTTAGCTAGTGTTAACTATCACCAAACATTATATTAATCATAACTATATATAATCATTATAACCATATCTAATTGACGAATATAATAATTCATGTTGTATAAAATTTTAAAAAAAATACCGCCTGGCCCGTCATTTAAAAAAAATTTTCAGACTCGGCCTGGCCCGTGTAAATTTTAAAAACGGCCGGCCCTGGTACCCGGACCTGGCCTGCAGGTCTCAGGTTAATGTAAACTAAATTTTTTATAAAAATTGAAGGTGGTATTATTTCCAAAAAATTATTTTTAATTCTTTTATATTAAATAAAATGGCCAGAAATTTGAAAAATAAAAAAACATTTCTTTTTATCTTGAAGAATAATCTTTGTACATATTAATGTATTAAATTCAGGGATCCAAACCGAACCGAACCGTTAAACCGCTAAAAACCTGTATTTTTTATCGAATCTAAACCAAACCGCTAAAATGACTCTGAACCGGTTCAAGTCTCATAATATTATGCTTATAAAATAATGTTTAAGTTATTACTAGTAGTATATTGCAAATATTTTAATTATAATCAAATTGTTTTAAAAATTATTATCAATCACATTTGATTGATAAACGTCAGTCATAATTTTTATAAACTTTAGTGTATTGCCATTTTGCAATATTTTTTAAATATTTTAAGCTTATAAATTATAATGGAAAAAATTAAATCTAATATAAATTATTTACATATAGTATTATAAATGACACATCAAATCTGATATCATACTGGCAATGCCAGCTACCCAAGTTAGTGTGGAAGGATGTTTTTCAACAATTAAATTTATATTATCTCCTTATAGATGTAATTTGAGTGAGACAAATTTTGAAAATATATTAATTGTGTAGCTTAATATAAAAAATTTAAGTAATTATTCATATTTAAATTAATCATTGATATATTTATTTTTATATTTATAAATTAAATATTATTTTATAATGTGCAATTAATAAAAATGATGGTTTTTATTTTAATTATGAAATAAAAAAAATTTTTTCCTGATACATAATCCTAATGTAGGTTTGAATACAAATGTGTTCAAACCAGTTTTTAGAGGTTCGAACCAAACCGATATTTTTATTTTTTGCGAACCGAACCTTAACCTTAAACCATTATTTTTATCCAAACCTGAACCGAACCGATATTCGTTTCGATTTGGATCCCTGATTAAATTTGTAATTTACAATCATGTATTTTTTAAGATATGTTTAATTGAAAGAAGACAGATAATGGTAAAAATATGCCATTCTTGCCACTTTGAAACCCTAATAAAAATATAAGTGTTAGCTAAAATTTTATCCATTTCTTAGCTACATTAACCTTTCTTTAATTACCAAATTTTAAAAAAATCGAAGAGGATAAACCAAAAATGTCATTTTTTTGCTCATTTAATATAGAATGATTCCCTTTCCCTTCCTTCTAATCTGCACCCTCCTTATTCTTATTATATCTATAACACTAAAAATATTAAAATTATTAATTAACAAATGTATTACAGGTCTAAATTTAGATGGTATGACTGGCAGTGTCTTAATAAAAAACATCCTTGCAATATCTTCATAGTAATGTGGGCATAAATTATTGTGTTGGAAACTTTTCAATTTAATGCAACCAAAAATGATGGAAAGTGTATTCAAGTTTTGCTCATTTTCCAAAAGTTTAATCAATAAACGATTGGCTTCTAAAGGTGTTAATTCTTGTTCCCCTTTAATTTGGGGATCAACAAACATTAAAGGGTTTTCATTGTTATTATCATAATTGTTTATTAATTCATTGGGTTGATTTAGCATAAGGTTGTGTATGCCAGCATCTTTACGTTTATGAATGAAGGATAATAAAATTTTGCTACCCTCTTTAAGTCTCCAAGAGGGTAGTTTGGAGTGACAATGTGTGCAAGATTTAAATGATGACCCAAGATGATATTTTTTAATATAATCGTATAGAAGTGAACTTTTCAACTCATTAGTATTTTTAGTCAGATTAACATAATTTTTATTGTTAGCAAGTATGCTTTGTAAATAAGTATTCTCTTTTACATAATTTTCTAATTCGTCAAAATTTTCTAATCCCATATTATTAATATCTTTATCATTAGGCTTCAAAATAATATCCTTAATATTTTTAACACAGGAATCCATGCCTTGATCAATTAAATGTGTCTGGATTCTAATAAGAAATGATTGAATAGATGGAGCTAGAAGTTTATAGCAAAATAGACAGGATCCTCTTAAAATCTATTAATAAATGTTTTATATATTAAATCTATAATACTATTTTATGATGTATTGGCAAATTATATAAAATTTGTCTTTAAAAGGCAAATAAGGATAAATATTTAATATATTAATTTCTTTTTAACTAAATTTATTTTAATTGATTCAATTTAATAAAAAAAAAACTTACAGTATATAAAACTTTGATAAGGCTAGGATTATATATAATTAATGGTAATTCTATATGACCAATATGACCAGGACAGCTATAATAATTTAATCCACAAGTTATACATATATCCTTGTAATCAACTGGGCCTAAAATATAATAATTATTGAGTTTAAAAAGGTACATTTAATATTACCCATGGCCAAATCGTGCAAACCCCTAGGCGTTGGTTTTAAATCTCTATCAATAGCTTTTGGGTTAATTATTTCAACAACCGATATTTTCTTAATTTCGTCATCTTTAAAAGAATTAAAGGTAACTTTAGAAATGTATTTCATTTGAATATCACACATTTATGATGAAGGATTATAGGCCCATTTTATTAGAATATAAATAAAGTGATTGTAAATTATACATGTCACTTGTAAAAAAAAATGACAAGAAACTAGTGTTGTTAAACGGCTCGATTTGAGCTCATTTTTAAAAATGGCTAACTCAATATTTTATTCAGAAAAAATATTATGCAAGCCTAAAGATTTTGCTCATCGATGACACAAAGGTTTGGACATCTATTAATGAAATCTCGAGGCCTAGGCAATATATTTCTGTCTAAAATATTGAGTTAGCCTTTTTAAACAACACTACAAGAAACAACATCAATATTTTTGTTAGAACTACATCAAAATGGTCATATCCTTTGAAGTATCAATTAAGTTTAAAATGTTCTGTGAATAAAAATTAGATAAAATTATAAAGTAGTTAAAAAAATAATTAAATATGTCGTCAAGTTAACACGTTTTTGTAGGGCTGTCAAATTTTGATAGTTAATGATTAGATCCACCTCACCTCTTCCAATAATTTTATCAATTTGACTTTGTTATAAAGTAAAAATGTATATTTTTATAAGTTATTTGCTAGATATACCCTTACTTCAATAATCCGCCTTTGTAAACATTCCCATTAAATTTAAGAATATACAAAAACAAAAGGGCTACACCCACCACCCTCCCGGTATGATTCTCAATTATTTTAATGTAATACATGATTTAAGCGTATAAGCTCTCTGTATCGTAAATAAAATAGAGCTACGCTAGGTATTTAATATTTCCATCAAACTAGATATAAAAAAAACTGAGAAATATTATTTGAGGATTTGTCTAAACATTTGCAGGCAGGCGCATGTAACCTGCATGCATATAGTCCGAGAACTATTATTAAACGTCTGTAGGCTGATTATAAAGGGATTCGACCAAATCCTGATATTTAAATTAGTTTATGGGAGCTGATTTTAATTTAAAATTATAAATTTTTATGTGAGGAGTAATCACATAATTCAGTGCATAGCTTATAATTTTCCTTAGAAAGGGAGCCATATCTATAGAGGCCTGGAGGATTTTACTTCTAGTTAACGAACCTTCCGTTTTTTTGCCCTTATTTTTGTCTATATATTAAATTCTTAACGATAATATAATGATCAATTTTAATTAAAATAATACAAAATTTATTTGAAATTCATAATATTTATTAGATTATAAAATTATTATACTTTCTAATTATTTTAAGATAAATATAATGAATTCTTACAATTATTAAAAAGGGAGGTAGGAGATGTTTTCACTTGTGCTAGGAAAATATATTGAATTCTTACCAAAGTAAATATATAGGTAGTTTTAAACATCCTCTATTTTTTTATTTAAAGACTTCGAATATAAAGTGCTGTAAACATTTCCAAAAATATCAAAAGCTTTAACGTCCAACGTTCATGGACTAAAATTGAACGCGTTCAGGTTGAAACCTTCAAAAAAAGGATCTCGTTCACGTTCGTTCAAAACTTAATGAATAGATTTTTTTAAACTTCATTTAATATTTATTTAATTTGATATAAATAAATACCATATATTTTTTAGCACAATAGACTATCCATATTTAAAATTACTAGTTTTGAGTGAATAAAAACATATTTTTAATTATTAAAAAAAAATATTATTTTTAATATATAAAAACTTTTATATACCCTAAAGAATTAAATTATTTATAAAATATAAAAATTTATAATACTCTAAATTGTCAACTATTAAAATATATCACCCTTGATAAAAACAAATTTTAAATAATCACATAAAAATAAATAAATACTAGTGCTGTGAAATAACGTCAAAAAAGGAACGCCATTCGTTACCTCCTTAGAGGTAACGAGTAACGCGTTTCTTTTTTTGAGTAACGGTAACGCAAAAGGTTACTCGTTAAAAAACATATTGTATTATAAAATTACTTTTATTTATTTTTTAATTCTTAAATATAAATAATTTAGAGTTTTAATTCATATAAACCACTTCCTTCATTTTTATTTTAAATTCTCGTTGTTAAATTTTCTGTCGAAATTAATATTCAATCAAAATTCAAAGTAAATGTTAATAATGACATTATTATTCTTATAATTTATTTTAAGAATATTATGTCCATAGTACTTACTTCTTCAGATGAAGATGATTTAACCCTTCCCTGGCCCTAATTTGAAATATATTTTAAACCAATAAAGAAAATTATGGTACCAAGTCTACACTTTGTAAATGTAAATTATATCCCAACACAAATATTTCAACCTCAATGTCCAGCAGTTCAAACTTAAAAAAACATTTTAAGGTATAAGATAAATTAATATATCATTATTCATTACTTTAATAATAAAATAATATTCTTTCATAATATTTTGAAAGCTTAATCATGGAAATAAAATATAAGTAGGGCTGTATCGATATTAAATATCGGATGGTATCAACACCGATATTTAGCGTTTTCCTAAAAGGGCCGATACCTGCAAAAAACCGATACGATCTTTTTAATTTTCTTTTTTTGTTATTTTATTTTATGTTAGGTATATTTATTTTACATTATTATAATATTTTCTAAATAATTTTTTTTTAAACAATGCAAATGCACAACACCCTCTAAATTTTATTATATTTTAAAATATATTTACAGTATTTGAAAAGTTTTTTTTGTAAAAATAGAAAAGAACTCCCAAAGTTTTAATTATTTTAAATCTTTTTAAATAATAACGCCAATTTTATTATTTATAATTTAAATAAAAGAATATTTTTAAATATGGTATATGAATTATGGAAATATTTTACAAAAGACAAAGATAATTTTGCAAAATGCGTTATCTGCGGAATCATCTGAGTTTGCCTTCAGTACGGCAAGGGATATAGATACTCCATATTGTAGAAGCTTATTACCAGAAAATCTAGAGGCTTTAGTATTTATTAAAAAAAATCTAATATATTATAATTTTATATATTAAATACAATTTTATTTTTCATACCAACTTAAAATGGATATATTATCAAATATATGTTTTTTAAATTATAGTCTTAAATGTAGAAATAAAAAAAAAATTAAATTAAATGCATAATGTTGATATTTTGCATAAAAAATATTGATTTCATAATTACATTTGGTTCAAAGGGGGGTGGTGAAAAATCAATATAAATATCGGATCGGTGAAATATGTGGATAGGCACAGCCCTAAATATAAGCAATTAAATTATACTACAGTATTGGGCTAGGAACCAACATTAAAAACCCAAGATTAACAAAATATTGGTTTTGGTTTGGTTCAAAGTATTATATTGAGTTTTTTTATCTTCTATTTCTTGTTTTAGTATTGCTATTGGTTTGACTATAATTGTTAATAAATTTAAAGAATAAAAAATATTGATTTTAAAAAACTTCGTTTAAATAATATATATATGAAATAGTGGTGTAGCCAGGATTTATCCAATAACAAAATTTTACAGAGAATTTCATTATAGATTTAATGTATTATAAAATAATATTAACATCCCATTATTTAACCAGCTGTGTTGAGCACCAAGCGCTCTTGTTTGTCTGATCAAAATTTTGAAATCAATTGTTGCTAAAAATAAATAAAAAATTGTTACATAAAGAAAGATGTTATCTTTTGTATAATTTTTTTTATAAAATGATCTTATATATATTCTTTTTGTAGTTTTATTTTATTATATATTGTTAAAAAAAAAATAAATATTATTTTTGTATATATTTAATTTTTTTAAGTAACGAGTAGCCCGTTACCTTGAAAAGTCGGTAACGCGCTTTCCTTTTTTGAAAAAGTAACGAGTAAGGGTAAAGCGTTCCTTTTTTCAGATGTAACAAGTAACGGTAACGCGTTTTTTTTATGGTAACGCTTACAGCACTAATAAATACTCAAAGATATTAACTATATATATCTATGTATATCAGGCGCGTATACGCAGGAATTTGGTCTGGGATGGGGATAATAAATTTTATAAGAAATATTATTGTTTTTTAAAAATATCAAGCTTAAATTTATTAGGACTAGTAACTATTTCTAATACACAATTTTAAATTAATGTGAATTATAAAAAAATTATATGTAAAGAATCACTTAAATGACCCAAAATAGAATTTTGGATTTTTTGAGCCTTTACACAAAAAGTTTCTTAGGAATAATTGCATTTTGTATGTTATACATTTACAATGTAAAATCCAATCTTCGTTGTGATTGAGCTAATTTTTCAATTATCTTATCCTTGCTTGTCGTCAAATGCCTATGAATATTCGAAAGATCCAAACTTCTCAATCTACTTTCAGATGTTGTACTTCTTGGTATGTTTTTTCAGAGACCTTCAGGCCCGGCCTCCGGGCCGGAGAGTATTTTAATTTTTTAAAATATACCCGGGCCGGGCCTGAATTTTTAAAAAAAAACACCCAAGCCGGGCCTGAATTATTTTTAAAAAAACACCCAGGCCGGGCTGTATTTTTTAAAACATATTTGAAATCGTTATTATTAGCTATAAAAATCAAAAATAAATATAATTTGATTTAAAAAAAGCCGGGCCGGGCCTGAAAATTTTATAAAAAAAGCCGAGCTGGGCCTAAAAATTTTTTTAAAAAAAGCCCAGGCCGAGCCTTAAAAAATCTTTAAAAAAATCCAGGCCGTGCCCTGCAAATGGTACTTCTGAAGGCCTCTGTTATTCTTCTTAAAAAAGAGAATGTTCTCCCATTAGTTTACTAATGGGAAGAGTTTATAGCCTTTTAATACATTGGGAATTTCATTTAAAATGTGTTTGAAATAATGCAGAACATCCATAGCATTTTTTGGGACTATATCAACCATAGTTAATCTTATAAACATATTTATCCAGCTATTAAGGCATCATAAGATACTTTAACATCTTCATAATAAAAATCTAACAAATATTTTTTTTTCTATCACCATCTGAAAAAGGTTGGGAAGGCTTTTATGAAAGTAATATTTGCAGATTAGTAAGTGCTGCATGATGAATTAAAAATTCATTTATTTGGGTTATATAATAAATGTATCTGTATCTAAGATATACTCTTCTACTGATCCTATATTAATGTTTTAACGATGAGCTTGCCTTGCTACAAGTCGAGGGAGACAAATATTAAACACATATAGCTCTGCTTTTGACTCAACAATAAAATATAAAATATGAAATTCTTCATCAACATTAGCCCTAATTTCCTTGAGTTCTGATAAAATGCTCTCCGCTATTCTCATGTTCTTAATCAAGTCAATGTCATGTTTTTGAAAAGTAATACTTAAAATAGTTGTGTAATTAAATATTACATTCTAATGAGAAATAAAATTTGGAATAAGCATTGAATACAATAATTTTCTTGCTTCTGAGAAAATATTTCTTTCAGGCCATTGTGATATTTCACTAATAGCAAATAATTGGCTCTTCTAACTCCTTAAAAGCTGTTACTGCTTGATGCAGAGACTCTATTTCGTTGGACAAGGTTGCAATTTCTTTTTCCCTGTTGGACCAGAAATTTCAGAAATAATTATTATTTGACTAGAAATTTGCAAATGGTAGATAAATATTACGCCACTAAAAATTTGAAAATAATAAGTAAATATTACGCTGGAAAACTTAAAATCGAATTAATTGATAAAATAACTTATGAATGTGATAATAAATGTAATTAAATATATATTTAATATGAGATACGAATAAATATTAACAAATATAAATTAATATAAACAATAATATTTTTGAAAAATATATCTCCCGGCATCTGCATTTTTTGGCTTGGGGGGGGATTTGTCTCCCTGCCCCTCCCCCGCTAGTACGCCAATGGTGGGTTTATAGTGGAAAAGAAAAAACTGGGGAAGTTGATCAGTCATCCCATATTAAAATTTAAGACACTTGGATATATAAATTTATCCTAAAATAGTTCTTAAATCGTTCATCTATATGCTACAAATATTTTGAAATATTTAACTATTACAATTTTTTTATATAAATTTTGGAAAATGTTTGTAAGACAAATAATTTTAACAAAATTATCGTAATTTCTGATTTTTACAAACATATATGATGTCAGAAAAGGAATGATTAAAAATTATAGCAAAATAAAATTAAGTACGACAAAAATAGTTTCCAAAAGAAAGATAAGGACAAGATATTGATGTCTTGTTTGGGGAGATTGTTACCCCCTATTTTTTCTATTCTCCAGAATACTCTAAAATAAATGGTCTAAAAGCATTGAAGAAATGGGTAAAATTTTTTAAAAATAACGATAAATCCACAAAAAGATGTACTGTACCTATTTCAATTTTGCTTTAATTTGTCCTCTTAAAAAAATTTTTTTAATATTTTTTTTATGCATCCCTATCGTGTACTTTTCTTAATTCATTGAACTTGTTTATAAACAACTTATTATCATAAAAATATAATAAATTTTTTATTTCCTTATGTCATTTCTTAAAATGTATGAAGCCTTAAAATCGTACTTTCTTTCACTTAACAATCCACCAATTATCAGAAATTTTTTGAATGATTTAAAAAACGCATATCTGTGATTTGCCCATTCCTTGATGTATAATTCATTAAAATAAATTTGATCAGTTATTGAAATATTAATTAATTTAAAATCATTTAAATATTTGTTAACCGAAAGAAAAATGAAATATTTTTCCATTAAAAGCAAAGGCAATATTTAAAAGGAATATAATTAAAATGGACAAAAAATCCAAGTCGATGCTTTAAGAGATATGTTATAGACATTGCATGTAATGAGTTGATCTTAGGTCAGAATCTCTAGAATAAATGGATGGAAATAAAAATTCCAAGTAGTCACATTTAGAAAAGTCTATATAAGCTTTGAATAATAAATTTTTTTTAGTTAAGTTGTTTAACCTCCGCCAAGTTTATAGATAAAAATAATCAAAACTAATTAATAAAAAATTAGACATCCGATAAGGATTGATGCTAATCACCCTCAGGGTTATATTATAAATATAAATAAAATAAATTTTAATAAATAAAATTAAAAATTGTGTAATGCTGACACATAATTAGCCGAAATCCTTAGCCAATGCCTCATTAGTTTAGCTGATTTTTAGGCAACATAAAATCAGACCACAATAAAGCACTGATAAAATTTGAAATAAAAATTTAAATCATAAAAATTTCCTTTCAAAAGTAATGAAAACAAGGATTACGTTAAGTGACACACAATATATTGCCAATATAAGCTCCTCGTTAGATTTTAAAAATGGGAAAATAAATATTATTAAGGGTAATTTACCATATTTTAAATTTTTTCCCCAAAATCTGCACACAACTGATTATAATAATCTCGATTATTTTTATGAATATTTTAACATTATAATTAACGCAATTGAATTGTGAAAGAAGGTTTAGTAAATTTAAAATAGGCTTAGGGCAAATATGAGATACAATAATTTATATCATTTTTTATTGAAATCCTTAGTAAATTGTTGCTAGAAATAATTTTCTTTATTTACGTTAAAGTTCCAAATTAATGAGATATTATAGTTTTAAGATTTTATCATTCTTTTAATTTATTTATTTAAATTTTATTTGGGATATGCGTGATTTTATACAATCAATCTTATTAAAGGTTTAATATGATTTGTATCATTTGTATTTTAAATTTTATAGTATTCTATATGTAATAATTTTAAATATCAAATCAATAATTTTAATTGTGCAATTTAATGTTGTTAAATGGCTAAGCCAAGTCGACTTAGCTGCGACTCGAGCCTAGTTTCTAGTCGAAAAAACGACTCCGATTTGAGTCGACATAAAAATATTATAAAATTATATATATTATATTTCATAATATAGTTTTTAATATATCAGACTTGCAGAGATACGATTAGCATTAAAAAATAAAATCATCCTCTTTTTATTAAATCTTTTAACCTTATCCCTTACTTTTTTAGACATCCTCTTTTAAAATCACTTATTAAAATTGGTGCAAACGAAATTATATCTTTGCATTTCCTTAATAAGCTTAAAATAAACTCAGGTAAAGCATTAATCAAATTTACTTGGTCTTTTAAATATGCCTATAAGCTAATAAAAAATTTCTAAACCATCCCTCCCTTCGTAACCTCTTCTCTCAAAAATGTTTACAATCAGGCGCGTACGCAGGAATTTGGTCTGGGGGGAGGGGATAATAAATTTTTAAAAAAAATATTATTATTTTTTAAAAATATCAAGCATAAATATATTAGGGCTAATAACTATTTCTAATACACAATTTTAAATTAATGTGAATTATAAAAAATTATATGTAAAGAATCACTTAAATAACCCAAAATAGAATTTTGAATTTTTTGAGCCTTTACACAAAAAGTTTCTAAGGAATAATTGCATTTTGTATGTTATACATTTACAATGTAAAATCCAATCTTCGTTGTGATTGAGCTAATTTTTCAATTATCTCATCCTTGCTTGTTGTCAAATGCCTATGAATATTCAAAAAATCCAAACCTTTCAATCTACTTTCAGATGTTGTACTTCTTGGTATGTTTTTCAGAGACCTGCAGGCCCGGCCCCCGGGCCGGAGAGTATTTTAATTTTTTTATATATAACGGGGCCGGGCCCGAAATTTTTTTAAAAAAACACTCAAGCCGGGCCTGAATTATTTTAAAAATACACCCAATCCGGACTGTATTTTTTAAAACAGCCTATATTTCAAATCGTTATTAATAGCTATAAAAATCAAAAATAAATATAATTTATTTTTAAAAAATCCGGGCCGGGCCTGAAAATTTTCATCCGGGCCGTGCCCTGCAAATGGTACTTCTGCAGGCCTCTGTTATTCTTCTTAAAAAAGAGAATGTTTTCTCATTAGTTTACTAATGGGAAGAGTTTATAAAGCCTTTTAATACATTGGGAATTTAATCTAAAATGTGTTTGAAATAATGCAGAGCATCCATAGCATTTTTTGGGACTATATCAACCATAGTTAATCTTATAAACATAGTTATTCAGCTAGTAAGCCATCATAAGATACTTTAACATCTTCATAATAAAAATCTAGCAAATATTTTTTTTCTATCACTATCTGAAAAAAGGTAGGGAAATCTTTTGTGGAACTTATTTGCAGATTAGTAAGTGTTGCATGATGAATTAAAAATTCATTTATTTGGGTTATAAATGTATCTGTATTTAAGATATACTCTTCTACTGATCCTATATTAATGTTTTAACGATGAGCTTGCCTTGCTACAAGTCGAGGGAAACAAATTTCCTTGAGTTCTGATAAAATGCTCTCCGCTATTCTCATGTTCTTAATCAAGTCAATGTCATGTTTATGAAAAGTAATACTTAAAATAGTTGTATAATTAAATATTACATTCTAATGAGAAATAAAATTTGGAATAAGCATTGAATCCAATAATTTTCTTACTTCTGAGGAAATATTTCTTTCAGGCCATGATATTTCAGTAATAGCAAATAATTGGCTCTTCTAACTCCTTAAAAGCTGTTAATGCTTGATGGCAGAGACTCTATCTCGTTGGACAAGGTTGCAATTTCTTTTTCCCTGTTGAACAATAAGTTTCAGAAATAATTATTATTTGACTAGAAATTTGAAAATGGTAGATAAATATTACGCCACTAAAAATTTGAAAATAATAAGTAAATATTACCCCGGAAAACTTGAAATCGAAATTAATTGATAAAATAACAGTAGATAAATGTGATAATAAATGTAATTAAATATATATTTAATGTGAGATACGAATAAATATTAACAAATATAAATTAATATAAACAATAATATTTTTGAAAAATATATCCGGCACTTGCATTTTTTGCCTTGGGGGGGGGGGATTTGTCTCCCTGCCCTCCCCGCTGCGTACGTCAATGATGTATATAATATATTATTTAGTGATTTTTACTTTATGTATTTATTATAATTATTATAAACTAATAAGCAAGAGCGTCTCTAGCCTTTACAATCCCAGGAGGTTCAATTAATAAAATTTTATCAGGTTTTTTTAAAAAATATAATAAACTTTTTAAATTGAATTTGAAGAAATAATATTCATATTTTGTCATTTATTATGCATACACACTAATACTGGCATATAATATAAATAATAAGTAAAACAATATAAGACTTCAAAAATAATATTTTTTAATATAAATTATTTATCAATTTATTACAGTAATTAATATTTGCGATTGCAGAATATATATTATAATATATAATATCAAAGAGCATTAATGATTTCAATTATAAAAAAAAATTTGCTAGTAAAGAATTATAAAAGTGATGAAAAAATATTCTACCGACAATCAGACTATAGGATCCTGATCAGAATTCATGCTTATATTTAAATTTATTTTTAATTACATGAGAAAATTTAATACCATGATGGATATCTTCACATTGAGCCTCACATATGGGTTATCATGACAAATCGACCAGCGATTCGGCCGACCATCTCAAAAATGAATGAAACTTGGCATGTTAGTTATTTATGTTGTAAATGTTAATAAAATCAAAATTTTAAGTGCTAGCTCAACCAGATCCAAAGCTATACGCCTTCAAAGTCGAAAATCGCGAAGTGCGTGATTTCATTAAATCTTGTTATTTTAAAAAATACTTAAGATAGAGTTACAAATTATATATCATTTTATAGCACCTAAAAACGTTGGAAAATATAAAAAAAATTCAAAAAATTCAAGTGTTTTCTTATTTCTGGTAGAAATAAAATATTAACATTATTAGGAAGGGATTTTTTTTGGGTGTTGTTATTCACTAAAAAATGCTTACCTTTACTTTATTTTAAACGATTTAATGAAAAATCTCGATAGCCATTTTTGTTTTTTTAATTTTATTTAAATTTTTATTATTTATATAAAAAAAAGATGCAATATAGATGGCGTTATATAGAATTTTTTTTATAATATATAATTTTTAATAAAAATATGAATAGTATTGTGATTAAAATTAAAAAATCAATTGAGTATAACCAAGAAGGATGTCCTGGGGCGATATGTAAGCAGGCATCCCATACAGATATGATTTTATTAGGATGCTATATTGATAAACATATTTTTAAATTTTATACACAAACAATAAAAAAATAAATACCTCTTGTTTTAATCTTATCTCATTTTGTGCTTATTAGTAGATATTCTTGAGACGATAATTTGTAGGTAGGCCCTGTCACTGTAATAGGATCTACTATTGTTATTATTTGATTAATGGGTAACCATATCTTTTCCGCAATTGTAGGGTAAAAGAAGGATGGTGATGGTCTATGGTAATGTAAAAAGGAAATATATATCTCAATTTTATTCTTTTTTAGTACTAAGGCTAAACACCAAAAATCGTCATAAACACATCATGCTACGAATCCTTTAATATCGGCAAAAGACAAATTGCAAAAGACAAATTGCAAAAGACAAATTATCGGCATTTTAGATATTGTTAATTTGAAAATCCTCTACATATGAATAATTTTTGATTTAAGTTTACTTAAACTCAAAGGAAATACAGCATGTATTTCCTGTGTTCCTGGAATGGGACGAGCTAAATTGAATCTTTCTCGTAGTTTAATCTCTTGTAAATTGTATTGTCCGTTGGTTATATATGTAAAATTTACTGATTGCATGTTTTGTTTTGCAAATTGATATAAATCAATTGGCGTTAAAATGTGTCCAGAACTGATGCGCTGAAGGAACGTGCTGCTAATCTTTTTAATGTTCCGCCAAGGCCGTCACATGGACCTTTTCCATGGTATGTAGCTGAAAAATGCCATTCAACTGCTACACCAAAATCTGATTTATGATAACACAGATTTATAAAAAAAATTCTGTTTTTATATTGCGCAGCTGATCCGTCAGAGCAAGTAATATATTTTGTTTGGCTTTTTGCTGAATTGATTGGTCAGAAATTTTATCATTTTAGTCTGGTATAAATGTACTTCAATAACATTATGTTGAAGTGATTCTGATATTACCATTATTATAATAATATGCTATCATATGATGGATAGTGGCTTGATTATTATTCTAGTGGAATCTTTGAACAGCGTCTTGGATTGTAAATGCATAATTTTCAGAGAAATCACAAATTCATTTGGTTGTAAAAAAAGTTTAAGTTTTGAAATATATGATGATTGATTGGTAGAGATGATAGGAATAAAAAAAAAATTAGCTGATAAAATCGTTATTTTCAAATAATAACGATAGTAGATCCACAACATATGGCCTTAGGAATTTCTATTAATAAGCGTAAAATTATAATAGTTTGAATATAAAATTTTAAAATATGTTTATTTTACAATATAGCGTCAATAAAATAATATCTGTATGGGCTGCCTGCTAATATATCGCCCCAGGACATCCTTCTTGGTTATACTCAACTGATTTTTTAATTTTAATAACAATACTATTCATATTTTTATTAAAAATTATATATTATAAAAAAATTAATATAACGCCATCTATGCATTTTTCTATTTATAAAAATAATAAAAATTCAAATAAAATTAAAAAAAACAAAAATGGCTATCGAGATTTCGTTTAAAATAAAGGTAATAAACATTTTTAGTGAATATCAACACCCCCAAAAAATCCCTTCCTAACAATGTTAATTTTTTGTTTTTACCGGAAATAAGAAAACACTTGAAATTTTTAATTTTTTTTATTATTTTCCAACGTTTTTAAGGGCTATAAAATGATATATAATTTGTAACTCTATCTTAAGTATTTTTTACAATAACAAGATTTAATGAAATCTCGCACTTCGCGATTTTCGACTTTGAAGGGGTATATTTTTGGATCTGGTTAAGCTAGCACTCAAAAATTTTGATTATATTAACGTTTACAACATAAATAACTAACATGCCAAGTTTCATTCATTTTTGAGATGGTAGGCCGAAAATTTCGTTTTTTTGGTCGATTTGACGTGGAATCACCCATGCTTCTATTATTTTAAAAATAAAATATCTTGTATATAAATTAATTTACCTATTTTCTTTCTCTTAACATTTTTGCTCTCAATGTTCATACCTCTCAGAACTACAATTACTCTTCATTTATTATTTAAAGCATAGTTTGAAAAACTACATTTTACATATACTTTGTTTAACCAACTCTTTCATCACCTCATCTTCTTTTGTCTAAAATATCATCCATATCAATATTGCTTCTATCTCCATTATATAAAGCTTTCATCACAAAATCAGCTCTTCTTTATTCATTATAAATATAAAATAAATGAGTTAAAAATGTTTTAATTAAATATACTTTGTTCAACTCCAATTCTTCATTGCCCCCTCTTCTTTTGTCTATCAACATCAATATTGCTTCCATTTCCATTATTTAAATCATCATCTCAAAATAAATCTCTTCCTTCAATTTCTAATATAAAATAAATGAGTAAGTTTTAACAAAGAAATTTTATATACCGGTTTAGATCTTAGAAATTTTCATAACAAGAGGTGTAGTAAATTAATTTTAAAATGTGTAATATAGTTGATTAGTGATTTGAACTCGGCTAATACAAATCACAATATTAAATTGGATTTATTTTATTTTCAATTAATAAATAATTATATTTATTTAAATAGGGTTATAGAATAATTAAAATGATATAAATCAATCATGTTTCAACTGTTAATGATTGATTGATATTAAGACGTTATTATTAAGTATATAAATATTTATTATTTGTCATATAATATGTCAAATTTAATATCTATTTAATAACGAATTTCAAAAACTAATAATTTTGTAATATGAAAATAGAATTCATAATTCTATATTAATATACATATAAAAAATATAAAATTATTATAATGATGAGTGATATTGTTATTCCATTTTTAACACTAAATTAGATTGCAATTGTTAACGTAGTGAAAATATAATTTATACTATTAATCTAATAATTAAAATAGCACTCATTTAATTAAAATTCATATAGACTTATTTTTGAAAATAATATCAAATCTTTATATAATACATAATAGGATTTTTTTTTAAAATCGTTGAATGGGCTATCAAAATTTTTATTTCGTTCTGGGAGCTATTAGGGAATCATTAAAAAAATTTCGTTCAGATGGGCTATTCAAATTTTTGAAGGGGTTCGAGCCCCTTCATGTATTCCTCCCTCCTTATTTATGCTATTGCTAATAGGTTTATGAAATACAATATCTAAAATAAATCATTAACAGGATATAGTTATATTATATAATAAATATTTCAATCAAGTACCTTTTAAATTAGAACTTAAAAGAAACTGATATTATACTTTTTGGAAACATTTTATATTTAACGTTGTGTTTGGTAATTGCTTTAGATGGACAGTTAATTTAAAAATATATTAAAACAATAAGCTCGTTTCTTTCATACATTTAAGCAACTCGATAAACAATTGGCAAGCCTGTGTATAATTTCTAGAAAGTCAATTTAAGGAATTACAAATAAAATTTTGATTACTATCATGTCTGTGGAGGGACCAGTGACGAAGCTTCCATAGAAGCAAGGGGAGAATTGCTTCCCTTGAAACTTTTCCTATAAAATTCTAAAATAAACTTAATAATCTTTATAATGTTTAAAAAAAAACTAATCTAACTTCGTTAAAAGAATTAATATGATTTCTTTTTATAAGGTTAAAAATATTATTATTATTTTTACTACGTTAAGAAGAATTACTATTATTTTTACACGTTAAGAAATTTACTACGTTAAAAAAAAATGTATGAGGGAAGCAAATTTAATATTGCTCCTTTTTTTTACTAAATAAAGAAAAAATATTATGTAATTTTATATTTAAAAAATAAGCATTGGGGAAGCAAATAAAAAAAATGCTTATTTTTTTAATAAATAAAAGAGAAAAAAAAATTTTATATTTTATTTTTTTCCTTACTTTTTTTAAATAAAATTTTTTTCTTTTTTAAAAGCAATAATTAATGTTTATAATTATATTATTGAAAATTTATAAAGATTATCAGAGTTGTATAAAAAATATCTATATACTATTTCAGAGGTATCTGCATCTGTTTATAGATACTTTTAAGATACATTATGATAAACCTTTATTCTAGGATGTGGACCCGAACCCGGACCCTCGTATTTTGGTTGTACCCGAATCGGGACCCTTTTTAAAAGTGGACTCCAAGGATTCTAGGTGTCATAAAAATATTTTTTTAAATTTTATTCACTTTTTTTCGTGGAATCATTTATTTTTTCTTCGCGTTTTTCTTTCAATTTTCTTCCTGGACTTCCATTTTATTTAGAGATTAATATCATAAATTATTTTCCAGTGATGTTTGTCATAAATGATACCCATTTTAGTAGAAATATCAATCAATTTTATAAATATATAAATATATTAGTTTTTAATTAACCAAATGTCAGTCATTTCTGACAAAGATTTTTGTTTATATTTTTTTGTTGAACAAAGAAACACTTTTTTTTTATGACTTTTCGATTTTTATATTTTTGTGACTTTTAAATTTTTGATAACCTTTTTTTTGATGGTAATAAAACCTTTTTAAATTATGATAATATTTTGCGCCTTTAATTTTTTACCTTTGTAATTTGATATAGTTTTATTTAATAAAGATATAGATCCGAAGATTAGTTTGCCTAGCATTTAATTTGATAGTTTGCATTCTGAGTTTAGCTTTATAGTAGAATTTAGTCTTAGTAATTTTTCTGATATAATTAATATTTGAACCTCTTGTTTCCTCTTTATTTTCGGTTTTTTGTCATTGGTGACCGAGACCACCAGGATTGTTTAGATTCCAGGGTTATTCGGTATTTCAAAGGTAAAGAAAAAATATTTTATTTTATATTTTGTATCTCACCTCAGAACACAACGCAATCACATTTTTGTTTAAATTTTTTAAAAATTGAACAAGGCCGTTTTAAGGTAATATAAATTTTTCATATAATGAGATGGGCTTTATATTTAATTTTGATATTGAGCCTAGCGTATTTGATAAAATTTCGGAGTATCCGAGTATTACTTATCAAAGTTTGTATCAAATGGTTGATAAATTTGATGTAAATAATGCCGTAGTGACAATTTTATTGTTGGTTCTACTGTACGTGTTATATATTACAATAAAATTTTTGTTTGGAAAATGTACTCTGGGCGCGACTAGAGTATATGGTAATTGGAAAATAGACACTCCGGTGTCGGCTGATTGTTGGAAAAAGATTTCGGTCTTGGAAAGTAGTTTAAATGGAATTTTAAATGAAATCAAGAACGGCAGACCTGAAAAGGTGGAAATGATGAAAGATAATAACGATGATCGTTTGGATAGATAGTGTGGAGAGATCTATAGTTATCCTCCAGGAATTGAAAGAATTAAAAGACATGATTAAGATTATATATCAGGATATGAATACGTTGGTTATGGCTAATAGTAATAGTAATAAAGGCCAGGTGCGTGGTCCGACATGGACAGATGGAAAAAATATTTCCATTGAAAAGAATGGCTTTTCAGGTCATAAGAAAATTTTTGAAGATTTGAAATGTACCCGTTGTGGGTATGTGGGTCACAAGGTAGAGACCTGCGTAGTCAAAGAACAAAATTTTCGTGAAGGTTTTCCGTTAAGGAGATTGGCATCAGAAAATTTTAATGTTAGAAAAATTTCTGGTACTAACACGAATAAATTTGATGTTTTACGACCGAATTATGGCAAATCCCGTTTGTGTTTTAAATGTAACAAACCGGGACATGTAGCCATAAACTGTATCAAAAATTGACTATATGATTGCAAATGTAATCATATAGTAGGTAGGAGATCGGGATGGAAAAAAAATAAAATAAAGTAAATAACCATGATAATAACCGAAATTTTTTAATTTATGATGATAAAAATAATAAAGATTCTAATGAATTTAAATGGGAGAAATATCCTTTGGGTATTGTTAAATATTCCGATGAAAGGAATATGAATATTTTCAGATGGGAAAAATATCCCAGTTATATAAAAAAAAACAATATGAATATTGTTAAGGAACCACTAAATTCCGAGTTGAATTTATGTTCAAATGAGAATTCTCATGAAACTGATGTTTCAGATGAGATTAATATTGATCCGTCAATTAAAACATATGATATTTTAATGACTGAAAGATTAGTCGAACCTCGTCCTTGTCCAAGAGTTATCGTAAGAGTTGACTCTAGGGATATTGACATGTTGTTCGACACAGGGGCTAGCATTTCTATAATGTCTCGAAGAAATTATTTTAAGTATTGGCCTAAAGGTAAGATTGAGAAAGAATCTATGTGCGTCAGACAATTTGATGGGTCTGAGATAATAGTTGTTTTGGGAAAAACTAAATTGGGCGTAATTCTTCATGATACCACATTTTTCCTAGATTTATGGGTAGTAAAGAAAGATGTGGAAACCATCATGGGGTGGGATTGGATTGTTCAGTTAGGTCCTTTCAGTAATTATTGGAATATTTTTGCCCTACATAATGGTTCGGTCATAATTAACCCGAAGGACCAAAATATTGCTTATAACGCTCTAAAAAATATCTGTGAAATAGAAGGGAAGGATTTAACCATAAAACAAAATGATTCAACCCATAATTCTGATTGGTATGTAAAGTCCACGGAATTAATGGTTGAAAACAACATTAGCATTGATAAAACCCCAGTGGTGGCTATTGGTATTCCTGAATTACATAAAATGAGTGAAAATATATCTCGTTTAATGAAGAAGTATGAAATAATTTTCGAAGACAAATTAGGTTGTCTTAATGATTATCAAGTAGATATAAAATTAAGGGAAGGATTTGCACCTATTTTCCTAGCGTGTCGTCGCGAGTCCCTTTTGAATGGAAAAAGGAAATTGACGAAGAATTGGATCAATGGGTTAAAGATGGTATCATTGTTCCAGTGGAATATAGTGTATGGGCAACCCCGTTGGTACCGGTTAAGAAATCAAATGGTAAATTGAGACTCTGTGCTGATTTCAGAGTAACCGTTAATCGATGGGTAGTAGAGGTTAAATATCCTTTACCCCGAATTGAGGAAATTTTGGCCCAGTTGAAGGGAGCGAAATATTTTTCAAAGGTTGATTTTTCGTCCGCCTATTTACAATTACCTTTGAGGGAGGAGATTCGTAAATTATTGACGATCACGACTCCCAAAGGGCTGTTCGCTTTTTGTAGATTACCATTTGGGTTAAGTGTGTCAGCGCCTATTTTTCAGCGAACCATGGCGTCCGTTTTCCAGGGACTAGAGGGTGTATTTTATTACATGGATGATGTGCTAATTACAGGGATAACGCCTGAGCAGCATAACCATCGTCTGGAGGAAGTTTTTTTAAAAGAATTCAGGGTAAAGGCTTGAGAGCCAGCAAAGAGAAAAGCCTTTTGGGTGTAATGGAGGTCGAATATTTAGGCCATCAAATAAATGGGATTGAGGTGAAGCCATTGCAAAAAAATTTGAAAAATATATTAAATTTAAAGCAGCCCAATAATAAGGCTGAAGTGCAGTCCTTTTTGGGTATGGTAAATTACTATCATCGTTTTATAGAGGATTTTGCGAAGGTAGCTGCCCCGTTATATGAGTTATTAAAAAAAGGCGTTCATTTCGATTGGAAAGTAGAGCAACAAGAAGCATTTGAAATTTTAAAGGGAAAAATTGGGGAAGAGCCAATTTTAGTCTGTTTCAACAATGATTTAGAAATTATTTTAGCGGTTGATGCCTCCAACAAAGGTGTTGGAGGAGCCTTATTACATGTAATTGATGCTGTGGAAAGACCCATCCTTTTTTTTTCCCGAGTTTTTAGGGATGTCGAAACGAGATATTCGGTGATTGAACAGGAGGAGGCCTTGGCCGTGATTTTCGGTTTGACGAAATGCCGTGAATATTTGATTGGTAAAAAATTTGAAATTTTTACTGACCATAAGCCATTAATCCACCTATTCCGAAAGGATAATAGGGAGTTAATGCTATCTCCCCGGTTACAACGTTGGTTGTTATTAGTGGGAAGTTTTAACGTGGAAGTTAGATATCGTCGGGGCAAAGAGAATCATTTGCCGGATATTTTG
This sequence comes from Gordionus sp. m RMFG-2023, assembly GCF_954871325.1. Taxonomy (NCBI): domain Eukaryota; kingdom Metazoa; phylum Nematomorpha; class Gordioida; order Chordodea; family Parachordodidae; genus Gordionus; species Gordionus sp. m RMFG-2023. The sequence continues at coordinate 43,987,694 of NC_088776.1, forward strand.
TCCAGGTTGGGTTCTGACTGTGCAGACCCGGAAATAAATAGTAGTATAAGTGATAGAGAGAAGGCCTTAGTGCGTTCTCTGTCTTATATTTTAAAAGGGGGTCCTACCAATTGGGAGGATTTGAAAGCCAATACTGTGAATGACAAAGTGCTAGGTCAGATAAAATTAAGTCTAACAGGAGATAAACCTTGGAAAAACAAATATGATGCATATAAAAAAATACAGAAAGAATTATCAATTGTTGATGATTGTATTATGAGGGGAAACAGGGCCGTAATGTAATTCCTTATAAATTACGGAGTAAAATTATGAAATTATTGCACGCCGGTCATCAAGGTCGAGACAAGATGAAGTCTTGGGCTCGAGAATATGTATGGTGGCCTGGTATGGGCAAAGATATTGAACGGATTACCAGGAAATGCGTTCCTTGTAATGCATGTGCTCCTATGCCCCGTAAAGAGGTAGGGCAGGTTTGGCCTAAATCAAAGAAACCTTGGGAACGTATCCACATCGATTTCTTTGATCTTGATAAAAAGACATATTTTTTAGTGGTAGACTCATATTCTAAATGGATAGAATATGCATTAGTACATGGATACACCACAAAAATTGTTGTGAAAAAATTAAGAGAATTATATGCTCGGTTCGGTTTTCCGGACAAAATAGTGTCTGACGGGGGTCCCGTCTTTGTCAGCGAAGATTTTAAACAGTTTTGTGTTGAGTCACAGACAAAACACATTCTAGCTCCACCATATCATCCCAGCTCGAATGGACAGGCTGAGAGGAGAGGATGGTAGCCATTGTTAAAAATTGGATCAAAAAGGCTGGAGCCCATAAAGAGGAGGCTTACATGTCTCAATTATATTACCTCAATTCTCGTAATCGAGAGGGAGTTACGCCTGTCGAGTTATTTTTAGGTAGGCGAACACGGGGTCCTTTGGATTTCTTAAAACCAAAGAAGAAGACTATTACCTCAATGGAAGTAAAATTAAGGGTAAGGTTTGCCGTGGGACAAAAGGTTTGGGCCCGATTGTTCGACAATCGAGCAACCAAATGGGAAAAGGGTCGGGTCATATTGAACCGGGGTTCGAAATTAAGTGAAATTTTGTTAATAACAGGGGTGACCGTGGTTCGGCATCACGATCATATGAGATTGGGATAAATAAGAAGCGTCTTATTTGTTTGGGGTACATATGGGTTCGGTTTCCGAATATATTTAGTCATATTGAAAATAGTTCAATATAGACAGGTTGTTGGTCATTTTCAGTTAAAAGCATATTTCAATTTAGATTAGATGAGTTTAATAAAATCGGGTTCTTAATATATTTGGTCATATTAAAAATAGGTCCATATAGACAAGTTTAATAAATTTATCAACATGGTAATGATATGGAAAGTTTTTTTCGGTTTGGTTCGTTAAGGAATGTCTTTGTCTGTTTTGTCAAATGAAGATTTGTGTTAATGTTGTCTTGTATTAAATAAAGTTTGATTTTCAAAGTAATGAAAACAGGTTTGTATATTGTCCGTTATTAAATGAATAGAAAGTTTTTTTTCTTTTGTGTAAGGAAAAATTGTGTTAATGTTGTCTTGTATTAAATAAAGTTTGATTTTCAAAGTAATGAAAACATGTGTGTATATTGTCCGTTATTAAATGAATAGCAAGTTTTTTTTGTGTAAGGAAAAATTGTGTTAATGTTATCTGGTATTAAATAAAGTTTGGTTTTCAAAGTAATGAAATAATGTTTTTATCTTTCATTAGATTAATAGAAAGTTTTTTTTTTAAAATGTAATGAAAAGAAAAGATGTTTATCTTTTATTAGAATAATAGAAAGTTTAGTTTTTTTTTTCTGTTAGTTTTAGGATGGCAAAAATTTTTCCTCACTTATTTTTATTGGGGGATTCGCGTGAATAAGTTAGAAAGTATGTTATTTGTTTCAATTGACGCTCCCACCAAGGGATATTATAATAATATTATTGAGAGGAATATTTTTTTTTGTTTTGATACAATATGCTTGCGCCGTAAATCGTGAGTATAAAAATAGTTTTTTTTTATTAAACATAAAATTTTTTAACATAAAATTTTTTTTTAAAAAATAAGTTAAAGTAAATTAGTTTTATATTAAAAATTTAAAATTTTGTAAATTAATTTTATATTAAAAATTTAAAATTTTTTTTTAAAAAAAAAAAAGAGGTTAAAGTAAATTAACTTTATATTAAAAATTTAAAAATAAATCTCCCGTTGCAGCTGATATCCACATATTCCGGACGATAAGATAAATGGAAACTACCAGTCGATTAGTGGATCTAGGGGGGTCCTGCTACATTCAAATTACCCTGATCCCCAAGAATACCGGTATGACAATACCAGCCACGATGGTACTAGATAATTCGATGATGTCTGGAGGTCCCCGTATCAAGAAATGTTTCCATTGTCGAAGCAATGATCATATTCGAAGCCAGTGCCCAAGCTTAGGAAGAGACGGGCGATCGCCTCTAGCCCCTATCAATGACAACACTATTGGGCAATCAACCAGGCAATATCGAAGGAGAGGGGAGGACTCTACGCGGGAGACAGCTCCATGCGCTCCCATACGACAAGCGCCGTCAGCCAACAGGGGTGCCCTGAATGGTACCTCCAGCGGAAGTTCCAGCAGCACGTCAAACCCCCCCATTGACAACATTCTCCCGCGAACGGTCGATAACATTCAAGGACCTACGCCGACGACGTCAGCTTTTTCTGCGGAAGCTACACGTATAGATGACATGGACTTGTGGGAGAATCAGTTACTCTCCTGAAGGCTCCACAAAAGGTCCCCGCTGCACCCAGACACCTTTTATATTATATTTTTTTTGTTATTTGGCGTGCCACAGCCCATAAAGGGGTGGCATGTCATAAATGATACCCATTTTAGTAGAAATATCAATCAATTTTATAAATATATTAGTTTTTAATTAACCAAATGTCAGTCATTTCTGACAAAGATTTTTGTTTATATTTTTTTGTTGAACAAAGAAACACTTTTTTTTTATGACTTTTCGATTTTTATATTTTTGTGACTTTTAAATTTTTGATAACCTTTTTTTTGATGGTAATAAAACCTTTTTAAATTATGATAATATTTTGCGCCTTTAATTTTTTACCTTTGTAATTTGAAATAGTTTTATTTAATAAAGATATAGATCCGAAGATTAGTTTGCCTAGCATTTAATTTGATAGTTTGCATTCTGAGTTTAGCTTTATAGTAGAATTTAGTCTTAGTAATTTTTCTGATATAATTAATATTTGAACCTCTTGTTTCCTCTTTATTTTCGGTTTTTTTGTCAATGTTAATATTATTTCCTCTACAATTGGCTATTAATGATCGCCTAAAAAAATCACTTTAATCATTGATTTAAGAACTCCCACAATTGTAAGAATATTAAAATCAATGAAAAGGTCAATGGCAATATTAGATTGCACAAACGTTGATTCTCAATTTTTATATTGCTGGAATGACTATTAAGTTTGAAAGATTTCTGTAATCATTTTATTATAGAAGCATGTGAAGTCATTTTGTCGAAAGATGATTGGTGGCAAATAAAGGACCTTACTAGTGTATTAGTTACTTTAAAAATAATAACATTAAGAATGAAAATCAGAACAATTATGTTTACTTATTTTTATGGCATATGGATTAGATGCCGATTAGATTTAGAAAGATTTATTAGTCCTTTTTCATAAGGAGTATTAGAAAACATGTAGACCCTCGATATCAAGTTAAGTAGAGCAAAAACAAATGGCTAAAGACCATCTTAATTATGACACACGCAAAACTCCAGTATATACAGTATATTAGAGGCTGCCAATACCTACTGGTTGCACTGATGATAATGAAGGCAACAATGATGATCTTGAAAATATTTTTAGATAGAGAAAAAATCAAATTATCATTCGATACAAAGGAGGATCAAAAAATGACTATTGCATCTTTAATTGAAAAGTTCTCAGAAGTTAAGAGAATAAAGGATACAAATATTTTAAAATCCTGGGATCCTTCAATATATCCAGAATTATATATCTTTTATAGAATCGTCATGGTTGTACCGGCGACACAAGTACAATAATTTATGTTATATAAAGATAACTTTCTATTTTAGGTAAGCGCAAACGTGGATTTTCATCTTTGAAATAAATATTGTCTAATTTACGTGGAAATCTCAAGGATGATATTTTAGAAGATATTATGATTGTGCGATTTAATAAAACATTTAAAATATAAATTATTTTAAAATTTTTTATTTGTTAATTATGAATGTGTATATAATTAAATATAATAAAAAAATGAAAAAAAAGTCTGATTTTGAGTCATTTTTTTTACGTTCCCTAATCCCTGAACCCGGACCCTTTTTAAATTTTTTTTAACTGTACCCGAACCCGAAACCTTTTTTTAAGACGAAGGGTTCACATCCCTGCTTTTATTTATCGCTTTTTTATCTAAAAATAAAAATGTTTAAGTGTAAATTTTATCACATATGTATAAGCATATAATTTAATTAAATATATATTATAAAAATATTAAGACTTAATTATATATATATAATATTAAAACTTAAATAAAAAAAATATATAAATATTAATTCTTTCTCATTTATATCTATAGATATCAGTTCAAGATTGTGATTGATATTTTTATCGTGCAAAAGGAATTTATAAATCCTTGCTTAGCCATGACACCAATTAATTATAAACAATACCACTGTTGGGCACAATTATTTTAAGCAAATAGAATTTTGTAAAATAACTTTATATATATTCCGCTAACTTTTAATTAATAAATTATAAGTTTAATATAAAAATAATTTTTAAATTTTAAATCTATTTTTGGTTTCGATTGAAAAAAACTTATTAAAAAATTTAAAATCTAGCAATAACTTTTATAATTCAGTAATTGATCATTTTACTCAAAAACAAAGACGAATTCTACTTATTTATATATTTAATTTTTTTTATGGTTTGACTAATAAATAAAAATAAAATTTTTTTTTAAGACTATGTTTTTAGCCAGAATTTGACATATGCTAATATAGTGTGAGTGGTATGGATAAGCAAAAAGATATCGAAACAAAAATTATTATTATAAAATATAACTAACTGACTATTAACCTAATAAATTCTATATATATACTTTTCAAAAGTAAATAACAATCAATGTAACTATTAGATTAATATTATGTTAAGTGAAAGAAATAATATAATAAGTCCGTAAGGTAAAATTTAAGTTGATATAATTCAAATATATCAACATATGAGGAGGCATTTCTACCTCCTTAATTTCAATCCTCAAATCGATCAAGGTTTATCGATTAAATGAATCATTTTAAAATCAGCTATATTCTTACTCAGCAAATTTTTAATCTTTCATGGCTATTTCAGGAACTCTCGCCCCCAAGCCAATAACTATATTGTCCACCTCAGATCCAAAAATTTTATCCCTACCTACTCCTTTTAAATTTACCCTCTCATCTCCTACGAAATAAAAATTAGCAAAAAATGAAATCCAAATTAAAACTAATTATCCCCCCAATTTTATTCAAATCATGATAGCGTTTAACATCCTCGCCCACCATTTCAATGATCCCCCTCCCCGTAGTGTAAGTCCCTAGTAGCATTCCACTTGTATAAATGTATCTATAAAAATTTTAATATTTTTTAAATAATTTAAATAGAAAATTATTTAATATTTTATAAGTTTAACTATCTCGATAAGACCTTAGCATATAGTGTGGAAGAGGTTTGCAATTAATATCAAAATATTAGATTGTTTCTTGGTATAGCATTCGTATTATTTTAAATTAACAAAAAGGCTATTTAAAATTTATTTAAAATATAATTATCAAGTAAAAAAAATATATAAAATTATTTTTAAAAAGGTATAATATTCAATTGCATATATTACAAAACATGATAATTTAAAATTTGTCTATAACATCCCAAGTGTTCATCATAAAGGATATATTTTATTAAAAAATTGCATTGAATACATATTTCTTAAATACAAATTCGATAAGACAATTTGTTTTAAAAATATTAATATTTATTATTCTTCTCTAGATGTAATCGCAAACAAAGGTACCAATTGAAATAATGCCTCAACTAGATCCTGTCTATCACAAGGCATCGATAATAATTTAACCAAATTTCCCAGAGTTTTATTCAATCGATAATTAGGTGAGGTTCTTTGATTGTTGCTAAGTTTGTTAATCATATGATTAATTTCATATGTTTCATCGTTAGTATGTTTATGCCATTCGTTTATTATGAGTTGAGTTTTACTGAAATCGGGCGTTGGCGACTCTTGGTTATGATTAGCTTTTTTTGTAATGAAAATATCATTAGTTATATATATTCCTCTTTCTTTCTTAAGTTGAATTGAAAATTATTAAATTATTCTTATTTATAAAATACAAAGGTATATTGCTCCTAAAAATTTTCAATTTTAAAAATAAGAAGTTAACTTTGACTATCAGTTTGTCCATCGTTATTTTTCTTATTCACGTTATTTAAATCGATATCACTAACAAGATCACAATAGGCGGCGTCGTGTTTATTATCAGTTTCGATACCAGATTGATCCAAATATAAATCGCTGATAAATATCTCATTAATTACTTTTTCAGAATGTCCGCAGCATTCATCAAATGTATTTTCTACATTAAAAATAAACAATATTTATGTATGCATCCATATACATCCCCTTGACTATGCCATAAAAGAAGCAAATCATAATTCGAAAAGAAAAATGTCAGATTCATTATTATCATTTTATTCCATCATAATTATTACATTTATTATATATTCCTAAACAGAAGAGTTTAAATAAAATATGGTTGTTATATTGCATAAGTTTTTTTTAAAATATAAGTACCGGTGACGGTAATAATAGTGTGCAGCTCTGTACACCATATAAAAATTTACTAATCCATAACCAACTGTTATTAATTTATTATATATTAATCCTACCCCATATCTGGCTACCTTTTAACCAACCCAATCTTAATCTCATCCATGATGGTTCCTTTAATAAAAAACATGGTCCCTTAGGGAATCGACACCGGTAGTTAAGCTTGTTATGCTTCCTCAACTTAGGTCTCTAGACCCTATAGTTACAGTTGTCATTAATAATATGGTGATTTTTTTAAATATAATAATTTAATGAAGACAACACATTACATTGAACGCATCTAATGGTTTTTATATAAAATTTGACGCAAAAACAGTGCACACCGGGTGTCCTATCATGACAGGTATCGGCATAATATGTGACAGTATCGGTATATGGGCATTTTCTGGTAAAAATTTCCATTTATTTATTTATTCTTCATTTAATTTCTTTTTATAAAATATTTTATTATACACAAAGATTCTAATGGAATGTGTACAAAATAGTATTTAATAAACCCTCAAAAATTTATTGTATGTGGTTTAAATTGAAAAACAGTATTCTCATAGGTCAAAATTCGGATGGGATCGATTTCGATATTAAAATTAAAAAAATATCAAAACCCCTGACCGATATTTTCAAATTCTCGCATAAACTCCTCTTAAAAATATAAAAATAAGCAATTAAATATTTTATTTTGACTTTGGTCTTTTGTTTAACTATTTTTAATTTTTTTTTAAAAAAAACTGAATTTTAATAAACAAAAGAAATTAAATTAATTCCAATTTTTAATAAAGCACTTTGGTGATATTTTTGTTGCTTTTGGTTGTTTTAAAACCAGTGTTTAAGTTTTTCTTCAAAAGTGCACTTTTGCCTTTATTTTTATCCTGCCTTACCACTATTAAATAGTAAATTTATGGAAGTTATATTTTGGTCAAAGGAGAACATTTTATATGTATTTTAAATAGCAAAGTAAACGACATTAAGAGTTCAAGGACCAAGGGTAGAAAGCATAATTTTCATATATAGCATCCACAACAAAATGTCCCTGCAAAAATACGATTTTTAAGATAGTCGAATCCACTTAAAATAAAAAAAAAAATTGTTGACCAAGTCCGACAACTGATTTTATTTATTTATTTATTACCTTTGTTAACTGCCGATATACCATTGTGCCTACAGGAGTCTAATATTGGCAATATGCTGGCCAGTCCTAAGGACACTGCGAATAGGCACCAATCTTTTCCTAAAGGGTCAGCAATATCCAATTCAAAACATAGTCTTTTAACTATATTGGGGTACTGGTATTCACATTCATTTCCGGTCAGGTAACATGGGGTTGGAAAATTTGAGAAATGATTCGAGAAAAATGGTAATTCCCACCAAGGCGTTATGATGGATTGTATATCGCGAGAGTTCCAGCAAGATCGAGAAAGTAGTGTCGTATGATTTGTTTGCTCATTGGAAGACTCGAGGTTATATTCATCGTTTGAATTAATATTAACTTTTAAGATTTTGTGGCTACCCTCGTTATTTATAGGTGCAGATTCTGATATTTTTATTTTGTAGTGATCTTTGTCATAAGAGGTTTGGATATCATTTTTGGTTATTACGCTATCCCGATCATTTTTTCTATCTATATTTAAAGAATGGTGGGTATCATAAATGGTAGAGTCGTTTTCCGTACTTACAAAGTCTACAGTGTTATAAATGCTGTAAGAGTCATTCCAATCGTGGCGAGAGTCAAAGTTAAGATCATCAGGGCTGTTGCTTAGGCAGACTTTATTGTCGATACCATTATAAATCTCGAGTTCATTAGCTTCAAAAGGCTTGTCATTAATGTTAGCAGATTGGTTAATATTAGTTTTAAGATGATTAATGGGTAAATTAATATCCGTGTACTTCTTTGAACAATTCTGGAACCACAAACCTGCAAAAAAAAACTTATTAAATTTAAAAATAAAATCCAATAGATTATAAGATATAAAACTAAAATTCATAATTTAAAAAAAAAATTTTTTAAATTTTAATAAAGTACATAAATAACGACAAATAAATTACATATTCGGTCACTTGAATATACATAGTGTTGAACATTTTGATATATAGGTTCGGTTCAAGTTCCATGAAGAAAAAAATTATATAGGTTTGGGTTAGGAAGGAATTAAATTTTATAAAGGTTTAGGTTGGGCTAAAAAACCTTTAATGGAAATTCATAAATTCAGTATTTTTTTTTACAGTATACTCTCATATAACTCTGTAATTAATTTAAATCTTATTTTATGATTAATATAGAGGAATAAGAAAAATAAAACACAATTCATAGTTAACCCAAAATTTATTAAAATATATCATCTAAATTGAATATATTATTTGTTCGATCGTGGTGATAGAATATATTTTAATCCTGAATGCTCTTATTTACGATGCTGGAACAGACTTGGCTACTGTGGCTAATAGAAGAGTTAGGGTTGCTCTAATTTTATTCCTTTCCATAAGCAAGAATATCGGTTTTCTTATTCCGTTCGATGCCATTAAAAGAATTTATAATGATACCTATGAATAGTTCCGGTTTTGTTTTGTAAGCGTATTTTGATTTTTGTGATTTTCTTTCATTTGCAATAAGGATTCTGTCATCTGAGTCGGAATAATTATGTCGAGATGAAAGTAAATCATATATCATTATACATTAGGCCTATTTTATGACGAATCATATTTAATTCGAATAAAATGAATTCGAATAAATATTCTTTTGCATCAAATTATTCGGAATGATTATTGATATGATTTTAAATATAATTTAATCATTTCTCATTTCTATTGATAACCAGTCAATCCAAGTGATGTGAATAATATGTCAATTGCTTGTGAAAACATTTCTCAGTTGGAGGTGATTTGCTGACAAAAAATCGCATATCTTATAAAGAAGAAACAATAAGAAAACTATTTGTTTTAAATATTAGGCCTGGCATTATAAATAAAATTAAAAAGGATTTTAATTTAGTTAATAATTTGATTGGATGTTATTAATCATCAGATTATTATAATAATTTTATCTATTTAAAATTAGATATGTAATAAAAATTCTCGTCAATATATTTTAGTATGAATTATTTTATATTAAAAAAATGAATTATTCGAAGCGAATACAAATAGAAAATTTTATTATTAGTACGAATATGAATAGTAAATTACTTGATTCATTAATAATGTACTATTCGATTCATATTCGTTTGTGACGATATTAAATATCGTATCGGCACCAATATTTTGTGCTTTTAAAAATATCGGATTTGACCGATAAATTTTTAAAAACCGATTTGATCCGATATTTTTATTATTATTGACTATTTTATAATTGGATTTAATAATTATTTATTTTATAATAATCTCATAATAATAAATTAATGAAAGGAACTAAAATATAATTTATTTATTGTAAAGTTTAAAAAAATAGTTAAAAATTGCATACTATTTTTTGTTATATTATCTGCAACAAGAAAATTATTTTAAAATATCGAATGAGTCACATTCAAGCTAGTGTTGTTAAACGGTTCGATTCAGTCAATTTTTAAAAACGGTTATTCAAGATTTTAGCCCACAGTAAATTAGTCCAAATTTATTGCTATTGCTCAGATGATAGAAAAGTTTGAATTTCCATTGGCAAAATTTCGAGACTTAGGTAAAATTTAAATTGACTAAATATTTTAATTTATTAACGGAGAATAATAAAAAACGAAATACATTTAATCATTTATGAAAATTAATTGGTTTTTTTTAAATAGAAAGATAATTTTTATTACATTGTAATGTAGTTAAACTTAGTCGAGTTTTTAAAATGGCTAGATTTAATAATATTATTACCTAAACCTCGAAAAAACTGTTGGCAAAATATTGACGTTTGGGTACTCAATTTTTGGTAAAAAATTAGGTACGAAGATAGATGGTATATAAAAATTATTAAAAATATCGGATCGGGTTTTTTAGTATTATCGGATGCTATTGTAAAAAATTTGTGGATCGGCACAGCTCTAATTATTAATATAATATATAGAGTATATAAAAGTATATTAATAACAAACTACATAATGCATAATTGTTTTAAAAAAAACAAATTACATAATAATTCAATATCGCCCAGAGATAAATTTTGCTAGGAGATAAGATACAAAATTACGTCATAAAATAAAAATCTATATGAACCTTGATTGCCAGGTTTACAAAGGTTCGATTAGCTCCTTCAATTTTTTCAAAAAAAAAGGTTCAATCCAGGTTAATTAAACAATATACTAAATTATATAGGCACGGTTCGGTTTTCGAGATTCGGTTCGATATTCTGCCTGATTATTATAGGCTTCATCCAAAGGATGTAAGAAAGAGGCAATTTTAATTGTATATTTATTATGTAATAAACTTTAGTTCTCATAAATGTTAATGATATGGTGTTTTTTAAAAGTTGCACTTGTGCAAAATTGATCAGAATGTTAAAATTCAAAATGGACCAAAAATGAAAATAACAAGAATAAAATAAGATATTACCTTTATCATCCTTAATCACATCTCCTAAAGCGCCCCTGGAAATTGACAAGTGTGACTGATAGAGATCTTTAGCCGAATAGCAAGGAATGGCTAAGTAGATATTAAATATTTTTTTACGTAACTCCGGATTATTCTCTTCACAATCTAAATCTAGTCGATACGTACTATCAGTATGATAATCTTGGGAACATGACGAATAATTTTTGGCATAATTTCCGCTATTTTCAGGCCTAGAAAAAAAAAATTTTTTCAAAGATATTGGGTCAAACACAGATCTTCTAAAAGGAGTGGAAGGAAGTGCTGAACTGGTGACGTCCTCTACGATATCTACCACATCGTTTAAAAAGTAAAATAGGGTCGAATTTATGTTAGCGGGACCTTTGGCTAGTATGTCTAAGCAATATACGACGTCACTGGAACTAATTTAAAAAACAATAGGATGAGAAAATATTTGAATTGCCATTAAAATAAAATAAATTAAAAAATGAATACAAAAATTTTTTCTATTCTTTAATAGCCCATATTTAATTTTAAAAACCAATAGCATATAACAGCCAATCAAAATTGCTTGTTCATACACTAAATAAGGATTGGCCATATTGTATATAAATAATCAATTTTTGTATCATTCAATTCGTTAAAAATTTACTCAGTGTTGTTAGGATCGGAGTTCTTTTCGTATATAACAAATTTATCAGTTGCTAGATTATAATTGGGTAAAGGGATGATATTTACCAAACATTCTAAAGTATCGCTGATTAACTTTGACCCCGTAGCATATCTGATCAATAAAAAATAGCAATATATTTATAATCATACAGTTAAAGTTATATAATAAAAATTGCAAAAATATTGGAAAATGAAACAGCTATTAGAAATCAAAAACATAATGCCCAAATATAAGTTGGGTAGAAAAAAAAATATAATTTTCCTTTCATTCTTTCCTTGAATTTGAAAATAAAACTACGAATTGGTTTTTGTTTAAAATTATAAAAATAATATATTTTTCGGGGATAAAATGGTAATTTACAATTTAGTGACTAATATTTGTAAAGAAGACCTTTACTGTAATAATCCATTGTGTTCTTCGTCAGCGTGTTCTTGAAGAATAGATCGGAACCGATTTTGAATCCTTGGGAATATATCCAGTAACTGCGTGTTATTGGTTTGAAAGCACTTTACGTTATCTGAAATGACTGGCAATATTCTGTAACCGCCGTACAGCATTTCACCCAGATTTTTAAGTGGATAAGAAAATGCTGGCAGACAAAATTCTTATTTTAAAAAAAAATAAATAATATGAATATCTATAATAGGTGTTTGAACGATTAATATATAAAGTAAACTTTATAAAATGTTCACTCAAATGCGATCCTTAATTGGCCAAATTAGGAAGATACTGGTAATATCATGAAATGGCCACCATGTTAGTCACTTTAAAATTTGTGCATATTAAAAAAAATTAAGGAATATGAGTGTTTATGGTAACAACATTGGATATCTGAAAAAAAAAATCTGATAAATGTTATGTAATCAAAAACTTGAATTTTGCTTTGAATTTTTAAAAAAACCGAGTCGGGCCGGGCAAAAACTAAATTCCAACCGAACCGGGTTGGGTTTGAAATTTTGCCATATGCAGACTTCTAATTGATACGGCTTCTCATAATATAGGAAATAGTATATTTATTGTTTAATTTTCAAAAAACCATTTTACACAATAAGTAATTGATCAAAAAGTTAAAAGTATCATATATTTCTTAACAAACTCGTCATGACGTCGCTACAGAGCCCTTGATTGATGAGTCGGCCAAATACCTGACTATTTAAACAGTTAAACTCATATTCGATCGTCGATTCTTTGCGATCTACTCTATTTTGTTCTGGCTTATTTCGATGATCTTGGTTATAATCTACAAAATAGGTCGAATTTTGGTACTGCGTGCATAGTTGTAAAGCTTCGAGGAGAGGCAAAAGTTCGACTATATCGAATTCGCGAAAGGCATATGCGATCTCGTCGATGTTCAGTCGCGGAACTACGTAATTATCTATTTGATCATTTTGATAGACAAATAACTTTCCTATAATGTCGGAACATAACCATGCTGGATCCATAACCACAAGATCCCTCTTGCTAGGACACTTTATATATAGGACCTGTGCATTTGAAAAATAATCAAGTTATATAAAAGTGTGGTTGGAAATATTACTTGGCTAAATTGATAATCGGTTTAAATTTTTTATATATATATTATAAAATAATCAACGATCGAGAGTTACGATTAAAATATGATTTTAATAAAAATTATATTAAAATTAAAAAATTCTTATTGTTTAATAAGTAGTTTAAATTTTTTTAAGCGTTTTATTAGAATTTTCACTTAGGCGCCGAACCGAAACCGATATTTAATATCGATACAGCCCTATAAAAAAGTTTAAAGGAATTAATAGTTATTACTGGTTTTTTTAAAGCATAACAAAAAAATCAATAATTTCATAATATATTCTGTCTTAATAATTGGAGTCTATTTTTACAATTCAAACGTATATTATGTATTATTAAATATATGATGAAATCCATGACAAATCAAAATGAGTTACAATCAGACTCCATTAGATTTTGCATTCTATAACTAAAAAAATTTTTTTTAGCCTCCAACTACAAACAGCTGCAGAGATACGGGTCTCTAAGGGTCGAAAAATAGGGCATTTTGGGCAAAATGCGCTCCCTTTAATTTTAGATATCTTTGGATATAATTGAGCTAGAAGCGTCATTAAAGAGTGTTTAATTCAATCCAAATAATATAGAGCTTGGGAGTGTTTTTCGAAATTATATTATAGATATTATTGGAAATTTTTTTAATTCAGACTATAGCAGTGGTATAATGACTGATAACTATTTAGTTAAAGGAGAGAAGTGCCAATTGAAGTAAAGACTCATTATATTCTAATTTTAAAGAAACCAATATTGATATAAAGTAAATTTGAATAAATTTGCAGATTTAAGACCAAATTTTTTAATTTATTTTAAACTAAAATGTCTGGTTATTTTAAATCAAAAAGCAAGAGTTCGCCCTTGTGAGAATAAAAATATTAAACACCTTTAGATTCATTAAATTTTACAAAGCAAACACCAGAATTAATTCACATAAGGAAGATGAATATGAAAAATATCTTGTTCCAAAGGCCAATTCCCAGAATACAAAAGTTTCGTGTTTTTATGCATGTGGAAAATTGAATTAAAGTTAAATTATATTCATATTGTGAAAATTATTTAATACAATATATAAAAATTAAATTTTGTCTTCAATAAATCGATAATGGAAAATTGATTTGTATTTTGTAAATATTTTTATGAAAGAAATTCAATTCATCAAAAAAATTACCCCCACCCCCTCCAAAATAAAACCTTTTCCAGATCTTAATAACTATTTAAATATTAAACATAAAATAATTGATAGCTTTTGACTCATGTTACAATTATTGATTAATATCATAAATTTATAAAGGATATTTGTAATAGAATAATAATTAAAATGCCATATTCCCTAAACATGAGCTTGGCCCAACTTGAAAACTTGCACATTTAACAATTAATCCTATATAGACTATATAAAGAAATTTAAATTTCTAGCTCAATTATATCCAAAGATATCTAAAACTAAAAGGAGTGAATTTTGCCCAGAATGCTCCATTTTTTTCGACATTTAGAAACCCATTTCCGCTGTTTGAGTTGGAAGCTAAATTTTTCTTTCTTTCTTAGTTATAATATATACAAACTCTTGTAAAATTTTTAGAAAAATTTGAAGGAGTTGAGTTGAAAGTATTTTTTGCATGGAATTCACTATATATATATGTATATATCAGAGACCTGCAGACCAGCCAATGTCGGGCGGTGTTTTAATTTTTTTAAATATACCTGGCCATGCTTCAATTTTTTTTAAAATACCCGATCGGGCCAGGCCTATACCCGCGTATATTTAAAATCGACATTATTAGCTATAAAAATTTAAAATAAATATAATATCTATTAAAAAAATCCGGGCCGGGCCTGAAAATATAAAACCAGGATAGGCCGAAAAATTATTTTTGAAAAGGTCGTGCTAATGGTGCCTATGAAGGTCCTTGATATATATCAGAGACCTGAACCTGCAGGCCCGGCCCTATACCCGGCCCGTATTTTAAATTTTTTAAATAAACCCGGGCCGGGCCTAAAATTTTTTAAAATATATCCGGGCCGGGCCTAAAAAATATTTTTAAATATATCCGGGCCGGGCCTAAGATAAACCCGGGCCGGGCCGGGCCTTAATATTTTTTATAAAATTTTAACATTATGAGTTAATGGTTATAAGATTATATTATAAATATAATATTGGGTAATGGTTAACACACCTAACACCCACAGATCGATCTAATTATTAATTTCCTGCAAATTTATTCAAAGTATTAATATATTTTTTTATAATTCATATCTAAATTTTTACAACATATTTTATCAAAACAATCAAATAAAGGAATATCTTAAATAAGCCCCAATATTCAAGTATTAATAATATATTTTTTATAATTCATATCTAAATTTTTAGAATATTTACCAAAACAATCAAATAAAGGAATATCATGGCACAAAATACTAATGATATAATTAATAAAATTAAAAAAAATAATATTTATTCTTTTAGAAATACAAATAATAATTTAAAATCTGAAATATGGGCTAAATTTAACATCATCTTAGATGAAAATAAAAAAAACATTGGCTACGTACAATGTAAGAATAGTTCAAGTATATTATCTTATAATTATAAACATGATACATCACATCTAAAAAGACATAAATGTGATGGTAAATCCATGAAAATTAATAAATATTTTTTACACCTGAAAAACCAACCTATAAATGTAATATAAAATATTTAAAAATTATAAAATAAATTATATTAATATTGTGCAATTAGATTATATTTTCAAAATACTATTTATTATACATGCATTTTTTTAAATAGCGATTTATTTTTATTTTATAAATTAAATAGTAAATTAAATACAATATATTATATTCTCACAATATTTTCCATTTTTATAAATTAAATATTAGTTTTATTTTTTTTAAATGCAATATAAAATATAGTATATGCTCAAAATATTATTACCATTTTTATGAATATTAGTTTTATTTTTATAAATGCAAAAAATATAGTATATGCTCAAAATATCCATTTTTATAAATAACAGTTTTATAATTTTTAAAAATTCAATATAATATTCTCAAAATATTAGCTTTTTTCATGTATTTTTTAAATAATAAGCGATAATACTCGCTGAAAAATTTGGTAAAATACCTCATAGGTGAATTTTTGTATATACCAGGTCGAATATAATTTTAAAAAATTCCGAACCGGGCCTGAAATTTTTAAATCCGGGCCGGGCCGTAAAAAATTTTTTTTAAATTTATCCAGGCCGGGCCGGGCCTTAAATCTATAAATCCGGGCCGGGCCGTAAAAAAATTTTTAAAAAATATCCGGGCCGGGCCTGAAAAATTAAAAACCGGGCCGGGCCGTGCAAATGGTGCCTCTGTAGGTCTCTGATATATATTATGATAGTAAAAGATAAATACTGTTTGTAGTAAATGACTAATTTGTAATTATAAAAAATTTAAATTGTATCTAATCAAATAATTAATTTATCTGGGAGGGGGATAATAAATTAAATACCTCTCCCATAAATTGGAGTTGAGTTATGAGTTCTTTCAAATGATCAAAACTTGCTAAACAATTGACATACTGATGAATGTGTTCAATGAATAAGGGCCAGGGCATAACGGGACAATTACCGTAAAGTTTTCTCCAAGAATTCAAAGCCGATAGTGTGTTTTGTAAAAGACCGGTAGCTTTTGGCAGTTTCTAAAAAAAAATGGGAAGTTTGAAATTAATTTATATTTTAGAACAAAGTAAATTTTATTTATTACAAGTGAATCCCTAAGCACTTCAACCCCTTCACCTATATTTTTTAACATTTTTAATAGCATTAGTCTTGCCTGAACGATCTGATATTTAGAGTGCTCCAGGTACTCCATGAGTTCTAACCATTCAGTATTGATGAAATTGTCAACTATGAGCCCATTAGCTACCGTATTGTTAAGACTTGAAAAGCAGTGTTCCTCTTGGTTGCCATTATGATTATAGTCCCCATCGTTCTGATTGTTACTTTTACAATTGTAGTTGCTATTGGCAGAAGAGGAATTACCATTAAAATTCGCGTTCATCGTGCCACAATTATTATTCAAAGTAATGTCAGGGACGATTTTGCAATTCAAAAAGAATATTTTTGGAAACAGATCGAAATCAAGGATAAGGCGAGGTATGGATTGGTTGATCCGGGATAAAATTTGTTTCCTCAAAATCTCTAAGGAAGGAATTGTGGCCGGAGCAAGCAATTTGTCCAGCCGAGTGCCTATTATTATCAAGGGGATCCGTTTTCGATTACGTCCTTGGTGATCTGGAAGGTGGGGTTGTAAGAAATATTCAAATAAGGTCTTTAAAAAAATCTACTTGAGAAGTAAAGTGTAAAAAGATATTCTGTATAAAATAAAATGTTAAGATTTTAGAAATATAATTATCGTTTTTATTCATAAAAAATTGCATAATATTTAAATTTTTTGAAAATATTCATCAAAGATTAATACAAAGAAACATTGTATAGAATAGAATAACTCGCCTGTTAAGGCGGAAAAACGTATTTATACAAATTACTCAATAAATTTCTGGTTAACGAATTCCCTTCCCTATCCTTCAAATACTGGTCGGCGATGTTATTATTAAAACGAGCCCTTAAAAAATCGCACCAATAGAATATGTCCTTGAGTATACAAGCAAGGGATTGGCTGGCATCGAAAACTATCGCGTGAACGCTGTGAATATCCCCTATGAAATGATCGTATACCTGTCTATATATGGGGTTGCCCGAAAAATCCCAAGCACTGTATTCTCCTGCACCTTTTCATCAATTTTCATTTCCAATGTTTTTAATATGATTATCATTATCAATAAATATAGATGCTGTTTCTTTAACAAAAATAAAGGCTGAATCCTAATTGCTATAGAATTATATAAAAAAATTGTCTTCATTTAAATTAAAAATATACGATAGTTAACATTCACTAGTTAACAAATTTTTTTAGTCCCCTTAAAGTTTTACGGTATTGAAATACTCGATTCATTTCTAATTTTCTAAAACTTTTATATAGGAAGTCTTATCAACAAAATTGTTTTCTAGTTTTAAATGGAATTGAAACGTCATAAGTTTGTTATATCGTTTTATTATTTAGAATAATTCGAATAGAATAATTTATACATTCATTATTAATTTCGACGAATAAAAATAATATTCTTAATGTTATTTAGTAGTGATTATCTAAATTTTGGAATCCTTTGAGGAATTTTAAATATTTTAATATTAAATTTAGTTTCAATAAATTACATTATTTAACATTTATTAAATTATTGAACTGATTCAATAACTGAAATTGGTTCAGATTCTCTATAAATGGGGGTTTAATTGGTTATGAATTAATCACTGAATAGGGGGAAACGTAGTCGCATATATATGAAAATAAAATTGGCTCAATCATAAACAAAAGGCATATCTATATAGGCAAAATCTAAAGAAAATACTTTAGATTTATAGCATATGTCATTTAGCGTCAAAATACATTGATTCATTTTGAACAAAAGATTATAACGAGCAGCTAAATGAACAGCAATATTTCATATACCTGTTTTAATCTGTTTTTAATCAATAAAATGAAGCGAGGAATAAAAAAACAAAATAAAGTAATTTTTAAAAAATTCAAAAACTAGAAATAGAATCTCAGTTGTAAAAGTCAAAAGTTCATTACATTTTGATTAAATAATCAAAAAGATATCGCTCTAAAGTTATGGTTGTTAGTTGATTGAACTCATTGATAAATTTGGGAATATAAATTTTATTTATATCTATATATATACCGGGTAAGTTAATGTTTTGAACAAATATCCCTTGAGTCGGTATGTAATTTTTAATGTCTTCACAGCTGCTCCCACGATAATGGTGATTGTAAAAATTAGTGATAGGATTATTGGCTAATTTCGAAAATAAATTGTTATTTGGGTTATTGATGTTATTTTCATGATTGTGAGAGAAGGAACCTTGTCTCAGCCGGTTGTAGAAAGACCTCCTTTTTTTAGTCTCTAATGCATTTGAGTTAGGGTTAGAGCGCAGATCGATTTTGAAGCGATAATTGACTTATTGGATGGATATGTTATATGTTTTTTTAAATAATAAATTTTATTTTTATATAAAAAATCCAAAATAATGTGTATTAAAAAGTTGTCAAAAAATTGTAGTTAAAATTTGTCTTTGGTATTTTAACCAAAACCTCTATTATTATAATCAAATTTTTAAAATATCAACCTAAACTTTAAGTGAATTATTTCAAATCTGTAAAATATTCTACCAAATCATATCATTTTTAACTAATTTAATTGGTTGAAATACAAATTTTAATTAACTTTACAAGGTAAAATGCAATAAATAAAAATTGTAATAAAATACCCAATATGATATTCTAAGAATTTATTAGAGAATAGAATTTTATATAAATTATACCTTGGGACGCTGATCTAACAATATTAGTTGCCCCTCGCCCACTTGGTCCATTCGCTTCGCAAATATCTTTTCCATCCCCATAGCTCAAATTCTCCTCATTATTTTTGTATTTAGCGAAGGAGTAATTTGATAGATTTTTCCGGCTATTGCGGGATAGGCGTCTCAAAGGAGAAGAGACAGGTGAAAGATTGGCTAAAAATGCGGGAGGGGATCTTAATCTAAGTGTAAAAGCGGTTTTTCCGGAACCAGGTTCCCCCAAGATTTTAAGCTTGATACGATTATTAAATTCCGATTTTAGAGAAGTAACGAAACCTGAAAGAATGCATAATATCATTGTTTTATAATACATAAATCACGAGAGAATAAAGCTCGAGGGGGCATTTCAGTTCTGTGGTCATCTTTCATATCTTCAATTTTTTTTACAAAAGTGCCCACTATACAGTTGAACATCGCTTTAATGACTCATGTATCAAGCAGTAAGTAACATGACTTACGGAAGGATAATAGTATTCTCAACAAGCATGAGTTTAATTTGAGTAACTCCTAAAAGATACAGTTTTCTTGAATACGCTTAAATCTAGAAAAATATTTAGGACGCCTAAAATAGAACCAGCGATGTCCGTGATATACTCATGTATTTATGGTGATGTTTTGAAAACTGTTCGAAATAAACGGTAAGAAGATATTTATAATAAACTTCTGCCAAACAAAAATTATACAATATTTATAAACTAAGGCTATCAAAAGAAATGTTCCAAGAAAAGGCAGCTTTATAATAATCTATTATTTAAAAAAAAATATTTAATAAAAAAATAAATAAGATTTAGTGTGTAACCATCTTCGCTAGAATCATCGGTGAGTGGTAGTAATTGACTAATAAATCGGGCATGTATGGAATGAGCGCGAGGGTATGAAGTGGAATTAGATTTTATAGGTCGATTGTTCAAGTTGGCTAATTTGAACATAATAAGAAATAGTATATATAATACATTCCTATAATTCAACTCTTTAATTTATTTCATTCATTTTATTTTTATCTTATCATTAATATAATTTATTACACTTCAACTATTTTTATGAAAATTATAAATGCAGTTTGAAAATTACCACTTTTTAAATTTAATCTTCTTTACAATAGAGAAGCCCTAGTAATATTTTTATCCCAAATAATTTGATATAGCACTTATCACTTGAGTCAAAAATTTAATTTTTTTCAAGGATGAGAAAATTAGATGTTATAAATATCTTACGTATTTTCTTCACTGCCTTGAAGGACAATCTATGTTTGATGGAGTTGCATCCGTTCTTAGTTTCCTTAACGTCATCTAGGGTTTCTGTATCGTGTTCCATCAATTTCCCCAAAAGGTCGGCAACCTTTTGATGTCCATAACTTATGGCTAACTCACAAGCGTTCAATGACATATGGGCCTATATCAATTTAATATAAGAGTTTATATACATGTTGAATATTTGTTTCATTCATTTTTTTATTTTATTCCTTTGTTTTATGTAGTTTTGAATTTACGTACATTGTCAATGGTCGAAGTAAATGAGTTGCAAATAAGGCCTATTCTAACAGAAATATCACAACAAGCTAAACAGAGGCATCTACAAATTTCTAGTTTTCCGTATCGAGCCGCTATATGTATGGGATAGAAACCTTTCTGCCGAATTTTATATTAAAAAGAATGTTTATATATCTTAAAAAATTATCTAAAAGATTTCTTAAAATTAGATATATTATTATAAATAAATAATGCAACAATTTTTTAGGTGAACAAATCAATAACGCTGCTAAGGTGAGGGGGAGGGAGCAAGTGTGAAATTTAAGAGGTCCTTTAAAATATTTTCTAATGAGCACCTATAAAACAATTTGACCTTTTAGCACGAGCTAGCGATGAACTGATTATGTTATACAACTTTTAAACTATTCATATAAAATTATTGTATATAAATTGTTAAATCAAAGGTTTCTGGAACTCGGGTTCAAAAATTTGAAATGGTTTTGTTGCTGATGGTCCATGTTCGCAAAATATTCAACTAAACAATTTCAAATTTCTGCCCAGGTTTCGTTATTAGGGGATATCTTTTTTGTTTAAAAATTTTATAATAAAATAAAAATCGAATACGAAATTCGGGACGTTGACTTTGCACCCATAAGCGCACAATGTTTGAATGACTATAAGCAGACCTTCTTTACAAGCCAAATGAATTGGCATATTACCATTCTATATATTTTAAACAAAAAACATATCGATAAAAAATTTATCTTTATCTTTTACATATTGTATATTATATACAATTAGTAAAATAAAATATAATCACAAAATTAACTATTGAAATTAGTAATTTACATTGGGCCATATTTTTCAAGCCCGGCCTGGCCCGAAATTTTTTTATTTGTCCCGAAAAGCTTGGTCCGAAATAAAAAATTTTTGTCCGTCCGGCCCGGTCCGAATTCATTTAAATATAGAAAAATTTAACTTTTTTTTTTGTAAGAAAAATATTCTACAAATAAAAATTATTAGCGCCTGGTTTCTTGCAAGAATTTTAAAATATATCAATTTATTTGATTGTAATGATATCCTATTTAAAAATTTTAACCGGACCCGGCCTGAACTTTTTTAAAAAAATTTAAGTCCCCAGCCCGAACAGAAATTATTTTTTTTAAATAGATCCGGCCCGGCCTGCATATCTCTAATAGAAATACCCGATCTGGTCTGTCCAACGTGCAACCCGCGTCTATTAACATAAGCGCGCAAGTGATGTTGAGTTTAGCTATAGCACAATGAAGAGGAGTAAAACCATATTCCGTACAACCAATATTCAAAGAATCAGAACTGATTTGAGCTTCTTGCAATCTTTTGAGACATGCGGACCCGTTAATTTGCGAGGCTGATATATGAAATGGCGTTTCTCCTTTCTTTGCAATGTAGTATCAAAAGATATTTTGTAATAAATTATTTAAGGTGAATCTTTAAATGAAGATGGAAAACTAGTGTGAAAAAAATAAGGGTCCTCATTTAATATAACATTTTGAAGAGTATACTAAATAAGTGACCAACATGTTATATGTCTATGGTTAATGATAGAATTAAAACTAAAAATTTCGGGGTTTTTATCGTTATTTATCACATTATATTGATGATCAGCACGTATATGCACTAAATTATTTCACATAACACATAAACCATCACTTTTTCAAGACATTGCAACAAATGTGGAAGGGGACGAAATTAAAAATAAATTAAGTCTTCAAATCAATTTAAGGTTAAAATTGCCGAAGGGGGGGGGATAGTAGTTTTAAAATGATTGATAAAAAAATCTTTCTTTCTTTAGTTAGTTATCTGAATAAATTATTAATTAAAACAACCTTGTTTTGAATATTGATATTAATGGCGGAGTTGCAACACAAAATGTGGACAATAGATACCAAATCGTGCCACACAGCTAAATGCAACGGTGAATCACCTAACTGTTTTATACATTTTAAAAATATTACCATTATAAATGTTAACCTTATCAATTATAAAATGAAGAATTTAAATAAGGTTACCCGGGAGAGGTTCTTTTTTTTAAACCACAAAAAAAGGTCATCAATTGAACAATAGTTTTTTTTAAATTAATTTAGAAGTTAAAAATGGCACTCTAGATTGCGATAATCTCACTTGAAGGGTCTTATGGGAAAGGGGTATAATCTTTTTCCCGAATTCTAAAATTGCTTGTATACAAAACAAACTCTCAAGCAGGGATTCGAACCGAACCCGAACCCGGAGAAGTGAACCCGGGTTTTTAGAAAAAAACTCTGAACCCGAACCGAACCTGAACCCCATTTATAAAATTTCCAAAACCCCGAACCGAACCCAAGAATTTTATTTGAACCCGGGTTCAATCGGGTTCAGTGTATTATTTAAAATCATATATTAATATATGTAAATACAAATATTATATTTTCAAATTTCCAATTAAATGAAGTCTTAATAAATTTTAAACAATTTAATTCATTTATGCCATTTTTAAATTTATTCTCGATTCCTTTTGGAGTGTTAAAAAATTTTAAACAATTGAATTAATTTACGCCATTTATTTTTAAATTTTTATCTTATTATTCTTAAAGATTATTAATTAGAAGAAAATGGTTAACAAATCAAAGTAAAAATTATTATATTGTTAATTTAAAAAATTCTAAACATCTAACTTAAAAATTGTTAAATGTAGGGCAGTTTTTGTGAACTTATTAAAATGATTTTAAAATTTATATATGCTAATCATTTATTTTTGGTTCAGTTTAATTTTTACAAGATATTAATGAAGTGCATATTATAAATGAAATTAAATTTATAAATATCTCTTTTTTAATTCTGAAATCATTGCTATTTAAAAAAATTGTTCTCTTTTTATAGATTTAAGATTAAAGATAAAGTCATATTTGATAAGCATTTTACCCTTAATAAAATAGAAAAAAAAATCAATATGTTCATATTGCAAAGTAAAAATGTCTGGTAATCACTTGTCAAATTTAGAAAGACACCTGGAAAGAAATCACAACAATGAATATTTAAATTATTTAAATGAAAAAACCAAATATCAAGAATTGTTATTGGCAAAAAAACCTAAAATTAATATAGAAACCTTTTTTCCAAAAAAGCATATAAGTATAAATATATCATCTAATGATTTGATGAGTTCTATATTAGAACTTGTTACTGTAAATGGCCGGCCTTTATCAATTATTGAAGATTCGGGATTTCAAAGAATTATAAATCCACTCCTATCTGGGCTCAATTTAGTTATAAACAAAGAAAATTTATCCAGAACTATTAATAAAACAGCCCAATCAATTAGAGACAAAATATCGAGAGAGGTAGAAGGAAAATTAATAAGTTTAAAAGTTGATGCAGTTCAACGACTAGATAGGTCAATTCTTGGTGTAAATATTCAATTTATATCAAAGTCCATTATAAATTTGAGGCTCTTGGAATTGTAGAGCTGAAAGAGAGATGTACAGGAGAATATATAAAAGAGAATATATTAAAAACTTTACTAAAATTTAAAATTAATATTCAACAAATATACACAATTACTTCTGATAATGGTTGCATTTTTAAGAGCTATAAAGCTCCTGCAACCTGAAACTGATTATGATATAAGGAGTGAATCAGCAGATGAGGAAAATATGGATGTAAATGTATATAAATATGATATTGATGATATACAAAATACTTTTTTATCAACTATTATATCCTATCCGATTTATAGTGTACGGTGTGCACACACTTCAGCTGGCACTTCAAGATGCTATAAAATTATCACCTATTGTGGAAACCATTGCAAAAGCTAGGAGCCTAAATTTAAAATTAAGACATCCCACTTACCAAAAGTTATTAAAAAATATGAAACTCCCTAAGCCTGTGTTAGATTGCCACAGATGGCATTCAACCCATGATATGTTAGAAAGGCTGATTTTACTAAAACCCAATATCGAAGATTTTTTTACAGAGCAATCTGATTATTTATTGACTGAAGATTGGAAAGAGATAATAACGATTGTTGAAATTTTAAAACCGCTAAAAATCGCAACCAAACAATTCCAATCTGAACAGTTAACACTGACAGATTTTTATGCAGCATGGTTAAGATGCTGCATCGAACTGGAAAAAAATCCAAACCATTTTGCTCAATTACTATATTCTTGTCTTAAAAACAGAGAAGAAAGGTTTATAAAGAACGAAATTCTCTTAGCTGCCATATACCTGGGCCCAAGATACAAGGTTAATTAAAAGCTTAGTAAATTAATTATTTTAGATTTATATTAAAATTGTTATTTTATGAAATATTTAAATATAAACAATATAAATCCTTAAATATTACAGGTATTACTTAGTGATGATGATAAGATTTGTGCGAAAAAACATCTTGTCAATTTATGGAGACGAATTAAAAGCTTAACAACGCCAATTTTATCTGATGATATTAGTTCCGATGAAGTTATTGAACAAGAAGATGATTTAGAGAAATTGATATAACTTAAAGAAAGGCAGGAGAAAATATTTAAAAGAGGGCCAACGATTGCTGAGAAAAGTATTGGAACAATAATTACTGGATTTAGCGATTATATAAGATTAGATAAGAAGGAAAATATTTTGCATTTTTGGGAGTCTGCTAAGCTGGAACACCCTGAATTATATATTTTATCTAAAATCTTATTTGCTGTTCCTGCAACCCAAGTTAATTTTTCATATTTTCACATATAAATACATTTAACATAGGTTAGCGTTGAAAGATCTTTTTCACATTTGAAATTCATTCTTTCACCACATAGATCGAGGATGAGTGAACAACTCTTGGAAGATATTATGCTAATACGTCTAAATAAAATTTTTAAAATTGATACATGACTATATGCTTTGTATTTTTAACTATATTGGCCTATAAATAAAATAAAAAATTTATTTTTTATATCAAATTTATGTCTAGTTTTTTATTATGATTTAAATATAGAATTTTTTTTATCAACTCAAAAATTCTTGAACCCGAACCGAACCCGAACCAAACCCGGGTTCAAAAATATTTCCCTGAACCGAACCCGAACTTTTTTTTTATACCCCGAACCGAACCCGAACCGAACCCGGTCTAAAATTTTGTCGGGTTCGCATCCCTGCTCTCAAGGTTAAATTCTAGTTTATTATCATATATATTTTCTAAAAAATATTGCAACCATTATTATTAATTTCCGATAACTAGATTGTGAAATGTTTTAATTTATATAATTTTTGATCGTTTTAATTATGTTTTACTTTAAACTGTTTAATGAAATAAAAATATTTCTGGCAATTTCCATGGGACGAGAGGGGCTCTAAATACCATCAATAGCTATGGTTCCGACAGTATTATCAAGTTTAAAAAATCATTATTGAAATTTCTATGTAATGAACTTGATCCTGAATATTAGGATCTGTAGATGGATGTCTACAAATAATTTCAACAACATCCGTCAGGCACAAATTGATGGCTACATGAAGACACGTTTCGCCGTTCTATTTAAAATTAAATTTTTTATTGTACTAAATATCTAACAAAAGATAATTATGATTAGTTAGTTCCTTCCCACACCCCCATACATATCATTTATTTTTAAAAGAAGTAAGTTAATTGTTTTTTGCTGTTATTGTATTTTATTAATTATTCATTATAATATATTTTAGTCTTGCACGGGCCTGTCCGAACCCTACCACTAGGATCAGTTGGATAAAAAATCTCTCAGATTCGATTGTGCAAGACCTAGATCTAAAATTTATTTTATTAGTGCAGAATTCTATTAGAATTTTTTCGGACCATGTGATAATTTTATAAATATAAACACCAAAATTTTAATCTATCCTCTAATGCCTTAAATTTTTTCCACTTACTTTTAAAAATGGTATATATTCTAAATACAATATTTTTATTAATTTTTGGGGGATCGGACTAAATAGAGAAAAAGAGGTCCAATGCATCTAATCGATTTTAGTCGCGAATATTTAATTGCCAAATTCTAGATATAATATATATCTATTACCTTGTTTTTATGATTTACATCGCAACCGATGTCGAGAAGGAATTGCAAAATCAATAAATGCCCATTTTTTACCGCGGAGAATAAGCAAGTTTCCTCGTGCTAAATAAAATACAAATATATAATAATAAGAAATTTGAAAATTAAATATATTATTTATTTAAATAAAAAGGCTAAAAGTGACATAACAAGTTACTTGAATATTGGAATGATCTGTAATTATATTTTTGCAATTTTGAGTAAATAAGGATACATTAAGGTTATGATTACTAATTATTATGGAAAATTATATAATCAAATTGAATTTCTAGTTCTATTCATTTTAGTTATTTAATAAATTTTATTATAATTTTTAACTCTTTAATTATAGAATATAAATATATAGTCCTCACTCACAAGTATCCCCTATGATACCTTAGTAATTTAAAAAATGAAAATAAGTAGTAAAAAGCTATGAATTTTTCTGTGTCGTAATTCGCATTTTAAAAATACAGACAAAAAGGACGTTTTTATATATAAATCGGAAACTTGTAGACCTGTACCAAAGGACCGTAAATTAATATGATTTTAAAATAGTGGGATAAAAAAATTTTCAAACCCGAATCGTGTCGAATTTTTTTAAGAAATCTGAATTATACCAGGATAACGTTTAGTTTATAAAAATAAAACCCGGATAAAATCGATAACCCACTTTTGGGTATAAAGCTTGCGAATTCTACTTTTCTTTAAAACTGAAAACTCAAATACTTTTAGTGAGGGGGGTGGGGGGGGGGGGGGTATAAGTTGATAGAGTTTCTGATACTCCACGAGAATGTGATAGTATTCATAAGTTATAAATTTTTAGTCCATACTTTGTTTTTAGCGTGTATATCAATTTTTTGAGAATGCAAGAACTTGACAATGTCCAAATATCCGTATTTGATGGCCATAATTATGCCAGATTCACCTTCCTATTACAAAAATGTCGTTATATATAAAAAATTACAATCACAATGTTATAGTTATAAAAACAAGCTATGGTCAATAAAATGGGTGAGGGGGGGATTATAACCATAATTTTATGGTATACTTAAAATAATATAATATAAATGTACTTATATAATTTCGAAAAAAATATTATTTGAGTTTGATATTGATTAAAAAAATATTATAAACAATTTATATTATCGTTCTGCATTAAATTTTAAAAGAATGATTCATCTCTTTACTCTTATTTTTTTTAAGTTGTACTAGTTCTAAATAACTTAAAATAGTTCCATTTAACTCTTCGTGCAAGGTTACCTTTGCAATATATTGAGATGTAACTTAAGGACATTTTTTAAAATGAAAATTTTATTCAACGCATGCAATATCTATAATAAAATTGGTAAATTTTAAGACCATTTTTAATAATGTTTAGCTCCCAAAATAGTTGTATAAAACAAACAAGGTATAGGTCATTTCTAAACAAGACTCCTTTTTTTTAAAACGGGAGAAAAAAATAAATAGCTTATATATTCTTCCCAAACTCGGCTTATTAAGCTGTTGTAGAAAAACCTGCATATTTACGAGGAATATTATAAAATTTCCTATTGTATTAATCTTCTTTTTTTTTCAAATTTACATCATCGGATAGTGAATTGAGATCAATGCTGGTCAAAGCAAATAATTCCTGAACGGCTAGTAAATTTCCACTTTTACATGCGCAAAGAAAAGCGGCAAATAAGGTTTCCTAAAATAAATTAAGATTTAAAAAAAAATTGTGTTCCCTATAACTACAATATTTAAATTTCCTTAATCCCACCGGAAGTATTTAATGAATGAAAACGACTTCTAGAAAATTATAACGAAAAAATCTTATAAAGCTAATATTTGCAGATGCATTAATAAATAAATAATGGTTTTTATAAGTCACATTTTAAAAAAAAATTCATCACCTCGGGGAATATTGAATTACCAAAAACAATTATATATTCGCGGCACAGAATTAGATTTGTGCATCGGAACCTAAATCCGAGGCGAATTATTTTAAAATATGCATAAGGTGATTTGATAATATTGAGCTGTTTTAAGGATTATCGGCGTGACCAATTTAATATTTTATAATTAGGAAATATATATGGTGATCCATATCAAATCAACCAAGGTTTCAACCCGACCCCCTTCAATTTTTCTTAAATTTTGTATAATGGTAGTATATACTATAACTAAAAAAATGAAATTTTACTTTCCAACCTTTTACCCTCTAAGATATGGCCGTTTAAAGCGCGCAAAATGGTACATTTTTGACAAAATGCACCTCATTTATTTTCAAATATCTCGAGAAATAATTAAGTTAGAAAAATAATTTAAATTTTATTTTGTAGCTTAATAAAAGGTCTTTAAAATGACATAAAAATAAATATTATGGACATTTTATTAATATCGAAAACCGGATTGTAAAACCGGAAATGGCCATAGAAAAACAGGTATTTTTTTTTCAAAATTTTCTTTCTGTAGATAGATATCACACTGCTTTATATTTGTTCAAAATCCTAGACTGGGATGAAAATGGGTTTAGGAGTTATCACTCTTTATATGTTTAAAATTGATCGCCGGTGTGGTGCAGTGGTGTGTGATGAAGGCTTGTAAACCGAAGGTCTCAGGTTCAATCCTGGGAAAGAGCTAAAAATTTTCGGGTTTTTCTTCGATGGTGTATGGCTTTAGACATATGATATGATAAATTTCTGAGCTGGGAAATGCCACCCCGGTCACCGACAGGCTTGGACAGCCGGGTGCTAGGATACTTGTCCAATAAAACCAAAAAGAAGGCCAGCTGAACTCGTGGGTCAGATGATAACGATTTCTTGGCCAGCGCTAGGATGATGGGATGATGGTGACCTCGGGGGCCGTTCAAGCTCAAGTCTGTCTACCAAGTTACAATGGACTTGATAACGATACTCCGGTGGGATATCCATCGATAATGATACCAGTGGGAGAGATCAGGATTGGGTTATCTGTCGATTTGATAATTCAGTGAGGAATACTCAGGTGGGATATCTAGTCGATATTGATTTGATGCCCCGGTGGGGGAGATCAAGATACTTTGGCCTGATACATCGATGATCGATACAAATGAAATCGATCAGAAATACAAATATTGGGAGATCAGGATTGGGATATCTGTCGATTTGATAACTCCGTGTTGGGAATACTCAGGTAGGATATCTGGTCGATACTGATTTCATACACCGGTGGGAGTTCAAGATACTTGATACACCGGTGATCGATACAAATGAAATCGATCAGAAATACAAAGATAAAAATAGATAGCAAGATTAATATTATAATAGATAAGTGAAGGAGCTTACCACCAGAAAAGGTGAAAGCTTAAAAGAAGAAAAAAATATGTCTAAAATTGAACAAATTTAACATTAATTAGGGATGTACCGATATTTTATATCGGATCGGGCCGATATTTCGCTCATTTTAAAATATCGGTTATCGGCAAATATTATAAAATTTGCCGATCCGATATAAAATGGCGCTTTTAACAAAATTTAAAAAAAATTATATCTAAAAAACCATTTATTTTTATAAATAAAATCGAAATATATTTTTATGTTTAATTTTTTTAATAGAAATAATTATTTAATAAACATTCTGCAATATAGTTATTTTTTTTCGCATTCTGTTTAAAAAAGTGTTCATTAATCTCTTCAGTATCTGTTTTTAGCAGGGTTGGCAAGTCGGTCAATTGACCAGTCAAATTCAGTCAATTGACCGGTCAATTGACCGGAGGAGTATTTGACCTGTCAAATACGGTCAAATACTCTAAAAAATTTAAAGGAAAAATAAATTAAAAATATGTTTAAAAAAGGGAAAAAAGATGTAAATACATGTGATCACAATGTTTGCTTATTTTTCGGGTCCACAATATCAAGAGGAGAACTCACTAGTAGTGTAATTAATGAAGTATGTGATATAATTCAAGAATTAGCTATTTTACAAGGTAGTGATGACCAAAATATTTTAAGTGATATAATTAATTTCAGAAGCAAAAACAGCATGTTTAATATAGCAAAATATGTGGAAAGTAGTAATTTCCAGAAACAATCAATTCCGACCTCAAGTTAATAGATTAAACTTTGTCTACCCTGCCCATTAAGAGACTAACAATTCCTAGTTCTACTTCTTCTTTAGAAAGAAATAGGTCGATTTGGATTAATATTCTTATGAAAATAGAAATCGATTTAAGATCTAAGATATCAGGAAAATTGTTTAAAAAATATTAAAGAAAATGATAATATTGAATATGAATCAGAACAAGACTCTGATACAGATAGCTACACGTTAGTTATTGAATGAATTTAAAAAATTAATATTATAGATTCATTTTACTATTATCTTCAAAATAAAGTTAATATTAACTTTAAAAAAATATATTTGAATTTGACCACATTTGACCGTATTTGACCATATTTGGCCGGTCAAATATCGGTCAATTGACCGAAACGTATTTGACCGGTCAAATGCACAACCCTGGTTTTTAGTGATGCTAGTGATATTAACAGTCCCCATCACCGCCGACATATCTCTGATATAAAAAGAAATCTTTGATATATTAATTTTAAATATTAATTTCAAATTTCATAATATATTTTTTTATTACTAATTATGTAAATAGATTAATGTTATTACTTATATTATATAAATAATAGCAATTGAATTGAATATAAACTATAACTGACCATTATAATATATTTAAATGACATATGTTATGGTATAGTAAAATTATAGATGTTGTACTAATAAAAAGTATATAAAAAATTAAAACCGGTATCTTTGCAGAATACAAAATTAGATATGATATAGGATCGGTTATCGGCCGATATCAATTTAATATCTGAAATATCGGATCGGATCGGCCTCCAAAAAGTGGTATCGGTACACCCCTAATTAATATCATCATATTTTAATTTTATGAATAGTTATGAAATAATGTTAATTTAAAAATTATGTCTAAATGATAGGCCCTGATTTTTTTTTTATCTTTATAAAAAAAATTTGAGAGGTGGCTGGGATAATGAGCTGTTTAAAACTTTAGTTAAATTTTACCTTGAAGTTACTTGACAAAATAATTCTAAACATATTTATAACTTTATTTGCCTCAAATTGCATTACATATAATACAATCAAAAATTTATAATTAAAATATATCATATATTATAATCATCCAAGGAATTTTAATTAATTATGACTTTTGTTTTCGTCTAGGGGAATAAAAGCTTGGAACTTTGTGTTCCAGAAATTCTCTTTGCTCTCATAAATCTGCTTTCAAGATGACTTTCTATGTTCATATATTCATTATTGCTCACAATAATTTACCCCATAGATATTATTTCTTGCATAGTTAAATAAATCTATTGTTGTCAATATGTGATGTTCATGTGGACGTTGCAAGATTGTTCGAGCTGCTAACCGATTAGTAACGGCCCCCAAAATGTCGCATGGACGTTTTCCTTGTGCGGTTTCAAAAAACGCCACTCAGCCTTTATCCCAAAATCATTTTCATGATTGTAAAGATTAATGAAACCTTTTATTTTTATATTGGTTACTGCTCCACCAGAAAAATAATAAATTTTAGCCACTCTATTAAATCTTTTTTTCACGATCAATTTTTAAAATAAATAAAATGCACATGCTTTGTGCTTTAAACAATCTGATATAACCACTAAATTTACATGTTTTATTATATTGTTATCACGGTAATAAATTATAAAAGAGTTGATAGTGGCTTGATTATTGGTCTGATTAAATCCTTATGCATGGTTCTGCACTACAAATGCATAGTTATCTGAAAAGTTTGCAATAACTAAGAATTCGCCAACATTTAAATTGAATTTTAAAAAGTTTCGAATTAATGATTATCGTGAAGCTATAAACAAATGAGGAATTAAATTGTTTAATTATTCAATTAAATAATCTACAATTTCGTCAGCGGATTTTGTCAATGTTTCGAGGGTAGTTCGATCAACTGCTATCCATTGTTTGAACGTTTTATAATCTATAGAATTCTCGTCAAATAATATATTAAGCCTTTCTTTTAATTTTGAATATATGGGGGAAAATTTATTGTTGAATTTCAATTTTGGTAGAAATAAAATATTTAAAATTATTTTGTCAAGTAATTTTAATTTCGAGATAAAATCTAACTAAAGTTTTAAATAGCTCATTATCCCAGCCACCTCTCAAATTTTTTTTATAAAGATAAAAAAAAAATATGGGCCTATCATTTAGACATAATTTTTAAATTAACATTATTTCATAACTATCATAAAATTAAAATATGATATTAATGTTAAATTTGTTCAATTTTAGCCATAAAAAGAGTGATAACTCCTAAACCCATGTTCATCCCAGTCTAGGATTTTGAAAAATATAAAGCAGTGTGATATCTATCTACAGAATAAAAATTTTGAAAAAAAAATACCTTTTTTTCTATGGCCATTTCCGGTTCATCCGGTTTTCGATATTAATAAAATGTCCATCTGTCATTTTAAAGAACTTTTATTAAGCTACAAAATAAAATTTAAATTATTTTTCTAACTTAATTATTTCTCGAGATATTTGAAAATAAATGAGGTGCATTTTGTCAAAAATGTACCATTTTTCCGCGCTTTAAACGGCCATATCTTAGCGGGTAAACAGTGTTGGAAGGTAAAATTTCATTTTTTTTCTTAGTTATAGTATATACTACCAGTATACAAAATTTAATTGAAGGGGGTCGGGTTGAAAATCGACTTTTTTTTGTTGATTTGATATGAAATTCACCATATAGAAAATAAATTAAGTTAAAAATAATATTGAAATAAAGAAATTCGGTCATTTTTTATATTTAATTTTTTTTAAATTAAAAGGCATAATAATTTGCTGGACACAATTACAATGGTTTTGAATCTAATATTAAGCGATTGAAAAAAAGCTTGTTCATTGGAAGAACTTGTCTCAAAAAAAATCAGAACACTATCTTATGGTACTCTTGTGGATGATTTATGCTTCTACTAATCATCATTTTTTAAATAAAATTTGAAAAATTAAATTACCTAAAAAAGAGTTTCATATGTCAAGCTAAAAATTAAAAGTTAATAACTGTAGATCGTTAAAGTAAATCTATGCTTATTTTGTTCGATGAATACTTCAGAACTGTCAAATTAATTCGTTATTAAATGACTTGAGATTGCATTGATAAAAAATCCTTATAAGTTGTTTTTTATATTATCAATTAACTTTAAATGATCTTATTTGTTTATAAGTATAAATATTTTTATATATCTTAATCACACTTCATTATATCGTACTATTCACCCCCTTTCAAAGCAATTTGGTAAAGATCAATCTCAAGATATCAGTAGTCTAATTAATAGAAAGCAAACCCCTTTTTTGCTTAGTCTAGATTTTCAATTCTAATTTGGCTGCAAGATTCTGTGCAATTACATTTGATATGCGTAACTTAAATGATAATTTCCGATATTTCAATATTATCATAATAATAGTCTAGAGTAAAAATACCATATATTGCAATACAAATAGTACCCGAAAAGAATGAAGGGAAACACGTGTGCCCAGCAAAAAGTTCCTCTAGTGATCATGTTTTTTTCCCACAATCGCTGAGCAAACATTAAATTCCAAACAATCGTAATTGTCATTGTTTAACAATTTAATAAAATATTTATACATTCATGAAAAATAATTTTATGTTTTAATAAAAAAAATACTATAAAATAAAAGATTGCTGAGTATTTCCTTTTTTAATATGCCGCCGCCGCAATCTAAGGGGCGTGTAGCTTAAAGAGATCACATAGTATAGCAATTAAATATAAAAAAATTACCTTTCCAATTTGTTCCATTATCGTAAGTACCTTCTGGTGTGATTTCAATAGCGAAAAATTGGCATATAGTGCCTTGTTAGCCTTGAATAAAGATAAATACTCATCAACGGGAATTTCATTGAAAAGCCTAAGGTAAATGATAACCAATTTTGCCGATTTCTACAAAATAACAATTGGTAAAATATTTAAACCGAGATTATAAAATTAAAATGCGCTCTAAATTTTATTTGAAAAAGTAACATGCTATTACTAATGACTTCGTAAAAGGTTATACTATACTACATGCTCTTTACTTTTCAAAAACGAATGATGATACTAGTGTTGTTAAAAGTTACTTTTGAAAAGTAACTAGCTACAGTTGCTAGTTACATCCTTAAAAGATAACTAGATACAGCTAAATTTTCAAATAACTCGTTACATTATAAATAATTTATATAACCCATCATTTTTAATAAAAAATATTTATTATACAAACTTTTTACCAATTTTAATCAAAGGAATTTAAATGAATATACAAAAAAATAATTAGACCAAAAAAAATTTACCACTTTAATTAACTGTATCGAAAATATAAAAATGGCAAAATATTATTAATTTTCATAAAATTTGAGCTTAATATTTTAATTAGACTTTAACAATACACTTTTTAAAAATTTGTGTCTAAAAGTGTGCTAGTTTTCATCCAAAAATCAGGATAGTTTTATGTAAGTGTGACATATTGAATAAATAGTAATTTTAAATTTGAGAAATCATCTTATAAAGATAATAAATAATATATATATTATTTAATATAAAAAAGTAACTAGTTACCTTTGTTGTTACATTCTAAAAAATTAATTCGTTATAATTAATATTTACATTTTTCATTATTTAAGTTACCCTTTAAAAAACATCATTACTTTACGTTACCTTTTTAAAAAAAATTAAAATCCTTACTTTGACGTACTAATTATATATATTCCGAACATTTAAAAAAACATACTCACTTGCCATGAATATCGAATAGTTTTATTAACGTTGTTAAATAAGTCAGTATTTCTATCTGAATCATATCCTATCACAGTATTATGAGCCACCAAACTATATTCAAGGTTCTCATCTTCAGAAGTTTCATGGGAATCCTTTGCTCTCGTTGGGTCTTCTAACGCCTTGTTACTTGGTCCATTATATATATAGTATTTAATTGTATAAAGAAAATAATTAAATTTAATAGTAATAAAAACAAACAATAATTAACTTTAATCGTAATAAAAACTAACTTTAATCGTCTGATAAATTTGGCAGGGAGGGGTTCGTTTACAAAAAACTTTTGAGGATTTTTTTATAGAAGCTGTTAAATTGAATCAGTGGTAAACATTTTTTAATCGAAAAAAGGACATAAGATAAAACGTTAAATACTACTTAAATTCAATGTTAGTTGGGGTGTCAGCCTTTAGAATCAAATCGATATGTTTTCCATTTTTATCGTTTCCGTAAGAGTGGATTTCGTTCGAGATATTTGAAACATTAAAATTATGATTATTGTTATTATTGCAATTATCGATATCGTGGGTATTATCCAAAGAGACAAGATTGGGTGTAATCAGTGGCAAATATTGGAGGGATTTCAGAGGACTAGATCCCTAATTTTTTTGAAAAAATATAGTTATATTATATTGGCGTCACATCATATTATTTTGAAGTCCCGGAAGTCTTATATGCTAACTGCTTCGGGACCGTTTCCCTCTTTTCAAATTTATTGGCCCCTCTAAAAACGTTATATAATGGGTTATAACAAAATGATAAGTGCACACTGGCCGATACTCACGATATCCAGTGGTATAGGTTTTGTCATTTATTTAAAAAAAGTAGTATAACACCATATTATATAATTATGTATTATTCGAAGTATAAATTCTGACAGGCTTGTGTTAGAAAGCTCATAGCTTCAAAGAAATAATTTATTAAATTATAATTTTTTTTATAATAATCATATTTAATCAATCAAGATACAATATCGAAAAATGTATGCACATAAAAAAAATATCCTACTATATTAACAAAATTTAAAAATATTTTTTCTCCAGGTCTTTATTTTCCTATCTAGCATTACGTATATAAATATAATATATTGCTTTTTTCTTTCTTTTGTTTTCTCTCTCTTCCTTCCTTTTTCTTTATATTTGTAAAAATTTTCGACATTTTTAACAAATTAAAATTTCAAAATAAAATATTATTTTCAATAAAATTTGTCCAATTTTGGCAGTTGCTGGAAAGAATTTTGACAAGCTTGGATTATTACGGCTTTTATTATATTTCTTTTTAGAGAAAAAAAATTTCGCATCTTTTTCAGAAATCGAGATAATTTGTTCTGATGTGATTTTTTATAAATAATAATTATTGTTAATGATTTTTCCTACAAATTTTTTTAACTAGAGTTCTGACTAATGGGAATTTCGATAATTTATGTTGTATACAAACTTTTTGCTTGATTTTCGGGTATTAACTTAAGGTGTGAAAACAGTTTATAATTATCATTTTAAAAAAAATGAAATTCTCATAAAATTAATAATAAGATTGAGATTCCCTTAATATCCTTCGTTTAACATATAAGCTGAAGTAGAAGGTTAATCATTATCGGATAGCTATTGGTTAAAGATATAAAATCATTTTCTCCAGATAAGGCTGGTAAGCAGCGGTGGAGAGGGGGGAAAATTCCCCCATTTCCCAAGCTAAAATAAAGAAACCGGCTTAAAATATTTTTTAAATATTACTGTTTTATGATTATTAATTTATATTTTATAATAATTCCTACCTCTAATAGCATATATATTTAAATTTAAATTTATTTATAAATTCACAGTTAAAATAAAAACTCTATCAATTTATTCTATGATTGCTATCGATTTTAAATTTTCCTTAGCGCTATATAATCTACCATTTTAAAATTTCTCACAAAATCATTTGAAACTTTTTCACTAAAAACTTAATTAAAATATTTCAAAATATAAATATTTAAGGTTTAGATTTTATTGGATATAAATGACTTTGTTTTTAATCAATATTGATGAAATCCGAATTCTAGTCATTGACAGAATGGGCTTCAGATATTTATAAAAAGGAAATTTTCAACGATAAATATGTGCAATGTGCTGCTCATGGAACTTGCACTTCACAACAGACAAATATAATAAACAAAATTATATCTGAAACTTTTGTCCAACATGGAGAAAAATATTACAAAAAGTTATTCCAACAAGATAAAGCTTACGCTATCAGATAGTAACGGCTTTTATGGAGTTAGAATATAAATGTTCTCGCTGGAATAACCCAATGGTCTGAAAAAGACATTCTTCAGAAGCAGGCAAATTATTGAAACATCCAATTTTTGCATGTCTAATTCTTATTTAAGCTTTACTAAAATTCCCAACATTTAATTTTTTTTAAATATAAATTTATATATCAAATTTTAATACTTAAAAAATTGATAATTTTTTTACAGAGTATTTTTTCGAGACATTTTTTTATATTTATTCACAGGAATCTACAGAGATACCATTTACTCGGCCAGGTCCGGATTTTTTATAAAAAAAATTTTCGGCCCAACCAAGGTTTTATATTTTCAGACCCGACCCAGATTTTTTAAAATATATTACATATTTATTTATAATTTTTATAGC
This sequence comes from Gordionus sp. m RMFG-2023, assembly GCF_954871325.1. Lineage (NCBI taxonomy): Eukaryota > Metazoa > Nematomorpha > Gordioida > Chordodea > Parachordodidae > Gordionus > Gordionus sp. m RMFG-2023. The sequence goes on from NC_088776.1 coordinate 44,026,860, forward strand.
TAATATGGCGATTTAAAATATTAGTTTCTAAAAATACGACCCGACCGGTGTGGCCGGGCCTGCGGGTCTCTTGTGATTATATGTCGGTTATATACACTTAATATTTTATCATTTATTTATGCATAAGTTTATGTATTTATTAGAAATTGTTAATATTTTACAGTCAATAGTCCTAATAAATTTGTCAAACTTAAGATATTCAAAAATAACTCCTAGAAAATTTTTTAATTACCTCCCACCCCTCTATAAGAAATTCCTCTGTATTCGCAAGCTTCCGGTATATTGCAATCAATTTGTTTATTAGTTTTATCATTATTGTGATTATAAACAGAATTTTCCTCAGAAAATTGGTTATATAAATCATCTAATGTTATTGCTATCAATATGGCTATTGTATTGATATTATAATTATTTATCATTGTTATCATTTCCTTCCGATAATGATGTGGGGATAGAAACATTCTCGTCAAATATATCTACCACAGGGTACTATAAATGAGTATTAAAAATACCAAAGGTTTGACATGGATGATTCCTCATAGAGATATCCATCGCACTGTTTCAATATATTTTTAATAGACCAAATATAGTTCTATCCAAAGTTTCCATATGAGCAACTCCTACCTCTCATAAAATTGGCGCTTAAACGTACCCAAGATTTTCCAAAGGAGGTAATCTTGGGCAGTTTTCTCTATACAGGTTAGAAATTTAAAAAAAAACTAATAAAACTTGTAAGCTGTTAAAATCAAAGTGCTTAAAACATGAAAACATTGTAAACTAAATGGTAACTAAATTGCCGGAAGACAGAAGAGATTGAAAACGGAAACGCTATAAGCATAAGATGATTAGATATAATATTGTTTCTTTTTTGCATAATAATACATAAATTTTATTATGTATTGATTTAAAATTCGGTGGCTTCTTCGAAAATGTAATTCAAGTAAAAAGAAATAGTAAATTATAATAAGTTTGCCAAAAAAAATTCTTTAAAAATATTTACAATCAAAATTAATTTAATTTACAAATGGAGAGAAGAAACATGATAAATAATTTATGCGCATAATAAAAAAAGAGTTATGTGACTTCATCAAACTAATGAAGTTTCATCGCGGTTATAAATAAAATACAAAATTACAATATATAAATAATTTCTTATTCATATTCTAAGAATCAAATAATTCCTTATTCGTATTTTACGAATAGAATAATTCCTTATTAGTATTTTATGAATCAATCAATTATTCGTATTTGTACGAATAATAAAACCATTATAAAATTATAATTTCTTAAAAATATTTTCAAAAATTAAAAATAATGTATTAAAATTAAAAAATTAAATAAGCCAAAAGTTCCATGAGATACTTAAAAATATTTCGATTATCTTTAAATAGTTTCGAACATTTTTGAATAAATAAAATTAGATCAAATAATGAAAAGGCTATGATTCGAACAATACTTTTTTATTAAATCGTTTTTGATAAGTATATCATAAAGTTTTCGAAAAGGACAGACTATTATAGAAGATAACTATATTTTAAAATTGCAATGAATTGAAGCTTTTTTTAAAAATAATTAACTTAAAATCATGAGTTTAATCAAAATTAATTCTAGGAATTCTATAGCTAATTAAATAAAGAGAATATAATGTTAAATCAAAATATTTGTAATTTGTTATATAACTTTTATCCAGGAATGATTGAGGCATTCTTTAACAGTCAATCTTTTCCTAAAAAAATAAATAGAAACTTATTAAAATATATAGCCATCAGGACTAATTCAAAAATACAATTCCATTTCCATGATATAATACTATATTTAAAAAAAAAATACAATGACCTTATTCATCGATTAATCTTTATTCTATAAAAACTGGTGTACTACTCTTATGTTCTCTTTTTAGCTTTGTTCCAATTTAAAATATAGGCGTAGTAAAGGGGGGGGGGGGGGAGTAGGTTCCTTTCTGATCCTGTTTTCACAAATTCTAGGCTAATAAAAAAATTTCCCCACACACATCCCATATCCCTTTCTCAAAAAATATGTATATTTATATGGTTACATGTAGGGGTGGGACCAATACCAATATAATATTGGTTTACAATACCAATACAATATAAACCAATATATAATTAAATATTGGTATTGTTTTAACCAATACCAATTACCTAAATATATTGGTTTTGAAATATTGTTTAAATACAATTTTAACCAATACCAATACCAATATTAAAAATTTAAAATAGATAAATACATAAAATTATTTGGTTTTATCGTGGATAATTATATCGTGGTATATTTTTTTACTTTCATTCATAAACATATTACATCTGTTATTTCTTCCAAATATTCCTGTGATATCAATATTGGTGTTATTTATAATTATAGTTTATTATTATGGAAGTAAGTTTTCTATATGATATCTATCAATTTTATCTATTTATTCATTTAGGATATTATAATGAATGAAAACCAAATCGAGTTAATAAATATAGACAATGATGTTGATACTAATAATATTAACACCATAAAATCATTTTTAATTATTAATGTAAATAATAAAGCTAATTTAAATAATTTAATTATGGACTTTTTTATTCAAAATAATTTAGCCTTTTCAATGGTTGAAAATGAGTCGTTTAAAAATTTAATAAACTTTTGCAACCCCTCATTAACATTAATTTCTAGAAAAACACTTAAAAAAGAAATTATGAAACATTATCATAGTTCTTTTATCAATTTAAAATCTGTACTTTCTAAAATTACTTATAAATTTTCTTTAACAATGGACATTTGGTCCTCTCCAAATAAAATACCCTTTATGGGCATAACCATTCATTATATTGATAATGATTTTAAATTAATTAATCATTTATTAGATTTTATTCCTTTTAAATCAGCACATAATGCTATTAATATTTATAATATTTTTAATTCTGTATTAAAAGTAAAATTTGAAATTGATTTTTTTTGTATTTCATTAGATAATGCTAGTAATAATTTAGCATTTTTAAAAATTTTAAAACTAAAAGACGATTTTGATAATGTGTGCAAATGTTCTTGCCATATTATCCATTTGTCTGTCATGGCTGCATTGGAACCTCTAAATCCAACTTTAAAAAAAAAAAGAAATTTTTAAAAAATTTTTAAACTTTCTATCTCTAAATTTAATAAACTTGAAAAAATATATCTTGAAAAAAATCCAAATTTAAAATTTCCTCACCCTATTTTGGATATACTAACACGTTGGAATTCAACGTACCAAATGCTCGAAAGGGCTATTACTCAAACCTTATCTCACAATATATACCAATCATCAACAAAATACTAATGAAGAATATTATATTAGTGCCTTAGCTTGGAATAATATTGAAATATACCGAGAATTTTTAGAACCATTTAATTTTGCTACAGAGATGGCCTCATGTGCTAATACTCCATCAGTTTCAACAATCATTCCTTTATATTCCAGTATTTTTGAGCACGTTGAGAGTTATAATAATAATCCTAATGCTATTTTAAAGACAGCTTCATTAGCTGCCTTGACAAAACTTAATATATACTATAATTTTAATAAACACCTATATATTATTTCAACAATGATTGACCCAAGATTTAAACTATCAAGTCATTTATTAAAGCATAATAATATGTAAACTCTTATTGGATATCTTACTAATGAATACAATATTTATAAAATAAATAATAACAATTCAGCGGAACTTACAAATGAAGCACAAAATAACAAAAAATTGTCCTTTTATGACAAAATTTATCAGGTGAAACCTCATAATAATAACAACTTAGAAATAAGTAAATACGTAGATGAAGCCACAATTTCCAATGATACAAATCCATTAGATTGGTGGAAATTAAATATAAATAGATATCCAGTATTATCAAAAATTGCCAGAGATTATCTAGCAATTCCGGCCAACTCATCTAGGTCTGAAAGGGTTTCAGAAGGACGGTATGTTATAATAGACCAACGTTGTTCACTAGATGAGCATACTATACAAGCTTGCCTGTGCCTAAAAAGTTGGATGAGCATGCAAGATTCTTCTTAAATACATAAAATTATTTCCTCTTCTTATATTAAAATTATATCATTCTTTCGCATTATATTTTGTATAAATAGATAGTTATGTCGCATTTTTAGTTTACTTATTTTGCTATGTTCTTTGTGATAAATAAAATGGTTCAAAATCAATACGTTTATTATTGTTGATACAAAAAATACATGATTAAATCAAAAATTTTTATATTCACATCACCTAATAAATTCTTAGTTTAAAAAAAGAATTTGAATTCATTAAAATTCTGAGAGTTGGTTCTTAGCCCTGATTTTATGGTATCATGATTTTTTCCCATGTTTATTTAAAATTAGAAATTAAGGGTTTTATAATCACTATATTCTTTAAATTAGTAATTTGAATTTAAACCAATACCAATATAAACCAATAGTTACCAATATAAACCAATAGTTACCAATATAAACCAATAGTTACCAATATAAACACCAATAGCAATACCAATACAAGAAACAGAAAATATTGTTTAAACCAATACCAATATTTTAGACCCAATACCAATATAATATTTTGTTAATATTGGGTTTTTACTATTGGTTCCCAGCCCTAGTTACATGCCATTATCGCGAAATGCATTAACGCGAATGTCGATTACCGCGAAAAGAATTCCATGAATGAAATATAGCGAATACATTACCGCGAATATAATATGCGAAATAAATAAAGCGAATAATGCATTTGCGAGAATATGTTACAACGGCGAATACATTAAAGCGAATATATTAGCGCAAAAATATATAGCGAATGTATTACCATGCATCGCGATCGCTATAATAAATTTGCGTTGGTAATGTATTCGACGAAATATCTTTTCGCGGTAATTCATTCGCGATAATACATTTCGCGGATAAAGTTTTGTGGTATTGACTTGATATGATTACATCACTAAAAACAATCATTTGAAAGATAAAAAAGTAAATAATTTTTAAAAATAATGACTATAATTTTAGGGGGAAAAATATTTTAACAAAAAAGATGAAAAACGAAAATTTAAAAAAAAAATGTAATATAGAAAGGCTTGCAATAGGTGGGTCAAAATACCTCCATTAAAATGTATAAGGGGGGCGCACCTAATACTTCCAATTCCCCTCTAACAAAATACTGGGTAGTGTTAACGACTCGATTTCGCCAATTTAAAATTAATTACGCAAGCCTCGAGATTTCATTAATAAATGTCCAAACCTTTCTGTCATCCATGAGCAAAATCCCAGACTTGCGTATATATTTTGGTTAAAATATTAGGTTAACTGTTTTAAAAAATCAAATGGTTTAGCAAAACTAATCCTGGTTATACCTCCAAAAGTTCATATTTTAAATAGTCATTCTTAAAAAAAAATGATCGCGATTCAAAACATAGCTAATTAATTATTTTAAATAACATGTTTTTTTAAATATTAATAGTTTTAGGGTTATAGATTTAATCAGAGTTTAACATTTGCTCAAAAAAAATCTTCATTTTAAAAAATGGAAATATTTTTCAGAATGCTCAAACAAGATTTTTGATCAAAATTTACCTAAAATTTCAAATCATTTTTGTAAAAAAAATCTTTGTGATTTTTTTGCATAAAAAAATTCCCAAGATGAAATCACCATTTCAATTTCAAAAAAATTTTCAATTTTATGATCTTCAAGGATTTTTGCTAAATGATTTTTTTTAAACTCTGGATTTATTATTATTTTAAGATAGATTTGATGATAATTTTAGTGATAAACTTCATATTTATTTTATAAACTTGGTTAAGAAGGTGTCACAATTATCAGTTTATTGTGAAAATTAGATGATAAAATGAATTATACAAAAATTGTAAAACCCATTTTTTCAGTAAACCCAAACCCATATAAAAGATTTTAAAAAAAGAATTGGTTTCAGGTTTAATAATTTAATACAATGTTAAATTAAATATGAATACTATTCGAAATTCTTCAATTCCGATTTAAAAATAAATTTAGGTCCAAATTGGGAACAATTTTTTTAAGATTAGGTCCGAGTTAGTGTTGTTAAAAGGTACGATTTACATCGATTTAAAAAAACGGCTAGACATTTTAGCCAAAATATTATGTAAGCCTATTACTCACAGATGGCAGAAAGGGTTAGACTTATGCTAAATCTCGAGGCTTTACATAGTATTATTTTGGCTAAGATTTTAATCGAACCGTTTTTAAATCGACCCAAATCGAGTTGTTTAATATCACTAGTCCTACTTTGGAGAGTCCAGAATCGGGCATATTGGCGCAGAGCTAAAAATGAGAATGATCATATAATCAGTCACTTTTGCAAAAATATGAAATTTTACATTTTTTTTGCAATTAAAAAAAAGAAGAGGATTACGTATTTTTTTTTACTTTTGTTTGCACTCATCCCTTCTAAATAAGATTGGTTTTTCTTTTCATTATGTTGGGATTAAAACTTTAAAAAATAATATTTATTCTTATTCTCTCAGTTTCCAAGAAATGTATATCTCGGCTTAACTTTAACAATCGAATATTGTCAATGATAGTTAGTCCACTTCATTTATATCATATTTTATTATATTATTCAGCCCAGAGTTTGATAAAAAAACAATCTTCAAAAAATTTTTGAACACGTTTTTTTTTAAATTTAAGTTTCATCTATTAAATATTGTTTCTGCATGCAAATTACAAAAGATTTACCTATTAAAGATTTTGTCATTTTAAGGTAAAATTTGATCAAAAATCTATGTTCAGAAAAAAAAACCTTAAATGATTTTTTTTCAAACTTTGATTCAATCCTTTTAAAATCGTGGTCATAACTTTTATTAGCTTTAATTTTTTTTATATGGCGGCTAACTAAATTAATTACGAAATTTAAATCTAATGATCAAGCACTAGATAATGGTGAAAACTAAATGTTTAGTTCTTTTATAGTTTATATTTTTCACATTATTTGTTTATTTTTGCTTTTTTCACAAATAACTTTTTATTCTTCATTTCCATTTAAAAAAGTGATTGATTAAACTCTACTAATGAAGTTACTTTTAAGTGTGAAGTTGGGCAAAATTTTTAAAAATCTCTTTCCTAACAACGGCTACTATACAGATTGAAGTGCTAAAAATGGCATTAGATTCATAGTTAGTTTTCCCAATTGTTCGGTAAACTGCACGGAACTCTTTCATACTTATCATTCTTTATATTTGATAAAATTCTTATTATGCGCACAAATTGAACGTTTTGACGCAGCGTTTCAAAACGCAAATAATACATTTTAAATGCATTCGTTTAAATTGGACAGCATTTTTTTTTGTTTTAAATTTAAACGTTTCATTATTAAAAAAAATAATAATTAACGGTCCAATTTAAACATAGCTGCGTTTTTGCGTTTTGAAACGCTGCGTTGAAACGTACAATTTGTGGCACTATAAGGTTATTTTTAAGGTATATAACTTTTTACAACATAATTTTTATATTAATAACCAAAAAAAAAGAATGACATTATTTTAATACAATTTTAGTGTTCTTGAAAGTTTATATAATAAAAATCAAAAAGTTAATATTTTATTATTATCATCGAAAAATTTTACTTCTATATTATAATTAAATTAAATTTATCTAACGTTTTTTACCTTTAGAATGAATAAACAAATTTAATTGAATGAAAGTGAGGAAAGAGATAGCTTTTACCTTTTTATTTTGACAAAGGAAAAAAAAAAGTTAGAGAAATTTTTTCTTTTTAAAATATAAAATTTTCTCAATTTTGCAAAAAAAGAAGTGAAATTCAGTGTACTGGTTTGAATTATATAAATTTTTGGATAAATAATATATTTTAAAGGCTTATGTTAAATTTCTGGTATAAAATTCTGAAATTGAATACTTTTGATTTTAATAATAAATGCTTCTTTCTAAATTTTTTTAAAGAATAATTTATAATTATAATAATAGGTAGACCATTTTTAATCCCATACAGTGGTATAAAAAAATAATCTTTTTCATCATTATTAGCCAAAGTTTTAAATAAATTCTAAAAAATTTTAAATTATCAAATTTGTAAATAATTTTTTTGGATAAAAGTGTTTTCGATTGAATTTTCAACCGCAATGTTTTTTATAGCCATGACTAAAGCATGTACCCTATAAAAGTACTAGAGGTCTCGTAGGCCCGTTTTGATAAGGTACTATAGTATAACCCCTTTCACCCATAAGATATATATAATTTACTTAAATTTAATTTTGGCTCCCAACCTAAATTAACTTAAGATTTAGCACTATTTGTAGTATAAAACATAAATAAACATATTTATTGGAATAGGGAGCCGAAGAAAATCGCTTAATTTTATCAAAATATTGATAACTATTAAAGTTAAATATATTTATTAAGTTGCAAATTGCGACATCAAATGTTGAACTACGACTTGCGCCATATATTTAAAAGCAAAACAAAAAATTTTATACCGCATTTCTATTTTAATAAAGGTTATAAGTATAATGCGTTACTTTTATTTTCTCTAAATTTAAAACGTTCCAAAAAGATTAAAACCGAAAATGTTAATAAAAGATTTCTGGAATCCGAAATAGCAACTCTAAATATTATAATCTCGAAATATCTAAAATAATTAATTAAATATCAATTAACTTACTGGCTAGTAATTAAGAAAGAAAGAAGGCTTTTCCTACTCAGATTAGTTTGTGTCGATAAGGAATCAATAATATTTGGAATTAATATTTAAAATCAAATCTAAACGTAAAAGGTTTAAATAAATTTTTAAAATTAGTACCACATTTTTTTTAAAAAAATGAAAGTTTTGATATTTTTAAAAAATTTCATAATATGAATGATCTATTTTATGTATCTATTTATTTTTTATTTTTTTAAATTAACGTTTTTTTTAAACGTTATTATTGTTTTGAGGTTTTTTTATTTTTACAATATAAATATATTGAATATTTCCAATAATTTAAAAATGCAATAAAAAAATATATATAACTAAATATAATTTTTTAAAGAAATAAAAAATTGGAATCGAATTATATAAAATAAAATATAAATTGCTTTTAAAAAAATATATATATAGTATAAAAAAACGACAGTCACATATAAATCGATCAATAATAATATTGTCAATCTGATACCTGAAAATTTTTTTTATAAAGGTAAAAATTACCTTATTTAGATAGTAATAATATTGAGTATGCATTTTTTATAAAGTATTAAAATATATCAAAAAATATCCAGTGCATTATTCTCACTTTAAGTTAGTGAAGGCCACGGTATGGTCTAGGTCAGAACAAATGGCGCAAGTGGGCACGAATTTTTAAATGATTTTATCTAGTTGTTGTTAAGTTACTTTTAAAAGGTAACTATTTAAGGCTAAATTTCAATCATTTATAAAACCCATCATTTTTAACAATTTTATTTATCAGGAATTTAAATAAAAATATGATTTAATTAAAGAAAATAACTGCATCGATAAAATATACCACATAATTTCGCACCGAAAAAATATATAAATAACATTTTAACGAATACGAATCGAATAGTGCATTATTTATGATTAGTTTAAATTAATTGAATCGAATTATTTACTATTCGGTACGAATAATAAAATTTATTATTTCCAATTTATTTGGATTATTCGAATATTTTTATCGCGCCTCTAATTTTAAGCAGAAAAAAATAAAATTTAAATGCGAATTAATTAAATTTATAATGCCAAATAAATTTTATAGGCAAAGAATTCTAATTGTTTCTTCTTTATAAGACACGCGATTTTTTGACAGCAAATTAGTTCCAACTAAGAATACAAGCAGAAGATGTATACCTTGTTAATTAAATTCTGCCAGATTAATAGATTATTGATAAATGACAAATAGAGGTGGGCGCGGGTCATGAAATAACGCGAAACACGATAAGTCACGGTGTGAGTGTGAATAAATTTAAAATTATTAGGCGTGACTGGGCATGACGGGCCTTCCCAATATTTTTTCCAGGCGTGATTGGGCGTGTACATAAATTTCCCGTGAATCACGGAAATTTTAATTTTTTAAATTGTTCTTATATGAACATAAATTTGCAATTTTATAAATATATATTTTCTAATTTAATGTAGTTCTTAATTTTCCGTCTTATAAAATTTCAAATGAATGAAAAATAATAAATGTCTCAACCAGGGTTGCCAGGTCAAAATTTCCAAATTGTGGGAGAAATTCGGTATTTTGTGGGAGTAATATAAAAATTGTGGGAAAAATATAAAAATTGCTAAAAAAAAATTTCGGGATTTAGAATTGACTTAGTTATCCGCTTATTATTTTTTATAAATATAAAATTTCTCCTCTGCTTTTAGACCATCCAGCGTCTACATGAGCGGGAGGGGTAGGAACAGTTTGCATCCTATTTTTTGAGGGGGGTAGGCTGCTTTAATGGGGTAAGATAAATTTTTTGGGGGGTTATCTATTAAATTTTGAGATGAAACAGGACAAAATTTATTGCTGTAAAAATTAATACTTTTATTATAGAATTATTATAATACAATTCATCGACCAAATCTATATTGCAAACAATCATACACATTGTTTTCTAAATAAAACTTTCTGCTATCCTTTTAAATGTAATTTAAAAGGTTTAGATATTTCAGCAAGCTCATAATGCTATAATAATTAATTCATTGTAAATAATAGAGGTTTTAATTGAATTTATTATCTAAAAAATAAATTCTGTATATACACAAAATATCGATAGTTGGTAGTAGAGATAGATTAATTTAAGTTATCCTAGATAAATTCTCTGAAAAGAGTATCAATAAATTAAAAAGGCGAAAATAATGATAGACAGGCACAGCCGTCGAAGGCGGCGAAATTTTTTAGGGGGTAGGCAAAGGTTTTTGAAGGGGGTTTGCATCCAGTGAAAATCCTGTCATGTAGACGCTGAGACCATCTAACTTTAAGTATTCTGGGGAATCATAAAAAATGGAAAAAATTACAATCTCTTCAAACAAGGCTTCAATTATCGGTAATTTTAATATATTTATTAAATTACAAAAACCATCAAATGATGGTTTCTGTTCCAAGGTCATAATATTTATACACTTGTAAATAGAGTTATTAAAATCAAATCTCGATTGTAAATATTCCAAAATTATCTTAATAAAAATATTTGCTTCATTTAAAAATACGTTAATTATAGTAATATTTGAACATTGTAATATGATATTTTTAGCAATAGCGCCATAAAATTTATTATTTAAGTGTAGAGATGAACAGAGCTGTAGCATGATTTTGTGAATCTTTATCAATAAAGAATCTTCTGATTGCAATTGAATATTAACTACATGAAGTAGATTTCCTACATGTGAAACTAATCCCAAATATGCTTCTGAGATTTCATCCTCGAAAAAATTTTTCAAAATTTTAGGACAGCTTTTAAAATCTTTATTTAAGAAGTATTTCTTTAAGGGTTCGTAAAATTTTAAAATTCTCTCGATGGCAGGTATTAATGATAACCACCTGATAGGTACATATCGCAACAACTCACACCATTCTAAATCAGACCACTCCACCAATTCTTTTAATTCAGTGACTCTTTTAGTTGAGGAACTAAATTCGTTAAAACATTTCATCACAATTACTTCGACATCTACAGATAGTATATTCATTGCCTTCTTGCAAGAATTATGCAGTATATGGCATATACAGCCAATTGGTATTAATTCATTATTGTGCTGCCTCAATTCGTTAAATGCACTTTGATTTTTGCCAAAATTAACAGAGGCATTATCAGCGCAGAAAGCTGACAAGCAACTCATTGATAATCCTGAATCAGCTATATTTACCATAATGTGGTTAGCTATATCGTTAGATTTTTCTCTATCGGATGAAAAAAATTTCAATAGTTATATAGAAATGCCCTTATTCTTGATAAAATAGCGAAGAATCAGGGGAAATGTTTTAATATTTCCCTTATTTGATGCATCTGTTAAAATAGCATATGGATGTCCTTCTTTCAAATCGTCTAGAATTGACCTCTTGGATTCAGGTCCTAACACATTTGTGATAGCCTTGCTCATTTTTGTCCTACCACAAGTAAAGTTAGCACTTATTTTGGAGTCGTTAAATATTACGGGGAAAAGATTCGACCCACATTGTGATGACAAATAGCTCTGTGAATGTTGAACTACATGATAGATGTATACGATTTCCGCAAATGTAGTTGCATCTGTATTATTTATTATTTTTGAGAGTATTTTTGTATTGCAATAGATGTTGATATAATTCCCTGTACTGACTTATATGAATGAAATGATGATGATTTATTATTGAATAAAAATAAAACAGGATAGAAAGAAATTCACAACTAGACATGTTTTTCGAATAAATAGTTAAAAATAATTTTAAAAATATAAAAATAATCAAATACTGTCTCTCAAAATTATTATTTATATATTAAAAATATTAAAATGCTAAAAAAAAATTGTGGGAGAAATTAAAAAATTGTGGGAGCTTTTTGTGGGAGATTTCTAATTGTGGGAGTTTTGTGGGAGTGAGATGTATGTGGGTAAACTAAAATATTGTGGGAGACTCCCACTGATGGGGGGAGACATGGCAACCCTGGTCTCAACTCTTGTTCAGCAATGGAAATTTGGTAATAAATAAATTTAATTAAATATGTTTTATTTTCATTTATTTTTACAAAAATTTTTGTCAATATTGAAAGAATGCTCGGATAATCTGAGCGCGGATTCTCGTCGCACAATAAAAGTTTATTTGTGGAAACAAAAATTAGTAAAATTTTGTCAACCTTCTGAAGATGATACAATAATAATCAAAACCCTAAAAGGCAGGACAAAATTTCTTTTAAAGGAAAAATTTATTATGCAGCCACTACATAAAGCTTAATAAAGTCTTAAGTTTTTAATGACGAAGAAAAGGAAAATATATATAAAACAACCTTAAAAATGCGATGATACAAAATTAGATGATATGCTTAAGTCTTCATATTCGTCCGGCACATATAAAAAATATATTCTAAATGAAACATTTAGAGGATTCCTATATGATTCTGATGAAGCATCAACACCCACCGATAAAAGTTGTGAGAATGGACTTAAAAGAAAAACAAATAGCAATGACAATATTTTGAGGCTTTTGGAAGCAGGAAAATTTATTTCCTTTTTTTGAGAAAATTAATAAAATTTTGTCAGCCTCAGCAAGGCTTATAGTGAAATGTTATTAGCCAATCACCTATTAGAAAGGAGAACACAATTGAAACAAAAAAACATGGACAATCTTCGTTTCCAAATAAATTTTTTAATTTAAATTGTAATTAATTTGTGTTATTAATATGGAATTCGAGAAATAAAAACTATGATTGAATAAATTCAAAAAAGCGTAAAAATATAGCAATAAAGTTTTAAAAAATTTAAAAACGCCGTGAATTTTCGGGCGTGAACAAAATATTGTCTTTCGTGAGCGGGTGGGTCGGGTCAAATTTTTTTAGTAGAAACGTGAAAGGGCGTGAATTTTTTTATTACCACCGTGAGCAGGCGGGCCATATAAGCCTACCCTAAATATAAGCTTTATTTAACAAACAAACGTTCTACAAGAACGCTTTATATAGGTAATATTTAATAAAAAGTAATTTAAAATTTGGGAAATAATCAAAGATAATAAGAGATATATAATTTATATATTTTATTTAATATATTCTAAAATGTACCTAGTTACTTTTACAGTTACATTCCAAAATATAAAATTAGTTAAAGTTACTAGTTACATATTTCCATTGTAACTATTTTGTTATTTTTTCTAGCAAAAATGTAACTTACAGGTAATTAGTTATTTTAACAATACTAATTTAATAATTTTGTTAAATAATAGCGAATTCCACGCCCATTTACACACTTTTAACCATACTTATTCAGATAACAGCTAAAAAATCATGTTGGGTGTCTCCTGGTTCGACTTATTACTACACAGCCCGATATTTAGCTTAGACTAAAGCCTAAAAATTAAGAGAAAGAAAACGAAAAAAATACGAAAAATAACAATGCCGCCACATACTTAAAACAAACCAAAATATGGTGTCCTAGTTCAAAAGATATTTAGCCTAGGCTAAGCAGAGTCGAACCAGGACACATCCTCAGGGCTTAATTTTTTTTGAAAAGAATAATAAAAAAATTTAAATATTTTCGGAATCTTTTATTAATATTATAATGAATGATAATTAAAATTTTCTCTGATATTAATTAAGAAAAAACAATTAGTGATTTTTCTACATTTTTATTTAACCTTATAAAATGGCGTGTAATTTTTTATTAAAAATTTCAGACTGATGCAGGTTTGGGCAGAAAAATTCAATTTGAGATATGGATTCAAAGTCAAAAAATTTTTAAAAAATCATTTTAATTTAAAATACTTCTGGATATAATAAAATTTGACGATAGTGAACACCACCATTTTAGGTTCCGTTTTCTTGCTATTATTCACTACTATATCCCATGTCTTAAAGCGGTCCTCCTCTGAATTTTATTTATTCAACTACCAACTTAATAATTTTCTCACGTAATCATAATTCAAGAACCATGGGTCCATCAGCATGGCAGTAATGCCATGTAACTCCTTAAGACACTAACTGTTCTAGACACAAAGTTTTTGCAATATTTTGGCGGCTGAATGGCTTCCCTGACAACAACTTCCTCAGTGACTGTTAATTCATCGTTTTCATGATTTGTTTTTCATTATATGTGTTACTAGCATTATAACGATGAGGTTAAATTAAAAATAATAGAGTTTAAAATGCTATTCAAAAGAAAAATCTTTATAAATTTTGTTCCATGAAGATTTTTCATAATAAAAAGAAGATTTTTCTGACAATGCTCCAATTTTGTGATCTTCAAAGATTTTTTGCTCAAAATTTTAGGCTAAAATTTTTTTTTAAACTCTAAAAATAATCTATATTAGGCAAATCATGGTCCTCATGTTATTTTAATGATTGTTATATTATCTGAGCATATTATAAATATTAGTCATGAGACGTAGCTGCATTATAGAAACAGGGTTGAAAATCTCAAAGTCAAAATCATGTTCAAGTACCTTAAAAATAGGGTGCTAACTATATGCAGCATTTACAGAACTAAAAATGATAATACATTTTATCAGAGATGCGTCGATACCAGTGACCGACACCAAAAATAAAAATTATTCCCTTATTCAAATTTCTAAACAGACAAGGAAAAAGAGAAGATAGCTTTTAAATGTAAAATTCAACCCCATATATTGAATGCCGAATATATTGTCTTTAAAATCATAACCATCATTAAAACCGATACTAATAGCGTTATTAATTCTTTTCTTTTTTTTCCTATTTCTTCTTATAACGTTTATTTATGTTTATTAAGAATACACATATAAGAAAATAAATTAACAAGCTTCATAAAAACTCAAAGGCATTTTTGTGGCTTAAATTAAAAATCTAAAATATTTTTTGTGGAAATGAGGGCTGGGGAAAAAAATCTTATATTTTTTTTTATATTAAATTTATTTTAAAATAACTTGGTATAGGTGTCAGGTAGAAATCAATTTGATTTAAATCAATATTTTAAATAAAATTGTATTTACTGAATTTGATTCAAATACTTAATATAATGAAAGGCAACGACTTAGATTAT
Organism: Gordionus sp. m RMFG-2023; assembly: GCF_954871325.1. Lineage (NCBI taxonomy): Eukaryota > Metazoa > Nematomorpha > Gordioida > Chordodea > Parachordodidae > Gordionus > Gordionus sp. m RMFG-2023. Next base: position 44,042,559 of record NC_088776.1, read on the forward strand.
TCCAGAATTAAATAACTTTTATACGATTAAATACTAATGCACTGTAATCATTAATCATTACTTATGAGATAAATTTTTTTATATGTTGTTAATGTAGTGCTATCTGTTTTTCTTGGTAAGCGAAAAATAATTCCGCGGAAAAAAAATCCCCGAAAGTAATTCCCCAGAAAAAAATCCCCTGGAAAATAATTCCCAGAAAAAAAATCCCAGGAAAAAATATCTCCTGGAAGATAATTCCCCGGGAAAAAATCCTAAGAAAATAATTACCCGGAAAAAAATTCCCATATAAAATTATTCCAAGGAAAAAATTTCCCCGGAAATAAATTCCCCATTTTTTAGATTTTAAATTAAATATAGGGGAAAATAAATCCTCGGAAAAAAATTCCCCGAATAATTTTTTTTTAAATTATCAAAAATAACTCTGCTGCTAAAATAACGAAAATATTTCTAAAAAATTATATTCAGTATTATCTGAATTGGAAAAAAAAGTGAAAACAAATTTTTTTCCTAGAAAGAGGGAGATTATTTCCATAATCTGTTTTTCATCTAGATTTCAATAGATATTATGAAAACAGATCATTTATCCACATTATATTTACGATGAAATGGGGGGGGGGGGGGGGGGAGGGGGTATTTTAAACCCACACGCCACTAAGGTTAAAAAGATATATATAATATTAAATATGAATATTAGAACACTATTCTGTTCCATACGTTTATATCAGTCTGAATCCTGGGCAAAAATAACAAAATGGAAATTTTTTATATTAATACAATACTATTGATTAATTGTATCTGATTATATTTTTTCAAAAAAGTATTAATCCAACAAGGGCTTATTTTAAAAATGGTTGAAGACCTTTATCCAAAGACTACTTTCAAATAATTAAACGCTACCAAAATATATATTATTTATTCTAAAAAATATTCATATTTATTTTTATAAATATTATCAATTTTAAATATATTTAATTCATTTAAAAAAACACAGGAGTGACTATATTCTTAAAATAGAAACTTCAAAAATTTCCAGCTCCGGAAATGATATTACAAAATCCTAGTTTGTTTAATTTTCTAAAAATAATTTTATATTTTAAAGGATCAAAAAATAGGGGAATTATTTTCCGGGGGTAATTTTTTCCGGGAAATTATTTTCCTAGGGAAATTTTTTCCAGGGATTTTTTTTCTGGATAATTATTTTCCGGGGATTTTTCTTCCGGAGAAATATTTTCCTACATTTGTTTTTCTTTACAATAATAAAAAATTAATTTGTTAAATTAAAAAATTATTTTAATAATAATATTAACAATCACAGCATTATTCGTGTTCTAGGCATTGATATTGAATTTAATTGTTTAGAAGAAATTTTTCCTATACGATTTCTAAGTGTGGAATACACTCCAAATGAGAAAATACTATCTCTACTGAAGCTGTTGATTTTGCTATGATTCTATCCTGAATTAAATAGTTCTACTAACCATCATTCATATAATTTTATTAAATGGGTCAGATGTAGCTTGGAATTTTACCTTGATAGATAAGAAACTAGTGTTAAGATATAAAATTAGCCACGTTTCATTGCCATTTCGGTTTCATTGTATGCTAAATTTGAATTTCGGGGTTAGAAGATAAGGTAAGAAATGTTTCGTTCAAAGTATTATAATAATGTTGATTTTCAGCATTGTGGATTGCAAAAACAAATTTATAATAATTATATAATAAATTTATTTAGTCATAATCAAATTTTTTTTTAATTTAGTTTAGTCAAATAACAAAACAATTTTTAAAATGATCAGAATGCTTATTTGATTTATGTAATATTTTGTTATAAATAATTAATTCTCAGAAAATGGGTTTAAAACATTTAACTAACTAATAGAAATAGGGGGGGGGGGAGTAATTCTAACAATGTTTTGATTTTTGGGACATATGAATCGAATGATACAAAACTAATAATCAAGATATTTTAAATTAAGGGTATTAGAGAAAATGATTATTACCTTAGCACATACACATACGCAGGAATTTAGTCTGGGGGGGGGGGGGGGGTAATAAAATTTTTTAAGAAATATTATTGTTTTTTAAAAATATCAAGCACAAATTTATTAGGACTAATAACTATTTCTAATACACAATTTTAAATTAATGTAAATTATAAAAAAATTATATGTAAACAATCACTTAAATGACCCAAAATAGAAATTTGAATTTTTTGAGCTTTAAAATTTATATATATAAAGTATAAAAAATTTAAATGTTAGAAATATAAATTAATACACAAAAGGAATAATTGTATTTTGTATGTTATATATTTACAATGTAAAATCCAATCTTCATTGGGATTGAGCTAATTTTTCAATTATCTCATCCTTGCTTGTTGTCAAATGCCTATGGATATTCAAAAGATCCAAACCTTTAAATCTACTTTCAAAAGTTGTACTTCTTGGTATGTTTTTCAGAGACCTGGGGCTCTGTTATTCTTCTTAAAAAAGAGAATGTTCTCTCATTAGTTTACTATTGGGAAGAGTTGCTAATATATATAAACCCTTTTAATACATTGGGAATATAATCTAAAATGTGTTTGAAATAATGCAGAGCATCCATAGCATTTTTTGGGACTGTATCAACCATAGTTAATCTTATAAACATAGTTATTCAGCTAATAAGGCATCATAAGATACTTTAACATCTTCATGATAAAAATCTAACAAATATTTTTTTTCTATCACCATCTGAAAAAGGTTGGGAAGGCTTTTATGGAAATAATATTTGCAGATTGGTAAGTGCTGCATAATGAATTAAAAACGAATTCATTTATTTGGTTTATAAATGTATTTGTATCTAAGATATACTCTTTTACTGATCCTATATTAATGTTTTAACTATGAGCTTGCCTGGCTGCAAGTCGAGTGAGACAAATATTAAACATGTATAGCTCTGCTTTTATCTTAACAATAACATATAAAACATGAAATTCTTCATAAACATTAGCCCTAATTTCCTTGAATTCTAATAAAATGCTCTCCGCTATTCTCATCTTCTTAATCAAGTCATCATGTTTTTGAAAAGTAATACATAAAATAGTTGTACATTCTAATGGAATAAGCATTGAATCCAATAATTTTCTTGCTTCTAAGGAAAAATTTCTTTCAGGCCATTGTGATATGTCAGTAAAAGCAAATAATGGGCTCTTCTAACTCCATAAAAGCTGTTACTGCATGGCGGAGACTCTATCTCGTAGGACAAGGTTGCAATTTCATTCTCCCTGTTGGACAATTTCAGAATAATTATTATTTGACTAGAAATTTAAAAATGGTAGATAAATATTACGCCACTAAAAATTTGAAAATAATAAGATAATATTACGCCGGAGAACTTTAAATCGAAATTAATTGATAAACTTAGTGATGAATGTGATAATAAATGTAATTAAATATATATTTGATATGAGATAGGAATAAATATTAACAAATATATATTTGATATGAGATAGGAATAAATATTAACAAATATATATTTGATATGAGATAGGAATAAATATTAACAAATATAAATTAATATGTACTGTGTAAATTTAATTCAAAACATTTCCATATTTATTAATTTATTTGAAAATAAAATTATTTGACTTGTAAAAAGTTGTTAAAATAACATATTTATATATTCTTATCAATTTTCACAAGTTAAAATTTTTATTTACAAACGAATTAAAAAATATGGAAATGTTTAAATTAAATCTGCACAACACTCTAAACAAAGATATTTTTGAAAAATATATCCGGCATCTGCATTTTTTCGCTTTTGGGGGGAGGGGATTTGTTCCCCTGCCCCCCCCCCTGCTGCGCACGCCAATGCCTTAGCATTTTAAATTGGGCTAATATATCAGGACACACAAATGGGAAATAACAGCAGCTAAAATAATAAAACCACCATTATTTTTTTAGTAAAAAAAATATTTTAATTTGGCTCAAAAGTTTTATTTAGGACATTATGGTATTCATTTTAGAAAATAAATGATTCTCTTTTCGATTCACTGAAGGTAAATTTTTTTTTAAACAGTATGCAGATTAGAGGTATACAAATAGTAAAATTTTCAGACCCGGCCCAATCAAATTTGTACCAGGCCCGTTTTCAATTTTTTAGTAAGGTAGCCTGGCCGGTTTTTTAAAATACAAGGTCTAACCCGAAATATATGTAGTTGAACATTAAATAAACAACTATTTATGATAAATAAACAACTATTTATGATATGGGGGGGGGGGGGTTAAATTAACAACCCCACACTTTATGAAATATAACTTCTATCAAATATCACAATTCATTAATAATCCATACCAATAATTTTTTTGCCGTCTTGACCCAAATAAATTTTTCCCCAACCTGGGCATTGCAGACCTCTAATGCACATAGTATCTAATTTTTAATTGACAGTCGGCTTTTTATTTCAAAAAATATTAAATTAGCGAATGACTTATCAATAAAAAAAATTTCATTTTCTGGCCGGGTCTCCTGAAACATTAACTTTTTGCTTAAAAGATAAGGTTTAAAAAAATTTATGATGCATGACATTTTTCAATTTAAATCTATACTTCTCTGATTGAAATATAAGTTTTTAATTTACATCGATTTAAATAAAAAAACCCAAAAGAATCGATCTTTTAAAAAATTTTTCAAAAAAACTCACAAATTTTGCCAACCCTAGTTTCAAGTATCGGTGGTATCAGTATCAGCAAAAGAATTGGTATCATTGCATCTCTGCATTTTACTTTATTTTCTTGTAATTTATTTTTAAAAACTTATTATAAATTTTATCATAATCATTTTATATTTAAACGAAATTTATTAACTGATAAATTTTATACCAAATAAAATATATTTTGGTAGTGTTGCTAAACGGCTCTCCACTATTTTTTGAAAACGGCCAACCCAATATTTTAGCCAAAAAATTATTACGTAAGGCTGGTATTCAATTTTGTTCCATTGTTGAAAATAGAACTATTTAATTAAAAAGTAAAAGAACTCTTCTGAAAAATGGATATGGATCAGTGGCGTATCCAGGATTTTCTTATGGGGGGGGGGGGGGGGAAGAACTTTTGGGGGGCTTCGCCCCAAACCTCCTTTACCTGGCCAGTTTTTCCGCGGCCTTCGGCCGGGTCCTATGTTTTAGCTAATCTATTAAATTATTCATAATTTAATAATAATTATATTTCTATTTTTAACTATTATTTACTAATTCGTGCTTATGAATATTACAAGCCTATTTTTTATTATTTTAAGTTAGGTATATTATATTCAATAAAGTTTTTTTAAATGTAAAGTTGAAATAAAGTTTAATGTCATTTTTTTTTATAAAATTTGCTTTAAAAACTAGCCTCAGCTTAAATTCTCATACAATATAAGTAGAATATAATTTTTTTATTGAAAATACTAATAGTAGTGTGTATAAATATTGACTAGAAAATAATTTAAAAAACAAGTTTTTTTTAACATCTTATCAAATACAATATTATACAAAAATTTTTATTAAATACCATAATTATAATGTGATTTTTAATTTTCGTGGGAATGTTGCCAATTCATCAAGAATTTCGTTTGTCGTTAGAACCAAATCTCTGTAGATATTTAACAGAGCTAACCCATTTAGCCGAGATTCGGAAGTAGTACTTCGTAAATATGTTTTCAACCTTCTCAAGTTGGAAAAAGTCCTTTCATTCGTACTTGTTGTAATAGGCAAACATGCAAGAATATAAAACAACTTCAAAATATTAGGAAATTGAGCCAAGGTTTCTTTACACCGATTGAGCGCATCAATAGCATGCTCAGGTAAAATAGCTAAACGTTGTAAATATTTAGACCACAATTCGAATTCACTGATTAAATTTATTTCAGTATCAATATCATAGGAATAAAATTTTGCTAAATAGAAAACGAAGAAGGATCTTTGGGTAATAAAACTTGAAGATTGTAAAAGACTTGTTTTTTATCTAAAAACCGTACTTTTATTTGCGATAAAAAAGTATCTAAGAATGGGATGAAAATGGATATTTTATAATATTCTTCAGTTGAGCCAATATTTATTTTACATCTCAATAATTGCCTAGGTGCTAGACGAGGTTTAATTAGTATTATATCATAAAATTTAGCCTTCGATTCAACGTCTAGATAAATATTATGAAAATATTCATCTACATTCAATCTTATTGTATCTACCTGTTCATATATATTTTCCACCAAATCAATAACCTGAACCAAATCTAAATTTGGTTTTTGTAAATTTCTACAAAGTAGTGAGCTATAGGAAAATAATTTATTGATGCTAGCAGCAATAATAAACTCTGATTGGCCTTATTTAACTTTTGTATTTCTATTTCTTCTGTTCTACAAAATGGAAGTAAAAATGACAAATATTTAAAAAATTATAGATATTTATTAATAATTAAAATACTTATTAATTCTAACTCACTAATAATTTTGAATTTAATAAAATAATTATATATAATAATAAAATAATAAAAATTACCGTTTGATTTCAAGCTCTTTGACTAAAAATTTTTCCATTTTATTAATATTTTTGAATAATGTTAATGTACTCACAAGGAAAGAAAATTTTAATAAAAAATTTATTTATAAAAAATAAATTTTATGTTGGAAAATTGATATTCAAATATTTGTAAAATTTTGATTGGGAGGGGGAGTGGGGGGGGGGGGGTAAAATTTTTATTAGCTTAATATGATATTTATGAAAACAGTCAAATTTGCGATGGGGGCCCCCATTGGTTACGCGCCTGATATGGATTATTATAATAATTATATGACGGTATACTAAATGGGTAATTAGTATTGGGAAGCAAAAGTACTTATTTATTATTTACGCATGCACTGAAGAACGCTTTTTACATTTTCCCTGGAGACCGTAATTTTTGAATTTTTTTTAATCAAAAGTTCACGTAAAATTCTGAAATTGATAAGCGAGGAATAGATATTAGCTTAAAGCCTATTTAAGACAAAATTAGATTTTAAAATTTTAAATTTTAATCAAAAAATGATTAAAGTTGAAAATAAATAACAAGCTGCAGAAGGAAATATATTGAGGCTAACATAGTTTACATTTAATTTCTTTATTTAGCGGCTTAGATATATTATCTTAAGTTCGTAATTCAAGAATGTGATAGTGGATAATATTACCTAAAAATTCATTATTCCTTCTTCCTTTCCCAGAAAAATAATAGTCAAGCATCCAATTCGAATTTATTGAGATCCAGTGTAAATCCCCCCCTCCCCATCCACATTATAAGATTTAGAGTAATAAAAGTTTTTCAATACAATTTTAAAAAAATAAACAAGTATGATGATTTATAAACAGCCATATTACCTGGGATCCGATACCAATAATTTGGTTATAAAGTTTTTGGCTCCCTGGCTCACCTTAGAAAAATATTCGTCATCGAATGAAAAATCGATTTTAACTATATTTTCGAAGGTCTCTTGGCGGTTAGATCCTAGGAATGGGGAAGCACCACTTAAACTTTATTTTTATTTTTGACAAAAAAAAATGAACAATTATAACTTGATAATTAATTGTTTGGTAAATTTTATTATACATAATTATATAAAATTTTAGGGATAAAAAATATATCATTTTAAACAAAAATAAAGGCATAAATAAAACTTACAGTATATATGTTATGACACCCAAGCTCCACATATCGGTGGCTAATGATATCGGATCAAAGTTTATAATTTCAGGAGCTGTAGAAATATAGGTTTTGGGAAGAAAGGTTATTAGCAAAGGTGTTTGTTATATTATTTTACAATTAATTTAAAAGTTCAAAATTTTTTTTAGTTTATTAACCTACGAATTCGGGTGTACCCATCATTTCCCTAGGCACGTTTGTCCCCTTGAGTTTCCTGGCCAATCCAAAATCTATTATTTTGATATCGTTCGTTGTTTTATCTTTGATCATAATATTTTCTGGCTATAAAAATTATAAGTGGCTATTATTATTTTAAAAACCTTATAGATTATAGATTTTAATGACATTAATCAAATGCAAAAGAAAAATTCAGATTATATTATAAATGAATAAAAAAATAAAAATTAAATATCGAATTTAAAAAAGAGAAACCATTTTTCAAATTAAATATGGAAGATGATTTAATAAAAGCTTTGGTGCATATTAACTTATGTGTTTAATTCTTATATATAGAGTCCTGAGCCCATCATCGGACTTGTTTTTCAGGCTGCGCCCCACCAAAAATTTTTTTTATTCGACCATTTTCAAGGGTCTAAGTCCGATCCGAAAAAAATTAAAAATTTATATTTTTCAAGGAAAGAAGGAAAATTATGAGCGCTGTAGGAAAATAAGAAATTTTGGTTATTCTAAGAAAAGAAGATTTATAAAAGCCTTCGGAAAATAAAATAATTTTTTTGTCGAGGTTTGGCTTTGGAATCCATCCCAAGTAAACCTTTTTCCAAGTCTGGCATCCTATTTTGTCGGATCGAGTTCGGTAGAGTCGTGAAATGTTCATGTAGAACTTCTAATAAATTTAACAATATTTACCAATTTTAAATACAATAGTGATCTGCATCGAGCCTAATTTTTCAAGCCTGGTCCGAAATTTTGTTTAACAAAGTTTTGCTGTGAACACGAATATTTTTTAAGAAAATTTACAAGCCTGGCCCGAACTTATTTAAATATAGAAATTAATTTTTATAATTACTCAAAATAAAAGGCATATGTTATATGGCTTCCATAAATAAAATAAAATATTTTTATTTTATAATATAAAATTGATAAATTTAAATATATTTGAAAAAATTTTCAAAGACCGACCCGACCCGGCCCAAATTTAATTTTAAAGTATTAGGCCCGACTCGATCCTAACCCGATTTTTTTAAAAAATTAGGCCCGAGCCCAGCCCGGCTGGCCGGGCCTAATATACAATGTTAAAAGCAAATATATTGCTAACTAACTTTAAGATCCAAATGGCCGATATGCTTTGAGTGTAGATGACCTAACCCCTGTAAAATTTGTTTAACGTATTGTGATGCCTCCCTATCGTGCAAAAATCGGTTCTCCAAAAGAATATCGAATAATTCTCCGCCTTTAACCCTATACATCGTTGGTTTTAAAATTTCAATAAAAATCGATTTAAATATATTTATACAAGAATTGAAACCTTTATACCTTTTTTTTAAAGCCATATCAAAATAAAATCGAAGTATTTATAATCAATTTTTAAAAAATTGTTTTCATTCATTCGATTGGCCATGTTTAGAAATTAGTGAATAAAACCTGACTTTCAAAAACTGATACCAACTATTGTTGGTGCGAGTATACAATGTGAAATCTAACCAAGGGCCTAGAGGACTAGCCAGAATCGAAGTATTAAATAGTAGTGTTGTTAAACGGCTCGTTTTGAGCCGATTTTTAAAAACGGCTAACTCAATATTTTAGCCAGAAAAATATTATGAAAGCCTAGATATTTTGCCCATAGATGGCACATAGTATTGAACATCTATTGGCGAAATCTCGACGCTTAGGCAATATTTTCCTGGCTATAATGTTGAGTTAGCCGTTTTTAAAAATCGGCTCAAATCGCGCCGTTTAACAACACTATTAAATAGCATATAACATCCTTACCTTATGCCTACAATTAATAATTAGAGCCTTATTAGAGATGTAGATTAAACTGGGATAGCTCCATCTGGTCGGTCTTTTTTAAATGTCCGTTCTAAGTCGATTCTTTAAAAAAATATTTTAATCCGCTAATATGACAATATCTCTACATAAATAAATGGATACATTTATAATGTGTGAATCGTGCAAATTTAAGCAAAAGGGAAAAAGTATTTTATATATTAATTTTTATATTTTTTTAATATTTCTAATTCATATTTATATTTAAATTACAATTCGAGGACCAAAATAACGTTGCTAGAATTATCGAAAACTTCCTTGAGAGTTATAACGTTGGGATGCGAATCTAACTCTTGGAGAATTCCCACCTCTCTCTTGATGTCCTCCATGGACAATCCTCTCCTACTGGCCTGAGCTCGCTTCTTTCTTATAAACTTGGCGGCGTATTCCTGACCATCAATTTTGCTTTTGCATCTTCTGACCACAGCAAAGTGCCCACTAATTAATTAAATTTACAGATGAATAAGAATAGATTTATAGATAATATATCAATTAAAGAGCCGGGCTGGCCCGTCCAAATGGCAACCCCGCATTTCAAATATTAAAACGGGCGGGGGGTATTAACTAGTCGGATAGGGTAATTAGTAAATAAAAAAACCGCACATTTCATACATAAAATTGCAAATCTCAGATATTGAATTTGATCAATATTTATTGAAATAACAATAGACTTACTTCTTTTTATTTTATTTTAAGAACTACCTAACTAAATAATCTTTAAAAAAAATATTAAAAAATTATATTCCATATTTTATAGAAAATTATAGACCCATCCAGAAATTTTGTAAAAATTTAATGGCGAGCGGGTTTTTAAATTTTGATATATTTTTCTTGAATTTCAAGTAATATTTTGATTAAATACTATTTGTTTGTATTGAACAAAATATTAAATCTATAAATAAAATAGTCAATTCACAAAAAAATTAAACAAGCAAGTTGTTTATACTATGATATAATTCCTATTACAAAAACACAATAGAGTAGTGGCGTAGACAAAGGGGTTGACCCCCCCCCCCATAACCTCCGAAATTTTTTTTTTATTGCGAATAATTTTATTTAAAAAACGGTAATAAAATAATATGTACGATATCAAAATAATATATATATTTAAAAAAAACCAAGCAATAATTTTCAATTTTAAATGAACATGGTTTAAATTAAAAATAATATGAACTAAATTATTAAATAATAAGTGGGGGGGGGGGGGGGGACTATAAAGATATATTATAAATAATAGTAGAGCCTAGAATGGAGAAAAAATATAATCTGCATATCTCGAATGATATTTTTTGAAAAACAAATTTAATAATAGTTTTAAAAATTTTAATTTATTTTTTATAATTTCGATTAATTTGGTAAAGATAAACAGCAATCTTTAATTTTCTTTTGCCGGTTGAGTCTGAATTGTTGATTACACTTGAAACGCGAGATGATATTAAGAAAATTCAAGATTTTACTCTATGGTGATTCCACGTCATATCGACCAAAATAACGAGATTTTCGGCCGAAAAATGAATGAAACTTGGCATGTTAGTTATTTATGTTGTAAATGTTAATAAAATAAAATAATAAAGTGCTAGCTCAACCAGATCCAAAGATATACGCCTTCAAAGTCGAAAATCGCGAAGTGCGTGATTTCATTAAATCTTGTTATTTTAAAAAATACTTATGATAGAGTTACAAATTACATATCATTTTATAGCCCTTAAAATTTTACGTTGGAAAATATTTTAAAAAAATTAATAGTGTTTTCTTATTTCCGGTAAAAATAAAAAATTAACATTGTTAGGAAGGGATTTTTTTTGGGTGTTAATATTCACTATTACTACCTTTATATTAAACGATTTAATAAAAATCTCGATAGCCCTTTTTTGTTTTTTTATTTTTATAAATAAAAAAATGTAATATAGATGGCGTTTTATTAAAAATTTTTATAATATATAATTTTTAATAAAGATATGAATAGTATTATGATTAAAATTAAAAAACCAATTAAGTATAACCAAGAATGATGTCCTGGTGCGATATGTAAGCAGGCAGCCCAAGATATTATTTTATTGACGCTATATTGTAAAATAAACATATTTTAAAATTTTATATTCAAACTATTATAATTTTGCACTTATTAATAAAAATTCCTAAGGCCATAATTTGTAGATATATCCTTTCATTGTTGTGGATCTACTATCGTTATTATTTGAAAATAATGATTTTATCAGCTTATTATAAATTTTTATTCCTATCATCTCTACCAATCAATCATCATATATTTCAAAACAAACATTTTTTACAACCAAATGAATTTATGATAATTTGTGATTTTCTGAAAATTATGCATTTATAATCCAAGACGCTGTTCAAGGATTCCACTGGAATAATAATCAAGCCACTATCCTCCTATGATAGCATATTATAATAATAAGGGCAATATAGAAATCCTTAATTATATGGTAATATCAGAGTCACTTCAACATAATGTTATTGCAGTACATTTATACCAGACTAAAATGATAAAATTTTTGACCAATAAATTAAAAACAAAGTATATTACTGCTCTGACGGATCAGCCTCGCAATATAAAAACAGAAAATTTTTTATAACTGAGTTATCATAAATCAGATTTTGGTGTAGCAGCTGAATGGCATTTTTCAGCTACATCCCATGGAAATAGTCCATGTGATGGCCTTGGCGGAACATTAAAAAGATTAGCAGCACGTTCAAGCCTTCAGCGCATTTCTGGACACATTTTAACACCAGCTGATTTATATCAATTTGCAAAACAAAACATGCCATCAGTAAATTTTACATATATAACCAACGAACAATACAATTTACAAGAGATTAAACTACGAGAAAGATTAATTTAGCTCGTCCCATTCCAGGAACTCGGGAAATACATACTGTATTTCCTACTTAAACAAAAATATATTCATATGCAGAGGACTTTCAAATTAACAATATCTCAAATGCCGATAATTTGTCTTTTGCCGATATTAAAGGATTCGTAATATGTATTTATGACGATTTTTGGTGGTTAGCGACAATACTAAAAAAGAATGAAATTAATAAGGAGATATATATTTCCTTTTTACATCTCCATGGACCATCACCATCCTTCTTTTACCCCACAATTGCGGAAAAGATATGGTTACCCATTAATCAAATAATAACAGTAGTAGATCCTATTACAGTGACAAGACGTACCTACAAATTATCGTCTCAAGAAATTCTACTAATAAGCACAAAATGGGATAAGATTAAAACAAGAGGTATTTATTTTTATATTGTTTGTGTATAAAGTTTTAAAATATGTTTATTTTAAAATATAGCGTCCTAATATCATATCTGTATAGGCTCCCTGCTTACATATCGCCCCAGGACATCCTTCTTGGTTATACTCAATTGATTTTTTAATTTTAATCACAATACTATTCATATTTTTATTAAAAATTATATATTATAAAAAAATCCTATATAAAGCCATCTATATTGTTTTTTTATAAAAATAATAAAAATTTAAATAAAATTGAAAAAACAAAAATGGCTATCGAGATTTTTCATTAAATCGTTTAATATAAAGTAAAGGTAATAAACATTTTTTAGTGAATACAACACCCAAAAAAAATCCCTTCCTAACAATGTTAATTTTTTATTTTTACCAGAAATAAGAAAACACTTGAAATTTTTTAATTTTTTTTTATATTTTCCAACGTTTTTAGGGGCTATAAAATGATATATAATTTGTAACTCTTAAGTATTTTTTAAAATAACAAGATTTAATGAAATCACGCAATTCGCGATTTTCGACTTTGAAGGCGTATAGCTTTGGATCTGGTTGAGCTAGCACTCTAAAATTTTGATTTTATTAACATTTACAACATAAATAACTAACATGCCAAGTTTCATTAATTTTTGAGATGGTCGGCCGAATCGCTGGTCGATTTGTCATGGATCATTAGATAATGATTTATCCGGATAGTATGATAAGTTACTTTGTGATGTCGATTTTTGGTATAAAAATCTTGACAGAATAGAGGACTCTTTATGACCAAAAAATGTATCAGGCCTTTTCCTGTAATTGCACTTTAGATCCCTGACTAATATCAAAACTTTGTTTTTTTATTTTAGCTACCTTACCGATTAGTACTTTCACTAATAAAAGGTCTTTTTCAACTTTGAAAAGGTTAAAAACTATTTAAGAAATAGCACTGGTGAAAACCGTTAAATGGATTAGCCAATTAAATATGTATAAGGAGATTATTCTAGATTAAATTTGATTTTAGATAATTAGCCAAATTTCAGAGAACGTAGATCTCTCTTTATATTCAAATCAAAAAATTGCAATATGATTATAATATGTTCCTAATCATAAAATTTTTGTATGCAAAACTTAATTATAATAAATTCTTAGTAATAATACTTATATATTTTCTATATTATACTATTTTTAATAAAAGTATTGCATTTAATAAGAATTATTTATATTATGATAATATAATCATTAGTATTAATTATAATTGTTAAATTATATTTTTTAAATAACTTATATTTTTTTAACAGAGTTATTTCATTAAATTTTTAATATATAATAATCTGTATAAAATTTATACATTTTGAAATTTATTTTATTGTATATTAGCATTAAAATAAATACATAGTTAATAAAGGGATGTTATTTATACTAAAGTATTTTAATAATAAATAAAATTTATAATGAAATTCTCTGTAAAATTTTGTTATATGCAAAAATTAAATTAAAATAATTATTTTTCATAGAATAAGATATATTGAGTGATTATACCTAAAACGAATTATTTGTTATTCGATATTCGACTCGATTCGATTCGTATTTTACAAATACGAATCAATTATTCGATTCGAAAGTACGAATTCGAATAAGGAAACTATATTATTCGTTGAATAATTTTTTTTCTATTATTCGATCGAATTATTCGAGATTATTCGACTAAAATAATTTATAGTATATTAATAAATGTTGAAAAATAATTATATATATATATTAGATAATTAGGAATTACTTGAAATTATTCTTATTTAATAAAATTTCCTAGTGGAATATTGAAGAAGCATTTTATATTTTAAAAATTTTAAATAACTTCATAATCCAAAACAACTTCAGAAAATTCTTTTATGGATGAAGGTATTTATTTTATGGAATTAATAACACATACACAATTATAATAAACTAGTAGCTATCCCGTCAAGAATGACGGGCGATGCAGATATTTCTCCTTCGTTTGATGATGGAGAAATCATAAATTTTACTTTTTGCCTAAATTTTTACCACTTTATTTGTAAAATATTGCTAGATATGAGTTTTGTATTTTTAGATTGCATAGCTTTTTGACAATCTATTATTCCCTACAATTATTTGCACTCAAATATAAGCTACTAATAATTTATTAACATTTTTAAAATAATGTTGGGGGTAATTTAGAAATTTTATGAACATATTAAAACCTATAAATCCAAATCATTTTTGTAAAAAATATTTTATAAGTAAATCTTTATAAAATTTAATATAAGTACATGTACATGTAATAGTATTTTTTAAACTTATATTAAAATTCACTAAAATATGTATTATCATTTTGCGATAAATTTTTTAAAAGAACTCCGAAGTATAGTTAAAAACTTTGTGTTTGAAGAATTAGTTGTTGTCAGTCATGTCATATACATGATATAAATATTATATTTATTTTTCTACATTATATATAAATATACTATGTATGTATGCTTCTATTTTATCTTACTAATAAAATTTGTTTGTCTTTTATCCATAGTTAAATTTTACAAAATAAATTTTATAATCGATCTTTTTAAATTTATTGTTAAAAAAGATTTTCGAATCGAATCGAATATTCGACGAATCAAATCGAATAATCATTTTATTATTCGTACGAATACGAATAATGAATTATTCGATTTAAACGAATACGAATAATTCTATTATTCAATTCAAAAATTCGAATCGAATACGAATAATGCAATTATTCGATTCGTATTTTTTATGAGTGATCATAAATGGGAGGTTTGAGGGGAGATTTTGATTCTTTCTACACCGAATGGATTGAATTAATTTACAATTAAACATTACATTGATAAAATTTTTAGAATAATGCTTTCAGTCGCTATTAATCATAAATTTGGCCAAAATTTTGTTATTAATATTTTTTCATTTATGCTGGCTACTTAAGTGGTTAGAGACTAATAAAGCACAAAATATTGGTAAATTTTAGAATTAATATTTCCTATTGTTCAGCCAATTTTAACAAAAATGATATAAAGATAACTACTAAAAAATTAATATTTAACCCGGCCGAAGGCCGGAGGAAAGGTAATTTGGGGGCGAAGCCCTCAAAAAAATTTTTTAAAACCCCCCTATAGATAAATCCTGGCTACGCCACTGCAATAGAAATATTATGCACAATTGATATACAAAATAGTTGCTATAGAAATAAAAAGTCATAGAGTATCGGACGGTTCCGGAAATTTATGCAAAAATTTTTAGAGGGCCGAAACGGACCATGAAACAAAGTTATGATTGTATATAATAAAAATTTTCCTTTTACCCAGGATTTTGAAAAAGAAAAAAATTGGTAATTATTATATTCTTATCAATCAAAGGTCAGATATCCTTTTTTTTAAATAGACAATTTCAATTCCTTTATAAATATATAAACTAACAACAAATCAAATAATAATTAATTTTATAATCAATGGTTAAAAAAACGTCTTTAAAAATAAATAAATTAGTGACACGATTGTTTAAAATAAAAAGCTAACATTAAAATAGAACCGGATAATTACATAGTATAATTTTTGACAATTCCTTGATGATAGATAAAAGGTCAACGAAATATAAATATTATAAGCGGCATGTGCGATCAAGGTTTTAAAAATGTCATAATAATTTGATTTATATATTTTTTAAAAAATACATTATTTAATTATGTGTTAAATTGTTTATTTTTTTATTAGGAAAATCTAAAAAACCTCGTAATCGAATATTATTATTTCGAATTCATCGAATTATGAACAATGTATTATTCGATTTCATTTGAGGAATACTAAGCGGTATTAGAAAATACGCCATGAGTTTTAAATTTGCTTCAATTTTAAAATTGGATATCATGTTTGTTGCAAAAAGTTTGGATATAAAACGAATAATCAAATAAAGTACCTACATATATGGTATAACTAAAATAACTATAGTTGTGTAATGGTTTCATTTTATAGCCGTCCGAAAAAAGTTAAACCGAGATTTTAGCCGAAAATTATAATATCCAACTCGAGATTTTATTTGAAAAGATGGACCAACCTTGCGAAGCGGGAGAAGATATTAGCTCGAAGCTTAATGCGCCTCTAATATTTTAGGCGTAGATTGAGCCCAATTAGCAGGTTACCCTAACTTTATTGATAACATTCTCAGGAAATCATATAAGTCTGAGGAAGCTGGGTAATATATTGAAAACTATGATTTAAAAATCCGCAATTTTTAAGTAGTTTGGAAGAGTGAGAAGGTTATAAAGGGGAATGTCGTATAAGTGTTATACTGTTATACCTAAATATGTATTATAATATATAAATAATTATGAGATTTTAAACAAGATAGTACACTGATAAGAACTTGAGACGGGTCACTGGATTGTATCATCCATAGTTATAAAATACAAAAATTTTACCTGAACGTGTTATATTTCATAATATAGTTAAATATGAAAATTTTATTTTCAATATAATCCGAGAAAAATAATTTGTATAATAACCAATCATAAATATATTTTAAAAAAAAAATTTTTTAAATTGAAATTTTTACTTTTATTAAAATATCATAAAATAAAATTATTTATATTAAAAGTTTATAAACTTATTTTAAAAATGAAATTTTTAAAAATTTAAATTTTTACTTTTATTAAAAAATCATAAAATAAAATTTTATAAAAATCAATCTGTATAAATAAAATTTTATCAAATGCCTCCCATATGAATAAACAAATCCGTAATAGCTAAAATATTATTTTTTCATTGCAGTTTAAACATTAAGGTGTTACTTTAAAAATTTGCATTGTTAAAATAGGATATTTTTTAAAGATATCGATTTCCATTCTAAATTATTTTTAATGGTTATCATTTTTATTATCCTTTCAAATCTTAATTTGAAAATAATGAGAGGTCTAGACACAATATAGAAAAAATAGTGTTTTTACCAACCACGAAAAATATTTATTGGATTTTTTTATTGCCTTATTAATTATTATAAGGTTGATTGCTTAGATTGGAGCCCTTCCTACTAGAGATTTGCAAATCAAGGCCCGGCCCATTATTTAAAAAAAAAATTTCGGTTCGGGCCTAATATTTTTTAAAAAATTTCGGGCTAGGTCGGGCTTAAATTTTAAATATGATATAACATTTTATCAAATAAATAAATATATTTTAAAATTCTTGCAAGAAACAAGGCGATAATATTTTTTATTTGTAGAATATTTTTTTTCGGGCAGGGCTAGGCGGACAAATAATTCTTATTTGGGGTCGGGCTTTTTGGTAAGAATAAAAAAATTTGGGATCGGGCTTGCCAATCTTTTTTTAAAAAAATCGGGTCGGTCCTGGCTTGAAAAATTAGGCCCGATGAGCACTACTTTCTACTCAACATTATTAAAATCTAATTATCTTTAAAAATTGATTGATAATTTGGGTTTATGTGTAAATCAAATTTTAAATACAAATATTAATTATATTTAACATGTTTATTTATAGCGATTGTAAATTTGCTTTATCTAAATTAATACCTTATATCTTTCGAAACTTAAAAGTTAAGGATCCATTTTCTCATATTTAACTTTCAAAAAAAGCAATAAAAGAACTCAAATAATCACGCAAAGACGCAAAAAAGACATTAATAGGGGGCTTTCCCATAAAAATGGGAAAGTCCGATTAAGAAAGGAGAGAAAAGTATGAAAGCTAATGAAAAGGTCGGTCTAAAGAAAAAACGGCCAATAAAATGAGGAAACCCTAATCACGTGAAATTTATTGTAAATACTCGTAGAAATAGGGGAAACTCCATTTTATGATTACATTTCTGTTAATTAAATATTTTATTTGAATTAATTTAGACTTATATTTTCATAAATTAATAAAAGGCAGGAAGTAAAAATCATGTTTGATTGGCCTAATATGCCAAGTAGAAATTGCAGCATCAGCTAAATTAATTATATATTTTTTTATAAGTGGATTTAGCCATTTAGCGTCCACTGCATGCCTTTTATTACATGGTCCGATAAGAAAAAATATTGCCTAAGCCTCGATATTTGGTTAATAAATGTCCAAAACTGTCTGTCATCCATAAGTAAAATCTACATGCTTGCGTAATATTTTTCTGGATAAAATATTGAGTTAGTCGTTCAATAGAATAGGGAAATTTGCTATTCAAAATATGGAAATCGTTATTTATGATATTTTTTAAATATTTAATTTATCTTATTTATTTTTTTTGTAATTAATGACCTGCAATATCGTTTTCTTGTTTTTCCTAATCTTTCTTTTTATTTAACATTTTTTGTATAATTTTAATATGTCACCTTTTAAAATTTGATTAATGTTAAATACTGCTAAGTCAACCTATAGCAATTTTCTAAAAAAAATACCTAATTTGCTAAACAATAATCAATTATTTCTAAAATGCAATAAAATTCATTTTATTTAAAATGGTGAAATCATGCGGCTATTTTTTTAAAAAAATACCCGGGCTGGGCCGTATATTTCAAAACCCAATATTTTAAATCGCCATTAATAGCTATAAAAATTAAGAATATATGTAATATATTTTTAAAAATTAGGAGCGAGCAGGGTCTGAAAATATAAAACCCGAGCCGGGACGAAAATTTTTTTCAAAAACAAATCCGGGCCGGTTCGTGCAAATGGTACCGCTGCAGGTCTCTGATATCATCATCTGCCAAGGCGGGTTTTGAGGCATGCTTCCAGTAATTTTTTATTTCCGATTAAGATTTTATCCAAAATAATATACGCCTGAAAATTTTGCTCATAGATGTTAGAAAGGTTTAGATCTCCATTGCCAAATCTCGAGCTTACATAATATTATTTTACAGAGTTGGTAAATACAAAAATGTGGTATCTGTATCTAGATCTTATTTTATAGGTATTTGTATCTAATTTTAACGTTTTTAAATTTTATTTTACGTGTTTTTTGTATTAAAAATAATAATATTTTAATTAAATTCATTTAATAAATATGTCCGAGTTCATTTCATTAAAAAAATAAACCAGAAATATTTTATTTTACGCAATGGATGGCCAAATTTTATTTCAAGCAATGGATGGGAACCTGATAAATTTTATAAATATAATTTGTTTTATTTATAATGTTCAAATAAATATATATCATAATTTTAATATCAATATTTCTAGATAATCTCTGAAAAGAAATCAAATAATTTAATATTATATTTTATTTATTTTGAATAATTTTTTTTTATTTAAAATGAATATCGGGATAAATAACAAGCACTCTGCCTTCAAGGTATTTACAGATAAACGGGAGTGGCTTATGATAAAATATTTTAGAATGTTTTATTATTAAACAATTATTTAATCATTATTTTATTATATATTTTGCATATAGATGTGAAACAGCTCAATTAATTTTTTTAGCTCAATTTAAATTTGAATTTTAACAATATTCCTAAATTATGGATTATGCACTCCTTACATAAGTATAATAAAAATTGTATCATTTAAAAGTATATATTAATTCTTTTATTTTGGCTAAAATCTTAATCGGGCCATTTTTCAACATATTTTTGGAAATTAAAAAAATTTACGGTCAAAAATTTTAATGGAATCATTTATTCCTAAATATAAAAGAGGCCTAAATGTTATAGATTCTTATTTTTTTCTTATATTCATTTATCATAATTGTAATGAAAGGTTTTTATATACAAAGGATAATAATAATAAAAAGTTGACCTTTAATTATAGTAGTTTCGAATTTGATGATCTTGATTGAGTATTGTTAATTCATCAATGTATCATAAATAAAATAAATATTATGAACGTGAAAATAAAACATTTTTTAAAAAAAAATTTAAAAAGTTTTAAAAAAAGTGAAAGGTCTAAAAAAAATACTAGTTATAAAATATGAAACTAAGAAGAAAAAAATGTTTTAAAAAAAGGAAGATTATAAAGAAATTATACAAAGATAATAAAAGAAGGAAAAAAATGTTTGAATTAGAAATGACAAAAAAATAAAAAATGATATAAGAAAATACGATTATAGGACATAAATAAGAACATTAAGATAAAAGGCTAAAATAAATTAGAGAAAAGCTATTAAAAATAGGTCATAGAAATAAAAGTAAATTAAAGAGAAAAAAAATCACAAAAAAAGCAAGGTTAAAAAAAGGGGGAAAGAATAATTAGAAAAGATTAAGAATTAAAGAAAGATGACAGGAAAGAAATAAAAATTGGTTACGAAATTGGTTACATCTATGACAAAAAAGGGGAATAGATTGATCAAAAATGAATGAAATAATAATGAAAACTAAATTTTACGGTTAATGTTAGTACAACCAAATGCAGTGTTGAACGAATTGCTATTTTATTTTTTATTATTTAGATCGCGACTGCCACATTTGGTTTCACTATATATTTTAAAAATCGTAATTTTCATAAGGTCATTTCCAAACAGAACTGTCATGCCCCTATCTTCACCTTCTGTGAGATCCGCCAAGTTCTATTCATCATTTGGATTTTGGGAGCCGGGTCAGGCCGGAGTTAGGGCGGGGCCTGCAGGTCTCTGATATATTTTAATAAAATAATTACAATTTTATAAATTATTTTAGAATTTTTAAAAAAATTGTTATGATATTTGAATATTAGGAACAAAATGGATTCTCCCTAGCAAAAATCCTGCAAGCGCCTATAGATTTGGATTTTGATAAAAAATCCCAATTGTGCAAATACATTTTCAATTGGATTTAAATATAAGACATGTGAAAAATACAATATCAATATATTGTCTGGATTTAAATAGAGCTATAGGTTTTCTCCTTCAAAAATTTGTCAGTTTTCGCAAATATCATTTTAAGGTAGTAGTAAACAAATTCCCTAAGCCCCTCACCTCCCCCCCCTACCCCCAAAATGTATACAATATGTCACAATAAACAAGTATAATTTAAAAGAAAAATGAGTAAATGTTAATATCAAAATAAATGACTATAATTCAAAATTTTCAGAAAAAAACATTTTAATTTTAAAAAAATGTAACACTGCTTAAGTCGTGCAATATAATGCCCTCCCCCCTAAAAAAATTCTGGCTATACCTTTTGGTTAAAAAGAGAATCATTAAGCGTAGGTAGAGAAAATTCAGAATCAAATATCAAAGTTAGTAGGGGAGACCGGGGTAAAACGATAGGCATTTTGCATATTTATCAAAAAAAATTTAAACAAAAGTCAAACACAACAAATTATAGTTCAATGTATAGCCCCATCCCTTATCTACTAGATAAAAAAAAGAGTAGCCCTCTACCTATAATATTTTAGGAGTTATGATTAGTTATGTCAAACTACTCATTTTCGCCATTTACCCTGTACCCAGGGTAAAATGGATAAGCATTGGGGTAAAGTGGTTAAAATAATATTTGACATATATTTATCGTTTTATTTAACAAATATTACAAATTTAAGATATATTTATGATTTTTATTTACAAACTAATCAATACAATAAGGACATGTAAAGTAGTTATCATAATTAGCACATTTAGAATGCGCCCATTCAAGGCACATTGTACATTTTAACCATTCATCTATTTTTGTAGTTTTTATTGCAAATGACACATAAACAACTTTTTTGATATCTTTTTTTTTCTCTGAATAAATAATTTCAAATTTCAATATTAATTTGGTAGCTTTATTAGTAATGCTCAATTGAAATATATAATATATTTATTAATTAATACTCAATTCAAATACAAACAATATAATTTAATTATGTCTAGGCGTTAATCCCATAAATGACCAATCTAGATTCTTCTTAATTTGTAATTATTTGTTTATGATCTGAACTTTAAATACCATTTTTATATCTTCTTCTCAATGTTGTATCAGGTATTTTATATTTTAGCAGACAAATTCAATAAAGTGTTATTGTTATTTTATATTTTATGGCTTCATCTATTATACTTACATCTCTGAATGTTGTTTTTCATTTATAATTTCTCATTATTTGATTGATACAATAAAAATTATAATAAATGAATGAAAGAAAAATTTAATGTGAATAATTATATATTTTAACCGTTTTACCCATAACAGCTTTACCCCAAGGTGACATATATTATAAATATCGTTATTGCGTGACTTCTAATATAGCTATAGATGTCAGATAAATTTTATTTTATAGCTAATACATTAATGAACATGTGTGCCAAATTTTGAATCCTGAGGATATGTATATTTTACTAAAAGCAAAATATACTAGAGAATGATTTTTATATTTTTTGGGTAAAAACAATTTTTTGACAAAATATATAAAACCAGGTAAGTTTTTTAAAAGATGAACATAGGTAAGAAATTAGATATAAAAATACATTTTCACACCAAATTTAAAATCATTGTGCTCAAGGTTTAAAAAGTTATTCGCGTTAACATTGTTACCCCGTCAATCGCTTTACCCCTGTCTCCCCTAAAATTGCTAGTTGGTTTGTCTATGTTTCATACAGTGTTGTTAAACTGTTCTTGAGCCGAAAAAATATTTCCCAAGCCTCGAGATTTCGCTAATAGATGTCCAAATCTTTGTGCCATCTTTGAGCAAAATATTCAATTTGAATAATATTTTTCTATATAAAATATTGAGTTAGCTGCTTTTAAAAAGTGGCTCAAAACGATCAATTTAACAACACTAGTTTCATATATTGAAATAAAGTGTTTTTAATATATAAAAACGTTCAATATTCAGAACATTATATTGTTATGCAAAAAAGAGATAAAAACACTAAAAAAAGGGCATAACTGACATAAATGTCCTTGAAAAAGAGACCTGGACAAAAGTACTTAGGATAGGACAAATATACACACGAAGAAAAAGACATTGGACAAAAATACCCCAATTTTTAAAAAAATTTAAATGCTTATATCTCGTCCTAGCTCGATTAAATTGGTTACGAATGAAGTAATTTATTCGTTATCCAAACATTTTAACGATATTCACCTCATATGTGTTCATTTAAAAATATCATCGAATAATAACATATAATTCCGGAATTTTATTTACAAAAATTGGTTACTAATTTTAGTTATGCAACTCAGACACTTACGCTTAATAACATTAATAACTTTTTTAAAGCATTTAAATTTTTTCTAAAATTGGGTTATTTTTTCCAGTGTCTTATTTGTTCATTACGGCTACCAAACGTTTGGTCATTTAGCCTTGTTTTTTAATTAATTTTATAAAAATTTAATAGGCATACATTTATTTTTTTAATTCAAATTAAGATATTTTTGTTATTATAATCAAAATTTTATATTTTGAACATTTCACATATACAATTATGCCCATGTGATTAAAAAGGTCCCCCTTTGCCTTTCAAGTAATTAAGTATATAAGCATTTTATGAGTGTGGGCTGTGCTTATTTTTGACCATTCCCCGCAGACGTTAAAAAGACTCCTAGGACTATTATGCGTAGAAGTACGTGCGGCTTGCCCACAAACGTGTGAAGGGCTCCTCATCTTTATCCCCATTTTTAATATGTCAAGTTAGATGGATTATGAGGAAAACCTAAAGTAGCTTTGTTGTATCAACAACTAGAGGGCGAAAACGTTTTTATCACGTATCACGTAAAATTTATATTTTAATAAAAAAATCCATTATAAGTTCTAGCGATAATAAAATGCTGTCATATTCTCCAAGAGTTCGTATTCAATATCTTCTTCTTTTTAAAAAAGAAACATTTCAGGCTTTAGGCAAAAATAAATGAAAAGATACCTATAATTATATTTTTAAATCATTTATCATATACATACATCCATAACTATAAGCTATCTGAGTTATTTTAAAAGGCCACAATTTAAAAGGAATAGTTATATGCTTTAAATTTAAAACAAAATAATTATTTTGCTTTACTTATTCTTTTTGTCTCACTCTCTTGCTTTGATAATGCAAATATATTAAGGTTAAATTGAATATAAAACATTATAATATTTGGCTCAAACGCAACGATGAGTTTTTTTTTTTGAATGTCGATTTGTTCTTGACAAAATGACACTAAACTATATTATTCCCCGATAAAAAATACATAGGACAAATTAATTGTTTATTTATTTTCAAGTAGGTTAACGAATACCCGAGAATTCCATTATCTAATAATTATAATTATTTTGTCAAAATAAGGATATATTTTGTCCGGATGTCTTTTAGCCCCAGATCCAAATCGCATCGAGCCATATAAATATAATTACACTCATTTTCATTAATTAAATTTGAAAATTTATGAATTTTAAACAATCGAATTTAATTAGATATCGATTTTGAAGACAAAAAAAATCAAATTAAAATCTTTTAAGTAATTTAACACATGTTTTTTATATAAACATAAATTACTCAACTATGGAAGTATAATAAAGGAAAAGAATAAAATATTATATATATAAATTAAAGATACCACTAATCTGTCAATGTTGATCTCTTTCACACATTTTAGTTTTACTTTAGAAAACTTTAAAAAAAATGATGCCAGCGTCGTTGGCTCTCAAAACTTTAAATTAAGGGTAAAAAGTGAGTTTATAATTAATTATATTTGCTCAAAACCAAGGTTTTTTTCTTTAAAATAGGGAAATAGTTAGCCAGTGGCCATGATTTTGCTTTTTTCAAAAAAGAGGGTTAAAATTAGGTTTAATAAGACAAATAATATCAATGTGTAGCCATACTTTTAATTAGGGCTGTGCCAATATTAAACTTGTGGATCGGCTGAGTTTTAGTTTTAACCTATAAAATTCGAATCTAAAGCTTTATCTAGTGTTGTTAATGGGTCGATTTTTAAAAATCGATAAAAATCGACCCAAAGATTTTAACCAAAAAGAATATTATGTAAGCCTGGAGATTTCGCTCGTAGATGGCAGATAAGCTTGGACCTCTATTTGCGAAAACCTGAGGCTTAAATAATATAATCTTAATCGGGCCGTTTTTTAAATTGACCCTAATCGGGCTTCCATATTTTAATTGATTCATTCTATAAATAATCTTTGGTTCGCTGTAGAGTTATCTTCAATTTAACCAAGTTAATTCACCATTTTTCTTATATTTTATATTAATTTTTAGTTACAATTAATTTCCCCACAATCAAAGTTTTAAATAGATTTCGGCACTTTGTATAAATAATACCCAAAATAGAAAAAAAAATTTCTTCTGAAGAAGTTAAACTTGAAAGGGAACTGACATTTCCCATTTCTCCTAAAGGGTAAGATAGACACAGTCCCTTCCATCAGTTGGCAACATTTTTTTAAATCGATAGATACTTCATTTCACGTATTTTTCTTTGCAAAGATACTACCTTTACATCGAAAATTTTTTTTATCAGCTAAAATGACTTGAATATCATTATCCTGCATGGATCATTGCTCTTTTATTATAACAAGCTCTAGCGAATTCATTATTTTTAAAATATGGGCCTTGATATAGTTAAGGTAATAAGTTGATACTAGGGTTGTGCCGATATTAAATATCAGATCGTTGACACCGATATTTAGCGTTTTCCAAAAACCTCGGATCGGGCCAATACCTGTAAAAACCGATCTTTTTACTTTTTTTTTTGTTATTTTATGTAATGTATATTTATTTTACATTTTAAAATATTTTCTAAATAATTTTTTTTAAAACAATGCAATGCACAACACCCTCTAAATTTTATTTCTTTTTTAAAATAGATTTATATTATTTTAAAAGTTTTTTTATAAAAATAGAAAGGAACACCCAAAGTTTTATTTATTTTAAATCTTTTTAAATAATAACGCCAATGAGCCTTGGGAAGTCAAAGATGGAAAATATAAATAGGATTTATTATTTATACTTTAAAAATAAAATAATTTTTTTAAATATGGTATCTCAATTATGGAAATATTTTACAAAAGACAAAGATTATTTTGCAAAATGCGTTATCTGCGGAATCATCTGATTATGCCTTCAGTACGGTAGGGGATATAGATAGTCATCGTAGAAGCTTATTGCCAGAAAATCTAAAGGCTCTCATATTTATTAAAAAAATCTAATGTATTATAATTTTATATATTAAATATTACAATTTTATAATTCATAGTCATACTAACATAAAATGGATATATTATTAAATATATATTTTTTTAAATTAGTTTTAATCGTAGAAATAAAAAAAATTAAATGCATAATCCAATAATGGGGGGTGGTGAAAAATCAATATAAATATAGGATCGGTATCAGATCGGTTTTGAGACCATATCGGATCGGTGAAAAATATGTGATGGGCACAGCCCTAGTTGATACCATAGTGGACAGTAGTGGATGTCAACGGTTAAGTCCTATTGATCCTAGGCCAGGACTGGACTGATCTTTTTGTTTTTTATTTTTTATGTTCCGGACCAACTTTTATTAATATTTAGGTTTGCTTTACTATTTAATTAATATAATTTTTTTGTATATTTTATTTATGTTCTTTTTCCATAGGAGTTTTTTAGTTTCTGTTAATTTATAGTAGAGATCTGCAAAGTTAGGCCAGGCCCCTAATTCTATTTAAAATAATCGGGTTTGGGCCGGGCCTAATATTTTTAAAAAAATTTCAGGCCGGGTTGGGTCGGACTTTGGAAATTTTATTAAATATATCTAAATTTATCAATTTTATATTGAATTTTTTATGTAAAATACAAATTTTTGATTTAATTTATTGAAACTAAACGCTATATAACATATGTTTTTATTTTAAGTAATTATAAAAATTGATTTCTATATTTAAATAAATTTGGGCCTGGCTGGGCCGATAAATTTTTTCAAAATAAATTTAGGGTTTGGGTCGGGCCGGCAAAACTTTTTAAAAAAATTTTGAGCCGGGATGGGCTTGAAAAATTAGGCCCGATGCTGATCACTAATTTATAGTTCATTTTTATTTTGCAATAACCATTTAAGTTTGTCAAAAAAACATTTTATAGTCCCAATAAAAAAACAGAGTATTTTAAAAATCATAAATTGTTCTTTGTAATATTAAACTTGATCTGTCTCTCTTAGGAGATAAACAAAACATATTTATTAATATGTTTAGGCATCATTTAGTTATTATATAAAAATAATGTAGAAATTTTTTTATATCATACAAAATAAAATGTATGTAAGATGGTATTGGAAGGGGGGGGGGGGTTGGTTCATTCTAATAAATTTATGCCCCTGTACTCTACTAAAGACTTTGGGAAATTTATTTCCAAAAAACTCACCTTATGCAATTAAAAGGTAAACTAATCATTTATTAATTATATAAATTTATAGATTTATCTTAAAATAAATATATTGAACAAATTATATTTATCTTAAGAGTAAGATTTTTACCTAATATATACAAATTTGAATAAAAATGTCCCCACCTTTAGACACCAACCTGGTTACCAGAATATAAATTAAAATGCAGAGATTAAATTAAACATTATCTATTGAAATTAGAAGCCAGCAAATTGAATCTTTTTTTTGGTTTAAGTCAGATATAGATTAAAATTTATAAAATTTTAAGCAAGCACACAGCCCCAAAATATTTTTAAAATTTAAGCCTCAAGCCCATATGAATTTCTGTTTTAGATCCAAACTTGGCACAAAATTTTAATTAAAAAATATAAATTTAGCACATTCACATGAAGTCAAATAAAGTAAAATAAATAATAGCTTTGTCCTTATCACATAAATTCCTATTATCATTTTAATTTGATAATTTTTATAAATTTACAAGCCTGAGAAGCCAAACTCAAGCCAGGCCTTAAGCAAATTTGCAGGGCTCTAATTGAGATTTATAAAAAATAAATTAATAAAAATTAAAATATTAAAAATAAGTAGAGTATATTATACAATTTAATATACCTTCCGATTTCTTCAAAAACATAATAAAAATTTTCAAATATATCCGAAGAAAATTCTGCCATAGTAGATTTTTGAGTATTAGATTGAATGAGATTCTTATATCTTATCTTATCTTATCTTGCACGTTATAAAAAATTAAAAGTTTTGAATCACATATGTTTTTTTGACTTTTGAGGTCGTTAACTCCTTGTGAAAAATATTAACTGAATATATAGTTTAAAATAATTTGTGTATTATTTTCAATTATGATTGATAGCTAAAAATAATATAAAAATATATAAAAAGGTGACAAAAGGTATTTAAAATATTATGTAAAAATTTATAAGTTTATGGAAACTCTTTTTTACCTAAAACTAAAAGAAAGATTGACTAAAAATATAATGATCTAAAAAAGCGACTAAAGCTAGGAAACTAGGCCTACAGATCTTCTAAGATATCCTTTGTCCGAAAATGATATATTATAATTCATATTACTTAAGAATAAACACATCTTAATTATACTTATTGAAATGATATACCAAGTTGTATTTTTTCATATCAGAGAGGTCAAGTTCTTATACACATCTTACCATTAAAGATTTAATGAATATTAATTTTGATAAACATCGAAAGATTTCTATGTTTATATTCGCTAACGTTTTTATGTTGTGAACAATGACATATTAGTTGTGAACCTAAAAATATTTTATTTAATAATCTTAATGATTATAATTTTAAAATAATACTGTAATAAATTAAATGACATGTAGCGATATAAATAAGATTGACAATTATCTGCGAATATTACATGTTGTTAAAGATATTTTTTACGTGATACGTGATTTATAACTCTTATTCCCTCTGAAGTTAAAGATTCAACAGAGCTACGCTGGGTATTCTTCATTTCCATCTAACTGGAACTAAATTAATTTTGGTGAATAAATAAATGAGAAACCCTCTACACAATGTAGGTAAGACGCACGTACTTGTATGCACAACAATCCGAGAACTGTTATTTAAACGTCCATAGGCTCATAAGAGAAGAATTAGCTAAAACAAAGGCCTATGCCCTGAACTACAGTATAATTTAATTACTTTAAGGGTGGGAGGTGGCTGATTTTAAGTTTAAACTCTTATGTGTATAAGCCTTCGATGATTACTATCGATATTGAAATTTAATGTCATATCAATTGAATTTCGATTCCTAAAAGAACAAAAATTTATATATTATTTAACTTCTGGTGAAAATAAAATGTTCAATTTTAATATTCTAGTTTGATTAATATGATTTTTAATCTTGATATTATTATTCTTTATAGTATTCACTTGCACCAAAAGAACCGAACCCCTATATTTTTTTTTATTTTTTCCCTCAAAACACGAAAAACACGTTTCCTACAAAGGCTATAATAGCTAAATTTTTAACGAACATATGGCACCCCCTGCTTATCTAGATTTGGGAAAAGATGCAAGAGATTTATTTACTAAGGGATTTTGTAATATACCATTAAGTTACTTTATTTTAATACACAATCTAATTTAGTTTTTAATTTATTCAAATTGGAATCGAAATCAAAAACTAAAAGTAACGTTGAATTTACCTTTTCAGGAAATTCAAACATTGATACCAAAACAGTTGCTGGATTTTTGGAAACCAAGTACAAATGGAAAGATTATGGTATACGTATTATCAAACCTTGTTTTAGATGCATTTTTAGGGACAACTATAAAGGAAAAATGGAGCACTGATAATTTACTTCTTACAGATATTTCATGTGAGGATTATTTAATGAAAGGAGTCAAAATAGGGATGGAAACATTATTTTCTCCAAATACTGGGTAATAATTTTAATAACCTATTTTGTACATTAAATTTCTAAGTCTTATGAAATATCAATTAATGATAAATATTAAACCCAATATAAAAGTTAAATTTAGGTAAATAAAATTTGATCAAAAATATTATATTGGTTATACATCATAATATATTTATTTAAGTCAAATATAATAACCTAAGATTTTCTTTTTGTATTTTTATTGTATACCTACAAATGAGTAAGAATGTTTATATTATAATTTATAAATATTATAAATGAAATTTACTTTTCAAGACATATTTTACATTAAAAAAGTGTATATTTTTAAAAATGTATTGAATAAATTATTTTATCATTTTATGAAGAAAAAAGAATGCTTTTATAAAGACTGCCTTCAAACATGACAATTTTCATCTAGCAAATGATTTTGAAATACCTTATATTGGTATAAATTAGTTTAATATTTATTATACCATTTTTATCAAATGTAGGAAGTTCACCTATTACCATTGGTACATCTGCTGTTTTTGTGTAAGTTTATATTTTTTTAATTTATTTTTATTCAAAAATATTTTTTTGATTATTAATTTAATGCTTTCAAATTTATATTATTTTTTTTATTTATAATATGCAGGTTTTTTGATTGGCAAAAGCAGATAAAATTAAATTCTATTAAATATTGATATGTACATTCTTCTATTATTTATACTAAATATTCTATTTTATTGCTACCTTTTCAGTTATGATAGTTGGTTAGCAGGCTGTCATATGGTTTATGATGCAACAAGAAGCAAATTAACTAAGGCTAATTATGCTTTTGGTTATAGGGGTTCTGATTTTACAATACATACAAATTGGTAAAAAGAAAATTATTATATTATTTACCTAATATTCTTATGACTTTGTAAATAAATAACTTATAATTTAATATGTATTTTTTAATATTAAATAAGCAATGAGTCTAATGATATTGGAGTTTCTTTACATCAATTAATAAAGCCAGGTTTTGAATCAGGGGTTCAAATAGGTTACACCCTGGGCAATCAATCCACCAAATTAGGTTTTGCGTGCAAATATCAAATTGACCAGTTCTCAACTCTAAGGGTATTTTTAGATTATTTAGCCATCTAAAAAATTTTACTTTTCATTATATAAGGATATTTTATTCATGTACATTATAATATTAATCAACAATAAGCAATTTAGTAAGTTATTATTTTAAGTATTCCCTTTTTTAATGTATATTTTTTATATACTAAGGTATGGCAACATTTATATTAGAATTAGATAGAACAATTGATTTACTTACATAATTTTTTGTACAATATATTTTTGATAAAAAAATATATAAAGGCTAAAGTCAATAATGCTAGTCAAGTAGGGCTAAGCTATACTCATAGATTAAAAGATGGTAACATTTTATTTGTTCTTTCATTTTTTTATTGCTACTGATTCTTTTAACCCTCTATTGCAATAAATGATATAATTTTTTAAAAAAACTTATTTTGTCTTTAAAGTGACCTCAATAAACTAAAAAAAAAAATTTTTTTTTTAAAAAATTTAGTGTGTGTATTTAAATACATAATGTTTAAAAAGTATCATATTTTTTCAAAATAAAAACATAGAATTTTATTATTTGATAAATAATGTAATAAAACAGATTTATATTATTTTTCATGAAATAATTTAAAACAATCGTTTTTTATAGTAAAACATAATGATACACCATATTTGATACAAATCACTTTTGTAACCAATTTATTTTTCTTTATATTTGGTGTTAATTGATATTCGCTTTTTTTATTTTGTTACATGTACAGAGTATCTGCTATTATACATTAACCAAGATTTATGAGCATCATATCAAGTATATGGAATACTATACGGAGGTGCCATTTACGTGATTTTATGTGAGTTCAATATAAAGTAATCAATGAATCCATTAAATCTACACCTTCCATATATATTGTAACTTTTATAGCTGCTGGACACGGAATTTTAATTTTCCGTCGTTCCTTTCTATCAGACCGTTCACAATCTCCAGCAGGGTGACTACCTATATAGTTACTTAGAATAATTACAGACCTAATATTATGCCATTTAGTAGCATATAATTCTACACCATTTATGTCGTCTTCCTCTCGATAAAAGATCCACGCTCCATCTTTTAGAATTCTTCTTCAGTTGGAAACTGGCATTATAAATTCTATTAGCACTCGCTGTAGCAATACTCCCTTTTAGGCGAGTAATACTTGAAGTTCTATACCACAGAACCAATTATCAAAACACAATTTAAAATTGGAATGTAGTGGTACAAATAGGAAATACCGCATTTCCGCTAGAACCAACATCTACATATCTTGAATCAAGAATTTCCTCATCTGATGAACCATTAAGGTTAGAATCAGATTTATCTTCTGGAATACAGTACATTTTGACTATAGATAACAAATAAAGAACATTTAATAATACAAAAAAAATAATCAAAATTGCTCAAATTCATATTGCACTTGTGTGCATTATGTATCTGGGTACATGTACCTTAAAATTTAAATTTTAAACACTATTAATGAATATAATAATATATTTATATATAAAACATTTCTTTTACATTTATTTAATAGGATTCTTAACTTCCTGTTTCTTAAAATTTTGTACAAGAGAAATGAAATGATTTATAAATGGAAATGCAACTTTCGAAAGTTGTAAATTATGTATTTTATAATATTTATATTGATAGCTGTCTTTCATTTTTGACAAAATTAACTATAGAAATAAATAAAATATATGTGTATCTATTATGCATCATGTGTTTTATATTAAAATTTATACCTTTTTTATGGTATGTTATTCAAATATGATGTACACAATAGAGGGTTAATAATTATTCTTATTTTTTAAAAATATTTTATAATTGTGATATACAATCAAAAAATAAAATATGAAGGGAATAACAATAATCTTTTCTAGGGTTGTATATAATGTTACCACTGCCCCAGCCCTTGGGTCAGTTTGGCCCTGTAGAACTTTAAATCAGGCCTAATGTTTAAAAAAATCATAAATTTAAAGGAAGAAAATGTTATTTTCTCATAGTGAAAATCGAAGAAACATTAATGGGTCGATTTGCAAAACCAAATTTTTTTGAAGATTGGTCTGGAGGTAAGGTCAATCTATAATTGAAATAATAATTTAAGTTTTTTTATGGGAATATTAATGGGCATTACTTTCAGAGGTTATAACTTAGAAGGACCAGGGAGTCCGCCACATTTATGATTAGAACTATCATCTTTCTCATCTAAAAGCAGGGATCTGAAGTGGTCAGCAATCACCATTCTCCAGACATCTTTGAATTAGGTTATTATTTTGTATATAAGTGCAGTGGTGTCATAAACTTTTACAAACTCAGGGGGGCTCAATTCTAAAAAACAGAATTTTCTTTAGGAAATATTTTTAAAATTTTAAGGTATTTTCTAAAATAAAAAAAAAATTCAGAGGGTCTCATCTAGTTTTGGAAATATCAAAGGTAAAAATATGAAAAATGACCTATTTTACCAGGGTGTCGAACCGCCATGTATAACGGTAATTTTTTTTTCGGTTCTTAGTTTGCAATTTTCAAACGGCTTAATTCCGTTTCACGTATTTTTAACGAATTTACAATTTATTTTGGTTTACAGATAAATATCATTTCATTCAGTTTTTATATGGTTTAGATTTTTACAATTAATCGCCTTATATATTTTTTTGTTAAACACTCTAATAATCTAGTACAAATATTTTAAAAACTTTTAGTAATAAAAACCAAGAAAAATAAAGAAATTTTATTGAATTTGTTTTTTTTATTACAAAACATGTATAAGAAATAACAAATTGAATAATTGAATAATTACATTTTAAATTTCATTAATATTAAATCCTCAAGTTGGCGTAATATTATTTTAAGAAAAAAAATTACAAATTATCTTTTTATTTGTATATTTTAAAATCATATTATATTATTATTTAAAAAGGTGTTTGACGTGTTTCACATTGACTAAACTGCAAATGCTTAGGTAAAAATTTTTGACATATTCTCTATTAATTGGAATGAGTTCATTTTCTTATGATATGAATAACTTATAAAAATTATATTATTAGATATAAACAATAATAAATGAATAGACATTAATAGTTGTATTTTCTTTCATCTCATAATAAATAGTTTAAATCTATTAATATAATTATCTTAAAAAAAGTATTATAATAACATTTTAAATTACAATAATATAAAATCCGCCAATTGGTGTATTATTATTTAATTTTTTTTCATGAAATAATAATACGCCAACTTACGGATTTAATATTAATGAAATATAAAATGTAATTATAATTATTTTTAATTTAATTATACTAAAGGATTTAAACTCTTTATTATGAGTTAAAAGGAAATACAACTATTAATGTCTATGGGCCATTCCACGTCAAATCGATCACGATTCGACCGACCCCTTTTAAAATTGTTAAAAATTTCTGGAATTATTTAGAAGGGTAAATAAATGAGAAAGCCGTTTATTTTAGCTCTCTAGCACACATGGTTCTCGAGATATAGGGGCTCATAGGTACAAAAAAGAGCCACTTTGGAATCTGTAAAATTTTTAAAAAGCTTATATCTCAAGAACTATTTATAGTAAAAAGATATATAATATATCATATTGTAGGTAAAAAAATCTCTAAAAGGCTATCAAAAAATAATAAAAATTGGCGTAACTTCCGGTTTATCTATAATGCTTTACCTGTATTTTTAAGCAAAAAAGGGAGTTTGTTTTCGAAATTTTTTATTGCTTCTTATTTAGACACCTTTTATAAATATATACGATATCAAAACTTTGGCGACGCTATCGACTCCAAAAATTTAAAAAAATAATAGATGGCGCTTTATAAAATTACGGATTTTGGTTAAAATTTTGCTGCAAATTTATCAATAAACGGATATTTTCACTTTTTATACTAAAAATATTTTAAATTTCTATTAAATATACTAAATAAATTGAGGGGCAGTGTGGGTAAATGCCCTTTAGACACTTAATAATGTAATATATTTCCAATAATAAAATCTTTCGTATAATTTTTTTATTATTCATTCATATTAATAGTATAGAAATATAGAAATAGAGATAGACAATTATATTCATTCCATAATTTAAAATTTGTGAAATGTTATATTTAATATTTGCGATTCTGTTGAATTAGAATAAAATTTTGTTTCAATTTTATCCTGAGAAATTGGATAAAAAGCATGAAATTTTTGCGTCCCTGGTATAGTACGGGCTTTGTCGAATCTCTCTTTTAAAATTATTTGTTCTTTCTCATATTCATCTTCCATAATATAGGAGAACTCTATTCCTTAATAAAAAAATTATAATATATATATTAATAAATTATAAATCATATACCTTTTATATTTTCCTTACAATAGGCAAAAAACTCTTTAGGAGAAGTTATTTGTTCTGAAGTAGGTCTTTGTAAACTTGCTCTAGCCACTAAACGCTTGACGGTACCTCCGACCCCGTCACAAGCTGATTTGCCATGAGATGTAGCCCAGAAATGCCACTCAGCTTTTATCTTGAAATCATATTCATGGTGGCAAAGATTGATTAAATTTTTCCGATTTTTATATTGAGCTGCTGCATCTGAAAAATAGAAGAATTTTTTTGGCAGGCATTGAAATTTCTTTGTTAAGTATTGAACTAAATATTTTTGGAATATATGAACCGCAATTGTATTATGAACGAGAGATTCAGATAATATTACGAAACTTAAATGATTTAAATTATTAAGTGACTTGTAATAAATGACAAAAGGATGAATGGTAACTTGAGATTTATTCCAGTGAAACCCCTGTACTTCATCTTGAACCACAAAGGCATAATTTTCAGCAAAATCTGCCTGCACGATATATTCTCCTTCCTTTAAATTAATTTTAAGAGAATTCATGAATATTGTTTGCTGCTTTGTTATGAATGAGTGTAATAGTAAAATATTTAGCTTTTCGAAAAGCGTTTCTAAAAAATTAAAGGTTGATGAAGTGATAGTTAAAAGATCTGTACGATCTGTTGTTACCCATTGCTTGTAGGTAATATATTCGATAATTGAATATAATATTTCATTTATCATGACCTTTAAATTAGAAGATCCAGGGCATTGAGCACAATCACCAAAAAAACATTTTGGTAATGCTGGATTACAAATTATTTTTGGTAATATATCCTTATATGCAATCTTAATTAAATCTTCATTTAAAGTAATTTTGGGCAAACTCAACAGCATTAATTTTGTGTTTTGATGAATGGAGCAAACACATATTCAATGGGTACCACTACTGCCAACAAATACACAATTCTCGGGACGAAGATCACAAAATTTAGAGAATCCAATTTTAATATTTGAATGAATATCTTTAAATTTAAGATATAGCTCTCGTAAATTTATTAAAATTAATCTTTTTTGGACTTGAATCTTTTCACTGTTCTTTATTATGGTTACAAAATCCCTTTTCCCAGGCATCGATCTACTTTATTGATCATTGTTATAAAAAGATTTGACAATATCAACGGTGGCGGCATCTATTGTTATGCCGGGTTTAGGATTAGGTGTTGAAAAAACCCCTTTTCTTTTATTAAACCTTTAGATTTTATCGCCATATGATATGAAATATTGAATTCTTCTATAATTCTTCATACTGTCCAATTTGATGGTAATAATGTTAATAATCTATATTTGTTTATTATCGAAAGCTGTGGGAAATTGATTTTTAAGGTATCGAGAATTTCATCGAATTTTTCATCATTTGATGAAGATAATGGTATAATTTTAGTCGCTAAAACTTTTTTCATGCTAGATATTTTTTTCTTTGGAAATTTCTTTTCACGTAAGCGTTTTATTTTAATGGGAGATTCCCCAATTGAATGTAGGGATATATTAATGTTTTCAATTGCCTCTTGATTAACTATATGAGGAGGAGAATCAATATCATTGTCATTATAAGGAAGCTTTGCTACTTTTTGTCGGCATGAAGAGCATATTAGCATATTTAAATTGATTGGTAAATTTTTTTTGGTCATCCAAGGTTGAATCTTTCTTAGATTCTTGCGATAATATGCATGTTTTTGTAAATTATATGGGTTACAACATCTTGATATTTTAATATTTGGTATATCCATCTTTTATATAGAATAAAATTTTATTTAATTTGAACCTAGAATATGGCTTGTTTAAAACTAATCTGATCGGAAAAAAAATTATATTAAACAGAAAGAGAGATTGTTTTAAACTTTTAATTTTTTAAAATATTATTATCGTAAAATATAATCGATAATATGTCTAATATAAATTCTTTTTTAATGCAGCTGTTATACATTATCGTGCCAAAAAGTCATTCGCTATTATAGTACTAAAGCAGAGATTGTAAAAAAATTTAAGGATGGTGGGGGAGGGGAGCAGAACTGGAAAATTTTATCGCATTTCTTATAAACTTATAAATATTTTCATTTTTAGAAATAATATTTTTTTTAAACATTAGCGCCATCTATTTTTTTTACGATTTTTGATAAAAATGTATATTTTGGAAGAGTCGCTAGCGTCGCCAAGGTTTTGACATCATACATATATTTATAAAAGGTGTCTAAATAAAAAGCAATAAAAAAATTTCGAAAACAAACTCCCTTTTTTGCTTAAAAATAGAGGTAAAGCATTATAGGTAAACCGGAAGTTAAAGACTCAAATTGGCTCCAATTTTTATTTTATTTTGATAGTCCTTTAGAGATTTTTTTTACCTACAATATGATATATTTTATTATTTTTTACTATAAATAGTTCTTGAGATATAAGCATTTTAAAAATTTTACAGATTCCAAATTGGCTCTTTTTTGTACCTATAAGCCCCTATATCTCAAGAACCAGGTGTGCTAGCTAGCTAAAATAAACGGCTTTCTCTTTTATTTCCCCTTCAGAAATTTTTAACAATTTTAAAAGGGGTCGGTCGAAAATGGGCCTTTTTTGATCGATTTGACATGGAATGGCCCCTATTCATTTATTATTGAATGTATCTAAGAATATATTTTTTTATAAGTTATTTATAGAATAAGAAAATGAACCTCCCTCCAATTAAGAGAGAATATAACAAAAATTTTACCTAAGCATTTGCAGTTTACTTTAGCATTTGTAGTTTACCTTAGCATTTGTAGTTTGGCCAAACCGCCTTAGTTTGTTTATAAAATTTACCCAAATTACAAGAGGTCCCAAATCATATTTTTAGTATTATTTACTCAGTAAAACCATTTTATTATATATATTGTAATTTAATACCTTATTTAATATAACTTTTTATATTTTGCGGCGGAATTAATATCGATTAACATTTATTTATTTTTGCAATGTTTAAAATTTTCTAATAAAATAATATTCATTTAATATATCATACACTCATTCTTCATATTTTGCTAGTTAGTGATTAATTTTTTGCTCTTTAATCATTGGAAAACAGGCGGATTTTAATCTTATATTGATATTTCTTTTTCTAATTTTATTTTAATTTCCTCTTGACATCTAAATTTTATAAAAAATATAATTAATATAAATATTTTTGATGTGACTTGGGCTTAAAATTAATAGCAGAATGGTAGATTCTTGATCCTATATAGGATTGCAAAACGAAAAATGCTTTCTTGATGGCCTACAGTGAGGCGAGAAAAATATGAATATCCTGGGCGAAATCAGCAACATTGCTAGCAGTCTCTCCAACTGAAGTCTCTAGTGAAAAAGCATTCACAGAGTTAAAAAATAATCTATCCTCACAGCGTATCAATAAATTGCTGACGTTTGGAAGACATTACTTATAATTTTTTTCCAACTTTTTTGGTGTATTATATATTTTCTCAATAAAATTCTTTTTACATAAATATTGCAAAAATTTTAAAAGTAGCTAAAACATTTATCTTTTTTAAAACTGAATTGGAACCCTTTTAAATATTAGGCAGTCTAAAGAACCCTAGTCTATTTAATTCTAAACAATCTAAGTTATTTTCTCTTGAGCCGAACCAGAATATTTTTATATTTAGGTCCCTGCAAAAAGTGAAAGTTAAAAAAATGTTGGCTTTTCATATTTTAAAATAGGTTTCCGTGTTTATCACCACTGGCTAGATATTATTTAATAAATCAGTAAATATGTGTTCTCTAGTGAACAGCTAATTTCAAAGGCTGGTGATATTATTTTTTAAAAAGATTATCATTGAATGTGATTCAAACTATTATATGCAAGGAATAAAAGTGGAGTATTTAAAAATTAATTCCTCAGTCAAATTTAAATATGTGATTATAAAGTATTTTAATTCCTAATGGTTCACTCAGTCTTTTTATAAAAAGACCGCAGTTTATCTATGATCATAGTGCAGGTTGTGATTCGCTATTTTAAAAATATATAATTTTAAATTTTTCGCATTATAAAAAATATATTTTATAATGGTAATGTATGGGATCAATCGTTAATTTTGAATATCCCGTTTTTATAAAAATGGAGAACTAATAATAGTTTTTTTAACAATGTGAGTAGCAAAATAATTTTATTAATTTATATTTATGAATTAAATATCAAAAAGGTGTTGCATTAACGTTATCTTCTTTGATAGATGGTAAAAATTTGAATCAAGGTGGACATCAAATGGGCCTAGCTTTAGAAATCGAAACTTAATAATATTGTTTTTTTAAATTTTTTTTTACACGGATTTTAATATTATGTAAATTTTAAGTGTTTAATAATATTTCATCTAATTGATTGTGATAAAGTATATTTGCTCCGATTTTAGTATTAAAATTCATTTGATGATATTTGTACATTCTTTCAAAAACGAATTGAATTCAATATTATTTATTTATAATGATATATTTTGTGATTTATTACTGTGATTGACAATAGTAAACAATATATAAATTAACAAAGTATATCGTTATCAGTAAAAAATTGATATCCAGTTATAAAAAAATGTTCTTTAGTTATATGGATATTATAAATAAATTTTATGGGTTTTTATTATTGAATATTATATCTTTCAAAAATTAAACCATAACTTTTATTAGAAACGTGATTAGTGTGTATAATATATATATATAATTTGTTAATTCAATTAATTTTATTTTTCAATTTTTGATTTCTTCCTAGGTTTATCTGTGTGTAAAGGGGAAATTTTATCAATTTCCATATTTTCAATTTTCTTTTCTATATCGTTAATTGGATCTTTAGATTTGTTTGTGTCTTGCAATTTGCGGGATTTTAGCAAAGCATATAAGCCTCTTCTGGAAGATAGCAAGTTAATTAATTGTTCAGGGTATCTTATTTTATTTATATGATAAAATTATCAATTTAAAATAAATACGATTAAATAATATTGATTCCTTTTTTGTGATGAAAATATAAAAGTAGCTAGTTAATAGCTTTTACTAGTTAAAAAAAAGTTCAGACAAAATAAAGAAATGTAGCAAAAAATTTGGGAGATGAAAGGTTTTCGCACAATTAAAAATTGATGAGCTAAAAAAAAATATTATGAAAAAAAGAAAGGTAAAAACCTAGATTGTTGGTCTCTAAGTATTTTTAAACTTTAATAATGAATCATAAATGGTTTTGAGTAAAAGAATAAGAAAATAAGAAATTGTTTTCGATTAGATAAATAATCCATGATTTAATAAGAGCTGTATACCCAGTTCAAATTTGGGCCTAATTAGAAAATGGTTTTTGAGTCTGGCAATGCTGACTGAACTTTATAAAATGTTTAATTTTATCTTTTATTGTGACTTACATATAGGTTTATATAGCTATAATATTTTTTAACCATATTATATTCGGTGTTAATATTTTGAAGTTTCCAATATTTTATTATTTGTGTTCATCTAATAAATTTTATATGATGAGTAGTTCTAATAAATTTTTAATGCACCAAATAAACCATTTAATATACAAAAAATAACCCCTCACCCCCTGGATAAGATAAGGAGTGTTAAAATTGAGATAATATTTACCACAATTGTCAGAAACTGTTTATAAAATTCCAAAAGCACTATATTAAAATAATCCCTTGAAGGTATTATGGATAATTAATACTTCTGATGAAGTGAAGAGGTGTCTCGAAAGATATATATGTGTACTTTAATAATGAAGCATTATATTAGAAATAAGACAGAATTATATTAATACAAAATGAAAGTAAGCTGGCCAGTGTTAATTGCATTATTTCTGGTCTTTGGTGGAGGTTAAAATTAAATTTTTAAAGGGATCATTCATTAATAGTGATTCTTGATCATAATTGTTATTTTTATAAAATGATCTTTAAATTTTTCAGAGCTAATCCTTGGTTGTAATCTAGGATCGAGTTCTAGTAATAGATTCAATATTTGATCTAATAAAATTTTTTATTTTAAAACAAGGTCAAGATAAAACTTTGAGCATCCAGAGTAAGAATAAATTAACCAGCCCTTTAAACCCCCAAACTTACCTATGCCTAATCTAAATCAGCAATAAAAAAGTATCAACCAAGATAAACAAAAAAAATATATAACCAAATTAATTTTAAGTAAATAATCAAATAGTCTGATTTTGGTGACCCAATGCCCTTTTGAACAAGACTGCTCTAACAATTTTTTAATAAAAGATGCTACAATGTATTTATCATGTTCAAATTTCATTATATGCATAAATAATTTTTAAAAGAGTGATAATATATAATAAGTATAAATCTTAAAAATACCCATTATTTTGCATATTAGATTTCCAATTTTCCATATTTTTAACATATTCTTCTTTCAGTGTTTTCCATTCTTCAACACACTTCTATTAAACCATTAAAAAATAATACAACAAATTATGTTAATACTAATTTTTCTTCTTTTGTTAAATTTCTCCATTTTTGAGCAGCTTCTTTCAAAATTTCTTTCTAAAAGCATTAATTACAAAATATTATTACAATAATTTACTCCTGGTAGTTTTTTAGACTTATTGAATTCCAACTTTAAGTGTTTTTGGGTGAAATAAGAATATGCAGATTGTGGTATTTTTGGAATATTCATGTTAAATAACTAATAAAATATAATGCTAGTATTGGATCAATTTACTACCTTATCAGGATTTTTAATAAAACCATCTAAAATTAACTTTGTCTGTGTTTCTGGTGGTATACCCATCATAATTTCATTTAAATCTTTTTGGTAAATTTGATATGCATCATAATGACGTTTACGCAATTGCTAGGGTACTTTTTATCACTAATACAAATAAAATTTATTACCTCTTTTTCATCTTCGGGTAAATTTTTATACAATTCTATTACCTTGAGAAGCGTTTGCTTACCATTCAAACCTTACTAAATTATTTAAATATTGAAGTATTAATTACCCTGTACTATCGAAGCAAAACTTTCTTTATTAGAGGTATAAAAATCTGCTAATACAGGTTTTGGCCTATGTGGCAGTTTTGTTATATAATCGGATAATGAAGATATATTTATAAATCGTTTTGATAAATTTTTTAATGTTTGAATTGGTTTGACCGCCATGAATGAATGATAATCTGCTAAAAAGTACCCATTTGGCTTTGATTTATAGGGTATATAAAAAAAACGACCTCTATTACAAACAATTTCTGTCTGATATTAAAATTACCATTAAGAAATATTTCCAATCTATTATAACT
Source organism: Gordionus sp. m RMFG-2023 (assembly GCF_954871325.1). Classification (NCBI taxonomy): domain Eukaryota; kingdom Metazoa; phylum Nematomorpha; class Gordioida; order Chordodea; family Parachordodidae; genus Gordionus; species Gordionus sp. m RMFG-2023. Next base: position 44,085,885 of record NC_088776.1, read on the forward strand.
ATATAACCTAAAAAAATTCACTATTCTCTAACAGTCACAATTATAATGAAATTAAGGTGAGGATTGATTTGTTCAAATAATACAAAAAATTATTTCCTGATACCATTAATTAATCTGACAGGAATAGTTAATTAACTGTTAACAAGTCCCTAATGCTACTCTATTCAGCATAAGTTGGATAATTTTATCTAATTAATCCTTTCGTAGATCTTTCTTTTTATAACACAACTACTCATTGAATACCATTCCAATCAATTTATTCTATTATTCAACAATCATTTTTTTGTCGAATTTGATGAATGGCATGTAGATATACGAATTTGGACAATTATATCATTTTCTAGATCCATTGTAATTTTTTGGAAAGTATTTCGTGCCTGCCCGTTTCAATATTTTTATTAATTTTCCCAGCCAAGTCAGCTGGCTGTTTTCAGACTGACCGTGTTTTGTAGATCTCTAATCCAAGTCGTTTTCTATAAAGGATTCTGTTAAGTTATTATTTGTGGGTAAAAGTGAAAAATTAAGGTGTGGTTGCCTATAATTAAAATCTCGTTCTATTGTGGTTTCGGTAAAATTATAAAGGCGTTTGCAATTGAAATAAACCTATTAAATTTCTTAAAAAAATATATAAAAGACATGTGTGCCGAATTAACAATGGGCGGCAGGCGCGAGTTTCAAAAATCTAACGGCCAACGTGAGTTTTAAGAATCTAATCGGTGGCCGGAAGCGCGCCGATTTTTAGCTGCCATCAATATAGGCAGCGTATATTGGAGCGCCTTTATAAATTTTTTCGTTTATTTTAATTGATAATTAATTAAATTAAAATATTGCATTACAGATATCTCTGAATATTTTTGGATCTTTATTGAAGTGAAAACTAATAAATTAAAAATCGATTTCGTAATTTTATAATTATCCTTTAAATAAATAAATTAACTTAAATTTCCCAGATATGATGATGATCTCCTTAAATTAAACATCAACCCATCGCTAGATAAAACCCTATCAATAAGTATGCTAATAACTGTATAAAGTTTTTCTCCTCCATATCTTGTTAATGACGTTTCCCAGGGAAAAATATGCATTCTTGTTCCAAATCTTGAAGTGGAATCATAATTTGTACTTGTTGAATGTTTAGCCTGCTAATTTTGTCAAATAATTTGAATATAACATTTCCTCCCGATTCTCAATCGCTAAAAATAATACTCTGTACGTTTAAGATAATTTATAATAATCTCCGAAGCTGGGCAATTTTGTTCTATTATTTACATTGACCCAATTTCAATTTTTGAAATCTTGAGTCTATAGGATATGCTGACACATAGATAATATTTGAAATAAAAAATTAGTTAAATAAATAAATGAACATACTTTTACCTGCAGAAAACAACCTGGAAAAGTTTTTATAGCTTTGCCTTTATGGAAGAAATGATTTCGAAGTTAACATAGTCATTTACCATAAATTTGTTTCCATTTTACTTCGTAAAATAATAAAGTCTAAGGCTTTGAGCAGATATGATTTCAACAGTTTCTTTAAATTTTAAAAGAAAAGATAATAATTCTTCTACTAGATATGATTCATAGTTTGAGATAGTGTTTCCTAATTCTTTTCAAAACATTATAAAATAAAATTAATTTTACCAGATATGCCTTCTGTTCTAGTTTTTGATTAATTTGTTCCTAATTAATGTTTAATTTATTGTTAAGTTTAAATTATAAAAGATAAATATTTTTATATTTAAACGCCAATCAACAATTATGTTTATTGTTGATTGTAATGTTGTTAAACGGCTCGTTTTGAGCCGATTTTTAAAAACGGCTAACTCAGTATTTTCGCCAGAAAAATATTGACTAAGCCTCGAAATTTCGAAACTATATGTCTAGACCTTTGCTCCTTCTATGAGCAAAATTTTCATGCTTGCACATAATATTTTTCTGGATTTTTAAAAAAGGGCTCAAAACGAGCCGTTTAACAACACTAGTTGATTGGTATAATATAAAAACAAAACATTATGATAAATAAAAATAAGAATAATTATATTTTTGAGAACTTATTTTTTTTATTAATTATTCATTCTGTGATTTTTATATACTTTAGAAATTTTCTAATATTTTTTTTCAATTTTTTTTGTTAATTCATTTTAAGATTGTATAAATTATATATTTCAAGCGATATTTAGTGGTAAACATTCTTTTATAATTTATGTAAAATTATAAAGTAAAAAGTTTTTCCATGATAAACAAAAACATTTACTATAAATTTGAGTTAGGCTGAGTTTAAGTTGTTTAGTATGAATCAAAAATTAACTATTTAAGATACAATAAGTTGAGGACTATAAAACCCTCAAGCATAATTAATATACTATAACATGCTTAGGACATTTAATTTTAACGTTTTCATATGTGTGGCATTATTGTTATTATCATCATTGATATGGCCAATTTGAGTCGGGTATTTAGGTATAGAACAATGCTTTCAATATACAAAATATCTAATGTTAGATCTATTGTACTTGGGCATTTTATTTAATCTGCCTCGCACCCTAATTCAATCTATGCATTTTTTTTTATTTTAGAGTTGTAATAATTTCTCTTATTCTTTTGAAAAGATTTTAGACAAAAGGCATTAAATACCATCCGTAATTCCAAGCATAAGAATGGCCTCCATTTTTAAAATAAAAATTATGGTAAATTTTTAGAATTTTAGATTTATGATGAATTCTATAATTTTGTTACATTTTTCTTGTTAAAATATATATAAAATAAGAAATCATCCTGATTGACATAAAAAATTTACAACAGTGATAATGACCAATTATTAGAATAAAATTGCAATAAATTATTTTCGGTGCTTTTGGCGTGACTAAGAACTAGATAAAATAATTGATAAGAGCATGTATATATATTAAAAATAAATAGTGCTTGAAACTTTTAGGTCTTATAATCATATAAAATATCATTTAATTTGATAAAACAGATGGATAAATTTATATAAATTAAATTAAAATTTATAAAAAAAAGCTAGAAAAATTAATATCAATTTATAATTTGAGTAACGAGCATAGTTGCTAAAGTATCTAAATACAATTATCTGGATGTTATTTTGGAGGTAATATCTGTATCTATTTTTAGATAAATTTATATATAATTTTACTTTACTTTTTTTTAAATATTAAAAATAATAACATTTGAATTAAATTGTTTAATATTTCCAAGTTTATTTTATTACATAAACAAAGTAAAAAAAAATAATTTTACGCAATGGATAACGACAAAATGGCACATTTAATATTTTAATTATTTATTAAATATATATTATAATTTTAGACTGAAAATAAATCAACCAAATTAATATTAAATATTATCAGGGTTGGGCAGTATCGCGGATATTTGTATCTAAGATACAAGATACAATATACTTTTGTATCTTGTATCTTTTTAAAAATTTTGGAAAGTATCTTGTATCCAGTATCTAAGATACATATTATTTAAAAGTATTTGTATCTTAACCAACTTTGTATTCAAAAAGATACAGATACTTTAAAAAAAATTTATATTGGTTAATTTAAATAGTATTAAAATTTTAAATGATATTGTTTTAAGATTTAAATGAAAAATATAATCAAAATTTAGATATTTTAAGATAATTTTTGATATATGACGTTAGTCGTCATATAGCAATTTGCTAACAATTAGAACTACCATATTTGAATCGTTTTATATCTCTCTATTTTATGGAAGAAAATAGAATAATATATTTATCTTCGTCTTCAGATGATTCTTCAACCGAAAATTATAACAATAAATTTAAACTAAGCATACTTAATGGCAAATTTTTTGAAGTACTTCAAGATGATCATAATAAAGAAATTTATCGTGACTTTGGTATTGACGAAAAAGTTATAACAACTGTTACAGATAACGGCTCTAACTTTAAGAAAGCTTTCAAGGAGTTTGGATATTCTATGGAAGCTAATGACTTTGACATCAATGATGATGAATGTATAGAATTCGAAATCATTGAAAGTATTATTTAATACTTCTTTAAAATTTATTATGATATTGTAAATTTAGTAAAAATTTTTATTCAAATAAAATTATTTATTTGTTTATTTAAGGGTCTAAAGAAGCCTCAATAACATTGCCTCAACACATTCGTTGTTTGTGCCATACGATAAGTCTAATTGCCACAACAGATGTCGAGAAAGCTATTAAGGATTCTCCTAACATTTCTAAAATTCATCATCCTGCAATAGCTAAATGTCCTAAGCTATGGAATGCAAATAATAGGCCTAAACTGCAGAATTTATCAAAGCAGTTGAAAACAATTAGTTACACCTTGTTGCCCTAGATGTATTAGTTTGTATGATAGTCTTCATAGTTTATAAAAATTTAAAGGCGAACTTCCTAAATTACGTCAAAAACTAGAATTTCCTAAATTAAGAGATATTGAAATTCAATATTTAGAAGAATATTGCAATATAGTGGCCCCATTAGCTATAGCGATTGACAAAATACAGAGTGAAATAAACTGCTATTATGGAGAATCAGCTCCAATTTTAAATGTCGTTAAAAAAAATTACAAATTTAATTCAAACCATTCTACAATTTTGCAAACCATTAGCTATTGCCATAGAAAATTATTTAAATAAAAGATTTAAAAATATATATGATTTTGATAACAATTTTAAAAGTGCATTTTTGGCAACTATTTCTCATTCCTATTTTAAAAATCGTTGAATTGATGGTGAAAAAGAAAAAAAATACCTTCAGGATTTGTTATTACATGAAGTTTTAATTGTTTTTAAAAATAATATTGAAATTAATACTTCAACAAAATCTTCAATTGATGAAGATGATGATTACTTTTGCCTTAAAAGTACCACATCCAATTCTAATAATTCAATAAATGATATTTAAATAGAGGTCCTAAATTATATGAAAGATGACAGACGGAGTATAAATATTAAATAGTTATAAATATATAAAAGAAATATTTATTAAATATAACACAATATTACCCTCCTCAGCCCCCGTTGAAAGATTATTTAGCTTTGCTAATATGGTTAATACTCCAAATCGTCAAAGATTGAACGATAAATCATTTGAAAAATTAATAATATAAAAAATAATGCTGATTTATGATGCTGATTTATTATTATTTACTAATTATATAATTATTAAACTAAATATCGCATTATCTTTTATAATAAATTTGTTATTTTCACAATTTATTTTAAATATTTTTTTATAAATTTATATTATAGATAAGAAAATAAAGCTTTATACATTTTGATTTTGACTATTTAAAGTTTTTTAAAAAAGTATCTTGTATCTTAGATACTTTTTTTTTTAAAAAATACAAGTATCTTGTATCTTATATCTTATTGAAATTTTTCTAAAGCATCTAGTATCTTGTATCTTAAATACAAAATTTTATAAAGTATCTGTATCTGTATCCGAATACAATTTTCTGAAAATTTGCCCAACCCTGGATATTATGATATGAATATTAGTATAAGTTTTGACAATTGACATTCATCAAATTTTGAATAATATTTTTTAAAATGAGTATCGTGATTTTAATATATCTAATGATTATCTAGTTGTTATTCATTAGATATTACAAACTACTGTCATCAAGTGTCTAGGTAGAGAGAGTATAATGAAGATAAAATTGTCTTTAAAGATAAATTGGGGTGTTTTAATGATAAAAATTTTGAAATTATTAATTATACAATATTTTTTTATAATCATTTAATTATATATTTTTACACATGAATTATACATATAATACTATCAATCATTAATTATATATAGGGGCGTCGCTAGCTTTTACAATCCCAGGGGGCTCAACTAAAAAATGCCTGCATTTGCCCGGCCTTCAGCAGGGTTTTATATTAATATATTATACTTTTTTAAAATTTACTAAATTATTCTGAATGTTATTTATTATATTTTGCATACAAAATAAACTAGCCTATAAAAATAATATTTTTTAATAGAAAATATATTTATCACAGTATAAAATATTTTCGATTGTTGATATGAAATGATTTTGCGTCTAAAGAATAATAAATGATAAAAAAGGTTAATTAATTTATATATGCCTCAATTGATAATAGTTTGTGAAAACTACATAATATATTATAATTCTTAGCAACTTACATTGACAAAAGGTCATGAAACTAATATAACTCCCTATTACCATTTTAGACAATGTTTTATAGAATGGACTAATAAGAAAAAATTTATAGACCTTACCAAATCTACAATTCTTGAAGAAGATAATATAAACGACCAATCCAAATCATAAAACTATATGGTGGTTAGAGCTTCCTCTTAGATAACATGATGGAAGCTATGTATGACATTAAATTTCTTAAAGATTATCTTCCTTTTTCAATGTTATATAAACGATTACACAATTGACCTATTGCTTATCTAAAATATGCGACCATATGCTCTTACTCTCAGCAGCTGTATTAATAATCTCAAATTACATAGCCACACAAATAATAGATGCTGGTTAATTTGCAGTCCTATCCATGACACTCACGATGGTAACCCATCACAATTTATTCTGTTAGATAAATTGATACAACAAAAACATTAAAACCTTTAGAAGAAATTATGCAAATATATTGAAGCCTTGAGTTATTTACATGGCAAGGATGCCATATTAGAAATGAAACATTTCGTAACTACAAAATAAGAACCAGAGTGATATCATGAAAGCAAATAAGATTTTATATATTATTGTCGCACCATCTATAGTTGGTATATTTATATTATATCCAATTATAAAGATTTAACTCAAATCTATTTTTCGAAGAAGAAAAATATAGCTCCTAAAAACACGTAAAAAAGAGAAGAAAAGATATCTAATTTATTACATCTATTGTGGGATGAATTATAATACGTTTAACTTTAATTATATTTTAAATAAATAGATGGCGTTAAATATTTATAAGCAAATTGTTACTTATATTTATTATCAAAAGCATTTTATAGTAAAATTATAAAAATATTAACTGTAATATATTATATAACTGTCAGATACGTCTGTAAAAGTGACATTTACCTAATATATAAAAAATTATATATAATAGAGGATTATATACAATATGTCTACATAACTTACTTTTTATAAATAAATCTCTTATACTTATTTGAATTTGGACCTTGAAAATAATTTTAGGAACAGACATGATATTTAAATTTAAAAATCAATAATATAGTTGATTAGTGATTTTGAACTCGGCTAAAATATTAAATTATAAATTTTCAATTAATAAATGATTATATTTATTAGGGTTATATAATAATTTAAATACGGTATGATGACTAAACACTGTCTTGCTAAACTGTCTTGCTAAACTGTCTTGCTAAAAAGAAATTAATAATAATCAATCATAATTTGATGATATAATATCTTAAAAAAAATTTTCATTTTTATTTTACATAAATCAATTTTTAATTAATTAAAAAATTGATATTAAATATCAAATAATTTAAAATTCTATTTTTACTTAATATTATTGGAAAAAAAATATATTTACTAGCTTATTACAACTTAAATTTTATTTTTCAATTACAAATTTAACAAATTTATATCCATAAGAGGGCGTTAAACATAAATATAAAAATAAATTCTTAGGAAACCAGAATAAATATTGGATAGCGCTTTTTTTTGTATTTGGGTGTAAATACATATGAAAAACCTAAAAAAAATTTAAAAATAGTGGTTTCTTTGAGATTTAATTAATGAGTAGGTTTAGAATCGAAAAATAGTAGAAAGTTTGTAAGGAACTGCTGGCGTTATTGATCAAGATCTCTTCATTTTTGGTTTATACGTGTATATTTAGGTGTTAAACATTATCCTAAAAAATATTTTGAAAATATTATGATTTGACGGAATGCCGAGCTCACAACCGACCACTTACTAAATATTCGATAGACCAAATTTGGTAGTAATATTATTTGGAAAATGTTCATTTTTGGTTAATTTATCTATAAATACGTGCAAATTATTATCCAAAATATTTTATAAATATCGTGATTCGATAACCGATTTGAAACCGAAATACTGCGTTGCTGGCGCTCTCCATGGAAAATTCTTCATTTTATAAGTGAACAATAAGGTGTTAAGCATTATCTTAAATAATATTTTGAAAATATTAAGATTTGGCCGAATGGAGCGCTCAAAACCGACCACTTACTAAATATTCAATCTACCAAATTTGGTAGTAATATTATTTGGAAAACGTTCATTTTTGGTTAATTTATCTGTAAATACGTGAAAATCATTATCCCAAAAAATATTTAAAAAATATGGTGATTTGACCGATAACCGATTTGAAACCGAAATACTGCGTTGCTGGCGCTCTCCATGGAAAATTCTTCATTTTTGGTTTATTAGTGAACAATAACATGTTAAGCATTATCCTAATTAATTTTTTGAAAATATTATGATTTGACCGAATGGCGAGCTCAAAACCGACCACTTACTAAATATTCGATCTACCAAATTTGGTAATAATATTATTTGGAACCTTTTCTCTTTGAAAAAATATTTTTTTAAAAAAATTTACCATTTAATTTATATTTGTTAATTACTACGTAATCCAGTGCATACAGTATCTTTATACTTACTATCAATTTAGTTTTGAAAAAAACTTAAAAATTCCATTTTTTAAAAATTGTATTCAACGAAATATAATTTAATCAAAAATTTAATTTCTAAATTAACCCTTTAAAGCTCGACTTTTTAAAATTAAACTAAAAAAATTTTTTTATAAAAAATCATCATTAATATACACTAAGGATGTAAAATTTTATTTCGACTTTTTTTTTTCATAGTTTACAGGTAAAAAAAAAATCACGATACAATTTGACATCATTGAGCGAATTGCATGTATAAAAAAATATATATGTATTTATTATGAAATGTTTTGAAACAATTTCTATTCTGGTTAGAGTATAAATAAATTTCACATTTTTCACACTTAGTCCTTGAATATGCGCTAACACATAGTTCAAACCTTTTTCGAGTTTTGGACGCTTCTGGCTAATGCCCTATATTATCGTATCTAACTTATGATATTACCTGAAATAACCTTGAACCTTTTTGTAATTTAGGAGTTTCATTTAAAGGTCTCCCTATTTTTCTTTTACTAATTTTACCTGCCATTAATAAAGCAGTAACTGTATGAATATTAGTACCTTCATGAATATTATCAAGTTCTATGTGGAGTGCATTTGTAGGCGAATCGATGATTAAAATTATCCTCATCATCATCAATATCTGTTATCGAAATATCACCTTCAATTATAATTATTTTATAAGACACTATAAAAATAAAATATATAAATTCAATGTTAATAAAATAACTTATTAAATTCTCAATGATTTAATTTGGGATCATAATTATAAAAATATATTTAATTGTTTATATTTTTAATAATAATTTTAAAAATAAATAACTTTAACTATTTTTATTCTTATAATTTGTTAACGCCTAGCTGGCACCTAAAGGGAATGAGGGGAATAATTTTATTTTTTTGGGATATAAAATTCATTGTTTTTTATTTAATTATATTTTTTACCAAGGCGGGGGGGGGGGGAGAGGGGGTATTTTTATTTTAATTTAAGATAAATAAAATTCATTTTTTTTTTAAAATTATATTTTTTACCAAAACGGGGGGGGGGGGAGAGGGGGTATTTTTATTTTAATTTAAGAAAAAATTTACCATTTACTTTCTAAAATATTAATGGTTATATTTATAATAATAATAATATAAGGAAAGTTACAATATTTATGTTATGTTATAAAATCAAAAAAAATAACGATTAAGGAAAGAAAAAAAAAGAATATTATATACTATATCTATATTTCGTGAGACTGAGAAACAATTTATGATATTTATATCAATATTTAAACCAGGGTTGGCACGTCGGTCAATTGATCAGTTAAATTCAGTCAATTGATCAAAGGAGTATTGTCCAGTCCGACCCTGGTGGTGGTTAAGATCCAATGAATATCCTCTCATGTAGACGCTGGATTCGGCAAATAAAAGTCCAAACTTTTTTGTCACCTATGAGAACCAGGTTTACATTTTATTATTTTGACTAAAATATTAATCTTGTTGTTATTAAGAATTTACTCAAATCAAGTTGCTTAACAAAGTTATATATATTTTATGCCTATGTTTTATGGCACATATTAGATAATCAAACTTTCATAAGGAATTTTACCTTGTTAATTCCCATCTTAAAACAAATTGCAAGAAAATATAATTAATGTTTTATAGCTTTTGTACATTATAGAAATAATCAATATCATATAAAATTTTGAAAATTGAAAATCTATGAAACCATTTTATATTTTTAGTGATGTAAAACATTATCCACTCTCCCGCTGTAAAAACCCGCCAGAATATTTCCCGCCACTTAAATTTTTAAATGCAATCGCAGATAAATTTTTCAATTCGAAAAAGACCACATAATAAAGAAAATGTACATCTAAAAGGTAGTAATTTATATTTGAATATTTAATAAATACTATTAGATAAATTTTCAAGGAAGTATGTTAAATTAGATAATGTAAAAATAGATGGTTGTAAAATATTAGGTATATTAATATTTGGTTTTTAAAAAATCTAATTTATTATCCAGATACTAACCTTATATTAAAAAATCAATATGCATTTTCAACTTCAATTCAGAATTTTAAAATCATTGAAAGAAATTTTGAAATAAAATATTTAACAGATTTTATAAATGATCACCTAAAACACAGCTGCCCTGGCTCATTATATGTGTCAGGGCCACCAGGCACTGGAAAAACGATGTCAATTAACCACATATTAAATAATGTATTCCAAGTTAAATATTTGTATATAGTATAAATAGATTAATATTTTATAGAAGCATGATATTAATCGCATTATGATCAATTGCATGAGTTTAAATAAATATCATGAGGTGTTTGACAAAATCTACAATATTTTGTCAAATGGTTTAAAATTACAAACATCAAATTTAACAAAAATTATAAATATTTTTAAAAGTCATTTTCAATCAAATCCATCTAAAATGAAGTAAACTTCACACTATACTATCTTAAAATATTATTCCTTACTTTCCTCCTTAAATTCTAGCCTGATAATAATAGATGAAATTGATCATTTGAAAACAAAGAAAAATGAAGTTTTGCTTAAAGTATTTGAACTGGCATCATTAAAGAACTCAAATATTATTATAATAGGTATATTATTTTAATTATATATTTGATAATTAATTAAATTAGGCATCTCCAACACCTTAGATATGATTGATAGTATTCTCCCACAAATAAAATGTTTATCAATAACACCCCCAAATATACTAAAATTTTTGCCATATACAGATAAGCAAATAATGTATATATTTCAAAACAGATTTTCACAAGTAAGCTTTTTTTTTAGTATTAAAATGTATATTTTTATTTTATATTAAAAATTACAATAAGATAAATTTTTGATTATAAATAGTAAAAATATAAATAAACATATCTAAAAATTATATACCATATCTATATAAAATATATTTAAAAAAAAACTTTTGGGTAAGTTGGTGGGGGATTAATGACTCATTTATAAATATATTAGGTTGACAAATTTCAATCAATATTCTTATATTCTTTGCGGAAAGCAGAAACCCTCTTTTGACTTTTATTAAATGTAGCATGGACCATGTTTTTATTATTGAAGGGTTTAAGGTCAAAATGATCCAATGGTGTCTGAAACTACTGGAATGAACAATAAATTTTTAGATGGCTATATTTATTGGACTTTGTGTTTTCTCCCCTCATCATGGAGTTGGCAGAAATTGATTTGATAATATTATTAATATTAAATTCAAAAATATTATTGTTAAGCCATATAAATTAATCAACTTTAAGCTCAACTTCACATCTGTTTAGCTAATTAAGTCTAATAAAAAGTTTTAACTTATTTTTATATTATCTTATTTAATGAGTAAAATTTATGCTCAATTATGTATAATTTAATTTAATTAAACAAAATATAATTAAGGCTAATATTGACCTAAATGAAAATTTATTTGAAACATCAGCTTTGGAATTTTGCAGTAAAAAGGTATCTGCTCTAAATGGAGATATAAGGATAGCATTAGATGCCTGTAGGTCAGTATAAATTATTTTTTATATATAAACAAAATTACATTCTGTACAGAAAAGCTCTTGAAAAATTTGATATAACACCTGCAAATATTTTAACCGAAAAATCAAATAATGCTCCTAAGCATTTTGTGAAAAAGGTAACCATGGATGAATTGAGCCAAATTTTGCCAAATAAAGACATAAACCTAACTCAATACAAATGTAATTTATCTATAAACCAAAAAATATTATTGGCATCACTGATAAAGCTCATAAAAGGCAATAATGACAATCATGATGTTTTGATGAATAAGGTTTATATATTTTAAACAGTAGTTTATACATTTTTTTAAAAATATAATATAGGCTTACAAAAATTACACCATAATATGTGGCAAAAAGAAATTAACAAAAATGAGTTATCTCGATTTTTTAACTTCATGTGAATTATTAGAAGACCAAAAATTGCTCCAAATTACTAGATTATTCAATGGATTGACTAAAAAAGTTATATTCTAAACTATTTCTTATCCCAACTTTTTTTAACAATTTTAAATACAATATTCATATGCAAAGTGTCAAACCTTTTGATATATAGGTTTGGTTAAGTTTCCAGATAGAAAAAATATGAAGGTTTAGATTAGGTTCAGGCTAAGGAATAAATTCTATAAAGGTTCAGTTCAGGTTCAAAAACCTCTATTGTTATTTTTTTTATTGGAATTTAAATTAAAAGTGATTGATTGGTATAAAAACTGCAGGAAAAAAATTAAAAATAAAAAACCTGAAATTATATATTATGTAAAAAATTTCTTTTAAAAATTTACCTTAATATTTAATTGTTATAAATTTGTAGAGTTTTGAGTTTGAGACATTTTTCTGAACATGTAGAAATCTGAACTAAACTACTAACACATTTTTACCTATTATTTTTAAAAAGGAAACATAAAATATTAAAAAATAAAACTTAAAATATCAGCCAGCCTGGATTATAAAATTTTTAAAATCTGGGCCAGTCTAAAAAATTTAAAAAAACCAGATTGGCCAATTTTTTCAAACTCTTCCACAAACTTTTTTTCCTGATTACCATTACCCATATATATACAGTACAGTGTTAAGATTTAATGGAAAATATTTTTATAAATAAAATTATTTAAAGTCAAATATTTTTATTTACAAATAAATTTTTAAAAATTATCAAATCTGCACAACACTGTAGTTCGATTTTTAATAATATTTTATGATAAATATAAGGTAATAAAATACAAAAATAGTTTAAAGTTAATCCGAAGTTTTATTTTGTATATAATATTATAATTACAAAGGTATAATTAAAATAGTATTTAATATATCCATCCAAAATCTAAACTGTTGCTGTGATCGGATTAGCTATTGTTGCTAAAAGTAAGAGTTCAGATTACTCTTTCTTCCTTTCTAATATGTAAGAATATCGGTGTTTTTATTAATCGTTTGATGTTGTTAAATTTTTTTTATTGGTATATCAATTAATCGCTGTTTTGTATTGTGACCTATTTGACTTTTTATTTTTCTTTAATAACGATTCAAAATCGTCATTAAGGGTGTGAATAATTATTTTGACTTTAATGGAAAGAAGTAAATTGCCTATCATTATACATTCATTATCAAGTGCTCTACCCTAGTTATTTTCTTCATCTGATAATAATATTTGATATCGGGGTTATACTTCCTTCTCCTATTGAGGAATTTAGTGAATTAGCGTTTTATAACTAGAAATCACCTAAAGTGCATATACTATTTTTTAAACAATTGCTAAAATTTTTATAAAATGAATTATTATCAGATTATAGTAGTACATAGCATATTACATAAATATAATCGACTTTAAAATAATATCATGTATTTTTTTAAAATTATTTTATATTTATGAAATAAAAGCAGATATAACCCATGTTATAAAGATTATAAAGTTTCAGTTTATTTGAATTTACATAAATAAATACAAATACACTTAAAAAGTATTTGAATAAAATAATAATACTTTTTTTAAAAAAATGTATTTTAAATATAAAACCTATAAAAAAAATTTTAAATACTTAAATACCCAGACAAAAACCATTTGCATAAATAAATACTTTGACGAATATTCTAAGTGAGTTTTTTTATTACTACTATCATAAAAGGTAAAAGAAAAAAATGCGAAAAATAACAACGCCACAATAAACTTAAAACAACTCGAAATAAGATGTCCTAGTTTAAAAGCTGTTTATCCTAGTCTAAACAGCATTAAGTATCAAAATTAAGTCTAACCAGGACATGTTTTCTAACATATTGAAAATAGTAAATAAATAAAAAAATATTTTGATTTTAAATACAAGTATATTCGCGTTAATACCCAACTCTGTTAGCTCCTTTAATATTGTTTTTATAAAGGTTCGGCGTATTTCATTAAAAAAATATTAAATTGTATAGGTTGGGTTCGATGCTCTTTCACATGAGTTTTTTTCATTATGCAACTTAAAAATATTACTTATTAAAAAGAATAAATTACAAATATCATATTTTAAAACCAATTTTATTTATATTTAATTGTAGATTCAGATTAAAGGTACAGTTAAAGATATCGAAAAAGGTCTTCAGGATCAAGGATTATTATCTAATATAATGCAATAAATTTATCTTATATTAATAGATTATATTTGATTTTGTAGAATTTTAATATACTCATTGTAAATAAGAATAAGAACTATTTATATATTATCAAGAATTTGAATAAAATATTTTATTCCTCATTGTAAAATTCCAGCAATACTTTGAGAATAAAATAACTATTTTTAAAAATTTGTAATTTTATTAAAAGAAATTCTAATGAAAATAGAATTATAAAAATATTTAAATCTTCATGATGAATTGATTTTTATTGCTTCACATTTACTCTATTTTTAATTTTATAGTCATGTTTAGGTATAAATATTATATAGATTTCAAATGGCAGATTTGGGGTGGGGTTTCTGTAGTAGTCACCTCATTTCGGGAAAATACAATATTTTTTTTAAAACAACCTTATTTGTAGAAATAATGATTTTAAATATCTTCTCTAATTTAACATTAGATAAGCATGCATTTTATTAAGTTTAATATATGATTTTTTTTAAAATTGCTTAAAAATTATATTCTATTTAACAATTATTATCTCTTTTCATTGTTATTTAACATAAAATTCCGTCCATATAACCACAAATGGAAGTTTAAAAGAGGATAAAATGTATTTGACTGAAAGCTATATATGCTCCCTAGTCATTGTCTTAGTATGTTAAAAAAATGTATATATATATAAGCCTCAAATGTCAATCAGATGGATTGTAGACATCTGATTGGAGGAAAAAAATTATTATTTAATGTAAAAAATAATAATAATTATTATAATAATATATTTTTTTGAAAATATATATTTTTGTAAAATTAATTCGTTGATAATTTTTTGTTAAATTTATAAAAAAATAAGAAATAATAATTATATAATTTTAGTTTTTATTTTGTAAAGATTAATTCATTAAAAAAAAATTATAAGAAATAAAGAAATTAGAAAAAATGTTGATAATTTTAAATGGGAAAGATTTCCTGGGAGCATTGTGAAATATACAAATAGAAAAAATGTTGATAATTTTAAATGGGAGAAATATCCTCGGGATATTATGAAAAAATATTGTTATATTAGTAAAAAGCCTCGAAATTCTGAGTTGAATTTAGGAGGAAATTTAAATTCTAATGAAATGCATATTTCAGAGGGAATATATAGCGATCAGCCCCTTAAAACTTGTGAAATTTTAAGGACTGATGGAATAAATAGACTGGGTCAATGTCCTAGGGTTAACTTGAGAATTGACTGCAGGTATATTGATATGCTATTTGACACTGGTGCGAGCATTTCGATAATGTCTTGTGAAAATTTTTATAAATATTGGCCTAATGGCGTGATTATTAAAGAAAATATGTGTTTAAAACAGTTCGATGGTTCTGAAATTGAGGTTTTGGGTAAAACTCAATGGTATGTGGTTTTTAATGATACTATCATAAGTTTAGATTTATGGATAGTGGGAAAAGCAGTGGAAACTATTATGGGGTGGGATTGGATTACCACAATTGGACCCTATAATAATTATTGGAATTTATTTATTATTGATAGCGGATTAGCTAGTGATAAAGGAGATTTAATGGCGGATAATATCCGAGATGAACTTCAGAAAGAAGGGATATCTAAATTATTGAACGATGAAAATAGGATTGTCGGTAATAATAATTTTATTGAAACTCCTGAAAGGGTAGGGATCAGTTCTGATCATACAGAAATAAATGGTAAAATTGATAGGGATCAATTTATGGAAATTGAAATCGATGGATTAAAAATAATTGGTAAAAATGATAGGGATCAATTTATGGAAATTGAAATCGATGGATTAAAAAAGATCGATCTGGCTATACCTGTTTTGGTTAGAAAATATGGTATAATTTTTGAAGAAAAATTAGGACGTTTAAATGATTATCAAGTAGACGTTAAACTTAAAGAGGGTTTTTCACCCATCTTTTTGGCTTGTCGAAGAGTTCCTTTTGAGTGGAAAAGGGAAATCGATTAAGAATTGGATCAATGGGTTAGAGATGGCATCATTATTCCTGTGGAATATAGTGAGTGGGCCACACCATTGGTACCTGTTAGAAAATCGAATGGAAAGTTAAGGCTATGTGCTGATTTCCGTGTAACGTTAAATAGATGGGTAGTGGAGGTAAAATATCCATTGCCTAGGATTGAGGAAATTTTGGCCAGTTTAAAAGGTGCCAAGTATTTTTCCAAGGTTGATTTTTCTTTGGCTTATTTGCAATTGCCTTTGAAAGAGGAAATTCATAAATTATTTACAATAACGACTCCGAAAGGATTATTTGCCTTTTGTAGGCTACCGTTTGGATTAAGTGTGTCAGCGCCGATATTTCAGCGCACTATGGCATCAGTTTTCCAGGGCCTAGAAGGAGTTTATTATTATATGGATGATGTGTTGGTGACTGGTATAACACCAGAGCAACATAATCAACGTTTGGAAGAGGTTTTCAAGCGGATTCGTGATAAGGGTCTGAGGGCCAGCAAGGAAAAGAGTGTTCTTGGGGTAACGGAAGTTATCTACTTAGGACATCGCATAAATGGAATGGAGGTGAAACCTCTGGAAAAAAATTTAAAAAATATAACGAATATGAATCCGCCAACCAATAAAGCGGAGTTGCAATCATTTTTGGGAATGGTAAATTATTATCATCGTTTTGTGGAAGATTTTGCAAAATTGGCATCTCAATTGTATGGTTTATTAAAGAAAGGTGTTCATTTTGTGTGGAAAATTGAACAGAAAAATGCTTTTAATATTGGAAAAATTGGTGAGGAACCGATTTTGGTATATTTTAATAATGATTTAGAGATCATATTGGCAGTTGATGCATCCAACAAGGGGGTTGGAGGTGCATTGTTATATTTAATGGATGGTGTGGAAAGACCCATCATATTTTTTTCGAGAGTTTTCAGGGAAGTGGAAACTAGATATTCGGTTATTGAACAAGAAGCCCTAGCTGTTATCTTTGGATTAACCAAATGTCGTGAATATTTGATCGGTAAAAGATTTATAATTTACACGGATCATAAGCCGTTAATTCATTTATTTAAAAAAGATAATAAAGAGTTAATGTTGTCTCCCCGGTTGCAACGTTAGTTGTTACTGGTGGGAAGTTTTAATGTGGAAATCAGATATCGCAGGGGCAAGGAAAATTGTTTGCCTGATATTTTATCTAGGTTAGGATCCAGTGAAGGGGATCTTGACGGTAACAAAAGTATAATGGTGAATGAAGACAGGGTATTAATTTGTTTTTTATCACATATGTTAAAGGGTGGTCCTACGAATTGGGAGGATCTTAAAAGCAATACCTTAGGGGATAAGGAATTGGGTCGAGTAAAATTATTTTTGACGGGACAAGAACCGTGGAAAAATAATAGTAAAGTTTATAAAAAAATTGAAAAGGAATTGTTCGTAGTGGATGATTGTTTGATGCGGGGTAATAGAGCCGTGATTCCGTTGAAATTACGGAGTAAAATTGTACGATTGTTGCATGCAGGACATCAGGGTCGGGATAAAATAAAATCTTGGGCTCGTGAGTATGTATGGTGGCCTGGAATGAGCGATGATATTGAAAAGATTACAAGGAGTTGTATTCCATGTAATTCGTGTGCCGTTATGCCCCGGAAGGAAATAGGCAGTTATTGGCCGAGACCTGAAAGGCCGTGGGAGCGTGTTTACGTGGATTTCTTTAACTTAAACAAGAAGTCGTATTTTTTAGTTGTTGATGCATATTCTAAGTGGATTGAATATGAAGAGGTTCATGGATTAACCACTAGAATTGTTATCAAATTGTTACAAAGGTTATGGGCTAGATTTGGGATTCCAAAGACAATAGTGTCTGATGGAGGTCCGGCCTTTGTAAGTGAAAGTTTCAAAGATTTTTGTAATGCGATGGAAATTAAACACGTATTAGCTCCACAATATCATCCCAGTTCCAATAGACAGGCGGAGAGAATGGTAGCTATCGTGAAAAATTGGATTAAAAAGGCCAAACAAGAAAGTAATGATGTTTGGATGGCCCATTTATATTATAATAATTCCAGAAACCGAGAGGGAATTACTCCGGTGGAGTTATTTTTGGGAAGAAGGACCAGTATGCCGTTGGATTTCTTGAAATCCAAAGATGGAACTGGTGTACCTTCGGTTGATAAGATTGTAATAAAATATCCTGTGGGAAGAATTGTATGGGCCCGTTTGTTTGATAACAAAGGGAATAAATGGGAAAAAGGTCGTATAGTAGAAAACCTTGGTTCCAAATTAAATGAAATTTTGCTAATAAATGGAATAACGGTAATCAGACATAATGTTCACGTAAGGTTAGGAGAAAGTAAGAAAGGATAAAGATAATATGGAAATGCTTAAATATTAATCTTATCTGATTATTTTTCCAGAATGTTAGATTATTGGAATCATATAGCATAATGTGTTAAAGATGAATAATGAAATTTATTGTAGTAATATAGCATAATATGTTAGATGTGAATACTGAAAATATTGATTCTTTTGGGATACTCTGATAACGATACTTGCGTAGTATTGGGAGTAAGATACTATCATAAAGATAGGGGTAGGCTTCTTTGGGATTAAGTGTTAATGGAATCCATTAGAGGATGCTTAATTGAAACTTTGAAAAGCCTGGAAAATAAAGGGATTTTTATATTTCGGAGGGAGAACTCAACATCCTATAATTATACGGGATTATAATTGAGTCTCAGGGTATTGAAGGGCAAAGACAATTTTTTTTGTTTTCCCTTGAAGGAAGAGATTCCTTTGGTTATTTAAATAATCACGTAATTGATAAAATTAGTGGATTAAAACAAAATTATATAACTTAATGAATTAGTTGAATACTGAACAACTGGGGGTGTTTTGGTAATTTATGCTTTCGGTTACATGGTATAAAGTCCATCGGAGGAAAGTATTTTATTAATTTATTGATTATTTTATATACTCGAGTATCCTCATTGTAGAGTGATAGGAGTATAATATAAGTAATTAAATGGTATAACGAGGGAATAGTTTATGATTATGTTATATACCGAGCAGTTGTTTTTTTTTTCAAGGAAAGTAAAGAAAAAGTTAATAAAAAATGTAAATTTTTGCGATGGATGGACAGTGGAAAAAGAAAAAGAAAGTTATGTTTTTTTTGTTTTCACGGACGGTTTACTTTGATGTTGCTATGGTACAAAGAAAAAAGATTCAAATTGTGTTAGACAATAAAGAGACTATAAACTTTGACCTTATGGTTGAACTAAGACTATAAACTTTGACCTTGTGATTGAACCAATGGGATTTACAAAAGTGAGAAGACAATTCGGGAAAAATTTTCGGTCGTTTCAATTGATGTATGGAGGGCCAGCGTTATTCAGATCAAGCCAACAATTAAATGCTGACTATCGTTATTCGAGTCAAGCCTGCAATCGCATGATGATTATCGGTACAACTAGTAATCAAGCTCAAGAGTATATAAATATGGGGTAAAGAGGGACAACTGGATATCCGTATTTTTCCTTATGAATACATTCTAAAGAAAAAAAATTCTCTTATTATAACAACATAAATAATATAATATTTTTCAAAATATATATTAAATATTATATTTAATGGTGAAGAATGTCGTTGACCCATAAAGAGGTGACATGTCTTAGTATGTTAAAAAAATGTATATATATATATAAGCCTCAAATGTCAATCAGATGGATTGTAGACATCTGATTGGAGGAAAAAAAATATTATTATTTAATGTAAAAAAATAATAATAATTATTATAATAATATTTTTTGAAAATATATATTTTTGTAAAATTAATTCATTGAAAAATTTTTGTTAAATTTATAAAAAAGAAGAAATAATAATTATATAATTTTAGTTTTTATTTTGTAAAGATTAATTCATTAAAAAAAAATTATAAGAAATAAAGAAATTTTGAATAATTTAAATAGTATTTTGTTATACTTATTCTATCGTTTAATACAATTCAATATCAACTATGGGTATCCAGAATACACTTAAAAAGTCATAACATAGCAACTCGAAGTTATGCCAGATTTTGCTGATTAATGTTTAATTCTTTGCCCAAACGTCAAACTTTTTAAATTGAATAATGAAGGACACTAATCTTCGTTTATTGGCCTCCTAGGTTGACTCAGGTAAACCAGCTCCCTTTCGAATCCCATTTATTTATGTACTTACGGTTGATATTTAGGGACAGGCCTCACTACCCCTCCTTCAACCAAGGTAATCCTGAAGCTTTTGTTGTTTCCATTTTTAGACACTCAGAAGTAAAAAGTTATATAAATATTACATAAATTTTTATCCTTAATATTACGTAAATTGTGATTTATATTAACTATCAATTATTTGTTTTTGCAGTAGCGTCACTAGGGGAGGGCGCAGGGACTCGAGTTCCCTGAAAAATTTTAAGAGCCCTCTAAATTTTGAATTTTTTTTTAACACTAAAGAAATAGGTAAGTTAGCTAAAAAAAAGAAGAAGGTGTTTTAGATAATGTTAGTAAAACAATTTTGAAAATAATATTAATAAATTTTTGAGTCCCCTGAGATTTTAAAGGCTAATGACGGCCCTGGTATTTTGCTCTAGTATATTTTATTTATTACCCATCTACTTTTAAAAAATGACGGATAACGAACTGTATTTTTTTCCCTGTAATATCAACAACAGGTAAAATAATGTATTATTTATATGTTTTTATTTTTCAATCATTATTATTTGTCATTAAGATTAGCAAAATCCTAATCAAAAATTATTATGAAGTCTATCAACATCAAGCAATTGGGAATGAGGATCAAAATATGCAATACGATTTGACCTCCCAAGCAAAATTTATTGTTACAGTCTGGATACACATCAAATATTTTATATTATAAAAGTTATCAACAATTCTATGTATACTGCCTAACACTAGGTTCCAGAATATTTATTTATAAAGGTTACTGTTAGGTTACTCTTAAGTGACTACAAATTACAGTTGAGTATAAGTTTAACTAATCTCATTTCGGTACTTATATCAGTGGCATAGCCACAATCCAAGAAGGGAATTATTAATAATTTTTAGCGGGCTTTATCTTCAAAGCCTATTTGCCCAACCTTAAGCCTGACCCCTCCTATTAAAAGTTATTAGATATTGATTTTCCCTTGATTATTAATATTTTGCTTTTTAAAATAGGTAATATCTTAATATTATCATCATTAAAGTTGGCTGAACAATTGCAAACACTCATTCTAAAATCTATGACAATGTTTCGCCCTTTATTAGTCACAATTAGTGCTTTAACTAGTATAATAGCCGGTATAAAGGAAAAAAAATATTAGGATAATAAAATTTTGGTTAACTTTATAATTAGAAAGGGGCTGAAATATTCAGAAAATTTTATCAATCCTTCGTGTTAATTATTTTATATATCATTTTAATTCCTTTGACAGACAGTTAATATTATCGAGATATATTTTAATCTCGTAGATTTTAAATGTGAACATTCTAAATTTAAAACGGTTGATTATAATTATTAAATTTATCAATAATATCTTTATATATTTTTTTAAGTTGAATCTTATTGATTTAGAACACTACTATTCTTCGCTATTTTATATTATATCTAATATTAAATCCTATATTAATTTTCTTTATAGTATAAAAAATTTTTCAAATTTGGAGAAAGGTAATTCCATAATATTAATCTTTAAGAAAATTTTGTGGTTATCACATGCCTCATAATTATCTTCCCTGTCTATCTCTGTTGGCTGTATTTTATATAACTTGATAAATATTTACTTTTATAGACCTGCAGGGGTACCATTTGCACTAGCCTGGTCCGGATTTTTTTAAAAAAAATTATTTTAGCCTCACCCGGCCCTTATTTTATATTTCAGATCGGGTCCGGATTTTTTTAAATATATTTATTTTTAATTTTTATAGTTATTGGCGATTTAAAATATTTGGTTTTAAAATATACGACCTAGCCCGGGTATTTTAAAAAAAATTTTTTTTAGGTCCATCCCGAATATTAAAAAAATTTTTTTTGGTCTGACTCTATATATTAAAAAATTAAAATACGGCCGGGCCGTTCTGCTATTTATTAATATGTTTCTAATATATGAGAAATATATAATTGTAGAACAAACTTCAGCCACAGCCCGTGATTTTTTGCTAGGTCTTGCCGGCCTTATATATACAACTAAAGTTAAATATCAATTAAAATCTTTTATAATATAATTTTATTTTAAAAAATTCAGCAAGCATTGGGCAGTCAATTTTTTTAAAATAAGTAGTGTAAAACTAAAATAATTATTTTTTAAAATATAACCTGGTCAGACTTGCAATAATAGGGATAAACCTTTCTAGAGGTCTATTTAAAAACAAATATAAATCAAAAATCTTATCAAATCGTCGTGTTCCAAGGCAAAACTATCTTAGTTTTCCCGGATCTCAATAAGAGCCTTTTTTGCCTCCCACTCTTATATGTTTTTTTTAAAATATAATTATTTATTTTTGTCTAACGTTTAATTAATATTTTTCATCTTATTTTAATATGTTTTATATATTATGCTATCCCCTACAACGGGGGGGGGTCCGAAGCAACTGCTTCAGTAAATTTGAGTGGGGGTAATTTTTTTAAATTTAATTCTTTTACTGTTTTGTTACATCCATCATGATCAAGTTATTTCTGGTTTATAAATGCAATAATAAGATACCCCCCTCCCCCCCCCCCCAACTTAATATTTAATTTAATATATATTGACGGAATTTTTCTAATTTTTTTTAAGCATAATATGAATAAATAATAGTATTCATATTTTAATTTAAATATCTTATCTTCCCTCCCTCCCTTTTCTTAGGAATCAAATGATCCCATCAATATTGTTGGAAAAAGAATTGACAAATTTATAATTGATAAATATCTATAATTAGGAGCTCTTCAACCTACACATTATTTATTCCCCAAAGATAATAAAATAGAAACAAATCCTTTAATAAAAGCTTATATGGAAAAACAATAGCAAAATTGCTAGAAATTGGATTACTTATGGTATTAAAATGAATAGTTTTTTGCTTAACATGTCTCTTATTTGGAGGTCCACACACAAATTCAAAATGGACATGTGAAGGTCCAGATAAATGGCAGAATATTAATCGTGATATAATTCTGCATGAATCTTCACAGGTACATATGATGGCCGATTATGGAAGGCTTTCTCACAATAAAAATTCCATATTAAAATTTATAACACCCCAATAATAACCGTTCTATCATAAGAATTATAATAAGATGTTTAGATTATTTAAATAACCGTTCTATCATAAGAATTATAATAAGATGTTTAGATTATTTAATATCTCGTAACCAAGCTTTCTGGGGGAACAGGCAACAAGAAGTCAATATGATGGCCCTTATTAAGCTTATTGTAGATTCTGCTGTACTAAAAATGTATATACAACAAAATGAAGAAAGAAAAAGGGATAAAAAAATAAGGGATTAAAAACGAAATTATATTCAAATCTATTATCATATAATAACATAAATCTTCTCATTGAAACCATGAAAAATATGGTTATAAAAAAAATTCAAAATGAGATTACATTTAACAGGTGCTTTTCAATCATATTTGATTCGAAATCAGAAGCAATAGCTTTGATAGTAAGATATGTTGAAAATAGTGAGACGCCGAAGCCTGTTGAAAGACGGATTGACATATATTGTACGGGAAATACAACAGGTCTCGATATTAAGCTTAATATAATATCCCAACTCGGCTCGATGAATTTACCCCATGAATTTCTAGTTGGGCGAAGTTATGATGGCGCCTCAAACATGAGTGGAAGAATCAATGGTGTGCAGGCCTTGATTAGAGCAGAGGCGCCAAAGGCAGCTTTTATTTGGTGTTATTGTCATCGATTAAATTTAATCATTGTTCAATTATGCCAATCAATTAAAGAACTTCGAAATGTTCTAGGAATACTAGATGAGTTGAGGGCAGCTTTAACAAATTTAAAGGATTTTGAAGATCCTGCCACTTCCACTATGGCTAGTGATATAGTCTTTAGAATAGAAAAATTTGATTTTATCTTATCACTTTGTGTTTTGGATAAAATATTTTTGATAACAAGTTTGGCTTGTACAAAATTGCAAACCATTTCAAAGGATATAGGGTTTGCAATAAATCAAATTCAATTGGCAAAAGATTGCTTGATTAATTTGAGAAGTATAATATAAATTATTGTCTTAATTATTTTTTAATCTAATAGATAATAACACTGAATTTTTGGATGTTTTTTCAAAGGCACAAGATTTTATGAAGGAGAGAAATCTACCTTTGATTTTAAAAATTCTAGACTTCAAACATTACATTCCAAAAAGGAGAGGTATATATACTTTCATCATTAAATGTATAAATTTTTTTTAACTTTAAAATAGGTGTTTTATATGCTGCACTTCCTACAACCTCATGTACTGCCGAAAGAATCAGGAGTAAAATTAAATTAATTTAAAAAAGACTTCGTAGTACCATGAAAGATTCATTTCTCAATAATTTAATCATATTATCAATGGAAAAAAAATTTATTTAAACAATTAAATATTGATGAAATTATAAATTCGCTTTCTCTATCTAAATTATTAATTTAAAAATAATATTTATAGTATATTTTTTTTGCATATTTATATTATATACTAGTTGATAACCCGTCAAAAATGACGGGGAATATTATTTTTAATGAAACAATATCTCTTAGTAGCACCCTAAATACTATCATTATTTACCAGAGCTCCTGTTAGTCAGAATTGTCAGCGATCATATTAGGAGACCAACCAGGTTCACCATGAGGGAATAGTATAGGATAAACCATGGGGTCTAAATTTGGGCTCAATACATTAAGAATAATGAGATCGTTGTCATTAGATTTAGGATAGACTTTAATATCTCTTTTGAAAGGAGGCTCTCCATCTTCATTATTGAAAATCATAGCTACGTCATCCATAGATGGTAAATTATAACGGCGTCGATCGCTAGAACGATCTCCTTTAAAGATCATATTAATGGTTGGGAGTTTTGTATTAGAAGTAGTTGCTAATTCTAATGCAGATTGATGGACTTCACCTAATGTCTTAAAACTAAGAGCATAGGGGTTAATTTGTCGTATTAACTGATCTAATTGCTTCATAATATCTTTATTACATTTACTATTTGCTGGATGGTGTATACGCTTATCTATAGCCTGTGTCGTATCTAACACGTATAACTGGGCATAAGTAGGCAAAGCATTAGAAGGTGGGTATAAATTAGATGTGCGGTGATATATTTGGCCGTGCACTTTGAAACAATAAGGGCCACTACCTGTAAGCTCCGAAATTTTTGCGCCCATCGATGCAAAAGCTACTGCTGAATTATAAGAACGTATGTTCTTCATAAAATTATTATGTAACTTATCTTGAGGGTTTGATATAAGATTTTTTAAATAAGGAGGATATGGTATTTGGGTAAGGATAACCTTCCCTTTATGACAGCACTGTGTGAATTTACCGTCGGTCGGTCTCTCAACTATGAAATTCATGGAAAAACAAAATTGACATATGATATTCATAGGCCCGCAAGTATGTTCAGTTATTAAGTGAATATCATTAGTATTAAAATGTGTTAAATTACTTCTATTTTTAAGAATAGATGTATAGGTGGTGGGGAAAATCTGTTTAAGCTTTAGACGAAATGGGCAGCACATGCCCGCATCCTAGCAGTTTTAGTTGATATATCAATAGGAAAAGGTTTATTTAAATTAATACTTTGAGGTGTAGGTACTAAAGCTACTATAGGTTTGGGTTTCTTGGATTTTATATGACTTCGCACTTTACGACCACTTTCCTTAAAATAAAAATATTTTATCTAAATTATTGGAAAATAAAACTTCTTTTGTTATGTTTAATCTTTTTCTATTTCCCAAAATAGAAGTGTAAGTGGTAGGGAAGATTTGTTTAATTTTTTGATGAAAACGGCTTATGCATGCGCTAATCATAGCAGTTTTAATTGATAAATCAATTGGGAGATATAAATTTGAATTAGGATTATGAGTTGTAGTTAATGAAACTAATTTAGGATTATTATATTTGGATTTTATGTGATTCCGTAATTTGCGGATACTTTCCTTTAATTGTTTGGGAGATTGTCTATTTTCCATAGTATTCTATTTATTAACGTTACAAAGAATAAAAATTAAATATTATTTTCAAATAACTGGTAACACAAAAAAATTCCTAAATCTAGAAATGAACTTTTTCGTATCTTGGTAATGTTAATTTTTTTTCTATCAACTTTCCTATCATCTTAACGTTAATTTTTTCACTTTCCTATCTCCTAATGTTAAAATATCTTTTTTCTATCACCTTTCCTATCAATCATCTTAATGTTAAATAAATTGAGAGCTACTATTATCTCGTTAATGTAAAATTTTTTTTATGGCAACACTGGGATTCGAACTCGCAACCTATCGTTCGGAAGACAAACTTTTTCCCATTAAGCCCCCCCCCCCCTTCAATATTATATTTTGATATATTTGTATATATATGAAACTTTTTTTTATGAAATTAACTTAATTTAATTAGAATGACGGGTTGATGGGTAATTATTAAGTTAGGTGTATATGATACTAAATATGCTTTATTAATATATTTTATAAAAATATTAAAATTTAGGAGAAAAAGAGGTAAAATTGTTACAATGTAACACGTGAACATTAAGGGTATTAGAAATATCAAAATTTAAATTGTGATAGAAATCATATTGGCTAAAATTTAAAATAGAGATCCTTGAAAATTTAATTTTAAATATGGGATATAGATATTGGTCTGAAAATTTTTTTTTACAAACATAGCCAGGCCTGATCAAAAAAAGTCCCATGCAACTTTCATAAAATTTTCATTTTTTTTATTTTGATTTAATAACAATGTCTTAAATTTAATTTTAATATTCCATTTATTTCTATTGTGGGTAATTACTAATTAGTTAGGTGTATATGATAAGAAATATGCTTTATTAATATATTTTATAAAAATATTAAAATTTAAGAGAAAAAGAGGTAAAATTGTTGCAATGTAACCCGCGAGCATTATGGGTATTAGAAATATCTGGGTAAAATTTAAAATAGAGATTCTTGAAAATTTTTTAATTTTAAATATGGGATATAGACATTGGCCTGATATTTTTTTTTGCAGACATAGCCAGGCCTGATCAAAAAACCAAGTCCAATGCAACTTTTATATAATTTTCATTTATTTTTTATTGTAATTTAATAACAATTTCTTAAATTTAATTTTATATTCCATTTATTTCTATTGTAATTTAATAACAATGTCTTAAATTAAATTTTATATTTAGATTTTAAAATAAAATTTAAAATTGTGATAGATATCATATTAAGTAAAATTTAAAATAGAGATAACATTGGCTGGGAAATTTTTTTTCGCAAACATGGCCAGGCCTTATCAAAAAACCAAGGCCTATGCGACTTTCATATTCTGATTGTATTTTTAAATGAATTATGGGGCTGGGCTTGGGAATTTTTTTATTATTAACTATGAGTCAGACATTGAACTAAAACAAATTTTATTGCAGGCCTGGGCTCGGCCTGATCATAAGATCTAAATTTTAATAATTACTTTTATGAAATTTTAATCAAGAATGAAGGAAGCATGATAAAAATGGGTAGCTAATGTCATTTTAAGAGATTCCAATATTGTTTGGGGTGTATTGTGAGATTTATTTTTGTTTGTCAAATAGCTAAATATAATTTAAAGAATAGTTATAAGATCTAAATTTTAATAATTACTTTTATGAAATTTTAATCAAGAATGAAGGAAGCATGATAAAAATGGGTAGCTAATGTCAGGGTGTATTGTGAGATTTATTTTTGTTTGTCAAATAGCTAAATATAATTTAAAGAATAGTTATAAGATCTAAATTTTAATAATTACTTTTATGAAATTTTAATCAAGAATGAAGGAAGCATGATAAAAATGGGTAGCTAATGTCAGGGTGTATTGTGAGATTTATTTTTGTTTGTCAAATAGCTAAATATAATTTAAAGAATAGTTATAAGATCTAAATTTTAATAATTACTTTTATGAAATTTTAATCAATAATGAAGGAAGCATGATAAAAATGGGTAGCTAATGTCATTTTAAGAGATTCCAATATTGTTTGGGGTGTATTGTGAGATTTATTTTTGTTTGTCAAATAGCTAAATATAATTTAAAGAATAGTTATAAGATCTAAATTTTAATAATTACTTTTATGAAATTTTAATCAAGAATGAAGGAAGCATGATAAAAATGGGTAGCTAATGTCAGGGTGTATTGTGAGATTTATTTTTGTTTGTCAAATAGCTAAATATAATTTAAAGAATAGTTATAAGATCTAAATTTTAATAATTACTTTTATGAAATTTTAATCAAGAATGAAGGAAGCATGATAAAAATGGGTAGCTAATGTCAGGGTGTATTGTGAGATTTATTTTTGTTTGTCAAATAGCTAAATATAATTTAAAGAATAGTTATAAGATCTAAATTTTAATAATTACTTTTATGAAATTTTAATCAATAATGAAGGAAGCATGATAAAAATGGGTAGCTAATGTCATTTTAAGAGATTCCAATATTGTTTGGGGTGTATTGTGAGATTTATTTTTGTTTGTCAAATAGCTAAATATAATTTAAAGAATAGTTATAAGATCTAAATTTTAATAATTACTTTTATGAAATTTTAATCAAGAATGAAGGAAGCATGATAAAAATGGGTAGCTAATGTCAGGGTGTATTGTGAGATTTATTTTTGTTTGTCAAATAGCTAAATATAATTTAAAGAATAGTTATAAGATCTAAATTTTAATAATTACTTTTATGAAATTTTAATCAAGAATGAAGGAAGCATGATAAAAATGGGTAGCTAATGTCAGGGTGTAGATTTATTTTTGTTTGTCAAATAGCTAAATATAATTTAAAGAGTAGTTATAAGATCTAAATTTTAATAATTACTTTTATGAAATTTTAAACAAGAATGAAGGAAGCATGATAAAAATGGGTAGCTAATGTCAGGGTGTATTGTGAGATTTATTTTTGTTTGTCAAATAGCTAAATATAATTTAAAGAATAGTTATAAGATCTAAATTTTAATAATTACTTTTATGAAATTTTAATCAATAATGAAGGAAGCATGATAAAAATGGGTAGCTAATGTCATTTCAAGAGATTCCAATATTGTTGGCGGTATAATTAATTGAAAAACGGTAAAAATATATTGGTGAGAAATTCAAAAATTACGTCAAAATTAGGCGCATGCGCAAAGTATATAAAGCTTCATATATATACACAAATATATCAAAATATAATATTGAAGGGGGGGGCTCAATGGTAAGAACGTTTGCCTTCCGAACGATAGGTGGCTAGTTCGAATCTCTGTTTTGCCATAAAAAATTTTTAAAAAAAGTTTTAACATTAGCGAGATAATAATAGCCCTCGATTTATTTAACATTAAGATGATAGGAAAGTTGATGGAAAAAAAATATTTTAACATGAGATAGGAAAGTGAAAAAATTAACGTTATGAAGATATGAAAGTTGATACAAAAAAAATTAACATTACTAAGATACGAAAACGTTCATTTCTTGAATATGGCTATTATATATTATATATTAAAAATTGATGCAATAAAAATTATTTTTGGAATTTATGGGTGTCATAAAATAATTATCATTTTTTCAAGGGGGGAGGGGGGCTACTTTTCAGGGGGGTATTCTGCTTCATTCGCTCAGAAAGTGTAGGGGCCACTGCTATTTTTTAAAACATAAAAAGATTTTTAAATCGAAAAAAAATATTAGAGCATTCTAGTTTTTAAAAAAATATTCCTTTGTATAATTTATAACATTATTATTTGATTGTTAAAATTCTTTATTGTTTACTGATTCTATAAATTCTTAAATGTATAATATTATTTTTTTAAAGTATTGTTTATATATAAATGTCTGCGCCTAAATTAGATAATATCCAAGAAGAATTGAGCGCCGTTTTGAAGAGAGACCAATATAAAAATCTCGCTGAATATATAAAAAATATAAGAAACGATCAGGCTCTAAATAAATATGAGGATGAAAATAAATATTCCTACGATGTTCCCAATTTATCATCATCCCAAAATCTCGGTGCTTTTAACTTTAAAAGAAAATTGAAAAAATTTAAATACAAGTCTGATATAAACTTGGATTCCTCTTTTGTGGACAATAATCAAAATCAGAAACTATCTACCAGATTGAAATCTAATTGTAACTAATTTTTACTTTTCGTTAATTAGACCAAATGCTAATATAAAGTTAAATATTTTTTTATTATTATTAAACATTAGGGGATGCTGAGGAAATAAGGATGGGGGAATATAGACATTACATCGAAGGAGAAGTGCCGCTGATAATACACATACCAACTTTGGAACGACCTTTTACTACAATGCACAAGAAAACTCATAGACCCGTAAGTTACATCGCTATGATGAACGATGAAAATGCAAGGATCATGCGGCCCATTATTTGGTTTTTATTGCTTCTGCTATTACTTTTATTGCTATGTTATTGCTGTTGCAATATCTGCAGATCAAAGAGAAGTAAAGTTAGAGGCGATGAATATGGCAGGTCTTTGTTTGGTAGATTCTTTCATAATTTGTGGGACATATTAAGTCTTAGACCGCTTAGAGATGTAAATAAGGATCTCTCTTTAAAACCAAATCCTCCATGCTGGTGCTGTCAAAACGTAGAACTTAGGCAGCAAGATAAAATTTTGAGATTGGAGCATGGTTCAAATATAGATGATGTTGTAAGCCTATCGTCGGAGGTATACTTTGTCAACAATAGAAATATGTTTTCTCCTCGAAAATTAGTTCACCAGCCTCTATCGATCTATGATAATAAATCTCCTAGGATTATAGAAGATAAAACGATAAATACAAAATTAGAAAGCTATTTGGGAACTCCCACTAATTTAGACTCTAAAACAGAAAAACCTTTCATTGCAATTGTAAAAACACCGGATATTAATAGTAAAATAACTCCTGCCAAAATCTTAATAGATAAACCCCCTCAATTTCCTAAAGAAATGAGACCCACCTCGGAAGTCGAATCGATCAAAGTCTTTACTCCTACCAAAAGCCCTAACCAACCTCCATCTACTATAAAGGAATGATTTATTATTCATAAAATTAATTAATTTATTGAGCTGGTTGTACGATGAATAGAAATCACCTTAAATGTATCTCCCTTTTTAAAACAATTGCCATATTTGTTATTTTTATAATTATAAATTATTAGTTAAAATATAGTATTTAATACATAATATTTTATAAAAATAACGCCTAGAGATAAATATTGCTAAAAAGAGAAGCTTACAATAAAATAAATATAATGTAATTTAAAATTACATTATTTATAAACTAAAAAACCGATATAAACCTGTGTAAATTGGTTTATAGACATTGACATTGCCAACCTTTACAATCTCAGGGGGCTCAAAAATTAGTTTTTTTAAAAATGCCTGATTTTTTTAATTAACATTTTCAAAACTTTTTTTAGGCATTTTAAAAAAAATGTTAAGATTTTCAGGGGGTTCTTCAAATTTTTCAGGAGACTTGAGCCCCTGTGTTCCCTTCCTCCTAGTGGCGCTACTGTTTATAGAGGTTACTAAGGTTCAGCTAACTCCTTTAATATATATTTTTTTAAAGTTCAGTTCGGTTTAGGTTAGTTTATAAAATATAAAATATTTTAAATTCGGTTCTAATTTCGAGGTAGTTTTGTTCGGCACTTTAAAATGAGTTATATTACAATATGATTTTAAGTATTTCATATATTTCATTGAATGCTTTATAGATTAAATGAATAACAAAGCACTACTGAATATATATAATTATCTAAAGACAATATAATTTATTTTTTTCACAAATATTATTAATAATATTTTTAATAAATTTATGGTCATGAAATAGTGGTTTGTAGTTATATTTTAAACAATATATATCAAATAATGCTATTTCATTTCTAATAATCCCTTTGCGATTTTCATTTGTTTAGGAGTTATAAATTTTTTGGAGGTGATGGGGATGTGGCACTCAGTTTTGGATAGTGTTAAACTAAACCTGACCTCTAAAACTAAACCGAACCTAAATAATTAAATATTTTTTATGGAATCTGAACCGAATCTTTTAAAAATGTAAAGAAATTAATCAAACCCTTTTAAACCTTTATAAAATTTATAGTCTTGTTTAAATTTCCCATGAAAATAATTTTTATAAAAAAATGAAACTGAAATTATTTTTAGTTTAATTAAGTTTTAATTGTAAATTATTTATCTGGAAAAATGTTTAATAGTGAATATATTCCAATATTAATTACATTAGGTAATTTAAATTAAGTTAAATTCCCAATTATTGTTATTTATCACCTAAACTATATATTTGATTTTACGCTATATTTTATGTTTTACTTCTCATCGATAATTTTTGTAATCACAAGATTCTAAACGGACATGTATTGTGAAAATACTTTAAATATCAGAGGAAATTGTTACATTTGAATATTTATTATTGTAAGATATATTTAAAGGTCACCTTATATTTGTATATTATATTATTCCGACATGTAATATTATATTATCGAGGTTAATCAAATTGCATATTATTAGAAGTTAAATTGGATAATTATATAAATGTATATTTACCAAAAGAATTACAAATAAAAGTATTATAGTTTTTTAAAAAAACTTAATCGATATAATATTTGGCGACGAGGAAAAAGGTCGCGCGGTTTTCGGTCTTCGGTCAAGTTAAATATTATATAGAATTATAATTTTTTTTTGTTAAAAAATAAATAAATTGATTTAGCAATTATGGATAAAAGATGAATGAGATAAATGGGCTACTGACGACTATAGACACATAAAATATCCTCAAAATTCTATTGATAGAGGAGCAATTGATTTCATTAGATTAAGTCGCGGCCCTACTGAATCCATAATAAAGAATTAAGAATTCGCGATCAATTAATCGTCGGAGAACTATGGTTACGATACCCAGATACTAAAGACGAAGACCAACCGTGAAACTTAACAAAATTATAGAATTTATACGATAAAGGCACAATGCAGCCTATTTAGGTTTCCATGGATTATAGAATTTATGATAATGATAAAGGGCACTATCAAAATGATTGATGCAGCCTATTTAGATTTCCATGATTATAGAATTTATACGATAAAGGCACGATGCAGCCTATTTAGATTTCCATGGATTATAGAATTTATGATAATGATAAAGGGCACTATCAAAATGATTGATGCAGCCTATTTAGATTTCCATGGATTATAGAATTTATGATAAAGGCACGATGCAGCCTATTTAGATTTCCATGGATTATAGAATTTATGATATGATAAAGGGCACTATCAAAATGATTGATATTTGGATTTCCGTGGATTATAAAATTTGACACAGCCTATTTGGATTTCCAGGAATTATAGAATTTGACTTATCGTTACCAACATATGTAGAAATTAACATAATCAACAATATAATGATAATGGTAACGTGAATATTGATAAACTATATAGAGTAACCTGGAGTACTACAAAAAATATAGATGAACTTGAACTTGGTAAATAAAAAGATTTGTAGACAATCTTAACTTGGTGGGAAAGAAGATATGTTATATTTGAATTTATTATTGTAAGATATATTTAAAGGTCACCTTATATTTGTATATTATATTATTCCGACATGTAATATTATATTATCGAGGTTAATCAAATTGCATATTATTAGAAGTTAAATTGGATAATTATATAAATGTATATATATACCAAAATAATTACAAATAAAAGTATTATAGTTTTTTTTAAAAAACTTAATCGATATAATAGAAATTATTTACTAATGTTTTAATTGTTAGTGGAAATAAAATAGTTAGACACGTTGTTTATATAGTATTTATAAATAAATATGATAATCTCAATGACATATATAATACCTAGACTGACGATTCATTCATTAAAATGCATTTTTAAACCTAGTTAAAAGCAAATCAGCTGGGCCCGCCATTTTGTTAACACATATAGTATATTATCATGTTAAAAATTACTATTAAATTGATAACTTGCTTCCTTATTATCTCATTGATCCGGTAATTCTTTAATAAAGTTTGCATAAGATATAGGAATAAATTAGGCTCTCGTTTAAAATTTTAATAATGATTAGTGTAACCAAGATGGCATCTCCAGCTGATTTGCATTGATGTACACTGTAAAATTTAAATTTTCTTTTACTTCGGGACTAGCATCTACATAAGTGGAAGAGGGTGCGGTATGTGCAATTTGTTTCCATTTTATAGGGAAGTAGGGGGTAGACATTTAAGGGCTAGGCTAGATATAGAATAAATT
This sequence comes from Gordionus sp. m RMFG-2023, assembly GCF_954871325.1. Taxonomy (NCBI): domain Eukaryota; kingdom Metazoa; phylum Nematomorpha; class Gordioida; order Chordodea; family Parachordodidae; genus Gordionus; species Gordionus sp. m RMFG-2023. Next base: position 44,121,145 of record NC_088776.1, read on the forward strand.
TATTTGGGATTTATTAAATTTTCAGATTAAATAGGACAAAATATATTGTTGTAAAAAATTACTTAAAACTTTTATTTTAGACCTATTATAATATAATGATATTGCTGAACATTGATCAAATTTATAAATTGCATACAATCATAGTCATTATTTTTTAAATAAAATTTATTTATGGATAATTTTCTGCTATCTTTTTATATGTAATTTAGAAGGTTTAGACATTCTATTAGCAAACTAATATCCATGCCAAACATTATACTATAATAATTCATTTATTTTAAATGAGGGTGTTTTTAATTATTCATGCTTTAAATAATAACTTTTTTTTGATAGTTTAGAGTAGAGTATTTATAAATTAAGTTATTCTTTTTAAAATATTAAGAGGGTAAAACTATAATTAAAAACGTGTATTAATAATATGGGATATCGCATCGGGATTTTTAGGGAAGGGAGATAGGTATAGGTTTTTGAGGATGGTTTACTTCTAGTGAATATCACGCCATATAGATATAATTCGAGACTCATCTAATTTCCAAAGAGGGTCTTTTAAATATTCCGCTGACGCAATCTAAGTATAACCAACCCTACTACATATTTCTATAGTTTTCAAATAATCCTTTAACCTATTGAGGTTGGCTTCAAAAATATTTTTTGGGCAAGTTCAGATTTTAACTAGATGCCACACTCGTGTCAGATGGGCTGTTTACTCCTTTAACTCCCAGACCCCTAGAAAAAATGCCCTATTTTTGTATACAATAATTCAATTCATGTAATATTTTGGTTGACGATGCAAAGCGTCAGATGTTATATTTACTTGTTTTTTAAATATAATATGACGTAAAATTAATGCATGTCGAATGAAAAATTATATTTGGCAGGTAATATTAATATTATAAATATATTTTACATTTTCAATATTATATAATTTTTAAAATCTTAAAATTTTTGTTTAAATAAATGAATAAATTTGACTATTCAAATTCAAAAATATTATCGTCATTGTATAGTCACAAAAAAAAAGTTCCAACCCCCTTTCTCTCCAATTTTAACCCCTTGCCCATGATAGAAAAAAATTATCCCTATTTATCCTACCTCTCTCATTTCATTCTAATTATGATGGCATCCACAAAACTAGTGTTGTTAAACGGCTTGTTTTGAGCCGATCTTTTAAAACGGCTAACTCAATATTTTAGCCAGAAAAATATTGCCTAAGCCTTGAGATCTCGCTAATAGGTGTCGAAACCTTTGTTCCTTCTACAAACAAAATCTTCAGGCTTGCGTAATACTATTCTGGATGAAATATTGAGTTAGCCGTTTTTAAAAATCGGCTCAAAACGAGCCGTTTAACAACACTACACAAAACCATATATTTATTTCTGTATTAACAAATTGCTATAAAATATTAATGTTAAATTTGAGAAAAAATATTCATTGAAATTAAATAAGCAAGAGATTTATTTAATTAAAAGTTAATTATATATTTTTTTAGATTACGGTTAGTATTTTTGTTATTTTAAAATAAATAACCTTAAATTATTTTTATATAGATTTTTATAATTTGGTTTCTCATTTTTTTTTAATTTTCAAAAACTAAACCAAATATTAAAATAAAATATATTTAAATCTTGTATAAATAATAATAAAGCAAATTATTTTTATATAAAACATAAATTACTAAATTATATCAGTAATTACTAAAATTGACTGACATACATATAAAATACTTGCCATCATGAATTTTAACTAAGATCTTGCGTTATACATTTACCTTCTTGGATATGGATAAATGTGTAGGCGCAGTCAAAGGTCTTATCATATTAAATAAATAAACTAGGTCATATAGAAAATAAATTGAAAATATGATTAGACTCGAATGAAACCAACAAAAGATAAATTAGGACAATAACTATATATAAATAATCAAATGTCCCTCCGGGATCGAGTTGTCTTTGAGACGAGTTTTTTTTAAGGTAAGCATGTTTGATGGAATAATTATATTAAAATCATACAAATATTAAAATCGTGTTTAATTTAAAAAAGGATAATTTCTTAAATAATATAATTACCACTAAACTTCTTATCATTTCTCTATATATTGTTTACAATACATCCACACGCCTTTTAATGGAACAGGAAATTACTGAGAATGAACTTATAGAAATCACAGAAGAAATAGTTATGCTAACGCATTCAAAAATGCTATTTTTATTAGATATGGCGTAGTTTTCAAATTCTTGTTTATAGGGATACTGATAGATAGCTCGTCAAGAATGACGGGGAATAAAAATTATATCCTTAATTTGATCCTGAATGTTACTTTTTATTTGACACCCATATCCAATTATTACTTTTTACCCCTCCCCCTACTTCCAGGTTTAAGTCAAACCCATTAAGACCAAGAGTGAGTACCATTATTTGAGTCAAAATATTTTTTAATTAGCATTATTTAATGCCCATAATATTTTTGTTTATAAAATATTCCTGACCCACCAATACCTAGACTGCCCACATAGAGTGTTACTTATCATTGTAATCAAAAAATAATTATATACCTTTTATTTGATACCCATATTAATATTTTCTGTTGATTATAATATTCTTACCCCCCCCCCCCCTCCCCCCCAAGATCTAACCTGCCCACTTAGAGTGACAATTATCATTACAATCAAAATATATTTTAATTCAATTTTATTCGATACACATAATATTTTGTGTTGATAAAAATATACCTGACCCCCCAAGACCTAGACCTATTCACTTAGCCTAATAACTTTCATTAAAATTAAGACATTATAATTATTTTTATTCAATACCTCAAATTTTTATTATTACCATACCCGCTCCTCTCCGCCCTACCGATTCCTTCTCCTTATCTTATCTAGATTAAATTCAACCTATTAAGTAATAAAACCATGAATAAATAGTTACAGTCAAAATTATTTGTCTTGTGTTGATTAAAATATTGACCTAGACCTCCTCATTAGTAGATATTTTTATTAGCTATCGACTTATACCTATATTGCACATCTCTACCTTTATAAGACCAAATGCAATCAAATAAATAAATAACCTCAAAATATGAGAACCACCTGTAAAGGCATAATGCCAAGTTGGTTTCGAAGAGAATACAACACTAAGCTGCTACGACAAATGTTCAGTTATCGTATTTTGTTATGAGTTCGATTCCAAATTCTAGTATTGTACACTTTTACACAAAATATGATAAAAATCTGTGACAAATAATGTACACTGGATTCAAACCCCCCTCAAAAACCTATGCCTAGTTTTCCCATTATAAATTACACTGGTACTCCTTACATAAATTTTAAAAAGAATAACTTAATTATTTTAGCTCGCCTACCAACTATCAAAATATTGTGAATATAAAACATATATTTTTTAGATCATGAATTCAATTAAAAAATCCCTCATTTACAATGAATGCATTATTATAACATATTGTTTGGCATGAATATGAGTTTGCTGAGAATGTTTAAACCTTTTAAATTACATTTAAAAGGATAGCAGAAAGTTTTATTTGAAAAATAATATCCATGATTGTTTGTAAAATATGTATTTGGTCGATTATCAGTAATATCACTGTATTATATTAAGTCTAAAAGAAATGAATTAATTTTTATAACAATATATTTTGTCCTATTATATTTATATATTTAGTAGATAACCCCCCAAAATTTATCATACCCCTCTTAAAGGTGCCTACCCCCTATTTCCCTTAATAAAAATTGGATGCAAACTGTTCCTACCACCTCCCCCTCCCCCTCGTTCATTTAGACGATGGACAAAGTGTCACAATTTTATTATCCTTTTATTATATAAGCGATTTGGGAAAAGGCCTAGGTAAGGGCAGCGTCAATATGACAGGATTTCTAGATGCAAACCTTCCTCAAAAACCTATGACTGCCCCCTAAAAAAAAGTTTCGCTGCCTTCGGCGGCGATATTTATACTTTATTAATTATATCTTTTTAATTATAATGGTTCCCTTCATAAATTTTAAAAAGAATAATTAAAATTATTAATACTCCAATACCAACTATCAAATATTATGAATGTAAAAGAGTTGATATTTAGAACATGTAATCAATTAAAACCCCCTCGGCATTATTATAATATAATGTTTGACATGAACATGAGTCGGCAGAAAATGTCCAACTCTTTAAAAATATAGCAGAAATTTTATTTGTAAAATAATGTCTATAATTGTATGCGTTTAACTATTTTTATGTGACATAAATATAACTTTAACTTGTTAATTAATATGTCATATTTACTTTCGAATCATGAAAAATTGCGACAAGAATAACAGGGACACCCTCCTTAAGACATAAAATCTCGAAACTTGTTCTAAAAATTAAAGAGGGGACGTGATGATAATTCAAAAAAATATGAATAAATTTCTTAATTCCCTGTCATGGAAATAATTTTTTTAACCGTAATAAACTTTCGCAACCTTTTTAATACCATGAAATCTATATTTATTTCATAATTTTCTAGCTTAATATGACTAAAATTATTTTTAACTCTTCCTAATCTCCGATATCACCAAGAATATTGTTCATAACGATCTTTGCCAAATATTAGGTATTCAAAAAATACATTTTGTATCCAATTAATACTTTTATTTGTAATATAATATATAAGCTAATTTTATTATAAAATAAAATATTTGTATAATTTCATAAACAATAATATATACTATATTACAGTGAATCTAAAGACTTCCAATCAAATTTTGGGAAAATACTCCGAATATTAGCTTATGTGTAGAATGTAGGGGGGGGGTTTATTAGCTTAATGATATTTAGTAAACTAACGAATTAGATGGGAAAAGGGACTTTCTTCTACCATAGGCAAACATAATTTTTAAATAAAAATTCTTATTTTTATTTAACATTTTATGATCTTAGATCTCGTGATTGACGTTACAGATGTCATATTATTTTATTTTCATACAATAAAATGTCATTTGCACCCAGTTTTCCAACAATTGACCGTACTTTAAGATCAGTTTTTGGTATGTTAAATATAATAACCCTTTTTTATAAATTCGAAATATAGTTGGAAATATACCGTATGAGGCCACAGAAGAACAACTTAAAGAGTTATTCTCTGAAGTTGGACCAATACTTTCATTTAGGTAGATTTAATAACAGTTTTAGAAATAATCTATTTATTAGATTGGTTTATGACAGAGATACAGGAAAGCCAAAGGGTTATGGATTTTGTGAGTATAAAGATCAAGAAACAGCAATGTCTGCTATGAGAAATCTATCTAATATTGAACTAAATGGAAGGGTTTTAAGGGTAGATACAGCAACAAATGAAAAGAATAGGGAGGAAATAAAACGTTAAAAAAAATTAAATGCCTTAATATAATTCTCATTTAGAATTTAGTCAACAACCATTTATGCAAATGCCACCAACATCTCATAATTATCCATCAAACAATCAATTTAATATGCCAATATCTGCTAATCATTCCTTTCCACCTCCTAATATGTTGTCAAATACAACTTTTACTAACAATATGATGCCTCCTCCTATACCTTCAACATTGAACAAGCAAAATATAAACATGGATAGCATAAATTTTAAAAATAATTCTACCCTTAATACTAATATAAGTAATGATAAAGTTGTTAAAACTAACAATGAACAAAGTAATATAAAGGTTGAAAATGCACCTGAAGCCATTACTAAAGCAGTTGCAAGCTTACCCCCTGAACAAATGTTTGAACTTATGAAACAAATAAAAGTTTGTTTACATTAATAGTATACATAAATTAACTTGAAATCTTTAGGCTTGCATAAAGAATAATTATAATGAAGCTAGAAACATGCTTTTACAAAATCCACAATTAGCTTATGCTTTGCTTCAGGCTCAAATTATGATGGGCCTGATTGATTCCAAGACAGCATCTGTAAATATATTTATTCAAAAATAAAATTATAGTTTATTACAGAGTTTACTTCACAAAGATGGAAATTTTTCGCAAGCTAATAATTTGCCAGCTCAATTAACTGCTTCTCAAAATGTCTCAATTGTAAATGTAAATTATTACTATTATATGAATCTATTTAAAAGATATCAATTTAGGGCAACTACTCAGCAACTCCAATATATAATAATTTTATAAATCCACCAAATACAAATCCAATTATATATCCAAGTAATACATTTTTATATAACTTAAAAAAAGATTTTTTATTTTTACTCTCACATTTCTATTCAGTGTTGTCTCACTGTTGCTACTATTTTAAAAAAAAATTACTGTGACCATATTTATAATATACTTTATTATTTTATGTATATATAATTCATTCATTCATTACCACACCAGAAATTTCATGAAGTGCATTTTCATCACCCACCAGGAGTACCATGTATTTTTACTAATATATGGATTGTATACATGATGTCTACCCATTTTATTATAGCTAGCATAGTAAAGAAGAGAAGAGTAAGAAAGTGGTGATATATCAGTTCCCTTGCTGGCAGTGTTAAAAAATTGTAAGGTCAAGTCATAACAATGATAAAAATTTATCTAAAACCTGGTTAGATTATTTAAGGGAAGAAAAAAAATATTATATTGGTAGATATTCCTTTTTGGTAGTTAACGTTATATACGTTATCTAATCCTTAATATCTTATTTTTGTTTTTCTTTGGTAAGTCGATATTGTGTGTCCCTGCAAATCCTTTCTTTGTACTTAAATGATGCTCTGGATCCTCATCATTATTATTATATCATTATGGTGAATGGTAGGGATGTACCGATATTTTTTATCGGATCGGATCGGGCTGATATTTCACCCATTTTAAAATATCATTTATCGGCCAATGTTATAAAATTTCCGGATCCTATCCAATATAAAATGGCGTCTTTACCAAAATAAAATTTTAAAAAAAGTTATATCTAAAATCATTTATTTTTATAAATAAAATCGAAATCCATTTTTATGTATTATATTTTTTTAATAATAATAATTAATTAATAAACATTCTGCCATATTGTTATTTTTTTGCGCATTCTGTTTATAAAACCGTGCGATAATTTCTTCAGAATCTGTTTTTAGTGAAGCTGGTGATATTGACAGTTACCATTGCTAGGCTGACCTCTGATAAATAGAAAATTTTGGTATTTCTAAAAAGAAATCTTCGATATATTCATGTTAAATATTATTTAAAATATTTATTTTAAATTTCATAATATATTTGTTAATTACTTATTATGTATATAGATTAATGTTATTACTTATTATATAAAAGGGATTTAACAATAAAAATATTTTATATAGTTTAGAATTGAAATTGAATATAAACTATAACTGATCATTATAATATATTTAAATGACATAAGTTATGGTATAGTTAAATTATAGATGTTATACTAATAAAAAGTATATTAAAAATGAAACCATTGGTATCTTTACAGAATAAAAAATTAGATATGATATCAGATCGGTAATCGGCCGATAACAATTTAATATCGGGAATATTGGATCGACCTCCAAAATAGTATCGATACACCCCTAGTGAATGGTATTTGTTATCATTATTAGCTCTTTAATGGTTGCTGTTGTTGTCAATATCGTGTGTTCAGTAGAAGAAAGTAGAGTTGTCAAAATTATTATCATCATAGGATCATTCTAGCCATTGTTACCAAAGGTAACCAATGCCAAAACATAAATTTTCATTCAACTTCCAAGGGAAGAAGAAAAAATAGGTGTGAGCATAGTCTCATTCCTTTCAAACGACTATTTTAGTTTAGACCATGCCTGATACATATATTGTAGATGTTCCTTTAGGTGTTTTTTGTTTTTGCTGAGTGTCATCTGTAAATAAGAGTTTGATCATCAAACATTTTGCCAGTCAATAGTATTCGGGTTCTGCTTCCCATAATCTGGGGACCATTTCAAGGATAATATCATATTCTTCTGAGAATGTCTTAAACTATGACCAAGTAATTCAAATCACCTCAAAGGAATGAGTCGATTGATTGTTAAGATGTCACGCCTATTCCAGAGAGTTGAGTTCGAGGTGTTGTATGGGTAATATGTTTTAGTTATTCTTTTTAGGCATATGTTTATAAAGGCATGGGATATGTTAATATTGATTTTAGTGTCCTGTAAAATCTCTAATATATCATTTAAAATGGGTATAATTAGGGACTTAAAAAGTCTTATCTTCTGATTTGTAGATATTTGTTTGGAAAAACATAATTTCGTCAATTGATGGTATTGGAATCTGGCATTGTTCGTTCTCGATTTTGTATCCAATATTGTGATGCCTAATGACATTATCCTGGTTCCTGGGTATTTAAAGTTAGGCACCATTTCTACCATATTACCATCAAAATTAAAGGGGTTTATGTAAGCTGTATATGTATTAGACGCGATTAACTTGATTTTCGAGTAGTTCACTTTTAATCCATATTCAGAGCAATTATTAATAAATAGTGACAATAAATTTCTTAGCATGTATTTATATGCATACATTATTGGCATAACATAGAAAATTCAGAGAGTTATGCATGTTATCATTGTGTTGATTATTGAGATATTGTGGGTTAAGTGCATACTCTTGTTTGAAGGATTTATTCAGAATATCATTCATTATAAATATCACAGTTGAGAGAATGCTTGTTTAAGGCCCCTATTGGCTTTAAACGGCTGTGATTTGATATTTAGATGTTGTGGTACTACTCTATGATTGTCGTGAATTATTTTAATTAGCGATATTAGATGTTTATCTATTTCTATGCCTTCCCGTAAGGGCCATATCTTATGCTGTATTATGGAATTAAAGGCTTGACTTATATCAATCATTAAGGTAAAAATTGGGGACGTATGCATTCTAGCTTTTTCCAGATTAAGCACCATGGTTAGTTCCATTGTGTTTCTGCGCTTCCTGTACGATGTGATAGCCTTTGATAGGATCCTATTGATGATTGGTTTGATCCTGACTCATATAATATATGTGAAAATTTTTAGGATAATCGGGATCAGTTTAATACCTTTGTAATCCTTCAGGCTATTAAGCTTTTTGTTTTTAGGGAAATAATATTATCGATGTCATCTATTCCTATGTAAAGTTGCCTGTGTTCCATACCTCATTAAAAAGGGGAAGCAGTAAACTGGCCCTTAGATCTATCCATCTTCAAGAGTTCTGCAAAGATCCCATCTATTCCGGCAGCTTTGAATGACACAGATTATATCCATCTTGCTAAGGTTCCAATTAGGTGATTGGAATGGATAATCACATATAGATCTTGGCCATCTCATTCTGTAAAGATTAATGTAATGATCTATCCATGTGGCTAATTGTTCCTAGGGGTCTGTAATAATTTTATTATTTTCCCTGTATAATCTTGGTAAAGGATTGGATAAAAAATTTAACAATAAATATCTCCTACAATCAATATGCTAAATACCCCACGACAGTGTCGTATCCACGATTTTCTTATGGGGGGGGGGATTTTTGGTGGGCTTTGCCCCCAAACCTCACTTATCTGGCTTTCGGCCAGCTTTCCCCCGGCCTTCGGCTATGCTTATGGTTTAAATAATTATATTTCTATTTGTAACTATTATTTACTAATTTGTGCTAATGGATATTTTAAGCCTATTTTTTATTATTTTTAGTTAGGTATATTATAATTAATAAAGTTTTTTAAATGTATAGTTGAAATAAAGTTTAATGTCATTTTTTTTATAAAATTTGCTTTAAAAACTAAAAACTAGCCTCAGCTTAAATTCTCATACAATATAAGTATAATATAATTTTTTTATTGAAAATACTAATAGTAGTGTAAACGGCTCGTTTTGAGCCGCTTTTTAAAAACGGCTAACTCAATATTTTCGCCAGAAAAATATTAACTAAGCCTCGAAATTTCGATACTATATGTCTAGACCTTTGCTCCTTCTATGAGCAAAATTTTCAGGCTTGCATAATATTTTTCTGGATAAATAACTGAGTTAGCCGTTTTTAAAATTCGGCTCAAAACGAGGCGTTTAACAACACTATAAAATATTGACAAGAAAATAATTTAAAAAACAAGTTTTTTTAAACTTCTTATCAAAAACAATATTATACAAAATTTTTTATTAAATACTAAAATTATAATGTGATTTTTAATTTTCGTGGGAATGTTGCCAATTCATCAAGAATTTTGTTTGTCGTTGGAACCAAATCTCTGTGGATATTTAACAGTGCTAACCCATTTAGCCGAGATTCGGAAGTAGTACTTCATAAATATGTTTTCAACCTTCTTAAGTTGGAAAGTCCTTGCATTCGTACATGTTATTATAGACAAACATGGTAGAATATAAAACAACTTCAAAATATTAGGAATTTGAGCCAAGGTTTCTTTACACCGATTGAGAGCATCAATAGCATGCTCAGGTAAAATAGCTAAACGTAGTAAATATTTATACCACAATTCGAATTCACTGATTAAATTTATTTCAGTATCAATATCATAGGAATAAAATTTTGCAAAATAATTTTACCAATAGTGTCATTAGAAAACGAAGATAGATCTTTGGGTATTAAAACTTGAAGATTGCTAAAGACTTGTTTTTTATCTAAAAACCGTACTTTTATTTGCGATAAAAAAGTATCTAAGAATGGGATGAAAGTGGATATTTTATAATATTCTTTAGTTGAGCCAATATTTATTTTACATCTCAATAATTGCCCAGGTGCTAGACGAGGTTTAATTAGTGTTATATCATAAAATTTAGCCTTCGATATAACGTCTATATAAATATTATAAAAATATTCATCTGCATTCATTCTTATTGTATCTACCTGTTCATATTTATTTTCTGCTTAATCAATAACCTGAACCAAATTTAAATTTGGTTTTTGTAGATTTCTACAAAGTAGTGAGCTATAGGAAAATAATTTATTGATGCAACTAGCAGCAATGATAAACTCTGATTGATCAATTGAATTCAATAATGATATCGCTTCTGACGACACATTACTTTTTTTCATGCTAAGCCTTATTTAACTTTTGTATTTCTATTATATATATTTATTAATAATTAATATTAAAAATACTTATTAATTCTAACTTACTAATAATTTTGAATTTAATAAAATAATTATATATAATAATAAATAAATTACCATTTGATTTCAATCTCTTTGACTTAAATTTTTTTTATTTTATTAATGTTTTTGAATAATGTTAATGTACTCACAAGGAAAGGAAATTTTAATAATATTTATTTATAAAAAATAAATTTTATGTTGGAAAATTGATATTCAAATATTTGTAAAATTTTGATTGGGGGGGGGTGGAGGGTAAAATTTTTATTAGCTTAAAATGATATTTATGAAAACAGTCAAATTTGCGATGGGGGGATTCCCCCCCCCCCCCCCCATTTGTTACGCGCCTGCCCCACGAGATAATTATTCACTGCATAAGAGCTGATAAAAGGCGATTTATTTCCAACTTAACTAAATTTATACAATTTAATTTTGACAACAATAATATATAAAAGGCTTTTCTCTCAAATTACTCTTTAAATCCAACCCTTTACCAAGATTACACATGGAATATAATAAAATTATTGCAGACCTCAAGGAATAATTTGCTATATGGATAGATCATTACATGAATCTTTAAAGAACGAGGTGGCCAAGATCTATATGTGATATCCATTCCAATTACCTACCCGGAACCTGAGCCTGATGGATATAATCAGTACCATTAAACGACTAATAATGCACAAAGCTGCCGAAATCAATAGGATCTTTGCAGAACTCTTGAAGATAGATCTAAAGGTCAGTTTACTGTTCCTCTTTTTAATGAGGTATGGAACACAGGCAACTTTACATAGGAATGGATGACATCGATAATATTAAATTTCCCTAAAAACAAGAAGCTTAATAGCCTGAAGGATTACAGAGGTATTGCATTGATCCCAGTTACCCTAAAAATGTTCACATATAAAATATCAGTCAGGATCAAACCAATCATCAATAGGATCTTTTCAAAAGCTATCACATCTTACAGGAAGCGCAGAAACTTAATATAACTAATCATGGTGCTTTAGGTTATTCTGGAAAAAGCTAGAATGCATAAGTCCCCCAATTTGCCCTAATGATTGATATAAGTCAGGTCTCCATAATACAGCATAAGATATGGCCCTCACTGGAAGGCATAGCAATAGATAAACATCTAATATAGCTAATAAAAATAATTTACGACAATCATAGCAAAGTAAACAACATCTAAATATCAAATCACCCATTTAAGCCAATTATGGTCTTAAAGGTTGCATTCTCTCACCTTATTTATAATGAATGATATTCTGAATAAATTCTTCAAACAAGAATATGCACTTAACCCACAATATTTCGATCAACAACACAATGATAACGCATAACTCTCTGAATTTTCTATGTTATGGCAATTGGTGATCTGCATCGGGTCCAATTTTTCAAGCCCGCCACGGCCCGAAATTTTTTTATAAAGTTTTGCCAGGCCCGAACTCGAAATTTTTTTTAAAAAATTTTGCCGGCTCGGCCCGAATTTATTTAAATATAGAAATTAATTTTTATAATTACTCAAAATAAACGATATATGTTATTTGGCGTCTACTTTCTATAAATAAAATCACATATTTTTATTTTACATAAGAAATTTAACATAAAATGATAAATTTAGATATATTTTCTAAGGTCCGACCCGACCTGGCCCGAATTTTCTTAAAAATATTAGGCCGGCGGGGTACGGGCCGGGTCTATTTTTGGGTCATTCCATGTCAAATGAGCAAGAAAATCAAGATTTTCGGCCGACCCCTTTCAATTTCGATAAAAAGTTGTAGGCTAGTTATATATGTTAACATTCGATTATAAACAAAATTTTAGCGCATTAACAACTATAGCGACTATAATCGGGGTTAAAGGTCCAATAAACTTTGCTTTTTATTGATGTTAAATAATTAGTTTTTAATTTAAAACTAAATATGATCAAATATTCAATCAAATATCAATAGCTAAGTTAATAATTGATAGATAATTATGGCGAAAACATCAAGATTAATTTTTCTTAAAATATGGGTCATCATATGGTCAGTTGAAAATTTAATATTTCGAAATGAATATGATCTCCAATTTTAAATTTTTTTAAGATAAAATTATTCGTTTACTATTTTTTTATTAATATCTTCAACAATTAGCGTGGCTAGATATTTATTTTAAAAATAATTGCAATTTTATATTTAAAAAAATAGATGGCGCTATATATAATAGATTTAATATGATAAAATTTATTTGTTTTATTGCTTAAAAATATTCTCAAGTATAATATATCATAAAATTCGGTTATATAACTTTGTAAACCTCATTCCCCTAAGATATTCGTAGGATAAAAAATTTTAATAATTTTTTTAATATTTAAATATAAATTAAAAATAATTTAAAAATCCGACTAGCACACGAATAAAAAAGCAGGATTAAAGGAGTGCAATAAAATTATTAAAGGAAAAATCACATTAATTACCAGGCCTAATATTCTTTTATGGAATTGTCATTATCTTATATTAAAAAAACCAGAGATAAACAAAATTGTAGTTTTTTTCGAAGATCAAAAATTTTTTGCTAAAAATTTCTATGATCAAAGTCTTTGAATTTTGAGCAAATGTTTTAACACTAAAAAAATTAATCAAATAAGCCTAAATTATTTTTTATAAAATAAACTGATTATTAAAATTAATAAGCGAAAATCGTGAAAACACTAAAAATAAATCGCAGTTGCTAAAAATACAAATTGATTTCTTTAATATTTTTTCACAAATTGTAAAAATAATACTTGATTCATTTCTTTAACATTTATTTTTCTAATTTAAAAAAAATTAATTTTTTGTATTTTTACTTGTCTTTAAAAATAAATAAATTTTTCTAAATGAAACCTTTAAAAGATAAGCTAAATTGTTGCAATCCACTGAATAAACCAAAACATAAAAATTTTAAAAAGAATTTACTCTATTACCTTGGATGCTTAATATAAATAGTGATTTATATCTTCAACAAAAAATATCTAATTCGTGCCGCTACCAGTTAAGTAAAATTGGTCCACACATTCCCGAAGAATTTATATCCCCAATAACCTATAATCAAGATGCCTTTTAATCGATTAATGAAACATTCAGTACACAATATTGGAGAATCACTAATTAAAAAAAAACGTTTAATGGAGAAAAAATATCCTTAAAATAAAATTCAAAAGATTGAAAAAGCAATAAAGACTAAGGTTTTAGAAATATCTGATTCTGAGAATGATATTCCAATGAAAGTGGAAATTCTTTGTATTAAAAGATAACTTTGATAAATTATTAAAAAATTTACAATATTTCTTACAATTTTGCCTCAAAGATGGAGTGTAAATAAAATTCAAGAGGAATTCAACGTAACATCAAACATGGCAAGAATATCCAAAATGATGGTAAGAAAGTGGAATTCTTTCATTCCCAAAACATAAGGCAGGAAAGACACTAAACGAAAGCATTTAAACTCGTCAAGGATTTCTATAGTTGATGAAATAAGGCGACTCATGCCTGGAATAAAAGATTGTGTATCCGTTAAAGGCGAGAAAGAACCAGTCCAAAAAAGACTAATATTAAATAATCTTAAAGAAATATTCAAGATGTTTAAGGAAGAATACCCAAATATATCAATTAGATTCTCTAAATTTGCCGAACTTAGGCCAAAAAACTGTATTTTAGTTGGAGCTAGTGGCACACACACTGTTTGTGTCTGCGCCATTCATCAGAATATGAAATTAATGACAATGTAATAGCTGAAATCACAGCAGGATAAGATTTCTGTATAAATATCTTTTGGCGCAAATTATTTGTAAGCCCTCTCATCCAAAATGTTATTTAACAAATTGTGATCAATGCCCTGGTATAAAATCTCTTAAGGGCCAATTATACTAATTGTTTCAGAAAAATCATATAGAATATGTCACGTTTAAACAATGGATCACGGAGGATAGAACAAATCTTGAAACTATTATAAAGTCCGTTGATGATATCATCGATTTTCTATTAGAAAAAGTTCAAATTATACTGCTCCACTCTTTTATAGCTAAACAACAAACTTTATTTTGAAGAATTCCAAAGAAAATTTAAAATATGGGGAATTTTTAACAATTCTAGATTATTCTGAAAATAATTCCTTCATTTTACAAGATGAAGTTCAGGGATTTCATTGGAACAACGTGCAAACCACTATACACCCATTTCTAGCATATTATAAATCTGGAGAAGATTTAAAAAATATAAATTTTGTTATTATATCCGAATCATTAAACCATAATACTAGTGCAGTCAAAATTTTTTTATTAATTTCTTAACAGCCAAATTTAATTCTAAATCAGAAAAAATAATATATTTTTCAGATGGAGCCGCGTCTCAGTACAAGAATCGCAGAAATTTCCTGAACATATGCCTTCATACATACTTAATATTCCTGCCGAATGGCATTTCTTCGCCACTGCTCACTGCAAATATGCATGTGACGGTATCGGAGGAACTGTCAAAAGATTAGTTGCCAGAGATGTCTTCAAAGGCCAAATAAAAATCAAATCCTAACTTTATTAGAATTATATAATTATGCAAAAAAAATATTAATGGAATTCAATTTGAATATATATCCAATCTAGAATATATCGAAGGAAAATTAGCCCTTCGCAAAAGATTTAATTTTGCACTTCCCATACATGTCCCAAAATAAACTAAAAACCAAAATATATTCAAATTCCAAAAAATATAATATAAAACAAGTTTCGTTTTTAAATGAGAAAATTATATTTAAAAATATTAATGGATATGTAACATGTGTGTATGATGACAAATGGTGGTTAGGACTTATAATCGATAAAAATGATACAAATGAAGAAATAAAAATCTGATTTTTACACCCTTATGAACCTTCAGCCTCATTTAAATTTCCTCTGATAGATGATATTTTAGTGTTGCCCAAATCTAATATTCTCTCGCTGGTCAATCCTTAATGATCAAAATAATATATATTAAATTAATTTATCAGAAAATGATCAGTTCAACCCATGCTCTTCTTCTATTATGATATCACTATCTGCTGTTTATATATTTTCATTTTCTAAAATTTTAGGAGTAAATAACTGAATTATTATGCAGTTAGAGGCCAATAAAGGCTGTCCAAAGCCCAACCAGAGACTTGAATCGGGTTTGGACATTGAATTAATTTTTCTTGGGCTCAGCTGTAAGAGGTGTCCAACCCGAAGCCTAGCCCGATAAATAAATATAAAAAATTAGAGGACTTGCTTGAAGCCAGATAAACTTGACTCATCATTATTTATTCATTATAATTTTTCTATGTGATTCTATTGACTGGTCATTCCAGTACAAATCAACCTGTGTTTTGGATGACCATCTTAAATATTAATGAAACTTGGCATGTTAATTATTTATGTTGTAAATTTTAATAAAATCAAAATTTTGGATCGTTAGCTCTTATTCGCTAGGAAGTTTATTACCTTTATGTTTAATTGTTTAATAAGAAAATCGGTCTTATTATTTAAGACTATAGTCTGGTCCTGTCTTTTTTATAAACATACTAAAAAAGAATGAATACTGAGGAGATTTATATTTCTTTTTTATATCCCCATGGACCTTCACATCCTTCTTTTACCCCACAAGTGACATAAAAATATGTATATGAAATTTTCAAATGTTTATTTTGAAATATAGGTTCTAATCATCATATGCATTTGTGCTGCTTGCTTACATCGCCCCAGGACATATTTGTTATATTCAATGAATCTTTTTTATTTTAATACCAATACAATTCATATTTTTATTAAATATATATATTATAATCATTTTTAGATATAACCCCATCTATGTTATATTTTTTAATAATAATAAAAATGTAAATAAAATTTCAAAAAGAAAAAATTCGGATTTTTTATTAAACAGTTAAAAATAAAGGTACATTCCTAGCAAATATAAACACCCAAAAAATAACTTCTCAACAATGTTAATTTTTTTATTTTACCGGGAATAAGAAAACATAAATTTGTGAATTTATATTTTCCAATGTAAAATTTTAACGGCTATAAAATAATATATAATTTTAACTCTATCTTTTAAGAATTTTTTTAAAAATAAGATTTAATGAAATCACACATTGCGCGATTTTCGACTTTTAAGGGCATATATTTTTGGATCTGGTTGAGCTAGCCCTCTAAAATTTCGATTTTACTAAAATATACAGCATAGATATCTATCATGTTTATTTCATTTATTTTAGAGCTCGTTTTTTGATCGATTTGGCATGGAATGACCCAAATATTAATTGTATTTTATGGTAATTAACTTTTCTACTCATTTATTGCTAAGTCTATGGGTTCTTTCAAAAGACCAAATTCTCTCCGAGGCAGCATTTAAGGCAGCATTTATTGAAGGAATCGATAAATGCTTTATAGCAATCATACTTTTATAATGTACCGACAGCCCTTTACACCATATGAGAGGTTGAACATGCTTTGCACTTTCCCATATTTCCATGTTTTCCCAAAAGCCACTTTTTGATCAAAATTCTGTCTGATTGACATAAAAAACTCTTTGAATTCTTCAATTAGGGCATTGATTGCAGTCATGCCAGATGATATCTCATAATTAGTTCAATTAAAACGAGGATAAAATATTTTAGTCGCAGAATGAATATTTTGACAACAAAACTCTTTGCCGTTTTTCAATGACTAATATATTACTGATCACTTTCACCAACAAAATTTATATTAATTTTTATTGATGTTGAAATAATAGTATTGCTTGTCCGCAGTAAGAAGATCGGTTTACCTCTAGAATAGTTGTTAAAGATAATTATTTGAAACCCAAAAATCACCAAAATCGAATAATTTTATTTGTAAGATAAAAAAATAATGAATTCTCAATCATACAACTTTTTATATCCTACAATAAAATAAATAATATGATGAGCCTATTGATGGTTCAGAGTATTATTAAGCTCATTCCAAATAATGAGTTTGTGGAGTTGGAGTTTTGCCAACCGCTTATACACTCTAAATACTAAAGATTTAAATTTTAAATATATGATAAACTTCTAAATGTATATATCAGGGATGATATAGCCTATTCAAATTTTGGGAAAGGATAAGCAGAGGTAGATAAAAATATGGATACAAAACATTAATTTATTTTATAAGCAAGCAACTAACCAATAATATATATGATTCGACCCAAAAATACTCAAATGGTTTGATTTTTTATGATTTATTCAAATTGATGTCCAAGGAAATAATCTATTAAACAAATTTTTTAGAATACTACTATGAAAATTATAATAATTTAAATTTTTTTTATATCAATACCTTTCCTCTAGTGGTATTATTATTTATCCATTTTTAAATAAATTATTTTATACAATATAGTGATAAAAATATGATTATTTTATAAACTACAAATACAGAAATAAAATAAATTTAATTGAAATGAAAGGGGTAGTGCTACTTTGTTAATTTTATCTTATTTAAAATTTAATTTTACTTATCAGGTCTTGTCGTGCCTCCGCCTGACTTTAATACAAAGCCACTTATGAATATAATCCAACCTCCTCCATTTCTTTTAAATCAAAAAATGGCTAGTGTCACTCAAACAACCTCCGAAACATTGGTTGCAACTAGCATTAAAATTGAACCTGATATTTCTGGTTCTAATACGAATGAAGGTTTATTTAAAATCTATAAAATTTAAGAAAAAAAGAGACAAGAATAAATATAAGATAGAGCATAAAATTATTTAGAGAGATAGATATGATCTTTGTAAAGAATTGCTAAGATTTTTAGAATATATAAAGTGTGCTGCAGACTGTATACGATTTAAAACCCTTGCTATTTTTATAAGGCTGGATTTTTTTACAAACATAGGAGGCCATGATGTTAAATGGCTACATATATCAATTTTATATTATTGTGTTTATCTAAACAGATATGACGGATTTGTTTCCAGGATTTGGTGGTAGCGATATAGATATGCGATCTGCTGGGAAAAGGCATCTCCAACAAAATTATACTCAGCCACCTGAAAGTGTTAATAGAGTTGATAATACAGTTTTAAAAAATTAAACATATTTTTATCTATAAGGAAATTAGTAAGTTATAATAATTAAATTCAGATATTTTAATCTTAATTTTTGAATATAGAGTGCTCTGAATAATTAAGACTTACTATTGATTATTGTGATATAATATAACCCTGTTTTATTCATTTCACCATATCAGTCTGACTCTAAAAGGAACAAAGTGGACACTGACCACGTCATCAAAAATCAAGATGAGAAAAGTCAACTTATTCAGCAAGTGCTTAAGTTAACTGATCAGCAAATCGCTCTTCTTCCTCTTGATCAACAAAAGAATATTCAATTGCTAAAACAACAATTGACCAAGACTTGTCAAGCATAAAATAGACTTGATATATTTTGTTAAATATTCTTAAAACGGTCTCAAAATATTTATTATATGTTATGAAAAAATATAGTATTTAGAGGACTTGTGTTCCAAAGTTCGTTTATATAATGTTTATAATAAATTATCATTCACATAATTTGGTTAGGATTATCGAGCCTAGTAGTCACACAAAAAAATGGTGTTGAAGCATTTCAACATCATATTAATCTCAATGGGCGGTAACCCGACAAAATTTCTTAGACCACAGGTGGGCGAGTGGGTTAAAAAAAGAATTTTTAAATAATGAGCTAATTATTTTGCTAATCGGGTGCCCACCCATAGAAATAAAAATATTTTTTATTTTCCTTAATAATATTTGTTTAAACTGATAAAGTTTATTTGAATGGTTATAATATAAAATACAATATATTATATATATAATATTTTTGTCATTGTTTCCGAGATATATTTAAAGTGAAATCTTTTACGTCCCACCCTTCACAAAATAACTTTTGATAATGATATCCTGCTATGGAGGAAATGCGTTGATGATGTCCCGAATCCAATAGACAGAAGGATTGAGACATGCCAGTTGTAGCATGCTGCTTTGAACTTTTTTACTTAATGTAGCTGGGCATAAATTTTCGGATGTCATTCCTTCCAAAAATCTTCAACTAATCAACAATGAGCTAACTCACGATAGGAATTTCGTCTAAATTGTACAATAATCTTTCCTCACTTCTGCTTTGGCTGCGGCCCTCAGGCAAAGGAAGGCACAGCTTACATTGCAGATTTTGCAAAGGACGAATCCTCAGACATGCCCAATGCAATTTTTTGGTTCAGCGAACATTGAAATCCGCCCAATTACCCGATTATACTTGAACAATCAGGACTTTTTAGATCCGATGGAAAGCGGCCTGACGGAATCACGATCCCATGGAAACGGTGGTTTGGGAGTTGGGACTATTCTTGTATAGATCCATTAGCTTTATCCAACCAAACCAATTTGAGCAAAAAAACAACATAAAATTTCCAAATATTCTGAAATATCAAAATATCACATTTTTATCCCAATAATATTCACTATCTTAACCTCCTTTGGTAAGCTTGCATTTCAAGGGTTTAGGACCTCACACCCGCAAGCATACTGGCGATTTTTTAGAAGGCGTCTTTCTTAGACAAAGACTGGCTATAGCTATCCTTAAAGCGAATTATCAAAGTTTCAATGGCAGACTTTACTCTACACAACTTCGCTAGACTTTCTTCCTTATTCTTATTATCTTGCACTATATTTTACCTTTATATTTTTTAATTTGGAATGGTTTTTTTTTCGCTTATAAATTTTGTATTGACTTTTATTATGAATAATAAAAATATATTTAATTTTCTACATTCATTTTAAAAAATAATAATTTATTTTTATATTATATCTTGCAATTTTATTTATATGCGATTTGAATAAAAAAATAAAGTACATTGTTATTCAATAAATAAAAATTTCTTAGAAATTAAATTTCATATTACTTACCTGACAATATAATTTTAAATACAATGTTTGTTTATTGTATTTATGACAGCAAAACTTATCTAACTTTTGCTGATCATATTTCTATAAGTAATATTTTATCAACTGCAATATTGTTGACGATTTTTTAAAAAAGTGAATGTGAAATCTAGGCAATACTAGAATAAAATATTTTCTCAAATTATAAAATATTTTGAATCATTTTTTTTGTTAGATATTTAAAAAATTATGAGAAAAAGTGTGATTCTTAAATAATGGGCGGGGTAAAAATTTTTAAACCAATGGGGGTATGGGCGAGTATATTTTTTTTTCAAAAATTTGGGTTAAAATCTTTTTAAAACATAGAATGGGTATGCTGATCCCGCTCATTGCAGACCTCTACATCTCATGCCAAATATATTTATATGAATTTTATAGATAATCCATATGAATATTTCAAGCATTTATATCAAATCATAATTTGAATGGTTTCATTTTAAACCACGGTGGATTATAGAAAATTAATGTTTATTTAGATCTATATCAGTAACATTCCTTATGCTAGATCTCAAAACGCAGATGTAAAAAGAACGAATTTCATATATTTGAATAGAATAGTAAATATTTAAATGAATTGAATAACGCATATTTAGTTAATATATAAATTAAAATGACGATTCTTAAAATCTATGTGACTATTCTAAACTAATAATGACCCTAAATAACAGTTAGGTAAATTTTATCGGCAAAAAGTATGATTAACATTTTAAAGTTATATTTAAATGTTATCAAATTATGTTTTTCTAGAGGTTAGGCGTCCGCATTAATGTTTTCTTGGGGATTCTCATAGAATCTTCCTGTTATATCAGGGTCATTCCATAATAGAACGACCAAAAAACGAGATTTTTGACTATCATACTTGAAAAAACTATAATTAATTCGGAGTTAGGCTCCTAACAGTGTCTACGAGCGGGAGGGGTGGTTTGAACAGTCTGCATCCAAATATTTTAAAGGGTGGTTGGGTAAGTGTCAACATTTTTGAATGATTTATTGATATAATAATTTATAATAGACCTATATAATATAAATGAATCGACCATTATATTTTCCAAAAACAAGTGAGAATTATGACTAGGAAAAAACCAAATAGAAAAATGTTAGGGATTATAATTTATATATTCAGGCCAAATTTTTAGAGTAATTTGAAATTCTTAAAACTGAGAAAGCACCTGTAGGACAGAGCTTTAAATGTTTATTTATACAAATTTTTTACACCATATATAACTAGGATTGAAGGTCGAAATATTTGTGTCCTAATATTGCCGGCTCAAATTTTTTTAAAAATATTTCAAACATTGAAATAAAAAGTTACACATGCTCATCAAGTTGTAATTTGATTTAACTTAGGCTGCATTCATAGTGGAGACGGATCCGTTTTTACATCCGTTCCGTCAAAAGTCAAACTCATTAAAAATGATATAAATGTTCATAGACTATAAAAAAATTGTAAGTAACGTTATAACGCTCTATAAGATTTGCCGGATCAAAAAGTCAAAATGTCTTGACTTCAAAATTTGCCGGATCCGTTTTTAAGACGGAAGGTATCGGAACGGACGCACTATGAACATATATATCATTTTTAATGAGATTGACTTTTGACGGAACGGATGTAAAAATCAGATCCGTCTCCACTATGAATGCAGCCTTAGCGTCTTGATTAGATTCCCAATTTCAAAAATGACTGAACAAAATTGTTTATCGATTGATTTTATTATAAAAGATCTTAAACTACATGATATTCAATATTAGTAAATGTTGAGAATAACAAACCCTGATAAATCAAATACAAGCTTATATGTCGAACAATTCTCATCGGAAAACGATATCAGCAGGATATAAATGTTCTAAATTTTTGAAATGGAAAGAGGAATGTCCGCATCTTTCCATACATTAAGATTTTTTACTTAATAATTTTTTTTACTGTTTCTTAAAAAAATTCAATTGGCATTTATCATAAAAGGTATAATAGAGATCTGCAAAGCCCGGCTCAAACGGACTATGGGCCTATTTTAAAATAAATTTGGACCAGCTTAAATATAATATTTAATTTGAAATAAATTGACATATTTTCAAATTTTTGGAAAAAATAACGCTAATATTTTTATTTGTAGAATATTATTTTTACAAGTAAAGAAATATTAAAAATAAAATAATTTTCTTTCAAAATAGGGATGACAAATTTATAATTTTTTTTTGGCCAGGCTTGAAAAATTAGGCCCTATTCACATCATTAATATATATTTAAAAAATCTCACGTCGATTCAAGCCATCTTTGATGATGGTGACTCACAGGCCATCGATTTGTTTCTAAACATTGTACCAGCCAGATAGTTTTATCGACGTGCAGTTCTATACAGGAGTTCGAACCGAACCGCCAAACCGGAATGAACCGTTATGATTTTCTGAACCGTAACCTTAACCGAACCGTTATAAAGAAAATATAAAAAGAGCGAACCGAACCGTTATAAATATTTTAAACCGGTTCAAAACGGTTTTAAAAAATAATTAATTTAAATTTTCCTTGAGGGAAGTTTATAAATTGGTGATTTCTTTTCAAATTAAATATTTTTATATTATCAACATTATATATCAATTAATACCAAGTTTATTGTTTTTTTCTTTAAATACTTATTTTATTAGAGATTAGGCTAATTATCTGTTAATTAGATAAGATATCTTAAAATCACACATAATTATTCTTGGCTAAATTAACAAGTTTATATATATATATAAGTTATTAATAAGCTTTTATAATACTTGCTAATAATTTAGGGAAAAATTAAATAAATCTACTATTAATAACTAACATCTAATAGAAATCAAGTACTTTTTACATTCATTTTTATATTATATGGTTTATTTTTTATCTCATTATAAAAACTTGGACCATTGAATTTAAATGACAATAAATAAAATGGTCAGCAATATTTTAATGATATGATAATTTTTTATTAATAATCATATTGTTTTTTTAAATTCAGAATTCTAATATTTATTTAAGTCATTATAAATTATTTATTATTAAAATAATATTTTTAACATTTGAAGAAAGAGAGATCGCCAGAAAACATCTTTGTAAAACTTGGAACTTGATACAAAGTCTAAATAATCAGAGTATTGAAATTCTAAATACTATGCCTACGTGTTCGCATTCGAAAGATAATTTAGATGATGATTTATTAAAGTGGCATAAAAGTCTTAATAAGAATAATTCTCAGGGCATAGAAAACTATAATAAATGTATAGAAATAGAATATATAATTCGGTCATTCGATAATATAGAGAGATTAGAAAAAGATACTAATCTTTTGAATTATTGGGAAAATGTAAAGAATAGTATGCCAGAACTTTATAAGTTAGCTATAAATGTGCTAGCAGTTCCAGTTATCCGTAGAAAGAGCATTTTCTAGCCTTAAGTTTATACTCTCTGCGCAGGGAACTAAATTAAATCCTGAAATATTATAAAATATTTTAGTCATCCGTTCTAATTCTCTTTTTAAACATAAATAGTATACCTTTTATTATATTTATGTGTTATTTTATTCATCATTGTATTTAGTCATGTTTGTTTTTATCTTATTTATTTATGAAATAAAAAAAAATAATTTGTCTAATTTATATTTACTAAGTTTAATAAAAATATCTATTAGATTATCATGGTTAAATTAAATAAGGAATTATAAATTGAAAAGATTTTTCTCTAAAATTAATATATACATGGTTAATGATTAATTTTTTTTAATCAAATTTATAAAAACCGGAACAAACCGAAATGAACCGTTATAAATTATAAACCGAACCGATATGAATTTTTTAAAAAAAACCCGAAATGGAACAAAACCTTTATGAAATTTTAAACTAAAAACCGGAACAACCCGAACTATGCTTAACGGTTCGAAACCCTGGTTCTATATGATCAACGCATCAAGTTTCATTAATTTTAAAAAAGGTCATTTGGAATCACCTATCGCACTTTACTTAATCAGTGATGAGGATTATTTTATTAACTAAATATATTTTTACGTTCAAACTGCCAATTTTACGTACAAGATATCATAAATAAGCAAATATCCTGCTTATAATTGAAGAAAATATATTTTTCCTTCAAGGAGTAAGAAAAATTAGTGTTAATACCTAACTATCCCCAACTCCAAACATAATTGAGAGTATAGAGATTAGATGTCTGAATTAGATAGTGGAATATGAATAAGAAAATTATATATTTTTTTATGAGAAATAAAAATACTATGTAGTTTATAAAAAAGGTGGTGGATGATAAAAGAATTTTAAAGCGAATTAAAACTTAAGGATATTTGTAACTTTTCATTTCTGCAAGAATTGTTTAGGCTAAAAGATTTGCTAAGTCATATTGTAGTTGGCCAAAGTTAGGCAATTTATTCAACAACACTCATTCTTACATTTAAAAATATAACTTATTGATTAAATCATAAGACATTTATAAAGATATCTATTTACACATTATTTAATATTTATACAAAATTAAAGCTTATAAAGATTTAAAATCCTTATAAATAATTTTTTTGTCCAACAAGATAAAATTTAATCAAGGAAATGTATTTAAAAAATATTTGAGTATTTTGGCGACTATATTAACACCAGGAATTAAATTAACAAAATAATGTAGAAACGTTAGATGGTCCTCTTCATCATGTTCTGGAATAAAAATCTTTTGTTAATATTTTTTTTGAAAATATAAATGCTAAAAATATTAGTAATCAACAATCTTACAAGTTAAAAATATTCCTTTTTTGGTTAAATTTAAGTATAAGTAGTAAAGTTTTTCTAAAATATTATCCGAAATTATTAATGAAAAATAAATATCTGTAGATGAGTGGCGACCTTCCGCTATATTCAAAAATGGATTTTAATAGTGTTGTAAACGAACGCGTTCATGAACGAAGTTAGTTTTTTTGAAAAAAATGGTGAACAGCGTTCCTTTTATTTTTGACGAACTTTGAACGTGAACGCGTTCCTTTTTTATGACTAACGCGTTCGAATTTAACGTTAGTTCAATTTTAAAAACACCTTTTATTTTTATTTATTTGAAAAATTTAATATTAATCCAAATTTTTATCAACTGTTTTTCCTTTTCATATTTCAATTTTTTTTAACATACCATTATTATAGTTGATTAATTTGAATATTATCGTTTATATTTTAATTTAATAGATTTGCATAAGCATGGAAATATTATTTCATCATCATTATCTGATTCTGAAAATTCAAAATCAGATGAATTAACATTACCATGGCCCAAATATGATAAATATTTTACAGTAACATCATATAATGAAGGAACTAATTCAATAATCAATACTAACCAAATGTAAAATGTGCCCAAAAAGTATTATATAGTTTCAAAATCTTCATATTCCAATTTAAAACGACATTTGATTGTAATATTAATTATTTATTCTATATAATATGGTTCCACGTCAATTCGGCTTGAAAATTTAGCGCGGCGACAATTCAGCGCAGCGTCAATTCGGCGCGTATCTATTACAGTTGCAATTTATTATAAATTACTTAGTATAAAAATATAAGGATGATTAAATAGAAGTCATTTTGAATGTTGGTATTATTAATTAATTCTTCATATTTATTTTTACAAAAATCTCAATTTTATTTAATATATTTATACCTAATGGACCAATTTACCATTCTAAAAAACATAAAATCCAAATCTCCTTTTTTTTTTATTTTTTACGCCTAACTATTGACAAAAAATTAATAAATATAATTATATTTTATTTTAAGATTTTCTCTTTTTGTTCAACAATTTTAAAGAATTCAATCATTATTTTTCTCAACAATAAAAATAAAAGTTTACATTCTAAAAAACACAAAATCCAAATCTCCTTTTTTAAAATTTTTTCCGCCTAACTATTGACAAAAAATTAATAAATAGAATTATATTTTATCTTAAAATTTTGTCCTTTCTTCCATTTTAAAATTTAATAAAGTTTGTAAAAACTTTATTTTTTTCTTTTCCTTCCATAATTTAATCTTTATAATTTCTTTCCATAATTTAATCATTATAAATTGAGAATTCCTGATAAAGGTAAATATTAATATTATTTCTGTATATCATTTATAATTTTTATACATTTATTTTTAAGAATGCCTTTAAAATATGTTATAAGTGAACATGGATCAAAAAAACTTGTTCATGATCAATACATATTCAGGAAAGAGAGAACTTCTTCTTCTCCGTTTTATGGCGATTTCCAGGTTTACCCGGGTAGGCCAGTTTTCCCTCTGATTTTTCTTTTCCATTTTTGACGGTCCTGAGCATCAATACTTGTAAGATTCATGCTTTTCATATCCGCCGCTATCAGATTTGTCCAAGTCATCTTGGGTCTTCCTCTAGG
The DNA here is from genome assembly GCF_954871325.1 of Gordionus sp. m RMFG-2023. Lineage (NCBI taxonomy): Eukaryota > Metazoa > Nematomorpha > Gordioida > Chordodea > Parachordodidae > Gordionus > Gordionus sp. m RMFG-2023. The sequence goes on from NC_088776.1 coordinate 44,148,590, forward strand.
TCTTGATCCTCCTACTTCCATCATTGTGCATCTCTTTACCCAGTCATCTCTTGTCATACGTTCCACATGCCCAAACCATCTTAGTCTATTTCGTCGCATTACCATACCAATCATTTCTATACCTAATCTTGCTCGTAATTCCTTGCTAATTTTTCTCTCTCTCAGAGATACCCCACACATCCATCTAACCATCCTCATCTCTGTTCTTTCTAATTTGGCTTCTTGAGTTGCTTTCATTGCCCATGTTTCACCGGCATAAACTAAACAACTCCTCACACAGCTTACGTAAACTTTCTCCTTTAACTTCAGAGAAACTTTTTTATTTGTAAGAATAGACGACATCTCTCTGAACTTCTTCCAAGCTTGTCTGATCCTTGCAACAACGGCAGAATCTACACCACCATCTGCGTTTAGCATATCACCTAAATAACAAAACTTATCCACTTTTTCTAGGGTTAACCCATTGCCAATATACAGACCACAATTTTTTAGGTTATCATTATTATGTATCCCTTTCATGCATGTTTTACAAATAAAGGTCATTCTTTCTAACATCAAACTGCCTTTTTTCCCGCTACATCTTTTATGTACCCATTTCTGGCATCTGGTGCATTGGATAGAATTTCTAGCAACTCCTTTCCCACATACAAGGCCACTTACCGGATTCTTCCATCTTTAGATTTTCCCCACCAATCATCACCTTTGTTTTTGATGCATTCATTTTCAGGCCCTTTGCTTCCATAGTCATCTTCCATTTACTAACTTTATCCCTAAATTCTCCCTCACTGTTTGCCATTAATACAAGGTCATCTGCATATAATATCTCCCAGGGAAGTCCTTCACGCATTTCTCTAGCCACCACATCCATTACTAAGATAAATAATAATGGACTCAGCACGGATCCTTGATGAAGTCCTACCTTCACCTCAAAGCTGTCACTATCACCATAATCCGTCCGTACTGCTGTTTGTGCTCCAACATACATTGCCATCACTGCGGTAACCAACCATTCCTCCACACCGGATTTTCTCAAGGCCAATCTTGTAATCTCACGCGGCACCCTATCAAATGCTTTCTCCAAATCAACAAACGCATAATAGTGTTTCTTTTCCTTCGCAAGATACTTCTCCTGAATTTGTCTCACCACAAAAATTGCATCTGTCGTGCCTTTTCCCGATGTAATACCAAACTGCATTTCATCAATTTTAATTTGTTCCCTTAACCGCTATTCTAACACTCTCTCAAATACTTTTATTGCATGTTCCAAGAGTTTAATAGCTCTGTAAGACCCGCAATCTAAAGGATCACCTTTCCCCTTGTATACTGGGATAATTATACTTCTTTGCCAGTCCTCGGGAATAGTACCTTCTGTGACAATCTGATTTGCTAAATTCATTAACCATTCAATCCCTAAATCATCAGAACCTTTAAACATCTCTGATACCACCATCGTTAAACCCGATGCCTTCCCTATCTTCATCTTTTTCACTGCTCTCTTTATCTCATTCTTGCCAAATTTACACCCTGGACCTTCTACCTTTGCACAACTAATATTATTCCATTCATTTTCTTCATTCAAAAGTCCTTTCATGTAAATCTTCCAGGTGTTCTTAATACCATTACTATCAATCGTCATTTTTCCTTCCATATTTTTCAAACATTTTACACCTATCACATCCTGCCTCTTTTTTGACATCTGTTTTGCCATTCGAACCATATTTCCAATTCCATCAGCGCATTCCATTTCTTTAGCAAACTCGTGTCTTTTTTCTTCTTGAGCCTTTGCTATTAATTTCTTAGCATTTCTTTTAGCCATCTTGTAAATATCATTATCACTATTTTCTTTGCTATTATACCATACTTTGAAACACCTCCGTTTCTCATCCACGGCTTTCGCTACCTCCGGGCTCCACCACCAAGTCTCCTTATGTCTAGGCGGCCCTTTTGTCCATCCACATACCTCCTCAGTTGTCATTACCCAGGCTTTCTTCATGGCTTCCCACTTGTCATTCACCCCAGATGCTTGTGCCACCTCCGCCTCCCTAATCGCCAATGCCATATTGAATTGACGTCTAGCATTCTCCTCCTTCAATTTCCAAACCTTCAGCCTTGGGACAAACTTTCTTTTAGTGACCCTGGCACCTTTAAGAGTGAGATCTCCTACAACTAGTCGATGCTTGATATACATTCCTCTCCCGGTATCACTTTCACATTTTTTACTATACATCGATCACATCTCCTTAATAACAAGTAATCCACAGCACTTTTGGTACTACCCGACTTATAAGTCACCAGCTTCTCTGATTCTTTCTTAAACATTGTATTACAGACAATCATATCCATAGCATCACTAAATTCTAAAATCCTCTCTCCTTCCAAATTTCTCATGCCCTAACTGAACCCTCCATGCACTCCTTCATAACCCTCACTACTCGCTCCCACATGTCCATTCTGATCACCAGCCAGGATAATCCCCTCTTCATTTGCCAGTCTCGATGTCACCCCCAATAGACTGTCCCAAAATATATCTTTCTCTTTTTCACTTCTGCCAACCTGAGGAACATATGCCGAGATAATATTATATAGCTTCTACCAAAAATCATCTTGATAACCATTATCTGGTTGTCTAGCCTTCTCACTTCGACTACCAATTTCTCCGCAACCAATACCCCAACTCCAGCCTTACCATCATTACCCCTTGCCAAAAGAATTTATACTTTTCGCTAGTCTTGCCAATCATTCTGGTCCCATTTCCTTTCCATCTAGTCTCCTGTATGCAGCACACATCTATATGTCTTCTGTGCAATACATCGACGACTTCTCCCGCTCTTCCCGTCATACTCCCAACATTCCATGTCGCGACCCTAACTCGATCACCCGTAAACTGGTTTCTCCACTTTTAATCAGGTCGTTTATGGCCGTCATAAGTTTCATTTTCCTGAATAGTGGTTCCACCAGGTTTCCCATCCTTCTTTTTGTCGTAGGCGGATGAGGAGGCCCACGGGGTACTTTGGGCTGTATCCCGCCCATGCTTTGTTGTAACCATAAGGAACTTTTGTAGCAAGGTTTTTATAATCGGATGCCTTTCCTGACATCAACCTATTTAAGTGATTTTTACACCCCGTCGAGGAGAAGGTGATCCTATTCTAGACCCAGATCACAGGGAACCTTTTAGACCTCCATTAGCCGCCAAAAGACGTTGCCAATCCCCCGCCACGATGAGGCTGAAGGTAAAAACAATATGGAAATGTGTTGAGTCTTATAAATTATTGGAAGGTAGACCTACCCATTGCAAAGGGCGGTAAATGAAGAAGTAATTCTTCAAATCATAATCATGTGTTAGATGATACTGAGTTATTAAAAACCGAATGCTAAATCGCCCGATTAATGATTATTTAAGGGGGATCGCATATAATTTTAATTTACAAATATGTTTCTTTTAATAGCATGTTTTGTATAGTATATTTATTATTCTATATTCATTTTATAAATAAATAAAAAAAATTGTGCTTTAATTCATTTTTTTTTGATTTATATAATAGAAAAAAGCCTAAGCATAATATTTTTTTTAAGGATTAATAGAATTTAAGGATTTTTAATAAATCTAAAAAATGAGTCAGTCTTAATTTGATTTTTTTTGGATCATCGCTGGGTCTATTTTTAAAAACGGTCGATTTAAATTTTAGCCAAAATAATATTTAAGATTCGAGATAGAGGTCCAAACCTTTCTTTTTCTTTCTTTCTTCTATGCCCAAAATCTCGGCTTACATAACATTGGCTACTAATCAACATACATTATGTGATAAATTGGTCAACCAATAAAATAGGTATAAATATTGGTTATTAATTTTTTTTTGATATTACACATTTAGTAAATAAAATAGAGATTTTTGTAAAAATAAATATGAAAAAATAATTAATAGGGCCAACATTCAAAATCATTTCTATTTAATCATCCTTATTTTTTAATACTAAGTAATATATAATAAATTGCAACTGTAATAGATACGCGCCGAATTGACGCTGCGCTGAATTGTCGCCACGCCGAATTGTCGTGCGCCGAATTTTCCGCGTCGAATTGACGTGATACCATATAATATAAGTAAATCATTAAATTTGAAAAAATAAATACATTTAAGTTATTTGACCACAACAATAACGATAGTTATTTTAAAATTAAAAAAAAAATTAGTGGCCTAAATTATGGTCAACTATGGATAGACGCATTATTAAATAGAATTAATAAAAATATTAAACCTATTACTATAAAATTAATTACATATATTTTATTTTTTTAAAAATTTGAACATATATATGAAGATCAATATGTTCTTTCTGCAATTATACATCCAATATTCAAGCTTCAATAGCCATAGATAAAACTTCCTCAGAACGAACCCTAAAAAATAAACTTATAGCGTTATTGATGAAAAAATGCATTGAAAACTCTAGAAATGATAATGCAAGAACTGTTAATTTCGAGATATCCTTTTTTTGACGAGTAAGTAAAAGATGGATTGGAGGAGGATACCTTATCACAATTTTTTGAAGCAAGGACAAAACATGTTTTCAATAAATTCTCCATGTTAAAAGAGTTGTTTATTAAGTAAAATACTGCAAACCCCTCATCTGCCCCTGTAGAGCGCGTTTTTAGTATAGATAATGTCGTATTAACTGTTAAGTGTTCTGTCTATCAGATGAAAATTTTGAAAACAATTGTTATTAAAATTTTGAAAAACATAAAAATATCTTTTTATTCACTATATTATATTATATTTATAATTATATTATCAAAATAAAACTATATTATTTTTTAACATGGCGAATATATTGCGTAAAAAATATGACATTTATTTAATTTAATTAAAAAAAAATTATCATAAAATTGAACGAACCTGAACGCGTTCCTTTTTTTTTAAAGTGAACGCGTTCGATTTTTGTCTATGAATGTTGAACGCGTTCGATTTCTTTAGAAATGTTTAAAGCACTAGATGCTAATAATGGTTTACAGTTTTCGATTCAGTAATCATAAGTTTCCTGATTATATCAACTCGTTATTACATATGATGTTTCACTAAGTCTGAAAAATTTCGCATATATCCTTTTGACATATTAATCGATAAGTGATCAAAAATTTTTTAAAGTTTTTCTATTCTTTTTATTTTGACAAGCACAAAGATTAAAATAAAACAATTTTTATTAGCATGGAAACATAGTTCACATTGGCATTTCGCTCATTTTATATGTGTACGCCTTTACATATTAAATGTTTGTTGGGAACTGTCAATTAGATTCATGCGAATATCTTTTGAAGGTCCCAATCTTATTTTTATCTAAGTAAAATATAAATTTTCGATTATAGAAGAAGGAGCCCGCTTTTCATATTGAAGCTTCAATTTAACACATTGTTATGGTTACTTCTTGGCGAAATTTCGATAGAGAAAAGCAGGATTGTCATCTGATTTGACTTTCTCACCTTGAATAAGCCGATATAATAACCACGAATTTATAACTGCTACATCAATAAGGATGGAAGGCTCTTATATGTGACTCTTTGGATATAATTGTATTATGATACCTTTCAATATTTCTATCTAATAAATCAACCCCTCCCATATATATATATACTGTTTGACAAGCATAGGACATGAAGTTTTTCTTGGTGTTGTGGTCATATCTTTCAATATCACTCTAAATTCCCATCCAATTTTGATAAAAAGGTCACCGTTTTATTTTCTTTCCATACTAAGAAAGTTATGTCTACTCCTTCAATGTGTGCTATTTATTCAAAAGTTGGCCCTCTGATCTCTTTTTTCATTTCGCTCTTTGTGGGAAGCTCGCAATTTGGGATCATATTACTCCTTATGGTACTAAGATTCTATATACCTATAATATACTTGAAAAATTAAAGATAGAATAGATTTATTATACCCCTTTTTGCTAAATACATCAAAAGTTGTCAAATATAGCTTATACTTTTGATTGGAAGGTATTGTTTGGCTTAGTACAACAATATTGCTGGATGCTCCAAAATCTGGTTCTGTTGATCTTTTTTTCAGAATCATTTTCGTGCCAAAAATATAGTTAAAAGTCATAGGCAAATCCAGAAACATGACAAAGAATGCCAATCAAAATTATAGGCTATATTTTGACAATTACTATACCTCAATACTTTTGATTTATTAGGCAAAAAGAGGCATAATAAATCTATCTCTTTAATTTTTCAAGTATATTTATAGGCATATTATACAGTCATAGTACAGTAAGGAGGAACAGGATCCCAAATTGTAAGCTTCCTAAAGAGATGAATGAGATCAGAGAAATATCTTTTGAATCAGGGCAAACATCGAAGAAGTAGATATAATATCCTTATTTTTATCATAATTGAATGGTAAATTACCTTGGCGTGATATTGAAAGATATGACCACAAAACCAAGAAAGGACTGCAAGTCTTATGCCTGTCAAACTGTATAACATATATAAGGTGGGGTTGATTTATTAGACACAATATTGAAAGATCTCATAATACAACCATATCCAAAAAGTGGCATATAAAAGTCTTCCAACACCTTAATGATGAAGCAGTTATAAATTCGTGGTTATCATAACGGCGTAAAGGTGAGAAAGTCAAATGATAATTCTGCTTTTCTCTATCGAAAATCGCTCAGAAGTAACCAGGGACATTCAATGACAAATCAACTATGATTTGGCCGACCCCTTCGATTTTAGAAATTTGGTAGGAAAGATGAATGTAACTAAGAAATATCCAAAAATTTCCTAACATTTATATTTTTGAAGATATCAGGGTTTCAAAGTTTCAAAAATGACCTATTATCATTATCTACTTTCATTCAACTAAACATATCTTAAAAACCACATAATTGTAAATATTTAATTTAATATAAAATTACGCACAAAGATTATACCTTTAGGTAAATTTTTATTTTTTTAATTTCCGGTTTTTTATTTATTATATAAGAATTAAAAACAATTTTATGGAAATATTACCATTTTCAATTTTTATAAAAAATTTAGTAGACATTACTTCACTCCTCTTTTATATTTATAAAAAAATCAGTCGAGGACGCGGCCAGCTTCATCCTTAAAATTGATAAAAATGATTAAAAAAATGTATAAATATTTTCCCAAAAAGGAACGTCTGTGTATAAAATTATATATTATTCCATTTTTAATAATTTTTCTTAACGAATTTGATATAATTTAAAAATTTATTCATCTTGTAATTGAAAATAATAATCAACTGAGATACAGGGCCTCAAAGGTATGAAAAATTACGTGTTTCACAAACTGTAAAATTTTTAAATTGCTTATATCTCAAAAATTATTTATCGTAAAAATAAAATATATACTTCATTTTGTAGATTAAAAAATCTCTAAAGGTCTATCGAAAGAAACAAAAATTGGTACCAATTTGAGTCCTTAACTTCCGGTTTATGTTCACTGTATACGATGTGAAAACCCGGGTGATGCTATCGGCTTCCAAAATATGCATTTTTTTTACCAAAATTGAAAGTTTACATGTATAAAATATACGGCACTATACAAAATTATGGATAGTTTTTTTTACTAAACTTACCAATAACAGGATATTTTTTCATATTATTTAGAATTATCGATCAAAAAAGGCCTAATTTTTTAAGAACGGGCGGGCGGGTTAAAAAAATTTTTTAAACTATGGGCGGGTGAGGTGGGTGGGCGGGTTAAGAAAATTAAACAATGGGCGGGTGGGCTAAAAAATTAAAAATCATTTAAGTAAATATTAATTAAAAATGGTTCTTATAAACTTTTTGGATATTAAATATTAAATGTCCTTTTTTGGTATCATAAAACCTTTTTTGTATATTTAAAACTACTTTGGTGGAAACAACAAGAAAGAGATTTGCTTAAGCTATCACGATTAACAAGAAAAATATTGGCAATTCCTGCAACTAGTGCTTCTTCTGACAAGAATTTAGCATTGCTAGAATTTAGAACAAAGATGAACGTGCTTAAATCCAGAAAATGTCGATATTATTATTTTTACATTATAATTTCAATTTATATTTTTTCATAAGTATTTTATTTGATCAAATAAATTATCCATAATTTAAATTGAATATTTTTTATGCTTAATATAGAAATTTCCATAATTATAAAACTTCTTGTAGAAGTGTAATGCTAAAATATTTATATTAGATGTTTAAAAAATTGAAATAATGGCCATAATTAAATTTTATAATAGCGAGCTCAAATTTTTTTATAAATAATGAATGGGCGATTAAAATTTTTAGAATTAGCAGGCGGATAAGGAATTTTAGACTAATGGGCGGACCGGGTATTTTTTTTAAAACTATGGGCAGACTGGGCGGGTTAAATTTTTTATAAAAAATTGAGTGGGTGGGCTTATGGTTCAAAAATCCGCCCATTTACAATAGACCTTTAGATATTTATTGGCTACAAAATCATATATTTATTTTTATTATTTTTAAGATACGAGCAATTTAAAAAATTTTCAGGAGCAAAAATATCCAATTTTCCCAGCTCTGAAACCCTCTCTCTCGGGACAAGGTGTGCTAGCTAACTAAAATAAATGGCTCCCATTTTTTTACAGCAATTTTTAATAATTTCAAGAGGCCGACCGAATCGTGATCGATTTGAAATGGAATGACCGAATTTATTTCATCATTTGAAACTTCCATTGTATAATATTCGCTTATGTTATGAATAATCCTTTAAATTATGTCAAATACGTTAAGAAAACCCATTAAAAACTGATTAACATGTAATTTTTATTTACACACTTTTCTAATCATTTTCCTTGATTTTAAGGATGAAGATGGCCGCGTCTCAGACCGATTTTTTTTTATAAATATAAGAGTTTAGTAATGTCGTCTAAATTTATAAAAATCGTTTTTAATTCTTATATATTTAATAAAACGGCCGGAAATTAAAAAAATCAAGATTTTTTTAAAAATTATTTTAAGGTATAATCTGAATACGTATTTTTGATATTAAATTTGTCATTTACAACAATTATGTAGTTTTTAAGATATGTTCAAATGAATGAAGGTAGATAATGGTAAGAGTACGTTATTTTTGCCACGTTGAACTCCAATATCTATAAAAATTTAAGTGCAAGGAGGCTAAAATTTTGACTCTTTTTAGTTACATTAATCCTTCTTTGCTTACCAAATTTTAAAAAAATTGAAGGGGATCGGCCAAAAATCTCATTTTTTTGCTCATTTGATATGAAATGACCTACCACAGCAAGGTGTCAAATTGAAGCTACAATAGAATTGAAACGCGGACGTCTATTCTTTTATGCCTGAAAATTAATAGGTGATTGTTTATTTATTATTGTATTATATTTTCATACTTAGATAAAAAAGATGGTGACCTACACCTTTCGTGCCGTCAACAGATATTCGCCTGAATCAAATTGGACATTTCCTAGAGTGGATGACATTTCGATAAAGATGCAAAAATCCAATATGTAAAGGTGTTACACATGTAAAATGGGTGAAATGCCAATGCAAACTATGTTTTCATGCTAATTAAAATTGTTTTATTCAATTATCAATTAATATATTTTTTCAGGTGGTAAAGGGTTAAGTGGCAATTTAGAAAAAGGTGAAAATTTTTCTTAAAGGAAATAACTTCAAAAATTAAAGGTAATATTTAGAAATAGTTATAAGGATTAATTTTAATTGCTAATTTATATGATATATAAAAATATAATTAATATTTAAGTAATTAAACTTTTCTTTTATCAATTGATTGGCGCAGTGCTAATTTAGTTTTATTTCTTGTGGATCTATTGATCAAATCCCTAATATTCCGCCTGGATGATGGTTGAGTACTTGGATTAGCCCAATTACCATTGACATTATTCACGCATTCGTTTGGTGCTGGAGTAACTCCAATCATAATTTGATTGCCATCTATCACTAAAATTCTACTATTTTGCCGAAGGGCTTGTGTTGCTTGTAATTTTGTTTGGTATTTCAGATCAATCCAATTACCACATTCAGTTGCAAACTGATTATACATGAAATAAATGTCAGTTAAATTTTAATAAAGAATTGACCATAAATTTACAATTTAGTGAGTTATCTACCATTATATTAAAAATGATAGAGTATTGTTTTAATTAGGCAGTGGATGACCATTTTTGGTGTTGAAGGTTAAATGATGGGTAGGAGGTAACTCTATTTTTCATATTTAGGCCACTAATCTATCACCAGTTACTTATTTTATTTGAGCTAAGCGATTTTAAGAAATTTATACAAATATAATATATTAATCAGAGACCTGCAGAGGTTCTATTTGCTCAGTCTGAGGATCTTTTAAAAGTATATCATATTTATTTTTTTATATAATAATGGCGATTTAAAATATTTGGTTTTAAAGTATATAGCCCTGCCTGGAAAAAATTTTTTTTAGGGCTGGCCTAGATATATTTTAAAAATTAAATATGGCCCAGCTGCAGGTCTCTGATATTAATTATGTTTTTGATTTATATTTAGGGATGAAAAAAAACGTTTTTTTGGTTGAAAAACAAATGTTGTTAAAAAAATTTTTTTTTAATGCTACAATATTAATATTTTATTGCAAATTTTTGATTTTCACAATCATTTAATTAAAATCTTAAAATGCAACAAATTTAACAATATAAATAATATACAATCAAGCATTCATGAACATTCTTTCATTGAAATATAAATTTGATGCATTGAATTTTGTGAATAAGATGGTAGGGTATTGTTCATTGGCATATATCATTTTTGCTCAAGCATTTATTCATATACCTACATAGTTTATATTATGATCCTTTAGTCTGCTGATACTTGAAGATAAAATGTACTTTGAGCAAAAAATACATTTATAAATTCCAATATTTATATTTATTTCCTACAATAAAAAGTTTTTATACACATAATGAGATTAGTATCGTGTCATATTTTAATCGAAAGACTAAAAAAAATAAAATTTTAAATTAACTGATATATTTGTTAATTAAAAAAAATAGTTAGTTATAAAAATAATTGCTAATTTTTAAAAAAATTCAATATTCTCACCCAACTTTTAGCTAAATATTTTTGCATCTTTTAAAAATAAAATTTAATAAAATATTTTTATAATTTAAAAATAGGAGCAGATTTTAAAATATTTTTCTTTGTTTCCTTCAATGTTTTTTTTATCTTTTTTAAATTTCTTTTTATTGTTTTTTTTGAATATTTTTTGTTAAGAAAAACAGTTTTTTTCCATCCCTACTTATATTTCAAAATTAAAAGTTGTAAGATTTCTTTTTAACTTTGTAATCCAATATGTCACCATATTCTGAAAATGAAGATATTATATTATTTGTGTAAGTATTAGGATATCTAAATCAAATATAATTAATTAAATTATAAATTAATATTTACCCAAACACTCTGACCCAATATTCAGTCAATGAATCAAAACATGTAGGGAATATATTCTTGTTTTCAAAAGTTTGATTGAGATTTGAGCTTAAATTATAAAAATTATTAATGAATATAATAAATTGATTGCCTACTTTTGACTATTAAATATTGAATTACCTTTAAATTGAGAATAATCCGATTTTTTGAATGTATCTAATATATTTTAATGTATGATTTAAAAATGTATTCATATATTACTAGAGTTTTGATAATCTTCTGGATTATAAACAATTTGATCCTGAATTAGTATGTCAGCTATATTTGGATTTTGATTTGATAAATTTTCTTGAATATCATCAAAATCAGAGTTATTAAGAATTGGTGTAAAATCCAGGTTGCTTACAGATTCACTGTATATATCATCCTTCAACTCTCTAATGGGAGGTTTGTTCCTTTAAATAAGAAATGATATAGCTTCATGCATATTTTTTTTAAAAAGAAATCAAACGGAATGGGTTTCAGGCCTATATTTTTTACAAAAAATCGGGTTTGGGCTGGTCCAAAAAATTTGAGTCAGATCATGTTGGGGTTTGGAATTTTTTTTAATATATCTAAATTTATCAATTTTATGTTGAATTTTTGATGTAAAATAAAAATATTTGATTTTATTTATAGAAACTAAATGCCTTATAACAGATATCATTTATTTTGGGTAATTATAAAAATTAATTTATATATTAAAATAAATTAAAGCTGGGCCGGCAAAACTTTTTTAAAAAAATTTTGGGCTGGGCCTGAAAAGATAGGCTTAATGCAGATCACTAATACATTAATAACCCAGTCTTACAAAAACATCCTCAGCCCATAATAATCAATAAATATAGGTCTGGTACATGGCCCAAAAAGATATTGTTATACTTAATTCCTATTTTTTTAAAATCTAATATCACTTATCAAAAAAGAAGGGCATGACTAAAATATGAGCCCATGAAAACTACGCGGTCCCTATCAAATTTCTTTCTTTCTTTCTTTAAGAAAGAAAGAAAGAAAGAAAAATTTATATTATATAAATACAGAATCGGATTTAGCTTAATAAGATGAGTTAGAAAATGTTTTTTTTTATTTAAAAAAAATGGCAAATTAGTAAAATTTAAAAAAAAATTTAGTCAAAAAAAAAGAAATTAAATGTTTTTTCAAACTCTCAATAAGTTATAAATAATTTATAAACTTAGAATTAACATTTTTTTATTTCTTTTAATAGGTTATATGATTCTGCATTCATTTTTATATATTAAGCTTCTTTGATAGGGGGTGCGTAGTTTAGTCATGTATAAAAATAATTTTTTTAAAATTTTACTATGTTGCCATTTTTTTTAAATAAAAAAAATACATTTTCTAACTCATCTTATGAAGCTAAATACGATTCTGTAATAATATAATTTAAATTAAGCTTTTTTGATAGGGGACACATGGGGGTGCTCAGTTTTCGGGGGCATGTATTTTAGTCATGCCCAAAAAGATTAAAAAAGTCAGGGTGGGAAAAAATTCTCATGTTATAATTTTAATAAAAAGTTATTGCAGGAATAATTAAATTTAATGAATAGCAATAATTTTGTAGAGAATTTTTCAATTTCAACAAAAAAATTTTTTTATGGCCACTTGCAAGATATCATTTAAAAATATTTACTTTAAAAAATAGGAAGATGGAGGAGTTTTAAGATATGAGGTTTTGCGTTCAAATGTTTCTGGAGCAAATTTAATAGTTTTATTTGATTTAGGATTGGAAAAATTTATTTGTGAACAATCTGTAAGGTCTTTGTCATTTCTATTTGCAGGATTTAAGGTATTGTGTAATTTTGGATATATTTTTTTGACCTTTTTAAAAAAAATTTAATTAAAATTGAATATATTTTTAAAACTTGTTCATTAGGTGAAGGACCAAACAAATAATTAGGGAGATAATGCTTCTTAGTCAGTGCCTTGGATTCCATCCGTTTCGTATGAAGAAAAATTTAATTTAATGATTATTAGGTTTTTAAGATTAAATAACTGACAGCCTGCTATCTGACAAGTGACTTAGATTTAGAAGGTTTTAGGAATTAGTGTTGTAAAATCGCTTCAAAAATATATTACGCAAGTGTGAAGATCATGTCTTAGATGAGATAAAGGTTTAGAAATCTGTCAGCGAAATCTCGAAGCTTAGCTAATATTTTTCTGGGTAAATTTTGAGTTAGCCGTTTTAAAAAAATACTAAAATTGAGTGGTTTCCATCATTATTAGAATTATCAATGATTAGTATTGAGAGCAATTCTTTTATACCAGCTACTATGTCGATTGATTCATTTATTTTTAAAATAATTTAAAAATTCGTTATCATCATTTGACTTTCCTTTCCATCTTTTAAAGAATAAGTCAGGAGCATCATTAGCCTTCACAATCTCAGGGAGTTCAAAATTTTTTTCTAAAGTTATTTTCAAAATAATCTTCTTCTTTTTTTTTTTTTAGCTAACTTGTCTTTTTAGTTATTTATAAAAATTCAAAATTTTGAGGAGGCTCTTTAAATTTTAAATTTTAAGAGGATTCGAGCCCCTGCGCCCCCCCCCCTTTCCACATAGACTCTACCAGAATAAGTCAAATTGTACAGATCCTTGTCTTAAGATTTTTAGATAAAATTTATGTTACCAAAACTTTAATAGGCCGAATTCATTTTTTACATTACGGTGCCAGCATCTACATAACAGGATTTTCACTGGATGCAAACCCCCTTCAAAAACCTATGCCTACCCTTGCCTCCGCCCCGCTACAAAATCCCAATTTCACCTTTTTAATTATATTGATACTCTTTCAGAAAATTTAAAAAGAATAACTTAAATTATTTTATCTCTACTACCAACTATCGACATTTTGTGAATATAAAGGAGTTATTTTTTAGATAATAAATTCAATTAAAACCCCCATCATTTACAATGAATTTATTATTTTAGCATTATGAGCTTGCTGAAAATGTCTAAACCTTTTAAATTACATTTGAAAGGATAGCAGAAAGTTTTATTTGGAAAATAATGTTTATGATTGTTTGCAATATATACCATAGATTTGGTTGATGAATTGTATTTTAATAGGTCTATAATAAAAGTATTAATTTTTACAGCAATAAATTTTGTCCTATTTTATCTCAAAATTTAATAGATATCCCCCAAAAAATTTTATCCTCCCCCATTAAAGTCGCCTCCCCCCCCCCCCCCCCCCCCCCAAAAAAAAATAAATAAATAAATAGGATGCATAGGATATGATTATAGTCAAACACTTTCATAACCAGTTTTATTTGCGTCAGCAGTGCCTGATATTAGAGATAAGAGTTTTAATAGAAGGTTTAAATTTTCCAAACTTTTTTGTAAACTTAAAAATATAAAATCAAAATTATCCTGGCTTATGTCCGAACGTACATAAAATTTATTGGTCGTCTCTACAATGAAAACAGGGTATGATTGCCATATAAGTTTGTATTTAGCTTCACAGTGAATTAATGTCAAAGAATGAGCGATTTCTCGAATATTTTTATTGTTATTAACAGTCAAAATATATTAATTTCATCATTATCAGGTTCATGATATATTATTTCTAAATTAGTAATATATATCATGAATATCTGGAATATAAGAGTTTATTGTGCAGTATTGTACTAACTAGCCCATATTTATTTTTATTGGCTTTTATTTTCTTCATATAATAAAGATAATTATTATTGATTAATTTTAGTCACTTAAAATTTTTCCCTTTGATAGATTTTTGAATACAGGATGAATTTGTTATATTTTTTTGAATTAATAAATCTATATATTCTTTAATATCACAGTTCAACCATGACTATTGAAAAGTGTTGTGATCAAGTTTTTGATGTATTTTGAATAATTAAATGTCATCTGAATCAAAAAGAAAACTTAAATATAATAGTGCTTGATATGGGTTTCCTCTATAAAAAGCTAGGTACCTATAATATTAATGAATACTTTCTACATAGGCGTAGCCAGAATTTTCCTAAGGGGGAGGGTGGAATTAAAAAATTTTTGGGAGCTTCGCCCCAGACCACATTTTGGGCGGGCCTTCGACCCGTTTTTGTTCTGCCTTCAAGGTTACATTAGTCTATATATAGTCATAAAATATTTTTACAAGATAGGAGGTTTATTTTAATAAAAAATAAGCCTGGAACAAATATGAAATATATTTTTATTGGTTTATATAAAATACTATTAGATAGCCCGTCAAAAATGACGGGAATGAGAATTTTTTTTTACTTTTATGCTAGATGTTACCTGTTATTTGAAAATAATATCCAATTTTTTTTAAACCTCCTCCCCCCTTCAGACCAGGTTTAATCCATTAAAACTAAGTGTAAATACTATGGTTTGAGTAAAAGAATATTTAAAGCTTTTACTTGATAATACCAATATTATTTGTTAAATATTACTGATCACTTATACCTAATATTTAATATTAAAAAAAATTCTCAGGCAAAGTACAAAGCCATTATAATTTTGAAAAATTCTTCCAAGCCCAATGAAAGATCATAATAATTTTGGTAGTTGAGAACTGAAATAAAATATCTATATAATCATAATGAATTTAAAAATACAATCAAAATTAGATTTTCATGGGCCTTGGTTTTTTGATCAGGTCAAACCCAAGTCTGCAAAAAATTGTTTTAGGCCAATGTCTGACCCACAATTAATAATAAAAAAAATTATCAAGCGTCCAAGCTCATAATAATTTTGAAAAATTCTCCCCAAGCCCAGCTCAATTTAAAAATATTTCCCAAGCCTAGCTTAACCCATAATTTTATAAAAAATTTTTCTCAAACCTGACCAACCCATAGCAATTTTCAAAAATTTTCACCAAACCTAGAGATAGGTAAATCTTTAAAAATCATATATATTTTTATTCTATTTTAACCCAGCTCACCCCGACCAAGGCCAACCCATTAAAACTAAAAATGAAATACTATTTTTTCGAATAAAAATATATTTAAATTAGCTTTTACCTGAGGGCCATATAAATATTATGTGTTAAATATTACACCTATGCCTAATATTAAAAAAAATTCCCAAGCCAGGTCCTTGCACTTGAGAAAATTTTTTCAAACTCGCCAAAGACCATAATAATTTTGATAGTTGAGAACTGAAATAAAATATATAAAAAGTCACAATGCATTTAAAAATACAATCAGAATATGAAAGTTGAATGGGCCTTGGTTTTTGATCAGGCCTTGCCATGTCTTCAAAAGAAATTTTCAGGCCAATTTCTAGCCCATATTTAATATAAAAAAATTTACAGGAATCTAAGACTATAATAATTATAAATATGTTTCTCAAGCTATGTTCAAGTCCATAAATGGTGAAAAATATTTCCCAAGTCCTGGAAAACCCAAAATAATTTATTTCTACTATGGATCCAGAAAAATAGGTCTGATGTAAGGGGTTTATAAGAATTAAATCTGTCTAATATGTACATATTTATTTTGCCATTTTATATGGAAAATTTTTCAAAATCATCAAATGAAGGAATTCATGAATACATATTAAAATACCATGCTGAAAATATGTTCATCTTAACCCTTCAATACTCTGGTGGGGTATATGAAACCCCAGGCATGCTAGAAATGATATTACATAAAAACGGTTGAATATTATGATCTGGATTCTTCAGCAGCTTCATCAAATATATCTTAGAATCTATATTCCAAATTTCTTATATTTCGGTTGAGTAGTTTTTAAGATATAAGTATTTTGTGACTGATTGGGGTTTGTGAGACCCCACCAGAGTAATTAGTGTTCTATATTTTTTTTATATTTGAATGTATTAGTGTAATTTTTTTTTATATTGAAGAATAAAGATCCATATTACGAATTATCATGATTATATGATGGATAAGTTATTTTTTTAATTTTATATTTGAAATTTAAAAAAAGTAAGCTTTTTTTCGGCACAAATTATCCTCATCATCTTAATCTAGGCTTAAGAAATAAAAATATTTAAATATTTTATCAAGCTTAAGGTTAGATCTATCTTATATCCAAATATCAAATGAAAATAATTAATATTACTGGAGATATATACATTTGAAATTGGGGTCTATTAAACCCCACATGAGTACTAACGTCATTTTTTTCACCGGAGAATTTTAAACAAACCATAACCCTTCCAAATAATTTATTACTTAGTTACAAAATATAAAATTAAATATAAGATATTTATTAAATTACAATAGAAAAAAGATATGTCTTAGTTAACAAATAATAGGAGGTTGCTTAACTTCAATCATAGTCAAATTATATATAAGTAAAACAAAAAGTTTATACTATAATATGTTATGAATAACATACATTCTAAAATTATGAAGTTATGAGAAAATATACAAAATTTTCCTATCTTATGTGGTGTTATTTAAAAATTATATTTATTTGGGGATTTTCTAAAATTTTCCATTATTTTTATAAAATATGTTAATGAAGTATATATTTAGTAATTTTATTTATGTGTTATTCATTTGTGTTTGTAATTTATAATCTAAAAATTTATTTCTGCTAGATGAGAGTTTTGTGTTACCAAGGTGTGCTTTGTGACTTCCATTATTAAAAACCCTTAAGGAAGGATCCATTCCATAATCTAATAAATATTTGAATATAAACCTATATATCTTTCAATTAGGTAATTTTTATGCATAAGTAAATATTTGCATCTCTCTTATCCTTTCTGAAACCCCAATATAATGGTATAAAATTCTAAATTATACATAAATTTAAGAATTAAAATAATATTTAAATAAATCTCTTTTTCCTATTGAATTGGTACTTAATGCATTTAAAGTTCTACTGATCCCTAAATATTCAGAGATATGTATAATATTAGGTGTGTATTCAGTGCATTCAATGCACATTGTTGTTCTTCTGGACTGATATTTTTCATATAATTACATATGGAACTATGATATGCATTGATTTAGGAGGGGGAATAAAAAATGTTTAATTTTCTAACTCTAAAATAATTAAAAATTATTTATTAATATTAAAAATTTACTTTGATATAAACTACTATTTCTGAAAGTACAATCATTACTTTATTTTCACATCTTATATAAGCTAAACCAAACAATTGTATCTATAAATGTAAAAAAGCTTTTTAATTTTATAATGAGCCAAGGCAGTTTGGAAATCTATATTTCTCAAAGTATTCTTGTGCCATTTAAAATTATATTAAAATCTAAATTTAATACTTTCTCAGAATTCTAGTTGGAACTGGATATCTTTTAAAGTTTTCCATATAGCATCACATACCTCTGGAATGATGATAATTATCCATGTGAATATATTCGCCGTATTATAAATCACATGGCATTGGAATTATTATTGGCTTAAAATTGCTATAATGATTATCATTGGACAAATATTTTTTTTATTGGTTAAATTTGATTGACGTTTTTTGAGGATTATAATATATAATAAATTACTTGTATATACATTAATATAAAAGCATGATAATAATTTATTCCCAAACAAATATAAGAAATTTATTCATAAAAAGTAAGTATACATATAGTTGATATTCCTTATCATATAGAACTGGTTACAAAATACTAGGTAAAATTCCACTTTTACAGACATATTTGACAGTTAGAGAATATATTACAGTTAATATTTTAACAAATTTTACTAATCAATGCTCTTGATAATAAATATAGCAACAATTTGCATCAATTATTTAACGCCATCTATTTAATTTAAATAAAAAATGATATTAAAAATTAATCTTCATATTTCCCACAATGTTTTTAAAAGATATTTTCTGATGTCCTCCTATCAATATTTTATAGTTTTCTGTAAAATATATAATTCGGTATATTGGTAAATTGTCATATGATAAAATTAGATATACTGTAAATCTACGACATATAATATTCCACTGTTTGTATTGTGGTTTAATTTTTTTATTTAATTTATAATTAATTTTATCAATAGTTTTGTAATTATATTTTACTTTTATTACTATTAGGATAAATATATTAAAATTACTCACTTTATAAAAAATTATATTTGATATAGTATATTATTTAGTAATTTTATGGATCTATTATTATGATTATAATATATTTAATTTTTGTCTTAAGACTTATCTTTGGCTTATATTGCACTTCTTTAAAAACACTTTTGGTTCACTTTTTTTATATATAAATCTTTTTTTTCAAAAATTATAAATTATAATGAATAGTTTTAGTTTAAAAAAATATCAACTTTTACATTCTTTCTTTCAAATGATTGTTTAAGATATATGCATACATTTTTGGGGGCCAGGGAGTGGGGGAAGGACTAAGGGGGATAATTTTTATTAGCTTAAAATGATATTCACAAAAAGTGATAAATTTCTGAAGGGGGGATTTCCCCTTGCCACCCCCCCCTGGCTACGCCTATAACTTTCTATTAGATTAGTTTGATAATATCTTGACTTGACCATAATTTTAAATAATCATAAATGTTTCGTTCTCCTCTTTAGATTTAAATATTTATAGCTTTTTCAGTCCTTATATTTAAGTTTCATAGGTAGTAAACTTTCACAAACATGAGAAATATTGTCGTCTTCGGGGGATGTATAATTTCTTTACACTTTTCATATTAATATTATATTATTTTTAGAAATTAAACTTAAAAATATTTACGATATAGTCTTTCACAAATATAACTTGCTAGCTAAAAAAAATAAAAATTAACAAGAAAAGTATTCTGAGCTATTCATTTTTTAATCTGAGCCCTTCAGTTATATATCTGAGCAATTAATATTTTTTTTTCTGGGCAATTAAGTTTTTTCATGTGAGATTAAAGAAATAATTCTGAGCATTCATATATTTATCTGAGCATTAAGTATTTATTCTGAGTGTTTAAACATTCTTGTTTCTGAGCATATCACTTATTATTCTGAGCGATTAAATATAAGCCTTTAAATCATTTTAATTAAAAAATGTTTTTCGAATAATGGATAAATTCCACGGGCACTGGACAAAAAACTATAATTTTTTTATAAAATGGAATACTTTTTACAATTTTTTTTTTGATATTATTTTTGATACAGAGTTGCTATTCAAAAATACCTAGAGCGCCGCTATATTTTGAAGATCGGGAGGATAGCTAGTTTATTTTTTTTGATAGACTGGAGGGGCGCAGCCCTCTATTTCTTTAATTTTATTGCATATTGTTTAAAAAGTAATCTTAATATTAAATCTATTGTTGAATGGAAGCATCAAAAATAATGTATATTTCTTAAAATTTATAAACCTATTTATATATTAAATGTTGAGCCGAGTTGTTATTCATATTTTTTTTTTATTAGAGTCTACATATGCTGAGGGAAGGAGGGGGGTAGTTGCAGTTTGCTTTCAATTCTTTAAGAGGGATGAGAGAGGCATAGGGTGATAAGTTAGAGGTAGGATAAATGTATTATGATAGGGGCTATCTATTAAATATTTTGATGAAATAAGGCAAAATTTTGCTGATAAAAATTATTTGATAATTTTTTTATATACTTATGATACTATGATCTTGTTAAAATCGACCAAATTTATATATTGCATACAATCATTCCCATTATATTTCAAATATAAAACTTATTTCTTAATAATTTACTGTTTAAATGTAATTTAAAGGGGTTATGTATTCTATCAACAAACTCATATGCATCAAACAATTTACTATAATAATGTGCATGGTGAATGAGGAGGTTTTTAATTATTCATGTTCTAAATAACTCTTTTACATTCATATTATTGATGGTTGGTGGTAAAGTATTGATAATTTAAGTTATTCTTTTTAAAATATATGAAGGAAGTGCCACTCTAATTTATTGGTTCCCTCTAAGAATAAAAATGTTGTCTAGTGTCTACTCTTCTACTCTGATATTTTGGCTCTTTGAGGTTTCAATCTCTGGGAACAACTAGCTATAAAAAAAATAATATTTTCTGTCACTGTCATATTGCTACTTTTATATATCTAACCAGGCTATGTATTTATTAAATAAATTTATTTGAAAATGGAAAACTAATTAAAAATATACTTTTTACAAACAATTAAATCAACCCCATGTCAATTCATAATGTAATTATGCCAGATAGCAGATTGATATACTAAAAATAAAATAAAACAAAGTTGAAATGCATAGCAGATCACTCTAATGCTATAGATGACATACTATTAAACTCTACCGCAATCTTTTATGATTCATTAAGACCATATCTTAATACATTAAAAAAAAATAAAAAAATGAAATTCTCATGGGTCATATGATGTAATTTCAATTTTTTAGAACTAGGCTCTGGTTAAGAAAAATAGGTTCGACGCATACATCCAATTGATTTAGAAATTTTTTTATTAACCAAGATAAAATGCATAATTCTAAAGCTATAGAAAAATTTTCATTTTTGTCAAATTTAAAAGTTGGGATATACTTGGTGGGCGGGTACCCCAATGTCAGCCCGTTTATTGCTTTAAGATAATTAACCCTTTCCCCTACCCGCCTGTCTATTTATCTAAAACATTTTTTTAACACGCCTGTTTAAAAAAATATTTTATTAGTTGAGTCTTTTTATATTCATTTTAATGCGGTATGACTAAATACTGCATTGCTAAACTGTCTCGCTAAAAAGAAATTAATTATAATCAATCATAATTTGATGATATAATATCTTTAAAAAAAATTTTTCAATATTTTATATAAATCAATTTTTAATTAAGTAAAAAATTGATATTAAATATCATATAATTTAAAATTCTATTTTTACTTAATATTATTGGAAAAAAATATATTTACTAGCTAATTACAACTTAAATTTTATTTTTCAATTATAAAATTTAACAAATTTATATCCATAAGAGGGCGTTAAATACATAAATATAAAAATATATTCTTAGGAAACCAGAATAAATATTGGATAGCGCTTTTTTTGTAATTGGGTTACATGTGAAAAAACTGAAATTTTTTTTAAAAAAATAGAGGTTTCTTTGACATTTAATTAATGAGTAGGTTTATAATCGAAAAATAGTAGAAAGTTTGTAAGGAACTGCTGGCGTTATTGATCAAGATCTCTTCATTTTTGGTTTATACGTGTATATTTAGGTGTTAAACATTATCCTAAAAAATATTTTGAAAATATTATGATTTGACGGAATGCCGAGCTCAAAACCGACCACTTACTAAATATTCGATAGACCAAATTTGGTAGTAATATTATTTGGAAAATGTTCATTTTTGGTTAATTTATCTATAAATACGTGCAAATTGTTATCCAAAATATTTTATAAATATCGTGATTCGATAACCGATTTGAAACCGAAATACTGCGTAGCTGGCGCTCTCCATGGAAAATTCTTCATTTTATAAGTGAACAATAAGGTGTTAAGCATTATCTTAAATAATATTTTGAAAATATTAAGATTTGACCGAATGGCGAGCTCAAAACCGACCACTTACTAAATATTCGATCTACCAAATTTAGTAGTAATATTATTTGGAAAACGTTCAATTTGATTAATTTTACTGTAAATACGTGAAAATCATTATCCCAAAAAATATGGTGATTTGACCGATAACCGATTTGAAACCGAAATACTGCGTTGCTGGCGCTCTCCATGGAAAATTCTCCATTTTTGGTTTAATAGTGAACAATAAAGTGTTAAGCATTATCCTAAATAATTTATTGAAAATATTAAGATTTGACCGAATGGCAAGCTCAAAACTGACCACTTACTAAATATTCGATAGACCAAATTTGGTAGTAATATTATTTGGAAAATGTTCATTTTTGGTTAATTTATCTATAAATACGTGCAAATCATTATCCAAAATATTTTATAAATATCGTGATTTGACCGATAACCGATTTGAAACCGAAATACTGCGTTGCTGGCGCTCTCCATGGAAAATTCTTCATTTTTGGGTTATAAGTGAACTTTAAGGTGTTAAGCATTATCCTAAATAATATTTTGAAAATATTAAGATTTGACCGAATGGTGAGCTCAAAACCGACCACTTTCTAAATATTCGATCTACCAAATTTGGTAATAATATTATTTGGAAAATGTTCATTTTTGGTTAATTTATCTATAAATACGTGCAAATCATTACCCAAAATATTTTATAAATATCGTGATTTGACCGATAACCGATTTGAAACCGAAATATTGCGTTGCTGGCGCTCTCCATGGAAAATTCTTCATTTTTGGTTTAATAGTGAACAATAAAGTGTTAAGCATTATCCTAAATAATATTTTGAAAATATTAAGATTTGACCGAATGGTGAGCTCAAAACCGACCACTTTCTAAATATTCGATCTACCAAATTTGGTAGTAATATTATTTGGAAAATGTTCATTTTTGGTTAATTTATCTATAAATACGTGCAAATCATTATCCAAAATATTTTATAAATATCGTGATTTGACCGATAACCGATTTGAAACCGAAATACTGCGTTGCTGGCGCTCTCCATGGAAAATTCTTCATTTTTGGGTTATAAGTGAACTTTAAGGTGTTAAACATTATCCTAAATAATATTTTGAAAATATTAAGATTTGACCGAATGGTGAGCTCAAAACCGACCACTTTCTAAATATTCGATCTACCAAATTTGGTAGTAATATTATTTGGGAAATGTTCATTTTTGGTTAATTTATCTATAAATACGTGCAAATCATTACCCAAAATATTTTATAAATATCGTGATTTGACCGATAACCGATTTGAAACCGAAATACTGCGTTGCTGGCGCTCTCCATGGAAAATTCTTTATTTTATAAGTGAACAATAAGGTGTTAAGCATTATCTTAAATAATATTTTGAAAATATTAAGATTTGACCGAATGGAGCGCTCAAAACCGACCACTTACTAAATATTCGATCTACCAAATTTGGTAGTAATATTATTTGGAAAACGTTCAATTTGGTTAATTTTACTGTAAATACGTGAAAATCATTATCCCAAAAAATATTTAAAAAATATGGTGATTTGACCGATAACCGATTTGAAACCGAAATACTGCGTTGCTGGCGCTCTCCTTGGAAAATTCTTCATTTTTAGTTTATAAGTAAACAATAAGGTGTTAAGCATCATCCTAAATAATATTTTGAAAATATTATTATTTGACCGAATGGCGAGCTCAAAACCGACCACTTACTAAATATTCGATAGACCAAATTTGGTATTAATATTATTTAGAAAATAATCATTTTTAGATTATTCATCTATATATACGTGTAAATCATTATCCCAAAAAATATTTTAAAAATATTGTGATTTGACAGAAAACCGATTTGAAACCGGCCCAATGACTAAATACTGCCTTGCTGGCGTTATACATGGAAAATCCTTCATTTTTGGTTTATACGTGAACAATAACGTGTTAAGCATTATCCTAATTAATTTTTTGAAAATATTATGATTTGACCGAATGGCGAGCTCAAAACCGACCACTTACTAAATATTCGATGGACCAAATTTGGTATTAATATTATTTAGAAAATAATCATTTTTGGTTTATTTATCTAGATATATGTGTAAATCATTATACCAAAAAATATTTTAAATATATCTTGATTTGACAGATAACCGATTCGAAACCGCCCTAATGACTAAATACTGCGTTGCTGGCGCTCTACATTTAAAATTATTCATTTTTGGTTTATAAGTGAACAATAAGGTGTTTAAATAATATTTTGAAAATATTAAGATTTGACCGAATGGTTAGCTCAAAACCGACTACTTACTAAATATTCGATCTACCAAATTTGGTAGTAATATTATTTGGAAAATGTTCATTTTTGGTTAATTTATCTATAAATACGTGCAAATCATTATCCAAAATATTTTATAAATATCGTGATTTGACCGATAACCGATTTGAAACCGAAATACTGCGTTGCTGGCGTTCTCCATGGAAAATTATTCATTTTTGGTTTATACGTGTATTTAAACGTGGTTTATGATTTGACCGAATGCCGAGCTCAAAGCCGACCACATATTTTATTTTTTCTTACTTCTTTATATTTTCTTTTATCTTATTTCATCTCGATTCTTTCTTCATACATTTTTCTTTTCTTTTTCTTTTTCTTTTTGCTACTTTTTATATCTTCTCTCATCTTTTTTCTCTCTAATCATACCAGTTTATCAATGATTTATAGATGAAGATTACAGAAATTTATTACACTCGAAATAGAAAACAATAAAATAAAATATTCGATATTTGCGAATAGATATTTATATAAAATAGCATCATTTAAAGATTTTCTATTACATGAACATTATGTGCGAAGTTTGAAAGCTTTAGAACCTAGAGACTGCAACCGAATATGTTAGTAGTAAGCATGACCAGAACTTCTAAGCCCATCACTATGAACTTCTCGAGAGGGTATAGATTCTAGCCAATATGCCTTATTAGTATCGAGTTACTTATGATCAAAATAAATGTAAATTAGAATCCCGATACTTGAAATATTCAATTTCTTCGCTCGTTTTAATTTTAATTAATCTCTAGAAAAGGTCGATCTTCAAATAATTTCATTATCCATGTGAGAACTCAATCATATATTTTTCGAAGATATGCTCTACGTAATTATAGATTCAGAGCATTGCAAAGCGTCCTTCCTTTTATTATGAAATCCATTTAACTTTAGCCACAATCAAACTATGTATAACATTATAAAATTTAATGACAATAATTAAATAATGATTTATATATATCTTTATTATTTTTATAAAAAAGTGTAGAAAGCATCGTTGTATATTTTTTGATTTTAATATTTTATTAACTAATTAAACACGATGTTACGTTTATAAAAAATATATTTGCTTGAAAGGAATAACATAGCTATATCCAAAATATAAGAGAAGCCAAAAAATACATTAAAAATACAAAAAGTATTTATTAAAGAGAGACTAAATATATTATATATATATAATATTGTTTGTATTTGTTATTAGTCCTTTGTTTTCGAACAGAAACTATTTAAATTCCTCTTAAGCGTGAGTTTCTTGCAAACATAAGGCTTTTAAATAAAAATTTAGTTGAAAAGGTTATCTTTATGTGGATGAAAACAAGAATTTTTTTACCAATTTTAATATTTTATAAATCGATCATACCCTCTCACTCATTGTTAGATAGACTTGATGATATATATTATATTTTCTAAATTTTCTCAAACTACTTGATTTATTAATCGTTTCTATTATACAAGATACCCATGTCCTGAGTCAAATGCCCCGGTCCTAATATCTTATTAAATTAAACATTGACCTTGCCAATTTAAAAGAATGGATTTAATAAATATCAATTCAATAACTGGAAAATCATATAATAGAGAGTTTAAAATTTTTTTCGGATCATATTTTCAAAATTTATAAAACAAAGAAAATTTTTCATAGTAATGAAATATACAAATTTACAGGCCGAGGTCTAAAAATGTTGTTATCGGTCAAATCATGATATTTTTAAAATATTTTTTGAGATAATGTTTTACACGTATTTATAGATATATAAAAAAAATTAAACATTTTTCAATTAATATTATTACCAAATTTGGTAGATCGAATATTTAGTAAGTGGTCGGTTTTGAGCTCGGCATTCGGTCAAATCTTAATATTTTCAAAAAATTATTTAGGATAATGCTTAACACGTCAATGTACACATATAAACCAAAAATGAAGAATTTCGAACGGATAACGCAAGCAATGCAGTATTTCGGTTTCAAATCTGATATCGGTCAAATCACGATATTTTTAAAATATTTTTTGTGATAATGATTTGCACGTATTTATAGATAAATTAACCAAAAATGAACATTTTTCAAATAATATTACTACCAAATTTGGTAGATCAAATATTTAGTAAGTGGTCGGTTTTGAGCTCGCCATTCGGTCAAATCTTAATATTTTCAAAAAATTATTTAGGATAATGCTTAACACGTCAATGTACACATATAAACCAAAAATGAAGAATTTCCAATGGATAACGCAAGCAATGCAGTATTTCGGTTTCAAATCGGTTATCGGTCAAATCGCGATATTCTTGAAATATTTTTTGAGATAATGATTTGCACGTATTTATAGATAAATTAACCAAAAATGAACATTTTCTAAATAATATTACTACCAAATTTGGTAGATCGAATATTTAGTAAGTGGTCGGTTTTGAGCTCCCCATTCGGTCAAATCTTAATATTTTCAAAATATTATTTAGGATAATGCTTAACACCTTATTGTTCACTTATAAACCAAAAATGAATAATTTTCCATGTAGAGCGCCAGCAACGCAGTATTTAGTCATTAGGCCGGTTTCGAATCGGTTATCTGTCAAATCAAGATATATTAAAAATATATTTTGGGATAATGATTTACACATATATATAGATAAATAAACCAAAAATGATTATTTTCTAAATAATATTAATACCAAATTTGGTCTATCGAATATTTAGTAAGTGGTCGGTTTTGAGCTCGCCATTCGGTCAAATCATAATATTTTCAAAATATTATTTAGGATGATGCTTAACACCTTATTGTTTACTTATAAACTAAAAATGAAGAATTTTCCAAGGAGAGCGCCAGCAACGCAGTATTTCGGTTTCAAATCGGTTATCGGTCAAATCACCATATTTTTTAAATATTTTTTGGGATAATGATTTTCACGTATTTACAGATAAATTAACCAAAAATGAACGTTTTCCAAATAATATTACTACCAAATTTGGTAGATTGAATATTAAGTACGTGGTCGGTTTTGAGCTCGCCATTCGGTCAAATCATAATATTTTCCAAAAATTAATTATATAATGATTAACACGTTATTGTTCACGTAGAAACCAAAAATAAAGAAGTTTCCATGTATAACGCCAGCAAGCAGTATTTAGTCATTAGGCCGTTTCAAATAGGTTATCTGTCAAATCACGATATTTTTAAAATATTTTTTGGGATATTGATTTACACGTAAATATAGATAAATAAACCAAAAATTATTATTTTCCAAATAATATTAACACCAAATTTGGTCGATCGAATATTTAGTATGTGGTCGGATTTGAGCTCGGCATTCGATCAAATCATAATATTTTCAAAATATTTTTTAGGATAATGTTTAACACCTAATTATACACGTATAAACAAAAAATGAAGAGATTTTGATCAATAACGCCAGCAATATGTTCTTTACAAACTTTCTACTATTTTTCGATTTTAAACCTACTCATTAATTAAATGTCAAAGAAACCTGTATTTTTTAAATTTTTTTAGGTTTTTCACATGTAACCCAAATACAAAAAAAGCGCTATCCAATATTTATTCTAGTTTCCTAAAAATATATTTTCATATTTATGTATTTAACGCCCTCTTATGGATATAAATTTGTTAAATTTTGTAATTGAAAAATAAAATTTAAGTTGTAATTAGCTAGTAAATATATTTTTTTTCCAATAATATTAAGTAAAAATAGAATTTTAAATTATTTGATATTTAATATTAATTTTTTACTTAATTAAAAATTGATTTATGTAAAATAAAAAAATGTTTTTGAAAATTCTTTTTTAAAAGATATTATATTATCAAATTATGATTGATTATGATTAATTGCTTTTTAGCAAGACAGTTTAGCAAGGCAGTATTTAGTCATACCCATTTTAATGTATTAATATTTTTTTTAAAATTAATATAAGTCAGTTCTGCTCATCAAAATATTTGAAATTCACCTGCATATAACCTGCCCTTTGTTTTAAAAAAATTTGTCACCTCCCAACTCACATGCCCAGTGTTTAAATTTTTTAGCCAGCCCGTTGCAGTAAGCAATTGCGAATAAGGCAAAATATCAACAATATGTGGTGGAAATGAAATCATTTATTTCAAACTTATAGATAACAAAATAAAATCATATTCATAAACAAACCACATGAATTTTTTATTTATAATTTTATACATCGTCCGTTACCTCCTAATATAAAAGATAGTGAATTATAATTATTTTAATACAAAAGTAATTTCAAGGAAATATATAAGAATCGATCAATTTGTCATAATTATGTATTTGAATGTTGTATATTATTTGAAATATTGCCTAATTCATTTCAAAAAAAAATTATTATTTGAGCCATTTTTTATTAAAGTATTTAAAAAAAATTATAAAGGAAAATTATATTATGCAAAACTGCCATAAGGAACATTTGCCATCTCTTGACTTTCATGTTTGTTCTTGTTAAATACAGAGGCTACAGGATAAAGAGCTTTAGTTGTAGACCTAAATCCTGATCTAAAAAATTATATGAATTAATTTTTTTAATATTATCGTATAAGCAAGCATCAAAAAGGATATTTATTTTATTAATTAAATATTCACAATGTATTAAGATAATTCATCTAATTAGTTGCTTTTATGGAAAAATTTTCCATGTATGCAAATTTATTGAACAGTCTTATGGCGGTAGGGTTATTACAATCAGATTAAAATGTTAACTGTAGCCATAGACATGATTTTGCTAGGCGGGGAAGTAAGCTTTATTAGATTTTCTCGCCATAAGTTTTATTCGAGGACTTTAGACTTACTTATACCAAGCCTTTGGCGAGGTTGTGGCAAAACCAAAATAATTTTATGTTTTCACTTTTTCCTTATTAAAATGCCTTTTCTCAAAATTTAAAATTTTAGTCATTATTTGAGAAAATTATTAACTTTTACTTATTTTCTTTAAATGATTGTTATTAATAACAGTATATATACAATTTTTGTGGAGAGGGGTAGGGTGGTAAGGTATAGGAGGAATTTTTGTTAGCTTTAATAACATAATTTATAACTTTTTGGGGTAAAGAGAGAAGTGAATAAGTGTATGGTGGGGATATATTTTATTAGCTAAAAATGATGTTTAAAAAAATAGGCAATACCGAAGGTCCCCCCCCCCCCCACCCCATTTGCTACATATATGTCTAAGGCATTGAAACGCCGTAATATAAGTTGGAACCAAATAATACAAAATATTTAACGATGAAACCATCGGCTGCTGGCGCAATGTTTAAGGTGGCCAGGGTTAAACCTCTTTTTAGCCGCCATCATCAAGAGCGGCTATTACTCATTATTTTTTATATTAACTAATTAATTTATTTAAGATACGGTCAAAGTTATATAAATATATAAATTAAATTTACAATAGTAATAATATATTTTATTTATAGAAAATTCTAATTATGCATTCAAATTTAATTATCGATTTTATCGTTTTAAGGCTGTGTCTTAAATGTTTTGAAAAAATCCTTATAATTTATAAATTTTTGGAAATTAATAACAAAACACACTAGACAATTCAAGTTTTATAAAAATTAAAATATTCAAAATGTTTGATATCATTCAATTATTAGTTATTTATTATATAATATTTGAAGATACGACTGAACATAGAAATAGGCATAGATATTTAGAATTCATGTATATATTATAATTAGAATATTACTAAATATATTATTCATTATAGAGTTCATGGACTTTTTAAAATATTTGATGCATCATTATCCTTATAAAGTCCTTGAGACATTTCACATGCACGTGGAAACTTTTAATTATATTCCAACATATTTGAAGGAAATGGAGACCCCTAAAGTCATACATAAAAAACAATAATAGCATGAAGAATAGGCTTTATTAATCGATCCTTTTAAAAAGATCGATTCCCGATCACGATCTTTTGAAAAAAAGAGGATCGACGTTTTTTTAAAAAAAGGATCGCGATCACGATCCTTTTCTTATTTAAATTTCTGATCGATGCAAACTTAACTAATATAAAAAAAAGCGATGGGATACAACAAGGTGACCCTCTAGGTTTTTTTTGTTCTGCCTGGGCATTAATAGTCTAATACAATACATTAATGACCAATGCAAGCTAAATCTTCATAACTGGTATATCGACGATGGTATACTAGGCGGCGCACCAACTGAAGTTATGAAGGCAATCCAAATAATACAGCGAGAAAAGTTTGGGACTTCGAGTTAATCAAGACAAAAGCGAATATTGTCCTCTTGGGATCATTGACCTTAACCACGATACTATGTTCAATCATACACCATTGAACGCTTAAACACATCTCGGATCACCAGTAGGTAAAGACGAGTCCTTTATCAAGTTCTTTGCCGATATTTTACGAGAGATATCCCTTATGCGAGATACACTATCTCGCCTCCCAGCTAACCAAGCTTTCTTTTTATTAAAGAACTACCTTCTAATTCCAAGAATTTTATATACACTCCGATCGTCACTGATCTTTCAATATGACGTCAACCTTGCAGCACACGAACTGGAGATTAAACGCCTTACAGAAGATATACTCAATCTTAAATTTGGGGAATTATCATGATTACAGGCTACCTTACCAACCAAATCCGGCGGCATTGGCATAAGAACACCTTCACTACTTTCCGTTAGTGCGTTCATACCCTCTCGCCTGTCCTGCGAGCCCATCATACAAACACTCACCAAACATCCTGACACCTTACTCCTACAGGCAATTGATCTATGGAAGTCCCTCTCATTAGTCGATCCTCCATCGTTGGCACTAGAGAAGGATTGTGATAAACCTCTAGTTGGCAACTCCGTTGCATTCCTTAAATCGAGGAGCCAACCAGAAGACCCTTCTCTACTCTTCTCCATTTCCGCAGGTAGTGGATACGAATTTCTTGAGGCTTTCCCATCGCGAAACCTTGACCAGCTCCTAAGCAATGATGAACTACGTCACGCCATAGGTCTTAGACTTAATTGCGATATGGTAACGCCTTATCACTGTATCCTTTGTCAAACGTCGGTCAACTCCAAAGGCAGTCACTCTCTACACTGCAAGCGCTGTAGAGGTAGATTCATTAGGCATTCAAAATGCAATGATACCAATGCCAGGGCCTTAAAATCCGCCGACATCCCATCAACCCTAGAAACTGCTGGCCTTTACAATTCCGATGGTAACCATCCCGATGGTTCGACTATGATCCCTTAGAAGAGGGGGGAATTCCTAACCTGGGATTTCTCATGCATCGATCCTCTTGCCCCGTCCAATATAAATAGAGATGTCATACTAGATGCCGAGGGGAATAAACTAGCTAAATATTCGCCGTCTCTTCCCGCTAATTATACATTCCTACCATTAATCGCCACGACTCTAACGTCGTTCGGCTCTCCTGCCCTGGCCTTCTTTAAAGAGCTGGGAAAACGGATCTCTGCTAGGACCGAGGATCCCAACGAGGGATTCTACCTACGCCAAAGATTAGCCATAAACATAGTAAAATACAATTATCTCAGCTTTATTTTTTCAATATCCGAAACCCCCTAGTTGAACACTATGCATAGGATAGATTTTAGCCATTTTGCTGCCTATTATAATGTTAATGCTAAAAGGGAACTTGAATCTTAATCAATAAAAAATAGCAAGAATTAATGACTTATAATTGTGATTTACTAATATTATTTATTTTTTTACTATTATTTTAACTTACCTTGTAATAACATATTATTATAATATATATATATATAGATTATATATATAATGTTCAGATAAAATCTTTAATAAATTTATTGTAATTGAATAATATAATATAAGTATAACAATTAGAATATATTTATTTATAATTAAATTACCATTTAATAATAATATTTTTTTTAAATTATCTTCATTTAAACAACCACGATCGCTTGATGGTCAAGGTTTGTTATTTTCAATAAATGTTTTTGTTTTAATTAACATAATTATTAAAAATATTCACTGAATCATCATTAAAATAAAAAAAATTTTTAATGGAAAGAGCATTTTGTGACGAGTTTTTTCCCAAAAAGGTATCGATCCATGCATTCATTTGAAGGATTTGCATATGATTGACCCTGTATATTTTCTAAATGGGCAATTAACCTTTGTTTTAGCAACAAATTTTGTAGCAGATTAATAAAAGGCCAATTGAGCTTAAATTTTGGGTGAATTATTGATGTCAATATATTACTGTCTTTGAAGGAAACCTATAATTTTTATTATATGCCTATTGTTATGATCTTCACAAATATAAAAATTGTATTTTTAAAAGAATTAATTACTTCTAAATGCCTTTTTAGGTTTGAACTGCTAATCTTTGAAGAAGATATTTTGTTTTTACATAAAGATCATTTTGCATAGATCATTGTATGGTTACTTCCACCCGTTTCACATAAAGTAAAATACTTACGTAAATTATGAAATGGTAAAAGATTCTCATTCTCACTTATATCTGCTGTCACATCAATAGAAGTAGATGTATCATCTTCTAAATCTATAATGGAGGACATTATTAAAACCTAGAATTTATAATATAATATAATTAATAAATAAATATAACTTGTTCTTACAAAAAATTTGGGAAATTGTTGAAATATAAAATCTGGTGGAATGGTGGTTGATAAAATATGATGTAGATAGATATTTTTTTTAAAATAATATTTAAATTTAATTTTCAAAATTATTATTTTATTTATTGCTTTTTAAGTAAAAAAATAATTTTTAAAAGGATCGGGATCGAATATTTAAAAAAATGATCTTGATCACGATCCACAATTTAAGGTCAGGATCTTAAATCCGAGAAAATTGACAAATTTAGGATCGAATCCAGGATCGGCGATCTTTTGATTCGATCCTTTAACAACTCTGGCTTTATATAACCTTGTGTTTGATTTTTATTTTTTAATAAATTAGTTTAATATTTTTAGATATTTGATAACAGGAATGAATTATAGAAAAATAGCATTATTTGGAAAAATTGGCAAATCATCAGTAGCTACTATTGTTACATCTATATGTAGATTATTATGGATGTCTACAACCCAAGCATCTCTCTTTACCAACAGTTGAACAAATTCTGATATATCAGCAGAATACTGCAGGAAATCTGGTCTTCCTCATATAATATATGCTATTGACGGAAAGCATGTGAGAACAAAACAACCTAAAAAAAGTGGATCTGTGTTTTTTAATTTTAAAAAATTTAATTCGCATGTGCTACAAGCTGTAGCTGATCACAGAGCAAGGTTATTATATATTTTACTAATTTTAATATATAATCTTTATTTTTACCAGATTTTTGTTGGGTAGTGCATATAATTTGTTAAATTTAGCCTTTACAGCTAAAAATTTCTTCTTCACTTGATCATAATTCAAGTTATATGTTTGTCCAATTTCCTCCCAAATTTTCCTATTTTGAATCTCTATTTTAAGTCATTTTTACCAGAGGTTCCTGTCCTGTGCACTCTTATGCTTTCCAAAAACTATTTTCTGATACTAAAATATATTTATAATATAAATGGCAATAATTTTTGGGCTAGTAAAAAATTTATAAACTAATAATATTTATTAAATTTTTATTCAAATTTATTAATTTTTTTTAAAAATAAATTTTTATAAATACCGAAAAATGATATAGGACACCATTTTATTTTACATTAAAAATAGCTTATGTTATTTTTTTATTCAAAATTTATTTATATTTTTTAGTTATGGACTCAGCCTAATGCATAAAAATTATTTTATTCAAATTTGCCGAACATAAGGATAATTTCTTTGTTAACTCAGCTATAGAGAAAATGCTTTGCATAAGTTTTTCATTCTATTCCATTTAAAACATCTACATCATGCGGATGAAGTTTTCTCATTAGAATTTGACATTCTTGCTCCAATTTATATATATATATATATTATAATCTGTGCTTGGAATTGAATGATAACTTATTAGCTTTGTGCCTTCAGTCTTTACATTTACTGATTGAATACCATCGTTCTCTAGAAGTTTAAGATAATTTATAAATGAGTCGACGTACAATTTTGTTATATGAAATAAAAAAGTAAATTAAAATACTTATTCAATATTGTCTGCATATCGCTAATAGAAAATTTTAGAGCTAGCTTTTATTTTAAACATATTTTCTTTAAGTAGAATAATTTTCGAGCTACCATTATTATTTACTAAGATATGAGGTTTTATCTCACTTAAATTCAAGGTAGTCCCTTTTTATGATGAAAGAAATTAAATTGTTTCTTTGAATTTTGAAAGAAATATCAATATATCCTCCACTAGATTTAATGTGTGTTTCAGTTTAAGTTAATATTTTTCAATTCTTAAAACATTATTAAAAAGATTTTTATTAGCTCCAGAAATACTTAAGGCTGTGTCCAAAATCTAAAAATATAAATTTTGAAGAAATAAATAACATAAGCTATTTTTAATGTAAAAATAAAATAGTGTCCTATTTCATTTTTCGGTATTTATAAAAAAATTTTTTTAAAAAAAATAATAAATTTGAATAATAGCTAGATCAAGGTATTAAAGTTAACAAATAAAATGATGACCCTATATTTATTAATAATTAAGCTTCATTTATGTAAATTATCTATTTTTGTTATTATATTATTTATATTACAATTTTATTATATAAAATATAATAATTTATATATATTTTTTATGGAAAAATTAACTTTCTAAATAAAAGTTATTATTGGTTTTCCAACTGTTAATATTGATATAATTATTTACAACATTGTATTTATTAAGTATATAAATAATATTTAAATATAACCATGATCAAATAATAGATTCAAACAAAGTTTAACTGAAAGGTAATATAGAATAATAAATACAATTAAATATTTACATATCTTTTAATAATTAACTAATGATTGAATAATATCAAGCATATGAATATTTTAATATTTATAAAACTTAAATGTGTCCAAAATGTTTTGTTATTAATTTGCCAAAATTTTAAAATTTTAAGGATTTATTCAAAACATTTTGGACAGCCTAAACTATAATTGATATATTGTGGCATCTGGTAGGGACATTAAATTTTAAGGCTATCATTTAAAGGCTATGATTGTGATTATGTGTGTTGAAATGGAATCACCAATTGGAAAAGAGTAATCATGATATAGATCGATGTTATCAAGTCAAGATCTAACATATCCGATGTAAAATCTATTGTAATTTTCTCTGACCTTCCTCACACTCAAATTTAGCCTCCTACTGATGGATATTTTAAAATAGTTACAATTTTTCTTATTCACTTGGATTTTTAAAAGGTACTTTTTTAATGCCATCACAACCGTGATGATTAGCATGTGTTAAACAAAAAGTATAAAAAGATTAGATTTTTAATATTATAATATATAGAGAGAAAATGGAGTTATATTTAAGGATTTCTGTTCTTTTGCTATAAAATTTCAATTTTTTTATAGATTAAAATAATTATATCATTGATTTTGAATAGCATCATAACATTTATCTATGAAATATAAAAGAAACCTGGACTACCTATTTTTTATACTATGGGGGCTATTTATGATTAAGTAAAAGTGATGCTTTTTGCTATTTTGCAACGACTCTGGGTAAGATGGAAAACCTTTATAGATAAA
Organism: Gordionus sp. m RMFG-2023; assembly: GCF_954871325.1. Lineage (NCBI taxonomy): Eukaryota > Metazoa > Nematomorpha > Gordioida > Chordodea > Parachordodidae > Gordionus > Gordionus sp. m RMFG-2023. Next base: position 44,185,464 of record NC_088776.1, read on the forward strand.
ATAACAAATTTAACCTATACAATTTTTTAAATTTTTTTGTCATAATTAATACAAAATCAAAAGAAATTAGAAATGTTTAATGCTCAGCCTGGTCCATGGGTCGGCTCGGGCAAATTATAAAAAAAGTTATAATGGGTTGGCCGGGCAATTTATACTCAAATATTTTTTTGACAGAGTCAATTAATCTTTAATTCTTTTTAAATTTCTAATAGGCCAGCCCGGGCATTAAAATTTTCCTATATTGATATTCAAACTTATCTTTTGATTAATAATTGAAAATAAACTACAATATGCTTATTTCTTTGTATTTTAGAGATAGCTAACTAAAATAGTAAATCCATAATTATATAATAAATTCACGAAAAATTCAACAATTTATTAATGATATCCAATTAACAGATATCAAACATGATTTATTTAAAATAAGCGCCTTAATTGATACTGGGGAAAATTAGATGTAGATATTAAAAATGAGGCCCGATAATTCATACAAAAAGATTTAACCCTCAGGGCCTTACTTAAAATTTTAACGTACCTGTCCGGATAGGGAATTTTTAAAAATTATAACGGGTCGGGCAACTTGTGCAAAAATTCTATATCGTATTAAATTTTCACTTTTCTTGGTGTTATTTCAACTTAAATACCACACTACACAATTCCAGTCGATTTTTTTAAAAATCTTCTTTACATTTTAATAAAAAAATATTATAAAAAGGTAAAAATAATTTTTGACACTTATTTCATTCTTTTTTGTCGCTTGGGCAAAATCTCGATATAGGTCTAAACCAATGATAATATTACCCATCTAAAACAAAATACCTCCTACCCTCATTTATTCCTATTATATTTTAATAACAATTTTGTGATACCCCTCCCCCCCCCCCCCCCCCCGGTGCAAACATGTTTGCTACTATGATTAGATAGTGAATGGGATAATAATTCATCACTGTTCCAATACTTATAAATGCGCTCCGATTATCATTTGGAATGACGTTACCCGAAACGATTTCATCTCTAAATCGATCACTACAAATATAATCGGTAAAAATAAAAGGGTTCAGTGGCTAATTTCAGGAAGAATACTCCCCCCCCCCCCACACTTAAAATTTTCTGTAGAAAAATTGCTCTGGAAGACATTTGCTTCTCAAATTTTCTTGTTTTATCCATTACCGTATAGCCCTAAGGATAATGAGCTAACTTAAATGTAGTAATTTTTCTAGATAAATTAAAAATTTTAAATAGTTTATTTTAAATAGTACTTTTGACTCAAGACAAAAAATACTAAATAAGAAAGTTAGTGAAAAGCGAAAAATAGTTTTTGATCGATATCTCCTGAGTGCGGAGCTTCCATTACTAAGAGAACATTTAGTATATACAATTTATAGAAATATATCTTTTGACTAAGTGTAAACAATTAGTCTTAAAAGATGAGAAAGTTGTATCATTTGCCTTTTCATATCATCTATCATGTAGCCTCGGCTCCCCTATTTAAATTTATTTAAAACATATTATGCGCAAGAGTGATATAATAAATAACAATTTTCCTAGGACAGGAGGACACAAAGCCGACTGACTCACGTCTCTATGAATACTTAATGCTTTTGGAAAAATAAATTTAAGATTTTAAATTCATAAAATAGGTATACCCCTTGTCTTTCATTAGGAAATAACCTCCGAGGCATAAAAGCGTGATAAGAAAGAGAATCGCTATGATTAAAACTATATGGGTTGAACTTTTTCTTTTGCCTATAAATAATTAAACAAATATTCGAAATATATTTGGATTTTATATAGTTATTTAAATCGACTTAAGTCCTAAAAGTTATTTAAAAATTTCTACAAGCTTTCTTATAAAAAAAACTTTAAAAATTAGATTCTTATTTTGCCTTTATGTGTCACAGCATCCCCGATTTTTTCACAATGTGACAAATCATAGGCTCCTTCGAATAGTGTATTAAAATTTTCAGGACATTTGATGCAACTCATTTGTCCCTCTTCGCCTTGATAGTGACCAATAGAACACATCCGACACGTTTTTGTCTGTAGGTCCAATCTTGTACCCTTTGGACATTTTACTATTAGTTTTTGATGAATACATAGTAAAATAAAATATTAATGCAAAATAGTAATCATCTGATGAGTGGTGTCACTAGCCTTTGCAACTTCAAGGGGCTCACATTTTGAAAATTAGCAAAAAAAGAAGGTAATTCTTACTACAATGCGGGAAAAAAAATTTTAGTAAAAAAAAGAAGGCATTTACTTGTAATTTTTTTGAAACATTTTTAAGGGGGCCTGAACCCTTGTACCTCCTTCACTCTACTGCCTCTACAATATTTAAAAAACTAAGTAATAATTTATTTTGTTGGCATTTATATGTGCTTGAATTTCGATGTCAAATTCTTATTACTGCATATTTCATTGTTAAATAAAGCCGATCCATTCATACAATCTATGATGGACTCAGAATTCGTTGGACTTATTGAGAATTTATTATTTGCTATTGAAAACGTGTGAATATAAGCCAAATTATGTCCTAAATTGACAACCCTGTTCGCAACATGAATCCACAAATCCAACAAGTCACTTCTATTGTAGGGTAAGTCGGGCTTGCTAAAAACATTGAAATTATTTATTATTATCCATTTAATATTCTGTTTTCGCATTCATGAAAGAAATCAATTTATTTATTTAGTATAAAGCCAAAAAATGATTATTTATTAATATATAAATATATTTTTAACATTATTTAATTGTCAAAAATGATAAAAAAAACCTCATAAAGGATACATTGATTGGTATAATGATATTTGTATTTTTGAAGACTTGAGAAACATCAATATTCGAGCTATTACACATAACAAAAGAAGCTGTGTACGTCCAAGGACAATCAGCCAAGTACGACATATCTGACTTTATCCAACAATTAAAACTTAATGATCGATTAAGTTTTAGCAACACGTCATAAATCCATGTATTAATTGACTGGCCTAAGTTAAAACATAGAACATCCAGACTTGGAAAATCGACTTCCTCGGAAGTAGTTCTTACTAATTTGAAGTTTATTGTGGTTGATATTATTGAGGGAACTAATATTCCTTAAATAAAATTTAAGAGATAATTTAGATTTTAGAAATTTTAATAAGTTGGCTTTAGAGATACAAATTTTATATTTGGTAAATATTTATTACTATGCGTATATCTTTAAACATTAAAGGTATACTTATATACGGATGTGTGATGTTTTAAAAAATGAGAAGTTTTTAACTCTAGTTGGTAGTTTATTTAATAATAATATATTATAAACCAAGGAATTTATATTTAAAATCATACGTCCGCAAAAGGGAATATTGTTATTAAGCAAGAGTTTTTCGTCTGTTATTATCTCTTTCTTTCCATTCAGTTCCTTCCAAATAAAATTTTCATTTTTCGTGGACTTCTTTGAGCAGGTCATAGACATTATTTCTGGCCTAGCAGGAATAACATTCATCCAATGTTTGGATTCACAACTTATATTACAATTTGAATCATCGCCACATTTAATTTTTAGACTAGGATGATCATTAAACCAAGATAAAGGAGGGCATTCTAAGATATATGTTGGAATATAAGGTTGCGAAATAAATCTATAGTTTTAATGCTATTGAGAAATAAAATTAAATCATTTATACAAAAAATAATTCAATACTAAATAATTTTTATAACTAGAACAGACTAATGGATCTCCATTCCAAAAGGGTTTTCGATCGGCTTCGTTACTATTATTAACAACGCATTTCCTTGTGAAAGGCCCGCTGAGGTAGTTTTTACCATTTTTACATTTTAATTTGCATTCGGAATCTAATTTATTATCAGGGCAAGCCACGTCAATGAATTCACTCTTGTCTTTATTCAAGTCAGAACATATCAAGGTTTCTGTAGGTTAGTGTAGTGAAAAATAAATTATAGGTAAGTTTGTTTTAATTTAAAAAAAAAGCCGTTATTCTTTTAAAATATTTTTACAAATCTTAATTAAAAAACACTGAAAAAGTTTTAAAATGACAATTGTCACCCTTTAATTACATTGTAAGTATAACATAAGTTTCCCCAAAGCATTAGAATTTTATTTTAAACCATTATGGAGTGAAACTAAAATATTTAAACGTATGTGTCACAGCCAATTAAAATCGGCCATGGCATTAAAATCGGCCATAGCCACAACTAATTAAAATCGGCCATGGCTTAGCCTCAGCCAATTAAAATCGGCCATGGCTTAGCCTCAGCCAATTAAAATCGGCCATGGCTTAGCCTCAGCCAATTAAAATCGGCCATGGCTTAGCCTCAGCCAATTAAAATCGGCCATGGCTTAGCCTCAGCCAATTAAAATAGGCCATGGCTTAGCCTCAGCCAATTAAAATAGGCCATGGCTTAGCCTCAGCCAATTAAAATAGGCCATGGCTTAGCCTCAGCCAATTAAAATAGGCCATGGCTTAGCCTCAGCCAATTAAAATCAGCCATGGCTTAGCTTCGCCTATTATAATCGGCGATAGCTTAGCGAAAAAAATTGTCATACCCAACTAGATGGTGATGCAAGTTCGATAAAAAATCGACTTAGTCAACCAAATTAGTCGAATAGTTAGCTAATTTAGTCATTCGGGATCGAAGTCAATTTTTCAACCATAAACTCTTAGTCAACTAAATTTAGTCGTTTAACAACAATAATAATATTAGCGAATCATAACCTTTGCACATTAGTGGTGGTTCAGACCATTTTCCATTATCCTGGCAGGTAATCTTGCCTGTTCCATTTAAGGGCTCATAGAGAATATAATCTACACCGCTCATATGGCAATCAAATGTGCACACCTGACCGGGTGAAACTTTAATATTTTGACTACAATTACCAGAAGTAATATGATGCGAGGTCACATCTGGAATCAAACATATTTTATCCTCATTTCCTGTTTTAAATATAAATAGTTACTTTAAATAAAGAGAATTAATTATATTTCTCTTCTTTAAATATTATAAAATAGAGTAGGGGAGGCCGGGGTTATATGGCAGGTGTTTGATTAGGCTAATTTTTAATTGAATAGCCATCTTAGACTACAAAATAAATTTAAAAAAACCAGAGTGTCTACATTCTATACTTGGACACTATTTAGAATCAAGTAAAGGTTGTGTCTTTTACTATTTATCAACGACCCTGAGTAAAGTGGCGCCCTTTGGGATAAGATGGCAAATATCGAATTTCACCTACAAAACCCCAAATTTTTTATATTCTTATAATTAATATGCAAGATTAAAATAAATTTTAAATATTTTTAAATAATAGTCTTAACAATAAAGATACATATAAGAATAGATAATTCCTTGCAATATAGGATATGCTCATTTAGGACAATTGTTGCGTTATATTAAATTATGACACCTTTTACTAAATAACAATATTACATCCCCAAAATATTTACTAAACACCCCCCCCCCCCCCCATCTTTTGATCAAATCTGAAACAATAAGCTCTAAAGATAAAAAAGAGCTTTTTTTAAACCTCACATGCTGTATAGCTAGGTCTCTCCTAATTGTAGTTGTAACTCCTTGAACTTTAGGTTGACAAAAATGTTATATTTTATATATAATATATATAATATATGATGTATACAATTAAATCACTTTTGTTTTACAATCATATATTTCGAAATTCAAATACTAAATAAAAGAGAGCAAGTGCTTTATAGGGTAATTTTACCTTTGTTTTATCAATTAAAATTGGGCAAATTTTTTAAAAATATTTTATAAGCTAATTTGTCCCCTCCTTTTAAATTTAGTTTTGAATAAATTTTTTTTAATTTGATGATTTATGATATCTATCTGGCCTCACCTTCACATTTCAAAATTGTGTCGTTCCATTGAAGCGTCATGGGATCGCATAAAATATCATTAGAACCAGAAACTCTTTCATAACCGGGAAGGCATTTATATTTGCACAAATTTCCAGGGGCCGGTTCTTTAGGGCATGAAACCATGGTAATATTTAAATTATCCTCCATTATAGGGTATTCACAACCTTAAATATTTTTGTATCTCAATATAGTTTAAATTAATAAATGGGGAAAAATGATAATAAAATGAATTATGGAAAGAGAATATTAAATTAAAAATAATTGATTCATTTAATATTTTAACAAATAATAATGAAATTATTATATAAAATTTAAAATTTTTAATAAAAATACCTTATCTCCCAAAGTTATTAATTTAAATAAAATTTGCCTATCATTTTTTAAATATTAAATAATTTAAAAAAAATTCGTTTATCCCAAAAAATGAAATAATAATAAATGGCGACCAATCTTACCTTAGCATATACAAGCTCTATAATAGCCAAAAATAAATAATCCCAAGTAAGGGAAAGTTTTGTAAATAAATAAACAAATAATTTTAAGACCTTGACATAAAATAGGAGATCCAGACCATTTTCCGTTCAACTGACAAGTTCTAACTTCATCTCCGCTGACGTAATCTGATCCCTTCTTACATTTCATGTAACAATGAGAATCATATGTGTTGTTATTGCATACGATCTTCTCAGCGTTCATTGGAGTACTTAGGTTATCGCATTTAAGAGCTGTCATATTTTTTATTTTATTTCACATATATAAGACTTAATTATAATAACAATTTAATGGTCAATTAAATATTTTAACTTAACTTGGATTCTAAATCGGGTGACCTGTGCCTTAATAATGAAAGAAACCAAACCATAAATGACAATTAAAATTTGGCTCTAATAAAAATAGATACTTAAAATTCTACTTTATATTATGTTAAAAAAAATGAATACCCTCGCATTTCAAGTCAGAGCCGGTCCAGTAAATTGAGGATAAATTTGAGTTTAAATAGCAAATTCTCATCTCGTCACCCCCTGTTTTAATAAACCCGGCATCACATTTATAGTAAACTTCTAGTTTCTTTTTATCTTTATTCACATTTTGGGGTAACGCGTTCTGAAATAGTTGTACCGAATTTGGCGGGGTATTTAAATCATGGATAGAACATAACGCACTTTCATATAAATGTGATTCTGGAACGTATTCATGACTTTCTTTTACAGATTTCCCTAAATAAATGCTGATATCTCTCCTCATATAATTACGAGGTGAAGGTTTCCCTTCGATCATACATGTCATTCCTTTGAAAAAAATAAAATATAGATTTGTATTTTCTATTTCATTTATCTTGTTAGCAAAATATTAGAAATGAGCTAACACCTAATCTTTCAAAAATATGTTTTTTTTTCTGCAAAAGCGGATTATCTAATTCAGTAAAATAATTATGAAACTTACCATTGTCTCCCAGAATCTCTCCATCTCGACAACCACATACTCGTTTTTTTCCTGGCAACGGAAAGCAAAACTGAGAGCAACCTCCGTTATTCATCCATAATGATTTAGCCTTAGTTTGCGTGGAATTATTAAAACCCTCAAAACAGCCATCTGATAATGCATCATGAAGGTCAAATGATTTAAGGTTCTCTAGTTCTTGTAATTTGTTTACCCAATCACTATTTTCGTAGGCATCAATGTCTAACAAGCGTGCAAAACTTGGGTCGGTTAAATCTTGCAAACCAAGATAATCACGAGACACACTCCTAATGGTGTTGGTCATCCAATCCGACCAATAGAAATTTGTGGATGTTACAGCCAATCCAAATGGATGATTTTGAACGTATAGAATCATTTCTACTTTATCACCATTATAATCGCAAGTGAATAAAGCATCTAACTTTGCATCTATCCAAAAAAGCTTGTTCTCTTTTTATTATCGAATATTTAGTGTTAATTCGGGACAAATTTTCAATCTAAGCGTTTGGTAATTTGAGTGTATTACTTTCTGATTTCAGAAAGTTTTGGCCTCAAACAATTTTTCTTTTTTATCAAAACCTTTTATTTTAGAATACTAAGGTAAAAACCGAGAACTTTTTTGCAAAATTTTTGTGAATGTTCAAATATTTGTATATTAGTATTATTAGAAAAACGTTAAAATACATTGGAAGTTTGACATGGCTTTGCCTACTAAAATACGAATCGAATAAATCTTTTTACACTATTAGTATTGGATTCGTGTTTTCAAAACGAATATTATATATAAATTATTCGTATTCGATTCGTATTTTTAAATTAAATATTTGCATTATTCGTATTCGATTCTTGAGTTTGAATCGAATTACTTTGTTATAAATATTTGTTAAATATAAATCGAATAAAAATGAATATCGAAAAACGAATAATTAGTTTTAGGTATACCACCGACATATCCAGGATTTTCGGGAGGGGGAGGGGACTTTGGATGGGGTTTTATAAATTTTATTAAATGTCTTTAGGTTTATTAAAGAATTTCGACTGAATTATATTTATATATTGGGTTTTTAGTTTTTAAGAAATTAAACTTCCTTCTCAAAAATTCCGATATTAGTAATTATTTTAAAATTGTTAATTCAGAATTTATTTTATTCATTTTTTGGGTATTAGCTAATGATATTTGTGAAAGTTTGAATGGAGGATTTCCTCCTCCCCCTTGGTTATGCCAATTAAGCTAACAAATTATCAGATATCACAATATATTTTAATTTTCATTAGGTTGTTTTAATATCATTTAATTTTATTTGAATAATAGAATATTCATTTAAAAATTACATATACGTTAAAGTTGAGAATTATCATTTTATTTAAATTTTAAATATATATCAAAAATGAATATTTTGCAATAGTTTTTATGGTTTCTTTATTGTTAATTTTATTTACCCTACTTAGTCTATCTCAGAGACTAACATTATATAGTATAAAGAATAAATTTTAGGGCTAATCCCGATATATTTTTTTTTAAATATATTTTTTTAATTAATCGCGCCCAGATTTTGTATCTTTAAATCTTTATCATTTACTGCCCCGGAAAAGATTTTATATCATCTTTATCTTATAAAATTTTATCTGTATTGTTTCAAAGATGATTAAAAATATAAGTAGAAAAATAGTTAGATGATCCATATTATGATTTTCTAACTCATTAATTATAATTGGAATGTATTTTTTTTTTTTTAAATTTGTTAAAAATGATATTTTTAAACCCGACCTAGTTTTGTAATTTTTTAAGTTGGTCCCGTTTTAAATATGCCCAGGATCTGCTGGCCTTGTATATCTTATAGAGATCTGCAAAGTTAAGCCCGGCCCGGACTCGGGCCTAATTTTATTTAAAATAATCGGGTTCGGGCCGGGCTGGGCCTAATATTTTTAAAAAAAATTCTGGCCGGGTCGGGTCGTACCTTGGAATTTTTTTTAAATATATCTAAATTTATCACTTTTATATTGAATTTTTTATGTAAAATTAAAATATTTGATTTTATTTATTGAAACTGACATATAACATATGTCTTTTATTTTAAGTAATTATAAAAATTAATTTAAATATTTAAAAAATTTCGGGCCGGGCCGGGCTTGAAAAATTAGGCCCGATGCAGATCACTAATATCTTATTCATTTTTAAAATAATCGTTATTTTTTTTTACAAAGTTTACCAAATTGTTGATTATATGACATGTTTTATTTGCAGTATTTTTAAGATTTTATCAATGGTACGTTGTTACAGGAAACATGACCCATTTGAACACTTAGAATTATTATTACAAAATAACTGGAAAGGAAGTAAAATACAAATAATTTATAAATATGTTTTCATGTAAATAAATATGGTTTTTTAAAATATAAAATCTCACCAGGTTAAATTTAAGAAAAAATTGGCAGGAATATCAATGATAGATATGAATACTCTTAACTTATTCATTATTTTTGAATAATGAAAACTATTAACTTTGTATTGATTTCTTATTTTTGTAACTTTTATTTTTATACTCTTATTCTTTTTCTTATTTTTGTAATTTTTATTGTTATACTCTTATTCTTATTCTATTTTTGTAAAACTAATTTTATATTTTATTTTAGAAAAGATTTATGTATTCAATTATATTAAATTTTATATATAGTAGATATTTTGTAAGTAAAACAGTTTTAATATTTTATGAAAAAATAAAATAATATAATTCAATTTACCTTTCCACCACCATCATATTAGCAATTATAAATGCTAATAGCAATAATTTTATGTTCTATCATGTAAATAAATTTATATGATGTGCAGAGTTAGGAAAAAAAAAATCAAAAATTTGTGATTTCCTCTTCAAAGATTTTTTTGCGCGAAAATTAGCAAAAATTTATTATAAAAAATTTTAAAAAAATATATTTATTTAGAATTTTAAGGTAAAATTTGATCTAAATCTTTCTTCTTTTTAAAAAACTAAAAAATTTGTTCAAACTCTGGTTTTGTGATAGAGAGTGTTTAAGCTTTCATCTTTTAAATAATTTATGTATCATAATATAAACTTGACAAATTTAATATATATAATGTTTTTTGCTCAAATATAATTAGAATAAAGTCATAAGATTCTGATATCGAGATATTATGTTTTTGTCATACATTTATATTATAATTATATGATGTTAATTCTCTTAACTTTGAAATTTTTAAAATAAAATAAAGTGTTGTAAAATGCCCAGTGTTTTTATATGCATCGGTGTTTACTATTAATTGGATAGATGAATTATACCGTTTAAATGTTTAAAGGTTTATTTTGGTTTGATTTAGTCGCAAATTATTAATCGTTGTTTGTAATCCCAAAATATTTAAATTTGATATAACATGATAATGATATATCTATATTCTTGATTTATATACTTTTTAAATTTATTTAATTAGATAAAAATAAAATTTTTTATTCTTTATTGAAGTATAGTAACTTTTTAATAATATATTTTTCTTTTGGAGTTCCTAAATTTGCAAAAAAAACCTTGATTTTGTGAAAGTCTTTCAATTCAATCATTTGATCCAACCATTCAGTCTACTTTATATTTTCTAAATTAATATCTATTGAAATCTAACTCCAACCCCCTAATTCTGACGACAATTTTTTGAGTAGATTTTTAGGACCAATAAGATGTTTTTTTTTTAAATTCAAATATATCACAAATAACCTTTTTCATCACTAACTAATCCATTAGGCCAATAAATGTATTCAGTTACAATCACTTTGCGTTCGGTGCCAGCCATAGTGGCCCTTTCAATTTTAGGAATTTTACCCCACTCACTCCAAAATATGTAGCTTATGATTATAATAAAAATAAATAAAAATTTAATGAAAGAAAGTTAGTGAAAATTTTAAAGTTATAAAATAAAAATATCATGAAACTAAAAGAAAAAAAAGGGAATTTATTATAATTATATACCCTTTGATTCTATTGATTACAATAGATCTAGGCCTGCTCAGTCCATTTGATATCAAATATTTATGATATACTCCTTCTAAGTCATAAACTCCTATAGCTCCATTTTGAGAATCTGTATAATAAAGTAGTCTTCTAATTGGTTCTAGAGCTATTCCATCGGTTAGGCTTTCTAATTAATTAAAGAGATTTAAAGTAGTAGAGATTTGAATGAAGGCAAAGTAAGGGCGAAGGAAAAGAAATAAAATGAGAGGAAAGAAAGAAAGAAAAATAGACCAATTTTTTTATAGTTCAACCTTTATTTCGCTGATCTCTTAAAATCTTTGGTATTAACAAATCCTTTTGATCATTGTATCTGATATATTGTTCTTTCTTTTCTCCATTATTATCATTAAAGTCGACAAACTTTATGGCGCTTGCATATTGAAAATTGTGATTTCCTATATCTGACCATATAAAGTTTTTGGCTAAAGGATCATATCGAATAGCGACTGGTCGTTCGCTGGTATTAATGGGCAGGGCTTCAAAGAACTTAGGATCATTTAGATTTACTATAAAAATCTTCTTAAGTTGACCATCCACTACCACCAAAAAATCATTGATTGGTTTTCCTTAAATTTTTTTTATGTATTCTTTATGAAGTGTCAATCACAAATTTTATAAGAGTTGAGACATGTAAGTAAATATTAATTTTGAATGTAATTAAACAAATATATATCTTTTATTTATTCAGAAAATAATAATTCCCTATTTATTGATATAATTTTTTAAATAAAACTCTGCCTCAATTTAATATACAAATTATTATTATACTATTTTTAAAACTATTTAATTAATTCGTATGTAGCTTTTTTAAGCATATACTCACCTTTTTTTAGACATACAGTGCCTCTTTTCAAAAATATAGTGCCCCTTTCAATATACAAAAGATGGTGAAAAAACATTATGCTTTAAAAAACACCTCTATTCACTATGTGACTTCTTCAAAGTCTGAAAATTCTTGATTAATAAGAAAAATATTTATCGTGGAGAGTTATATATATATTATATTATAAATATCAAAGGTAATTCAATTACTTTAAAACTATAATCCTAAAATATATATAAAGTTATATTATTTTAAAAACTTAATTACCTATTTTCAATCTTGTATGATGCAGGTATAAAAAGCTAAGCTTGAATTGTTCGTATATAATTTATATAGTAAACAGAAGACTGTCCCGCAGACAATTGGTCAAAAAAATTGGCTCCAATTTCTCATATGCAAAATTGGATGATTGGAAGTAATTAAAATTAAATTTAAGGTGATTGGAAAAATTGCAGATCAGAAAATTTTATGTTTTTTTTCTATCATATTTTTCTTATCGAAGAGAATTATATTTTTTTGTAACAGACAGATCTTTACAATTTTTATTAAATAATGATGTATAAAGATTTATCTGGCCCATAACTGATAATGGTTCTACTCAACTGTGTACATATATCGTATTCGATTAAAATATTTCCCTGAAACATAATATATAAGAAAATACTTTATCAAAAAAGATAAGACAAATAACGGCTTTGAAGGTTGGAATAATTGCCGTTTTAATCTTATGAAATTCAATCATCGTCTTATATGGGTTCTCATTCAAAAGATGCGAAGCAAAATCGAAGCAGATTAAGCCCAATTGGAAATAATAGGTGTAGGCGGATGCAATAATAGAAAAAGACACGTAAGATATAAAAAAATATTGGAAAACTATATAAGGAATTTAATGATGGAACTTGCAACTTACCATTAATTTTTATTAGCAAAAAATATCATTAACAAAATTTATATGTGAGGATATATATATGCAAGTAGTGTTGAAAAATTCACTGTAATTTTTATTGTGATGAAAATTTGGTAATAAACGGGATTTAACGGAAATTAATGATATTGCTTAAATAACCAACAATTTTCAATTTTATACTATATTTTATTATATTCAAGTAATAAAGCGATAAATCATAATGCAAATAATAAATATAATGAGAATAAGCATTAAATGTTTAGTAAAATACATTGCCCAAACTCGATTTCACTAGTACTATCATCAACCCTTTCAACGCCATTATCATTTTGAAATTCCAATCTCTGATAAACTATTTTCTTCCATAAGTTTATTGTTTATACTTTGAGTATTTGAGGACAAATGCTGATTTATTATTATAAGTTAACACTGAATTGAAACCAACATTTCTATCTTTGTATTTTCTAACCTATTTCTTTGTTTAGAGTGTGTGCTTCCAATATGATCATATACGTTTTGATGAAGCATTAGTAGGAGGTATTAATAAAATTCTCTGGGCAATTGAAGATAATAAGTTGGTTGTACAAAGTTCTTTCAACCATGTTGTTGGAGTATGATATCTCACTCCATCCTAAATTCCAGAGGTAGAGGTTTTAATAATCAAATCAAGTTCTGATTTTAAAAAATCAGACTAAGATTTTTAAATGAAAATAGATAATATGTCTAATTTACACCTTTTAGAATTATTTATTTAATAAATTTTTTTTGGGGGAGAGGGGAGCATTCTCGAGTGCTAAACAAACATTCAGTAATATATATATGTAAATGCCATAATTTTCCCCTAAAAAAAATAAATTTATTAAAAATTAATGTATATAGCATGGTTTAATTTTACCCTTAAATTTGGCACATATTGTGGAAAAGTTTTTCTTTATTTAATAAATGAGAATGATACATTTTTACTAACATTTAAGCGGAACGCAAAAATAGAAAATGTAAAGAAATTTTGGGCATTATAATTTTAAAAAAATGTAGGCACTTAGTCAGGAATTTTCAGAGGAGGGGTGGGGGGAAATAATTTTTTATATATTTGAAATAATTTATTTTGGAGCATTAAAAATTTATCAGAACTAATCAATATAAAATTTATTATAATTATTAAAAATTTCGAACGAATAATAAATATTAGAAAATACAGAATATTTAAGAGCGAATAGTATATTGTTACAAAATATTAGAGTATAATCGATTTGTAAATCACAGTAAAATATCGATTATACATGATTTAAAAAGAGTTAATCGAAATATCGTTCATAAATGAAAATTTAATCTTTGCTATTGCGCCAATCTTTTAATAATTTGTTCTGAATAGAGATTAATCTCGATGTATATTAAGTAAAGCTAGCCTCACACAATCAATTTTAAGATGTCGTACTTTTGAGATATGTTTTTATTCTTCGTAATGAAGAAAAAATCGTCATTTGTGCTTTTACTAATTGGTATTGTTGTCAAAATATACAGTAATTTTAATATATTTGGGAAAAACCCAAAATATATTTTATAAAAAAGTAATGCTTCCTTGGATGATTATCTACTAAAATTAATTTTTTATACCAAGATTTAAATCCTGAAATTAATAGGCCTTCAGATATATTTCTGTCCTCTGAATAAAATTTATCTAAATATTTAATTTATTAATGGCATTATTTAATATATCCTCAGAAGGATAGATATAGTATTTGTGAAGTGGATAGAGCCTTTTGATAAATCCCAAATCGTTCATTGAATTGCAAAAATGTATCAAAAAAATAACGAGGGTTATTTAATAGTAATCCTCAATTCAATCCAGGTTAATGTTGAAACCATTTGTTTGTATGTGCAAGACAAGGATCTGCAAATCTCAAGAGCGGATCATTTTGCTTTTAACAATCACATAAATCTAGTAACATGTTAATTTAAAAATATTAGTGATTCTCATAGCCTAAGCCGTAGTGTAATTAAATAACTTAGTAATACATTCCATTTCTAAAAAATTCGACTGAATGTAGTAATGATTCTTTTCAGATAAAATATCTGTCAAGCCATTCTAAAATTTTTAAGGGCATTCAAATAGGTTCTTTTAGACCCAAAAATACTGTAACCGCTTGATGTCGAAGGCACCATGTAGGGTTTGCTGCAGTTTCCTCCTCTTGTAGCACAAAAAATTCATAAATTATTCTATTCAGCAAATTAAACATTTCAGTCTAGAAATGTTGCCTAATCATTAATGATAAATTAAATATAATTTTTTCCTTTGATAAAATAAAGTTTATAAAATGTAAGAAAATATAATATATATTTTCCTAGGATAAAATGAATACAATACTAAAATAAATTTTATCTTTTTTAAATTTAAAATAGAATATAGCCTATTTGAAATAGAATTTTTACCATTCACAATTCATGTAAATCTTACATATTTTTTCAAAATTTTTACTACAAGGGGAGGTATTCTCCCCTCCTCCCCTGCTGACTAAGCGCCTGTAGGAATGTTTAATAATTAAAAATTGAAAAAAACAAAAATTTATATTTATAGGTTCAAATTAAACTCAATGCATATATTATTTTAAATTAAAGGCGTTTCGTTTAGTTTATAAATAAATATACTTGTAATAAAATGTTAATATACTTGTGACACATGTTACATTATCGGTAGCATTCAGTATAAAGCCATCCCCGCATCCGCAGACCCTTTTCCCCACAACCTTGGAAGAGGAAAGGCATAGTTGTTGACACTTAGAACATTTTTCTGATGATTTCTCTAGCTGAGATGTTGCTTTGTAAGAGATTTTCAAATTATTATAATTGGCTGCCTGTTCTTTGACAATTAGTTTGTGTGCTATGTTAGGCGTATTCAATGGTGCAACATAAATGTTTGCTTCCTTAGTATTTTCGAAATTGGTAGAACTCCAGTATAATCTGTGCGGGTCAATGACTAAACCAAGGGGATAATAGATGTCCAACCCTTCCCTGATAGTTTTCATTTCGGATCCTATAGTGATGAATTCGATAGCTAAATTGTGGATCCAATAAATGGTTGCTATGTCACCTTAATTAAATTATCGTTTGAAAAAGGTAAGAAAATACTAATAAAGATAAACAATCGGAGTTGTTATAGATTGAATCTTGATAATTAAATGTTGTGTTTGTAACTTCTTTAGATATAATTTAGGAGTAATTTAGCGATTATTAGATACATTCTGCTACCATTTTACCTTTTATTATATAAATTTTTATACTATTTTTTTGCATGATATTAATAATCTGTCAAAATATATTTTTTACAATTAAAACAAAATTTTATTTTCCAAAATGGATCATCAAAAAATCTCCCCCAAAAATTGAAAGATTCTTACACAAAATTCCTACTTTTCTTTTAACTGACTAGACTAATTTTGATGGCTAATTTATATAATTTCACTTACTTGAGATTAACTAAAGTTATTTTTAGCTTAGCTCCCAATTATCACGTTCAATCAAGTCAAATAAATCTAGGAAAATAATTCCCCGGAAAAAAAAAATCCCAGAAAGTAATATCCCGGAAAAAATTTCCCACGGAAAATTATTCCCCGGAAAAAATTACCCCGGAAAATAATTCCCCTATTTTTTGATCCCTATAAAATATAAAATCATTTTTAGAAAATAAATAAATGGGAAAAAAATCCCCGGAAAAAAAATCCCCAAATAAAATATGTAAAATTTTTGAGAAAATCAACAAAAATTCCTTAAAATTTTTCTAAATAAAAATTTCCTAGATAAATTGTTAAACAAAATTATGAATAATAACTAGGTATTAATATTAAACCTAACCAAATTAAATTATTATTAATTAATCCTAACCAATATATAATGTTATGGCCATATTCCGAATCCAGGTTTGGTGAAAATTAAACAAAACAATACTTGTAAAATAAATGAATTGTATACCTAGTATATGTGATATTAGGCAAAATATTATTATAAGCTAAGTAATGATAATGGCTAACCCAGATTTTTTTATTTTAGCCCAGATTTATAAATTCATATCATTTTTTGACCCGTGCACAGTGCTTTAATTAAATTAAAATGTTTTTTAAATTCAAATTCCCTAGAAGATTTGAGGTTTTAAATAATAAAACGAAAGTTAAATAAATCTAGTTCACCTATTTTCATCAACTTTTAGATTTATTTAAAATTTTTTTTATTATAAATAATATTTATTATAAAAAAATATTTATTTATACACAAATTATATCATTTCCATGAAGTTTTTAGAAATATATTAAAAATTTAAATCATTCATTGCCTTCAACAATTTTGTTATGTAATATATGAAGTCTTTTGCTGATAATTTTTAGAATATAAAATATATTGTGTTCTATGTCCTGGGATTCAGACTGATATAAACGTACGTAACAGAATAGTTTTCTAATATTTTTAATGTTATATATATCTTTATAACCATAGTGGCGTGTGGGTTAAAATACCCCCCCCCCCCCACCCCCCTCTTTATGGTAAATTTAATGTGGTTAAATGATTTGTTTTCATAATATCTATTGAAATCCAGGTGAAAATTAGATTATGGAAATAATCTCCTTCTTTCTAGAAAAAAATTTGTTTTCATTTTTTTCAGTTTTAAATTACAACCATAATTTTTATCTATTTCTATAAAAATCTATCATGTTTTCTTTCCAAGATGTCACAATCTATACTTTTATGCTATCTACTAAGTTATAAAGTATCAAAGCTACCAATCGATTTATCAATTCTTATATTTTAAGATTGCACTTTATCGCTTAGAATTAAAACAGAATTAATGCTCAAAAAAAATTCACA
Organism: Gordionus sp. m RMFG-2023; assembly: GCF_954871325.1. Taxonomy (NCBI): domain Eukaryota; kingdom Metazoa; phylum Nematomorpha; class Gordioida; order Chordodea; family Parachordodidae; genus Gordionus; species Gordionus sp. m RMFG-2023. The sequence goes on from NC_088776.1 coordinate 44,203,402, forward strand.
AACGTCAAAAATAAATACTCAACTTTCAAATACTTAATTTTTTAGAAATATTTTCGTTATTTAATCGGCAGGGTTATTTTTGATAATTTAAAAAAAATTATTCAGGTAATTTTTTTCCGGTTTTGTTTTTCCAGGGATTTCCCCTATATTAAATTTAAAATCTAAAAAATGGGAAATCTTTTTTCGGGGAAATTTTTCCAGGGGAATTTTTTTTCGGGTTCCTAGGATTTTTTTTCCTTGGAATTATTTTATAGGGGATATTTTTTCCTGGAATTATTTTACTGAGGAATTATTTTCCAGGGGACTTTTTTCCTGGGAATTATTTTCCGCTTACCAAATCAAATTAACGGAACTAAATTTTTGATTTTATTCTGAATTTTTATATACAGTATTTTACCTTTAGTCTAATATTCTTTATAGTTACGATAAGATCCCAAAAGTAGGAGATTCTGGGGCACGTTAGTTTCTTCAATTTAGTAAGACATTATGATATAAAAGTAGAAATTAAGCCTCTTATATCTAATTTTACTGTACATAATTATTTTAAAAAAATTAAAATGATTTTTTTTTAAAATTTTTACAAAAGTTATATGTGTTTTATTTTAGCATATCACTAGTAATATAAAATAAATATAAACTTTATCGTTTAAATTCAATATAGCATTTAAAATTTCAATAAATAAATTAGGAAGTTTAAACCCTATTTTTATATCAGATAATTTTTCAGAGTTATAAAACATGAACTAGTATAATTCCAAATATCATATATAAAATTAGAGAGCATTTTATGGTTAGTACAAGGAACAATAGTCCTATTATAACATATTTATATTTTATTGACATTTTAAACAAATGTAAATATTTTGTAAATAAATCAATCTAAAACATCAATTTTATTATTATATAATGATCTTTTGGGTAGTTTTTCAATTAATTACGCAAATAGATTCTCAAATGATTGTAACTTATTAATTTTTAGAAAAATCTTTAAAAATTTCTAAAAATCCAAATAAAATTTTATCTACTTAACTATTACTTATCAAAATTTTATCAATTAATTATTTAATATATTTTAAATCTTGTCAATACCAAAATATCAAAAAAAAAATTATACCTAGATTTATGTTTTTTTTGTAGTGCAAAAATAGCATGTGTTAATCAACATATATTAAATAGTTTACTATGTTTAAAGGTTTCAGATTATGTTTTATTTATTCAGATTAATTGAATGGTTAAATAACTCAGGTTTAGATAAAAAGTGCCCCAACCTATCAGTCTTCCCCAATGAGTGGGCCAGTATGAAAATGTAGTCAACCTCTTACTTTGTATACCAGGAAATTATCCAATGTTTTACATGGTGTTAGGAATAAAAATGAGTTGAGGATGATATTTATACAGATTTTGATAAAATCAATGTGATGGAATTTCGCTAATCATAAACTGAAAATCGCAACATATATTTTTCTTGAAGCATTTGTATTTTATTTACTACTATATAGACCCGTTTATTTCGCAAAAATGGTCCCTTAAATATGCAACTGAGTGTTATTTATAAAGTATGGCACAACATTACCTTCCAGTGCAATAAATACTTTGTATGGTTAAAAACAAGGATTTATCAGAATGTTTCATTGATAAAAACTTTTAGAATTTTTATGAAGCTGGAAATAATATTTTATATTTATATATTTCATATATAAATAAAATATTAAATTGAATAAAAATTGTTTAAAATTTAAGTAGCAATAAATTTTTAATTTTGACATGTATTTAATAATTTTTTTTATCTATATTTAAATCTATAAGAGTTGTTAAAACTTCCAAGGGTGCGCGTTTCCGAAGGCGAAGTTGTAACTTATCTCGTGGATGGCCAAAGTCAAGGAATAGTTTATGGACTTCAATATAAAATTGCATCAACATATAATTTGCTAAAAAAATATTTTTCACCGCTACAATGGGGGAGGGAGGGTTTCTCGTTTTCTTACAGTTTCTGAAGAAGTTGTTCTGTTTCAAATTCCTTTATGAATGTTAGGGCGTAAATCCCATTTAGATAATTTATTATTCTAGGAACGGTTTCAAGAATCCGGAATATATTGGAGACTCAGATACGAAGTTAAGTCAGTAGAAGTTTGAACGAAAAATTAAATAATAAATAAATAGAAAACTCCACTTTTCAAACAGATCATCTAGATACAAATGCATCGTTTAAAAACGTATCTAGATACAGATACCATTTTATATATGTATCCAGATACAGGTAAATTTCTTCCTTATACTTATGTAAGGTGTGAATAATGATTAAGGATTCTATTGTTAAAATTCAAATTTCGAAGTGAACCAAAAATTTTATTGAGCTAATATCACATCTATATTCAATAATATATTTAATATTGTGGTTATTAGATTTTAATAATTCTTATACAAAATATCAGAGACCTGTAGAGGTACCATTTACACGGCCTGGCCCGGACAAGTTTTAAAAAATAATTTTCGGCCCCCCTGTTTAAAAAAAATTTAGGCTCCTCCTGGGTATATTTAAAAAAAATTAAAATATGGCCCCGTGTACCGGTGTAAGGGCCTGCAGATGTCTACAAAATATATAATTAAATGATTATAGATAATTGTTAGATTTTAATAATAAAACATTCTAGAAATTTTTGTCATTTAGCTACCCAGTTTCCGTATTTTTGCCCACACTAAACTCATTCTATTGGGGCTCAATGACAGAGTGGTTGTTATATTTATTGAATAGCAGCTTTATATTGGTATAATCATTAAACATATTAAGAGACAATCATTTTTGAAAAAATTATTCAAAATTTGATGAGTGTAAAAAATTAAATCAATATTTAATTTATACCAGGGATGTGAACCCGGACCCGGACCCTGAACCCTCTGAACCCTCGTATTTTGGCTGAACCCGAACCCGGACCCAAACCCTTTTAAAAAGTGGAGGGTTCAAGGGTTCAGGGTAAAAATTTTAACATATAAATTTTTTTTTTTAAATAATGTAAAAATATCATTTTTAAAAAATAATATAAAATTTTTATAATTTTATTAATTTTTTTCGTGGAATCATTTATTTTATATTCGCGCTTTTCTTTTGATTTTCTTCCTAAACTTCATTTCATTTTATTTAGAGATTGATACCATAAATTATTTTCTAGTGTAAGTAATAATATTTTATTATGTAAATTTATTAATATGCTTTTTGCCTAAAAAAAAGCATTCATATTCAAATGTCTGAGGAGAATTTGATGAATGCTTTAGTTGAGCTTGTTACAATAAATGGAAGACCTTTCAATATTATTGAGGATTCCGGTTTAAAAAAATTATTGATCCTATTAGTAAGGCAATTGGAACATCAATTAACCGTTTATTAAGGACTTAGTGGTTGATGAATCGAAAAAAATGCAAGCAAAAATTATAAAAGAAACAAAAAACAAATTAATTTCATTAAAAATGGATTCCGCCCAAAGATTAGGGAAAAATATTTTAGGAATAAATATACAATATATTAAAGGAAATATTATAATCTTAAGAAATTTAGCAATGAAGGAGATTAAAGAAAGTTCAACTTCTGAAAATATAAAAAGAATGATAATAGAAACTTTAAATAAATTCCATATTCCTTTAAGAAACGTTTATACCATTACTACGGATAATGGTGCTAATCTAGTCAAATCTATTAAATTATTAAATGAATGTTCATTGGACGAAATGGATGATATAGATATAAATAATGATGATAATAATTTTGAGGACATAAGTGAATTTGACATACCGGAGATAATAAAAGATTTTTCCACTATACTGTATCAGATGTGCAGCCCACACACTACAATTAGCTATTAATGATTCCCTCAAAAATAATATCTTTAAAACTATAATTGACAAAGCAAGGGATGTTGCAAAATATTTAAGAACTCCTACAATTGTACGAATATTAAAATCCATGAAAGGCAAATGGCAATATTAGATTGCACAACCCGTTGGTCCTCTATCTTTATGATGCTAGAGCGATTAATAAGTTTAAAAGATTTCTGTGATGATTTTATTATAGGATCATGTGAAATCATTTTGTCAGAGGATGATTGAAATCAAATCAAAGACCTTACTAGGGTGTTGGTTCCTTTGAAAATTACTACATTATGATTGCAGTCAGAACAGTTGTGTTTATCCGATTTTTATGGCATATGGGTGAGATGTCGATTAGAATTAGAAAAATTTACAAGTTCCTTTTCATACGAAATATTAGAAAACATGAAAATACGAGAGCAACAATATTTTAAAAATAGTGTTGTGTATGCCTCAATATATTTAGATCCTCGATATCAAGTTCTATTAAGTATTGAGCAAAAGCAAATGGCAATAGACCATCTCGACGATTTATGGCATAACCATAACTCTATTATTAACAATATATTGGAGGCTTCAACATCTAATGGTTGTAGTGATAGTAATGATGATAGTAATATTGACGATCTCGAAATTTTATTATTAGATAGAGAAAAAAAAATAAAATTATCATCAGGATCAGATAGAAAGGTGAAAAAAATATCGATTGTATCTTTAATTGAAAAAATTCTCAGAAGTTAAGAGAATTAATAGGGATAAAAATATTTTAACATTCTGGGAGGAAAATTCTCTAATATATCCTGAATTGTATACCTTGTCTAGATTCGTCATGGCTGTACCGGCGACACAGGTACAATAATTTATATATTATAAAGATAACTATCTATTTTAGGTCAGCGTAGAACGTGGATTTTCTTCTTTGAAATACATATTGTCTAATTTATGTGGAAATCTCAAGGATGATATTTTAGAAGATATTATGATCGTTCGATTGAATAAAATATTTAAAATTTAAATTATTTCATTTTGAAATATGAATGTGTATATATATTGAAGTATAATAAAAATGAATGAAAATAAAGTCTTATTTTGAGTCATTATTTTTATGTTCCCTGGACCCGGACCCGAACCCTGGACCCGGGTCCTTTAAAAATTTATTACAGGACCCGAACCCGGACCCTTTTTTTTTGTTGAAGGGTTCACATCCCTGATTTATACCATCTAAGGGGTGCCCAAAAAACTAATATTAAATTATTTGATTTCTTTTCAGAGATTGCCTAGAAATATTGATCTAAACATTGTGATATATATTTTTTTAAATTATAAAATAAATTATAACATAAAATTTACCATGTTGTCATCCATTGCGTAAAATAAAATGTGTCTAGGACATATTATTAAAAGAATATAATTGAAATATTATAATTTAATATAAGGAAGCATAAAAATATAATTTTAACAACATGCATAAAAATATCCAAAAGTAGATACTGATGCCTCTAAAATAGTGTATAAATACAGATAACGATACTTTTTTTTATAAAATTCAGAGACCTGCAGGCCGGCTCTAAGCCCGGCTCGGGTACCTGGGTCGGGCTGAAATTTTTTTTTAAAAAAAATAGCCGTTAAAAACTAATATTAGAAATCACCATTATTAGCTATAATAATCAAAAATAAATATAATACATTTTTAAAAAAAGCCGGGTCAAATTTTTTTTTTTAAAAAAATCTGGGGCCGGGCTGTTAAAATAGTATCTCTGCAGGTCTCTGATAATTCTCAGAGACCTGCAGGTAGGCCCTAAGCTACCCAGGCCGGGCCGTATTTTAATTTTTTAAATATACCCGGGCCGGGACTAAAATTTTTTTAAAAATATCCAGGCCGGGCCATATTTTAAAACCAAATATTTGAAATATTATTAGTTGAAAAAATCAAAAAGAAATATAATATATTTTTAAAAAATCCGGGCCGGGCCTGAAAATTGTTTTAAAAAAAAGTTGGGCCGGGTCGAAAAAATTATTGAAAAAAAACCGGGCCGGGTTAGTCTGTGAAAATGGTACCTCTGGATGTCTCTACTAAATATTAATGCCACAATTTTTTGAAAAGTATTTTTTAACAATGTAAAATATGTCCATACCATATTTACTATATAATTTAAAAACCAAAATTTTAATTTATATAAGTCTGATAAAGTTATAATTCAAGCAACTTTCATAATAAAACCATGCAATTATCATTATAATACCCGTTTCATCAATAGCTAGGGCAATTACAGTATTTGATACTTTGGCTACTAACTTATCATCTGTTCCATCACAATTAGCTATATGTATTCCAGTATTCAATTTTATCCATGAAAATACTTTTTCTTGGGACCAAGCTATAATTCTTATATTAAATAAATTTTTTATTTAATGACTTATTATTAAATATACATTATATTTGTTAATTCATTGACCATCTATGTTATTACAAAAATTAATATTCACCCAAATTTAGTTGAAAGTGCTAAGAACTCAATATTGTCATGGAATTGCAACAAAACTTTATGAAACTTCCCGTCGGTTTTCATAACATTAATCGTGTTAACATATCTTTCAGCATAATATATCAGTTGAGCTGCTGTATCCACAGCTATACCACTAACATTAGCGGCTTTAAAATAATACACATATATAAAAAAATTTCATGATATTATATTGATATGATGAAAACATGTTATGCTTTAAACTTCAAATCTAAAAAATGAATAGTGCTTTTTTATTTTTAAAGAAATACTACATTTAGGCAGACATATCTTTTTTTCTTCCAATAGCTAATTATAAAGACATTTATTTTTCAATGAAAAAAAAACAATTATAAAGAATTACAAGTGTAGCCATCTAACATACTATTCTTTATTTAGCATTTAAATAACGTCAGATAAAAGAAGGCATGGGAAAATGCTGAAAATAGAACTTTTCCAAATTGTAAAATTATATATTAACTTTAACTTTAAATATTTAGAAAAAATTCCTTTTAAATTGAAAATTAAATGTGACTTTAAATTTAAAAAATCAAATATAATTTGTACTATAGTCATTCAAGGGCCTTAAAATATTATCAGCTTCAATATTTTCCTTCCCATGTAATATAAGACCACTTTGAATCTCTTTAGCTATACCATCGGACCAATAAAGCCTATTATTGGCAAAATCTATGTCCATTGCGCTAATATAATGACCACCATTTATTTTGTACACCATACTCTCATTGATCGGTACCGCGTCTTGGAAATCAAAATGACTTAGATTCAAAATTAGGATGGTGTCTTTGACGGAGTTTATTGCTACAAGATATTCCTCTGAAGGATAATCAAGTAAACAAGAATTAGTGTTTGATTGATTGAGGGTATAACCAGGTTCACAATGACATTCATATTTATTAAAGCCTTGAGATTTAGGGTTTGTCATGCAAGTTTGTTCGCAACCTTTATAATTGCCATCGGGGCATTTGGAGGTCTCCCATAATCTTTCTTGAAATACATATAAGAGTTAAAATATGTTTTTTGTATATTATATATATTCAGTAAAAAATTTGTTATTTTCTTAAATATCAATATACAGTTTTCATATTTCACATAACTTACTATAATTAAGTAAATTTATATTGAACAAATCGTTGTTGTTGGAGTAAACTTTGACTTTTTTTAAAAAAAGAATGAGACTAGGATTTGATCCATTATCAAGGCTGAAGTTAGTCAGTGCAAAGGATTTCCCAGTTTAGTGGGTTTAATTTTAAAAGAATATTTAGAAATTAAAATTTGGTTCTATATTAGCATTCTATTACAATAAAAATAGTTTATAGCCCTTAGCTATCTAAAAAAGTTTATTAAAAAATGTATCGACTAGATTTAAATAGATTTATTTTAGAAAATTAGATATTAATTATATTAGTAACTTAAGGACTAGTAGAGTTGGAGATGGGTATTATAGATGAACAATGCTACTTAGGATAAATAATAATACATTTTTTTTTAATTCTAAAAATTAAAATTATTATAGTAATATGTCATTTTTATTCATGTAAAATTCTTGAACTCGACTTCTAATACTATATCAATAAAATATTGCGTACCAAAATATTAATAATTTTAAATGAGGCTTAACAAATACTTTTTGACTAGCTCCGGCAATGATTTTACAGGCCCCACAGTTTTGAATTAGTTGAGGCAAAAATTTATTTTTATTTTAAATTGATTTTAAGAAAAAGTGTAATTAAAGAAGAATTTTGTTAATTTATTATTATAAGTGATAATAGAAGCTATCATAACTGTAAAATCGGATATGATAATAATTTTTTAGCCTATTAAAATTTTGAACAAAATCTGCGCTAACTTACCCTGATCTCTCCTACTATTTGTATCCTCCATAAAAATTTAAGCATTTATTCTTGTCCCTAGTTTCTATTATACCTGTTGTAATATTCAAATGAGTAAGAAAAATGAATAAAAAAGATTTATCCAGATAGATAAAGTTCAACAAGATTATTTAAGTTTGTTGTTTAAACACTATGTAAATGAGTGTTTGTTATGGTTTTTCTTTCATTTTTTTGGAAGAATGCACTTCTTTTATTTTTCACCTATACTTTTGCTTTTTCTTATATTAATTTTATTTTTCTTTTAATTTTTGTTAATTTTTCCTTTTATGTTAATTTATATTGGATTAATTTTATATATAATATAAAGAAATTAGAATTTGTGTTTAATTTTATTTTTCTTCTATTTTATTTCTAGGTACAAAATCTTGTTTTCTACAATACCCATGTTAAAATGTATAAAATGAGAAATCCACAAAGAAATTATTTTTAAATTAATGACTAAATATTATCTTTAATAAATTTTATAATAACCTGCATTATTCTAGTCTCTTTGGAATTAATAACTAAATTTATATTAGAGACCAGAAGAACCTTACTAAAATTCGACTGGATATTCCTGAGCTCGGGGTATTTGGGAGGGGTTTTAAAATAATATTAAAAATCTTGACAGAGCTTGACCCAAAAATAAATAAAAAATTTCAAAGCTGGGTCAGGTTTTGAGATTTATTACAATAAATTAACATTGTTTCAACTAATCAGTTCAAAAGTATATGATGGGTATTTTAAACATCATCATCTCGTTAATTAGATTTTCCTACGAAAAAATTAACAAAATACATACAAAATGACCAAAATTTAAACAATTAAAATGGATCTTGGCCACCAAATAACTAATGTTTTAAAAAAAAAGTATCATCGAAATTTTTTTTAAACCTAGATGGGGCCAGAAATTTAAATATATGATTGTTAATATGAATATTTTATATTTTAATTCTATAAATATATGCTTTTCAAATTATTATATATAGCCCTTCCAGGCACGTAACTGCCCCCCCCCCCATTCTAATTAATCTGTTATCATAAATATCATTTTGAGCTAATAAAAATTTTCCCGCTACACATCCCCCATTCCCTTAAAAATGTATACAATATATTACTATAAAGAAGAATTAGAAACAAAAATGAGTGAAAGTTAATAACTTTTTAAAATAATGACCATAATTCAAAATTTTTCGAAAAAAGCATTTTGATAAAAAAAAATAAGTGAAAACCCAAAATTATTTTTTATAAAATTATAATAGCCAAAGGTCTACAATAAGTGGACCTAAAGACCTCCAATAAAATTTATGTGGAAAAACCTTACCTAATAGTGCCCCCACCCCTAGAAAAATCTTGGGTACGCCTGGCGCCTTTACAATGAGGAAAAATATTTATATTATTATTTATTCAAAAAAGAATTTGAAAGAAAAATTAGTAAAAGTTAGATAAAGACTATAATTCAAAATTTTTAGAAAAAAATAACCAAAATTATTTTTATAAAAATATAATCTAGTCATGCTTACAATAAGTGGACATAGAGACCTCCAATAAAATTGATGTCGAAAAAACAACAGATAATCCCCCCCTCCCCCCCATAAGAATTTCCTGGATACGCCTTGGGTGACTCAATCAAAGATAACTAACAGATAGGTAGTGTTCTTAAACGACTCGTTTTGAGCCGATTTTTAAAAACGGCTAACTCAATATTTCATCCAGAATAGTATTAAGCAAGCCTGAAGATTTTGTGAGCCGTTTAACAACACTACAGATAGGCTAGTAAAAGAAATGGTAAATAATGGCTAATACAAAATAAACCCAACTTATTATAAATTTTAGTAGCAAAAAATTATGAACAAGAGAAAAGTAATAATGCAAAAAAATAATTGCTTTGTCAGGAAATGATAAAAATAAATAAGTATAAGTTAATAATTGTAAAAATAATTAATATTTGATTGAAATATTTTAAAAAGAAAACATAAAAAAGAATAAAACCAAAATAATTTTGAAAAATACATAACTTGGCCAAAGGCCTGCAAAAATAAATAAAATTCATCACATAACCCTAAACTAAATTTTCGATTTTTAGTGCATGCTTTTTATATGGAATTAAATTAAAAGGTATAAATTCAAATTATAAAAAATGAGCGAATATTATATACATAAATTAGCTATTTACATATTTTTATAGCAATTTGCCTCATAAAGGATCATTTCAAACTTGAAATCTATCATAACTTGCAATGTATCCTTTTAAACTTAGTTTCAACTCAATACTGTTAAAGTAGCTGCTGAAAGTAGCTCGCTACATTAGCGGTGATTCTTTTTTGAGGATCGGCAGCTATGGCGGAAACGTTTAGTCGTCTTTTGATAAAATCTCGAAAAATATTTTTTCTTGGCTAAAATCTTAATTTAGCCATTTATTAAAAAGGGCCTAAATCATAGACCTTCATGGGCCGGGTATGGGTCTAATATTAAACTTTCTAGCGGGCCTGGGCCGGGCCTGGATTTTTAATTTTTTTTAATGAGCTTGAGCTGGGTTTGGGCCTAAAATTATTAAATTTAAATTTAGATTATTTTTTAAACAGTTGCTAATTTAAAGAAATATTGCCTTTTTTCCTTCTAATAATAATAAATTTCAGTATTGTAAACAAAATGATTGCCTAAATATACTTAAATATTATTTTCATTAAATGAAAAAAAATTAAATTTGTGGATATGGGCTTGGGCCGGGTTTGTGAATTTTTTTTGAAACTTATCATGGGCTTGGGAATTTTTTTTAACATTAGATATGGGCCGGACCGGGCTTGGACCTAAAAAATTTTTTTACTCGGGCCTGGGGCGGGCTTGGTCAAAAAATTAAGGCTCATGAAGGTCTCTGGCCTAAATAGAGGTTTTTAACAAAACTATGTGTCAATGTAAAACAATAATTTTTTAGAAAAAAAATATATAACGGGACCTGTGTATTTTTATCTTGGGAGAACCCAAGGTCCTCTGTTAAGACTCCCCTGCTATCATACTTCATCAACATCTAATACCAGGGATCCAAACCGAACCTAAACCTCTAAAAAATTCCTAGCCGAACCTGAACCGAACCGCTAAAATGCCTCTGAACCGGTTCGAGTCTCATAATTTTATGCTTATAAAATAATGTGTAAGTTATTACTAGTAGTATATTGTAAAAATTTTAATTATATTCAAATTGTTTTAAAAATTATTATCAATCACATTTGATTGATAAACGTCAGTCATAATTTTTATAAACTTTAAAATATTGCCATTTTGCAATATTTTATAAATATTTTAAGCTTATAAATTATAATGCCTAGAAAAAAATTTAATCTAATATATAAATTTTTACATATAGTATTATAAATGACACATCAAATCTGATATCATACTGGCAATGCCAGCTACCCAAGTTAGTGTCGAAGGATGTTTTTCAAAAATTAAATTTATATTATCTCCTTATAGATGTAATTTGAGTGAGACGAATTTTAAAAATATATTAATTGTGCAGCTTAGTAATAAAAAAATCTAAGTAATTGTTCATATTTAAATTAATCATTGATATATTTATTTGTTATATTTGTGCAATTAATAAAAATGAAGGTTTTTATTTTAATTATGAAATAAAAATTTTTTTTTCCTGATACATAATCCTAATGTAGGTTTGAATACAAATGTGTTCAAACCGGTTTTTAGAGGTTCGAACCGAACCGATATTTTTATTTTTTGCGAACCGAACCTGAACCTTGAACCGTTATTTTTATCCGAACCTGAACCTGAACCAAACCGATATTCGTTTCGGTTTGGCAGTTGTAATTTCTTGTAAATAAATAAATACAAGTAATTAATTTTCTTGTTCTTAAGATTTTTTTAATATTAAAATAATGTTTTAGAAGTCTTAGTCTAGTTCACAGATAATATCTTCTATAAATGCAGCAGAGCATACATTGTAGATAATAAGATTTTCAATTATGGATGATTTGTTATATAATATTTATACCGCCTAGCGACATTTTATCACACGACACTTTATCATGCGACACTTTATCATGCGACACTTTATCATGCGACACTTTATCACGACGACACTTTATCATGACGACACTTTATCACGATGACACTTTATCACGACGACACTTTATCACTCAGTCATTTGATAACGCGACACTTTATCACGCGACATTTTATCATGATATACTTAAAACTTAATTTATTATAATTGAAAAGTTAAATTTTGATAATATCTCATTTTTTGACTTTTCCGTCTAAATTCCAATATTTAAAAAATATAAATTAATTTTTTATGTTAACGCGACACTTTATCATGATATACTTAAAACTTAATTTATTATAATTGAAAAGTTAAATTTTGATAATATCTGATTTTTTGACTTTCATCATGATATACTTAAAACTTAATTTTAAATATTTGAAAAGTTAAATTTTGATAATATCTCATTTTTTGACTTTTCCGTCTAAATTCCAATATTTAAAAAACATAAATTAATTTTTTATGTTAACGCGACACTTTATCATGATATACTTAAAACTTAATTTATTATAATTGAAAAGTTAAATTTTGATAATATCTGATTTTTTGACTTTCATCATGATATACTTAAAACTTAATTTTATATATTTGAAAAGTTAAATTTTGATAATATCTCATTTTTTGACTTTCATCATGATATACTTAAAATTTAATTTTATATATTTGAAAAGTTAAATTTTGATAATATCTCATTTTTTGACTTTTCCGTCTAAATTCCAAAATTTAGAAAATATAAATTAATTTTTTATGTTAACGCGACACTTTATCATGATATATTTAAAACTTAATTTTTTATAATTGAAAAGTTAAATTTTGATAATATCTTATTTTTTGACTTTTCCATCTAAATTTCAATATTTAAAAAATTTAAATTAATTTTTTTTGTATTTTTTTTATTGAGAAAAACTCATATTTTAATTTACATAAATATAATTTTTTTTAACTTAATTATCATCTTATATAGGGAAACAGGAGACATAAGCAATAATTTTCTATTTATACTTTTTATTAATAAGTAACTATAAATCAATAAAACACCACACTTAAATTAATGTGTTTATCTATTGATATTTTTTAAGCTAATCGTTTTTTCACAAAGATTTATAATTTTTACATGTATTTACCCATAAATATAATAATATATTTTTTTCTATATATACCTCAATTTTCTATATTATTATATATTAAAGAATATTTTTTTTATTAATTATAATGTTTGAATTAGGATTTACATCGAAAAATAAACCTACTCTTTTATATCAAAATTACGAATATACTAAATTTAGGACAAATAAAAATGAATCAATATGCTGGAGATGCGCCAAATATAAATCTCTAAAATGCCATTCTTTTATTACAACAAAATTGAATGATATCTTAAAAGGTCCCCTTGATCATACTCATGAGGGTAACATTTCAAAATCTTATGCCCGAAAAGCAATATCAGAAATGAAAGTGAATATTCTAGTCCTTCTTTGGTCCATGCTTCAACATTGTTAAATTATGATAATATGACTTGATGGTTATGCCAAATAAGTCTGCCCTTTATCGATCCTTACAAAGGCATAAAAAATCGATCTCTACCATTATATTGCCTCCTATCCCTAAGGATCTCACTTTCTTATATCCGGAATGTTACAGAGATATGCTCAAATACGATTCTGGACCAGATGATAATTTAAGATATATAATGTTGAGCACGGAAGAACTACTCGAAGGATTATCAAGATCGGATATATGGATATGTGATGGTACCTTTAAAATTGTACCTGAAATATTCTTCCAACTTTCCAACTTTATACCATCCACTTTCAAATTGCACCGGGCGCGAATCCTGTTGGTATATATTGCTTATTACCAAATAAAACGGCGCATACATATGCAAGGATGATAAAAGTAATCATATTATATATTTTAAGAGATGTCTATGGAATAAACACAATTCCACGTAAGAAGGTGTCGCCCGAACAACAAATTGTGTTGAAGGGTGGCACTATGGAATTCAATCCTTATACCAATGTTCTCATCCAACACTATGGAAATTTTTAGATGGGATACAAAAAGATATGCAGAAACATAAAGCTCTATATCTTCAAGTCGTGATGGGAACAACACCGTACTTATCAAAGAAATATGAAGATATAAAAAGACGAATTCAGATTTGTGTTTCAAATTAGATTGTCGGATTCTTTAATATTTTTAAAAGCTATTGCCCATATTTCGTGCAATTAAATATATTATAAATAATTTATATTTTTTACTCGTGATATATTGATTTATAGTTACTTGTTAATAAAAAGTATAAATAGAAAATTATTGCTTGTCTCCTGTTTCCCTATATAAGATGATAATTAAGTTAAAAAAAATTATATTTATGTAAATTAAAATATGAGTATTTCTCAATAAAAAAAATTAAATTAAATTTTTTAAATATTGGAATTTAGACGGAAAAGTCAAAAAATGAGATATTATCAAAATTTAATTTTTTTCAAATATATTAAATTAAGTTTTAGGTATATCATGATAAAGTGTGGCGTTAACAAAAAAAAATTAATTTAAATTTTTTAAATATTGAAATTTAGACGGAAAAGTCAAAAAATGAGATATTATCAAAATTTTATTTTTTCAAATATATTAAATTAAGTTTTAAGTATATCATGATAAAGTGTCGCTTTAACATAAAAAATTAATTTAAATTTTTTAAATATTGGAATTTAGACGGAAAAGTCAAAAAATGAGATATTATCAAAATTTAATTTTTTCAAATATATAAAATTAAGTTTTAAGTATATCATGATGAAAGTCAAAAAATGAGATATTATCAAAATTTAACTTTTCAGTTATATTAAATTATGTTTTAAGTATATCATGATAAAATGTCGCGTGATAAAGTGTCGCGTTATCAAATGACTAAGTGATAAAGTGTCGTCGTGATAAAGTGTCATCGTGATAAAGTGACGTCATGATAAAGTATCGTCGTGATAAAGTGTCGTCTTGATAAAGTGTCGTCGTGATAAAGTGTCGTCGTGATAAAGTGTCGCGTGATAAAGTGTCGCGTGATAAAGTGACTCCAAATCATTTATACATATAGCTCTTTTTCTTTTGAAAAAAGTTATTATATTTCTGAAAAAGGATAGAGTTACTGCACCTTTCAATAACATTATTGTTAGCTAAAAATAGGGCCATTTTAAAAATATCAGCAAAAAAAAGATTCCCAAATTATAATTTTATGTAAAATCTACTTTGTCTTAACATATTGCCCTGTTTCTTTTGGGCTATATATTTTGATTTAATTAGCCCTTGATGCAGGCGCATAACCAATCCCCATAGAAAATTTGATTGTTTTCATAAATATCATTTTAAGCTATTAAAAATTTAACCCCCCCCCCCCCCCATCAAAATTTTACAAATATTTGAATATCAATTTTCCAACATATTATTCAAAAATATTAATAAAATGGAAAAATATTTAGTCAAAGAGATTGAAATCAAACGATAATTTATTTTATTAAATTCAAAATTATCAGTGAGTTATAATTAATAAGTATTTTTAATAATATTTTAATTATTAAAAAATATCTATAATTTTTTAATATTTTTCATTTTTACTTCCATTTTGTAGAACAGAAGAAATAGAAATAAATAAGTTAAATAAGGCTGAGCGTGAAAAAAAGTAATGTGTCGTCAGAAGCGATATCATTATTGAATTCAATTGATCAATCAGAGTTTATCATTGCTGCTAGTTGCATCAATAAATTATTTTTAGCTCACTACTTTGTAGAAATTTACAAAAACCAAATTTAGATTTGGTTCAGGTTATTGATTTGGCGCAAAATATATATGAACAGGTAGATACAATAAGAATGAATGTAGATAAATATTTTATTTTCATAATATTTATCTAGACGTTAAATCAAAGGCTAAATTTTATGATATAACACTAATTAAACCTCGCACCTAGGCCATTATTGAGATGTAAAATAAATATTGGTTTAACTGAAGAATATTATAAAATATCCATTTTCATCCCATTCTTAGATACTTTTTTATTGCAAATAAAAGTACGGAAAAAACAAGTCTTTAGCAATTTTCAAGTTTTATTACCCAAAGATCCTTCTTCGTTTTCTAATGCCACTGTTGGTAAAATTAAATATTTAGCAAAATTTTATTCCTATGTGATTGATACTGAAATAAATTTACTCAGTGAATTCGAATTGTGGTATAAATATTTACTATGTTTATCTATTTTACCTGAGCATTCTATTGATGTGCTCAATTGGTGTAAAGAAACCTTGGCTCAATTTCCTAATATTTTGAAGTTGTTTTATATTCTTGCATGTTTGCCTATTACAACAAGTACGAATGAAAGGACTTTTTCCAACTTGAGAAGGTTGAAAACATATTTACGAAGTACTACTTCCGAATCTCGGCTAAATGGGTTAGCTTTGTTAAATATCCACAGATATTTGGCGACGACAAACGAAATTCTTGATGAATTGGCAACATTCCCACGAAAATTAAAAATCAAATTATAATTATAGTATTTAATAAAATTTTTTGTATATTATTGTATTTGATAAGAAGTTAAAAAAAACTTGTTTTTTAAATTATTTTCTAGTCAATATTTTATACACACTACTATTAGTATTGCAATAAAAATAATATATTATACTTATATTGTATGAGAATTTAAGCTGAGGTTAGTTTTTAAAGCAAATTTTATAAAAAATCACATTAAACTTTATTTCAACTTTACATTTAAAAACTTAATTAAATATAATATATCTTACATAAAATAATAAAAAATAGGCTTGTAATATCCATAAGCAAGAACTAGTAAATAATAGTTAAAAATAGAAATATAATTATTATTAAATTATGAATAATTTAATAGAATAGCTAAAACATAAGACCCGGCCGAAGGCTGGGTGGGAGTGGAAGCTAACCGAAGGCCAGGTAAAAGGGATTTGAGGGCGAAGCCTCCAAAAAATCCCCCCCCCCCCACCCCATATAAGAAAATCCTGGATACGCCACTGCTTTGATGATTCCTTTTCCATATTCTGTTACATGGATCTGGAATCCATTCCGATATCAAAGGTTGATTAATTAAATTTGTCATAATATTTTCACTTTAACTCGTTCGTTTATGTGGGATAATCAAAATCATAAGATAAAAACGCCTTTCCAGGCTATAGAATAAAGTATCACAGAAATTTTTTAAATTTTTATATTAAGATAAGCCCATTATATTTATTTAATATAAATCTTTTTATTTGCTTTTCGCCAAATCGCGCATATAGGTTCTTAGGCAATTTTCTTTTTGAATATAGTATATATCGGAAAGAATTTCTAAAATAAAAAATAATTTTATTTATTCAAATTTTGCCCTTATTTTCAAAGCTATACATTAGATGGGATTGCATGATAATTTCTAGAGAAATTATAAATTGGTCTATCTTTAATCTTGTTAGTTTTCGATTTTTTTAATCGCATATTATTAAATAAATGTGAAATTTTTGATTCGAGCGACATTTGTAAATATTTATCTACATGTAGTGTCTACATGAGATAGGAGGATAGGAGCGATTTGCATCAAATATTTTTGAAAACGGGGAGGGGGGAGGGTAGGGTAAGGTAAAAATAAATATATTTTGTAGATTAAAGATAAAAAAATTTTATTCCATTAATAAATATTTGTTTTTCATTCATTCAGAGATAAATAGTACAGTTTGAAGTTATATACGCTCATGGCTAATATTTAGAATACGGTTAATAACAACTAGTTGATTATTGCTAATTAATGATTATTTGTTATTCAGGGCCTAAATAATCACGAGACCTGAAAGAGTTTCATTAGAATTGTTTTAAGGTTATAACTGGCGCTCATTATAAATTTTTATTGTTAGAACATAAAGGATGGGTAAATACCCCGGGTGAAGGCCACATCAATTTCTGGGGAGGGGGAGGGAAGTGTAGGGGTACATTTTGGAGGGGGGTTGCTTCCAATAAATTTTCTGTCATGTACCCTGTCTACATAATATTTTATAATTGTTAGCATGTTCTTAATGATTTTTTTATATATCAGTCAATCAATAAAAAATTAGTTAATTGCAAAAGGATGAAGAACCTGATAAAAAAATATACTAAATTATTGTTTCTTTCAAAGTAAATTAAAAACATTTAAAAGATTTCATTAAAATTGAACTATTTCTTGCCTGTAGATTTGTTAAATCGACTAAATCCTAACAATCTAAAAAATTCTATAAGCCTTGAGGCAAAAGAGTATATTTTTTTAAGATTGTGTTATCTAAGTTTAAACTTCGATTGAGGCTAAGATAATACCTTTCGCTTAAAAATACGCATTTGACTTTTTAGAATTTTAAAGCTATTTATCACCACTACTTGTTGGAGATGAACCTCGCTCTACACTTTAAAAGCAGACGGCGGCCTAATAAAATTTCTATAAAAATAATGAAAATAAAAATATTTTAAAAGCAAACCTTTTGCTTCTCTATTTTCTATGTGGCTATCAAATAAAATAAAATTTTTGACTATATAAAATTTTTATTTTTATAACAATAAGAATGAGTAAAAGAATTCAATTTTATCACTTTTGAAAAAATGTTGGAATATTTTGGCGGGGAAGGGGCTCCGTTCCTTGGAATCTAAAAAGGGAACTAAGAATAAAAATATCGGAGGGGGGCTTATTTTTGCGTAGCTACCTTCGCAATACACCTCTGGTCTTAAGTCTACGACAAATAATTCTTTTATTAATCTTGTAGCCTGATGGGTTTTAACTTCCATTTTATCTAGATACAGAGGTTTCACAAGTAGAATATTGTAAATAATATGAAAATTTATAGACAAGCTTATTATACAACATTTTAATTGAAATTCGAAAATAAAAATATATTACTGGGTAAATACCTTGTGTGCCAAATATACATAAAAATTACCTTTAACTAACCCGTTAAAAGGAAAAATATATAGCATCCAATCTTATTTTGGCACACAAGATTTATTAGTATATTATAAATAATTGAATATTATTACTTTTTTTAATTTCAATTATAATAATTAAATTTATGATCATTAATCTTATTAAATTATTAGTAAAAGAGAAGTTTTTAATTCTAATATAATAACTTGTTTGCAAAATAATTTGAAAAAGTTATGACAGCGAAGGATGGATATATTACATACAACCTATCAGTTATCGACAAGTATATATGGGATGTTTCACTTCTTAGTTATAATAAGAAAATAAATTTAGGAGTATAAACAAAGATTATAAGCTAAATTCATCTTTTTTTTCAAAAACAATGCTTTTCTGAGAAATTTGGAATTTATATATCGTCATTTTTTAAAAGTTACCAGCCTATACGTATTATTTCAAAAAATAATATTTGTACTACTTATTTTATTTATTTATTTACAAAAGGGGAGTGGGGAAGAGAGGGTCAATTTTATATTTACAAAGCTTTGATAATCTTTAATGAGAAGGGAAATTACCTCCCTGAGTTACATCAATTTTGTGAGCATAAATTTTGAATTTGATCAGTGTTTACATGAGAGAAAAATAATTTGTAGTCAATACGCTGGGAACGAAAATTTTTTTAGAGCCCCCTGAGATTGTAAAGGCTAGCGACCTAGTAGTGGAGCCATTTTTGGGGCGGGTGAAAATTGGAGTTGGGGCATTGACAAATTGAGCACTAGCAGAGATTTTTTTAAAGATTAGGAACGCTAGCAAATTGATCCAACCCATAAACCAAAAACCTTGTATTCATTTCATGTAGTAGTGTCTAGTGTGGTAAAAATGAAAACATTTTTAAAGTTTTTTGAAAATATTCACTTCTTTTTTTTCTCTTATTTTCTGTGATCCATTATAAAAAAAATCAGGGAGAACCAATGGAAATAGGAATAAAAAGTAAATGATATGAATTTTAATAGATAAGGTTCCCATTAGAGGAAAGGAGTTTAAAAGGGGTTTTATAAGCTATAAAATCTTATTTAGAAAATTTACAAAATGGTAACAATATTAAAACTGAGGGGATCTTATCCATTTTAAAAAATATATATTATTTTATGTTAATTTTTTTGCAAATAAATTATTATCAATATAGTATAGTTTTCGTTAGTGATTTATCTCCTAAAAATATCCATTTGATATTTTAACAGCATTGCTTCTTATTCAAACTCTATATAACGATTCATTTTTTCCTCCATATTATTTGAAGAGGCTAAGAGTTTTGGTAATCTTTATACTAGTAAATCCCTCAATCTAGATTTTTTTTTAAAAAATGCGTTTGTTTATTTAGATATAAAATAGATAACTTCGCTTCCTTTTTCATTACTCATAAACTTATTATAAATGTCGTATTATTTTAACTAATTTTAATTCCAAAAAAATTTATAATAAAATTATTAATATTTTAAAAATAATATTTTTTTATATTACATTATAAAAACTCAATGATCCTTAGGATGAATTTAATCCTTTAGTAATTTATATTTACATATTAAATTTAATTCATGAGCGAAAACCTTGTCAATCATTATTATGATATATTTCTGCAAATTTATATCTTTTTGAAAATTTCTTAAAACTATTTTATTTAAGTCATGCTTTTGTACTGGAGCATTTTTCACTATTAAACACATAAAAATGTATGTGTTAGTTTATCAATTGGAGAGGAGCGGTTAAATTTACTGTCACTTATGAGCGTTGAAAAAACTATAGTAAATGTTTCAATAAATGGTATGGTATCAATCAATGATGAATATAAGTTATTATGTCTCATCGTCTTTTTCCCAAATTATTTTACAAATTGCTTTTTTCTTCTTTTTTTAGTTAACATTATCCAAAATTACCTTCCATTTTTTTAGCTGACATTATCAAAATTAGCTTCTTTTTTAGATAATATTTACCTTTTTTTTAGCTAACATTATTAAAATTACATTTGGTATAAAAAAAATTTCAAAATTTTGAGGGGGTTCTTTTTTGAGGGAGCTCTTTTTTGAGGGGACACTTCAAATTTTTTGCCCCTCCCCCTATTGACACTACTGATCGATATCATGAACTAATTTATATCTAAAATTTAAATAAATCGAGAATATATTTTTTAATGAATAGATAAAGGAAAAAGTTCGCTTAATTTAGGCCATTTAAAAATAAAATCGGGGAAAATGCTAAAAGCAAGCAACGACCAACCTCCAAAATATTTTACTAATTAGTCCCCTAAAACCGAAAGTAAATTGCTTATATAACACCCCTTCCCTATTACTTTTGTAAGTCGGTGATATTTAAAAAAAAACTTTTATAACATAAGATATTCAAAACACCAATTCAAATATTATAAATTCAGCAAATATAGAAAATTATAATCCGAATTGTTTTCATCCCTAATCTAAATATACCTTATAACTTTACTTAATAAAATTGATTAGATTACCAAACTTAATGGGTTTAAAATGGATAACAAATAATATATACAGCTAAACTTTTTAAAATATCTGACAAAAGGAATTTGTTTAGAATCTGTTCAAAATAATTATAATTTTTAATGTTTTAATTGCAAAACAAATTTAATAATTTCAAGATTATATTAATGATTATTAAAAAATTAATTTTTTTAAAAAAAATTGACACTTACGTAGCATGACCCCAGATATAAATAAATATGAGGAAGCATAGAATACTAAAAGAATATTAGTAGGTAGAGATAAACACTTATTCAAGTGATTTAACAAATAGTGACACCTATCATTGCACCAGCCTAGCTGTGCTAGCCACATGTTAATATGTCGAGTTGTGGAATTGAGAATTGGGATTAAATGTTATAAAATCAGTATTTTTCTAAAAATAATATTGTCTTTGATTATCGGGCTTAGTAAGAAAAGTGTTGTAAAATAGAAAAAATAAAAAAAAATAATAGTTAATTAATAATTATATTCATTTTATTTACAAAAGTAAATAATATAAGCAAATGGTAAAAAGGAAAATAGACTTATTTAAAATAATATTTTTTTTTACAGGTTATAAATATTTATTTAATAAATTTTTTTAGATGCAATTTCTATATTCAATTTTTAAAATTGTTTATTTATTTAACACAAAAAAATATATCTTTTCTATTTATCGTTTATATCATTTACAATAATTTTTTTTTAATTTTACAGTTTTACCTGAATTTTATCTTTTTTTAAAATTCCAATTAAATTTATAAAAAGTATTACTTTTAAACATATGATTATGGCCCATTCTTATATAGATATATGACCACAATCGACCATTACATCTCTAATTAACTAATAATCGCTCCAGAAAAATATTTTTATAAATTTAAATATCTTATAGATTTATGTCCTAATCATGTATTATGATGTATTGTGATTATGATATTCATAATCATGTGATGAGGAGTAGCTAAAAGGAATTCGATTGAGACGAGAATATTGGCGAGCAGTAAGGAAACACAGTGGAAGAATTGAAAAGTTGAAAGTAAAATGAGATTATTAAATATCAAGGTAAAGAAAAGAAGAGGAGAGGTGGCAAAGAAGAAAGTGAAATCAAATATGTATGGATATATTAAGTCTTGACATGAAAACAAAAATGATAGATTTGTAAGATTTTCGAAAGGTTAAATAGATAGTTTTAGATATATGGTAAAAAGATATCCGAATATTTATTATAAAAATTGATTGAGTTATATAATAAAGAGAGCATTATCAATTTTAAATAAAGTAGTGAAAAGAAAATAAAATCAGGGTTGCCAAATCTCTCGATTTTGGCAAAAACTTTCCGATTTTCTACCCTTGATTACGTCAAAATACACTAAACTTTCTCCCGATTTTTTACACGTTTCCTCAATTTTTTACACGTTTCCTCAATTTTTTACACTATCTCTGATTACATCCTCTGATTTTATAAAAGAAATTTCCGCCTTTCCGCCTTTTCCCGATTTTTATTTTTATTTTTGATTGGTTAAGTAAAATTTTATCCTAGATTGGTATTTTATATTTTATTCCATTAATTTAAATTATATATTACAGAGATTTGAAACGTGCAAAATTAATTGACAAGAAAAGATTTAACTTGCAGTACTTAAATACCTGAAATCCCACTTGATGATAATACTACAATATTCAAAACAGCATTGATCTATGATACGATAAAACATTCGCTAATTAAGTATCTACAGATTGTATTACAAACTTATTGCCTATTCCTTTTCTTGATTCAAAAATAGCCAAAAAAATAAAATGTGGATGAACATTTTCAAAAATAGTGTTATCCTAGTCCTATAATCAAGAAACCCATCTTGAAGGATTTGAAGGAAAATAATACATTTTCTTTATTAATGTAGGCATCAAATAATGAAAATACTAAAATTTCTACTAATGCTGCCCATTATAATATAGAATGAGGGGTTTCAAATAAATTTTTTAAATAATCGGACTTGGAGAAATTGCACTCAGAAAAATCGAAGGATTAACCTTTTACTATCAAATGTAACGGCCTTTTATGCAGATAACATGAGTTGAATTTCGAAAAAGGCAAAATGTGACCGAATTATAAATTATGAATAAATACATTATACTCATTGGTTGCCTGAGTCATACAATACATAATGCAGGAAGAAAGGGGCAAACCATAGAAATAGTTAAGAAATGTTAGGACTATTTAGCAGATTCAACAGCAAGGTATCCGTTTATGGAAAATTATGCATTCTCAAGATATTAAATTGTCAGAACTAAGTTTTTAACTAGATAGCCATTATTATTAATACCGGCCGCCAGGGTGGCCTAATGGGTAAGATGTACGCTTGGAAACACGAGTATGAACAAGGACGCCGGTTCAATCCTGGTAAGAACCATAAAAACTTTCAAGTTTTTCTTCGATGACTGATGTGTAAAGACATACGGTATGATGAATTTCGGAGCTTAGAGATGACACCCCGGTCACCGACAGGCCTGGACAGCCGGGTGCTAAGGATACCTGTCCAATAAACAAAATGAAGAAAACAAATGGAAATATGAATATGAAAGATAGGGCGTTCCCTCCAAGCGACGCGCAGGGTGTAGACCTCCGTCCTGTGAAAAGTAAAGTAAAGGTCAAAGCAAAGAAAACAAGATTAGCAAGTTTGAATATTGGGACGCTTAAAGGTAAGACGAGAGAATTGGCATCAATGTTGAACAAGAGAAAAGTTGATATAGCGTGCATACAAAAGACGAAATGGAAAGGACAGAAGACTTTGATAATTGGAGATGGGTATAAATTGTACTATAATGGACTTGTTAGCAATAGGAACGGTGTCGGCATCATCCTCAGTCAAGATCTAACCTCCTCAGTTGTAGAAGTCAACAGGATCTCTGATAGACTAATGAAGATAAAATTCTGCATTGGTCAATCAATACTACACATCCTTTCATTATATGCTCCTCAAACGGGTTGCAAGGAAGAAAAGAAAGATGATTTTAGAGCTATCCCTGATGAAAATGGAAATCCATAAGGATGATCTAGTCATAATTGGTGGTGACTTAAATGCGCATGTGGGGAAAGCAAGAGATAGCTACAAAAGGCATCATGGTGGTTTTGGATATGGAGAAAGAAATGATGAAGGAGAACATATACTGAAATTTGCGCAAGCCTTCGACCTTACCTTAACCAACACCTACTATAAGAAAAAGGATAGTCATTTAATAACATACGAAAGTGGTACAAGGAAAACACAGATAGATTACATACTAATCTCTCGCAGAAGATTAAAAGATGTAATAGACTGCAAAGTCATCCCAGGAGAAGATATCGCCGCACAACACAAGCTACTAGTCATGGATTTACACATCTCAAATAAATCCACACAAAACAAGATAAAACTGGAACCATGCATCAAATGGGGCAAATTAAAAACAATGACAGATGCTTTTGCAATCAATGCAAACATTGAAACAATAGATTCCTCACAAGTCAGTGAAAAAATGTGGACAGACCTTTCATCCAGATTAATAGCTGCCAAATACACTAGGCTTGACAAGAGAAGGCAACAATATGGTGGTAGAATGAAGAGGTACAACCACTATACAGGAGAAAAAAGCCCTTTATAAAATATGGCACAAATCCAAAAATCCAGATGACAAGACAAGATACAAAAAATCCAAGAGATTAGCTACAAAGGCGGTGGTTGGAGCCAGATCTATGGCATACGATGACATGTACGAAGATCTACATACCAAAGAAGGGCAAAATAAAATATACAGATTAGCCAAACAGCGAGAAAAGAACTCTAGAGATATAAACGGAGCTCCGAAAGTAATCAAAAATAAAGATGGGAAATTGATAATAAAGGAAAAAGAAATAATGAGTAAATGGAGAGAATATTTTCAGGAGCTTCTCAACTTTAATCCGCACATACTGCATCTAGACGAACACTCCCCTTGCCAAAACCTTGTACAACCTATAACACAACAAGAAATAATCACATGCCTCAAGCATATGAAAAACAACAAATCTAGGGGTCCAGACGATATTCCAATAGAAAGCCTTAAAGCACTAGGAGATGATGGAATACATCTCCTCACAAATCTATACAATAAGATACTTGGAAATGAAGAGGTTCCCCAAAAATGGAGGCAAAGCTATCTAGTTCCTATCTTCAAAAATAAAGGGGATCCACATAATTGTCAAAATTACAGGGGCATAAAACTAATGTCACACTGTCTAAAACTATACGAAAAAATAATAGAAAAAAGATTAAGAGATATAATCGAAATAGGAGAGACCCAGTTTGGCTTTATGCCTGGTAGATCAACAAACGATGCTATCCACGCAATTAGGCAAATGAGTGAAAAATACAGGGAAAAGAACAAAAAGCTACACATGGTCTTTCTCGATCTAGAAAAGGTCTTTGATAGAATCCCAAGAAAACTTATCTGGTGGGCGCTACGCCACAAAAATGTTCCCGAAAAATATATAAGAATAATACAGGATATGTATATGAGCCATACAACAATGGTCCGTAGCACAACAGGTACTTCAGCAGGCTTCACAATAGCCGAAGGAGATCATCAAGGGTCAGCTCTCAGCCCACTTCTCTACATTACAGTAATAGATGTATTAGCATAGTCTATACCTCAAACAGTCCCGTGGAATATGATATTTGCAGATGCTATTGTGATACTTGCCGAATCTAAGGATGAAATGAAAGAAAGACTAGTGAGTTGGATAAATATCCTAGAAACGCACGGATTAAAAGTAAATAGAGAAAAGACGGAGTATATGGTGATAGGAGGAGATGAAACAGAGAGTATTGATATAAATGAATGGCAGATATCGGCAATTGAAAGCTGCAAATATTTGGGCTCCACTATACAAACAAACGGCACAATAGAAAAAGAGATAAAGAGTAAGATAAATCAAGGGTGGCTAAAGTGGACTGGAGTGCTATTTGATAAAAGAATCCCACACAAATTAAAGGGAAAAATTTAAAGTTCCATAATACAACCAACTATTCTATATAGTTCGGAAACATGGCCAACCAAAGAATCAGACGAGAGAAGTCTACAAACCATGGAGATGAGAATGCTGAGGATGATTGCTGGGGTAACAAGAATGGATAAAGTGCGCAGTACAAGAATACTAAGTAGTTTAAAGGTAGTGCCCATTAAGACTAAGTTAATAGTAAACAGACTTAGGTGGTATGGGCACACAATGAGAAGGCCTATGAACTACATAGGAAATAAAGAAAAGAGTTTGGAAGTGATGGGCAAACGTAAAAGAGGAAGGCCAAAACTTCAATGGGGCCACAAAGTTAGAGCCAATATAAAGAAGTATAAATTAGATAAAAGAGATTGTATTAATAACATAAAGTGGAGAGAGATGTTGAAGGAGCTTACCACCAGAAAAGGTGAAAGCTAAAGAGAAAAAATAAAAATAAATAAAAGAGCCCCAAAAATTTCCCAATCAATTTTAAAATATTTTTGAACAATGCCCTCAGGCCAAGTGGGACGACATCCGAAAAATCAAGGAAGATGTTTTTAAATAATAATATATAATTTAATTACAACTTGCACAAGTTAGAATTTTATGGCTCGGTTGAAGACAAAATCTTATAAAATGTAATGATCATGATAATATTGTATTCACTTCAAAATGGATTAATAAATTTATTAAGACAAATCGTTTCTTATTTAGAAAAAAATCTGAATTGGGAAAATCTAAGCATTATGACGAGGTTTGAAAACAGTTTTGTTAAATGACTAAATTTAAGCAAATATATAAAAAAAATCAACTCAATATTTTAGTCAGAAAAAATTGCTTAAGCTTCGAGATTTAGATAATAGATGCCCAAACCTTTGTGCTATCTATGTGTAAAATCTTCAAGATAGCGTAATATTTTTCTGGTGATAGTTTGCCATTTTTAAAAATCGGCTCAAATCGAGCCATTTATCACCAATACTTGATAAATTCAAATTCGAAGAAGTTGAATAAATAATAACCAATTTCAATATAAAAAATAATCGAGTTAGATAAATTATTTATTCTTAGCCTTAAATACACATACTTGTAAACATTTTAAGGAATATGTAAAAAAAAATAAAAATTTAATAGCAAAAAATCTTCACTGATTTTTTCGCTATGCGCTTATAATATTTCTTATAAGAAAAATATTTTTGAATTATGGTTAAATTCTCCCGAGTTTAATACGAGTGATTTCGATGTTATAAAATTCTGGATCGAAATAATTGATCAATATATCCATTATTATCTATATATCTTACAGTTTAGCCTAATCAGTTAAAACGTATTGTTAATCAAGACGTGCAATCTTTCAAAATTGTCGGGAATATATGGAATAAGTGTCTTATATGCTGAAATTCACTTCCAGTAAAATTAGATTATCAAAATTTGAAAAGCGCGTTAAATAAATATTTAATGATAAATAGCATTAATGCTTTTTATAAGCAATCTTATTTTGACAAAAATGTATTCCAATATATAATAAAATATCCATCCTTTAAATTTCAGATAATTTAATCATGAATTTCTGTATCATTTTTAATTTATGCGAATTGACTTTAAATCAATAGATAGTAAGTAGTAAAACAATAAAATAAGAATTATATTATAAGCAATTCGATATGACGCCTAGATCTGATTTAGAAAAAAGAGTAGAGAAGGCTAAAATGAGTGTTAACAAAAAAACAAATAAATGAAAGAAGTTTTAATTAACAATATATTGGCGAATATCTAAAATTAGGGAACACGGTAGAGATTGGATTTATTTATATAGTAGTAAATTTAATAAATAGAAAAAGGCAAGGCAGAAAAGAAAACTCAAAAGAAAATTGTAAAAAAATACCACAAATTCCTAATATGATTTAGTAGAGTTCCGGGTTTAGTTTTATAATATAATTTTAATTTAATTGTATGTAATGGCAGAAAAATAAATTTTTATTTTGTAATTCAATAGATCGATAATCAGGTAAATTTTAATATTTTGTGTTGATCTTGACCGAGGAAGTCTTCTGCTTGTTCTCAATAAAATGTTGATCTATATCCCGCTCTGATCTTTTACTATTTAATTTAGATGAAATACTGGTATGGCTGCCTCTGCTATCTATTTCTTTGACCATCAAATTACTAGATTCTTTAATCGATTTTGTGCTACTATTTTGAATTTGAATCGGCTTAAGTTTAATGGAAATATGTCTTAAAATATCGCTTTCCTGCACTACTTGATAACCAGAATATTTGTCCCTGTTCTCCATAATGTACTTCAAGGTATCGGCCACGAATTGTAAATGTGCGAAAGTGTAGACCCTTCTGGGAATCGAAAATCTTTTTGTATGAAAAAATTAATAAATTATATTATAACTTTAGAAATATAATACAATAATATAATATATATATTATTTATTAAAATAATTTGGTAATTAAATTTTATTATATTTTTATTATACCTAACAAATTCTGGGTGCACTTCCCGTTCATCCGGAGCGCGCATTACACTACCTGAGAAAAATTAAATTGAATAAAATTTAGAAATCGGTAAAATCACTCTTATATCTTAGGAATCCATGTGTAATTTAAGGTGAAAATAATGTTCTTATTTCTTATATTGTTTCTTATTGTCAGATACATAGCTGATATTCCATATTATTATGGAATCCTCCCTGATTTTATAAGCAACTGAGCATCCAATTTAAAGTTGACTATAATCTTCGCTTAATCATCTCATATTAAAGATCCATTTATAAAAGACTTAGGTTGAACACGTTTAACTAAGTTATTGGCTTCTCACTTAAATAATTAAACCTTTGAATAATAACTTAGGTAATATTATTCGATGAGTAATATTTAAATTGTTACATTATTATTTTATTATATTGTTAACTTCAAATTGTTGTTATAGCGTTGAGTAAACCTTCATGTTATTTTTTTTTTATCTAAAATTAAAATTTAATGTATGAACTAATTATTTAATTTAATTTGCTAAAATCACAGATCATCGTATTTTAAAGTAAATAAAATGGATTAATATTAAACACAAATATAATTATCTACATCATCGAATTGTATGCATCATACGAATACATTTTAGCTTAATAAAATACAAATTATTCCTCTCACATTGCAGCAAGTTATAGATTTATTTAGTTGGGACAGTCAGTGTATTTCACATATTAATACATTGGAATTGTCATATAATATTTAGTTATCTAGATCTCTGAATAGGTTTTAAATTTTATATTTTAAAAATTAAACGAATAATTCCCGTATTTGGAAATAAATGCTTATGTTAATTTCATCCTATTCCATTTATTAATTTTGCGCATTCTTAAATCAAGGTTGATAAGGAAATAAAATATGAGGAACATATGTTAATATATAAAACATCTAAATGTATTTTTATGGATATTGAGTTTCAAAATAAAATTTTTTCATAAAGAGTTTCCTGCTTCTCCGCGTTAAAATACATCTTTTAAAATAAAGTTGATTAACTAAATATATTTTTTAAATTTCTATATACGGCACTAAAAATAAATTAACTGACTTAAAAGAGCGCTTAAAGCCAAATCAATTATTTTAAAGAAATTTATAATTATTCTTTTTCAATAAACCTATCTCGCATGCTCTAATGCCGCCCTCGATATACAGCGCGCAATATAGGCACCAAGCAGGATGTTCACTCCTTTTGATCCCGGGAAGGGTATCGCTAGCATTGACATAAACTGCGTAACCCGCAGTTGGCAATACAACCGGAATATCCATTTTTTCCAGTAATGAACCAAAATCCTCCACTAAATTTATGTGATAATTCAAAAAATCTTCATTTATCGATTCCATTATGCCAACCGCCATAGCTTCTAGATCTCTTCCTAATTATTTAATTTTTAAATAATTTACCTTAGGGTTTAATCCTGTTTAGGGGATACTGGGGATATAAAAATCCAAATTATAGCGAGCCTGAGACTTTTTTAATATATTATTTTTCTACCTATATAATGCATTATACCAAAATTAATAAATATTTTTAACATCTAAAAACTATTTTATATGTAGGTAAAAAATCCTATTTATAAAATATTAATTTACTTGAGCCAGATGGGTATTAAAATGTTTTTAAATTAAATTTAAGGATAGACAGGATTTATGGCTATTTTTATGAGGTTGAATATTTTAGTAGAATATGACCAGAATAATATTTTTTTTTAAAATAAATAATAATGCAAAATATTAAAATTATTTTAGTTCTCATGATAGCTCCATAGGCACAAGAGTATCCTTTCCCTTGTATGTCGAATGTAATTTGTATAAAAAAAAAATTTCAGAAAAAGAAAATAGCAAAAAAGAGTTTTAAAATCCTACTTATAAAACTATTAAAAAGAGGAACAAAATTATTTTTTTTTAAAAATTTAAAATAATAAAATTTAATTATATATAGGTTTCCCTTTTTGGGACTCACTATAACTCCTGTCTCCTCTTATATTATTATTTTAAAAATTATAAAATATATCACTCTGTAAAATTACGCTCTCTCCAATGTAGTGTTGCTAAACAGTTCGATTTGAGCCGATTTTTAAAAATAAATGGCTAATTCAATATTTTATCCAGAATAATGTTACCCAAGCCTGAAGATTTTGGTCATAGATGGCACTGTAGTTTAGATATCTATTCGCGAAATCTCGAGGCTTATAGTCAATATTTTCTGATGAACTAGCCGTTTTTAAAAATCGGATCAAGAGCCGTTTAACAACACTACTCCAATAATGTTTTTATATGTTTTATCGTTAAACATTTTTTTTTAAAAAACGAAGCATTTATCTAATTTGATAAGTTGGTTCAATTGGTTCTTAAAATAGTCAAGCTCAGCTTGATATTAAATATCTATTGTAAATTATATATAATGCAAAAACCAGTTAACCCGCCATAATTGGGGAACCCTTCATTGAGAATAATATTTTCTTTGCACTTTAAGGCTAATTCGACGTTCTTCATGGCTAAGAATCCTCCCGTATTGCACAGACCATCTTTTTTCATCGATACAAAACATCCATCCGCGAGTGCAAACATATCTCTACTTATCTCTTATATAAATTAATATGATTGACAATTAATTTCAGAGTGTTTATTTTTAATCTGGAAATTTAAGCTCCATCACAAATTTGATTTTATAGGGTACTAAATCAACTTATATGAGAGCCATTAAAAATACTATTATATCTGTTATTATCACATGTCGTTATTTAAAAAAAACAAATATCTAAAGCGTCTAAGATTCTTATAAAATCAAAACTTTAATAAATAAAATATTAAATACATTATATATAATTAATTGCGAAATGTCAATAAGAAGTATAAGAGGCAGAAATGTTATAAATATTAAAACATAACAACTGTATTTAAAATATGTTCAGGGTTTTTAAAATATTAATGTTCAGGGTTTTTAAAAATTAATGTATAGGTGTATGGAATACCCAAGAATGAGATGATGCCCCTTAAACCAAAAGTGGAGTTAGATGGAATCCTATAATAAATAACCAAAAAGAATTCAAAATAATTATATAAAATTTTTTAAATAAAAAAAATTAAAAATAGCTGGTATAAAATTTTGCACATAATAATAAATATTATTTGTTACCCAATAGTGATTTATCCTTATATTCTGGTTCATTTTTCTTAACATAATACACATTTTCTGCATATCTGCAAGCATCTAAAAAGAGCGGAATATTATGATTTCTGCATAAGTTAGCAACTTTGCCCAAATTTTTTAACGATACGGGTTGTCCCGACAAATGAGAATTTGTGACACATACTAAAAC
This sequence comes from Gordionus sp. m RMFG-2023, assembly GCF_954871325.1. Lineage (NCBI taxonomy): Eukaryota > Metazoa > Nematomorpha > Gordioida > Chordodea > Parachordodidae > Gordionus > Gordionus sp. m RMFG-2023. The sequence goes on from NC_088776.1 coordinate 44,236,041, forward strand.
CAAGGCTACTCTATATACTTCTGGACCTTTGACATAAAATTTGTCATGAATATATTTTTGTATGATTATAATAATGTTACTACCATTCCTTCTTCCAAAATTCCAACTATTAAGAGAGAGAGTGTTTATGTCATACCTCCTCAAATAAACACTCTAGAAAGAATTAATTATATACTTGTCATATACACATTAGTTTAAACCTATATTTTATAGCATAGTCAAAAGGATACTTAGAGAAATTTCTCCTCACGAATTTGCAAGTTCCCCAAGATATGATTTTAAACTAATAATAATTATTCCCCCCCCCCTCAACAAGATGAATATAATAGATAATTATAAACAAAAAAATACTATTTTAAAAAAATAACATTGTAGACCTCCTTAAAAAGTCAACCTAAAGCTGTCCAACATAGCTATCCAAAAGTTCCTCTCCAGCTTTAGTATAAATTTTTTTAGACAAATAATTGAATTGTAGGAAATAAATAATGGCTTAAAAATAAAACGACCATTTTATATATAATATTATAACAATATTTACTTTGCAAATAAAACTTTAGCTTTTCCAAATCCATGTTTCCCCTAAATTTTGAAGCCACGGGATCTTCCGCTTTTGGTTCAGGATATTCCAAAGCTGCTGTTCCTATATTATCTTAAAAAATATTTTTGAAAGAGTTGATAATAACTGTCCCTATTGAATATCTATTTTTTAAAAAAAATGCTTTATAATTATATTTTTTTCTATTTAAATTCCCTATAATTCTATAAGTGCAGGATTAAAATATCATTGTTATTGTATTAAGTATATAATATAATTTTCATATATTCTGGGCCTAAGTGTGAGGTGGGGGGGGGGCAAAGAAGTGCCTAAGCATTCCAAAGTTTTTTTTAAATTTGGGACAAATTTGATGTGACTAACGAACTTTTGCCTGTTTCGTAAATATCATTTTAATAAAATATTCCCCTGGTGGTTGAAATGGCCATCTTTTACACATTTTTAAAATAAAATCTGAAAGCTTTGAATGGCTTAAACATTTATTAGTACTCAAACCTGCCTGTAGAGGTCATTTAGCCTTTTTTTCAATATTATTTTTACCTGTACCCCTTATTAAAAAAATTGATAGATTTTTTAATTAGCTAAAAATCTAATGACGCCTTTTATCATAAACATGATATTTCTTTTTTACATTCCAACAGCAAATGATATTTTAATAATATGCATAAAAATTTAAAACCTAGGGCACATTTAGTTGTATCAAAAAATCCATTGGAGATCACAATATGATATTTCTTGAGGTCTAGAGCTTGAAACAATATTTTTTCGGCTGCTCTGCCTTGATGGGCGGGTATAACCTCTGGATAACCGGTTAAATGAGTCACCGCAGAATGAAATTTATCAAAACTAGCACTCCCAATATACACTTCATCCGCTTATTTTGAGAAGAAAATAATCAAGAAGATTATATTAAGTAGAAGGGTAAATAAAAAATTATCCGAAATATTAGAATAAATATCTTTTGATTTATGGGAATATATTCACAGAATAAATATTATATTTTACAAGTTATTTTCTAAAAAATTAAACATTGAAAATTATATGATTTGGTTGTGTGTTTTCATTTTAATAATGCATTCATATTGTCAATAAATCGTTTTTCATAGGTTGCCTTTCAAAACTTTCAAAAGCAACGAAACTTTAAGGGAACACGAACTTTAAGGGAACTTAATTATAAAGTTTTAGAAATTTTCATGTTTTGGTCATATTTTTATTTTTCTATTAAAAAGACTTAATTTCGTGTCTTTTTGATAAAGTAAAGTTTTCGGATTAAATTTTTTGATATTTTGGACACAGTCTAATATAAATATTTAAACGTAGTATTATTGTATATTTCTTTATATAATTATAAACTTTTCATATATTTTCCAACAGATCTTTTTAACAATTTTTGTTTTTAATCAAGAATGATTGTAGAGAACTATAAAGATACTGTAACCTTCTAATGTAGCTATTCGGCTTTTCAATCGTAACAACTAAGTTCTAAGGTTAATGTTAAAAATTACATATGAATCTAATACCTTAAGAAATTAGCAGGCGCTTTCAATCTAAAATATTAAGTTCTGACTCTTAATTTTAGATTGTATTAGACCTTTGAAATAGTAAATAACCTATTATAAACAAATATTTATCAGCTTATTATAATTTAATGTATTTTCTTAATGTTCTATTACCTTTAATCATTCCTGACAATTGATTAGTGCTCATGGCAGATATGCCTGAATCGGTCAATAAATCAATTATCACATCTTCAGATTTGAGCAAGAATGGATTGTAGTAAGCCTTTTTTAGGGCTTCCATTCGGTATTCTTTGGTATTTAGTTTGATGGATTCGACGGCTCTTATCTTGAAAGGTTCAAATGAAATGGAAGTTTCATTACCAGAATTAGCACTCCAAGGCATTTTGAATGCGTTTTCTATTGATGAAAGACCAAATTTGTATTCTTAATTTGAATGGAAAAAATGGTATAGAATAAATTTACTTATTATAAGAGTTTATATTAATATATAAATAAGATCAAAACATTATTTCAAAGGAAAAGATCTTAAACAAATATGATCTCTAAAATTGATATGTCATATAATTTAAGAATTTACGTAAACAATTTTACAAAATAATTATCCGACACAATACTATAATAATTTTCTTTGAATGATATTTTTATGAATTAATTCTTCAATATAATAAAAGCTTGGCATAAAACATATTTATTATATTGCCAAATGTTGATTTGTAAACCAGAGCCTGCAAAGTAATGAAGACCCGATAGAAGAAATAATCAGGGATTTATCCCGAACCCGGTGAACCCTCTATTGGTGAACCAGAATAAGAAATAAAATCTGTTCAGGTTTAATAATTTTAATATATTTTAATTAATTATTTAAATTTCTTTAAAATTCTTAAAGGATTTAGTTTTCTTATATTTCCTATAATTGAAATTAAAAGCCAGCTATATTAAATTTTTTTTTTACAAAATTAAATATCCGTATTCAGGAATTTATCTTGGAGGAATAAAGGATTATAGATTTGTATTAGTAACGATTAAGCCAAAATTTCTTCTATATGAACCCTTTCTCTACTCTAATAGTATTAGAAGGATTATTTAATTCAACATAAAATTAAGAGCATTGGGTTAGATATTGTAATATTTTTATGAAGAATAGTTAGTTGTCTCTCAATCGAGTGTGGGCGATAAAAATATTGAGAAACGTTTTTATATAATGAAGCATTAAATAAAGCCCTGTTTGCAGGGGAGAGAGGCTCAAAACTTCTCATTGTAATAATTTAAGGAAGTTCTTAAATTAATATTTAGGAATTAAATTTACAATAACTTTTTTTTTAAATTGGCAGCGGCCCAGAAGAATTTTTTTTAAATTTTAAACCGGGTTCAATCATATTTATATTCAGGCCAAGCTAATTGGACAACTGCCCACCTTATCTCGGGCAGTTTTTCTTTTCTTTTCGTAAATATAAAAAGAAGCATCTAGAAAGCTATCTTTTATAAATTATTTTTATTTTCGATTTAATTTTTTTTAAATATAATTTTAGAATTGATTTCTTTTTTTGCTTACTATTACATTTTTTAAAATTTTATTTGTCACTTTCTGCAACCTGAACATGCTACCTTATGCCTAATTAAATTTTGTTCTGAATTTTTTTTTTGTGAAAAAAGAGATTACCTTTTTAAAAAAATTATTTCTATGTTATTACAATTCTTTAGATATTTAATTTTTTTTAACTTATAGATAGCGCACTCACAAGGTCTTCATGAACCTTTAAAATTAAAATTTTAGTGAGTTTATATAAATTTGAATTCTTTAGTTTATTTTTAAGTTAAAATCATAAATTTATGATATATATAGACTATCATAAAGGCAATATATAGGGCAAATAAATATTCGATTTGAAAGCTTTTTAATTTTTCCTTATTTAAGCATGTTCTCTGTTATTGCGAATAGGGTTTAGAATTGTATACTAATATAAATCAAGAAATATTTAAATTTAAAATAATTATAAATATTATTTATAATTTACTAAACATGAATAATATAAATATAAAAGCTATAAATGTTATTAAAATATGTACATCTAGTTTTAAAATAGTTGCAAATTTTAAAATATTTCATATAATTTTATTATCACATTATAAATAGATTTTAAATAAGCGAATATAATACGGTTAAAAAATAATAAACCGGTATCTAAATCACAATAAATATAAAATTAAACATTTTATAATGATTTTAGTCAAAATATCCGTCATATGAAAATTTAATATTCTTTGCGATTCGGCCAATTTTTTAATAATTTTTTGTGTTGGGGATTAGATCTCGATAAAAGTTAATATATTCAATAAATTTTAAGATGTCATACTTTTGATATAGGTTTTTATTCTCTGTAGAGAAATTCCTTCTATATCATCTCTTGGCCTTCTAAGTTATAATATATAATAATATTAGCGATTCTCATAACTTCAGCTGCTATTTTTTTGAAAAATATTGCATAAAATTGTTGTGTAATAAATAACTTAATACATTCCAATGAAAAAAAATCGGCAGTCTTATTAAAACTAATAATATATCAGCTTCAGATGAAATATGTATTTTAGGTGATTCTGATTTGCAGTTTTTTTTTTCCTGTAGCACAAGAAGTCACGGAAATAATTATATTCAGTAAATTCTTTCTATTTGCACATCTGAACATTTAATACATTCTAGAAATTTTCTAATCAATGTATTAGTATAGTAGAGATAAATTAAATAGAATTTATTTTGGTTGATAATATTTCTTATATCTATCAATGTCTAAAGTTAAAAATATGTATGAAAATATACTTAAATTTCCTGAGGTAAAATATGAAAATACAAGAGATATATATTTAAATTATTTAACTTTTTACTAATATTTAGAATAGAATATAACCTATTTGAAATAGAGTAATTTTCAATTCACAATTCAGGAAGCCCTTATATATTTTAATTTTTGCCCTAAGGTGGGGTTTACTCCTCCTCTCCCTTCCTGCTGATTACGCGCCTGAGCCCTTTTATATTTTTTCAAAAATTTTTGCTAAACTCTCCGCTGGCTACGCACCTGAATCACACGAACGTCCTTCATCAATATAGTTAATTTAAAAGGTCGCTTTACATGTTTTAATAACTTTTGGATTTGTATTATTTATTTTAAATAATGTTTATAATATTTATAAATTAATTATAGGTACATTATTAAAAAAAGATCTAGGCCTGTAAAGGTCTTACCAGAATTTAGGCCTAACCCACCCTACCCGTTAAGGCTTTATGGGAAGTCACCCGTCCCTAAAATTTTGTTAATACTAATTTTCCGGCCATAAAATTTTAAATATCTATATAATATCTATGATTATATCTGTATAGATAGTGAATGTGTAATTGTATCATATCATAAATAATTTAATTTTTTCAGCTCTTACAATACAAAGAAATAACTATATTGTCAACTATTTTTAAATAGTATTAATCAAAATGTTAGCTTGAAATTCCAAAAATATATTAAAGTTTAATTCCTGCGCTGGCATATTAAAATTTTAAGAAAAATCAGAAATTTACTCGGCCTTTAATAATTTTTTAGCCGGTTTCACTTATTTATTTTAATTTTCCAGCCCCTGTAATGGCTTCAAACGAAATCTTTTTCTTTTATTTATTAGTTTTTGTATATATTTTACAGCCGATCTAAGGGGATGGGGAACGCATAATCATTGAAGGGGGACACAGGCGTAGCCAGGGGGGGGCAAGGGGAAATTCCCCCCCTTCAGAAATTTATCACTTTTTGTGAATATCATTTTTAGCTAATAAAAAATATCTACCTTAGTCCTCCCCCCACTCCCTGACCCTTAAAAATGTATGCATATATCTTAAACAATAATTTGAAAGAAAAATGGTAAAAGTTGATATTTTTTTTTTACTAAACTATTCATCATAATTTATATATTTTTGGAAAAATAAATTTATAAATATATAAAATGAACCAAAAATGTTTTTTAATAAATGGAATATAAGCCAAAGATAAGTCTTAAGACAAAAGTGAAATGCATTATAATTATTAATAATAGATCCATAAAATTACTAAATAATATAATTTTTTATAAAGTGAGTAATTTTAATTTATTTATCTTAATAAAAGTAAAATATAAATATAAAACTATTGATAAAATTAAATCATAAATTAAATAAAAATATTAAAGCACAATCAAAATATTAAAGCACAATCAAACAATGGAATATTATATGTCCTAGATTTACAGTATATCTAATTTTATCAATTATCATATGACAATCAAGTAATTTTTACCAATATAGCGAATTATATATATTAGAAATCTATAAAATATTGATAAGGACATCAGAAAACATCTTTTAAAGATATTGTGGGGGGAATAATATGAAGAAATTTTAATATCATTTTTTCTTAAATAAAATAGATGGCGTTAAATAATTGAATCAAATTGTTGCTATATTTATTATCAAGAGCATTGATTAGTAAAATTTGGAGGAATATCAACTATATGTCTACTTACTTTTTATAAATAATTTTTTATAATTGTTTTGAATAAAGTATTACCATGTTTTTATATTAATGTATATACAAGTAATTTTTTATATTTTATATAAACTAATAAAAATATATTTCATATTTGTTCCAGGCTTATTTTTTTTATTAAAATTTGTAAAAATATTTTATGACTATATATAGACTAATAAACCCGGCCAAAGGCCGGGCAAAAGCGGGCCGAAGGCCCGCCAAAGGGGGTCTGAGGGCGAAGGCCCTACTAATTTTTCAATCCCCCCCCCCCTAAGAAAATCCTGGCTAGGCCTATGAAGGGGGAGTAGAATTGTAAAGATACTATCTTCATTAGAATAAATGAGAAGTGGCAGGGGTGGAACGTTTAATGAATGGAAAAGGAGAAATTTTAGATTTCCTTTTTTTTGCATCTATTTGCAAATTTTAAATTTTATTTCGATTTCCTTATTTGTAATTAGGAAGAGGAGAGTTTAATGTCCTCACAGTCTTCAGGAGTTTAACATATCTGTAATACGCAAGTTAATAGTGAGCCTTCTCCTAGCATTACCACCCCATTTTCTACTAAATCAAAATTATTAAAAAAAAATGAAACAAAATTAGTAAAACAAGAATCAAAATTCCCTTCCCAGTCCCATCCCCCTCTCCAACTTTAATGAAAACTTTGCATCAATCATCTTAATCTCCCTTTCCTTTGGTACATAGTCGCTGGCCTTTACAATCTCAAGGGGCTCAAAAAATATTTTTTAATTATTTTCAAAATTACCTTTTTTTTAGTAATAACAAATCAAAATTTTGACAGAACTCTTCATATTTTTTAGGGGGTCTGAGCCCCTGAGTGCCTACTCCCCCTACTCCCAAATGACGCTACTGTTTTAGTTGAAGTTTAAGGTCTAACTTTAAAGTCTATAGGTGCTTAAGTTAAGTATTGTTTTATAAAAATATTGGCTTACATTCTCTTATTTATACCTAAATTTATTTAATCTTAACAATTCTAGATGTGATATTTAGTTTAAGTTAAATTAATTTATATTTCAATATTTCCATATTAGATTTGTTTTGGTTTAAGGTTCGTTGGAAAATTAATTAATTCATTCATATGCTTTGATGTTTTTTCAAAATTTAATGCTAAAATCTTCAATTGATTTTATTACAATCAGTTATATAATTTACTAGTATACCTATAAAATATTTTTTTAGGTAAAAGATATGCCGGTAGACCCAATTGGCTTCCAGGACTATTGCATTATTTAAAGAAAAATGAACGTAAACAAGGCCCATATAAGTTAATACCTAGATATGCATTATATAATTGGTATGTAATTTTATGAAATAATATATAAATATTTAAAAATTAGGGATTTTTCTTCAGAATTATATGCCTTTTCTAAGAGAATAGGTCAACCTATTAATAGTGATCTATTAATGAAAACATTTATAAATCCTTCATTTAATATCCTAGAAAATGATAAAATCTTAGAAAAATCCAAAATACCAAAAGATTTTTTTTATAAAATTGATGATCACTTATTATTACAAAAGAATGGTATTATTTATATTATTAAAAAATATATTAAATTTTAGGGGAAATTTTTTTAAAAAAGATTATATTGAGATATTTAAGATATAGTTTTCCAAGATGCCCAGAAGAGATGATTATGTAATTATACTCTATTAGCCAAAATATATATATTTTTTTTAGAGATATACAACAATATATTCTCTCAGATGAAAATCTAGCAATGATCTCATTGTCTTTAGGAATGAAAGACCTTATACTATCATCTGTAAGAATGTGTATCTGATAAATTTTATATATTTATAAAGACATATCCCCCTAATCCAATTATACTTACTCAAACATTTAATGCTTTGATTGGATCAATGATTGAAAGTGTTTCAATTACCAATAATCTGTTATTAGAGGATTCATCAAAGTTACCGCAAAATACTAAAGTAGTTAAATTTTATTTTAACTGTTATATAATAAATCAAGGGCTCTTCACTCCAGTTATCATTGCCAAATAATGTTAGTAATATAGAATCGACCATTCGATTTATTTTGGATTTTGTTTGTACACAATTAATAACTTTAGATCCTTTTGAGTTATGGAATTTTCAAAATTCATTTTATTTATTAAAAAGTATAATCGCCAAAAGTTGTCAAGAAAATTGTTCTAATAAACCCCCTGAAATTGAAGCAAGGTAAAATTTTGCTTATACAGCATTTTATTGATTATAGTATAATATAAACAATATAGATTGTTTAACATAGAAAAGAAATATAATATTAAAAAAAATTTTTTTAAAGGTTATTGAGGAGCTCAGGTGTTAACACAATATTCCCAGTGTATATTATAGGAATCTATTTTGATAAAAAATATTTGGCACAAGGTAATAAAATAAAATTATTATACAAACTCATTTCTTTAACCTATTTTTTTTATTATTCATTGAGATTGAAATCTATTAAGAATTTTAGAATATTTTTCATATCTACTACTTTCCTTACTTATTTATGTCTTTAAAAATCAATTTTTTAACCTTTAAAATATTTAAATTGAAACAATTTACTATGAATAAAATAAAGGAACTGGTGAAACAATTAAAACAGCCATTGATCAAGCGGCTAGACACGCTCTCAAAATTAGGTTTGGTCTAGAATACACCAACACAGGATGCTCTCTCACTTTCAAACATTCTCAAATAGTTCAAGAATTGATTGATTCTCCCATCAATGAACTCAAATCGCATTTCAAACCCAACATTTTGGTTTATGATATGATGAACTATTTTGTAGATATTAATGATACAGAAGTTGAAACCAAAAATGTTATTACTGGCACCCATGATGATGTTTTATATCACAGAGTTTTGAATTAGATTTGAATATTGAATTATTAATATTAACCTTTTTTAGTCACATAATTTCCCTTTTCAAAAAGGTGACCTAATAACATGCTATCTAGAATTTTAAAAATATTGTGGTTGAAAAGGGACACTATGTAACTAAAAAATCTATAAATTTGTAAAATTTAAATCCAGTCAAAAAAACTTTATGCAATATATGTTAAGTCTAACTCGGACTCCTTATTTATACTCAATGAGGGCCAATTCAGAAATTTAATTTAAAAAAGCATTTTAAATAATCTTAGAAAAAAATTATTCTTATCAGAATTTATAGGTTCAATTACAATTTCACATGGTGTTTCTTTATCAATATTTTAAATTATATTGAAAGTATAATTTTATCGAAATCTTTATGTGACAGGGAGTATAAAGGCCTAATTTAGGCTAAAAAATTCCTTATGATCTGGGTTAGAATAGTAGCGCTGTTTTCATTTAACTAATTAGAGCGATGTCAAGATGGGCAGTTGGATGTAAGAAAAATTTCTGCAAGAACTTTATGATGGGTTTTATCACAATTTCACATGGTGTTTGCTTATCAATATTTTAAATTATATTTTAAGTATAATCTTATCTAGGTCTTTATTTGACTGGGAATAGAAATGGCTAAATGAAAAGGTTTCCTATGATCTGGGATAGAATTATAACGCTGTTTTTTCAACACATATAACAAATTAGCGTAATGTCAATATGGGCAGCTGGGTGTAAAAATAATCTTTATAATAACTTTATCACAATATCACCGGGTGTTTGTTTATCAATATTTTAAATTATATTGTAAGTGTGATCTTATCAAGATCCCTTTGTGGCGGGAAGTAGAAATGGCTATTTGACTGTAAAAGGTTCCCTACGATCTGGAATAGAATAATAATGCTGTTTTTCAACATATTTAACCAATTAGGACGATATCAATATGGGCAGCTGGATTTAAAAAAATATTGCTGCAAAATCTTTTCGATCAGTGGGTTCCCTCACTTACCTATAGATTATAACTGCGAAAGGAAGATATTAGCATAGAAACAATTTATATTAAAACTCGGAATGCTGGTTGGAACTATAATAGGAAGGTGAACGATATGTTGAAGATGCTGAAATGAAAGGTTGACTTGTTCACGCAGGAGAAAAGATAAAAATGAAATTGTGCAGGAATGAAAAGTTTTTCTGAAGAGAGCATAAATGGGAAGGCTGATGTTGGTGTAGCTGAGATTTTGTTTGACAAGGTCGTAGCATATACTTAGAACAAAGTATTTAGGGTAAAAACAAATATTAATAAACGACTTATAGAAACAAGCGTTTTCAAAGTGTAGCTGAGATGGGAGCACGTCTTGGTTAGTCAAGAGGCTTATTCACTTCGTCTCCAAGCTGTAAAGACACCTTGTTTTATTACATAATCGAACCATAGCACATGAGGGGTTAAGATATTTAAGTTTATAAAACCATTCTTTCTATTAAATAAATATCTTTTTCAAAGATCATCTATTTTATAATTTTCTGGGATCAAATTCTTCCTAGATACCACGAGTCAGTCTACTTGGAACCTAATTCATAAAGGTTTCCTTTCTGGACATTTTTTTTATAAAAATGGTTTTTGATTTCGATTCTTAATTTGACTCGTTCTGAGTGTCTCCAAGCTCTTTTGTGATAAATAAATGGTTGAAAGAAATACCAAGCATTTTACAATATATATGGCATAATAAATTACTTGCTTTGGGAGATATTGAGCAACAGCAGTGCTATTAAAACCAAAGGGGGATATCAAACCAATCTGTATAGTTGGAGCAGTGTTGTTAAACGCTACTTTTAAAAGTAGCGCGCTACCGCTATCGTTTTCAAATGAGTAACGCGCTATTAGCTATTTTTTACGCCATTTTGATTTTTTTTAAAATATTTTTTACGCAACTTTATTTCCACAAATAAAATATTGGTATAAAAACATGACTATAATTTGTTACATATATATATATAATTTATTTATTATTGCCCTTTAATAATAACATTTCGGTACTGTTATCCCCAGTCTAGAGCGACGATCAGAAAGTATAAGCTTTGCCATACTAAATAATCGTTCAACACTAACGCAATGCAGTATTAAATTTAATAAACACACTTTTTATATGAAAAAAATTATCAAAAATGAGTATTTTTAGATTTAAAAAAGCATCTAGAGGTTCAATAATATTATTATTTATTTCAAAAAAATCGTCTATGGAAGGCCGCGGTTTCGATCTTGCTATAGTATTAGTATCGTGGTTAGGCATTGCATTTTTTAACGTTACCATCAGCCTATCAAGTTGCCCTTTAGATTCAGTTTTAGATTTTTTGGATCAATCCAATGTGTGGTCACTCCTAAATAAGCTCTAAAAATATGAATATTATATTATAAATCAGAAAATAAACATTTTTACCTTTTATTGTGCGTACAGCAATCTGATGTTGTACAGCTGTAGGAGACATCTGATAGATTTAATATTAAAGATTCTTTCTTTCTATAAAGCTATCCAAAATTCTTGCCATCAATGTCTGCCAGCAAAATATCTTGGTGCGTGGAGAAAAAATGTTTATCATCTTTATAAAAAAAACATTATTCATCAAGGATAATGGTTGAACAGTATCTATTATAAAGTTCATTATGACTTTATCAGCCAATTTTTGAGATACACCTGGTGTTGATGAATATAAATTGCTTAATTTTGTTTGAATTAAATTTGATTTTATCTCCTTCCATTACCCCAAAACTTTTGAGATATTTTTTAATCTCTTTATAATTTGAGGTGTGAACAGTCAAAAATTATAACAGTAATATTTAGAATAAAAAATATGTAGGAGATAGTACATAAAAATGATTGAAATAACTATTTTAAAATGTTTTAAATAATTTAGATAAAATTGAATATATAAAAAAAATGATTGGTCTTTGATTTAAATAGGTCCATGAAGTTGTAAGAACGATGTAAGGATCAATTAACAAAACCTATGCCATTATTTAGAGTCTTGATTGATCCTAATTGATCTTCAAACCAGACATCAGCAGAATTAAAGGTTATTGAGTTATAAGCAAAATAATGAAAGTGCGAAGATTTGCAGCTGTAAGAATGATTTGAGGATCAATTACCGAAACTTATATCATTGTATAGCCCGTTAATTGATCTTATATCCGAAAAGCAGCGGAATAAACCGTTACTGAGTTATGAGCAAATAAAGAAAGTGTTGGCACTTTGCCAAAACCGAAAATGTAAAAGATCACGATCTGAAACTTGGCAATTATTTAGGCTTTAATTTGTGCGTTAATAATATCCAAACCGGATATCGATATCACTAACCGCAACTGAGTTATGACCTGTTTTTATAGCGTGAAGTTGTAAGAATTTTTTTAAAAAGTGAGGATCAATTACCAAAATATATGCCAAAGTGTGGTGCCTTAATTGATCCTCCAGAATCTTTAAACCGCATATCAACAGAATGAACCGCTCGTGAGTTATAAGCAAAATAGAAAGGTTTTGGTACCTTGCCAAAATTAAAAATTTGAGCAATCATTTTTTTAGTTATAGCCAATATTTAGTACCTTAATTGATCCTCCATATTCTTTAAACGGAATGTCAAAAAAATTAAAGGCTATTGAGTTATAAGCAAAATAATGAAAGTGCGAAGATTTGCTAAGAATGATTTGAGGATCAATTACCGAAACTTATATCATTGTATAGCCCGTTAATTGATCCTAATTGATCTTCTATCCGGAAAGCAGCGGAATGAACCAAGTCGAGCCCCCTGAGATTGTTAAGACTAACGACGTTCCTGGAACGACGTTCTTTTTATTTTTGACAAATTTTTAAAGTTCACGCTTTCCCTTTTTTGATGAACACGTTACTTTACAATGTTAGAAAATATTATTTTCATTCATTTGACATAAAAAATGTTAATTTAAAATTGAATTTTTTAATAATACTAGTAGAAAGCCCGTCAAAAATGACGGGGAATGAGATTTTTATTTATTTTTTTACGATAGATGTCATGCCAGATCCAAGCTCACAATATTAGGAATCATATAATTATTAAAAAGTTTATCCAGCCCAGCTCAACCCTTAATAATTTGTAAAAAAATATTCCCATGTCAGGTGCATAATATAAATTTTGAGGTTCCAAGCCCTGTCGTATCCAATATAATTTTGAAAATTTTTTTCCACCTCGGAGATAGTTAAATTTTTAATTGACTTATCATCATATGAAGGGGAATTATGTTTAAGATATAAAAAAAACATGTGAATTCCATATTAAGGGAAACTGGGAAGGCCTGGGCAAACCACTTATTAGAGAATCATGACAAATATAATAAAAATAACCGACTCTTATACTTTTTGGTAATATGATCAGTTATAATTATATATAAAAAATAAATTGTTGTTTATTATATAGGGTTATTTTAACTTTTAGGATAAATTTAATGTATGTCTTGCATTTCCCAAATTATTTGTCTATATTTTATGTTAAGTAAAAAAAAATTCTATCTATTTAAATAACAAAAATGCCATTAAACACGAATGAAACTTATATGCAAATTATATAAATATATTTTTTAAGTAAATATTTTTTATTGATATAAATTTAGGCTAATTTTTTTAAAAAATAATGAGGAATAATTATTATGTTGTGTATTTGATAAAATTAAGAGTAAATCCTTTTTGACATTTTTATTTTTGATGGGAAAAGCGACAAAATAAATCTGGAAGGTTGTCTGGAAAGGAAATAATTAATGTACAATTTCATATCATTTAGGGTTGTAGATGAAAGTAATGACGGATTATCAAAGCAGTGTACAAACACAATACGTCCTGATAAACATGAGTCATATGCCTATGCCTTGGGATACTGGTAAAAGAAGAACGCAAAATGATATTTCTGTCAATGTCAGCATTGGTAGCCCCCTCTAAAATAGAATCATGAACGACAATGTTAACTCAACCATAAAAAGGTAGTAAGAATTGTTATATAGGCCACTACAGAACTACTGCATATTTTTCCATTAATAAAGTTGAAGAAAATGGCCGTACTGCACATTCAAGTTTGAACATTCCTCTAAATAATCATGAAAGTTTCTCAGAGAATCGGATAAAGTAATATTTATAATAACACCTAGTGAAGTGAATGATAGTACGGAATTGAATGCTTATATTTGTTAAAAAATAGGCAGAGGTGGCATAGGGATTGTGGTAGTGGTGATAGAAATATCATTTGGAGGCAACTGGATGAAAATAAAATAAACATATAAATATAAAACATAAAATAAAAATAAATAAATAAACTTCCAGAGGAGTTAATTTCAAGCGTAGTTTTTTATTATTTTAGCTACCAGTAACTCTAGAACGTGAAAGGCGTTTGTTTATTCGTCAATATTTTCTTTGCTTATCTTTAATAGATTCATCATGTTTTGTAGCAATGTGAGGGATTAAGGTTGGGTTAGCCTAGACAAATAAAGAAATCAGGCAAAAATATAAATAAACATTATTATTGAAATAAAACGAACATTAAAATTCTGTAAACCAGTAGATGGGTCAATATTAGTTGCATATATCTAGTAGTTGGAGGGATATCATCAAAAAAAAATTTTTTTGGGGGGGGGGGAGGAGAGGGACTTATCAAGCCTATTATGCTATTCTAAAGGTTTGCATTTGTGCATTATTAATGGCTGATATATCAATATTTGAATAAGATGGGGATAGTTTTATAAAGTAAAAATAAAATAATTCTCAAGTAAAATCTATAAGGTGGAAATAAAATAAAATATACCATTCGGAGAGATCAAATGGCAAATTTAAAAAAAAATAATAGGATCCTTGTAAATAAGTATAGAATAATTTAAATAATATATAAATACCGTAATATGTATTATAAATATAAAATCATAAAAATAGAAAACCCCGTTTAGTATTTTTTATTGAAAGAATAAAAAGGAGTATTGTTAAAAAAGGTAGGAACCTTTAAATATATAATTTTAATTGAATAAAAATAAATATTGTAATATATAATGATTTTTTAGAATAGATATAAAATCATATATAAAAATAATAATAATAAAAATAATATACTTGAGCATTATACAAATTAATCAGCAGGAATAATAGAGAAATGGTGGATCCGACAAAATGGTTAGCTTTTAAAAAAGTAGGATCCTTAAAAATTGTTAAATTAATTTAGTTAAATTTTAAAAATGTACTTTGTATAATTTTTAGTTAGACAAAATATTCATCAGAGATAAAAGGGTATATTGTGCGACCCAAGAAAATGGATGGCCTTAAAAATACGTAGGATGCTTTGAACTGATGAGGAGTCAATATACCACCTATCATTAAATGAGGTTAAGACAGGGCTTGAAAAAATATAAATGCAATGAACCTGAAGAGGAGTTAATATTAAGTTCAACTCCCTAGAAATGTGGGAACATCATCAGAAGTTAAAATAAATGTATTCTATAATATAAAAGAGTATAAAAAAACATTTATGCATTTTTAATATATATATAGGCTAACTTTATTTTGCGTTGTTAGTAGATTTTGTAGGGCCTCACGATCCCTGGAGCGTTTCTTTTTTTGATTGACGCCATCTTTTTCTTTTATTAATGACGGATAAATCACCACCTGTACAATCATTAAGTGAGGTTAGGACATGGCTTGTTATCTAAAATAAAAACAAAAGTAAAATTAAAAAAAATATTAATGTATTAAACCTGAAGAGGAGTCAATATTAGGTTAACCTCTCTAGAAATAGTGGGAATATCATCCACCTGAAGCTAAAATAGATGTATTGTAAAATAAAAAATATAAATATTTTTAGTATATATAGATGAATAACTTTATTTTGCATTTGGTAGATTTTATTGGGCTTCACTTCATATGACCTAGTATAATTTTTTGCTTGAATATGAGTTGAATTAAGAATTGAATGATATTTATTTTTTGATAAGCCCAGCCTTCGGCTGGAGTGTGCAGCCTGAGGTAGGGAAATAAGAGAAGATTAAATGGAAACAAAATAAATTAAAGGGAAAGATAAAGAAAATTAAAAAGTGAAGATAGGAAAGTGAAATGATGAGAAAGAGAAAGATAATAAAAGAAATTAAAAGGGAAAGAAAGAAAAGAGAATTTTAGTATTTTTTAAATTTTGATTTTTCCCATATTATTTGAGACTGTTGTTAAAATAATGAATGTTAGTGATATCTTTAGTAGAGATACATATATTGTCGGCATAGCATAGTCAGTCTACATTTTGTATGTTACTGAAAACTATTCTTTGAGTTAAAATATATATCTTTATAAAAATATTAAGATAAGACTAACATTTAACATTAAAAAATCCCAATCTAGGTTCAAGCCTACAATATCTGGAAAAAATATCCAAGCATCCAAGATCTTAATAATTTGAAAAATTTTCTCAAGCCCACCTCAATCCCTAATAATTTTTTGAAACCAAGCCCAGAGATATTATGTTTATAATTAATGATATGTAAATCTCTGATTTACCAATTAGTCTACGGGTAAAATATATTACTTTATAAAAATAATAACATAAGACTAACATTTAACATTAAAAAATCCCAATATAGGTTCAAGCCTACAATATTTGGAAAAAATTTCCAAGCATCCAAGATTTTAATAATTTAAAAAGATTTTCTCAAGCCCATTTCAATCCCTAATAATTTTTGAAAACCAAGCCAATATTAATTTTGAGAAATATTTTTTAAGCCCAGTCCAACCCATAATAATTTTTAAAAAATTTTCCCAAGCCTAGAGTTATTAAATTTATTGAATTAACTCAGTTATGAATTTCTATATAAAATATTAATAATTTGTAATATTTAGTAAATAATGTATTACTTTGACAATTGGTTTTAATATGGCCTCCTGCAGTTGCACTAATTTTGAAAAAAATCATGTGAATTAGTAATAAGGGAAACTGAGAAAGCCTGAACAAAGCACTTATTAGAGAATCATGACAAAATAAGGTCTGCCCTAATATTATTTATGTTTTTTTTACATTTTAAACTAATTGGTAAATCAGATATTTATCCTTCACTTCATGTGATGATAAATCAATTAAAAATTTAACTATCTCCGAGGTGGGAATAAATTTTCAAAATTATATTGGATACGACTGGGCTTAGAACCTCAAAATTTATATTAGCTTGCACCTGACATGGGAATATCTTTTACAAATTATTAAGGGTTGAGCTGGGCTGGATAAACTTTTTAATAATTATATGCTTCCTAATATTGTGAGCTTGGACCTGGTATGACACTATCGTAAAAAATGAATAAAAATCTCATTCCCCGTCATTTTTGATGGGCTTTCTTAATAATTTGTAATATTTAGTAACTTTATAAACTCTTACAAGTTAGCTTAGATATAACAAAAATGCCTTTTACTCTCAATTATATAACATTGACCATTAACGACGATCCATATTTAACATAACCCATTTATTCATAATTATCTTTATCCATAATTATACAACAACAATCTATATCTTAAAAAAATAATATAATATAATAAATCATAATTATCTAATTCTTCATTTCCCAAAGGTACAGCTGACATCTTATCCAATATCTTCCAATCTCCAACTAGGGGTTTTTCCTAACAATGAAACACACCCCGTGATCCTCATCTCTTCTTCTTTCCCCAAGGAAAACTTAATTCCCCTGTCTGAAAATAACTGACATTTTATGCATTATATTAAATTTATTTCTTCTTTTTCAACAATTACAACACGCCCACCCTTCACAAGCCCAGCGTTCCTCTCTCTGTGGTGGTGTTGTATCCCCTCTCTCTGTGATGGTGTTGTATCGAATCACCTCTTTGAATTGTATCGAATCACCCCTTTGAATTGTATCGAACACCTTTTTGAATTGTATCGAGACGCCTTGAATTGTATCGAATCATCTCTTTGAATTGTATCGAATTACCCCCTTGAATTGTATCGAACACCCTTTTGAATTGTATCGAGACGCCTTGAAGACGTTCAGGGAATTTATCGAATCGTCTTCCCTTATGATGATTTATAATATAATATCGCCGATACCTTTCTATATATAATCGCGAAAACACATATTATCGATAATGACATGTTCATTGGGTTATCTGCATTTATAATCTATGCAACATTAATATGGACAATGTAATATTAGCAAAACATAATAATTCATTCATTTTAAGACATTTGGGAAATATGAGCTATAATACACATTATTTGGGTATGATTCATGGTAATTAAGAAATAATGATTTTACATATAATAATGTAATGTGAAAACATGGTCTATGTGTGAAAAGCAATTTCAACACATGTAATTTTCCTTCTGTCATGTGAAAAAAACAAAGCTACGTCTTTCTAAATATCTCCTAAAATTAATATAAAAATCCATCTTTATGTATTACAAATAATTGCGAAACTTTGCCAAACAGATTATAAATAAAATTACAATACATACATATACAAATACATTTAATATTTTATATGAAGGAACAAATATAATATGTAGAAAATACAATATTTTCCATCTAGGAATTACTCAGTATCCTAAGAAAAATAGACCATTTCTACCTAACTCTGTCATCACAATTAGCACAAATTTACAAAAATGTAGAATGCAAAGTAACAAAAATTGAGAATATAATGGGCTATATGGTATATACGTAAAGAATTTATAATGTACCTTCACAATATAAAATAATTTGAGTCTTTTCTTTTAAAAAAATAGTTCATAAATAAATAGTAAAATGTGATATGTTATAAAATTATTACAAAGATAAGAAAATGTATTATGCAGCATAAATTTACAAAAAAAAATTTACACTAACAAAAACTTTCTCCAGTATGCAAACTAAACAATATTCTCACCTCAAGGCATACCCATCAACACGGGCTGACCTTATCTGTAAAAATATTTTCCCTTCACATCATTGCATACCATAAAACAAATATAATAATTGCAAATATAACTTTTTATAAAATTTTATAATTTAAAAAAAAAATATATTAAATATAAAGATTTCATAATTTGGAAAAAAAAATATTATACCTCATCTAATATATCATATAACCTCCTATCCAATTTATATATATACTAAATGTAGACACTAAATCAAAATAACTATCCACCTCTAACATTGGATATTATTCGGACTTCCTCATACCTCAATTCTTTCAAATTATCATTCATAATTTAATATATCATATGTGTAATTTACATTACACCCTATTTCATAAAAATGGTTTATTACCTCAAAATAAACAAAATTAATTACTTCAAAATAAACAAAATTTAATATATCATATATATGTGTAATTCACATTACACCCTATTTCATAAAAATGGTTAATTACTTCAAAATAAACCACATTACCTCACCCTCAATATCCCTTAATAACATATCAACCTTAATTGAAATTAAATTACAGATACCATATATTACCATTAATTATTAATAAATTATCCCACACATGTCCATCCCTTTAAAAACCCAAAATGCATAATTGTAATACACTTTATTCCAAAAGTCCATTTCCATATATATTTTCCTAAATTTTAAATATTTAGCAATCCTTTCTGTCCTGCTGATCATGAGGTCTAGCTTCCTATGACGGAATACCTATAACACCGTTCAATGAGTTTTAAGGCATATCAAATAATAATCAAAATTGGATCTACCATATACATCTAGACATAAGATAATATATCAAATATTACTGTCTAAATTCCTGATCTTATTTTCATATTCTTGCCTAATACCCATTACCTACTTTCTATCGTGATCTTTGTAACCTAAATATATAAAAGTATAGAAATCCTTAAACTCACCCCTTCTTGTATAGTGGTTATTACATTGCCTTGTCAAAATTTATTATGTAATATGTATACAACAAAAATTTTGTTTTACTTTAAAACCGAATCAACCCACTCTTTCGCTCCTGGTCAGCTGGCAACACTCTTACAAGTTAGCTTAGATATAACAAAAATGCCTTTTACTCTCAATTATATAACATTGACCATTAACGACGATCCATATTTAACATAACCCATTTATTCATAATTATCTTTATCCATAATAAAACAACAACAATCTATATCTTAAAAAAATAATATAATATAATAAATCATAATTATCTATCTTCATTTCCCAAAGGTCCACAGCTGACATCTTATCCAATATCTCCCAATCTCCAACTAGGGGTTTTTCCTAACAATGAAATACACCCCGTGATCCTCATCTCTTCTTCTTTCCCCAAAGAAAACTTAATTCCCCTGTCAGAAAATAACTGACCTTTTATGCCTTATATTAAATTATTTCTTCTTTTTCAACAATTACAACATAAACATTGGTATAAAAGAGAATCATGACAAAATAAGGTCTGCCTTAATATTATTTTTTGTTTTTTTTTACATTTTAAACTAATTGGTAAATTAGATATTTACCCTTCAGGTGATGATAAAAAATTTAACTATCTCCGAGGTGGGAAAAAATTTCCAAAATTATATTGGATACGACTGGGCTTGGAACCTCAAAATTAATATTAGCTTGCACGGGAATATCTTTTACAAATTAATAAGGGTTGATCTGGGCTTGATAAACATTTTTATAATTATATGCTTCCTAATATTGTGAGATTGGACCTGGCATGAAACTATCGTAAAAAATGAATAAAAATCTCATTTCCTGTCATTTTTGATGGGCTTTCTTAATAATTTGTAATATTTAGTAAATAATTATTACTTTCCTATATATAAACATTGGTATAAACTCAAGACTTGATCAATGGACATGAGAATATCTTTTACAAATTATTAAGAGTTGAGCTGGGCTTGATAAACTTTTTTATAATTATATGCTTCCTAATATTGTGCCTCCTACAGTTGCAGTAATTTTGAAAAAAATTTCCCAAGCCTAGAGATATAAAACCTCCTACAGTTGCATAGAAAATTTAAGTTATTGGATCATCTGTTTGTAAATAAATAAATAAAATCAACAAATAAAAAATAAATAAATAAATACGTAACGATGACATGGCGTCACGATGACGTAGTGAGGACATCGGAAAATTATAATATAGATATATTTTAATCAGCTGTTTCCTTTATCACATTTGAATTTTTTAACCAGTCACTCTTTGTCCTATAGTATAGTTTATTAATCTGAATATGTTATTTATATTTATAGATTAGCTTAAGCTTGGATGTTGTTATTTGATCATCTGATTCTGAATTAAATAAAATAATTACTTTACAATAACATGATATATTCAACAAACTATTACTATCCTTACCAAATATTAAATGTGTCCAGTTTCAAAATCTTCAAGTTCTAATTTATACTTTCTTAATTTCTTAAGTTTTTATCAAGGGTTTTATATTTTAATAGTTGAACACAATTAGTATTATAAATGTATTATAATAGTTTTTTGTATTATAAATTATTAAGAAATTTCTTTTTCAATAAATAAAAATAATTTCTTATTCATCCATTTAATTTAATAAAAATTTTTTAAAAAATTTATTCATAAAGATTTGAACCAACGTGTTCCTTTTTTTTGAATATTGAACTGAACGCATTCGAATTTTGTCAATGAACGTTGAACGCGTTCGAGATTTTTAGAAATGTTTATAGCACTACTTTTTACAAAATCATGATTATTTATTCCTTTTAGTGCTTCTAAATTAAGCGTTTTGAGTTATATATAAAATAATATTATACAATTTGGTAAAAGTTATTTTGCATTTTTTAATATTTAAAAAACACAAAATAAACGAGTTTTTTAGGATTTTAGTTGTTATTATTCCATATATACCACTTTTTTTAAAAATATATTACCATATATTTGGTATAATATACCATTTAAGCATTACTACTTTTTATGATTATACTGGGGAATTGAATGGAAGCTTCACTTTTTAATATTTATTCACCACTTTAATAGTTAAAACGAGTTTGAGACACTGACTCCTTTATTATATTAATTTATAATTCACAAAGAATTCCAAAAAAATATACTTCAAACAAAAATAATATAATTTCTACTTTTTCACGCCTTATATATCTTATCTTGTACATTACTAAAATAAATGTAAATTTATTAATAATCTTCTAAAATTATAAAAATAAAGTATGTTAATCTTGACAAATAATAATGACTTGATATCAAATAAAAATAACTTTTAAATAAAAGAATGACTACGCGCATGATAATCAAAAAAAATATTTGTCCCCAAAAATATGGATGAAATGACAGAATTAATGATCTATAAAAAAAGAAATATACTGTGTTAAACCCATTTATTAATTTACTTTTTACATTTTTATTCTATATTATACTGTTGACTCCCCTGATACATGTAACAGATATATAATTTTAAAACTGGTAGACCTTTTTCGCTTTACTACCATAAAGCAAATTAGATTAATTATTATCTTAAAAAAAGGTGAGTATAATATTTATTCGTAAAGCAATTATATATATTGTGTCCCAAAACTGCTACTATTTTTTTTCCCAACATGTAAAAAATGGATTTATTATTATTTTTTTTAAATTTTAAACATCAACATTTAAAATTAATTTGAGTCAAATGTTATTTTTCTAAGCTGATGTATAAAATGTCCGCCATTAGTTCGAATACATTCTCTAAGGTCATTTCGCCATTCATTGATCACATGAGCAAGAATTCTTTGATCAAATCGATTCCATTCCTCCAAAAATCGTTGTTTGAGATGGTCAACGTCGCGCATGCGGGTTTGATAATCACGTTCTTGTAGGACGCTCCATGTCTTGTGTCGACAGGATTGAGATCAAGCCTATTGGTGGCTAAGGAGCTGGTGTTTCTCTGACTTGGTGAAATGGAGCACTGTCCTGCTGTAGTATGGAAAAGTCATTGCCCCACAATTTATTGATAGCAGGCAGTAAATTATCACCTAGTAAAACGATAACATTCATTATTAATTTTGATCACTGGATCGATAAATATGAGCTCTGTACAGCCAAGACTTTATACCCCAACTGAAACTATGACCGATTTAGAGAAATTTAAAGGAGTACGAATCAATAGATTGGATACAACTTATTTCTCATTGGACCCGTAAAATACCCCCTTATCATTTTGAAAATTTACTGGTGCAGCTACTGTAAAAAGCTTTTCACCCGTGAATTGCATGAAATAACTTTTGATGTATTTTCGTATAAGCTGTTTGATACGTACCAGGCGGATAATCTTATAATCAGGTCCTGGTATTGTTTGTTTTTTAAAAATTTCAGCTGCAGCGCTTTGTAAATCCGATACAATGAAGTTCACAAAATACCAATTCGATACTTGATGAATTGTTTTGTTGTGAGTACTAGGTCAGTTTTATTGACTCAATACGAGTGTTTGAACAGGACTAACATTTTCCACAGCACGTGTGCATTGTCAACCACCACTATACCTTTTTTATGTTGATCCGGTAGCAACAGTTTTTACAATCAATCGATTCAAGATTGCGATGCGATAAAGTCCTACTAGGAAATTCCTTCAAAAATCTATTGGTTGAGTAATCTTAATGTCTTAAAATTTTAATCACTAAAGTCATCTTTTCTGAAAATCATTTTGTTTTATTATCGTCGGCTTAAATGGAAATGATGTTATCATGACTTTGTATTTTTTATAGTAAGTAAGGAAGGTATACAATCTGCAAAAAATAATTTTTATCTTTTTATGCTGGAAAGTTTGAACTTTGTTTGTCCAACTTTGAATGTTAAATGTGCATAACTATGGAAATTTGTAAAATTTTATTGAATTACTATTGGAATTGACAGATTTATTTCAAAATAAAAAGAGTACAGTTCAATGGAATAAAACTATAAACTAACAATCTTTTTTAAAAAAAATAAAGTAATATATGTTGAATAAATCATGAGAATATATTTAAATATTAACGAGTTAGTTTTACATAAATAAATATTTAAATATTAATTTCAATATTGGTATTATTAATATTCCTCTCTCAAAAGATGTTCTTTGTAGTAATTCTTATCTATTTTCTCATTGTTTTCATTGCTGATGCTTGTATTAGTTTATAACTGTTGTGATTTTCTTATCGGTATCCAGTCCTTTTATTTGATCACTATCATCGTACTTTCTTATCGATTTTGTCTTATTTAATCATTATCATTTTATTTGGTTTATTAAGTTGATTCAGCAATTATCTTAGTACAAATTTATCGTGTTATGTGATCTTTGATTTTTATATTGATCTTGTTAGTGTTGTTAAACAGCTCGATTTGTATATATTTTAAAAAAAGGCTAACTCAATATTTTAGACAAAAAATATCGTCTAGGCATCGAGATTTCCTTAATAGAGGCTTAAACTTTTGTGTCATCTATGAACAAAATCTTAAAGCCTGCATAAAATATTTCTGGATAAAAAAAATGAGTTAGCCAACAACACAAGATCTTATGATCATTAGCCTTGATCTTGTTAGCTTATCGTTGGCATTAGTGTTGTTAAGGCCCAATTTTTAGAAACGGCCCGATTAAGATTTTAGCTAAAATAATATTATGTAAGCCTCAAGATTTGGTAAATAATGGTAAACCTTTCTGCCATCTATGAACCTCAAGGATTACAAAATATTAATTTAGCTAAGATCGACCCAAAGTTCACAGAGATGTCTCGCTTAATCATTATCATTATTCATTGTTATTATTATCATTGTCGAATTATTACAATCAATTGAAATAATTGAATTTAGAAAAAATTAATATATTGGTATAATTGAATTTAAAAATAAATTGATATATCCGAATATTGGTGAAAAAATAGAAATATTGAAAAATAAAATTTTAATATTTGGAATGATAAATCAAATGGATGATTTTAATATTTGCGTTTTAAATTTTAATTTCTTTTCATTATCTTACTCAATATAATATTTTATCATTTTATTTAAATATTTATTAAAATTATTCAAAAAATTTTTAAATTTAAATTATTTATAATTTTTTATTCTGGGATTCATGAGGAAAATCTAATCGAGTTTTGAATTTGAACCTTTTATTTCTCAGTTTAAATAGTGTGTTACCATATTCTTGATTAATTAATTTTTTTAACTCATAAGCATACCTTACATTACTCTTGTTTTATATTCTATTGATAAAGTTGATGTTGGTGTTAGCAATATTGTTCTATAATTGATTAAACTTATTTGCGAACGTTATTATTTTTTATCTTCCAACAAATCTAAACCCCTAATAAACAACCTACAAATAGCCTTAATACCACTGATATTAACGACATACAATTATTACGATCCAACGATAAATACGGAGGGCACGAATTGCTCGAAGCACTTTCAAGCCAAACCTTAGATAATCTCTTAACCAACAAACAACCGAGAGTTACTATAAGATTTAGACTTGGATGCTCACTTGCACAACCACACACATGCCACCAATTTAATTTACCCCTACATCCTAACGCCCAACATAGCCTTAACTGTACCCGTAGTCAAGGTTGTCATCTCCGTCATAAAGCAATCAATAAAATCATCCATTATGCATTTAATAAGGAAAAAATTCTCAACATCCTCGAACCAACTAACCTTTCATTACAGGATGGCCTCAGACCCGACGGTTTAACCTGTACCCCCTGGTCCAACACAAATCCCTTATTTGGGACACAACCTGCATCTCTTCTTTTCCTTTCTCAATTAATTCTAACCCTTACTACCGGGGAAAATAAAAAAATTTAATAAATATTCAAAACTCAATAATTTTATATTTCCGCCAATAGTCATATCAACTAACAGCAATTTTTCACAGTCAACATACCTTTTTTAAAAGAACAAACGAATACCGCGAATCTATATTTCTCATAAAAAAACTTCAACTTGAAACTTTTAAACATAATTATACCTGTTTTTTAGGAACACACTTACTAAATTAAACTCTTCTTAGAGCCTTGATACTTATATATATATTTATTTTTATTTAGTAATTAAATATATTTTTATAAATATTTAGTTATTATATTTTTAAATAGTAAAATTAATAAAGATAATTAAGACATTTTTACTAACTGGAATTTTAATTAAACAATTTTCTTTTTTATTAATTGTTTGTTTAATCACTTTCAATCTTCTACATAATTTGGTTGTTTTTAAAATTTGTAAAAGATTCTTTTATTATGGGTTTAGTGTTTAATTTATTATATTATTATCATGCTAAATTTTTATTATATTAATTTTTATTTCATTTATATTCTTGTTCTTTGTAATAAAAATTATGTGCCTCTTACTAAAGTAAATGTTCTTGATTAATATAAAAATAATAATGTTTATATCTATTATAATTGTTATAATATTCTCTTAAATTATTTTATCAAAAAGATTTTATGTTTGCAAAAGATATATTTTTAAGTTATTTCAAATAAATTTCAACTTTTTTAATAATAATTGAAAGTAAATTACATTTCATAAAATATAAATGTGGGCAAATATAAAAAAATAAGCTTCAACATATATATTAAATCAAATTTTTCATTAATTTTTAATTTTTAATTTATAAAAGTAAAATAAGAATATTTTCTAGATGACGTATTTTTCAAATATTTTAAATATAATTTTTTAGCGACTAAATTTTACAATATGTTTATTAATCAGATTAATAAATAACAAAAGTAATTTATTTTATTTGACACATAATTACAAATATGATTTTTAAAATACTACATAAGAAATACAGTAACGTTGTTATAATATAATTAACTGTTTTCATAACATAATTTGTTCGGCGACAAAGAAGATGAGAATATAATTTGGTAATATTATTGATATTGACGAAATATATCCGTTACTCTAAAAACATGGGAAATGGGCACTTGCAAATCGGGGAAAAATTGGAAATTAAAATTTATAAAAAATATTTTCATAATAAAAAAATTTATAAAGTGCAAATAGTAAGTACATAAATATATTATAAATATAATTAAAAAACTAATTTTAAAAAATGAAATACTAATAAAAATTAATTTTAAATACATTAATACCAAAAGAAAAAAAATTAAAAGGATAATTATTATCAATTACTACACTACGCGTAAAGAAATAATGCAAATTCGAAGAATTAGGAGCCAAAACTAATTTGGGAAATATTTCAATAAAAACAAGGTATAAATCCTGTTTTGTCTAAGAAAATTATACAAGATAATTTTTTTTCTTGATGGATGACCAAATTTATAATAAAAAATTTAATGATTTATATAACTATTGTAGTAGTGAAAATTTAAATATATTTTTGCCATATATCAAAAAAATAAATTTAAAAAAGTAATTTATAAACATTTTATGCCTTCTTAAAAAATAAAATGTTTATAGATTAATAACAACTGTAAATCTATGAGTAGTGTTGTTAAATGGCTCGTGAGCCGATTTTTAAAATGGCTAACTCAATATTTTAGCTAGAAAAAATATTGCCTAAGCCTCGATATTTCGAAAAAATATATTTAGACCTTAGTTCTTTCTATGAGTAAAATCTTCAGGCTTGCTTAATATTTTTTGTGGATGAAATATTGAGTTAGCCGTTTTTAAAAATCTGCTCAAAACGAGTCGTTTAACAACACTATCTATGAGTCACTTAATAAAACGAAACAACGTCCTATAAAAACAAATTAAACGACAAAATTAAAGATATCACAATATCCCCAATAAAAAGGATTTGAAAGATCTCTTCTCTCAAGGAAAGAAGAATATTTTTTAAATAATATCGTAATTATCTAAAACCCAAATCAATAGATTATAATGAGACATTAAATATTTACTTAATGTGGAAGCAAATATAAATCCTAGATAAAACGTTATCTGTTATAAAACCATAAGGTTGAAACATTAAATTCCATTTAATATTTAATTTTTTTTATAATTTCACGTCCTTTCTGCTTTAATTCTACTTCGCTGTATTGGCATTTAAATTCCTTTGATTGAAATTTGAAATAGCAAATTATTTTATATGATAAAAAAATTATATAGCAATATAACATGTGAATATTACTATAATACATTTTTTTTTAAATAGACTAGTAACTGTAACTAGTCACATTTTAGGAATATAGCTAGTAACTATAACTAGATACTTTTCAAAAGTAACTTTAACCTTTAACAATACTATTAAAAATCGGGCCCAAAATCAAAAGTTTTAACTGCTTCTATTTCTCTTCATAAGCAGAAAATTGGCCCTATTAATGTCAAAATATACTAAAAGATTTTATAAACTAATCTATTACCTAAAATTTTATATCCAGCCCAAAATCGAATGCTCTTTTTGAGGATTTTTAAAACACCAGAAGTACTCACTCCATTGGGTTTAAAAAATTAGAGTCAAATAAAATATAAAAATCATTTTCATATTTTTTTTCGTTTATAGACTAAAATAATATTAATCAAATTTATATAAATTATGTTTAGATAAAGATGATGTAAATTATTTAAAAATATTAATAATCTTCTAAAATTTGATTCTAAAATAATATTTTTATTTAAGATACCAGATTATGCCTTTCCTAAAATAATTTATTAAAAAAATTACATTAAATATAATTTATAATTATTAAAGTTATATTAATAAGAGGTCTACAAAACCCGGCCCGCTTTGGCCAGTTAAGAATTTTTGCAAAGTTATCGTCCGGTCAGTTATAGGCCAAAAAAATTTTATATTTATATTCGAATTACGTGACAAACAATGGAGCGCCAAATCACAATGTTCCCAGACATCTCTCGTGTATGTTGAATCAGGGTAATGGGGAGATATTCTAGTAGAATATATGTATTTTTAACCTTATGAAATTAAAAACCCATTCTTTCTATTGCAAAGTAATAATAGAATAATTCATTACAAGAAATAAATACCATTCGGATGTTAATATGACTGGCTGAAGAACATATGTACCCAGGATTTAGATTTTTTCTCCATAATATTTATCGTTTGACTAAAATTCTACTTATTGCATAGGCCGGGTTAATTTATTTTCAGAATAATTTTGGGTTCCTCTCTTTTTTTAAAAAATGTTTTTTTTTCTGCAAATTTTGAATTATAGTCATTATTTTTGTTTTAGTATTATCTTGAGGGAGAGAACAGGGGGGGGGTTATGGGAACAATTTTTAATCGTTTAATATAGTATTTACGAAACAGGCAAATTTCTGAACTATGTCTATGAGTAAAAGAATAAAATTGGGTGTGTGCAGGCAAGGCGGTTTCTTCTCCTCTTTCTATATCTAAATGACATAAGAATGAAAATACAAGTTTATGGTGCTTTCCTTATTTTTTTATGGCTTGTAACTACAACTCTTGGAATATTGGGTGACGAAACCTGCTGGGGATAAATTTAAAATAACTTGAACAAATAATATGCTTTGGAATTATCCTACTCTCTTAAAATTTGCCGCTCTAATTTATTTTATAATTCAAAATTCATCTCCAGCAGGTTTCTTCACCCAATATTCCGAGAGTTGTAGTTACAAGCGATGCAAAAATAATGAAAGCACCATAAACTTGTAAAATAATCTAGTTCTCTTATAATTAGCTCCTTTAAATGATATAAAATATATAAATAAATATTGGAAAAAGTTTAAAAAAAAACTGTAAGTTGGAAACCATAAAGGGTATATAAAAAATATACTGAATGAATTATAAAAATAATTAGAGCGGCAAATTTTAATGGTGCTTTCCTTATTTTTTTATGACTTGTAACTACAACTCTTAGAATATTGGGTGACGAAACCTGCTGGAGATGAATTTTGAATTATTAAATAAATTAGAGCGGCAAATTTTAAAAGAGTATTATAATAAGTTCCAAAGCATATTATTTGTTCAAGTTATTCTAAATTTATCCCCAGCAGGTTTCGTCACCCAATATTCCAAGAGTTGTAGTTACAAGAAATGCAAAAATAAGGAAAGCACCATAAACTTATAAAATACTCTAGTTCTCATATAATTAGCTCCTTTAAAGGATATAAAATATATAAATAAATATTGGAAAAAGTTAAAACAAAAACTGCAAGTTGGAAACCATAAAGGGCATATAAAATACTGAATGAATTATAAAAAAAATTAGAGCGGCAAATTTTAATGGTGCTTTCCTTATTTTTTGCATCGCTTGTAACCACAACTCTTGGAATAATGGGTGACGAAACCTGCTGAGGATGAATTTAGAAAAACTTGGACAAATAATATGCTTTGGAACTTATTATCCTACTATCTTAAAATTTGCCGTTCCAATTTTTTATATAATTCATTCAGTATATTTTTTATATGCTCCTTAGCTAATTACATATGAGAACTAGAGCATTTTAAATTATTATCTTAGTTTTAACCAGGGATGCGAACCCGGTAAAATTTTAGCCCGGGTTCGGTTCGGGTTCTTTTTAAGGTAAAATAAAAATAGGTGGGTTCGGTTCAGGGAAATATTTTTGAACCTGGGTTTGGTTCTGGGTTCAGCTCGGGTTTAAGAATTTTTGAATTGATAAAAAAAAATTCTATATTTAAATCATAATTAAAAAACTAGATATATAATTGGCACAAAAAATAAATTTTTTATTTTATTTATAGGCAAAATATAGTTAAAAATACAAAGCATAGTTATATATCAATTTTAAAAATTTAATGACATATTTCTTTAAATTTGTTGTTAAACGGCTCGATTTGAGCCGATAAAACGGCTAACTTAATATTTTCCAGAAAAATATTACGCAAGCCTGAAGATTTTAATTATAGATGGCACAAAGGTCTAGACATCTATTAGCGAAATCTGGAGCCTTCGGCAATATTTGTTTGGTGAAAATAATGAGTTAGCCGTTTTTAAAAATCGGCTCAAAATGAGTGGTTTAACAACACTACTATCCAATTTAATGATTTTTACTTTGAAGTTCACTTTCATTTTCCTATAATTAGTAATCATAAAATTAAAAATAAATGGCGTAAATGAATTTAATTGTTTAAAATTTATTAACACTCCAATAGGAATCTTTGAGAATAAATTAAATAAGTTTTAAAAATGGCGTGAATGAATTAAGTTGTTCAAAATTTATAAACACTTCACTTAATTGTAAATTTGAAAATATTCTAAAATCTCGATTAATTATTAATATTTGTATTTGTATTTACATTTATACAAATATCTTAATATATTATTTTAAACAATACACTGAACCCGGTTGAACTCGGGTTCAAAAAAAAATTCACGGGTTCGGTTCGTGGTTTTGAAAATTTTATAAAGGGTTCAGGTTCGGTTCGGGTTCAGATTTTTTCCCTAAAACTCGGGTTTTCTTTCCCGGTTCGAGTTCGGCTCGAATCCCTGGTTTTAACATCCAAATATATTTAAAATTTTTGTCAATTTTTGGAACTTTGGCGGCCCAAAATTCAAGCTTTGAGAGAGGTTGCGAGATAAATTTTACAATTTAAAAAGGTCAGCCAAAATGTTATTTTTTGGTTCGTCTATATTGAAAAGAAAAATATTATATATGACTGTCTTGGCTTTCAAAATTAATTCCTTAATTTTTCAAGTTAAAAAACAAGCAAAAGTATTGGAAAATAACAGATTATAATATATTTTTGTTTTAAATAATCTTATATGTAAATGTTAGATTCGAATGGAGTTAATACACCTTTTATAAATAGTTTAATGACGGTTTTCAATTATATCCTTCAACAAAATTAAAAATAATTTTGTCACCACATTATCGATTTGCTATTATATTAAGACCTTCTTATAAATTGATATTATCATATATATTTATATACTTTACTATCTATCACTCACTCTCAACTTAATTGCAAGATTATTTATAATCTTATTATCAATTTATGGGAAATGTAAATAAGAAGAAAAAATATATATTTGTCATAAATTATGTGCAATGAGATTATTAGATCTGTTTTTTTACTAGTTAATAACTATAATGGAGTGTTTTAATCCTAATTTTTTAATTTTAAGATAATGTAATTAAATAATACCAAAGAGTCTCAATTAATAACCACTTAATTTTTAGATATTTTTGATAAAAATAGGGTAATCCAAACAGGGGGGGGGAGAGGTAAGGGGAGGGTGTAGGAGAAAAATAGAAAAT
This sequence comes from Gordionus sp. m RMFG-2023, assembly GCF_954871325.1. Lineage (NCBI taxonomy): Eukaryota > Metazoa > Nematomorpha > Gordioida > Chordodea > Parachordodidae > Gordionus > Gordionus sp. m RMFG-2023. The sequence goes on from NC_088776.1 coordinate 44,268,680, forward strand.
TAGAAAGAATAGGATTTGGATCATATTTTCCGACCAGCTAATAGTTCCTTATGAAGAGGGTTCCATTCGTATTTGAGGCATCAAATCGAACTAGGGGAAGACTTCAAGTTTCTCGTCGTTATTAATAATTCAAATATATTATATTATAATCAACTGCATCTCGTCAGCCTCGCCAAATTCCGAGTAATCAACTACTAATTAAAGGTTTTAATTGACAGCAGTTCATTTATAGAATATTCTATTCATCATCAGGAGTCCTACAATACAAGAGCATAAGAATTTTCTATAAATATTAAAAATGTTAAATGTAACAAGAAATATATTTTTTTAGGATATTAAAAAACAAAGAAGTAATAGCCAACAAATCATCTAGAATAAATAAAAGGCATGATGACGACGAAAGTAAGAAACTACAAAACCTTAGGGTTAACCAATTATTAGCAGAAAATAATAGTGATCTCTAAGACAATCGCAATCCGCTATTCCCTCATAGAAACGCAAAATGAACGCAGTTTACGACATAAGAGGAAGCGATGAGTTTATTAAAAAATTACACAGATCCTAGGTACACTTTCCTTACAATCCAAAAGTGCCCGTTAAATCTGCAGTGCTTTTAGCTTTTATATGTGATATTATATCGTTGCAAAGGTATATCCAGATAGTGGGGGGGGGGAGGGGATTGGTCTTTGGCGCCATCAATTTTATTGGAAGGTTTTAGATCCGTTTTTAAAAATCTTTGCCAGATTGCATTAAAAAAATAAGAATAATTTTAGTCATTAGTGTTTGAATTATTAACTTATAAATATTTATTTAAAAAAATGTTTATGATTATATTAGAGTATTGCAGGACCGGCACGTCAGCCCAGCCCGCTGGCCGAAAATAACATCATCAATAAAAGCATAAAATGAGGAGAAACAGAAAAAATGCAGAACTAAAAAAAATATGCTATTGTGATGTTAGAAATTTCCACGTGATATTGGAAAATTTATAACACTTATATTAAAATGGTTTATTCATCTTACTATAGTATAATGGCTAATTTTTTAAGGGAAAGGCAGGATTAGATTTTTAGGTTGGAGGAGGGGGGGGGGGGTTGTTTATAAAAATTTCATTGTCATGTAGACGATGTGGTATATGTGTGATATAAAATATTAAGGTTAAGCTGGTATTTTATTTGTCACTAAAAAAACAAATAAACTATATTGATAATTATGATTTAAAATATAATTATATATTTTTAAGTTTTGTAATTTAGATAATTAAGCTAATCAATTACAATTTTTCTATTTATTGTATCATTTTTTTAAAATTATATTTTCTTTTCCTATGAATTTGTTTCATCATAAGAAGAAACAAATTAAAAATCTAGTATAAGATATTTTTTTTTATAAATTATAAAAAGGAGTGTTTTACATCTACATTTTTATGAAAGCATTTAGGTTAAGTTTAAAAAGACAGGAAAGATATATTTAATTGAAGATAGGTGATGATTTGTCTAAATATATTTATCTCAAATGTCGAGACCAACTAAAAGATCAGGAGTTTTTAAATATAAGTTGTTAATCACCTTAACAGATTTTTTATATGCATAAAAATTTCAAGATTTTGGCTTTTTTATCATTTTCAGTTTTTTTTATCTAATTAGTTTCCTCTTATTAAAGCATTTTGGGAAAAAATACCTTTGGTAAACGAAGTTTATAATAATTATAGCAGGCACTTATAATAATCATTCAAATGATGACAGCAAGACCATTTTTAGCAGATAAATTAAATTGAAATTCACTAATTAAGAAATAACTCACATTATATATAAAATATTGAACTATTTCATTTATAAAATGAAAAATCTTAAAATAATAAGTTTTTTATTCTTTGATATGGATAAATTTAAGTAATGAACAGGTTAAATATCAATTAACACCTATTAAAAATTTTATCAAATAGATGTTATGATAAAACCATTTATCATAATTTTTTTTAGAAAAACAAAAAATAATTTATATGTGTGGTAATGATTGTTATAATGTAATGTCATTACTAATTATAATAATTATATTATACCACATTTTCATATCCGAAAATAATGGATTTTTGGGGTAATTAAATTTATTATGGATCGTCAATATTTCATTTATATTTGCGGTGGTGCACAATATTTATGATATAAGATTTCTGGTTCTAATGAGGTATAATATTGAGAAAAATGACGAGAAATATCTTAAGTATTAATGATCAATCTGAATCGATATCTTAAATATCCTTATATATTTAAATTTAAAAAAAAATAAAAATTTTACATTAAAATATTATTAGTTTATCTATTTCTGCTTTCATTCTATAATTTTAAAAGAACCTTTTGAAACAATAGGTCGATTTATTAGGCACTACCAGAAGTCAAAACCGGTTAATTAGTTGATCATTTATTGGAAAAAGATATATATTCATATAAAACAACGAAATTCCAAGCTTATAATTGATAATAATTTACCAGTGCCATATATGCAAAAGTAGACTGGCCAATAAATCAAGTGGCTATTTTGTCCAAATAAAATCTAAATGAGGCCAATCAGAATTTTCTTTATGATAATAGTTATAAAAGTTTCTTTTATCATATTCATATATTTTATATTACAGAAAAACTTGTCAAATTTGGGTTCTTGATAATTCGAGCAGCACACTCATTTGAAAATCAGCGCATTCGTGAATGAAATTCATTTTTTTTGAAAAAAATGATGAACGACGTTCCTATTATATTTGACAAACTTTGAAAATGATCGTGTTCCTTTTTTTAACGAACGCTTTCGTTTTTTACGTTCGTTCAATTTTTGAAAATCTTCTTATTTTTATTCATTTGATAAAAAATTATAATTCTATATATTAAAAATATAGCAGATTTTTTTAATAATAAAATTTTTTTCATTCCATCATTCTTATATATTAATAATTAATTAACAATATAAGATTATTAAATCGATTAAATAGTATTATTGTAAAAAAAAACGCATGTAAATCATATAATGTAATTCTCATGTTTATTTATAATGTCCAAATTTTTTTGACATATATATAATACACAAACGAATTTCAACAAAAGGATAAAGAAAATTTAATATTACAACTGAAATTAAAACAATAATTGTGGTTACATATAGTAATACAGTTATATGGTATAGATTAATGAATATGCATTTAAATAGTATAGCTATTAAGCAAATTAGGACTAGAAAATAATTTAAAATAATATTATACAAATTTTTTTATTAAATACTCTTATAATGTGATTTTTAATTTTCGTGGGAATGTTGCCAATTCATCAAGAATTTGTTGGAACAAAATCTCTGTGGATATTTAACAGAGCTAACCCATTTAGCCGAGATTCGGAAGTAGTATAAATATGTTTTCAACCTTCTCAAGTTGGAAAAAGTCCTTTCATTCGTACATGTTGTAATAGGCAACCATGCAAGAATATAAAACAACTTCTAAATATTAGGAAATTGAGCCAAGGTTTCTTTACACCGATTTAGCGCATCAATAGCATGCTTAGGTAAAATAGCTAAACGTAGTAAATATTTATACCACAATTCGAATTCACTGATTAAATTTTAGTTGAATAAAATTTTGCTAAACATTTAATTTTACCAATAGTGGCATTAGAAGAAGAAGGATCTTTGGGTAATAAAACTTGAAGAATTGCTAAAGACTTGTTTTTATCTAAAACCGTACTTTTATTTGAGATAAAAAAGTATCTAAGAATGGGATGAAAATGGATATTTTATATTATTTTTCAGTTGAGCCAATATTTATTTTACATCTCAATAATTGCTTAGGTGCTAGACGAGGTTTAATTAGTGTTATATCATAAAATTTAGCCTTCGATTCAACGTCTAGATAAATATTATGAAAATATTCATATACATTCATTCTTATTGTATCTACCTGTTCATATATACTTTCCGACAAATCCATAACCTGAACCAAATCTAAATTTGGTTTTTGTAAATTTCTAGAAAGTAGTGAGCTATAGGGAAAATAATTTATTGATGCAACTAGCAGCAATGATATGATTGATCAATCGAATTCAATAATGATATCGCTTCTGACGACACATTACTTTTTTTCATGCTCAGCCTTATTTAACTTTTGTATTTCTATTTATTCTGTTCTACAAAATAGAAGTAAAAATGAAAAATATTTAAAAAATTATAGATATTTATTAATAATTAAAATATTATTAAAAATACTTATTAATTCTAACTCACTAATAATTTTGAATAAAAAAAAAATTCTATATAATAATAAAATAAATTACCTTGATTTCTCTTTAACTAAAAATTTTTCCATTTTATTAATTTTTTGAATAATGTTAATGTACTCACAAGGAAAGGAAATTTTAATAAAATTTATTTATAAATGTTGGAAAATTGATATTCAAATATTTGTAAAATTTTGATTGGGGGGGGGGGGGGTAAAATTTTTATTAGCTTAAAATGATATTTATGAAAACAATTAATTTTGCGATACGGATCCCCCCCCCCCATTGGTTACGCGCCTGGTTTAACAGGTAATTGTAAAGCCAATGCGCAATACAGACATGGAGGATTCTAAATTCTTATATATTTCAAAGAGTAACAATTTTATTTATATAACTTAAATAAATATTGAAATGTATCCAAATTAGAATATTAAATATAAAACAGAAAACAGAAAATTATTTTAAAGTAAATAAAACACAGAATTTATTTTTAGTAAAAATATCAGTATTTTTTATCCTTACCTTCAAGATATGACATGTGAGGAGATGATAGCTTTAAGATTCTTTCTTGAAATAAAAGATGAATATTGGAATTAAAAAAAGAATCTAAATGAGCTCAACCTCAGTTAAATCTAGCCAAACAAGAGCAAAATATCAACTTTTGACAAAACTGATGCTAAAACTTTATTAGATGAAAAACTGTTATTCCTTCACTAGTTATTCCTTCACACATTTATAAAAATCAAAAATGATCCCTAAAAAAATCAACCAAGAAAATATGAATGCAGCTCTTTTCACTATTATTTTAAATAATACCTTAGCTTCTAATAATGAATCAGCATTCAATTCATTGGTTAATAAACATCCATCCCGTGGGAGACATATTGTATCTAAAATCATAGTCTCGCGTTTAAAATCAGCAATATCATCATCCCTTTCCAATCAAATGGGGTTTGCAGGCCTGTCGTTACAGGTCCAAATTTAATTTTCCTTAAAATTGATCTCAATAATGTATTTAACTCTATTAAAAGAAATCATTTTATTCCCATATTCTGCAATAACTATCCAGATTATACTAATGCTATTTCGCATAGCTACTCTAAATCCACCTATTTAAAATTATATGACAAAATTATCTTTCTTTTGAAGGTATTCAGCGAAATAATCCATTCGGTCCACCATTATATTGCCTTGTCAAACATTAATAGAGTTTATCCAAGTTTTATCTTTATTAGAAATACCTGGATTAAGAAAATGGCTTCATAGCCGATGACCCTTCTTAATAAATACCATTCCAGTCATTATTAATAATCTTACGCTAATTAAAGGATTATCTCTTAGAAAGATGAAGTTGAAATTTTCTCTCACCATTTTCATTATCCTGGTCCTTTAGTTCAATTACTCATTTTGGCACTCCAATTGGTGGTGGCATTGCATTTTAAATGAACCACCAGTCCAACAGGCGTTATTTCTACTTTAAAATTATATTATTACAAAGATTTCCTGTCCCAACATGAGTTGTCTCCGCACAATGCTTGCTATCGTCAATTAAATTTTTAGATGAATCGTGGCTCCAGGCGCTCCTCTTCCATGCAAAAAGGGCATGTATGGTTTCCATTCCCCATTCATCCTCTCTCTTGCTGCTTTTATTTCCTCAAGATTAAACATTTCAAGTTTAACTTAAGGCTGCCCTAGAAAACCGTACACTTAGGTGAACAATAGTCAACCTGACATTAATAGGCAGACATCAACTCTTTATGTATATGTAGTGTTGTTAAACGGCCATTTTTTAAAACGTCTAACCCAATATTTTTGCCAAAAAATGTTATGCAAGTCTCGGATTTCTTAATAGATGTCCAAATTTTTCTTCCATCTATGAGCAAAATATCTAGGCTTGCGTAATATTTATGGCTAAAATATTGGGTTAGCCTTTTTAAAAATCTAGTCGTTTAACAACACTACCCCTATGTCCTACCCGTTAATTTTTTCTTATCGAGTGATTCATTAGAACAATGTCCCAGGCAATCTACTCTGAACTAAATCTGGCCCACCCTGAAATGTTTTCCCACCAAAAATCCTTACTCCTTTGCTATAAATCGCATGGAAAATGAAGAATTTCAACTATGATCTTTCGAAAAAAATTTGATGACTGGCATTTACGAAAATGGATTCCATAGTAAGCATAAATTACGGTGAAAATAATTATGTGATTTTAGATGAAAAGCTAAATTTAGCTTTACATAGGCTACTGGTTATATTCAAATATTTTTGATACAGAGATAAAGCCTACATGAAGTATATTTATAATTTTAAATAGACTCAGTCAGTAAATTTAAAATCTAATTTGATCATATCATAAAAGAATATTTGATATATTTTGTGGAAAGATAAATATCACAAGTTTTTAATATGTCCAAAAAAACTATATTATATAATATATTTTTTAAATTAATAATTTTAAAAAATATTTTGACAATTTAAAATATGATTTATAAATTTATTTCTTTGGATTAGAATTTATAAATTTGTCGATTATAGATTATTTAATTATAAATTTTTAATTGGAAAAAAAAGTAAATTTGTTTAAAAAAGAATTCCTTCATTTATTCTACACTGCCAAATCGAAATCAGGGATAAAAATTCATAATTTTAAATTTTAAATTATATAATTTGAAAATAAATTTAATTATTTTTGAAAGATTAAATTATATAGATAATATAGTAATTTAAGAATAAAAAAATCAGTAGTATAATATGTAATTTCTTGGTTAGTTAAATTATAATTTTTAGCGTTTAACAAATATATAAATCAATGATGTAACCAAGATTTTACCAAGGTGGGTAGGGGGTGGCTATTGGGTAGGGGTTTTCTCATAAAATTTATTTTAGGGAATAGTTCTCTCAAGATAATGTCTTTTATGATTAATGAGTAAAGAAATTTAACGAAATTTTAATAAGTTTCACCACAATTCAATTCTCTCATAGTTTTTAACTTCATTTTTTTTATCTATCTCAGAGCATCGTAAACCACTTCTAGAAACCCGATTATCATATTAATTTAAAGATTCTAACAAAAAATTTCACTATAAATAAAAAGATTTATAATAAAGAATAATGGCAGTTTTCATTTATTCCCCAAAAGGAATAAGAGGAATAATAAAATATATCGATGGGTTTTTAAAAAAATTAATAATATATTTTGTAAAATATTATTAATATATTATTATAATTATTGAAAAGAATATTATACTACATATATATCTTTTCATGCATGCATCTAACATTTAGTAATATTTGCTTTTTCTAATATTTAATTATTTACCACATTTGTTGCAAGATTTTTTTTTTTTTAATTTTAAATTACCTTGCTTCAATTTTAATTAAATAATATTTTAATTTTAGAGAAAAAAAACATTATGTCGTAATATATACGTTCAATTATTGGAAAAAAAATAGTAGGAACAACGTATTAGATTTAAATGGAGAGTACAATAATTATCATATTTATGGTAATGTTGAACAGATTCGAGGAAAGATTTAAAAAGCAAGCATAGAATTGAGGGCACTCTTTGCCTGGGAAAGAATAATTTTTCCTAAATCTTTGGACTGCGTTTTCCTGAATCTTCGGAATGGGTTTAGTTTAGGTTTATTGAATATGGAGAGTGATTATTTACAAAGTAGCGAGAGTAAAGGTGCGTATTCACGGATTTGAAATGATATTTTGGAAAGAGCTAAAAGACCGGCTCAGGGTTAAGTTCTAAAGGCAAAAAACTGACAATATATTCAAGAAATATAACATTTCATTCGTACATATCCTAAATAAATCATATTGTATTATACAGTTTATAAGGGAAGTTAATTTAATAACAATGACAATAAACAAAATAACCATTATAACTTAATTTTTTTTCAAAAATAATCCATGATGCTACCAAATCTTATTCATTATAATGTAAAACAAAAGTTATCCCATAAGAGTATTGTTAAAATCTTCCATTTATTCGATTTTTTAAAAGCGGGTAAATTTACATTTCATGCCAAAGAAATAATTTTTTAAAGACTCAATACTCGGTTAAAGGAAGACCAACCGTTTCTGCCATATTTTAAAGAAATATCGAAATTTACGTAATAATCTTTTGGTTAAAATTTTGACTAAGTCGCTTTTTAAAAAACCAGCCAAATCAAGGTTTTAACAACAATATCACATGATAATAATTTTTAAGAAAACCCACACAATTTAACATTAGATTTAAAAAAATTTATATTACAAAATTTTTAATTAAAGGTTATTAGGAATATGCATGAATAATTGTGTTAAATTTATATGACAACATTTTAAACATGTTATATTATAATAAATTTACTATATTATATGAGTTAAATCATAATTTATCTGCCAGATTGATTTTTTAAAATTATTATTCTTGCCCGATAGGACAATTGTATTTACTATTTTGACAGATAATTTATTTTCATACCCCCCCCCCCCACCAAACCAATAAATTATATTAATACACTATTAAATATTCCGGCCCGTGTAGATGGAAGAGCCGCCAAGACGGAGGTAACTGGGAAATAATACTCTTTTAGCGTCCGTGAAATTGTGTTTCTTTTACATTTAAAAGTGAATATTGTATAAATATTACCTAAATTAGATACTATTTAATTCAGTCATTTTATTGCAAATTATCTACATTTTATTAATATATTGCAAAAATTACCTAATTTATATTCTAAGTTGCTTATTCACCAATTTTATTTTAAAAATGACGAATCTAGTTTATTATTTATTTGAAAGTTCAGCTAAATTGAGGTTTCTTAAAATACTCCCGCATCGGGCCGCTAAAGATCTTAACACGGCTCGGTGACTACCATGATAATCACTCATATAAATATTTAAAAGTTATTAAATAAAATCATTATGAATCCTTTTATAAATAAAATATTGAATTTATTAGTATAATTTTTTTTAGAAAATTGTTAAGTTTTTTCCAAATCAAATTTTAAAATAATTTTTCCTTTATTTGAAATTGTATCATCGAAATATCGGGTAAAAAAAACTCAATTGTTGTTTACGCCATACATTCTTTTCTTGTAAAATAGGAAAGGGGGAGGTGGGAAATCCCAATTAATATATTTATATTTTGTTAAAATTTTCTTTTTAAAATGAAATATAGGAAATCATTTTTAAATTTTTTAAAATCAAGCAAAATAAAAATAAGGGTTAATTGAAATCAATTAATATCCTAATAAAGTGATTTCTAATTTCAAATATATATAGTTATATAGAAAGTGTATACGTGCAGGAAGTTGAGTTTGAAAGCACTCTGTATAAACAAGATTCTTTTCCCACCTTCTTTTTGCAAAAAACATTATATAATTGTTTGTTCCGGTTATAAACTTTTTTAAAATATGGGTTTTGATATTATGTGTATACCTTAGATTTTTATAACCTTTTAAATAAACTTTGATATTAACCTTAAGTTTTTGTATATTTTTTTACAAACCACCCTATATTGGCAAGTTTAATTACATTTCATCTTTAAAATTGAATCATTAGATTCGAGCTTCTTTTATGTAACTACTTCAAAATTAAGTATTACTACAATTTTTGCCAGAATTCTATATACATAAAATCGAAAGAAAAAATGGATTATTTCTTTAGAGGAAATCTTTTATTGTTGTTTTTGTAAAACTCTCTAAGATGTAATAAATTTATAAACCACTAAACTTAAGAAATATGAATTATATATAAAAATTTGGTATTTCGAAAATAAGTTGGGATTTTCAAAAATAATAAGAGTAAAGTTTTAGTCTGTAAACTTTTTTTTAAATTACCTTGTATCAGAGTACAAAGCCCGACGGGTTAAGAATTTCTGCAAAAGTTGCCCGAAAAATTTTCGCTCGGCCCGGTCCATTATAATTATTTTTAATTTGCTTAGCTGGCTCATTAAAATCTTACGAAAAGTCCGCCCCAGCCTGTTAAATTTTTTTGTGCTTATTTCCTTTCTTTTCCAGTGTCAATTAGGGCTCTTATATCTCTCCGTGGCTATCTATTACTTTTTAAACAACCGTCTTTTAATAAATTAGTTGTGTTTGATATTTGTATTGTGTATTTGTAATTGGTTCATATCATTAGTAATTTGTTTAAGGTATAATTATAATACAAAATAAGCATATTGTAATTTATTTTCAAATAGCATTTAAAAAATTTAGCTTGATATTCAAAAAAGTCTATTACAATTTTACGAAAAATCAAGGATAATTACGAAACCCTGCATGATTTTTATGTATACATTACCTGGACCAATTCAGCCCTATATTTTTTTATGTTCAAAATATTTGGCCCGGTACGGCCTGTTATTTTTTTTTTTTTAAATTTTACTATTATATTTTATATAATTAGTGGAGGATGCATTTATTGGAAAGAATTTAGGACTTTTAAAAGCAAATATTTTAAATGATAATTAATTATTTTAAAGCCCTAAATAAGGAAACTTAATGCTTAATTATATTTAATTAGCTTTATTATATAATCGGATGTGATATCTCTTAAAATGAGATACTAATGCTTTAATGATTTAATAAATCAATATAAAACATTAACTATATTATTAGTTAAAAGGTGAGATAGATATTATATCATTTATAATTCATTTATAATTTAAAATTGATATTTTCTTTAAAAAAATTTTTTTAATAAATAATAAAAAAAATACTTTATATAAAGATAGAATTCTATCCAAATTATTTATAAAAAAAAAATTAATTTTCACTCTTAAGATAAAACACTATTTTAAAATAAAATATTTTTGACACAAATTGAAAAGTAATATATATTTTTTATTTATTATAAAGTAATAGTGCCAGTAAATCAAAAATTTAACTAACTAAAAAAATTCTTTCAATGAACAACCTTACGGTATGCATTATATTAATTCTATCACCCATATCACTTTTCAAAACTCTTCATTCAAGCCCACTCTCTTCAGATTCAGGTATATAACTATAAGAATTATAATCAAATTTATTTCTAAGATAAGAAAAATAAAGAAAAAATAACTAAAAAAAAGTGGTAATAAAAAGGAAGAATAATATTACCAAAACTTAGTTTTCGTTCCACAAATAAAGATTCTTGGGAGTTTTTTTTAGTTCCCTTTTACAGTTCCTATCTCTGATCCTAAGCATTATAAAAATAAGATACCATAGTATATATATTGCGTATAATAACAGAATTATTTATCTTTGCCTCAGATAGGCCTTCGGACTTTCAAATTTAGTTAACAATAAAGAAAGTTAACTTCAAAGAGGGTTTTCCCTGTAATAAATTTTAATATTTAAGTAGAGAATTATGAATTTCTATATACTAAAATTTTAAGTTTTTGGCTGATTTAGATCAAATCAATCTATAATCCTTTTTATCTTTAAACATTGTAATATATCATAATTTGTTTTTTGTTATAAGAAAAATCAAACCGTAGATTATTTTAAAGCATGAACAGAAATTTTATCAATAACAAAATTAAATCTATATAACTAATACCTAGATTTCTTTAAAACTAAACAGTCTTACTCATAATTTAAAGGTAATAGAATACAATATTGCAAAAAAATGAATTATTGTTTTATTTCGAAGTTATTTTAATATAGGGTTTACTCTTTTGAGTTAAATGGCTCTAGTTTTGTCTGAAAATTTATTTTTAGGCATTCTTTCTGTCCACAGATGTAACAAGCACTCTCGCAACCCCCCGCATTGCGGGGAGGAGAAAGCCATAATTTTAAAAATATAAGGGTCTAGAGACTCTTCAAATTAATGGTAAAGATTTTTGTTTTTTGAGAGAAACCCCAAGATTTTGCGGTAAGTCTTTGTTTCTATCCTATCTTTATATCTAAGTTTCAATCCAATTTTTCTTGTAAAGTAATTGAATATTTGTGGATATTGTAATTTAAGCTATGAGGTAAAAGTAATCTATCATATTTTACAAAATTTTATGATTTAATGTTAAAAGATTAAACTTAGCCTGAGGTTTCTAGCCTATTTAAGAGAATAAGTCGATATAATTATTTAAGCAGCATATTATCGGAGTAAAACATTAGAAGGTAAAAGGTAAGTTTAAATTTTTATTGTTCACCAATTCTATAATGCGTAAATATTAAAAAACCCTAATAATGAAATACGATAGAAGTACTAAACAATAAGTATGACTTTAACTTTACGTTATAATTATTTACTAAATAAATATACAACTTGAAATGCATTTTTGAAACAAAATTGGAAATATAACTATTAGAGTTCAAAAATTATAGACGTTTATTTATTCTACTATTGGCATTTACTCCCCATATCGGATAAAATAGAAGGAAATACTTTTATTACTACATCCTAAATAATGTCTTTAATATGAGAGGTAAGAACTAGACCTGCAAAATCAATCAGAGCCACCTGGTGACAAAATATTTAGTAGGGCTGATCCATGCCCTAAAGCGTCCTATGGCTCAAATCTTAATAAAAACATAAGGAATGAAATATTTACTCTGGCTTTTTTAAAAAGCTTTTCATATTTTTTAAATTCATTTATAATTAGTTGTAATATTTAACCAGGTAAAAAAAGAAGAATAAAGGAAATATAATAATAAATCTGTGTTTTTACTGATGATGTTACCGCTATGTGGGATATTTTTTTTATTTTGTAATCCAATGATAGACTATCTAAGCTGATATGTATATATCGATAAATATATTTGCTCTATAATTGAGCAGTTTCACTTGGTGTTAAATTATCCGTAAAGTAAATAAAAAAAATCATCTAAAAACTCCGATATCCCCCACTTGTCACTCTACCAGATTAATTTTTTTTTAAATTTAAATATAAAGTTATCAATTAGGAAATGCCTTTTGAAAAATATCCCCCCACTTCAACCTTAAATAAATTACTAGGAAAAACATTTAAAAAATAGTAACGATATCAAACCCTAACTATCTCATATGTTTACCTACTAGATTAATAGCATTGGCCCATCTCTTCCAAATCAATTAGATACACTCTTTCGCAGCCCCAAGCTAATAATTTTAATTTTACCGGCGACTCTGAAAACTATTATTAAGTTCAGCAGAAATTTTTATTATTATAAATAATATTAATTAATCCTACCACCTCCTATAGATTTACGCTAGCCCACATCTGACCTTAGTCTACACCTCATTTCTGTATAGAGTTTTACGGACTATAGCTCTCTTTATCAGGTTCCGAAAAAAAGTATAAATAAACATTTTTCTAACCCTAGCCATTTCATATAAACTAAACTTAGCTTATATCAGGATCCATATCTTGTTGGTAAAATCTAGTGAATGTTTAGAGTTGAAAAACCTTTATAATTAAGTATTACTAAAGTTTATCTATTTGGTAATCCAATGTAACTAACTTTTGATATAGTTAACTAAATTCTATATCCCCTTAGAGGTACGAGGTTTTACTGTAAGGAGCATTCTGAGATAAACTAGAAATTATTTTATTATATCCATATATTTTTAATCCAAAATTATATCTAAAATATAGTTAGAATAGGTATAGATTGAAAATGATTTCAAAAATGCATTAATAATAAACTGGGTTTTTAATGCTATCTATAAAGATCATAACACTACTATATATATTTATGAGTTTACCTAAAATTTAAATCACATTTTTCTAGTTTCATAATTCTTTAAAATTTCTTTATATCGAAAAACTTTAAATCTTTTTTTAAAAAATGAAAAGTATAAGTCAAGGTTATAAAATAATTGAAATAAAATTCCCCTAACACTCCCCCGCCCCTTTCTTCACAAAAAAATGAAATACCATTTAATTTATTATAATTTTTTTTAAAAAAGAATAAGTAAAAAGTAAATAATTTTAAGAATCGAGTCTAAGATTATCCAATAAAATATATGGCGAAAAGGCCAACCAAAAATCTTCCCTTCTTACCAAAATTCTTATTATTTCGAAATTAATGCCATTTATACTTGACATCTACCTGAAGTATTAGCTGTCATTTAGCATTTTGGACCCATACATAACAATTAAATTCACCACTTTTTCACCACTATCCCATATATATTTACTCCCAGGCGAAATTCAAATATTATTTAAATATAATATTTTGTAAGAGTAAATTATATAAAATCTATAAGATTAAAAAATAACTAAAAAAATCCAAAAAATTAATTAATTTTCTTTTTCCCATAGTTACATAAGTATTTGTTAATTCTCTTATATAAAAACATTGATTTAAAATCAATATTTTTTTGATGATATATTACATATTTTAATTAAAAATTATTTCTAGGACAACTGTGGTTTTAAATATTAATTTTTTATTATTAAGAGATATAAATTATATTTCCTCTCCTAAATCTCAAAGTCAAAACTTAATAAATAATTCAGAATTATCAATATAATATATAAGATATTATCTAAGAAAAAATATAACAGGTAGCTAGTAAGCATTGGACGTAATGCAAACAAAAGATTATATCCACGGCCTAATAATATAATATTACAGATATAATTATTTTCTAAATTTAATTACAGTTAAACTTATCTAACCAAGCACACAACAAAAATTATATAAATGCTCATCTTAAATAAGTTACAACTTGTGTATTAATTTACGACCAATCATTCTGCTATTAAATAAGTATATCGAGCCATTTTCGTTATATTTCTTATTTTTAAATCTAGCTTATGTATAACCAATATTTATATTCCAAATACATCAAATCGGTAAAGAGGGTTACTGTCATTATTATTATCATCCTATCAAAGAAGAATTGATTGAAGAAAATAATCTTTTTTAGAAGTATAAAGTCTTAAACGTAAATAAAATTTTGTTTGAGGGGGGGGGGCAGTTTTCCCCCATAAATTTTATTGGAAGGCTTTAGGCAGGAATGTAGTCGAGGAAGATGGCCTGGCACGCAGTGCCCCCTCCATTTAAAAAAAAATTTAGCATGCACTCGCCAGAAATTTGAAATTTTTAAAAAAGTCGGGTTTTTAAAAATGACATTTTTAACATATCAATATTTTTTATCATGAAATAAACATTATAAAATATTTTATAAACACAATGATAGTATAATAGTAGAATTTAACATTTATAATTCAAAAACAAACCCTTCTCTTGGTTTTAAAAGTATTCGATAGTAATAGGAGAATATTATTTTATCAGTTATAGCCATGTAGTGTTATAAAATGAAAAATATTACAAATTATTTTTATAACAGAACAATGGTTACGCACATTAATAAACAACTCAAGATAATTTCATAACTGCATATTATCTTGCAAAATCATACCCCGGTGGATTTTGAATCTGGTCCAGGTATGGGTCCACAATGATGGTTTCTAGCCAGCATAGTACCTTATTGCTAAACAAATGTTAAAGAATGGATAATCTCAACTTTTTTGATCTTGTTTTTTTCATTTCTCTTCTTCTTTTTAATATCTATCCAAATAATTAAGTTTCATTTTTATACTAATAACTTATTATTTTATATATATTCCTTATTATTATATATGTATAATTTATTATTTTATACGTATAACTAATTATGATTTAAAAAAATAAAGCCTTTATTGATCCCTATAAATTCCGAGAGTTATTTAGTCATACTTACAATTCTAAGAGAGCCGATGACGAAGATGACGACGTAGATGCATTGTATTTCGGCAAGAAGAAAAGAGCCTTTATGATATTACCTCAAAGAACTGGCAAGAAAGAATTCAAGGATTACTATGGGTCTACTTCTAAGAGAGCTTACGTGATTCTCCCCAAATCAGGTTTTTGCCTAAATATTATACAAAATATTGAAAATTTATGAATTTATATTATATATATGTGGCAACTGAATATGAAATTCATTGGGCTCGGAAGCTCTCAATTTTAAATCATTTACTGAAGGCAATTTTTTTTTGGAAATTTGAATTGACCGGAAATGAACTGTGAATTTCAAAAATTACCCACATTTTCTGAATTCGTTTTTTTATATGAAAATTTACATAATAATTATATAAGTTAAGGTGTTCAAAGTCAAAAAATTTTTCAAAAAAAATAAATGATTATTGCATTTATAAATGATTTTAAATTTGAGAAATTTTGAATCCCCATAGATTCCATTATCCTACGATTAAAATTATCATTATACTAATTTTTTTTAAAAAAAAATATGTATAAAATATGTTCTAATCGAACAGATTATGGTGAAGCTACGTTTAGAAGTCAACAGAATGAAGGTTTATCGAATTTCTTAAAATCCTATTTTTTTCAAAAATGCCGTTATATAAGATTTTTTAGATATTTTTAAATAATATCATCATGATCGAACGTTGTTAATAGACTAAAACTAATAAGTACATATATCGGATATAATTAGTTTATAATTTTTTAATATTTATATATTTTAGTTTTTTGAAAAATATTTATTAGATCATTATCAGACTTCCTGCCAAATACAACATCCCTTCTCCCTTCTCCCTTCTCCCTTTTGCTACTTAATTAGACTATTCATTTCATAAAAAAAAACTGTTACTGGATATGTTGTATTGGATATGGAATCAATAGGGATTCGGAATCTGCCCATTTTTAATTAATTTTTTAGTATGTATAGAGTGCCAACACTGTGAATTTAAGACAAACTTGTCTTTAACTTTTGAACTACCCTTAATTTATCTTCATTTTTTATAGATACTTTTTATAAATTAAATATACAACATTTAATAGCAAAAATTCTCTATTTACAAGGTAGTTATTCTTCATATGCGGGAATACAATTCCGCCTCAAATAAGAATTTCCAATTTAAAATTCCTCTTAATATAAAATTGAGAGATTTGGAATTCCTATGGATTCCATATCCCAATTCGACAATAGATCAAGGTTAGGTAGCAATTAAATACACAATTACAATTCCGTTTTTTATAATTAGTAACTGTAATTCGACTTTAAAAAAGGAAATTAGTCTATAATTAATTATATCTTTCATGCAATTATTAGTTATAATTACTATCACATTTATAATTCCTGTTCTTAAATTTAATTAATTTTTCATGCAAAACGATCAATCATTCATATTTTAACATATTAGGCATTAGTATAATGTGAGATTTCAATTTTTTAACTTATTTTTATCTTGGACTCTGGCAATAACTTCTAGAATTTCCCTTCTAATGCAATCTCACATTCATAAGAAGATAAATCGAAATGGCCAATATTCAATCCAAAATTTTGTAAAAAAATAACAAAATAAAATGATAAAACCACAAGCGCTATATGTGCAATTTACCATCAAATCATAAAGGACAACAATTTATGTAAAGAAATATAATAACTCTAAAAAAATCCACAGAATAATCAACAACTAGGATTAACTTTCCGGAATAAAAACAAAAATTCTATAAGTCATCAGGCGACTAATGAGATGATAATTAATTTTGAAACTAAAAATCTAAAGCATCTAAGTGTTGAGGATGAAGGAAATTTTATTGAAATACAAAACGTCTCTGCGTCTTTGCCCATCTTCTTTAAAGGCTATAATTATCGGATTTAATAGAAGATGTTTTGATTTAGAGTTTTATTGCAAAGCAAACTCATTCATTTTAGCTACTATTTTACAACCATATTTTATAGATAGGTTAAATCAATGCCTAAACAAAATGATTTAAAATTGAGAATATCTCTATTTCGATAAACACTTTTAAAAGTAAGTCAAAAGATTCTCCAAAACAATCATTTTAATTTTTTTTTCAAATTTGACAACTCCAAATCGAATCAATGATTGTACTTGAAGTGCTTAAACATCCGATTAATGTGTTAGAAATTTTCCAACAGTTAAAAATATGTTTTTATATAACTATTGTCTCCATCAGCACCTATAGAAAGATTATTTAGCTATGCAATATCGTTAATTAAGTATAATAGAACCACCGTTGTTATAACGACCTGTTTGAAAAATTGATAACTTTATTAAAAAAAATTATGCGTTTTTTTAAAATATGAGTTAAATATAAATTTAATATCATTTATACATTCAAGTAAAACATTCATGTTTATTGCTTGCCTAACTTTTTAGAAATCAAGCAGAATTTTTCAGTGTAAATATGATGTTATAATAATTTATATGCAAATAACTTATAATGGATTATATATTTAATTTAGCGAGTAAAGCCTTTATATTTTCAAACATAAAAATACAAATTTCTCATTTACTTTGGTAATTTTTATCACTACTATTAATATTTATTACAATTAAGATGTATCTATGCAATTATAAAACTTTATAAAATCTCAATTATATGTATTTAATAATTATTTTCCTTTTTTAGAAAAGGAATTAGTAATTATAATTAATTACTAAAACAAATTAATTACATTTTTTAAGTAATTATTCCCATCCCTGCTATATATACTATTAAATTTAATATCAAAATTTCCTTCCTTCCTTCCTTCCTTCCTTCCTTCCTTCCTTCCTTCCTTCTTTCCCTCCTTCTTGAAACTATGTTATCCCAATTTGCTAAACATAAATTCATTAATTATCATTTTAGATAAATAAAGAAGATTTATTTTTACTCTTATTTTTACTTATAATAATATCTTTGAACATCTTAATTTAATTATGCCTTAATGTTATTAAAATCCGATTCCTAGCACATTTATATGATTAAATATGATTATCGAAATTCTATAATTTATTAATTATCACTATAGTGATATATCAAACATATATAGGAATACATTTAATTTTTTTAAGTTATTTCATTCTTTTCCAAAGTTTATTGATTATTTATAAAGGTGCTTAGAATTTTAACAATATATAAAATCCGAGTTATTGTACAAACACTTAATATTCAATTACCAATATTCACCTAATTAACTCAACAATGTTATTATTGCTATAATAATCTGATTTAATACCTTTAAAAGGAGGCTGCCACCTACGCGGTCAAAGAAATAGAAGATAAAATTTCATTGGTCAAAGAAATGGAAAGGATAATTTTATTATTGATTGTAAAATTAAATTCTATTTTTCCATTTTATTTACCGGAAAAACATTTTGTTCTTATAAAATTTTTAGGGATAAACTTCGAAAAAATTAGTTTTATTAATTCTATAGTAAGCTTTTAAGTGTCATTATAAAAGGATGATAAATTTGTTTAATATTGATGTTGGAAAGAAATTTTATAGAAAATATATATTCGCAATTTTATGTTTGCACTGCCAAAAAATAGTAAAGATGAAAAATAAATAAATTGAGAGTGTGATTTTTTTTATAGATGCCATTTCCAGACGGAACAATATTTTCAAAGCGATTTTCTGGACAGGTTTCCAGCAATTTTCTTTTATTTTTAACAAAAGGAGTACTAAAAAAGGGACTATAAAAAGAAATAAATATTAATTAAATAATGGTGTGAAGTCATCCAAAAGTGGAGTGGATTAATAGAAAGTTAAATCTAGAGAACTCTAAAGAGATTTTTTGTGATAGGTAAAACACCCGATTTGGATCTCCAATGTCTACTGTTGTTTTTTCTGAGACTTTTAATTAATTGAAAGGCTTTGTCCACAAAGAAAGGAATTTGTGATTAAGGGCACGAAAATTGCATTTTTGTAGTCAAAGCATTTGTTCTTTTAAAATTTAGGCGTGTGCCATGGCAAAGTGGGGAGGGGGGGGGGTTATTAAACTAAATTTAGAAGTGTAGCTCTAGTCTAGTGGAACCAGTATTAATAATGCTATTTTTTTGAAATACTAACGATTTTTTTGGGATAAAATAATATATACCATTTAATAGCACAATTAAAAATATAGAGCGAAATGTAAATCAAATAAGGTTTTAAATTCAACATGATTTTAATTAATTTAAAATTAAAATTAAAAAACCGTTGGCAAATATTTTATGACTTTTTAATACTTACCACCAAAACTCATATAATAACTCTTTGTCATACTCTAAATATTTCCAGCTAGGTGCCTTGAATTTAAATATATCCTTTACCTATAATTTAGATATAAATCAAAGTTATGCCTATATATTTAATATCTTTTTACGTATCCGTCTATTCTTCCGTCTTTTAGTAATTTGTTTATTTCTCATTTAACCCCTGTAAACTTCATATTATATATTCCTTATTCTTTATATCTAATCTATAAGAATAGTTTTTTTTTCATATTCGCTTCCCCAAATATTTGATGATATAGATTGTTTTTTCCAAACGTAATGTTAAAATAGCTAGCATATCAAAATTATTCTGCGGAGTTTTATTGTGACTATTTTACATCTGCGGTGTTCTTGGTGCAAGCTAAATGTTTGCACTAGCCAGCACCATGGCGCACACTTATATTATAATCATTAGTTTTGGGGAAAGTGATAGTAGTTATAGGTAATTAATAACCGACTACCATCTGTTTCTTTGACCGCGATAATAATTGTATACCGATCAACATTACGCAGAGTTAGAATTTGGATTTGATAATATTTGATTTCTGAACGCAACCAATATATAAATTAATGAATATTAAATCAGAATCATCCAAGGAAATGATTGAAATGTTTAAATTTTATTTATTTATTATCAACAATTTCTAAACGTATATTTTATTTTAGACGGCAGAAATCAGCATATCCAAGCCGGGCAACTAAGTGATATTTTATTAAAACTTATCGAAAGCAAATCTTCCGACAATAGTAATGGAAGAAGGGTGCGATTCGGTGTCAAATAGACAAAATTGTTATATTTTAGAAAATAATATTCAAAGATATAAATATTTATAAATTAATTGTGTCTTGTCTATTTTTACAAATTGTATATTTAAAAAAAAACTGTCCCAAAGATTTATTTTTTGATGACTAAATGTTATCTAGTTCGTTATACTATTTATATTTTTAATGTTTTCAATGTATTATTCAAATCCCTATGTTTTAGATACAAAAATTGCATACGAATAAAATAATTTTTAAAATAATCGTAACTTCATTTTTCTCATTTTAGACTATGCCAGCTGATTTTTTCTTTTTGTAAGAACCGTATTAAGAAGAAATCAGAGTTTGAACCTTCAAAAATTTTTTTTGATTTGATCTTATAATATTTTTTAAAATACCATTTTAGGTAAGATTTGATCAAAAATCTCTCTTCGTCAAAAAAAAATCTTCAAAATTTGCTCAAAAATTTTTGATGATTTTTTTCAAACTCAATTGCCAAATATTTTAAATTTTATATCAAATCGTCCGGCTTATATTGGAGTGCCCCCATATTAATTGTAATAGAAAAAAAATATTTTGTGAATTATTTCATGAATAACATATAATAGAAATTTTAATTTATGTTTAAAAAAAATCCACATTTAAAATTTAATTAATAGAATTTTTTATCATGTATTGTCCTTCTTTTTGGAAACATTAAGTTTTTTTTGGGGGAAAATATAGTGTTTTTTTTAGTCATACTTTTATTTTTAATTTTTCAATTAAAATGCGAAATTTTTATGTATCAATTGTTTTTGATAACTTTGATAAATTATATTTATTTAAAATTTAAATTTTTTTCATATTTTTGTTTTGAAATAAAATTTACTTATTTTTAATCTATTCATACAACGCTCTTTTTTATGATTCCTACTTACTTAAAGTGGCCACTTAAAATTATTTGACATTATCTTTATTCTCATTTTACCAGACGAATGATTACTCTAGAAAGGGTTCTTAAAGTCATGAGTAACTATTTAAATCAAAAAATGTTTAAATTTCTAAGACTTAATTATGAAGTTATTTTATCAATTATATTTCTAGATCAAATAACATTTATTCAATCAACTAGTATAAAAACTATTATCCATTTCCGTCCGAGACGTTACTAGCCTTTACAATCTCAGGGGGCTAGAAGAGTTTTTATATAATTTTTAATATTCTTTTGTTTTTTTTAAATATTTTTTTAATTTGATATTGTTCATATTTGTATATAATTTTTTAAATTTTCAAAATAACCTCTTCTTTTTTGAGTAATATTTTCAAAACTATATTTGGTATTAAAAAATTCAAATTTTGATGGGGTTCTTCATATTTTTTAGAAGGCTCGAGCCCCTGCGTTCTTCCCCATAGTGACGCTACTGGTTTCCATATATTTATTCTAACTATAAGGTATTATAAATGTAATTATTTTCAAAAAATATTGTATTCTATTCATATAATGTAGAATGTACGTTATATCGTTTACAATATTATGTGCTAAAATTTAGTAATTTTCAAATAAATCAAAATATTTGAATATAAAAAGTATCAAAATATATATTTTATTGGTCCTATGGCAACATTTCATGCTAAAAAACCAAAAAGCTGGGGCAATTGGCGTTGTCTACTTTATTCTTTTCCATTATATATTCTCATGTTTTTATATAGGATTGAGGTCAAAATGTGAAGGATGACATATGATCATATTAATATTTTTTGTCTTTAACCATATCTTGTAGATTTAGAAGTTTCGTTATTTTTTTTCAGCTTAAATATGTAACTTTCGCCTGCCCTAAGAGACTTTATAAAAAACATGGAATTATTTTGTAAAATTTATCCAAATTAACCGGCTAACTGTTCCCACTCGAAGCATTAACCGCAACCCACTATCTATACACCAAGGATTTTGATCCAAGGCCTTTAGGCAAGCGTCCATGAATATCGAAAATAGGTACGGCGCTATTCTGCACCCCTGCCGGACTCTCCTGAGGACGTTGAAGGGTTCTGAGGTCTCGCCGAAGCGAGAGACCGGGGCCGTGTTTTTTAATACGATTAAATATTTGGATTTTTATGTTTTGGAAGGGGAAGGGCCACCGTTGTCGATTTTTGCCTAAGAAGGGTGTGTTGAAGAGTTTTGATATTAATAGATTAATTAAAAGTTTCAATTGTATTTTTAATAGCAAAATTGGCAAAGTTAAAATTTACAAATAGATATTTTGCTAAAGAATGATTTTAAACCAAGATTTTTGAAGGCCAGGAGAGTGCCTTTTAAATTAGAAGAAGAATTAGAGGTGACAATATAACAATGGCTTCAACAGGGTATAATAAACCCTGTTAGATTTTCTCAATGGGCCACTCCTTTAGTATTGGTTAAAAAAAAGATAATACGTTGAGAGTTTGTGCTGATTTTAGAGTCACTATAAATCCACAATTAGAAAGGTTTGAATATCCTATTCCAAGGATAAGTGACATAATTGCTAAAGTAGGAAATGGAAAAATATGCTCGAAAATAGATTTTTACTCGGCATATTTGCTAATTCCTGTTTCTAAAGAAACTTCCAAATTTTTGACCATTTCAACCCACACGGGTCTTTTTCAATTTCTAACAGTGTCAACTGCTTATTTTCAATAGACCATGGACGAAATTTTTTCTGATATTAACGGGTTATTTATTATTTAGATGATTTGCTCATTTTTGGTAAGGATAAAGAAGATCATTTTAACAAATTAAGAAAAATGTTTACAAGAATGCTGGAATATGGTTTGATTGGAAATATTAAAAAAAGTGAATTTAGCAAAGATATATTTAATATTTAGATTACTTAATAAGTGACAAAGGTATACAGCCAATCAAAGAAAAGATTCATCCGATAAGTAACATTACTGATAAGGATGAATTGCATTCTTGGTTAGATCTTATGAACTATTATTCAAGATTTATAGAAGGTTTTCCAAATTTGACATCTATATTTTTTTTTCTCTTTAGCTTTCACCTTTTCTGGTGGTAAGCTCCTTCAACATCTCTCTCCACTTTATGTTATTCGTACAATCTCTTTTATCTATTTTATACTTCTTTATATTGGCTCTAACTTTATGGCCCCATTGAAGTTTTGGCCTTCCTCTTTTACGTTTGCCCATCACTTCCAATCTTTCAACTTTATTTCCTATGTAGTTCATAGGCCTTCTCATTGTGTGCCCATACCACCTAAGTCTGTTTACCATTAACTTAGTCTTAATGGGCACTACCTTTAAACTATTTAGTATTCTTGTACTGCGCACCTTATCCTTTCTTGTTACCCCAGCAATCATCCTCAGCATTCTCATCTCCATAGTTTGTAGACTTCTCTCGTCTGATTCTTTGGTTGGCCATGTTTCCGAACTATATAGAATAGTTGGTTGTACTATGGAACTGTAAATTTTTCTCTTTAATTTGTGTGGGATTCTTTTGTCAAATAGCACTCCAGATAAAGATCTCCACTTTAACCACCCTTGATTAATCTTATTCTTTATCTCTTTTTCTATTGTGCCGTTTGTTTGTATAGTGTAGCCCAAATATTTTCAGCTTTCAATTGCGGATATCTGCCAATCATTTATATCAATACTCTCCGTTTCATCTCCTCCTATCACCATATACTCCGTCTTTTCTCTATTTACTTTTAATCCGTGCGTTTCTAGGATATTTATCCAATTCACTAACCTTTCTTTCATTTCATCCTTGGATTCGGCAAGTATCACAATATCATCTGCAAATATCATATTCCACGGGACTGTTTGAGGTATAGACTGTGCTAATACATCTATTACTGTAATGAAGAGAAGTGGGCTGAGAGCCGACCCTTGATGAACTCCTTCGGCTATTGTGAAGCCTGCTGAAGTACCTGTTGTTGTCCCATATAATATCCTCTATTATTCTTAT
The DNA here is from genome assembly GCF_954871325.1 of Gordionus sp. m RMFG-2023. Lineage (NCBI taxonomy): Eukaryota > Metazoa > Nematomorpha > Gordioida > Chordodea > Parachordodidae > Gordionus > Gordionus sp. m RMFG-2023. The sequence goes on from NC_088776.1 coordinate 44,293,595, forward strand.
ATATTTTTCGGGAACTTTTTTGTGGCGTAGCGCCCACCAGATAAGTTTTCTTGGGATTCTATCGAAGGCCTTTTCTAGATCGAGAAAGACCAAGCTTTTTGTTTTCTGTATTTTTCACTCATTTGCCTAATTGCATGGATAGCATCGATTGTTGATCTTCCAGGCATAAAGCCAAACTGTGTCTCTCCTATTTCGATTATCTCTTAATTTTTTTTCTATTATTTTTTCGTATAGTTTTAGACAGTGTGACATTAGTTTTATGCCCCTGTAATTTTGACAATTGTGTGGATCCCCTTTATTTTTGAAGATAGGAACTAGATAGCTCTGCCTCCATTTTTGGGGGACCTCTTCATTTCCAAGTATTTTATTGTACAGATTTGTGAGGAGATGTATTCCATCATCTCCTAGTGCTTTAAGGCTTTCTATTGGAATATCGTCTGGACCCTAGCTTTGTTGTTTTTCATATGCATGAGGCATGTGATTATTTCTTGTTCTGTTATAGGTTGTACAAGGTTTTGACAAGGGGAGTGTTCATCTAGATGCAATATGTATCAATTTCCCATCTTTATTTTTGATTACTTTCGGAGCTCCGTTTATATCCCTAGAGTTCTTTTCTCGCTGTTTGGCTTTGCCCTTCTTTGGTATGTAGATCTTGATTTGGCCCTAGCCACCGCCTTTGTAGCTAATCTCTTGGATTTTTTGTATCTTGACTTGTCATCTGCATTTTTGGATTTGTACCATATTTTATAAAGGGCTTTTTTCTCCTGTATAGTGGTTTGTACCTCTTGATTCCACCACCATAGTTCTTTGTGTGATTTGTTGCCTCCTCTTGTCAAGCCTAGCGTCGATTTTGCAGTGTCTATTAATCTGGATGAAAGGTCTGTCCATATTTTTTCACTGACTTGTGAGCAATTTATTGTTTCAATGTTTGCATTGATTGCAAAGGCATCTGTCATTGTTTTTAATTTGCCCCATTTGATGCATGGTTCCAGTTTTATCTTATTTTGAGTGGATTTAACTGTCTTTTTTCCTATAGTAGGTGTTGGTTAAGGCAAGGTCGAAGGCTTCATCATTTCTTTCTCCGTATCCAAAACCACCATGATGCCTTTTGTAGCTATCTCTTGCTTTCCCCACATGTGCATTTAAGTCACCACCAATTATGACTAGGTCATCCTTAGGGATTTCCATTACGGCTTCATCAAGGATAGCTCTAAAGTCATCTTTCTCTTCTTCCTTGCAACCCGTTTGAGGAGCATATACTGATAGGATGTGTAGTATTGATTGACCAATGCAGAGTTTTATCTTCATTAGTCTATCAGAGATCCTGTTGACTTCTACAACTGAGGAGGTTAGATCGTGACTGAGGATGATGCCGACACCGTTCCTATTGCTAACAAGTCCATTATAGTACAATTTATACCCATCTCCAATTATCAAAGTCTTCTGTCCTTTCCATTTCGTCTCTTGTATGCACGCTATATCAACTTTTCTCTTGTTCAACATTGATGCCAATTTTCTCGTCTTACCTTTAAGCGTCCCAATATTCAAACTTGCTAATCTTGTTTTCTTTGCTTTGACGTTTACTTTACTTTTCACAGGACGGAGGTCTACACCCTGCGCGTCGCTTGGAGGGAACGCCCTATCTTTCATATTCATATTTTCATTTGTGTCCTTCATTTTGTTTATTGGACAGATATTCTTAGCACCCGGCTGTCCAGGCCTGTCGGTGACCGGGGTGTCATCTCTAAGCTCCGAAATTCATCATACCATATGTCTTTACACATCAGTCATCGAAGAAAAACTTGAAAGTTTTTATGGTTCTTACCAGGATTGAACCCGCGTCCTTGTTCATGCTCGTGTTTCCAAGCCTACATCTTACCCATTAGGCCACCCCGGCGATAAATTTGACATCTATATGAATTGCTTAAAAGAAATAAAAAATTTAAATGGGGTATTAATGAAAGAGCTAGTTTTTGTGAAATTAGAGAAAGATTATGCAATGCACCGGTTCTTGCTCATTATGATAGAAGTATGAATTTGTTTATTTCAACTGATGCTTCTAATAAGGGCATGGGTGCAGTTTTATTTCATGTTGAAGAAGATGGTCATGAAAGGCTAATTGAATTTATGTCCAAAGCATGGGCTGGTGCTGAAAAAAGTTATTCTATTATTGAGAAAGAAAGATTATCTATTATTTTGGCTGTTAAGAAATGGAGGGAATATGTAGTGGGGAGAAAATTTAAGATTTTTACGTATCATAAACCTCTTGTTAATTTGTTTGGATCAGATCCAGTTAAACTTTACAATATGTCTCCAAGGTTACAAAAATGGGCATTTTGTTTAGCTGGATTTGATTTTGACATTTATTACAGGAGAGGTAAAGATCAGATCATTCCTGATGGGTTATCAAGGCTAATTGATAAAGATGTAGTGTTTTTTTTTAGTGTTGATGATTATGAGAATGATGTTGAAAAGGTTAGCAGGGATCAAGGCAGAAAATAAAAGTTTTAGACGTATATTACGTGAATTTATTGATATTTAAATTAAAAAAATATAATGATCACATATTCAAAAATAGTTTGCTATATATATTGACAATGTAATTTATCATAAATTGATCTTTTTTTAAAAAGTTAAAAATAAAAAATTGAACATTAGTTTGTTAAGTAAATTGATTTATAAAATATAAAATTTAATATTAGTTTATAAACAAATTGATTTAAAATAAAAAAAAAGTTGTTTTTAACAAAAAGAAAGAAACAATTTTTATTACATTTGAAATATTTAAGTTACGCCATAAATGACTTAAGGATAAAAAAAAAATAATTTTTTAAAGTTAATATTATTTAACATTTCACACTTTTTTTTTATTTTTTATTTGCCCTCTGTCTATAATTTAGTTGTATGTCATTCTTGCTCGTTAACCCCTTCGTTGATCTTTTGTACGTTTTATCTATTTAGTTCATAAAATCTTTCATAGTTTCGTCTTGATAAATGATAGTTATTTTGGTTGTAAAATCTTATCTTGCCTTGCTCCCTCCAAATCTTTTAAAAAAACGGTTTAGTATGTGATTCGACTTTGTCATCCTATTGTTAATTATTATCATAATTTGTTATTGAATAATTTTAGAATATATGTAATATTGAATAAGAATCGCCAAATAATCGAAATAGAATTAATTTAACGAATATCGAATTTTGAATAAGAATAATTGAAGTAGAATAAATTAATCAAATGTTGAATAATCGAAATAATATGAATTGATTGGTCGCGTTTTATTTTAATTTATTATATTATAAATATCGCGTTTTAAATAATAGCGTTTGATATAATAATTTTTATCGATATTAAATTTCAATTTTATTTATTTATTTTAAATAATTTTTTATTAATATTAAATTTCAGTTATTTTTATTATTTTTTTTTTAAATTTTACTCCCTTGTTTTTTAAATCAAAAAATAACTCAAAATTACTGTTTTCTTTTATCTTCAATAAAAATAATGTTTTAAAGTGGTCAATGTAACTTACACATGGTTTGTCCTTAAAACATAATTTAGATTTCATTGTATTTAAAATTTTAATTTTGAAAGATTCGTCCACTTTATCATTAATTATATAAGGTAAATGTTTATTTGTATTGTCTACTCTCTTGATTTTTTTAAATTTATAAGTGTCAAGCTTTAATGATTTGGATTCTACTTTTTTAAAATTTTTGTGTATGGGAATTTCAACTATTTCAGTTTCATTAATTTTTTCAGTACTAAGATTTATATCATTATTTTTACAGTCATAATACTCTTTTAAAATTTCACCATGTGATCTTATGGGTATATTTATATTTTCATCATTTTTTATAATCACAAATGTTTTAAATTTTATTATATAATTTATTTCTTTTAGTTTATAAGGTTTTAATTCAATATCTAATTTTTTTATACTAAAAGATTTATAATTATAATTTCTTTTATAATAATGTGTTTCTTTATCCAATTTTCTATTTTTATAACAATTCTCATTATTAGATTTACTAAAATTTTTATTAGAACAATTTTCTTTTATTTCTGTAGCCGATTTATAATTACATAAACACTTTAATGTATATAATGTTTTATCATAACTCGAATTTAACTCTCTTGGAAACACTGCTTTCATGACTAAATATAATTCATCCGGTAAATTACCTATTAAGCTTAGAGTATTCTCACTATCATGAAATTTTAAATAATCATCTAACTTGTCAATGGACTTTGTTTTATTATTAGTATCCCAAATTGGTCTATTCATGATTTAGAGAAAAAAATTTTTTTTTTTAATTATTCTTCACTTTTTTTAAAATTAATCATATCTTACGTGTTTTAAGAATAATATAAATATTACATTCCAGAAATATTTTTTATCTAGTTGTCTACATTCTAGTAGCTAAAATCAATCGTGTCTGTGTATTTAGAATAATTTGTAAGTCATTATATCCCAATTTTAGTAATCATTTCCATTATACATGATAGCTCCGTAGTTTGATGTCTAGGTTAACAATTCTCTTCATAGTTGATTGATCCATTTGATCTAATTTATATTTTATTTTTTTGAAAATAAATAAATTTAATTTAAAATCGTATATCCCACCGCTGCCACCATGAAAAGGTTAGCAGGGATCAAGGCAGAAAATAAAAGTTTTAGACGTATATTACGTGAATTTATTGATATTTAAATTAAAAAAATATAATGATCACATATTCAAAAATAGTTTGCTATATATATTGACAATGTAATTTATCATAAATTGATCTTTTTTTAAAAAGTTAAAAATAAAAAATTGAACATTAGTTTGTTAAGTAAATTGATTTATAAAATATAAAATTTAATATTAGTTTATAAACAAATTGATTTAAAATAAAAAAAAGTTGTTTTTAACAAAAAGAAAGAAACAATTTTTATTACATTTGAAATATTTAAGTTACGCCATAAATGACTTAAGGATAAAAAAAAAAATAATTTTTTAAAGTTAATATTATTTAACAGATGTAATAATAATTAATAATTTAGATTTGATAAAAAAAAGAAACTTTGGTAGATACTGAATTAATAAGAGTTAAGAAATTTGTTTTGAATGGAGATAGAGACCATTCGCAGATGAAAGGATATAAGGCGTTGGGAAAATTGTTGAACATTAAGAATGATCATATGTTTAAGGGAGAACAAATTGTTGTTCCTCAAAGTCTAAGAAAAGATTTTCTTAAGGTGCTACATGAGGGTCATATTTGGGTTGCTTAGGATATTAGATACAATGGAAAGATATTTTTGGTGGCACGGAGTCAATAAAGATATATATTAAAGAAATGGTTTTTAGGTGCAACATGTGTATGGTTAATGCGCCTAAATTACCGAAAGTTAAACAAAATTATTGGGTACAGCCGAACAAGCCATAGTACCGAGTATATGTTGATTTTTTTGGTTCGATTAAGAATTTTTATGGATTTGTAATGATTGATGGGTACTCGCTGGCTAGATATTAAAGTTAAGAACATTAATTCCTTTACCGCTATGGTTTTAAATAATATATTTTCCAGATTTGGTCATCCAGTAGAGTTGGTATCTGACAATGGACCAGCTTTTAAGTCTTTAGATTTTAAAAACTTTTTAATAAAAAAAGGTATAAAACATATTTGTACTCCTGCATACCATCCTTCTTCAAATGGTATGGCTGAAAGGGCAGAACGATCTGCAAAAAATATGGTTTATAAATTAGGCGGCTGGGATGATAAGGTATTAGAAAATGTTTTATTAAATTATCGTAATATTACACATTCGGTAATTTGAGATGGAAGTGGAGTTTTTTAAAAGACAATGACTGTAATTGTAGACCTAAATTGAAAAGAATAAATTTTAGAGAGTTAACTTTAGGTTAATCAGCAATCAAGAGTGTCGCGTAGGAATTGTCAGTGGGAGAATTAGTAATGTCATATGGGAGATTCAGATAGATAATAAAATATTTGTTGTCCACATAGATCAAATTAGAGGTTTTTAATTAGATTTTCAATTATTCACTAAATTATAAGTTAGATTTTTAAAGCCCTTTTCCCATGAATATGTAATTATTGTTTATTTTTTTAGATAATGAAACAAACTTTATAACAATACATGCCCCCCCCCCTCACAAATTTAATGTATTTGTTGTATATTAATCCTCTGACCCAATATTATTGAAACAAATTTTATAACAATACATGTTTTTATACCCTCCTTCACAAATTCAATTAATTGTTGCATATAATCTTCTGACCCATAGAATATTATTGAATAACAAATGTTATATAATACTTGTCCCCCCTCCCACCCTTTTACAAATTTAATGTAATTGTTGCATATTAATCCTCTGACCCAATATTATTGAAACGATTTTATTTTGCTAATATATTTTTGTTTTATTGTAGATAATGAAGGTTTAAGGCTATCGAATTAAACTTTTACTTTGTATTAATTTATAAGAAACGTTATATGATATGAATATTTAATATAAAATTAATTTATTTTTGTATATATAAAGAAATCATTATTATAAATCTTTACTAGTTAACTTTTGAAAATAAAGAATTTAATTTAATATTTATAAATCAATTCTTATTAATTCCTACGTTCAAATTAAGCTAGCTCCCTCGCGTGTTCAATATACTATCATATATATTCTTTCAACAATATGAATATATTGGTTGTTCCGCCCCATTAACAAAATAAAATCGCCTATAATTAAGATTAATATATCCATAATTCTTGGTAGTGTTTAGCTGTTCTTAGAAGACATTATGAGTTATCTTATAAGCTACTAAATAAGTTTCCCTACAACGATTATATATATATATTCCAAACACTCTTCCAATATATATTCCAAACACCCTTCCAATATTTATTATGGAAAATCGCAGAAATTATAACTCATATCATTTTTTGAGTTTAATTTTGAGGTTCTATACCTTATATTATAATATTTAAGCTAGGGGTAAGGTAAATTTATTTTTTTGGGAGGGGGGGGGGGGGTTATTTATCAAATCAGATGAAATAGAAAAAAGGTATTGCTATAAAAATTAATACTTATAGATCTATTTATTATAATACAATGATATTCCAAAACACCGACCAAATTTATATATAGTATACAATCATAAACATTATTTTCTAAATAAAACTCTCTGCAGACATTCCCAACAAACTCATATTCATTCCAAACAATATAATAATAATGCATCCATTGCAAATGAAGGGGTTTTAATTAAATTCATTTTCTAAAAATTAACACTTTCACATTCACATATTTTAATAGTTGGTAGTGGAGCATTAATAATTTAAGTTATTCTTTTTAAAATTTATGAAGGGAATACCATTATATATAAAAAGGTGTAATTAATACGGCGATAATTTTTACGTGGGGTAGATATATGTTTTTAAGACGGGTTTTAATCCAATAAAAATCCTATCATGCAGACTGCGTGTAGCAAGTTTGTTGATTTTTTCTATGTAAAATGAACCATTTAGAAGATAGATTTGTCATTTAAAAATTTTTTAAATTAAAATTTTTCATCAATATCTAAATGCATCTCCCAATTTCCTATGGTGGAGAATGAACAGTATAAGTCTTATTAACCGAGATCTCTTGCTTAATTAAAGTGAGTTACCAATATGGGTTATTAGTAAGTAAGGACATGTATGGAGTAGTTAAATAGAAATTTAGCTGCGTTTATAACTAATAATGTGTCCTTAATGGTTAATATAATATCACATGCAAACGAAAACAAATTATAGCGTCGAAGAGCCAAGAAAAGTACAGGCTTGTATTGTTGACTGAATAAATTTAGAGGTTAGGTAAGAGACCAGATCTGTACGATTACTTTTGATAGAAAACACATATTCCTCATTCCCCAATTTTTCTTTTAGACTGAACTTAGTAATAAAATATTTCCATGATTTAAGTCTATATATTCTTTCGTCCTGCGCAATGATATTAGAGTGAAATTATCATATTATTGTAGTAATGGGAAACTATTTTTAAAAACTAATATAAAATATAAAATTCTACTAAAATTAGATAAGGTGGGATTATACAATTATGAAAAACATAATTGAGTTTATAAAGTAATTATATTTAAATCAAAGACCAGCAGGCCCGGCCCTAAGCCCCTGGCCGGGCCGTATTTTAAATTTTTAAAATATACCCGGGTCGGATGACATTTTATTTTTAAAAAATACTCAGATCGGGCCAGGCCGTACAATGACCTCTGCAGTTCTCTGATTTAAATATCAATTTATATTTTTTGTCTTAAGAAAATTTTTTTTTTAGCCTATAATGTGGGGATCGTATTTTATGGGCCAATATTTTTTCAAAAAGAAAGGTATTAAAGGCAAAATATTCACTGGTAGATGTGGCAATTGGAATAAAAATAAAGTTAACAAATGTTTTGTATTTCTTTATCTTTTTTGTTTCTGTTTGAGTGAGCGTGATGTTTGGGGAAAGTGGTAAAACAGATATAATCACAGATAAAAATTTAGCCCTAGCCCATGGGATAGTTGTGAAACCATAGGTCTGACACTATCATCTGAATCGTGAGGTTATAAATTATTATGGATTTGATTATCGGCGTCTAAATATACTTCAAATTAAATTATTACAAGAAATGCTGGCGAGATACAGCCTTAAATAACATGGGAACCATGCGTCAAAAATAAAAGTGGGAGAAATATTTGGCATGTAAAATAGGTGTAACATGTCCCGAAAATAAGATAAAGTGGTAGAGATTCTAACTAAAAAAACGAATATATATTTTGTGCGATATAATATTTGAAAAGATAAAGACAAGGTATAACTTTTCCGGAAAAATGAAGGCGATGCAATTCTGGTGCTGGAGGAATCATCATAACAGATCAATTGATAAACTGGTTGAGGTAAATTAAACGAAGATATTATCGCTGTAAAAATTATTGTGATAAAAAAATATTAAGCGAAGATATTATAAAGATTATTGTTGATAAATAACTATTAAACAATGGCTCAATTACCCATATGCGAATGGCAGCTCCGACTGGTGCTATTGTATTAATGGCATGCATCTTTAGGCTAATATTAAAAATTATTAGAGAGTTCAAATGGTTGTTATAGCATTGTGACTAGTATAAATGAGGGAATTATCTTAGAGCTGGAGATGTTTAATTATTCTATACAACAAATCATATAAATAAGAAAAAATCTTTTTCATATAAAACAGGTTATATTAATAATGCATTTTACACTTTTTATTAAACTGATTGTGTCATTGTAAGAAGTGAAAAAATTAATCTAGAAGTAATGTGTATTTCAATCGTTGTTTGATACTTTTAATAAGCCAAGAAGAAAAATAAAGGAAATATTTTCTGAGGAGGTATGAGAACTGATCGAGAAAAATTTTAAAAGTATATTTGTTGCATTGAAATCAAAAAAATTCTAATATATTACATTAGTATATATATATAGTTCACTGAAATAAAATAGGTCAAAAATTTTAAATATTGTATATAAAATTTTAATATTATATTAGGGTTTCAGCGAAATAAGATAGATATTGTATAATTATGATTTAAATATTTTATATATAGGTGATTTCATGATATCACTAATTAAATTAAAAATTTTAGGAATATATTTCCCTATCATATCTAAACCGACAAAAATGTTTAATTATTTCCCAATTTATAGGTCGATAGGCTGGGTTTTATATATTGTAGTCTGGAGGTCAAAGCTACTTATAAAATGTTTCTTCCTACCAAAATTTTCTTTCTGCATCCTATTGTGAATGATATGAATATTATGTTATATTAAATATGCAATAACATATTTTGTTCAACATAATATTAATCAAAATCACAGTTTTAAGTAATATTTTAATACTTTTGTATCTAAGCCACAAAGGGTTGAGGTTATTGACTATTGAAAACTGATAGAATCTTTTAACTAAAGAACAGTTGAATGTAACTTTAGTTTATAGGCTTGGCTACAATCTAGCTCAATCCTAAAATCGCATAAGTTCAGTCTAAATCTCTAAATGAATTAAGATTCATTCAAAAATTATCTTAATAGATAAGAAAAACATAATTTCCCACATGTTTTTGAATAAAAAATTATTCCATATTAATTAGATAATCCATTGTTGGTTTGTTAAAACGATTTTTTATACTTGCAATGTATATTCTAAAGTTACACAATAAATTTGTCTATAATATTCATAGTTACCCTATAATGGTATAATAAATTCGAGAGTCTTCTTCAAATAAAGGTGAATTTAACTCTTCTGCTTCAGGGGCGTCGCTAGCCTTGACAATCTCAGGGGGCTAACTAAAAAAATTATGGGGGCTTCGCCTCCCATACTTCCCAATTTACTGGCCTTCAGTCGGGTTTTATATTATTATACTTTTTTAAAATTTGTTAACTCTGAACAATTATTCTGATTTTCATATTTTATCATTTATTATATTATGCATACAAAATAAACTGGCATATAAAAAATCACATAATACAATAATATAATTTTTAGCAACTTACATTGACAAAAGGTTATCAAACTAGTTAAATTTATTATCGAAACCATTTATTAGTAAAATTTATTATAATATTAACTGCAATATAAATATAACAGTCAAATACGTCTATAAAAGTGGCATTGTATCTAATATTTTATAAACAACTGTATATAGTAGAGGATTATAAACTATATGTCTACTTACTTTTTATAAAGAAATCTCGTATACTTATTTGGACCTTGAAAATACTTTTAAAGTATGATAATAAAATTTCAAAATAAATATACAGTTGATTAGTTATTTTGAACTCGGCTAATTACAATATTAAATTTGTTAATTTTCAAATAATATATGATTATATTTATTTAATTAGGGTTAAATAATAATTTAAATAATAAAAGTCAATTAAACTTCAACTGTTAAAGCTAAATTAATATTTAGTGAGTTATTGATATTATATTTTTAATACAGAATTTGATTGCAAGCTGACATAGTGAAAATATAAGTTATATGTATTAATCTAATCTAATAATTAAAATAATATTCATGTAATAAAAATTTAAATAGTATTATTATTTTCTAAATAATAAAATTATATCTATATATTACTTAATGGAATTATAAAAGAAATCAATCAGTGGGCAATCAAAAAAATTTATTTTTAGTTCAAGGGGATATTAAAAAGCCATTAAAAAAAATTTTTGTTTCAGGGGGCTATTCAAATTTTTCAGGGGGCTCGAGCCCCTGCGCCCACCCCTAGTGACGCCACTGCTCTGCTTTTAAATTAACAATAATCCAATCGAAACTATCATCTTGTCGATTGCATCTAAGATTTTGAACAGGATTTCTATTTTATATTTTATATTTAAAAACCTAATGAATAACTTTGAATCAATGTTATCATCATTTTAATAAATAGAAGATTTTCAAAAAGGTTTAATTGGTACTGCGAGATGTATTTATAATTTCTAATGAAAGTTTTAGGATTATTTCTTAATTTATTTTAGTGATATTATTTGCATATATCAGCGTGTAGGTCATAACGACCTTAAAGAAGATTAACTATCATTTTCATCTTAGATCAAACTAAATATCTTCATGTTTTTGTAAGAATCAATAAAAGATAATAAATTTTGCATAAATACTATAAATGAACCCGAGAATTTTTGTAATAGTAGTAAATGAATCAACAAATTAATGTATGACCTGCACAATGTATATAGATAGCTCTCGATTCTTCACTAAGAAGACGCGTTTGAAAACTAGATGAGGCTCATAAAGTTGACCTCTGCATTATTTGATATCTAAAGAATATATAAGTAATATATTTTTTATCAATTCATCTATTTTTTTATTGAGACACAGTCCGCATAGAAACTTGTCAATGGAAACGATAACCCCACCGCCCCCATGAAGTCGGCGACTATGATAATATTCCTGTCGATATGGAGTAATTACCATTATTGCTCGTACTGCAACTATACGTTCTTATTTCATTTTTTAAAATGATATTTTTATTAGTCAGGCTTAATATTATTATTTTCATATCCACTCTCTATAGCTACAGTTGAATGCGTTATTCAAGATTCCTGAAAAAATTTCTCTCAGATAATTTTTGGTACGTTTTTAATAGATTTTTCTGGATAGTTTTTATTTATTAGCATTTTATAGCACTCACTTTTTAAAAATTTCTAATAATGTGCCAGCTTGAGAGACGTCTTACAAACAACTTATTAAAAATATTTATCATACAAAAAACAATAAATAATATTTTATATTGTCATTATATAGTATGTAATAATTTTAAGTAATTTATGTAAGTAAAAGGCCATACATTATTTTCTCCTAGAAAAATTAAATTCCTTTGGTCAACATTAGAAAATTTAAGGCATATGATAATTATACTTTTCACTCCCAGGATTTAATAATTATTGAGCCAAGGAATTAATATTCTGCAGCACTGCATCCAGTTGATGTAACTGTAATCCTATTATATTTTAAATAGACATATTATTATTTATATGTGACCTGTCATTTCTGATTTTTAGTGCGATCAATCGTTTGATTTTAGTAAAAAATAGTACATTCGAAAATAATAACATATGATTAATTATTTTCGAAACAACGGCTTAATTTAAAATAGGCATGAGGAAAATTTTTACAAAGAATGAAAATAAAGCTGATAATTCAACCCATAATTCATTTATCGGGCGAAGTTTTGCTTTTGAAAATCTAATTGTAATTGTAGAGAATATTATTGCAGAAGGTAATATTGAATTAATTAGAAATTAAAAAACCAATATTATTTTAGGTGGATTTTCTATAGTGTTTTTGGTAAAAAATGACAACGTCAATGAGAAAAATAGCAAATATTTTGCCCTGAAAAGGATGCTTGTTAATAATATTAAGGATTTGGAAGTTTGTAAAAGGGAAATTGAGATACTTAAATCCATATCTGGCCATAAAAATTTAATATCATTGGTGGATTTCAACATCAAGGAACTAAATGGATCTAATTGTAAATATAATCAAAAATTAGATCTTTCATCAAATCCAACTGATGAAGACTCAATTTATGAAGTTTTAATTGTAATGGACTATTGTAAAGGTAATAGCGTTTTATTGATATAGATTTATTTACAATCTTAGTTATATTTAAAAACCTTTCTCTAAAAATAGCTTTATTTTTATTTATATTATTTTTTTAAAATTAATTATATATAAGATAACCTTTTAAGACAAATGAATGAACGAATAAAAGATGGGGGTCTAGAAGAAACTTTTGTTCTATCTATATTTTATGATATTTGTTGTGCAGTAACAAGACTTCATAAGAATTACCCTTTTCCAATTATTCACCGTGATTTAAAAGTTGAAAATATATTGTGGCATTCTAAGTCAGGACATTATATTTTATGTGATTTTGGGAGCTGCATTTATCAATATGATCATGGCCTTAATAAAAATAGCCCAAAAGTACTTTTGCCTTTTTTTTGTGTTAATGTTATTATTAGAGATGTAATTTTCCCAAATTGGGAAAACCTCGAGAAAAACAGGAAATTTCCTTTAAAAAATTATTTTATAGGTCAATATTGATTTTTTTTTCATATTTTATCAAAAATATATAAACTTTTAATATGTTAAATAAACAAGTAGGATATAATTTTAATTGTTTAATTTGTTATCTCCATTTGAAACTATTTCAGATCTCTAAAATTGAGCAATTTATCATGCAACATCTAAATCTAGGCATCCTGAAAATCAGTTTATAACATCTGATCCTTTATCAATAACTTGATTGTCTTTAAAATTAAATCTGCAATATATCAGATCAAGTATATGAGCAGGGTAATATATGTCTCAGTAACAAAAAATTTTCCATGTTTTTGTTTCCTATTTCTACAATTTAATAAATTCACTAGATATATTTATATATTCTCCTATATGCATATTGGTCTCTGTTTCAATTAATTTATAGAAAATTGGACCTAAGCTATAATAAAATTTATAATACATTCCACTCTTATATTTGCCCACCCAGCATTAATAAGGGTCTTTTTCTCAATTTTTTAATCCTTTCATTCACTTTTAACAAATTTTTACTGGATAAATATCTTGTGAGCATTTTAAATGTTGTTTTTAAATATTGAAATAATTTTTCCAAATACACATTGCATTATGGAAAATGACCCATTTAACATACAATATATCATTAAATTAATTTTTAAGAAATTTATATTTAGTTGAATTAAAATTAGAAAATGAAGTTGGCCTTATCCTATATCTCTTCAACCTTTAATCCTACTCCTTATCCTTATTTCAGTTATTATTAAAAATATTTAATATATTTTAGCCAATCAAAAAATTTCCTTTCAATGAACATTACTAGAGTTGAGTTATATATTATCTAAAATGAACACACATACAAAAAAAAACATGATCATGATATATAAGTCAAGAGGATTTTTCTTAAATATGATAAAAATTCCGATTATTTGATCAAATAAACATAAAATAAAATTGGGGAAACTATAGGGGATTTCCCCTTACTTTACATCCCTAGTTAATATCAGTCGTATATTGCTTTAAAAGTTGGTGGGAGGGGGGGGGGGCTACGATTATTAATTTCTTTGGGTTGTATTTTTTTCTGAAAAGATTTCATTCTTCCGCTATGATTCATTTTCCATATGTTGATACATGTATCTGGAATTCATTCTAATATCGAAGGTCTATTATTATTTATGAATTAGATTTAACAAATTATTTACTCCTAAACTTGTTCGATTATCTACCATGATCAAAATCATAAGATCAAAACTCTTTTCACCCTTGGTAGCAATGATTCAAAATCGCTCCATTTGCACCGATTTTTAAAAGTGATAGTTTAAACCTTTGTGATATTTACCACCAAAATCTTCAATCTTATATATTATTTTTCTCTAAAAATCGGCTCAAATGGAGCTATTTTGCATCACTACTTGTCAGTACTGCAGGATAAAATATCCACAGAGTTATGGAATTTTTTAAATTTATCATTAGAAGTATCTTCATCGATATATTGTCGAAAGTATCTTTATCGATATATTGTCGAGAGTTATGGAATTTTTTAAATTTTTCATTTGAAGTATCTTTATCGATATATTGTCGAAACTCAACAATCATCATATTCATTTATGAATCACTGGTAGATTCCTTATTTGCTTCTCGCCAAATTGTACATCTAGGTTCTTAAGGCAATTTTCTTTTTGAATAAGAATATATCAGAAAAATTTTTAGAATAAAAAAAATAATATAATTCAAATTTATTAAAATGATTTTAATTTTACCCGTGTTTTCAAAGCTATCCGTTAAACTGGACTGGGTGTATTTTCTAGAGCAGTTGTAAAATGGTCTATTTTTTATCTTACAAGTTTTGGATTTTTTAATGGTATATTTTTAAATAAGAGTGTAATTTCTGAAGCGAGTTATATCTGTAAATATTTACTTATATACTGCGTCTACATAAAATAGTGGGTAGGAGCGATTTGCTTTAATTTTTTTGAAGGGGGATAGGGAAAAAAATAAAAATAACTAATTTATTAATAGATATTTATTTCTCATTCATTCACAGATAGCATTTTAGCACAGGTTGTATTTGTACACGCTCATGGCTAATATTTAGAATACGGTTAGCATCAACTAGTTAATTATGACCAACTAAAGCTTAATATCACCAACTAATGTTTTGTTATTCTTAAATAATCATGAGGTCAGAAAGGGTTTAATTAGAATTATTTGAAGGTTATTAATAATGGCTCAGTACAATTTTTTTAAAATAGTATCAGGTAGTTTGTTATAGCATAATGATTTGGTAAATATCGCGGCTGATGAGCGTGAGATTTTTTTTTTGGGGGGGGGGGCTAGGATTGATTTTAGAGGGGATCTGCTTCCAGTGAATTTTCTGTCATGTAGACGCTGCCTACATAATATCTTATTGTCAAAATGTTCCTAATGATTTATATTTTTAAATAATAGTCAATCAATGTATCATTGGCAAATGGACACCGAAAATATCCCAATTTATTATTTCTTACAAAATAAATTGAGTAATCTTAATAATAATATCCTACTTATTAGAAAATTTCAAATTTCTATTTAAACATTTAAGAGATTTTGTTAAATTTGATCTATTTCTTGCATTTAGTGGTGTTAAATCGGTTCAATTCTAACGTCGGAAAAAATCGCTAACCCTTGAGGCAAGGGTATATAATTTTCAAAATTGAGCTATCCTATAAGTTTAGACCGAGGCTAAGATGATATTTTTCGGTTAAAAATAAGGTTTAGCCTTTTTAGAATTAGCTCCAAACCTGCGAAAATGGAGCTATTTATCACCAATACCTGTTGATGGTAAACCTTCTATACTTTAAAGAAAGCAGAAGCTGAGGTGGCATTAAATTTCTATAAAAATATTGAAGAATAAAACCTTTTGCTTCTCTATTTTCTATGTGGCTATATAAAAAATATATCAAATTTTTAATTTTGACTATAAACATTTTAATTTTTATGACAAGAATAAAAGGTAAAAAGATTCAAATGTAACATTTAAAAAAATGTAATTTTTTGGCGGGGGAAGGGGGCTTCTCAAAATTTATAAAAGTGATTAAAAATTAAAAATAAATTAGTGGAGGCGTTTAGTCCCCTTCCCAATACATTCCTGCTTATTCTGTTCATTTTGATCAAATATTTATTTAACTTAAATGTATATCTGTGCACCAACCCCTGATAAGTAGTAAGACTCTGCCAATATTAAATATCGGAGCAGATTGGCTATATTTATCTTTTTTATAAATGGATTGGGTTGGGTCGATATGTACAAAAAGACTGAACTGATCCCATATTATCTTTGTTTTTGGTTATTTTATGATTATATAATATTTTTTATTTATGCATAATTTGTCAATAATAAAAAAAATAAATAAACGTAATTATAATTTAATTTATCTGTAATTATCAGAGTTGTTAAAGTATCGAGATACAAGTATCTAGATATAAAAATGTGGTATCTGTATATAGATAAATTTTTGATTAAAATATCTGTATCTAGATATTATTTTAGAGGTATCTGTATATGTTTTTAGATACTTTATAAGATACATTTTGATATACTTGTATTTAACGCTTTTTTATATTATAAATAAAAATACTTGAGTGTAAAATTTATTTTATTTCATATGAGCATATAAATTAATATTAATATATATATTAAAAAATTATATATATATGTAAAATATTAAAACTTATATATAAAAAAGAATATATAAATAGTAATTAAATATTATGTCCGAGTTATCAATAACAAGCAAATTCTGATATTACAATCCATCTCAAGGAATTTGCCATTTTTAATTGCAATGGAATTGTATTTTATTTTATTCTATTATATTAATTTTTAAGATTAATATTGATGACAAAAATGACCACATTCCATGGCCAATTTATAGACCATATTTTAAAATAATATCAAATAAAAAACAAATCTCTGTTAGTAAAATGTTTGCCATGTCCAAAAAATATGAAAATTTCAGTTAGCATTACCTCAACTTGCAACATTGTAAAACATTTAAGGGTATAGATACTAAATAAATGTTTACAATTTTAATTTTAAATTTTAAGAGAAAACATCAAACACTCTTAATCCAAATAAAAAAGGGGAAGGAGAAAAAATCTATTAAAGAAAATATTGGACTAGGCTCATCGTCCATTGATTTTTTTTTCAAGAGACCTCAGACTTTAACCCAAACCATTTTAGATGATTTAATATCTGATTTTATTATAGATAGCATTCAGCCATTTTCAATTGTTGCAAATCCATCATTTATAAAAATGATCAAAACATTAGCTCCACAAAAAAATATAATTTGCAGACAGACCGTGGTTGCTAGAATTTCCCAAAGATGGGAGTATGAAAAGAAGGAAATCATTAAAAGTCTAATAGAACCATCATTCAGCCATTT
This sequence comes from Gordionus sp. m RMFG-2023, assembly GCF_954871325.1. Taxonomy (NCBI): domain Eukaryota; kingdom Metazoa; phylum Nematomorpha; class Gordioida; order Chordodea; family Parachordodidae; genus Gordionus; species Gordionus sp. m RMFG-2023. The sequence continues at coordinate 44,311,629 of NC_088776.1, forward strand.
TCAATTGTTGCAAATCCATCATTTATAAAAATGATCAAAACAATAGCTCCACAAAAAAATATAATTTGCAGACAGACCGTGGTTGCTAGAATTTCCCAAAGATGGGAGAATGAAAAGAAGGAAATCATTAAAAGTCTAATAGAACCATCGTTAATATGCACAACAGCAGATTGTTGGAGTGCCTATTGCCGGTAAACATATTTCCCAGCTCAAAAAATTTTAAACAAATGAACCTGAAATTTTGTTTACCACTCTTAAATGCCTTACTTAAAGGAATTGAAGATAGGTAAATTAATAAGAAATTAATCAGTATTTAATAATTCTAGGTTTATTGGGACAATTTTTGAAGATGAAAATATTTTGGCAAATATGCTTCATCCTTTTTTTAAACTAGATTAGACATGGTTGCAAATGGATGAAAATTTTAATAAAAAAACAATTAATACAAAGATTAGTTGAGGAATTATCAAAGTCTTCAAATGAGTGCAAAATTAACCTGTGAAAAAAAACCAATAATATAATATCTGATTTTTTTCAGTATCCCACAGCAGGAGATATGATTGTTAATGATTTAAATTCTGATGATCAACAAATTTTAAATAGTTTTTTCAAAAATAAATGCTTTAGTATTTTTAAACAATATCCTGATATAAAAATGTTATTCATTAAATATAACACCACAATCCCTTCCAGCGCTCCTGTTGAAAGACTTTTTAGTATAGCTAAAAATGTTTTTATATATAAACAAGGATGTCTTTAACCAAAATTTTGAAAATATTTTATTACTGAAATCTAATAATTATTTATAATCATTTAATCATATTATATTATTTTATTAATGATATAAAATAATTATTTATATTAATCATATATTATATTAATATCTAAAAATCATTATTTTAGTTATATTTTGATATGTGATATCGAGTCAATAAATTTTTTAGATCATTTTATGAATCTTCACAATAGAATCCTAATTTAGGTTTATTCATACCTTATCAAAGAGTATAATAAAAAATGTATCTGTACCTAGATACATTTTAAATTGTATCTGTATCTAGATAACTTCTTAGAAGCTGTATCTGTATCTAGATAAATTTTTAGACTATGTATCTGTACCTGTATCTAGATCCATTTAAAAAGTATTTTTTAACAACTCTGGTAATTATAAAGATCAGATTATTTTAAAAGAAAAAAAAGCTAAAAATAAGATATTATTTTTAAGTTCTTGCAGCTCAGCCAAAAATATTACCCATATTTTAAATGTGATAATTAACTTTTGGGAAATAAAAAAAAAGAATAGATAATGACCGGAAATTTTTTTTAAAATTACTAGTATAATAATGAACCAAATATTGCCTTAGCAACGAGAAACTATGTCTTTTTTGCAGAGTTGTTAAAAGATACTTTTTAAATGGATCTAGATACAGATACAACGTCTAAAATAATATCTAGATTCAGATTATTTAATCAAAAATCTATCTAGATACAGATACAGATACCACATTTTTATGTATCTAGATCCTTTAACAACTCTGCTTTGATCCTTTAACAACTCTGCTTTTTTGTTTTGCCCATAGTTTACAGTTAATTATTACTCGCATTGAAAATTTAGATTTTTATGACACATTTGTTTAAAGATAAATGGAAAATAAAAAATCAATTCAAATTATATTATTATCATATTCGGTTTGTAAGGATATCCGAAATATTGGATCAGATTGGTGTAAAAAGTCTGAATCAGCACAACTAGTATTGTTAAATGGCTCAATTTGAGCCGATTTTTAAAAACGGCTAACTCAATAATTTATCCAGAAAAATATTATGCAAGCCTAGAGATTTTGTTCATCATAGATGGCACATAGTATTGAACATCTATTGACGAAATCTCGACAATTAGGCAATATTTTCCTGTCTATAATTTTGAGTTAGCCGTTTTTAAAAATCGGCTAAAATCGAGCCGTTTAACAACACTAAGCACAACCCTGCTAATTAGCAACAATGTCTTTTTGTCTTTTTTTTTAAAAAAAGGATCCATTGGTTGTTTGCGTCATATTTATTTATACTAAGGATCATAAATATTTTTAAAATAATCAACACAAGCTTACTCAAAAAATAGATAATTATTGTTTTAAATTAACATCAGTATCTATCAATTTCTTTTTGCACATAAATTACAAAAGAGTTTATCTGTGAGAACATTGTTTCTTTAATTAGTAGTATCAATTCTTATTGTTAAGGATCCAACACGTTTCCATGTGATAGAAGTTTCTGTTGGTAATGCAATACTGTATTTTTTTAATGCAGTATCCAAATATTTTAATTCTATTATTTAAAGGAGCAATATTAAAAAATTATTGACACAATATTTGTTTGAACAAATTAATTTTTTTATAGAAAATAATTTAATAAAGAAAATTTTTAAATAGTTTAAAAACTCTTAGAAATATTTAATATTTTTATTCATAATCTTAGGCAAATATAAAAATGTTTATGCCTCCTCACTGACTATTATTGCATAGGTTGTAGCGACCAAAAACTTACTTTTTTTATGGAGCTGGTCTTTGTGAACCGGATTGTATAGGGGTTCCCAGTAGTGTTGTTAAACCGCCCAATTTAGGTCAATTTAAAAACGGCCCGATTAAGATTCTATCCTAATTAATATTATGTAATCCTCGAGATTTGGCAAATAGAGATCCATCTGACTTTTATAAGCAAATTCTTCTGGCTTACATGATATTATTTTTGGCTAATATCTTAATCTGGCCGTTTGTAAAAATCGACCCATATTGGGCCGTTTAACATCACTAGTGCCCAGGTCTATATTCATATAATTTATTTTTTGTTATTTAGCCAATATTCTAAATTTAGGAAAAATTATTAATTAAATTTATCATCAAAAAATTAATAAATCTCTGATTTTAATATTAAATGTATTTTAAAAATAAAACTTTCATTTATCTTTAAAAAAGGATGAAAAAGTTATTGAGAGATTAAAGTCTTTTGAAAGCTTAACACCACATAGCATCCCTGCTTTGGAAGAGGATATCAAAAAGTTTACTTTGTTTATTATATTCCTAATTAAAATTGAAATTATCACTATAAAATAACAGTTTATAATATTCTTTAAAATAAAATATCTTCAAAGATTTTTGACTCTGATTTTTTTTTGAGAATTTTACCTAATATTCCAAATCTTTTTTTTTGTAAGAAAATCCTTTATAAGTTAATATTTATAATTTTTATTCATAAAAAATCTTTCTTTATCATTTGTTAAAAATATTAGAGTATTTAAATCACAATATATTATCTGATTTTTTTTTATAAAGATATACAACATTGGCTTACAGAAGTCCGGAAATGGTTGATTTATATTCAGGCCTGCCTATTACTACCAAAGCTGATATTTGGGTATTATATTTATTATTCATATATCTTAATTTGTAGTAGGCAATAGCATTTCAATTATTTTTAACCTGCTTAAATGTTTACCTTGTTAAATTTTTTCATCTACTATTTATGAAACAAACTTCTTAAAAGGCATTGGGATGTTTGCTATACAAGTTATGTTTTATGACAACTCCTTTTGGTGAAAACACTTTAGCTATACATGAGGCATCATTTTCTTTCCCTAGAACTTCTCAATATTCCCTGCAGTTGCATGCACTCATAAGTTTGACTTTTTAATTAAATAGACTGTTTAAACTTTAATTAACTAATAATTTATTTAATTACAATACAGGATATTTACTAAAGCCTAACCCCAATGATAGACCTGACATAACTTTGTTAACAAAATTAGTTAAACATCTTTTGCTAAAATCTTCAAATGATATTATCATAGATGAAACTTCTCTAACAAATAACTTAAATCACTGTCATGATGCAGAAACTATTATGGAGGATCTAACACGAGAATATCTTCTTTATGAAAATAAAACACGTAATGAATGTCAAGAATCCAACAGCAGTAAAGGGAATAATTTGGAGCAAAGAAATCTCACTTCCAAATATAACGAGTAAAAATATATATTATCAAATTTTATTTTATAATAAATTAGAGATGGCAGGATTAAAAGATGAAAATATTTTAAAAAATCGGATAGTAGATTATATAATAAATTGAATTCGTTAATTTTATTAGTGTAATAGTTATGAATAATAGGATTACCGATAATCAGAGCGATCAACGTATGCATAAAATGATTTATTAATTATATATTATATAACACTACATATAAACACATTGCATATATTATGATATTAAGCCAAGCCCCTACAACCTATCATCTTAATTATGAAACATCCATAAAACCGCGTCAAAGGCCCAAAAAATTTGGACACAAGCTTGATAATGTAGATTTAGACGCATTTGTTAAGCTCAAGGTAACTGGATTAGCCGAACAAGAAACTTATAATGACACTTTTGATGCCTTCAATTCCTATTTCCTCACCGATCAACCTAATTACTCGAGTTCTAATGAAATTGCAGATGGTTTAAATAAATTCTTTTTTTTTATATCCAAAACTGTGAGCTGAGAATGTTTAAATTTAATTTGAACGCCCCCAAAAACATTTTCTCTCTTGAAGAAACGTTAGGCTGAACACGTCTAAATTATAAGATGTATTGATATATTCGCATTAATGGCCTAGATATTTTTAGATAAATTACAAATCAGACAATATAGTTTTGCGAATTATTTTATATGAACAAAGTTTTGCAATTTATTTGTCATAATTTTTTTAAAAATTATATTTTGGCATACAAGGTGAAAACATATTTGAAGATGCTTTCGCGGTAAGCTCCACTATGGCTTGGAACCCCTTTGAAATGGAAAACCCACTCTCGTATACACATAATAAATTTAAAGGCTCATTAACTAGTACGTTTTTAATAATTTAATATTCTTGTGATGACAATGAGATATAATAGAATTCGCTTAAAACATAAATTTTAGGGCTGCACCAGGTCACTTTTTTCTCCCATCTTATTCTTATATTTGTAATCATTTATAAACTTATCTAATTTATACCTTATCTTACTTATTTTATAATAGTTTTAAGTTTTTTGTCTCCATTTTATAGGTAAAATTTTATTATAATTTGAATACTCTGCTTATCTTGTTTTTATATCGATTTTAGAAAGTAAATTATTGGAACAAAAAATCAAGAAATTAAAATAAAATTTAATTAGAACGTGCCTTAACTTTTATGAAGTACATATTGTATATGCGCGGAAATCGTAAGGAGGAAATTTTGGAGGGTGTTATGATTGTTTGATTTTCTAGAAAATTATGTTTATATGAATTAGAATAAAAATTGGAAAACAATTGCATTATTTTATTAATATTGTCAATATTTCCTTTGCACTCCACGTTCAAACCCTGAACCCGAACTCTTTTTAAATTTATATCTGAACCCGGCCCTTGTCTTTTTTGCCTAAGGGTTCACATTCTTGATAAAAAGGTGTTAAAAATTTATTAATTCGCGATCTAATCGGTTTTTTGAAATATTTTTCTATCCGATATTTTCTTTGAAATTATCACACGAACCCAATTCTGATGGTGCAGCGCTAATTATTTTATAATGTATTTTCTATTCAAAAAGAGCTTAAACAATGATTTATGATTATTACATTTTTTAATTGGAAATATGTGGCAATGAACATGTCAATTGGAATTTATTAATAATATATATTTCCATTATCCAAATTGTATTTATGAAGGCATATCGAACGTCAAAAGCCGGGAAAGCCTAATAATATCCGATGATGACACCTCGTCATCGAGTTATTCTTCTAATCACTCCTCGTCCTTACTATATGATCATTCAGATCACTCAAATTATAGATTATCAGGATCAGAACCAGATGGACCACCGCCTTCTTACCAGCCTCCTCTACCTCCTCCACACACTCTGCTACAACCACACAAGTCTAAGAGGCATAATAGAGTCAGAGCACAATATGTGAATTTTCAGAATTTTTTTTATATTATGTTTAGTATCCTTTAAAATGAGGTAAGTAATATACAATAGATAAAATAAGTCCCAGTTGTCCAGACAAAATTATTTTACAATTTCTTTTAAATCTTATGCTTGAGAAGGTTAGCATAATTTATAAAACTATTAACCCATAACCCATTAGTCAAAAAGCAATTTAACCATAATTGATATATTTTAATAGAAATGTGTGTACACTACCTATAGATATCAGCAATTTCAGTTAGTTATTAAATTTGTCCCAATTGAAAAATCTACACATGGCCATATGTTAATAATTTAGTTGTTTGATTTTATTAGAAGAACAGAAAATTTTGATTTAATATCATATAATATTTAATTATACATATTAATTATTAAAATATGTTCATCGAATCTCAGACCAATGAAAACCCTTTTGATAACATTCCCTTCAAAATTTTCCCGTCAGATCAATCATTACAAACTCAACAACAAAATTCACACACTAGCCATGCCTTACCTAATCCCCTCATAGAACCTCAACACCTTCGAAGATTATCTAAATCGCCTTTGTTCCATGAATCAATCGCTAACAATCTCGATAGTTACGATATGCTTAGCGATGACGATCAATCTAAAATACCACCTAAAGATGACTTTGTAGCTAAAAGCGTAATAAAAAATGAACGAACGATGGACTACGTTAATATTAATGCTAAATATTCCACGTTGGGTTACGATAAGTATCCCGATATCAATGACGAAAATGTTTCCAGGAAAGCTCACGCAAATAAGGCGGTCAAACATTTAAGCAGTTCTCATTCGTTTCTTAGCCACATTCCCATCGCCAACAAAATGATTCTTCATCATGCCAAAAAGAAAAATAGTCTTGTTACTCTACCTAAGAGTGACAGCAATAGTATCACGATTTCCAATGATGATTTAGATCCACACCATGACAATGTATCCACCATCAAATGCAAGTACGGTAAGCTAACCGAGGAAGAACCAGAAAGCGAACAACTAAATAAAGATCCTAATAATGCTCCATCCCATCCCAACGTTAAATCCAAATCCGATTCTTATAGACTCTTAAAGTTGGCTCCTTCGACAACTTCTTTCAACAAACCAACGTCCAAATATGTGAATAGTATATCTTCTCACGATAATAATGCTAACTCTAAACTTCGAGAAGAAAAAACTACAGAAGGCGAGAAAACGATGGACGAGCTCAGATACGATGCAGAATACTTAGAAGAAGAAGTTTATGAAGGGGACGACTATGGCGATGATTACAAATTTTTGCCCTGCAATGACAAATGGAACAAAGTTAAAAAAGTTGGAACTGCCCATGTATCGAACAACACTTTAAAGTATACTTTTTTAAAAGCTTTTCACTTGAACAGTAAATTCCTTATTTACCCTCTCTCTTTTTTTAGGAAAGTTTCATATTGTATTATCGAATACATAATATGCGGGTGTCTTCAAGAAATTAGCAACATGCCCCAAAAAAATTAACTAGAGTAATATATTAGTCAATACGGTAAACAATTACTAATAAAAACCACAACACTTTGTTTCTATATAGGGATATACCGATATTTTTTATTGGATTGGATCGGGCCATTTTATCCATTTTAAAATATCGGTCATCGGCCAATATTTAAAATTTCCCGATTCGATCCGATATAAAATGGCGTCTAACAAAAATAAATTGTTATAAAATTTTTAAAAAAAGTTATATCTAAAATCATTTATTTTTATAAATAAAATCGAAATTATGTATAATTTTTTAATAATAATAAATAATTAATTAACATTCTGCCATATTGTTATTTTTTGCGTATTCTGTTTATAAAAGTGTGCGATAATCTCTTCAGAATTAGTTTTAAAAAAGTAGCTATAGCTACTTTTTACGCTATTTTGATTTTTTTTTTAAATATTTTTTACATAACTTTATTTCCACAAATAAAATATTGGTATAAAAACATGACTATAATTTGTTACATATATATATATAATTTTTTAATATTGCACTTTAATAATAATAAAATTTTGGTACTGTCATCCCCAAGTCTAGAGCGACGATCAGAAATTGCCATACTAAATAATCGTTCAGCACTAGCTATTGCGTTGCCCTTTATTAAATTTAATAAACACACTTTTTATATGAAAACAATCATCAAAAATATTTAAATGAGTATTTTTAGATTTAAAAAAAGCATCTAGAAAGGTTCAATTTATTATTATTATTATTTATTTCAAAAAAATCGTCTATGGAAGGCCGCGGTTTCGATCTTGCTATAGTATTATCGTGGTTAGGCATGGCATTTTTTAACGTTACCATCAGCCTATCAAGTTGCCCTTTAGATTCAGTCAAATTAATGTATGGCCAATTTAACTTGAAACTAGGATGAACGATAGCAGCTATTACATTATCATATCATACAGATCTGGAAATCTAATTTATATAAAGCGATTGTAATTATAAAATAAGAAGAATACCTTTTTAATTTTCAAAATTTAAATTTATCTGAGATTTAGATTCATTTATAAAAAAATATTAAAGTAGCATTGAATTATGGTAAATAAAGATTTTAAAAATATAATTATTATATACAAGGTAATTAATAATATATTAATTTTGAATTTTATATTAATACTATATATTAATATTATAGATTGTGTTGTAAATTAAGCGAGTTTAAATTATAGCTAATCAAGCAATAAATCATTCATTTTATATAATTGTATAATAGAAAATAAAAATAAGGTTTTGACCTTTTCTTAATGCCTTTTAGCATAGTCTCTACTAGTGGTTGGCAAAATTTTCTTGCATCGAAACCGATATCCAGTAGTAATTTTTTCTTCAAGATTAAAGTATTTTTTGAATTATGGGAAAGGATAATCTATATTTTTCTCATTTTCCAAAGAAATTTCGCTATCTTCAACAATCTCACACATTTTTAATAACTAGATTTATAATGCTAACTAGATTTATAATGTATATTTTTAAATATAAATTTAAATTTCAAAATTAAATAAAATAAAAGATTATAATTTTAGATTTAATAAAAAATATATTTTAATAATTTTTAGATGTATTTATTATGTAAAATTGAAAGTCGCTACTTTCTAAATTAGTTGCGAGCTACCGCTATCGCTATTTTCTAAAAGAAGTAGCGCGCTATTTTAACAACACTGGTTTTTAGTGAAGCTGTTGATATTAACGCAGGCTGACCTCTGATAAATTGGAAATTTTGGTATTTTAAAAAGAAATCTTCGATATATTAATGTTAAATATTATTTTAAATATTTATTGCAAATTTCATAATATTTTGTTTATTACTTATGTATATAGATTAATGTTTACTTATTATATAAAAGATAATAAAAATATTTTATATAGTTTTAGAATTGCAATTGAATTGAATATAAACAATAACTGATCATTATAATATAGTTAAATGACATAAGTTATGGTATAATAGTTAAATTATAGATGTTATACTAATAAAAAGTATATTAAAAATTAAAACCATGGTATCTTTACATAATACAAATTAGATATGATATCGGATCGGTAATCGGTCGATATCAATTTAATATCGGGAATATCGATCGGATCGGCCTTCAAAAAGTGGTATTAGTTAGAGGACTTTGCGCCCACCCAATGTTTTAAAAAAAATTTAACCCGCCTGCCCAGCCCGCCCATATTTCAAAAAAATATATACCCGCCCATTTGTATAAAATTCCTTACCCGCTCGCCCATCCACCTATTAGTCTAAATTTTTTTTCCCGCCCGCCCATTATTTATAAGAAATTTTAACCCAAGCCCGTTTATAAAATTTAATTATGGCCATTCTTTCAATTTTATAAGCATCTAATAAAAATATTTCAGCATTACACTCTACAAAAAGTTTAAAATTTAGGAAGTTAATTCAATAAAAAAATAATCAATTTAAATTATGGACAATTTATTTGATCAAATAGAATATTTTTGAAAAAAAAATATAAATTAAAATTGATATTATATGTAATATGAATCGACATTTTCTGGATTCAAACACGTTCATCTTTGTTATAAAAACCTTCTATCAATGCTAAATCATCGTTCAGAAGAAGCACTAGTTGCAGGATTTGCCAATATTTTTCTTGCTAATCTTGATAGCTTTGGCAAATCATTTTCTTGCGTTTCCACCAAAGTATGATATTCATTTGAAGTATACCTCTTCCTCAAGTGAAATCCGGATGTTCGGTATGCAATATATGTAAAACTCTTTTTTGAAGTGATTACGGAATGATTAATCTGTCATTCCAAAATAAAATACCTTGCTATTTTTGTAATCGTTATCATGCTATTCGGAATAGTAACAGAACAAAATACTATAATATTTATAAACCGGACCTCGAGTTAATATTAGAAACAGATGCATCTAACCAAGGATTTGGAACTGTTGCAAAAATATGATAATGGTAACAAATTTCCAATAGCTTACACCTCAGAACTTTACAAGACGCTGAAAAGAATTATTCTACAATAGACAAAGAAGCAAAAGCAACGGCGTAGAAAAATTTCATAACTATTTGTATGGACGAAAATTTAAAATACGAACAGACCACAAACCTTTAATAAAGATATATGGTAATTGAAGAGATTTAAGCTCATTAAAGAACCAAAGATTATTACGTTGGGCTTATAAATTATCTGCATATGATTATGATATAATGTACAAGAATGGCGCTAATAATATAATTGCAGATGCTTTATCGCGAAACTCAATAGAGAAAAATGATGATAGAATAACAAGCGAAAATAAAACAGTGAAATATGTAAGAAATCTTACTTATGACACATTGACCATATCAAGAAAAGAACTTAGAGAGGAAACCGCAAAAGATCCAATTTAAGAAATGTATAAATATTAATAGATGGTTTAAATATACAAAATCAAGCACCAGAATTACAAGCTTTTAGAACAAGAATAGATGAAATAGAAAATGATGACGGTATTTTATTTTGGAATGACAGATTAATCATTCCGCACTCACTTCAAAAAGAGTTTTACATATATTGCATACGGGACATCCGATGTCGAAAAACTAGTATGGTGTTCTTCACTTAAAAAAAAAGATTGGTACAATAAAAAAAGAAATATTGTTATTGATCATATCTTTATATACTATATATTTCAAACAATATGCGATAAATATATTCATCAAAAATAATAGTGCCTACAAATTGAGCAGAAGTGTTTAGCACTTCGTTGTTTAAATTTGAATTGATATTTTTTTGAATATGTTAAAAAAAACTAACAATTTTGCTTTCTTTTTAAAGCTTAGTTTAATTTGAAATGTTACTATTTAACATTATTTGAAATAAAACAACTAAAACGCTTCAATTTGTAAGAACTATAACCATTTTAAAAGTATTAGTAGCATAGTTCCGTATAATAGATGCCCACTTTTACTTAATCATTTTTACAAATTATAATTTACATTTTCATTCATATCACTTTTATTTTTCTCTCCTTAAATTTTTATCTCAAATTTAACAAGGTACGCATCGATCAATAATACTGAAACCCCTGCTCATCCCGACACATTTTTTCATTTTAGAGGAGACATAGGGTTGCTTAAAAATTACTCCAAAAAGCAACATTGTAGAAGTAACAGTTTGGTATCTACCGATAACTCGCACATAACCTCTCAAACTGAAAATACTTTCACGACTTGTAATAAGAAAATGGAGCCCATTAAAACGGAATCAAGGTTTCTTTAAGTCAAATTTTTTGCTCGATTTCTTATTTATACATTTCTAAATCAATAAAGAGTTATATTGATTTGATCTAGTATAATAAATTAGTATTATATGAACAGATGGGTTAGTTTAAGTTGTTATAGATATTGCGTTATAAAAAATATGGGATTTATTTAATATGTTCTTTTAATAGCGGACGCATGTCTGAACCCAAAAAAGGGAAGGAAAGCAAGAAACTTACCACGCCTTTAACGCCATCAAGTTTCTCGAATATTCTTTTCGATCAATCTTCTCTCGCTACAAATCCCCAAACTTCTGCCTTTAATGAAGCTGTTTCCAATCCAAATATTCAAATTAAAAAGTTGCACAAATTATCAAAAGAAAAAATTACCACATCGCCAGCAGCCGCCATAAATTACGGATTTTCTGACAGATAATTTCTTTTTTGTTAACCATCGTAATATCAAAAAAAATTTATTTAAATGATATAGTTTAATTTGTCACTCGTTTGAGATTAAGTCTAAAACAATTACTCTAAAATTTTTGGTTACATATGTTCTTACATGCATCGAATCTACAATTTTTCGTTAGCTATCAAAATTTTTTAAAAATAATCTTAAAAATATCCCGGTTTTTTTTATTTAATTACACAAAACGTTTATTAACTTATATTATGTTCTATTCGTTTCTACCCTGCTTTTAAAAGCACAAAATGTTATTTATTATTAATTAAAGATATGATATATAACACGCTTTAAATTCATTTAATATAATCATCTTACACAATTCTTTTCCAACAATTATCATAAAATACTTTTAGTTAAATATTTAAATGGAAATATACTAACATGTTTATACGAATTACGATAAAAAAAAATTTATACTTCATATTCTTATTTATTATATTTATTTTATAAATTTATAATAAACTTCAATAAAATTAAATTTTATTAAGATGGAGTTATGTATATATTTGTAATAAATAAGAGTTAGAAATGCTCTTCAAAATGGAAGATTTTTTTGAGAATGCTCATACAAGTTTTTTGATTAAATTTTAGGTAAATGTAATTCTCTTCAGTGGCGTAGCTACGGGGGTGGTTTTCGGGTTTAGACTCCTCCCAGAGCAAAAATTTTTTTTAGATTATACGTTCAAAAGACTTAAAAGTGATTTTATATGAATTATATTTTTCTGGTTTTGATGTTTGTGGAAGGATATTATATTACTATTGAAATTATTCTGGATAGTATTATTATAAAGTCATTGAGAATAATCTAATAAATATAATAACATATTATTGATGCATTTAAAAAATATATTTATTATATATTATCGAAGATATGGTTATGATTTGTAAAATAAACCCGGCCGAAGGCCCGTTAAAGGGGGTCTGGGGGGATGTATGGACCCCCTCTAAGGAAAATTCCTAGCTACGCCACTGATTCTCTTATAATAATTTATGCATAAAAAATTTCATGTGAATTTATTTAATTTTTATTCTTTAAAAACAATTTTATGATCTTTAAAGAATTCTGCACAAAACTTTCCCCAAAAAAATCTTCTAAAGGTTCTAGAGGAGTTTATATTATGCTATACCATACGAATAGAGCTCAAAGCGAATATTAAATTATTCGATTTGTTTTGTCAAATATTAATAATGATATATTCAAAGAATATGAATAATTGACTATTCGATATATTCAGAGTATTTGAAATGTTTTAAATTAGAACTAATATTTTTTTAAAATATTTATCCATCTACTTTTTATCAACCAACAAAATTTACCGGTTCAAATTTGAATTGAAAATTGAACTCATTCACATATCGTATTTTCTTTTATATATCGTTCAAAGCGTTGTAAACTATAAAAAAGGGTATCAACTAAAATGAGTTTAAATTATATTTGAATGAACCTATGTGAACATTGATTTAGGCTGGTGACGCACTAACGACGGGAACTACTAGTACAGGCTCAGTAAGATAATTTTGATGGCAAATAATTTGGTTGCTGGTAAAAGATATTCGTTAAATGAAGAAAACATTATACTTAGGTTTTGAGAATAAATAATAATTTTATCTGAAATTAAGTTTTTTTATATCCGTTTTTTTGTAATAAATTTTGTATTTGTGTTAGTTTTTGTTAGTAATAAATAAAGATATTAAAATAATTATAAAGATCGAAATTTTAAAATACAATATTTTCGTAAAATATCAGACTTGAGAGTAGTGATCTGTTATATTTTTCAAGCCCGGCCCGAACCCGAAATATTTTTTTAAAAATGTTTTGCCAGCTCAGCCCGAATTTGAATATAGAAATTAATTTTTTTTATTACTCAAAATAAAAGATATATTTTATATGTCGTCTAGTTTAAATAAAATCAAATATTTTTATTTTAAATTAAAATTTTAACATAAAATTTGATAAATTTCGATATATTAAAAAAAATTTCCAGGACGCGACTCGGCCCGGATTTTTTTAAAAAATAAGCCCATTTGCAGGTCTACTGGAGAGATACCATTTGCACCAGCCATATTTGAGAAAAAAACTTTTTCACCCGGATTTTATATTTTCTGGTCCGCCTAGATTTCTTTTTAAAAAAAAGCAGGTCAGGATATGTAAATTTTTTCTACGTTCTTGGTTTAAAATTAATTAAAATATAGATATTCGGCATTTTACCGATTTTAGCATATATGATATCCATATATAATAACTTCAAATTTTTAACGTTGTACAATAATTTAGGAGATTAACACTTATCAATGTAATTATAGTTTTTACCAGGGTTGGCATGTCGGTCAATTGACCGGTCAAATACTCTAAAATATTAATGGCGAATAAATATTTTGATATAATTAACTAGTATGCATTAAAAGCATGTTTATCAATCTTAGGTTACAATTATTTAAAAAATTATTTGTATCATGAATTGTAAGAATTTTTTTATTGTTAAAATATAAATATGTAATTTTTCTAAATATAGTAATATTTTTAGTTATTTTTTTGCCTAATCATTGCCGTTTCTCGCCTTCTTTATTTTTTTCAATTCATTTTTCTTAAAAAAAATAAAAATACCCGATTTATTATAATCATAATATAATTTTTTCATTCTTATTTTTTAATAAATTTAAATTTTATTTAATATTTAGCCGAGTATAAATTATATTAATTCTCATTTGTTTTACTTACACTTGCTATATTTGGTTTTTAAAATTAATTTTCATTTTAATTGTTCTGGTCAGATTTACGGAATATTATTCAATTCTGGTAAAAAGTTATATATATTATATTATATTTATAATATTAAGAAATTATTGGAATAATTGGTCGATAATTATAAAATAGTTAAGATTGATTAACTTTACAATAATCAAAATCATTTTTTGTTAAATTTTAATATATTAGGGATTATGGTCAAACCAAAGCATCATGTTTGGAAACATTTTCAAGAAGTACGCGATGGTAAATAAGTTAAAGCGGTGTGCAAGTTTTGCAAGATGTCCTATATCACCCACGTTGATAGAATGGTCAAACATTTATTAAGCAGCTGTACTATGTGCCCTGTTATAATTAAGGAAAAATTTTATTCAAATTGCAAAATATCAACCTCTACAAAAAATATCACAAATGTAATTTGTAATACTTCTAAGTCTAACTCTAATGAAGAATTGGGTGAAATTAGTGAGAATGATTATCAAATGAACAATATTTTGTCTTGTGACTCAGAAGAATTTGATTCCATTATTTCTAATCAATCTACAAGCAAGGCGATTAAATATAAATCTCAATCTTGTATAACCGGTTTCATAGATAGAATTAATCCCAAAGAAAAAAATGAGCTGGATCAATTGTTTGCAAAGGCTGTATATGCGAGCAATTTACCTTTCCACATCACTGAAAATCCCTACATCCAAGAATTTTAAAAAAAATACGTCCTATCAAAACGTCAGGTGATATGGAGGTGAGAGTTGCAGATATAATAGATAAAGCTCCTTACTTATCAATTGTATCAGATGGCTGGAGCAACATTAGAAACGAGAGTATTATTAATTTTATGGTGATGACGCCTGTTCCAGTGTTCTACAAATTTCTAAATACTGAGAAAAATCGCCATACGGCAGATTATATTGCCCAGGAATTTAAAAATGTAATTCATGAATTGAATCCGGTAAAAGTATATTCTTTAGTTACTGATAATGCCGCTAACATGAAAGCAGCCTGGAGAATTCTAAAATCTGAATCTATTTATAATCATATACAATGTTATGGTTGTGCAGCGCATACATTGCAGTTATTCTTTCACGATTTTGAACGATTGAACGCCTTCAGTGACCATATTTCAATAATTAAAAAAATTGTTAAATTTTTCAAGAATAAACACATACCAGCTGCAGTATTTTCCCGTAATAAGAATCTTCATGCCATCTACATTAAGTACAATTAGCCAAACAAGATGGGCATCGTCAATAAAATGTATGGAGCAAATTCAAATATGCAAGAAAGCTCTAAAAGCATCAGTTGTTGAAGAAGCTGCTTGTGATATTTGCCCATAGAAATTACCAATAATATATTAAACGAAGAATTTTGGACGAAAAATTTAAAATTTTTAGCTATACTCCAACCTTTAGCCACCTCATAGTTGAAAGTGCAAGGGGATAAATGTACTTTGGCCCAAGTAAAAAACGAGATGCTTAATTTGGAAAAACACATAATACAATCATGCCATGATTCTATATTTTCTCCATCTCAAGAAAAAAAAATTAAGGTTATGTTTGAAAAGAGAAAAACTGATCTAAATACATGTGCTCACAATGCTGCTTATTTATTGGACCCCCAATATCAAGGGGAGCATCTTACTAATACTGAATTTGATGAAGCATGTAAT
The DNA here is from genome assembly GCF_954871325.1 of Gordionus sp. m RMFG-2023. Classification (NCBI taxonomy): domain Eukaryota; kingdom Metazoa; phylum Nematomorpha; class Gordioida; order Chordodea; family Parachordodidae; genus Gordionus; species Gordionus sp. m RMFG-2023. The sequence goes on from NC_088776.1 coordinate 44,328,233, forward strand.
ATAATACAAGAATTGGGTATTTTACAAGGTGGTGATAATCAAAATATTTTAAGTAATATAGTAAATTTCAGAAGCAAAAGCGGTATATTTAATAGCCATAATATGTGGAAAGTTGTAACTTCCATAAGAAGCAATCAAATTTCGGCCTCAAGTTGGTGGAATGCATTTTGCCCACCTTGCCCATTAAGAGAAGTCGCTAATATTTTACTAACATTTCCTAGTTCGACTTCTTCTTCTGAAAGAAATTGGTCGGTTTGGGGCAATATTCACACGAAAAACAGAAATAGATTAAAGGCTTCTACAGCAGGAAAATTAGTAAGAGTGTATCATAATTTAAGATTGATTAAAAATATTAAAGAAAATAATGATATTGAATATGAATCGGAACAAGACTCTGCCACGGAGGGTGAAACATTGACTATAGAATGAATTAAAAAATATTATGATATTTATTATTATACATAGATTTATTATAATATTATATAAATGCAAAATAAAGTTAATATTGGTGTAAAAAACATTTATTTGAATTTGACCATATTTGACATATTTGACCGGTCAAATATCGGTCAATTGACCGAATTGTATTTGACCGGTCAAATGTACAACCCTGGTTTTTACCTTTGTTTCTTGGTTTATTCCTTTTTTTTCTTTATCTTATTTTTATTCCCTAAAATTGGAATAATTATCTATCAAAATAAATTTTGAATAAAATAATATACTAAAAAATATTGGAAGCAAAAATAAGATTTTTTTATTTCGCTTTTTCTTCTTTTTATATCTATTGTAAAATAAATATAAATTGATTAATAATATAATTAATTTTAAAACATATTATATAAATAATTTTTATAACTATACTCTTTTTTATTTCTTTTACTACTAATAATAATAATAATATATTAAAATAATGATAATCAAAAAAAAAAATTTTATCACCAAAAATGACAAAAAAAACGACCTACTTAACATGCCCCCAGTAATTAAAAACCAAATGTCGCACTTCAAAGTCGCATTCGGCCTCTTTCCATATGCCTTTCATTGTGTTTTCAAGGATTTGAACAGTAACATTCTTATCGTTGTTCTTTAGATCCTTGAGTCTTCCCTTTTTTTTCGACGGTATGATTGATTCGCTGTAGAAATTCCGTCTTGGTTTGACTTGTCACCATTAATCATTTGCACATCCTATTAACCTCGATATTATTGATTCCTATTTTCTTTGTTATTATCAATCGCCCAGGTTTAGCCTATCTTTGGCTTAGTTGTCCCCTTAGATTTTCCTCGGATATATTGAGCACTATATAAGATAAATATTTTTCCGCCACCACCCTGACAAAATTTTTCACAATGTACCATTATCATTATATATATTTTTTTTATGAATTTCCCATCAATTACCCTCTCATATTAGTCCCGGTCGTGATCTCCCAGGTTCTACTCCTCTGCGTAGTTGGTCTCGGTGCCGAACACCTACTCCACCATCTGAAAACTCCACCCTGCTCAAAATTTCGTCTCATATTTTCTACAATCATTCCGGACTCCCATTTTTTGTTACCTCCAAACACTCTCGCCCAACTGTCTGTCCTTCTATAAATTCAGGTTCATCCTTTGTCTCGGTCAGCCCCTTTCTTTGCACTTCTGGCCTATGCGAAGCCTACCAAATTCTAGTTCTCCTTCCTAAAAACTCCCCAAAGGCGATTGTTCCTTCCCTTTTTATTGTTATTTTAATATGCCAGCACCCAAATCCCCCCACCTCCATCTTTGGATTTTTTCAACCAGTTATTAATCACATCTACCATCCTCTCTGACTGACTATACGAACTCGAGAGAGTTAATCCAGTTTTCGCACAAAAGACCTTGAACTATCTACTACTAATAAAAGCTGGACCTCCCATCCGATACTATTGTTGTAACGACTCCGAATCTAGCCCATAGATTTTTCATTGTTTTTATTACCACTAGAGTTGTGAAACCTTTTACCTCCTCATATTCCACCAACTTTAATATGCATCCCACTAGTATAAATATCTTATTTTCAAAGTTGATGTGTATACGCTCCCAGGGCTAAGTTGCTTTCGGTCGCACACTTTCTTTTATTTTCGAGGCATCGACCAGGAATCACATCTCACACATACTCGGTTAATATTTTTAATATCTTTATTATTTTATGCCACCACACATATTTCCCTCCCCATTGTTTCATTCTTACCATTCCTTGATGTCCAGCATGAATCAAATCTATCACGGCTTCCCTTAATTTGAACGGTATAACACTCCGACTTCCTCGCACTAGACATTCATCTATTATTGCCAACCATTTTCTATATATATAAACGTTTTATCTCCATCCTGCCACGCTTTTCATTCTTTTAGGCATGTTTCGATTCGCCTCAATTCGATTTCCTTTCATGTCAACGGCCCACCTCTCTCATTCCATTCTTACTGTTCTTTTTCCCGAAATCCTCCCCAGCTCCACATAAAAAATTTTCTCTCCCTCGTCGATATAGCCATCTTTGTAGTGGGGGCAATAATATTAATTCCTTGTTGTCCTTTTTGAATAGATGTATAAGTGGTTTATTGTCCGTATAAATAACAAACCGCGTCCAATCAGATATTCTCGGCATTTTTTTAATCCAAAAATGACTGCTATCGCTTCTTGCTCAATCACCGAATACTTTGCCTCTGCTGCTCTAAATATCCTTGAGAAAAAATAACACCGACATTTCTAATTCAAAACAATGCAACAAAGCTCCTCCCACACCTTTATAAGACGCGTCCACAGCCCTCACCTCCAATTCATTATTAAAGCACACTAAAATAGGTTCTTTTCCAATTCTGCATTTCTTTAAAGGTCGCCTCTTGTTTATCTGCCCATTCAAATTTGTTTCCTTTTTACAGTAAATGGCGCTGCTATTTGAGCAAATCCCGGTAATAGTTGACTATTCCCAAAAAGGCTTACACTTCTGCTTTATTATTAGGTCTCAGTATATTGGTAATTCCTGTCATATTTTTGTCCAAGGGTCTCACCTCCTTTCCCGTAATTTTGTGCCCAAGATATGTTACCTTCATCACCTCTAACACACTTTTCTCTGCATTTGCTTACAATACTTTTTCTTTTATGAAATACCTCCTCCAATCTCCATTCTTGTTGTTCAGGAGTCTTTTCAGTCACCAACATATCATCCATATGGTATAAGACCCCCTTCATTCCTTGAAAAACAGCCGCCATTGTTCGCAGAAAAGTAGGAGCTGATTCACTAGTCCAAATGGCAATCTACAAAATGCAAACAATCTCTTAGGCATAGTAATAATTAATAATTTCTTTACCTCCTGTTTTACACGCAGTTGCAGATGCATTCGTAAAACTTTTGAAAAAAAAAATATTTCCCTTTAAATGAACCAATTTGCTTCAATAGGTGGCAACGGGTATTTGAACTCCATAACACATGGATTTAGAACGAACCGAACGCATAGACGGAACCGTCCATGGCATTTAGGCAGCAGTGGAGTAATATTCACTATATTCCATGGCACATACAATGCCCTTCTGTACCCATTGATCAAATTCCATTTCTACTTCTTTTCTCCATTCAAACGGTATTCCCCGCAACGCGCAAAATTTTGGTGCATAGCCATCCTTTAATTTAATATACACTTCATAATCTCTGAGATACCACAAATCTTTGTTGAAAATTTCTTGATAATTTTGTACTAATCTCCAAACTCCTTATTGCATTTTGGTCATCTCCAATTTGCCTCCATCTTCTTCATTTATTGGCAATTCTTCTTCATTGTTCAGCGTCTCAGCATTCATCACCTCTCGATTTTCTTGATACTACCATATGTCTCTTTCCCCAGTTTTCCTTTCTCCTTTCTTCTTTTAATATCACGATATTTTTTAATAAGTCCAACGTTCCCCGGGTAATTTTTAACTATTTTTCCCCTAGCATTATTTTTCTTTATAACATTCCCAAAATATTTACCCCTATAATTTTTTCCTACTAATTAGCTCTTAGAAACTTCCTTTTATTTCGCTCCTGGGATTATTCCCTCCTTATTTCACTCTTAAAATTATTTCTCCTTATTTCGCACTTATAATTCCCTCTTATTTCGCTCTTATAATTATTTCTCCTTATTTCGCTTTTATAATTATTTCTCCTTATTTCGCTTTTATAATTATTCTTCCTTATTTCATTCTTAGAATTATTTTTCCTTATTTTGTCCTTAGAATTATTTTTCCTTACTTTGCTTGTAAAATTATTCTCCCTTATTTCGTTTTCAGAATTTTTTTTCACTATTTCGCTCTAGGAATAATTTTCCCCTATTTCACTCTTAGAATTATTTCTCCTTATCGCTCTTATAATTATTCACCCTTATATCACGTTTAGAATATTTCTTTCACTCTTATAATTATTGCCCCTTAGTTAAAAATTCAACATGGTCTCAACTCCCGGTAACACATTCTCGCTCTCAAACGTCCTAATTATGTATTCCTCGCTAGTTCATTGATACAAACACACCCCACCATGAAAATACTCCCCAAAAAACTATACCATAAACCAATTCTAGTGAACAAGTCCCACTCCAACACAGCTTATATATTTCGATTGCTAACCATTACCTCAACCCTCTCACCGAATGTCCACGCTACCCATAGCAGCCAACAGGGTCGTCTTATTCTTATTCCCTCATTCTTTATCATACCCGCTGGCCAAATACTCTGATATCTATTATACCCAATTACTTAAATAGCTGCTTCAGTATCAAACAACATGGGAACTATTCTCCTTATTTAAATTTATCATCATTCTAGGACAAGGATCATGTACTACTTCTTCTTGTAGCACATTTACACATCCATTCTTATTTATTTTCCCCTGAAACAGTTTTTTGTTACCCTTAATTGCCTTGTCTCGACCCGTATAACAGATTTTTTATCATCATATAGTCACAAATTCTCACAGTCCCTCGCCACATGTCCTTCTTTTCGGAATCTAAAATCTAAAATATTCCATATTTTGCCCCCCCCCCCAAGTTTACTTTAAATTAGATACACTGACCCCTTCCATTTTCTCTCTTTCAATAGTCCTCACCTTTGGAATATTCTGACCCATTCCTCTCTGTGGAAAACAACTTTTGTTGTTGTAATTACTCATATTACATTCTTCATTATCATGACCAAAACGGCCACATCCTGCACATCTTAATCTCTCTTGTTTCATTGGACAAGAGGCTATATATAAAATATTATATTGTATTTCTCATTATTTTACAAATTGTAATGTCTTCATTTTTGCTTATAAAAAATTTACCATCACTTTCAAAATGAAACTCTTAACTATCTATAGGGTTAAAAGATATACTATTATCAATATAGTTGGCAATCCTACATTGCACATGTTATTCACCGTATTTGTTAATTTACGGTACGCACAGTTTATTACTTATTTTTAAATAATAACTCTTAATGAATTTTCTAATTGAAATGTCCTACACACGAATTAGCTAATTTTAATACAACTGTTATGAACTTCTTTGATTGAAATGTCCGATATACTGATTGTTCAATACAACGCTTAACTAATTCTTTAATTGAAACGTCCAACACACGGATTATCTAATACAATACTTAATTAATTCTTTAATTGAAACTTCCTACACACGGATTATCAAATACAACACTTAATTAACTCTTAAACCGAAGTGTCCGTTACACAGATTATCTAACACAATGCTTAAATAAATCTTTACCCACAATATCTGACACACGGATTATCTAATACAACTCAACTAACTTTTATTGAATTCGAAAAGTGTCTTGGTCATCACTTTTAACGTTTACAATAATTTAATAGATTAACACTTATTAATGTAATCCTAGTTTTTACCTAGTTTTTTGTTTTCTTTTTCTTGTTACTTTTTATTTTCTTTGTTTTACTATCTATTCCTTTTTATTTTCTTTGTTTTTTAGTTTATTCCCTTTTATTTTCCTTTATTTTCTTTTTTTTAAATTCCCTAAAATTTTTTGAACGGAATAATTATATTTCGAAATAAATTTTGAATTAATATACTAAAAAATTTGGAAGTAGAAATAATAATTTTTTATTTCGTTTTTTCTTCTTTTTATATTTATTACAAATACATATAGAATGATTAATAATAAAATTAATTTTAAAACATATGACAAACAATTTTTATAATTACTCTTTTTTAGTTCGTTTACAAATAATATTATAATATATTAAAATAATGATTGCGCCATATAATCAAAAAAAAAAATAACCAAAAATGAATAATTTTGCAATTTAACAAAAAAAAACGACCCAAATAACATAAATAATTTTATTTCCCCATTTGTCATAAAACCATTGAGTTTTAATAACCTTACCTTCAATTTGACTGTCCAACGTTAATTACCTAATTTCCTGTCCTTTTGTAATTTAAAATAGTCGTTTATATAAATATTAGTCATTTTAAGCTCCTTTCCCTGGCAACATACGTATTGCCTGAATTTGGGACCAAGAAAAAGAGAGATAAAATGATAATTAATATCTCCCTTAAGAGTGTAATTTGAATAATAGTTTAATAAATATTTTCTAAGGATCGAAAAGGAAATGGGAAATATGATAAGTGAATTAATTTGGTATATTGTTCTTTCTATGATATTGTTTAAATATATTTTATTTATCTTTAATTTTTATAGAAAATAATGGCTATTTAAAATATTTGGCTATGTCCAGGTATTTTTTTAAAAAATATTTAGGCGCTCGGTTATATTTGAAATAAAAAATATATGGGCCGGGTTTAGGGCCGTGTCTGCAGGTCTCTGTAAATTTATTTTAACATTAAAATCTAATAATTCCAATATTATTACTTTAAAATATTCAAATATTGATACGAATAATACAATATCCATAAAACGAATCTAATATTTTTATTATTTGATTTTACGAGGCCTACATACGAGGTAAAAAAAAATCATTACAATTTTCGATAAATTACCGAGAAGGGAGCTAGGCCCTGAAATTTTTTGGACTCTTTATTCGATCTCGGCAAGGTTTTGATTCTCTATTTCAAATATTTTACCTTAGGTGGCTTTTGTATATGCAGCTCTGCTCTTGTTTAAATAGTTATTTTTATTGTTTATAAATGTACTATATCTGTTACAATTATTTTGATGAAATATTTTAAATTTAATAATATTTATATATTATTATATTTTATTTTATATATTAGATAAAAGAAATATTATTTTATTTTTCTATTTTTTTAGCCATTGACACTCATATACCCACAAGAATAAAATTAGTTATTGGCATTTTTATAATTAAAATAAAAAGATTAAAAAACTGAATTGCGCTAAATAAACGGCATCATATTTTATTAAAAAACATTTTAGGGTGCCCCTACCATTTTTTCAGAGCAATAGCCTGCCACCACTAACTCATTTAGTTTTAATAGATTAGACTTAGTTGTGGGGGGGGGGGTCAAGAATATTTTTATCAACACTAGATATGGGTAAAAATAAAAGCTAATTAAAAAATATTTTGACTGAAATAGTATTCGCTCTTAGTCTTGGTAGGTTTGACTTTGTTGGGGGTTAAGGGGGGGGGGGGAGATTAAAATAAAAACTGAGGTAACAAATAAAAGGTAATTGTAATAATATTATATATATTCTACTTTATATTTTAATGGTCTTTTGTTTATAATATTATATATATTCTACTTCATATTTTAATGGTCTTTTGTTTATAATATTATATTATCTGTTGTATATTGTTTTGTGGCTATTAATCAAATATTTAAATTATCGTTAAATATAAAAGTTAATTAAATATAATGGGTAATTTATAGATTAACTTTTTTTGATCCTTGAGAAAAAAATCGGCATAATTATATTAAGGGTGGGCCTTTATATAATTCAGTTTCGCTCATTTTGGGCAGGTCTATGACAAACTTGCTAGATAAGATAAGATAAATATTCTAAATTGATTCAATATGTATATATAAATATCTATAGAGATCATCAGTTACCAGATTATTTGTTTTTATCTTCAAAATACTATACGGAAAATTAAATTATCACGTTTACTTAATATACATTTGATAATTTGTTTTATTAAATAAATCGCTGTTCACTTTTAACTCTTATATAAAACATTATAGGATTTGGAGTCACTTTATCACGCGACACTTTATCATGCGACACTTTATCACGACGACACTTTATCACAACGACACTTTATCACGACGACACTTTATCACGACGACATTTTATAACGACGACACTTTCTCATGACGACACTTTATCACGACGACACTTTATCACGACGACACTTTATCACTCAGTCATTTGATAACGCGACACTTTATCACGCGAAATTTTATCATGATATACTTAAAACTTAATTTAATATAATTGAAAAGTTAAATTTTGATAATATCTCATTTTTTGACTTTCATCATGATATACTTAAAACTTAATTTTATATATTTGAAAAAATTAAATTTTGATAATATCTCATTTTTTGACTTTTCCGTCTAAATTCCAATATTTAAAAAATTTAAATTAATTTTTTATGTTAACGCGACACTTTATCATGATATACTTAAAACTTAATTTAATATATTTGAAAAAATAAAATTTTGATAATATCTCATTTTTAGACTTTTCCGTCTAAATTTCAATATTTAAAAAATTTAAATTAATTTTTTTTTGTTAACGCCACACTTTATCATGATATACTTAAAACTTAATTTAATATATTTGAAAAAATTAAATTTTGATAATATCTCATTTTTTGACTTTTCCGTCTAAATTCCAATATTTAAAAAATTTTAATTTAATTTTTTTTATTGAGAAAAACTCATATTTTAATTTACATAAATATAATTTTTTTTAACTTAATTATCATCTTATATAGGGAAACAGGAGACAAGCAATAATTTTCTATTTATACTTTTTATTAATAAGTAACTATAAATCAATATATCACGAGTAAAAAATATAAATTATTTATAATATATTTAATTGCACGAAATATGGGCAATAGCTTTTAAAAATATTAAAGAATCCGACAATCCGTAATTTGAAACACAAATCTGAATTCGTCTTTTTATATCTTCATATTTCTTTGATAAGTACGGTGTTGTTCCTATCACGACTTGAAGATATAGAGCTTTATGTTTCTGCATATCTTTTTGTATCCCATCTAAAAATTTCCATAGTGTTGGATGAGAACATTGGTATAGGGATTGAATTCCATAGTGCCACCCTTCAACACAATTTGTTCTTCGGGCGACACCTTCTAACGTGGAATTGTGTTTATTCCATAGTCTTACATTATATAAAGGCGCTGCAAAGTTATTTCGTTGCCCTATAAATATATAAATTTATAATAAAAAAAATATTTTTTTTACTGGGATTTCTACGTCCTCGGATATAGGTCTTCTCAAAGTAGGAAATTAGCTCAGATGAGCCATTCAATTCACCAAATATTTCTGCCAAAGTATCAAATGAGTTTCCAACATCATCCTCTGGGACATATGCAAGAGCCGATAAACACCTACTATACAATCGAAAGTCGTCATTCGACTCATACATCTCTTTTAATCCCAAATCGTTTATTTTTCTATTAACGCTCTGTTTTAGATGAAAATAACATCCAAGGATATCTGCGAGTGGATACCCAGCTCTAAACGCATTTATCGGTGCCTGTTCGAAATCCACCAATATTTTCCTCGGATGCGCCCCTGGTAGTAATTGTTTCAGCTTCTATAATAAAAATTAAATTACATCTCTTAAAATATATAATATGATTACTTTTATCATCCTTGCATATGTATGCGCCGTTTTATTTGGTAATAAGCAATATATACCAACAGGATTCGCGCCTGGTGCAATTTGAAAGTGGATGGTATAAAGTTGGAAGAATATTTCAGGTACAATTTTAAAGGTACTATCACATATCCATATATCCGATCTTGATAATCCTTCGAGTAGTTCGTCCGTGCTCAACATTATAAATCTTAAATTATCATCTGGCCCAGAATCGTGTTTGAGCATATCCCTGTAACATTCCGGATATAAGAAAGTGAGATCCTTAGGGATAGGAGGCAATATAATGGTAGATTTTTTATGCCTTTGTAAGGATCGATAAAGGGCAGACTTATTTGGCATAACCATCAAGGTATTATTATCATAATTTAACAATGTTGTTGCATGGACCAAAGAAGGACTAGAATATTCACTTAATTTGGATTTCATTTCTGATATTGCTTTTCGGGCATAAGATTTTGAAATGTTACCCTCATGAGTATGATCAAAGGGACCTTTTAAGATATCATTCAATTTTGTTGTAATAAAAGAATGGCATTTTAGAGATTTATATTTGGCGCATCTCCAGCATATTGATTCATTTTTATTTGTCCTAAATTTAATATATTCGTAATTTTGGGGTAGGTTTATTTTTCGATGTAAATCCTAATTCAAACATTATAATTAATAAAAAAATATTCTTTAATATATAATAATATAGAAAATTGAGGTATATATAGAAGAAAAAAAAATTATTATATTTATGGGTAAATACAAAACCTTAATTTGTAAAAATTATAAATCTTTGTGAAAAAACGATTAGCTTAAAAAATATCAATAGATAAACACATTAATTTAAGTGTGGTGTTTTATTGATTTATAGTTACTTATTAATAAAAAGTATAAATAGAAAATTATTGCTTATGTCTCCTGTTTCCCTATATAAGATGATAAATAAGTTTAAAAAAATTATATTTATGTAAATTAAAATATGAGTTTTTCTCAATAAAAAAAATACAAAAAAAATTAATTTAAATTTTTTAAATATTGGAATTTAGACGGAAAAGTCAAAAAATAAGATATTATCAAAATTTAACTTTTCAAATATATAAAATTAAGTTTTAAGTATATCATGATGAAAGTCAAAAAATGAGATATTATCAAAATTTAACTTTTCAAATATATAAAATTAAGTTTTAAATATATCATGATGAAAGTCAAAAAATGAGATATTATCAAAATTTAACTTTTCAATTATATTAAATTAAGTTTTAAGTATATCATGATAAAATGTCGCGTGATAAAGTGTCGCGTTATCAAATGACTGAGTGATAAAGTGTCGTCGTGATAAAGTGTCGTCATGATAAAGTGTCGTCATGATAAAGTGTCGTCGTGATAAAGTGTCGTCGTGATAAAGTGTCGTCGTGATTAAGTGTCGCATGATAAAGTGTCGCATGATAAAGTGTCGCATGATAAAGTGTCGTGTGATAAAATGTCGCTAGGCGCATTATAGTTGTACTGGGTTAATCCCTATCTTAAATTCCAAATGTAATAAAATATCTTTTGATTGTAATGATGATTATTATTCTAAGTGGGTGGGTCTAGGTCTTGGAGGGTTAAAAAATATTTTTATCAACCAAAATATCGATATGAGTATCAAATAAAGTAATTATATATCTTTTGACCCTAATGATAATAATTAATCTAAATTGGGGGGGGGGGGGGGTAGAATCTTGGGGTATCTGGAATATTTTTACCAATACATAATATCGATATGGGTATCAAATTAAAGTAATCAAAATATTTTTTGTCTAAAATAATAGTATCCACTTTTCTTAATGGATTGGACTTGGTCTGAGAAGAGGAGTGGGGGGAGAGTAAATAAATAAATATTTGATATAAATATCAAATAAAAGTAATTGAAATTTAAAATGTTTCAAAGATTATTTAATTTTAAATTTTGTAAATTGTTTAACCTTAAAAACAAAATTTTATTTTCTTACTTTGTTAATTATTCCTTTTTTACTTTGTTATATGTAAAAACCTTTTAAAATAAATTCTTCTTTTCTTAAGTTTGTATGTAAAATTCTTCTTTTCTTAAATTTTGTATATGTAAATAATTATAATATATAAAAAAAATATATATAGGTAGAAATTTGTCAGAGATATATATTTGTTAATAAATTAAATAAAAGAAATTAAAAATTAAATTTTTTAATCTCTGCCTTCCTTGTTCAAAAATAATTTTTGACTATAATGTTAAATTTGCAAATACAAATCTATTAATCACTCATATTTTTTATTGAGCACATAATTACAATTTTTTCAATTATTATCAAAGTGATAAAATAAAATGTATATTCATCACATTTTCAAATTATTTGTTCATATTGTAGGTGTTAAATATATTCTTCATTAAAATTTTATAAAAATAATGAAAATATTTGACTCACAACAAAAGTCTAATTCACACTTCATAGGATTTGCTGATTTCTGATTTATCCAGCATCAGATAAAGAGGAAATCTTTGTTTCATATACCATAAAATTAAAGACAACATTTAAATTCAATGTCGTTCTTATCGAACTATCTGTAATTATATATAAAAATTAATAGAACACATGTTATGATATAAAAATTGCACACAAAATTCCATAATTGTGTGATGAGTATGAAATGTACTCATCTTATGATTATGATAATGGTATATAATCGAGGGAGTTTAAGAATAAATATTCGAAAGATTAAGGAAAATTTTTAACTCATATTTATATTTTTTAAAATTTATTTGGATATCGGTGATATTTAATTTGGCACATTATTTTCAAAATATAATATAAATAAATATTTTAATAAAATTTTCAGATTTTATATATCCTATCTTTTGATAATATATTAAGAAATGTTAGTCACCCTCCCCCTCTCCGTCAAATTTTTGAGCAATAAACCAGTGACCATGTCCGTAAAAATTTAAAGTAAGGCAATAAGTAATTTATTCTATTCGATTTCAACATTTTAAAATATGTGTATAAACTTATATAGCTATTTAATTGAGGGTTAATTTGGGAAAAATAACAAAAACATATAATAAAGAAAAATCAGGTAAAATTGTATGAATGTAGGCTATAGTGTTGTTAAAAAGCCTGATTTAAAACTGCATGATTAAGATTTTAGCTAAAACAATTTATGAAAATATCGAGATTTGGTAAATAGATGTCCACATTTCTGCCAGCTAGGAGCAAAATCTATAAGCTTACAAAATGTTTTGTTTATAATCTTAATCTAGCCGTTTCAAAATCGCCCAAATTGAGCTTTTTAACAACACTAATAACCTATATATATAATAATTTCTACAAAATAATTACCAAAAATTAGTAAGTGAAGGTCAAAATACATTACTATAATTGAATATAAGGGCAGTTGGATAAATATCCTTAAAAAATGTAAGGTTATCTGAGAGGATGGGTAAAATATTTTGAGATTTTTGGACCAAGGCGAAAATTTAATATTGAATCAAGCCGATACGATATATCGATGCCTAGATACGGTTTGTAAGTAAATAATATAAAGTGAATCTTCTGTAAAGTTTGCATAAAAATTCATATTTATAAATAATTTAATATTAATATTATTGTCAAAATAAATAAGTATAAACTTATAGTTGGCATTAAATTATGGATATTTGATATTTGATAATTGTGGTGCATTCACAATTCAATTCACACATTATTTAAACTTTTTTTTTCATTGTTGCATAAAGAAAAATCACGCTTCTCGTCTCGTTAATATAAAAAAATGGTTCAATTCGCAAGTTATGCAAATGCTACCTTTGATAAGACTAATTTCAAGGAAAAGCAAAAGCCATCTCATATTAGAGAGAGCAATATTATAGCTGCTAAAGGTTTTTAATTTTTTTATTATTTTTTAATTGCATTAAATATTTAGCTATTGCAGATTCTATAAGGACTAGTTTAGGACCAAGGGGTATGGATAAAATGGTTTATACTTTAATCATATCAATTCTTATATACCTTTTATTTTTTCAACGATTATAGATAAAATCGAAAAATGGAGATGTTACCATAACCAATGATGGTGCTACCATTTTAAAACAAATGCAAGTTATTCATCCTGCAGCAAAAATGGTATTATAAATATGTGAATATAATTTATTCTTTTGTTTTAAGTTGGTTGAATTAGCTAAAGCTCAAGATATTGAGGCAGGGGATGGTACAACTACTGTTGTAATTCTAGCAGGTAGCCTTTTAGAAGCTGCTGGAAATAAATTATTGGACAAAGCTGACCTTCATCCCACTCTTGTTAGTGAAGCATTTGGTCGTGCTTCTATTCAAGCTTGTAAAATATTAGAAAGTATGTCGATTCCAGTTAAAATGTCAGATCGTCAAACTCTTATAAAATGTGCATCAACTGCCCTAAATTCTAAGGTTACAAAATGCATGATTTTATTTCTTTATAAATTAAATACTTATATAAAATAGTTTCTAATTAAATATTATAATTTCATATAAAGTTGAATTTTTTTAATAATAAAAAAGATGGTGTCACAATATTCAAACATACTTGCACCAATAGCAGTAGATGCTATATTTAAGATAACTGATCCTGAAATAGCAACGAATGTTGATTTAAAAGATATCAAAATCATAACAAAATTAGGGTAAATATATTTTAATGTTAAACAACTTATTTTATTCATATTAAATGTTTTTCCAATTTATTACTTTAATTTAAATAGTGGCACATTAGAAGATACAGAATTGGTTGATGGTGTAGTTTTTATTCAAAACTTTAGTGGTGGTAGTGGTGCTCCAAGCAAGATTGAAAAGGCTAAAATAGGATTGATACAATTTTGCATATCACCTCCTAAAACAGATGTAATCTTTATATTAATATCAGAATGCCTATACTTGATATTGCCTAAAATTTTAATTTTTTTGGATATTAGCCTATATTAAATTAATTTTTTCAGGTTGTTATTTAATAATTCATCTTATTAATTCTTTTTCATATATCATGATTTATTTTTTAGCCTGAGCCCACTTGCTCAATAGTAGTTAATGATTTACTAAAAAGCTACAGCATTTTATACAATAAAGTGTATTTTTTTTTAATGTGGGGGTCCTTTTTAACAACATTTTGGTTTAAAATCCTTGTATTGGAAAATGGAAGTTATGGGTCATTCCATTTCAAATGAGCAAAAAAATCAAGATTTTTGGCCGACCCCTTTCAATTTTGATAAAAAGTTGTAGACTGGTTATATATGTTTCCATACAAAATTTTAGCGCATTAGCAACTATATTAGCGGAGATAATCAGGGTTAAAGGTCCAAAAAACGCCTTTTATTTCTTTTACTGATGTTAAATAATTAATATTTAATTTAAAACTAATTATGATCAAATATTGAATCTAATATCAATAGCTAAGTTAATAATTGATAATTATGGCCAAAACATCAAAAATAATTTTTTTTTAAAAAATGGGTCATCTTATGGTCAGTTGAAAACTTGAAATTAATATTTCGAAATGTATATGATCTCCGATTTTTATTTTTTTTAAGAAATATTATCTGTTTACTATTTTTTTAATAATTTCTTTAACAATTAGCATGGCTGGATATTTATTTAAAAAAATATTGCGATTTTTATACTTTTAAAAAATAGATGGCGCTATATATAATAGGTTTAATATGTTAAAATTCATTTTTTTTATTGATTAAAAATATTTTAATGTATAATATATCATAAAATTCGATTATATAACTTTGTAAACCTTATTCCCCTGAGATATTCGCAGGATAAAAAATTTTTTTAATATTTCAATGTAAATTAAAATAATTAAAAAATCGGACTAGCACACAAACAAAAAAGCAGGATTAAAGGGGTGCAGGAAAATTATTAAGGGAAAAATCGAAAATCACATTAATTACCAGGCCTATCCCCAACCCCCTATCCACCCCCTCCCCAGACTAAGTCATACCCATTAAGACCAAGAATGTTATGAAATTGTCATTATCTTACATTATTAAAATAACCAGAGATAAAAGAAAATTTCAAAGATTTTGAAAAATTTTTTAAGCAATAAAAATAACAAAATTATAGTTCTGATGAAATAAGCCGACTCATGCCTGGAATAAAAGATTGTGTATCTGTTAAAGGCGAGAAAGAATCAGCAAAGATTTATATTAAATAATCTTAAAGAAATATTCAAGATGTTTAAGGAAGAATATCCAAGTATATCAATTGGATTCCCTAAATTTGCCGAACTTAGACCAAAAAATTAATTTTATTTGGATGGCACACACACTGTTTGTGTCTGTGCCATTCATCAGAATGTTAAATTAATGACAAATGTAATAGCTGAAATTACAGCAGGAGAATATTACTGTATAAATTCTTATGACAATCTTTTGGCGCAAATTATTTGTAATCCATCTCAGCCAAAATGTTATTTAACAAATTGTGATCAATGCCCTGGTATAGAATCTCTTATGGGCCAATTATACGAATTGTTTCAGAGAAATCGTATAGAATATGTCACGTTTAAACAATGGATCACCGTGGATAGAGCAAATCTCTAAACTATTATAAAGTCCATTGATGGTTTCATCGAATATCTATTATAAAATGTTCAAATTTTACTGCGTCACTCGTTTATAGCTAAACACAAAGTTTATTTTTGAAGAATTCCAAAGAAAATTTAAAAGATGAGGAATTTTTAACAATTCTAGATTATTCTGAGAATTATTCCTTCATTTTACAAGATGAAGTTTAGGGATTTCATTGGAACAATGTGCAGACCACTATACATCCATTTGTAGCATATTATAAATCTGGAGAAGAATTAAAAAATATAAATTTTGTTATTTTGTCCGAATCATTAAGCCATAATACTAGTGCAGTCCACCTTTATCAAAAAAAATTCATTAAATTCTTAACAGCCAAATTTAATTCTAAACCAGAAAAAATAATATATTTTTCGGATGAAGCCGCGTCTCAATAGAAGAATCGCAAAAATTTTCTGAACATATGCCTTCATAAATACGATTTTAATATTCCTGCCGAATGGCATTTCTTTGTCACTGCTCACGGCAAAAATGCATGTGACGGTATCGGAGGAACTGTCAAAAGATTAGTTGCCAGAGCTAGTCTTCAAAGGCCAAATAAAAATCAAATCCTAACCTCATTAGAATTATATAATTATGCTAAAGAAAATATTAATATTCAATTTGAATATGTATCCAATCAAGAATATATCGAAGAGGAATTAGCCCTTCGTAAAAGATTTAATTCTGCACTGCCCATACATGGGACCCAAAAAATTCACGGGATTATTCCCATTGATCAAAATAAACTAAAAACCAAAATATATTCTAATTCCAATAAATATAATATAAAACAAGTTCCGTTTTTAAATGAGAAAATTATATTTTAAAATATTAATGGATATATAACATGTGTATATGATGATAAATGGTGGTTAGGATATATAATCGATAAAAGTTATACAAATGAAGAAGTAAAAATCCGATTTTTACACCCTTGTGGACCTTCAGCCTCATTTAAATTATATTTTAGTGTTGCCTAAATCTCATATTCTCTCGCTGGTCAATCCTTCTACTCCCACCAGTCGAAAATATATATTATCTCCTGAAGAATCTCACAAGCTAGCCAGGCTTTGTATTCCTTTAGATGACGTAAGATTTAATTAATTTATAAACTATCTTAATTAGGCAAAATTTGTGAAGATTTTAAAAATTTATGATCTGAATTACAAATAATATATATAATGCACATTGTAATCGATTTAGTATGATATATATACATTAAATAATTTTTAATCAATAAAAAAAATAAATTTTAACATATTAAAACTATTATATATAGCGCCATCTATTTTTTTTAAAGTATAAAAATCGCAATATTTTTTTAAATAAATACCCAGCCATACTAATTGTCGAATAAATTATTAAAAAAATAGTAAACGGATAATAATTCTTAAAAAAATTAAAAATCGGAGATCATATACATTTCGAAATATTAATTTCAAGTTTTCAATTGACCATAAGATGACCCATATTTTATCAAAAATTAATTTTGATGTTTTCGCCATAATCATCAATTATTAACTTGGCTATTGATATTAGATTCAATATTTGATCATATTTAGTTTTAAATTAAAAACTAATTATTTAACATCAGTAAAAAGCAAAAAAAGACGTTTTTTGGACCTTTAACCCCGAATATCTCTGCTAATATAGTTTCTAATGCGCTAAAATTTTGTTTATAATCTAATGGGAACATATATAACCAGCCTACGAATTTTTATCGAAATCGAAAGGGGTCGGCCGAAAAGTGATTGATTTGACATGGAATGACCCTTATATTTTAAGGATGTCAAAAAACATGATCATAAAAAAATTAATTTTAATACAAAATTTCTCAAATTTTTGTCAATAGATTTAGCACAAATAATGATTTAAAACTTTTAAAAGGTTTATATTAGGTATAAGGCACATCTGAAGTTCTTAAATAATTGAGTCATGATTTAGCTATTTTATTCTGCTTATTATAATAAATTTTGAAATATTTAGTAAATTAAAGGTAACTTATTTAAACCAATTATAGTCTAAATATAATAAATAATAAAAATTTCAACACTTTATTTTACCTAAAATATAGTCCACAGTTGAAAATTTTTTCTCACTACTTATTGAATAGACGCATATAACAAATAATTTTTTGGATATTTTCTTGCCTATTCCTTATTATTTTTTTAAAATTTGTTTTATTCAATCAGGGTGGAAGTAAGAATACTATATGTAATATTAATATTTTTGAACTACTGGCTAATATTTTATTTATGTTATTTATTTGATTTATTAATTTTGAACGAATATAAAAATATATAATTCTTTTGTAAATATGTTTTTTCCAAAGATATTTAATGACTCACAATTTTTATTATCAGTAAAAAATGCTAATGCCTCTGATAAACAGGTGAGTGGGATCTTATTGACATTAAAAAATTAAACAAATATTTGGTGCATTACTCTAATTATTAAAATCTCATTATATAATGCAAATAATCTATTGCAAGGTTATATATAATTTTTTATTTGAAACAAAAATAAATATTTAGATGGAAAGCAATGTGATTGTATCTGATTATGCACAAATGGACAGAGTTTTGAAAGAAGAAAGGACCTATATACTCAACATTGCAAAACAGATTAAAAAGGCTGGTTGTAGTGTGTTACTTCTTCAAAAATCAATTTTAAGGTTATTTTTTAGATAATTTATTTCTTTTATACCTGGTGTTAAGCATTTTTTTTAATTTGTTCATGTTTGTCGTTTTATGGCAAAAATCACATATGCTTGAAAATAAATTTTTTAAAAGGAACGGACAAGGTTTAGACCAATTGTCCATTGTTTTCAAAAATTTAACCCCTCCCACCTTTATTTCTTTAAAAAAATTTATTTAGCCCTAATGTTTTAAAAAAATTTTAATTGGTTGGTTTGGCTCTATTTACATAGTTTTAATATTATTATTATTTAAACTTATAAAGTATTCAATATAAAATAATTTTGAAAAAATAGGTATAAGCCCATCCTACTCACCCTCCCATAAATTTCAAAATTGGCCACCCACCCATTGTTTTAAAAATATATTTAACTCGCCAAATGTTTAAATTGATAGCCCCAAAGTGGGCTTATATTGAAGATATCTCTTAAATTTTAATATAATATGAAATGATGTTACTTTTTTTATTAAAATTTGGCATTAATATATCTCCATATTTAAACAAAGCACTTAGTATTTTTGCTTTATTTAACCTTATAAAATGCATTTATATGTTTTAATTATAAATTTAGCTTCACTTTCTTAAATTTAATTCTTTTTTAAAAAATTGTATATAAATTAGATTTCTGTTTCTTTTATTAGGAAATTATGTATAAAATAAATAATATTATAATTATAAAATAACCAAATCAATGATAATATAAAATCTTTGAAAATATTAGCCTGATATGATTTTTTTATAGAAACAGTAAATATCTACCTTGATTTTATAAATTTGTAATACTGGTAAATTAATTTTAAATATTTACCTATTACTGTAATTAATGGAGAAAAATAACCAAAATACTGGAAAAATATATATTAAATGAAAATCTTATAAAGAACCCCACAATACTTAATTATTAATTTATACTGGTAAAATTAATAAAATACTGGCAATTTTCTTATTATACTTAAAAAATATATATTTACAAAACCTGTTAATTTCGAATAAAATACTTGAGAAATAAATGACATCATTTATTAATAAATTATTAAGCAAAAACCACATTTATTTGTCAGGTTCATATTCAGTGATTTAAGGTTCCAAATTTGGTTATACATTGTAATTCATATAATCTGCTAAAATATTTAATATTCATTTATTTATTATGTATGCAAAACAAATTACAGAGATGCTATTAGTGAACTAGCATTACATTATTTTGCCAAGATGAAAATATTGGTTTTAAAAGATATAGAACGAGACGATGTAGAATTTGTTTGCAAGGTTTTTTAATATTTTATAAATAATTTAAAAATAATACATTGATCTTAAATTTTTTATTTTAAAAAATATAGAGTTTAGGTTGTAAACCCATTGCAAGTTTAGACCATTTTACTCCTGAAATGTTGGGTTCTGCTGATTTGGTTGAGCAAATTAATACAGATGATAATTCCAAATTAATAAAGGTATTAAAATAGTTTAAATTTTTATAATTTATTTATAAAACATATAAGATCACTGGTATATCTAACCCAGGTCAAACTGTCACTATATTAGTCAGAGGAAGTAACAAGCTAATCTTGGATGAAGCTGAAAGATCTCTCCATGATTCACTTTGCGTTCTTAGATGCTTGGTCAAGCAAAAGTATGTGATGCATAAATAATATAATAGTTTTTCAATTTTATAATGATTACTTTAATGCAGGGTGTGAAATCAATGCAGATAAAGTGTTATTGGTCTCTGATTTAAACCATTTTATTTTAATTAAACATAATAATTATTAAAAATTTATCATTTCACATTTTACTATGAGTTAGTTATAAATATTAAAAAAAATGTAATATATTTTTAAAATATCAAAGCCGTGCAGTGGTACCTCTGCAGGTCTCTGCTTCTAGTAAAAATATGTGAATATTCCTTTTTAATATTAAAAAAATATATCCAACACATAAATAAGATGTTATATAAAATTTATTAATAAATCCTTATATTTAGTCATAGAATCTGACCCTGATTAATATGCAAATGCTAGCCTAAAATTTTATATAAATTACTATATATTTGAAAAAGACATCGTATATCCTATGTTAAAACTTTTACCCAAAAAAATCCTTATATTAAATTTTTTTAAATAAAATGTCTCCAAAACAGTAGAAGCTAAAATATAAAATATAATAATCGCAAAAAAAATATAGATTTCTCTAATAATTTTTTTATAATATATTTAATATTATTTCTAACATTCAAATACATGTTTTTTATAAATGTTATACATAAAGTAGATAGCATTACTTTTATAATTCGTTATATTCCTCCAAGATAAAATAATTTAAAATATATCTGTTTGAAAAATAATTCTT
Organism: Gordionus sp. m RMFG-2023; assembly: GCF_954871325.1. Taxonomy (NCBI): domain Eukaryota; kingdom Metazoa; phylum Nematomorpha; class Gordioida; order Chordodea; family Parachordodidae; genus Gordionus; species Gordionus sp. m RMFG-2023. The sequence goes on from NC_088776.1 coordinate 44,349,718, forward strand.
CCATAATTGAATTCGACCGTATATTTAATCATAGTAGATTAATTGTTTTGTGTCAACCATAGATAAGATAATATTGATCATTATTTGGAATAAACAGGGCGTTCCAAAAAAAATTATAATTATATCTGAGTTTTTTGACAATGGTCATTATATTTGTCGATTCTGATAAAAAAAATTTGATTAACTTTATGATTTATGTATTTTTTGTCAGGATAATTTTAAAATACATTAACCATTTATAAAACATATATAATTATATATATCTGCCTATTAAAAAAAAATTATAGCTGATTTATGGGCAAACAATAATTGTGAGTTTATCAATCAGGTTAAAAATTACATGGACTGAGAATTTGGACTAATAATAAAATTAATTGAACTTATTTATAATAAACAGGTTCAAGAGAAGGATCTTGAAAGTTCATTAATTTGACGAAGGGAATATACCTTCAGGATTATGAATCATTTAGTAGGCTAGATTTGTCTGATTAACGAAAACACAAGGATATAAATGTCATTATTATATTACCACGTTTAGTTTAACAAAATTGTTTAAATGATTGATTAAAGTAAAATAACAATAGAAATAATTCTTAAAGTGTAATACAAATAAATCATCTATATTAATATCCCACCCTCAGAGGAAACCCTCCTAATTCTCCTCGATCTTGTAAAGAAACAAAAATTTCTACCAATTTTTGACAGTCTGTTGCCAAAATTACAGTATCAAGTGGCCATAGAGATATAGACAATTATAATTTGGAAAGAACCAGGGACATTTATGTAATATTAAAACTAAACAATGATCACAGCCAAACTTAAACAAAACTATGAAAACGATTCAGCAACAACAAGGGACTTCATGTATCGGCATCTACCCAACTATGGAGGCTCGATTATAAAACTTTTCCTTATTCTTTACACCACCAAGGGGAAAGTTAGGGGAATTTCCTTTTAAGGTGAAATGTTAATATAGTTGATTTATTTGTATTACACCCTAATGCTTATTTTACTTTACTTTTGATCGTTTAAACAATTTTTTAGTGATAATATGATATTGACTTTTATATCCTAAGATATGTTTTATTTTATTTTATTTTACTTTATATATAAAATTATATTAGCCTATTAAGAAATTCTTGTATATTGTTGAAAAGAGAATTGTAATATCACTATAAATTAAAAATGTAACATTAAAAAAGGATCTAATAAAACATGCCTATGAGACAATACATTTCTTCAGTAGAAAACTAATTTTAATAATGTGAACAAATTTTTTAATGGCTTGCCACATTTTAGAGAAAGAAAAACATCTAAATCTTGTTATATTAGATTCTATATTCTTTTTCTATTATAATTGCAAATTGAGTTAAATCAGTTTTATTTAAAAAAATATTCCTATCATTTTTTTAAAAATAATGACAAATATCAAACTTTTCTATATAATTTTAACCGAATTATTTTTCTTTATGTCAGAGCTCTGATAGCTGGAGGTGGCGCCCCCGAAATTGAAATCCGTCTCCGTCTTCCAGAGATAAGCAAGAATGATGAAACAACGACTCCAGTGGAACGTGTCTGTTTTGAGGCCTTTGCTCGTGCGCTGGAAGTTATACCCATCACGCTTGCAGAAAACGCTGGGCTTGATCCAGTTCATGCGCTTACTGATCTCAAAGCCAGACATGCTGAAGACGTCAATGCAGGCCTTAACGTTAGAAAGGTTTTTAACTCGAATATTAACTATATTTTAACAATTAAGAACTAACTAAACATGATTATTTTTATAAATATATGAACCACACACTATATTGCAATCTAAAGAATCAGTTGCCTTTGCTATTTTTTTCTGCTTCTGCTGTTTAAGTGGGTTAAACTAACTTTCGGGTTTGGTATGTTATGAGGTTTTATAACTTTTAATTCCTAACAACTTATAAGTTAAGGGATATGATATAATTATGAAACATTCAATATTTTATTTAGCGACATCGTTTAGTGTTGCATAATTGGCTAAAATTCTCCTAAACTTAATTAGGCTTGGCCGAAAAATCGCCGAAAATAATTAGTCAAAGATTAGACATTGGCTAACCAGCCGACATAAGTTAAGCCTAACCTTAATTATCACTTATTTTATATTTGTTATATATTGTTGAGGGACGATTAGTCCCATGCCTAATTTTTGGCTAATTAGTTTTATTAGGTTTCTTCACCTAAAAACACATTTAAGCTGTTTTGGAGTCGAATAAAATTAGCCGATTACGCAATAATAAACATTATGGTTTCTATAATATTATTTTATCGTTTTGTTTTTCTTTGTTTTGTTTTTCTTTTGTAATTACTCATTTTAGATTTTTATCAATGAATAAAAATACATTTGATTAGTTTCGGATTTTATCCCCCTTTCTGATACTTTACCCCAAGAAGGTTTACAGAAATGAATATAGCTCACCTAGAAGTTTATAAACTTCAGACGACATTTACTCCATAGATCAAAGAATTAATATATGGGCTATTATGTCAAATCGATCAAAAAAGGCACATTTTCGGCCTACCCCTTTTAAAATGTTAAAAATTTCGGAATTATTTAGATAGGTAAATAAATGAGAAAGCGGTTTACTTTAGCTCGCTAGTACCTGGTTCCCGAGAATAAGGGCTCAAAGGTGCAAAAAAGATCCACTTTGGAATTTGTAAAATTTTTAAAATGCCTATCTCAAAAACTATTTATAGTAAAAAAGTATATAATATATCAAATTGTATGTAAAAAAATCTTTAAAGGGCTATCAAAAAATAATAAAAATTGGCCTCATTACCAAAAATTGAAGAAAAAAATAGATGGCGCTAATGGTTGAAAAATATTATTCTTAAGGAAAATGAAAATGTTGATATTTTTATAAGAAAATGATAATATTTTCCAGTTCCCCCCCCCACCATTCTTAAAAAGTTTTACATATTTTAGATCTCTACTTCGCTACTATAGCAAATGACTTAATTAGCCCGATAATGTATATGTATAACACCTGCATTAAAAACGAATATTTTATTAGGCAAATTAACGATTATATTTTACTAGCATATTATTTTACAAAATAAACTGTTTAAAACGATCTCTCTTTCGGCGTAATATTTTTAATTTGACCGTTCAGATTAATTTTAAATAATTCAACCCGTCTGCAGCTTATTATTTTATCGTCTGTTTATTAATAACATTCGGGATTGGAGAGTGCAAAAACATATATTCTAGGTGCAGATCAATTAAAATTTTATTCTATATCATAGATCGACATACCAAATATTAAAATGTTGCAACCCATTTAATCTACAAAGACATGCTTATTATCGTAAGAATTTAAGAAATATTCCACCCTGGATGACCCAAAAAATTTACCATTCAATTTAGATGTGTTAATATGCTCTTTGCCGACAAAAATTAACAAACATTCCTTATACTTCATGACAATGTAGATATTGATTCTACCCCTCATATAATTAATCGAGAGGCTGAAACATTAATACATCCCTACAATCAATAGGGGAATCTCCCATTAAAAGAAAACGCTTATGTGAAAAAAATATTTGAAGAAAAAAATATCTAGAGTAAAAAAAATTTTAACGACTAAAATTATACCAATATCTTCATCAAATGATGAAAACTTCGATGAAATTATAGATACCTTAAAATCAATTTCTCACAACTGTCGATTACAAATAAATATAGATTAATATTTTTACCTTCTAATTGGTCAATAAGAAAAATTGTAAAAGAATTTAATATTTTATATATGGCGTTAAAATCAAAAGGTTTAATAAAAGAAAAAGGTTTTTTTTACCGAATCCTAAACCCAGCAAGATAGTAGATGCCGTCACCTTTGATGTTGTCAAAACTTTTTATAGCAATGATGAATATAGTAGATCGATGCCTGGGTAATTTTGTTTCTATAATAAAGAATAGTGAAAAGATTCAAGTCCAAAAAAGATTAATTTTAATTAATTTACGAGAGCCATAAATTTAAAGATATTCAAATATTAAAATTGGACTAACTAAATTTTGTTTCAAATATATTTTAAATTATGGAATGAATATGATTTTATCTATATTTCTATATATTAAAAAAATTATATGAAAGATATATATTATTGAAAATATGTTAGATTATTAAGTGGCTAATGGGTATATATTTAATAGAAATTCAAAATTTTTTAATATAAAAAGTGAAAATATCGGGTTATTGATAAGTTAGCAACAAAATTTTAACCATAATTCGTAATTTCATAAAGCGTTATCTATTTTTTTCTTCGATTCTTGGAGTCGATAGCTTCGCTAAGGTATTGACAACATAAATATATTTAGCAAAGGTGTCTAAATAAAAAGCAATAAATAAATTTCGAAAACAAACTCCCTTTTTTACCGGTAGTTAACGGCTCAATTGGCGCCAATTTTTGCTGTTATTTTGATTATATATTTTTTACTATAAATAGTTTTTGAGACATAAGCATTTTAAAAATTTTACAGATTCCAAAGTGGATCTTTTTTGCACCTTTGAGCCCCTATATCTCGGGAATCAGGCGTGCTAGCGAGCAATAAATAACTTTTTCATTTTTTTTACCTATCTAAATAATTCCAGAAAATTTCAACAATTTTAAAAGGGGTCGGCCGAATCGTGATCGATTTGACGTGGAATATATCATATATATTATGATAAAATTAAGCTGATTTATTTTTTAGAAAAAAATGGTTTAGACATGATTTTGAACAGACAAATATTACCTAACTTGATAAAACGGAGCCGAAAAGTTCGGGAAAATCTCGTGTTTGGCTATAATTTTGATTTTACATTTTTATAATTTATGCTTAAATCAGAGTTTTTCCCAAAAAAATATGTTTTTGGCCAATGTTAGTTAAATGTGAATTAGTCAGCTAATAAATGTAAATGAATGGTAAAAAGTAGACCCTGACCATATCTGAGATATTTACCTATAACGATTTTTTTTTAAATTAAAAGTATTTGTTTCCGCTTATAACCCCGCCCCAGTGTCCGCTTATAACTCCGCCTCAGTGTCCGCTACCTCCCTATTATTATAATTATTATCTTTTACTCTCTCCTGATATTGAATATAATAATTAATATCAAATTATTTATATTCATTTCGAACTAAAACATATTCTATATTCATTAGGGAACTATAACAAACATGCTGGAGGAGAATGTGTTGCAGCCATTGTTAGTTTCCACAAGTGCTATTAGATTAGCTACTGAGACTGTTGTCAGCATTTTGAAAATTGATGACATAGTATGAAAACCTTATTTTATTAATGATATATAAAATTTTATTCTAAGGAATAAACAATGATATAATAAAAAGAAGATTAAATGATAAAATAAATTATATAAGAAAAAAGTTCTAAAGAAAATATAATTAAAAATACTTTCATAAATTTAATAGTAATATATGTCCTTTTATGATTTATATTTCTTCTAGGTACAAGGCCGATAGGGAGGAATACAGCAGATCATAGTTTTTCAAATACATTAGGCCTAAATTTTTTTGTGAAACATCATTTGCTATTTCATTAATTTTTTTTATTCAATTTTAAATTACTCAAATGTATTATATGTTTTTTTGTCATATTTAGCCGCTGTTGTTTATAAATAAAAGATTTTCGGGTAACGTTGAATCCATGGGTTGTTGAGGTGTAGTATCTGTTACCCAGGATAGAGGAAATATTGGCTAAGGAGACAGTATTTAAGTGGATTTTTCAAATGCATATTTGCAATTGCGGGTGAAGGAGATCAAAGGTTGTTGACCATAACTACGCAAAGGAGTTGTTCGCTTTTTGGGCCGTTTGGGTTGAGCGTTTTAGCACCAATATTTCAGCGAACGATGGCGGTAGTGTTTCAAGGATTAGAAGGAGTATTTTATTAATACTAGATAGCCCGTCAAAAATGATGGGGAATGAAAATTTTCTTCTTACTTTTATGCTAGATGTTACCTGTTATTTGAAAATAATATCCAATTTATTCTTTTTACCCCCTTCCTCCTTCAGACCAGGTTCAATCCATTAAAATTAAGTGTAAATACTATGGTTTGAGTAAAAATATTAAAGCATTTACTTGATAATACCAATATTATTTGTTAAATATTACTGATTACTTATACCTAGACCTGTGCGACGATGTCTCAATCAACGGCGACGGTTATTTTAAATTTTTTATCGGCGTTCGGCGGCGCGCCGATTTCGCCGCCGTCTTCTAAATTGTAGGCGGCGGCAGCGCAATATTTATTTTAAAATTTTTTTAATGGATTTAATTTATAAATTAATGCATTACATTTTTTATAATTTATTTGAGTGATCTTTTCTAACAAATTGTTAACATAGTTTAATTGATCTTAAATTATTTCCTGTCCCACTCCAATTTAAATTTATGTATTTTCTCATTCTCAGAAATAGACTAAGAAATTGCAATTTTACTCAGATCAGAGTCACATCAACAACACATATAAGAAATATTCTATTGATTATTATCATAATTAAAATAAATTTGGGATGCAAGCAAAAGTATGAAATATAATAAGTCAGAATTCAGATTTAGCAAAATTATAATTATCATGAATAAACAGTATTTTATCAAGATTTGTGGGACATAAAGAGGTCCTTTTAGCATTGAGTATTAATCAAGCAATGGAAAAAATTCTTTAGCTGTGCAGGTATACAAAGAACCTTCCTTGCTAAATTAGCAAGCATAGGAAGTTCCAGTCGCTTTTTCTTCCAAAAGATTAATGCATCCTCTTCTGGGATATTATTTTGGTTGAGCAAAATATGGCATTCTTGTTCTAGATTACTAATATTGTTATAATCATTACTTGGAAGGGAATGTTTACGAGCTAATTTAGATATATATAAGAGCTTGATGTTTGACCATTATCCTCAACTTGAATTTCACTCTGTGCATTTCTATCATGCTCTAAAAGTTTTAAATGTCGAATTAAAAATTGCAATGATGTCGTAAAATTCAAGTTTAAATATTCTGAAACAACTTTAAGATTTTGAAATCTGGGATCAAGTAGAGTTGCTAATATTTAAAATATAATTTTATTAATAAAATTAAAAAATAACTTGAAGTTCAGTAATGGGAAACCTATGGTCAAGCTTTTTTTATTCATATTTTCTTTTAAGCATATAATATCTGAGCAATCAGATCTATTGATTTGTATATGACCTTTTATTTCACTGCGAAATAATAACCCTAAGTTTATTGTCGATCCTTTTTGGGAGGAAAGAAATTCTACCGACTCTCTGAATGGATTTAATACTGCGTAAAGCTCATCAGTCATATCCCATTCATTATTAAAGAGTTTTAAAGATTGTTTTCCTATTTTATTTAGACATTATTTATAGGAATTTTGTTTACACTGCGAACACTTTCTAGCATAATTAATATGCTATGCCAGTGGATAGGGCAATTTATTTTTAAAGTTTTTGCATTAATTAGATTGGTGGTGCAATGCCATTTCTATTATCCGATTCATCAGACATATCAAAATGGTCATCAAGGTATGGCAGAATCATCAATATCCAAGATATTATCTGTCTCATAAATTGACTGCAAACATTTACCATGTTCAGCCTCAATTTCATATTCCAAATCTACTCGATATCAAAATAATTTCTCTAATTTTTTTAATGAGAATATCAATTTTGGTAACTTTTTTTTATGCCATCAACTGTAACCAAATTATGAAGTCCATGCCCTAAGCATAAATGATGCTCATAATCCCCTAATCTGACGCTTCTTTTGACATTGGCCCCAGCATCAGTTACCTTTTGTATTATTTTGGCTATCAAACTCTTCTTGAATACTATCAATCTCAGATAATATTGTTTCCCAAGTATGCTTTTGAGTCACTTTCTAGTTGCTAGGGTAAAATATTTTAAATCAAAATTTTTATCTAAATGATGAAGACTAAATGTGATATAATTTCAACCGTGAAATGATCGGTCCATAAATCAAGTGATAGAACAAAATTTTGGTCCAGAATCAATCAGATTTAAAACATCGGCCTTTGTAGATAAATAAACATCGTCTAATGCACCCCGACTAATGGTTGTCCTATGAGGAATCAATTATCTTATATTTCTATAGGCAGAGACACTTCCTAGTTGCTAGGGTAAAATATTTTAAATCAAAATTTTCATCTTAAATGATGAAGATTAAATGTGATATAATTTCAACCGTGAAATGATCGGTCTATAAATCAAAAATGATAGAACAAAATTTTGGTCCAGAATTAATCAGATTTAAAACATGGGCCTTTGTAGATAAATAAACATCGTCTAGTGCACCCCGACTAATGGTTGTCCTATGAGGAATCAATTATCTTATATTTCTATAGGCAATTTATTTTTTAATAACATTTTATATAAATTTTAAACCTTTAGAAAACTGTCATTCCTTTATTGTTTATAGAATCAAATGTCATTAAATCTAAGCAGCACATCAAAACATAATTTCGCCTATTAGATTTCATATTTATCTTAAACATTAAAAAATATTTAAAAAACACCAAAATAATTAGAGCTGGAATGAAATAAATTAGATTTAGTTTTAACTTTAAAAATAAAGCTTTACATAATTGATTAAAAAATTATATATTAAGTTTATACTTAAAAAAGATATTTAAAAACAAAATAATTAGAGCTGGAATGAAACAAATTATAAATTTGATTTACTTTCTAAAATAAAGTTTTAAATAATTAATTTAATAAATTATATATTAAGTAATACTTTAATTTACATAATTAATTTAATAAATTATATATTAAGTTTATACATTAAAAAGACATTTATAAACATAATAATTAGAGTTGGAATGAAATAAATTATGAATTTGATAGTTTTACATACTTAATTTAATAAATTATATATTAAGTTTATATATTAAAAAGATCTCAAAATAGAGCTGGCAATAAATAAACTAAAAATTTAGTTGTTTTGAACTTTCAAAATAAAGCTTAATAAAATTAATTTAACAAACCAGTTAAAAATTTTAAATGAATAATAAACAATAATACTAACCTAAGAGCCATTTTTTTATTGTTGCTGCATCTTGGTGTTGGCTTTAAAAACTTTTTAGACTTTGAATGGATATATTATTATTCATTTTTTCTGATAGTTTATGATAATTAATTAAGTGCCAAGATAGATTACTTGTATTTATATTTTTACTAAAACATTTTATTTCATAACTAAAATATATATAAATATAAGTCTAAAATTGTTAAGGTTGGCAGGGAGTAAGGCAAGATATTACAAAAATATTTAAAACTTTTATTAAATAAATATATTTTAAAAATATTTACTAAAAATATATAATTTATCCTTTATATATACAAAAAATCTATTAAACAATTAAATGAAACTATTAAGTTAAGTTAATATAAATGGTGTTAATTAAATGAATGTAACATATAAAAATTTGCGCTATATAATAACCATTATAATAAAATAATAATCCATGTTTAACAAAAATAAAAATAAATTACTGTGAAAATGAATTATGTTTTTTCGAATTTTCCTCATCTTTTTTCGCCAATTTTAAGCAAGGTTCACAATAAATATAATCAGGCATTATTGTACTTTTCTTATTTTCATTCTTCAAAATAAGATTTCCAAAGTACCTCCAGACATAACTTGATTTATGATTAGTAGAGAGAGTTATTTCATAATTATATATAGGGTGGTTTAAAACGTGCAAAGTCCATAAAAATAATTAATATGAATTGTTTGTGGAAATAAAATATGATGAATGTAAATGATATACACTAGTCTATTTTATATAACAATAGAATATATTTCATATTTTAGTTTTATTAATGTTAGTATTCAAATTAAAATAATAATGTAATATATAAATATAATTAATGCTTTCTAAAAATTATACACGAGGCGCCGCCGCCATAATAAAAATCGGCGGCGAGCAGGCTTACGCCGATGATCTCAATCGGCGGCTTTTCCGGCGTGAATAAAAATACCGGCGGCGCACAGGTCTTATACCTAATATTTAATATTAAAAAAAATTCCCAGGCAAAGTCCAAAGCCATAATAATTATGAAAAATTCTTCCAAGCCCAATGAAAGATCATAATAATTTTGGTAGTTGAGAGCTGAAATAAAATATTTAAATAATCATAATGAATTTAAAAATACAATCAAAATTCAGATTTTCATGGGCCTTGGTTTTTTTTGATCAGGTCAAGCCCAGGCCTGCAAAAAAATTTGTTTTGGGCCAATGTCTGACCTATAATTAATAATAAAAAAATTCTCAAGTCCAAGCTCATAATAATTTTGAAAAATTTTTTCCAAGCCCAGCCCAATATAATTTATAAAAATATTTTCCAAGCCCAGCCCAACCCATAATAATTTTATATAAAATTTTCTCAAACCTGGCCAACCGATAGTAATTTTCAAAATTTTTTTCCAAGCCTGGAGATAGGTAAATCTCTAAAAACCATATCTATTTTTTAGTATATTTTAACCCAGCTCACCCCGACCAAGGCCAACCCATTAAGACTAAGAGTGAATACTATTTTTTTGAATAAAAATATATTTATTAGCTTTTACCTGAGGGGCCATAAAAATATTCTGTGTTAAATTTTGCACCTATGCCTAATATTAAAAAAATTCCCAAGCCAGGTCCACGAACTTGGTTTTTCCAAACCCGCAAAAGACCATAATAATTTTGATAGTTGAGGACTGAAATAAAATATAAAAAGTCACAATGCATTTAAAAATACAATCAGAATATGAAAGTTGCTTGGGCCTTGGTTTTTGATCAGGTCTTGCCATGTCGTCAAAAGAAATTTTCAGGCCAATTTCTAGCCCATATTTAAAATTAAAAAATTTACAGGAAACTTAGACTATAATAATTATGAAAAATGTTTCTCAAGCTATGTCCAAGTCCATATTAATGGTGAAAAATATTTCCCAAGCCCAGGAAAACCCAAATAATTTATTTTGATCCAGAAAAATAGGTCTGATTGTAAGGGGTTTATAAGAATTAAATATGTCTAATTTCAAAATTATCATCAAATGAAGGGTAAATATCTGATTTACCAATGATTCTACTGGCGAGCTCCTGGTATTTATATGAAATTCATGAATACATATTATACCATGCTGAAAATATGTTCATCATAATTTAAATTTTAAACAAACTAAAGATTTATTACTTAGTTACAAAATATAAAATTAAATTTAAGAAATTGTTAATAAATTACAATAGAAAAAAATAAAAAGATACGTCTAAGTTAACAAATAATAAGTGGTTAACTTCAATCATAGTCAAATTATATATAAGTAAATAAAAAGGATATACATTTAATCAAAAATGTTATAATAAGTTATGAATAACATACATTCTACAATTATGAAATTATGAGTAAATATACAAAATTTTCCTATCTTATGAGGTGTTATTTAAAAATTTATATTTATTTTGGGGTTATTCTAAAATTTTCCATTCTTTTTATAAAATATGATAATGATATATTTATTAATTTTATTTATAAGAGTTTTGTGTTACCAAGGTGTGCTTTGTCCCTTCCATATCCCTCTTATCTTTTCTGAAACCCCAATATAATGGTATGAAATCCTAAATTATACATAAATTCAAGAATTAAAATAGTATTTAAATAAATCTCTTATTACTATTGAATGGGTACTTGCCATTTAAAGTTCTACCTTATTCCTATTGAATTGGTACTTGATGCATTTAAAGTTCTATTTACCCCTAAATATTCAGGAATATGTATAATATTAGGTGTGTATTCAGTGCATTAAATGCACAGACAAAATTTTAAAAATGTCAACTATTAATTAATTTATAAAAGTTGCATAGACATGGTTTTTTGATCAGGCTTGGCTATGTCTGCAAAAAAAAATTCAGACCAATCTATAACCCATATTTAATATTCATAAATCTTAAAGCACCTCTTTTTCTCTTAAATTTTAATATTTATATAAAATTTATTAATAAACTATATTTAATACCATACACACGAACTAAATAATTATCCTTCAACCCCATCAGCTATAATAATAATAAGGCAGAATTTTAAAAATATCAGCTATTAATTAATATATATATATAATTAATATTTTAAATTTAATAATATTCAAGTTGGTGCATGCGTAAAGCATACGCTTTTGAAACTTTAATACATATAATTAATATTTTAAATTTATTTATATTCAAGTTGGTGCATGCGCAAAGCATATGCCTTTGAAACGGGAGGCTTGTGTTCGATTCTCGTAGAGAGCAAAAAATTAACATTACACTATATAGTCTCCTTAAATTTATAATACATTAGGGAGATACGAAAACGATCGTGTTATGATTATGGAGATTATATATTAGATAATGATGTGTTGGTATCACGCCTGAGCATAATAATCGAAGATTGGAGGAAGTATTTCACAGAATCGGGGAAAAGGGATTGCGCGAGAGTAGAGAGAATAGTGTATTAGGAGTAATGGAGGTTGTGTATTTAGGACATCGGATTAATCGGGTAGACGTGTGGCCATTGGACAGTTAGAATTGAAAATATGGTGAAGCCAAGATGTAAAGCGAAGGTACAGTCGGGATAGTAAATTATTACCATCGGTTTGTTAAGAATTTTGCTCTAGCAACGCCGTTGTACAAATTGTTGAGAACGAGTAGTGGGGAGAGGATTAAGATGCTGCTTTTGAAAGTTTGAAGAGGAAATTGGGCAGAAACCAATTCTGATATGTTTTAACTATGAGTTAGAATTGATCTTGGAGGTGGATGCGTCGAATAAAGGAGCAGGAGGGACCTTATTGCATGATATGGATGGGATAGAAATACCGGTATTGTTCTTCTCGAAAATATTCTGGGATGCAGAAACAAGGTATTCGGTGATCGAACAGGAGGGACTGGCGGTTATTTATGGATTGACCAAATGTAGGGAGCATTTAATTGGACGTCGTTTCATAGTGTATACAGACCACAAACCGTTGATACATTTATTCAAGAAGGGCAATAAAGAGTTAATGATGTCACCGTAATTGCAGAGATGGTTGTTGTTGGTTGGTATTTTTGACTTAGAATTGTGATATCGCCGAGGCTGGAAGAATTATTTACCAGACATCATGTCGAAATGTGGAGCGGGAGAGGATGTGGAAGAAAAGTGTGCAGAGGAAATGTAAAAGACGGATAGCAATGATTATGGCGGTATCAAGGATGTTAAAAGGAGGTCCAGTCACATGGGAGGAAATTCTGAGAGAAACATAGAGAGATAAGGATTTGAGCCTAGTAAAAAAAGGTATAATGGGTCGCAAGCCTTGGAAAGAAGGCGTTAGAGAATATAAAAATGTCGGCAAGGAGGAAATTGAGCGGTGGTACCCGGAAAATTGAGAGAAACGGTGTTAGCAATGTTGCATGTGGGTCATCAAGGAGTGGAGCGTATGAAACAGTGGGGTAGAGAGTATGTATGGTGGTCAGGGATGAATAAGGATATTGAGGAGGTGGCAAGACGATGTTTAGTATGTAATACATGGGCAAGAATGCCGGCAAGGATAGAAAAGTAACATAGCCGAAAACGACAGAGCCCTGGGAGAGGATACATTTAGATTTCTTTGAATTCAAGAAGAAAGAGTACTTTCTGGTGTTGGATGCATTCTCGAAATGGGTAGAGTTTGAAGTTGTAGGAGGCATGACAACGCAGATTGTGGTCAAGAAATTAAAGAATTTGTGGGCCAAGTTTGGAGTGGCTAGGCTGATCGTTTCCGATGGAGGACCGGCATTTATCAGTGCAGAATTTGCAAGATATATGGATTAGAGACGCATTTGGTTTGAACTATGATTATAAGCAAAGATAAGGAGCCCTTGGCCAGTGAGTGGAGGGCGTTGTCTCGGAAAGGAAACCAAGAAATATCAACCGCCCGAGCCGTGAAAGATCCAGGAGCAGACCAAGAGAGACATGGAGAGAGGCAAAAGACTTAAACTTATATTATGGATGCGATATATACGACAGTAGTGGCCCAGAGAGCTATATGGTGGATATCCGACGATGGAGCTAGTTAAGGAGGGGAAAAAGGTGGAGTCCAGGAATAGGAATAAAGGAGCGATGTTACCAGACTTACCCGCGTTGAGGGTGGAGGAAGACGAGTATCGTATTGATGCCTTAGGCTCTCTTGTCCCCTAATTCCACATTAATAGAACGCTGTAATTCCCAAATTTCGTTGATACTTAATAAGGTTATTATATCGGTCAGGGCATCACCAGTACTTGTTTTATTATTATCTTTTCCCCAATTTTCTAAGGCAATCCTGCAGGGAAGAGCTTAATTGTTGTCATTATCATTAATAAGATTATGATGCTGATAATCATGCCATCACATATGTGAACCATTTTATATTTTAATCGAAAATTATAAAAAGTTATTACATAATTTTTTTAAAAAAAGATTGGTTATTTCATGGGGTCACCTACATATAAATATTATTACTTATTTTAAAAAATTGAAATACACATTATGACTCAAATACGAAATCATTGTCATATTTATATTAACTAGATTTGTCCGATAACCAGCTTAATGACTAAATACTGCATTACTAGCGTCACTTCATTTTTTGTTTTATATGATTAATTGTTTTTTATCAATGTAATATTTAGTCACACCCATAAATATTATAAAAAACGACTGTATTTAGAATATTTAAGAAGGAATCTCTCAATTTAAAATTATTTAAGGGCGATTTTTAAATTTGAAAAAAAAACGGGTTTTATTTTACTCGAAATGTATTATAAATAGCTTTACAGATTATAACTATGCAAATATATTTTCCCCGGAAAATGGATTGGATGATATTTATTTCCTTCTAAAAGTTATCACTTATTTTTCAATTATATTTCTTTCTCCTTTTGGATGCTTTTTTTTATTGCTAATATTTCTTTCTCTTTCGGCTGAATTTTCTGTATATAACTTTCCTTTTTTCTCTTTCTTGATTTTTTTTATTCAAATCTTTAAAATTCTTTCAATATTTTTTGAGTATTTTTTTTAAACATTCAAAAATAATGTGTTTCTTACGAGACTAACAATCATGTTGCTTTTTCCAAAATTTTTTTTTTTACCAATTTCATAAATTACCTTTTTTTCTCATTTTCTATTTACCTTTATTTATTTATTTTCTTCTATTGTTTCATAGGAAGGATTTTTCCAATATTATCTGTTGGATAGTAATTTGAGTAATGATAATATGTCAGATTGTGGATTGTTCTTATACAAATTTTTATATTAAAAAACAAAATGTCCACGGATTTTCTTTAATATTCACAAAAAATTATCAATTTTGAAATACCAACTATTTTTTAGAAGTTGATGAAATATAAATGATATGGAATTAGGCGTATTAGATCCATTCGATTCCTATCACAATTTTTTCTGAAACCACTATTGGGCGAGGTTGGGGTTAAGGCCAAAAGATTGAACAGATATGTGGTAGGGTTAATATATACTTTAAAAATATGGTTTAATTTGGCCGTTGATTAGTAAATTCATATAAGCTGTCGTCTTGAATTATAATTAGCCTATTTTAAGTTTGATTGACAATTAGATGATAGGCATCCTAAATTATTTCGATATAATATAGAAACACAACACACTCAGTTTGTTAAATTTTACTATTAGAAAGGCAAGTGAAATATTAAAAATACACTTTATTATTTTTAAATCTTTCATAATAACAAGAATAACCCAGAATAGTCTATTAAAATAATGATCTTAATGATATAAATTGTAGATCAAATTAAATTGATAAATTTATTGAATATTAAAAATTGGTTCAAACAAGTTATATAGGCAATCGTCTTCAGCGAATAATAAATTAACCCGGATCAGGAGTGTAATTTCCTTCCCCATCTTCAGCCGGTGTAGAAGCATCAGGAGGATAAACGGTAGGAAAATATGATTCCGGTTGATTTTCATATTGCCCCTCTATTTCGGGTGTATAAAGAGAACCAATTTGTTCGGGTATGTCCTTAGTCTTTGTGTCACCTGCTTCCGTGTCGAAATGAACGCTGTACATGCTATGAGTCAGTCCAACTTTGTAGTCCTTCCATATTTCTTCGCTACTTAACAAGGCTTTTTTATCAGTTAGGGCTTCGCAAGACCCTGATGTTTTGTCTTTATCTTTTCTACCTTTTTTACATTTATTGAAGCAATCTTTCAAGGCGAATAGTGCGATCGGTGAAATTATCATTAATAGAATTATAATGCTAATAATCACTATCACAAATGTTGAAACCATTCCATATTCAATATTAAAAATTCGAACATAAGTTATAATGCATTTTATAAAACTACTATTTATTTAATGAGAATGGTGTTAAAATCATTATATGCTAACCTAGGATTTATAATTTTAATTTTTTTTTTAGAAAATTTTTTTTATTTAAAATCATTGTTGAAAACGTTTAAATAAAATTGGCTTCAAATTAACTGTCATTAATTTATATTGACATTTAACAATAGCTGAAGTTACGTTAAATTTTTTTAGCCTTTCTATTCTAATTAACTCAAAATTTTAATATAAACCCAACCGGTCGAGTATGAAGAACAAAAATATAATATTTCCTAGGAATCTATTATATATAACTGTATCTTTTTTTTTATTAGATGTATGATTATTGTATCGGATTAAAAAAGAAAATCGAGTTTTATAAATCATTTAATTCTTCTAAATTGTTCCTATATGAATATATATATAGAAGATGATAAAATTATTTACCTTATAAACAGATTAGGTGGTAAAAATAATTTTACAATTTTCTTCAACGCTAATTTTAAAATGATTTATATCAAAAGAAAAGAATTAACCCTAATATTTAGTAAATACATTTTTTTCACATCTATCAAAAATAAGAATTTGAATTCTAATTATTAAATTTGCATTAAAATTATTTCTATAGATATTTCTTGTAAATTATGATTTTACATGTATTTACTTTTAAATTTATATGGTTAGAGATCCCAGGCTGTGTCTGTTTTCAAAATTAAGGGCATGTCGAATTTATTTTTAAATTTATATAATTAGAGATCTCATGCTGTGTCTGTTTTCAAAATTCAGGGCATGTCGAGTATATTTTTAAAAATGATATATTTTAAAATATTTGCAAGAAACAAGGCTTCACTATTTTTATTTGTTGTAGAATGATCAAAAACATTATTATGATAGGTGTAAAAATATAACTATATTTTTTTAAAGAAATTCTATATTGGCAGGCCGGGAGGATAAATAATTTTTACTACGCGTTGGGTCGGACTTCCAATTCGCTCGAACCGGACAGGGCAAATTTTTTTAAAAGAATTATGCATCTGCATTGGGTTTTCAAATCCGGTCCGAAATTTTTTAAAAAAAAATTCTCCAGCCCAGTCTGAACCCGAACAAATATTTTATTTATTGATGCCAAAAATTCCGGCCCGAAATTAAAATAAAAATTATCTGTCCACCTGGCCCGGCCAGAATTTATTAAATAATAGAAAATTTTGATATTTTTTTAATTGTAAAAATTTTATTATATAAAAAATATTGGGCACTTGCAAAAATTTTAAAATACATCAGTTTATTTCACAAAATTGAAAGATATCACATTTAAAAATTTAAGCCCGGCTTGGCCTAAATTTTTTGAAAAAATATAAAGCTTGATCCAACCCGATCTAAAACATATTTAAGTTTGGCCCGGCCCGAAACCTTCTAGCCGTACCGTGTATCTGCCGGGACGAGTTTTGTAGATATGTAAAAAGAACATCGGGCCGGGCTTGAAAATTATTAATATACGTAACTCATAAACTTAATATGCACAAAATAATTTATAGTAAATAAGAATTTAAATGTAATTAAAATATAAAATGTCTTGATTAGAAATATCAAAGAATCGGCAAGTGTTCAACTATTTATGATATCGGTTATATAGATAAAGAGATTAAATTCCTGTATCTCTTATTGCTTTGTTTTAAATATATTTAGTCAAATAATATCCATAAATACCTAAAAAATTTAAAATCCGGGCTAGGCCAATTTAAAAAAAATCAATTAATTAAAATGAATAGAACTTCCGATTAATTCATATAATAAAAATTTTGTTTCATTTAAAATATACTGGTAGTAGTGTCTAAATGAAGGGAAGAAGGGGAAAGGGGTTGAAGAAATGCCTTCAAATAACTTTGAGAGGAGTAAGCTCTTAGGAAGGGGGGGGGGGTGTTAGTGGGTAAAAAAATTAGGAAGGGTGGGGGGATTACAGACATATTGCCTCAAATTTTTTATGTTATGTAAGCTATTGAAAGTAATGGTTTTTGTATTAGAAAATATTGAAAAACATAGCCAGAAATTAGACGAATTTACCCATAAGTAGAAACATGCAAAATCAACTAAATATTAAAAAAAAATTTCAATAATAATGTTGTAATTTTTATTATAAAATTTAAACCTGAAAGCTCCGTGTGTTTCGCTTTCTGAATTTCTTTGAATTTGATATTTAATAAATTTACTTACATTATATCTTATTGTAAAAAAATATTTAAATTTGTATATAGAAAATTTGAGCATGTATATTAACAGCAGCTAGCGGAATACATAATGTGTGATTTTAGGCTGTGAATTAGCAACGCTGCTAAAAATATTAAAAACGCTGTGGGTATATTAAATATTAACAATATATATAAATGTAAGCAAAATCATTTGTAATCCTCCATTACCCCACCCATTCTTAATTTATTATAAAATGGGAGATCAAATAAACCACATAAGCCTTTTGGTAATATCGGAACCTTAGATACAACCACCGCTTCATTCCATTTATTCAAATGACTTTTGATTCATTTTTTAAAAAACATTCGACATCCCACAAGAAAAAAATTATTATTTTTAGATGGTTCAGAAGTACAATGCAGAAATAGTAAAAACTTTATCAATGTTTGTTACCATGAAGTAAATTTCAAGCAAAACGGCATAGTAAAACGATTAGTTATCATGGTAAATTAACAGTTTATAAAGGTTAAATACTCATATCATTACCATTTTATAAATATGCGGAGGAGCATATTAAAGGTAAATATTCACAACCATACCCAAACATGAAGCAGTGAAAATAAAACTAAATGAAATTTAGTAAATCTATCTAAATACCTGGGACAGTTTTGTCAAAAACACGATTCCATAAATTTTAATTTAATATTTTAGCCAAAATAATATTAGTCACTTTTTGCCATCTATAAGAAAAATATCCAGTTTGCGTAGTATTTTTTGGTTAAAATTTTGAGTTAGCCGTTCCTAAAAATCGAGCAGCTTAACATCACTGCCTCAGAAATAGAAAATTTACGCAATATTTCCAATCGGTTTACCTATCTCAATACTAATATTCAAATTCATAGACTCATAAATAAGTAAAATATGTTAAATCCATGTGAGGAATAAGGAATGATATAATTAGAGGATATGTAACCTATATGAAAACGATTGTGGATGATTTGTTCAAGAAAGGGATATGCAAAGAGATGAAATTATGATAAAAAAAATTTTCACCCTAAAGGAAAAGCGAATTCTTTTGTTTATCCAGCGACACAGGATCTCTTTTCCATCCCAAAATATAATATTTTAACTAGTAATCCAATCAATGGGAAACAACATACTTTTATTTAATTTGTCGCAAAACAAAATTATCAAGGTGTCCAAAAATATTAAATTAAAGCTTAAAGTGGTAATATTTTATAAATTTTAATTTGCCCATTTTAATTAAAATTAATAAAATAATCTTCATTGCAATAGAAGAAACCATGGCTTTACAAATATAATTTAAGCGAATAAAATGCTAAATTTAAGGAAATTCGGACAGCGAACACATGGAGCTTTCAAGTACAAAATGTATATATACATTACTATTTTTTAACTTATCTTAACTTTAACAAATGGTATTTCCGAAAGTTATTTTTATAACTAATATTGTAAACGCGCTTGTGAACGATGCTTTTTTAAAAAAAAACAATGAAAGCATTCTTGAACGAAGTTTGTTTTATTTTGAAAAAAAAATAAACGGCGTTCCTTTATTTCTTGATGAACTTTTTAAGGTAAACGCGTTCCTTTTTGATGAACACTATCGTGTTTTTTCGTTCAATTTTAAAAAATCCACTTTAATTAAATAAATTTTAAAAAACATTATTCCTATAATATTTATTTATATATTGTCACAAATATCGGAAGAAAGATAGGGGGGACAAGAGCTTCGGCCCAATTTTTGTCAAAAACATCATAGCTCCGAAAATAATGATCATATAAGATCTTACAAAATACCAATATAACCTTAAACTTCTACCTATAAATATACACTGTTTTTTAAATATTTAATAATTATTTCTCTAAAAAGATTTTAGTAAAAGTCATTTTTTGAACCTAGTAGCCCCGAACCCATGGTTAGTCGGGTCATCGATGGGAATAGTCGAATCAAGTAGTTTATTAGGCATCTAATGGGATAAAAAAAATTTTTTTCAGATTTTAATATATAACTATGATACTTTATTTATATAATATTCTCTATTTACAATAATAACAAATAAAATAACAATTTTTTAAATAAAATAACAATTTTTTTTGGCTGAGAACCACTCTACATTGAAACCAATCTTCAAAACTATGAAAACTTCTATAATCCTGTTTACATATAATACACACATCTTTTATTAATTTTTTATTAATGTTAATTTTTTAATAGTAATAATTTACTCAAAATTTATCTAATTCTATATTTAAATATATAACATCATTTGATTTTATTAACAGGCTTAATAAAATGAATTAATTTGAATTATATTATATTGTCAATTAAAATAGATATATATAAGAATAGTTTGCTAGATATATTAAATTAATTGATATTATCAGGCTAAAATTTATATGCTAAAATGTTCATATCTAATAAAATGTATTAATTTGAATCATATATCAATTAAAATAGATATATTTTGTTTGCTATAATTCATTTTAAATAATTGATCTTACTAAGAATCTATAATTTATATATGCAATATATATAATATCTGTGACAAATATATAGTATTATCACAATATATATATGAAGATTTTAGTTTGCAAGATATTTATTTAGGTCTGATATTATATTAAAATTGAAATGTATTATGAAAAATCACATTAATAAATTTATATAATAATTATTATTTTATATGTTACAATTATAAAATATTATATTTTAACCTGTAATAAATGGTATTTTTCTTAATGAGATATCATTTTCATACAGTTTTATAGCTTCTTCATAATCCTTTTTAGTAAAAATTTTCCTATTTTGAATTTTGCATATATATTTGGGTACCATAATAATATCATAAAAATTGACTGATTGCACCCACTAGGTAATATTACTAATTTGATCTTAACATATATTTATGCAATATATATTAATCTGAAACTTCCCAAATATTAAAATAGATATTTAACTTTCATATAATGTCCATTTTGTCATGTTTAAACTTTTAATTTTTTAATACAACCTAAACCTAATAATATAAAGTGAAAATATTGTAATTTTTACTTTAAAACATGTCATAACAGATAAAAATTTAAATGGCTAAATATTATAAATTATTTTCATCCCCAAATATGGATATTATAGAATTCTATTTTAGAACCTTATTTCAAATTTATCCTTTGAATCGACAAGCCTCTTGCGCTGACTAGCCCTGGTCTCCCCTACATGCATTTCTTTATTTAAAAAGTAAAAAAGAAAAGAAAGGGGAGGAAAGAAATGATTATAAGTGACGAAGTGAAGGGGAGAAAGCTCAAATAAACTTTTAACGTCGCTCTTTATCGAGGCTGAAGTCGAAGGATATGATTCTTCATCTTCCATATCCTCGCATATCTAAAAATTAAATTAAGTTAAGTTTTATATAAAAAATAATAATATTTACTCTGATTCATATACACTTATATCTTCTATACGAGAAAGAGAATTTTGAGAAGATTGTATTTCTGAGTATTCTGAAATAATATCGATGGTTGGCAATGGATTCTGAGTAGGTGATGGATTCATTTTACTTTAATGTAAAAAATATATTTATAAAAAAAAACAGAATTTTGAAATTATTTTGTAAGAGAAAAATTTGTGAAAATTTCAATTTGTTTGTTAAAAGTTTATTTGAAATTACCCCACAAAAAACTCATAAAAGATGCTTAAATTGTGCTAACGTATTCAGCATTAAGACCGCAAATAGTAAGCTCTAAATATATATTTTTTCTAATTTTTTACGATATAATAAGAGTTTAAAACATGTTCCGTTTAGGGACTTGAACTCTTAAATAGTAAGGAAGTTGGGTTGTATAACTTCTTTTTAAATTTTGTAGTTTTATTTCGTTTTTGCAAAGTTGTTAAAATATAATTTACAGATTTTTTTTTATTTATTATGTAAATATATAAATAAAAATCTATTTATTAGGTAACATAAAAAGACATATCAATTTAAAACATCCGGCCTTGAATTTTAATAATATTAAAGATCTCAAATCAATATCTAAAAAACTAATAACGCCTACAGAAAATATAATTATAAATATGAATACACTAAAATTTATAATAAGGGATAATCTTCCCATCAAAATATTCGAATCGGAAAACTTCCGAAATATATTATTAAATATTAATTATTCAATTAAAATTTGGTCAAGATTTACCGCAAAGGAAAAACTCCGAAAAATATTTGATGCATGCCAATATAAAATAATAAATTATTTCAAAGATTTAAAAAACGGTATACCTCTTACTACTGATATATGGTCTGGACTGAATGGCATATCGTACTGCGCGATCACTGCCCATTTTATCAAGGACTATAAAATGATAAATATTTTACTCGATATCGTGCGTTTTCCACATCCCCATAAAGCCACTGATGCGGCTGATTTAATATGGGAGTCCCTAAAAAATTATAATTTATTTGATAAAGTATTATTCATAACACACGATAATGCCGCCAATATATTAGCGGCTTTAAAAATTTTGAAATCAAAGAAAAAAAAGACATCTCACTAAAACCTTTAAATAATATGAGATGCCTGGCTCATATTATCAATCTAATAGTTTCTAAAGGCATTAAAAAGATGTCAACAAAGTTATCAAAAATAGGAAAAATCGTTACAAAATTACATCGCTCGGATAAAATTCTCAATGAATTCCGACTAAAGACGCGCAAAAATGTGACTATTCCTTTACCTTGCCCAACTAGGTGGAATAGCACATTTCTTATGCTCCAAAAAGCCAACGAAGTACATAATATTTACCATTAAAATTTAAATTACATTATTTATTTGATATTAGAATTTAATGTTTAAATTTAATCTTATATATTTTCTCAAAATATATTAAAATATTTTTGAATAACTTATGTGTTCACTTATTAATATATTTTTTATTTGAAGGAAATAGACGCGCTGTGCAATATAGCACGATTGTATATAGATGATTGTGATATGGATGCTGAGGATGTAAAAATTTTGAAACAAATAGAAAGTTTTCTATCACATTTCTATCTTCTGACGAAGGAGGTATTTTAGTTATAAATTTTTTTAAAATGAATAATAAAAGGTAAGCTCTGAAAAAATGCCAACAATTGGCATTAGTATGGTATATTTGGAGTTGGACAGTATATTGGAATATTTGCTACATTATGAAGCTTTGAATACGCCTTTACCATCTTGTATATTAGAGGCTATTAAAAGCATGAACGAAAAATGTAACAAATATATAAAAAAATTTGATAATTTACCTATGTACATATGTACAATTCTCGATCCTAGAATAAAAATAGAGGCGTTGCCTTCCTTTTTAAAGTATGAAGATTATCATGACAGGTTTCGTATTAGATTTAGGCAACATTATGAGGCTTTTTATCCTCAAATAAATCAAGTTAACGGAGAATCTTTGGAAAAAGATAGACCAATATGTTTCACCGAGACAGTTTTACAAAGTCGGCGAACGTATTAAAAATTTATATTTTTATGATTGATTTTTCCTCATATTTATTTTAGAACATCGGCAATAGAGCACACTTCCGATGAGATAGCGTTATATCTGTCGGAACCGCCTTTGAAAGGGTATGCAATAATTTTAGATTATTGGAAGATTAATTCTGGTAGATTTCCTAGGTAAAATGTTATAAAATATTATTAATTTTTACCAACTTTAATCAAAATCGAAAATATCTTAAAAATTTAATTCAATTATGCATATATTTATTTTAGACTATCATCTATGGCGAATGATTATTTAAGTGCTCAAGCTTCTTCTGTGGCTAGTGAGCGAGTTTTTTCGCGTGCCGGCGATACAGCAACGAAAAAAAAGAAATAGATTGGCTCCTAATACACTCAGATGGTGTCTGTGTCTAAATGCTTGGGAAAAGATAATTACAGACATGTGGGAGTTGGGGGAATAAATATTTAAATCAACTTAATGCTATTATCATATTTCAATATTTATATTTTAAACTTTTTTTTTATAATAAAATATTTTGCTCAAAATTGAATATAACTTTTTTTTTATTCACTAGATATTTGTGACTATTTTATTCAAATATATCAATTATATTTCATTTATTTATCATCGTTTATAATATACATTATAGATATTATATAAATTAATAAAGATTTAATAAACTGTCTTCAGTATTTTCATCAATATATTGTCTTTTATGCAAATGACTATTTTTGTTTCATGCTTTTTTTTAAAGTTAAATTATTCTTTTGTCTTTGATTAATACATATTTCTATCTATGCCTCATGGTGACATTTAGAAAATCTAAAATTTTATGTTGTTAATTTTTAAGTATAAAATAAAATAATAAGATATTTGCAAAATGAATAAGATTATATTCGATAATGAATATAATGTTCATAATATATTTATGAAGAAATAAATAGGTAATATAAAAATAAGGTTGATTATTATTTATATAAAAAATATTGTATTGGAAGAAAAATTTCTATATGATTGCAGGAAATTTAATTATGGCACCAAAAATTTTAACAATTGATTTGCATCGATATTGATTTTAAAATAAGAAAAAAAGTTTACCCAAATCTTAAACAAGATTGTCTGATGAAAATTGGCAAATAAATAATAATTTCTAACTTAGGATTAGATATTATGATATAAATTTTGCATATTAATTTCTGACCCGATGAACGGATGTAACAAAATGCCAATTTGTTCCTGTTTTTGTGGAAGAATCTATTATTACCATGTTTTTTCTATGGCACATACTCAGGCAATTTTAATTTTACAATCTATATTTTTACCCATTTACATCAAAGAAATTTTAAAAATAACGATTATGACAATTGTCACTTTTCTATGGTACATCTTCACTAAATTTTTATTTAAACATCTTATTAATACTTATTTTAACATATTTTCTTCAAAAAAATTCATAAAACTTATAAAATAACGATTATGACAATTGTTACTTTTCATTGGTACATCTTCACTAAATTTTTATTTAAACATCTTATTAATACTTATTAAACATATTTTCTTCAAAAAAATTCAAAAAACTTATAAAATAACGATTATGACAATTGTCACTTTTCATTGGTACATCTTCACTAAATTTTTATTTAAACATCCTATTAATACTTATTTTAACATATTTTCTTCAAAAAAATTCATAAAACTTATAAAATAACGATTATGACAATTGACACTTTTCATTGGTACATCTTCACTAAATTTTTATTTAAACATCTTATTAATACTTATTTTAACATAAAAAAGTTTCATAAAATCCACCTCATTTAATAAAAAATAGATAATTTAAAAAAATGATTAAAAAAAATTATATTTCACTAAAAGATTGTTTATTTTATTAAATAAAATTACAATAATTCCTCAATAAAAGATGTATTTACAAAGAAGATTGTGAAAATCACTAATAAATTATATTAAAAAGAGTATTAGATTTTTACAATATAGCAGCATATTATTTTTTTTTATTATAAAAACATCTAATAAATAAATTTATTTTCATTTCAAAATATAATAATATAAATAAAAAAATTTAAATCATATCATGTTTATTTGTTGATAATAATAAAATGTTTACATTAAATATAAATAAAATAAATTATTTTACTAAAATAAATAATAATTAATGCTAAGCATCGATGCAGAATTTTGACTAATTTAATTTTAGCCGATTTTTAAGCTTAACCTAATTAGGTTTAGGCGTAGTTTTTAGCCGATTACGCAACACTAGTCGCTAATATTCACATAAACAAATATAAAAAAATAACTCACCAGGGCTTAATTTTTTTACAATCAAGTTCAGGCTGAGCCTAATATTTTATATTAAATTTTATTTAGATGCCATTAATTTCTTTATTATTTTTTTTAAAAAAATTTTGGGCCAGGTCTGGGCTTGAAAATTAGGCCCAATGCAGATCACTAATACCAGACAATTATATATGTCAATTCTTTACTAAATCTTATTCACCATCACAAGTTTCCCTTTCCACATTTGAATATTTTAGTTGGCCACAATCACATAATAGTTTATTAATTTTAATATTTTATAGATTAATAAAGCATGTGTTATTTCATCATGACTGAAAATTATAACTCAGGTTAATTAACATTTCTATGGCCCAAACATCCTATCCTTACTAAATGTAATGTGTCCAAAAAGTAAAAATCAAGTTAATTTAAAGACACTACCACTAAAAATTTAAGATTGTGGTATTTCAAGTCTTAAAAGTAGAAATTATTAAATGTTAAATATTAGACTTTGAAATTATAATCGAATAGCTATTATTTTTAAGTTTTATTTTTGAACAAACGTGAATGATTTCCTTTTTTGAAGATGAACTTAGTTGCATTCATTTTTTGTCAGCCAAATTTGAACATGGATGTTTTTAGAAATGTATATAGCACTATTTTTAACAATTGATCTCATGAGTCATGAGATTAATACAGGTAACTCATTTTTAAATATATTATTTGAACGTATAAGTAATATATTTTCTAGTTTCCTGTTGTGATGATAACACAAATTTTAGCCCCGAAAAAGCCCTTTTTACAGAAATTTGTAGTTGGAAACGCCAGTAGTATAAATGCAAGATTATATAATTCTGGATATTCAAATTATTTCCATTTCTAAAATATAAAAACTGAACCAGTATAACCGTTTTTTATAAAGGATCTTTTTAGTCCTTCAAAAGATAATTACATCAGTTCGGTTTATGGTTCAGATATTTATAACGGTTTGATGGTTCGTTACCACTCCAGGTCCCTGGATTAATATACAATAAAAAATTTAATATGATTAATCAGGTGGAGGGTAAAACTTATAATGAAGTTTAACATTAGTGCACATATTTTTCATTTCTTTTTAAAACAATTTGCAAAATCATTCAAAAATTCCATGCAGGTAAAATAGAAATTCAGGTTAAGCAAAAATACTAGGCCAGGATTCAGAGTAAGATAACAATTTCAACTTATGCTACTAATGACTATAGCAATAGCAAATATAACTGATTTATATTTCTAAAATATTATTACTACCAAATATGATAAAAAGCAGAGACATATAGAAAGTACTACTTGCGCTCAGCTCAAATCATTATATATCTTTAATTTTTATAGCTAATAATAATGGTGATTAAAAATATACAGCCCATCTCTTTTTTAAAAAAAATTTCATGTCTGACATAGGTATATTTAAAAATTTAAATCAAAACACATGTATCCAGGCTTGACCTGCTGGTCTCTGATAAAAATATAATTGACCTATTTGCTCACTTCCACTTTGAAAAAAAATTAGAGGATATAATAAATATTCCATGTTGCTGATATTAATGTCAGGCAAAAATATAAAAAATTTGGGAGGTGAGCTTAAATTTTAAAATAATAGATATCTTCAGGAAACATGGGACCTTGTTGAATGATAAAGCTCAATTATGTTCAAAGTAAAACTATATTGAAAGACAATTGTTTCTTATTTAAATAAATTTGGGCCAAACTACATAAACATAATTTTTATTTAGGTCCAATGTAGATCACTAGTAATAGAGCTATGATGATAAAAAACTACATTAATTATTTTTGGTTACCATTTCCTAAAAATTGCAATAAAATGAGGTTTTAATTTTAAGCTCATTTTTAAAAAATACTGACCAGTTAATTCAGATAGTCGTTACTTGCCTAAATTATCCATATCTATTTTGAAAATTATGAGCCAGTCCAGTTCATTTCATACAGAGAACGAGGTGAAAACATGAGTATTCTTAACTAATTTAGTGGCCCCAATAAAGCGAATTGTAATTTTAAAAAAATAAATGAATAATAAATCCAATTCAGTTGTTTATTAGATTTATATTTTACTATCCAACACAATTCAAATTGATTTATTTTATTTGATAATTTAGGCAAATTAGTGACTAGGTATAAAAGCTAGAAAATTCATCATTATTCTATTATTTTAAAGCTTAGATGAATTGGGGAGGTTTGAGTCACAAAATTTATAATTTGATATTGAACATATATTGGTGTGGGGTTAAAAATCAAAAAATTTATTTTCACTATAGGTCATCAAGTCATAGAACAGAATCAGCTATAGATAGCTAGTTTACATTCTATTTTATATAATTATTTATAAATGTCAATATGGCTATTTTTAAATATCATATTCTAGCTTTAGAATAATGTAAAATAAAAGTATTTTCAAATGATCTAAAAAAAACTTTATTGATGTGATAAATAATATATAAATCAATTCTATGACAAATTAAAATTACAGTATTATATGAAATAAGAGTAAGCAATCCAGTCCAGACTCAATTTATTTATATTATCCGATTTAATTATTTTATTAATGAATTCATATATCATATTTTATAAAAATATAAAATGAAAAACATTCTTTACCATATAATCTAGTGAATAAAAGTTTATTTTTTTCCTGCCTTTTGAGCTGCTTTAGTGACTTTTCCTGTGCCTGCTTCAGCCTTTTCAACTTCTTTAATGACACCAACAGCTACTGTCTGCCTCATATCTCTAACTGCAAAACGTCCTAATGGTGGATAATCTGCAAAACTTTCCACACACATGGGTTTTGTTGGAATCATCTCTACAATAGCTGCATCTCCACTTTTAATATTTGGTGGATTATCTTCAAGTTTTTTACCACTTCTTCTATCAATTTTTTCTTTGATTTCTTGAAATTTGCAAGCAATATGAGCTGTGTGACAATCCAAAACAGGTGTGTAGCCTTTAGTTATTTGACCAGGATGATTCAAAACAATCACCTAAGTTAAATAGCAATTAAATATATACTATATATCAAATTACTTGAGCTAAAAATGACTTGGTTTCTCTTGGCGGATCATTTTTAGAATCGCCACATACATGCCCTCTTCTTATCTCTTTAACCGACACATTTTTTACATTAAAACCTACATTATCACCTGGACCAGCCTCTGTAAGAGCTTCATGATGCATTTCAACAGATTTAACTTCTGTAGATATGTTACTAGGTGCAAATGTCACAACCATTCCTGGCTTTATAATTCCAGTTTCTACTCTACCCACAGGAACTGTGCCAATGCCTATTTAAAATTATATATTAATTTATAAACAAAATATCTAACCTCCTATTTTGTATACATCTTGAAGTGGGAGCCTTAAAGGCTTATCAGTAGGACGTGAGGGTTGTTGAATAGCATCTAATGCTTCAATTAAAGTTTTGCCTGTAACAGTTCCTTCTTTTCTCTCAATAGTCCACCCTTTAAACCATGGCATCTAAATAATTCAATAATAATGCTTAAATTATAAAATACATACTTTTTCAGATGGTTCTAACATGTTATCACCATGCCATCCTGATATAGGAACAAAAGCCACTGCCTTTGGATTGTAACCAATTTTTTTAATGTATGCACTTACTTCTTTAACTATTTCTTCATACCGAGCCTATAAAAGATTAAAAGAATACAAAGTAAAAAATGGTTATACTGCTGAATATGGGGGTTCCGTTGAATCCATTTTATTAACACCAACAATTAATTGTTTTACACCTAAAGTGTAAGCTAACAATGCATGTTCCCGAGTTTGTCCTTGTTTAGATATACCAGCTTCAAACTCACCAACACCTGCGGCAACGATCAAAACTGCACAATCAGCCTAAAATTTTTTATATTTAAGTTATATATCAATATAAAACTTGAGATGTTCCTGTGATCATATTTTTAATAAAATCCCTATGTCCAGGAGCATCGATAATTGTTACATAATACTTGCTAGTTTCGAATTTCCACAAAGCAATATCGATAGTGATGCCTCTTTCACGCTCTGCTTTTAATTTATCCAATACCCAGGCATATTTGAAGGAGCCTTTGCCCATCTAAAAATATGTAAAAAATAAATACTAATAAAAAAAATACTTCGGAAGCTTCTTTTTCAAATTTTTCAATTGTTCTTTTGTCAATACCACCACATTTGTAGATCAAATGACCAGTTGAAGTAGATTTACCAGAATCTACGTGCCCGATAACCACAATATTTATATGAACCTTATCTTTTGGCATGATTTATATTGTATAATGCTGAACGTTTAGTCGTTAAAAAAGGAAACTGTAAATGTGGAGCAAAACGTTGTTATGGTTTCCGGGAATATGGAGTAATTTTGGTATAAAACTCGGATAATGATTTTAAAAAAATAAAATATTTTATTAATTAATCAAAAATTAAAATTGTAATTAAACAATAAATCTATAGAGTCCAAATATATATTGAATTCATCTCTTATTTTTAATAGTTGCTATGTTAAAATATTTCTCCTATGCCTGGATAGAACATTTATAGATTAATTCACGATCACATGTTAAAAAATACATTTATATAATAATTCGTACGCTTTACTTTATATTTATATAAAAGAATATATTAATTATATATATTATTTAGATATTGCTATTCTAATTTACAATAAATATTATAATATTATTCTATAGAACATGAAATTCTAGGTATTATTTATGATTAAGTAACTATAAATTTTAATAAATTTAATAGATTTATTGGTTAGTCTAAATTTTATTTGTATCAATTTATATAGTATTTACTTTCCTTTTAATAATGAGTCCAAGATCCAGTTGTATAAATAAAACATTATAATATAAATTTAAGAGCGTATATTTATATTACAATGATTATATACAAAAATATGAAAACAATATTAACTATAAAATATATTAATAGAGTATATAAATATTATTGTTGTTCCTACAACGTTGAGAGGGCGAATGCACTTTATCACGTATCAATAAAAAATAAAATAGTGATTTTTTCAATAATCCTATTTAAAATTGTTTTTAATAATTATTGGTAGAATATATTATTCAATAGAATAGTAATATTATTAATAAGTTTTGAAAAAACAAAAAAACAGCCTTTGGTTTTTCCATTTTTTAAAAAATAATTTATATATAAATATTTATTAAATATGCATTTTTCAAAAATGTTAAATATTTATTAATGATGTTTAAAAAATGTATTTTAAACTATTTTAGCTCTATTATTGAAGTATAAGATTGTATATTAGAAGTCTATTAAAATTTAGAGATTATAAGGTAATTTATAAGTAATGCAGACAGTGCATAGTCAGCGATTAGTGTTGTTAAACGGCTCGTTTTGAGCCGATTTTTGAAAACGGTAAATATTTCACCCAGAATAGCATTACACAAGCCTGAAGATTTTATTTGTAGAAGGAACAAAGGTTTGGACATCTATTAGCGAAATCTCGAGGCTTAGGCAATATTTTTTTGGCTTAAATTTTGAGTTAGCCGTTTTTTATTTTTAAAAACGGCTAAAAACGAGCAGTTTAACAACACTATCAGCGATTTCCCTAAGAGCCAACAAATGCAAATTATTAAAATATTTTTTTAAGAGCCTTTCTCACTAGATAATCACTAATTTTGTGGATTTAGAGGATGCCATCGTCTATTTGAAATGAAGGGGTGGAAGGATAATCAATATGCCTACTTTTTTTTTGAAAGGGAAGGTACCCAAAAGGGGGTAGAATAAAATAAAAATAAACACTCTTTGTATATTAAAGATAAAAATATATGATAAAGAAAAAATATTTATTTCGAGTTCAATGATTAATTAAATTATTTATTTACAGATAACATTTTAGTTTTAATTTATACTGGTTCATGGTCAATTTTTAGGATAATGTTAGCAACATCTAGTTTATTACACCAAAAAATGTTTATTGCTTTCCTAAATCATAAGGCCTGAAAGTGTTTAAATTAGAATTTTATGGAAGGTTATAAATGATGACATAAGATTTTTAATATTAATTTCATGTGATTGTTAAATAATGTGTGGACAAATATTGAGCCCGAAGGTTGGTAAAAAAAATTGGTGGAGGAGGGGGGGGGGGTGTAGATTTTGAAAGAAACTTTCCCTCCAAAAAATTTTCTGGCATTTAAGCGCTATAGGAATCTATTAGAAGTGTTGCACTTGTTGAAATGCCAGGATGGCTTGAAAAATACTTCTCTTCAGAAATAGGCACCTGGACTCAATAAAAGAACTTATTATTTCTCTGCATTAGAATATACGAATTATTTAATTATACTATTATTTTAGGAAATCTTATATTTATTGACATGAAAACTGTAGAAAGTGTTGTATTGATTGCTGCGTTTAAAGTTAAAACAGAGCTTTATAAATTCATATCATGACCCGAACGACACGGCACCATTTAAATATGAATATAGGAAGTAAAAAATTAATAAATTAAAATCCCATTAGTGGTGTTCTTAAAAAAGCTGATTTCTCCTAAATCGCTAAGTAAGAGGGTCAAACATTTATGCTAATATTAGCCGAAATCTTGAGGCCTATTTATAAAAAATTTGTAAATAATTATAATGTCAGTTTTTTAAAAATAGGTTAAATCGAAATTTTCAATACATTATTACAGGATCCAAACCGAAACGAATATAGGTTCGGTTCAGGGCTCAGGTTCGGTTCGTAATAAATAAAAATATCGGTTCGGTTCGAGTCTCTAAAAAGCGGATTGAATACTTTTGTATTCAAACCCACATTCGAATTATGTATAGGGAGGAATATTTTTATTTATTTCATAATTAAAATAAAAAACATACATAAAATCTTCTTTTTTATTAATTGCACATTATAAAATAATATTTAATTTATAAATATAACTAATAAATATCAATGATTAATTTTAATATGAACAATTACTTTATTAAGCTGCACTTAATATATTTTCAAAATTCGTCTTGCTTAAATTACATCTATAAGGAGATAATATAAATTTAATTGTTGAAAAACATCTTTCCACACTAACTTGGGTAGCCGGCCCTGCCAGTATGATATCAGATTTGATATGTCATTTATAATACAATATGTAAATAATTTATATATTGGATTTAATTTTTCTCTAGGCATTATAATTTATGAGC
Organism: Gordionus sp. m RMFG-2023; assembly: GCF_954871325.1. NCBI lineage: Eukaryota > Metazoa > Nematomorpha > Gordioida > Chordodea > Parachordodidae > Gordionus > Gordionus sp. m RMFG-2023. Next base: position 44,383,271 of record NC_088776.1, read on the forward strand.
TTAAAATATTTAAAAAATGTTGGAAAATGGCAATATAACTAAAAATTACGACTGAAACTTATTAATCAAATGTGATTGATAAGAATTTTTAAAACAATTTATAATTAAAATTTTTGCAATAAACTAGTAATAACTTACCCATTATTTTATAAGCATAAAATTATGAAACTCGAACCGGTTCAGAGGCATTTTAGAGGTTCGGTTCAGGTTCGGCTAGAATTTTTTTAGCGGTTTAATGGTTCTGTTCAGGTTCGGATCCCTGGCAGTCAGTTACTCTAATACTAAATAAAATATATTTAAAAATGTATCTACAGTTAAAAATCTAAAAGAGCTGTCAAATATTTGATTCTGTATATAAAAACGCCACCGATATTTATATATTGGATTTAACTTTTCTCTAGGCATTATAATTTAAAGCTTAAAATATTTAAAAAATGTTGTAATGGCAATATACTAAAGTTTATAAAAATTATGACTGACACTTATCAATCAAATGTTATTGATAATAATCTTTAAAACAATTCGAATATAATTAAAATTTTTGAAATATTCTAGTAATAACTTACATATTATTTTTTAAGCATGAAATTATGAGACTCGAACCGGTTCAGAGGCATTTTAGCGGTTCGGTTCAGGTTCAGTTGCATATTTTTTTAGCGGTTTAGGTTCGATAAAAAATACCAGTTTTAAACCGTTTAAAGGTTCGATTCAGGTTTGATTTGGATCCCTGCATTATTACCCACCCCCCCCCCTTTAGATTATTTTTTTGTCGATTCTATTCATCAAACAACCCTTACATATATAAAAATATTTTTTAATAGATTAATCTGTATTCATTAGCACTTGCACAAATAGAAAAGTAAAATTTATACAAGAATATACCTATGAATTTGACACCAAATACAGGGGAAATTGCAACGTTTGATTCGGGTAATTTTTTTATTCATTAATTTTTATAAATTTATATATATTTCAAATGCGTAAAAAATTATTTTTATATAAATTTTTTCCAGCACAGATTTATTTTACAGTGATTCATAAATGTTATATTATAGTTTTAAAGCCGCTCCATTTTAGCTGAATAGTCCAGCATCGATATTATATGCCGGTTGATATATTAAAAATTAAAAGGTTTTGGTACATAAATATATATCTAGAATTTACATTTGATAAATTTAAAGATTAATTATAATTGTAAGTATTTTTAATCACTGGTCCTAATAAATTTGAAAATTTTTAATTCAATAATAACTTCAAATTGAATAAAAAAAAATTTTAATATTATTTTGAAAATCCCTTACCCGTCCCCCAAACTAAATTCCTAAATACGTGTCTGGATACAAAATATAACTTAAGCATACTCATCGCCTTTAATATATAATACTTTAAAAACTTGGTTTGTCCTATATAACCACTTTTATTCCTGATAATTTCAGAAACTATCGGGGCTGGTGCAAGTTTCAAAAATCGATACGCCGCCAAAGCGCGTCGATTTTTAGCCCTGCTAAAAAAATTAAATTAAAATATATATTACACTGCACTACAGATATCTTAGTATATTTTTAGATTTTTATAAAATTCATTATATATTCAAAATCCTTTTGTGATTTTATTTTCCTGCAATATCAGCCCAGAGGAAGTAATTTCACTAATTGTGCTAGTTGTTGAAACACAAAGAATTAGTTTTAGCTAGCGTGAAAGATTAGGAAATTCGATCCTCTTTTCAATCGAGAAATTTGGAACATTGATATTTTGTGAATAGCGTTTTCCGAGAAGAATATGGCATTCTTGTTTTAAATCACTTAAAGTGGAATCAAAATTTGTACTTGTTTTTATGGTTGCTAATTTTGTCAAATAATTTTAATTTAATATTTTCTCTTGATTCTCAATCTCTATATTTACTACCCTAATACCATCATACTCTCTACGTTTAAAATGTTTTATAATAAATCCCAATATTGAGTGATTTTGTTCTATATATACTTTGACACAATTTTTAAACTTAAATCTTCGTTCTAGTAGAGAAGCCAACATCTAAATTATTTTTGAAATAAAAATTAAATGAACATACTTTTGCAAATAAAAAATCAGAAATTGTAACTCAAGTTTTTTTTAGCTTATTTTTATTTAGAGAAATGTCCTGCTATCATCATCATTTACTAATATATTTGTTTCTATTTCACTTCTAAAAAGTGATGCCAAGTTTAAGGTAGGTCTTTATGTACTTATAGAAATTCAACTGTTTCTTAAAAATTTGAACGAAAAGTTAATTGCTTTTTAATAGATCTGAAGATCTGATTCATAGTTTGAGATATTTTATTCACATTAGTAATCAAAATTTTATATGCTCCAGATGATCTTTTGAGTAGAATCACTATACTATGCAACCTGTTTGGGACATTTAATTTTAACGTCTTCATAGGAATAGCCAATTAAACTAGTATCAGGGTATAGATCAGAGCTATCAATATCTAACATATCTGATATTAGATCTAGTACTTATGCATTTTCTTTGATCTGCCTCGAACTCAAATTCAATCTCCGTAGTTTATAAAAGCAATAATAATTTTTCTTATTCTTTTGATAAGATTTTAAACAAAAGGTACTCAATTTCACTAACCAGATAATATAAACCATGACTCATGCAAATGACTCATAATCACCTAATTAAACACCTTTTCGAACATTGTGTCTCTACTAAAAAATATTTACAATTATGGTAACATTTAGAATTTCAGATTTTTGATTGATTGAATAATAAATGATGTCAAAAAAATTATGATGTTAAAATAGATAAAATGAGAATTCATCAAAATCCCGATTGACATAAAAGACCAATTATTAGAATAAAAAGCATAAAATATGGAAATTATTTCTAAAAAATTTTGCTCCGGCCATGCGCCGCAGATATTAAAATCGGCCGCGCGCCAGCTTGAATTTTATAACGGTAGTGCTTTCGACGTGGCCAAAAATATTTAGTCCGGATACGGCCGATGCACAAGTTTACTCATGCCTAATCTGGGAATTTCGGGCTATTGAATTGTTCAAATTTCCCAACAAATATTAATAAAAGCATTTTTCTCCTATTTTTCTTAATACAAGCATATCATTAGTGCTATAAAGTAACAATGAATGTAAGGTAGTTACTACCGGCGTTATATTTTTGGATGAAAAGTAACGCTATTCTAAGGTAACGATAACGTGTTTCTTTTTTAAGTAACAGTAACGCAAAACGTTACTTTAAATTTTTTCTAAAAAAAATATGGAAAAGAATTTTATCACATATATATTTTTTAAAATTGTATAAATAATTTATACAACTTTTGATTAAGATCAAAGTTCTTCATTTTTATTTTATTTATTATATTCTTGTTGCTGAATTTTATAGTCAAGATTGTTTATCTATTTAATATTGAATCAATCAAGGTATGTAAATATATATTCTCTAATATTTTAATGAATTTAATATTGACAATCGAGGTATGTTAATTTAATGGCCCGTAGTCCATGGGCGGACTGGCGACGCTACGGCCTCGTGGGCATTTTTTATAGCGGCCTCATTTATATGGGGGCATCGCCCCCATACCCCCTGTTTTGCGGGCCTTCGGCCCGCTTTTGCCTGGTCTTCGACCGGGTTCCCTTATATGGCTTCTTGGATTTACATGATTTTTATTACTTATTATTTTAGAAAATAAGTTCAAAAGATTTATATTTTTAGTAAAAAAAGGAATAGTATTTATACGATAATCATATAATTTATTTTTTTAAAATGCTCATCTAAAATCATATTCACTACCAAAATAAAATAATATTCATTGTACATATATATTTTATATTAGATTTATAACGATATTGCACTATAACAAATCATACATCACATGTTAAATATAAAAAAATACATACTCAATATATCAAATCAATTAATTTTACACATATAAAATTATAGCAGTTAAACAATATTACAGCGTATAAAATTGCTGCAGTTATAAAATCAGGCACCGATCATATTGTAAATAGATATTAATAAAATTCAAATAAAAGAATTAGGAAATATATAATTTTTACGTTAATAAATCTCTCAAACTTTGAACCTTTGCGCAAATATACAAGAATATCTTCTAGTTCAATCTGCGCTAAGTTCTCATTCAACTGACATCATTAAAACGCTTCTAATTTTTCTTAGTCAATATTAGCTCTCAGCTTATTTTTATAATTTTTAATTTACTAAATGTTTTCTCGCAATTAACCTGCGTAAATGACAAAGTTAAAATGTATTCCTATGCCAATAAATTAGTGTCATTTGTATGCATATTGCATCTTTTAAAAATTTCATACACGCATATTAAACACTTGTTACACTTATTATCACACTCTGAGTTATTATCATATTGTAATATTCCATCTTCTTCATTTGACTCCTCACTTGTTCATACGATCGTCCGTTTCATTTAATTCTGCTACCATATCTTTGAATACACTGGCAAATGAACATTATTCGTTACGAAATTTAACACGCAATATATATATATATATCTTTACTATTTATTTCATCAAGATAGAAATCCTGAAATCCCTACTTCCCAACCTCATAGGATTTTTTTATACATTTTAAGAGGAAATTAAAAATTATTCTATCTGCTGAATATCCTCAGCAATATAAGATTTGCAATTTAAATTTTAAATAGTAAAACATTTTAAAAGGGGGTATGTCATTAAATTATTTTTCTAGCATCCCCTTCCTTTAGAACATGGCATAATTTCCTTTTAAAAATTAAAAATACGTATTTTTAATTTTTAAGAGGATATTAAAAATTATTCTATCTGCTAAATATCCTCAGATGTCTAGGATGCAAATATTGCACATTCAAAATAAGCTCTCAATTCGCAGAGAGCCGATCCGACAAGCTGTTCATAATTTGATCAATTATAGGACGAAATACGCGATTATTGAGGACGTTTATCTTGGCATTTGTCATTATATATTCTCTTCGCTCGTCTTATTCGAATACCATTCTGTACCCTGATACTCTCCTGGAGCCTTAAATATTAAAGTGTTTCATTTAAATTAGAAGCCATTTTATTGCTTTATTTTGAATCGATGTAATAATCCATGATACAGAAGACTTAGCATCTTCTATCATTTTCAATGCTGACAAAGTACCTAATTTTTTAGTTTGAGTATGACAGTGGCCAATTATTTCAAAAATTTCCAAATATATTATAGCTGTACTTAGAGTCTTAAATTTACATAAATTACCAAGTTTTTATATCAAATGATTTATTATCTATTATAAATTGAAGTGCATTTATCGTTATTGGGAACAAGCTCTCTTTACCATATATCCTCTAAGGACTTTTTCACGTGCCCATACCTTATCTAACCTATTTTTTGCAGCTTTCTCAACTTATTTTGGCCAGATGAATTATTTTGTTTCACCCAAGCATCCATCCTTTAATCTGATTCACCGACCTGGATTTCATTTGATTTCAATGAATCAAGAACAAGAAATGTTGGCTATATTATTTCTGGAGTGAAAATTATTTCGGTGGCCCTTTAAAAAAAGCTTAAATCAATGTATAAAAATGTAATATAATGAATTAATCAAAACTTAGCTTTCACTCTACTCAAACGGAAGCGTTTTAACTTCATTTGAAAAAAAACAAAGAAAAGAACGTGGTAATGCTGTATAGCGTCAAGCGACGTTACTTGTATTTTATGCATTAAATTATAGTAAACGACATGATAATTGTCAAGGAATGTGATATTCAAATCATAGAGATATCATTATAAATAAATAAATGATAAGAGAAAATAATGTGAACATAATAATATTTTTTTTTCTAATCGGCCTCTTTTTTGATATTTTCCTCTGGTCGGCCTCAAAAATCGACATTTCTCGCGGCCGGGCAAAATGCCACCTGGTCTTATGGCCAGTCCGCCCCTGCCGTAGTCTACACTTTGTACGTGTATATTGTGCCCTAATTCAAATATTTGAACCTCGAAGTCCAGCAGTTAAATAAAAAACATGAAAGCAAAAATATGAATTCAAATTAACTTCTGATAAAGATAAAAATTAATAAAAATCTGAATGAATATTTTTGTGAAGATATTCTTTTGAAAATAAAGAACATTCTTTAAATATTATTAATAAATTCCCCCAATTATTTTTTTATTAAATATAATAAGCCCTCCCATTCTCTGCTCTTGAACGTGTGTTTAGCACAGCGAAAGCTGTGTCGAGCATTAGGTCTCTTGTTTATCTATCAAAATTTTTAAAATAAATTGTTAAAAAAAAATAAAAATTATTGCGAAAATAACTTTTATAAAATTTTTTTGTAAAATTTTATTATCCATGGGGGAAAAAAATAAATAGAATATCCTTCATTCCTCGAACACTAATTCGGCTTGGCTCCTCTTATGGGACTATTCATGTATCGACATATTCACTATATTTAATAATAACAACCATTCCAGAAAGACAGCGGAATCTAAATAAAAAAATGCACATTTATATTAAACCATAATTTTTTTTATCGTTATAGCATCATTCTTAGTAAATTTAGTGATGCGTTCCTAAAATTTATAAATATACATGGTAGAAAAATTTCCCACAATAATTGGATAGCTGTAGGAAGCTTCTAGATCCGACAAAAAAACGGATTAGAAATATGCCGGTCAAATGTAATCTCAAGGCAGGGTACATGCCCATTAAATAGAAAAATTTTTAAATGATATAATATATTTTTTCTTACTTTAGATTTATACTTTTATATGTATTTTTTTTTAATGTTGCAAAATTTTTTATATAAATAGGAATAAAGGTGCACAATTTAAAATAAAATATTATATATAATATTTAGTATTTTTTTAAGTAACCAGTAACTCGTTACTTTGTTTGAATAGCGAGTATCGCGTTTCTTTTTTCACAAGGCATTGAGTAACGGTAACGCGTGCTTTTTTATGCTGAATTAAAAATAATTCTTTCTGTTATTATGAAGAAAAAATAAGTTTTATTATTTGTATCTACATTCACGAATTGAAGCGAATTTAATAAATGTAAACATAATTTATTATATTAATTGCCCTAAAATTTAAAATATTTTTATAATAAATAAATTGTTAAAGACAAATGTAATAAATTTTTAAGATTATAAAGATACATTAAAATTAGCAAGATAATTTTTTTAATAATAGAATTAAAATAATTTAGAAAAAATATAAACTAAGTTAAATTTTAATATTTAAAATTAAGATAACAGATTATTTTTTGGGATAATATTGTTTTTAGGCTTCAATTATACCTGGCATATAATAATTGCCCACTGATTCAAATCTATCTGAAAATTGGTGTTTTTAAAAATTTGTAAAATAAATACCATAATCATTTTCATGAATAATATTGATGTTTGTGATATGTGTTATATATTTAACAAACTTTAATCAACTCTGGGACGGATTATCATCATGGGTTCCTTCTCACGCCTTCCCAACCCTCATTTAATTACATACTCAAAAATAAAATATTATCTTTATTCTCCTAGAATTATTCTACATATATATATATCTGTCGTTCTCAAAAATATAGCCGTAACATACCAATCATTCTCTATTATATGCAAATCGTATTATAACCATTCTCACCCACTTGTTGCAGTGTCGTAGTCAAGGAATTATCTAACTGAGGATGGTGTTTCTTACAAAAATAATAGCTTAATAAAAAATATTCAATGCTTCTCCTATCTATATCATTATTTTCATAAAATACATATCTTCAGTTTTAGTTTCGGTACTTATATTAAAACATATTTAAATAAATAAATTGTGGATTTCTATTTAAAATTAAATTTATAATTTAAAAACGTGCTTATGTTTGTATTTATATTCATATGAAATCATTAAAAGGTAATAAGACAAAATACGTTTATTTTTTAGCATTAAAATACAACTTAAATTCTTTTGAAAACATTTAAAATAACTATTTTTAATTTTTAAAAGGATATTTATGATTTAAAAAACATGTATTTGCGTTACTGGTCAACCCTGATACTAGGTATACAAATGGTAGTATTTGGGTAATTTTGTATTGTTGATTGTATTTATTTAAATTTTTTTAATAAATAATGTTCCATTTGATTTTAGATTATATTTTACGTAAATGGTATATTAAGAATATTTTACTATAGTCATTGATTTATCATATGATTTTTAGTGTTTTAGATAATATAAAATAATCTAATTGATTTGGAAAATTTCAACCATGGAATATGTCGTTTATTTAGAATTTATCTTTCAGCTCTCTGAGGTATTACTCTTCTCTTGATGGGTATATATATATCTCTCCAATCCTTATTGCTGGGTCACACACTATCCTTTATAGCCGTTTGTGAACCACAGGATTTCTTGGCACCTCGTCTTTATTGCTTTCATGCAGAGGGAATATATAATCTTTGTAGGTATTTTTAAGATAGAGTAAACAAGAATTAAAGATATTTAAGAAAATAATAATCTTTTTCACAATTTATTTTTATATATCTTCGGTAAAAGATAATTGGATATAAAAACTGAATTTCTACAAAAAAATAAATTAACTTTTACAATTATGGATAATTTAAATATTTGATTTATATCCGCAAAATAATATATGTACAGATATAACATAACCATGAAAATATAAAGTAGAATATATATAATAATCAGAGACCTGCAGAGATACCATTTGCACGGCCCGGCCCGGATATTTAAAAAAAAAAATTTTTTAGGCCCCCGGCTCGGAATTTTTAAAAATTATATTCGACCTGGTATATACAAAAAATTTACCTATTCGGTATTTTAACATATTTTTCGGCGAGTATTATCATTTAATAAGCAAGCATATTAGCTAATGTGTTAAACGGCTCGTTTTGAGCCGATTTTTAAAAACGAATAACTCAATATTTTCGCCAGAAAAATATTGACTAAGCCTCGAAATTTCGATACTATATATCTATACCTTTGCTCATTCTATGAGCAAAATTTTCAGGCTGGCGTAATATTTTTCTGGATAAAAAATTGAGTTAGCCGTTTTTAAAAATCGGATAAAAGCGAGCCGTTTAACAACATTACATTTTATTTTTTTTTATTCTAAACAGATATTTAGTATATTACAAATTGAAACTATAAAAAATTTGTGTAACTAATATTTTGAGAATATACTAAATTAATTGTATTTATAAAAAAAATAAAACTGATATTTTAATTGATAAAAAATATAACATATATTATATAATAATGTATTTAATCCTTTGCGTATTTATTCCATGGCAGGAAAACTATAATTATATTATGTAATAAATACTATGAGTGTTAGCTAGTGTTAACTTTCCTCCAATATTATATTAATCATAACTAATATATAATCATTATAACCATATCTAATTGACTAATATAATATAATTCATGCCGGCCCGTTTATTTAAAAAAAAAATTTCAGGCCCTGCCCGGGATATTTTAAACATTTAAAATACGGTCCGGGCTGGGCTTAGGGCCGGGCCTGCAGGTCTCTGATAATAATAGAATAAAAAACTTACATTACATGTGGAAAAGAATGAAATTACCATAATTAAGATGCCAACAATTCATAAAAAATGGGTGGGGAGAGGGTGGGGGGTCTATATAACGCTCTATACTAGTCTTTAGTGATTTTAATTTTAATTTAAAAAAGCTATAATTTACTCTATAAGGGGCTAATTGACCTTATAGTTGTAATTTGTAATCATAATTCCAATAATGGATTAACTTTAAATATTACATTACATCAGGCCTTATTAAACTAAATAAATGAAATTAATCATATAATATCCTATTCCTAAAATGGATTAACTATATTACATTACAACGAACTTACCAATTAATAAACGATTATACTTAACAATTGTTATAAAAATAAATCATTATGATAATTTATTATTAATTTAAATGCTTGACAAAAAAAAATTAAAAGATTTATTATTAATTTAACTGCTTGATAAAAAACAATTAAAATGATTTATTATAAATTTAAAAACTTAATAAAAAAATTAACACGAATTTTGTAAAATAATATGTAAAATGTTTTCAATACGCCTTTGTCTTAAATACTATACCATTTGGGCGCAGGAATATACAGCAATTGTTTTTATATCATTTCTATCATTTTATTTTAATACGCAGCTCTTTGTCACAAATACAACACACATTGTATGCAGGATTATACGGCAATTGTTTCATATCGTGTCTATCATCAATTTTTTTTTAATAGGCGACTCTTCGTCTTGGTAACACGCCATACGTCGTCTTCAGTGCCATACTATGCGTGTGCGGGAATTATACAGTCCTTCCCAACACCTTGCACCAAGCTGGTGCATCTTTCACCAGGGATTTATAAAATAGTAATAGGCAAGAATTAAAGTTATTTATTTAAGTAATAAATTAATAATCTTTATCACAATTTATAAGTATATATATCTTCGGTAAAAGTTAATTGGATATAAAAAACCTTTGAATGTTATTTCAACAAGAAAATAAATTAACTTTAATTAGCGATACTATTTGATTTATGCAGCTAAACAATATACAAACAGATAATATAATATTATAAATAAGACCATTAAAATATAAAATAGAATACATATAAGATTACTACAAGCTTCATAAAAAGTATCTTGTATCTAAGATATTCCTATTTTAGTAAAAGATACAAGTCTCTTCTATCTTGTAAATTTTTTATATTTTTATTAAGATACTTATTTTTTTAAGGACTTAGCCAACTCTGCTTATATTAGAACAGGCAAGTGGCATAGATATAAATTAAAAAAATATTATTATTAACTAGTTATTTCTAAATGTATCTTGCCAAAATAACTATTTTATAAATGCTATATTTACATATTATAATAAAATGTAGTCAAATTTAGCATCGCAATGTGAATACATTTTGTATTCGCTTAATAAAATTAAAGGTCATAAAATAATTGTAGAAAAAATAATTTTTAAATGTCCAAATTTAAAATATCATTTAATAAATAATATTATATGAAATTCAATTTGAATCTGTTAAATCTTAGAGATAACCGAAGGATATATACATAGTTTAATTTATACATCAATTTAGCAGAATTTTTTATTGAGAGATTTATGTTCGTGGCTTTTTTCTCCTTGTGATTTTTTCCATTTATTTTTTTTTCCAGGGTTTTCGTCTATTACCAAATGATGGTAACTCATCACGGAGAAATTTTTAATATTATTTTTTTTATTAAAAAGTTGGAAATTTTTTCATGTAATAATAATTCAAAGTTTCATTTCAAAAGTTTTAAGAATGGCATAATTTTTAGGTCCGTGAAGTTGGCCCCGCAATTTTTGATTTTCAATGGTTTATCAGTTGGTGTGATTAGTACCCGATTTTTACCGATTTGTACCGTTTTCAGTTCGATTTGTACCATCACCGTTTTTGAGATATTCAAAGAACAAAATGGGGGGCCAACTTCACGACAGCCCCCCAACTTTTGAACTTAAAAATAAAAAGTGAATAGGTCGATAGAGAATAATTTGTACCGTTTTCAGTTCGATTTGTACCATCACCGTTTTCCAGCTATTGACCGTTGAAAATATGGCGCCAAAAATATAAAACACTCAACATTTATTTTTTTTAAATTTTTTTAACGTACAACGGTAGAGAATTTTTTTCTTTTCCTAATGATGCCTCAAATTAAGCTTTATCTTCATTATTTATTTCGGAAATCAAATTTTAAACCTTATATTATAGCGTGAAGTTAGCCCCCCCCCCAATATTCAAAATTTGAAATTTTTCAAATTTTTAAAACGGGATTGATTTGTACCCGATTTGTACCGATCTGTACCGTTTCAAACTCGATTTGTACCATTACCGTTTTCCAGCTATTGACCGTTAAAGATATGGCGCCAAAAATATAAAACAATCAACATTAATTTTTTTTAAATTTTTTTTAACGTACAACGGTAGAGAATTTTTCTCTCTTCCTAATGATGCCTCAAATTAAGCTTTATCTTCATTATTTATTTCGGAAATCAAATTTTAAACCTTATATTATAGCGTGAAGTTAGCCCCCCCCCAATATTCAAAATTTGAGATTTTTCAAATTTTTAAAACGGGATTGATTTGTACCCGATTTGTACCGATTTGCACCGATTTGTACCGTTTCAAACTCGATTTGTACCATTACCGTTTTCCAGCTATTGACCGTTAAAGATATGGCGCCAAGGTTTAAAATTTGATTTCCGAAATAAATAATAATGATAAAGCATAATTTGAGGCATCATTAGGAAGAGAAAAAAATTCTCTACCGTTGTACGTTAAAAAATTTAAAAAAATAAATGTTGAGTGTTTTTTATTTTTGGCGCCATATCTTTAACGGTCAATAGCTGGAAAACGGTAATGGTACAAATCGAGTTTGAAACGGTACAAATCGGTACAAATCGGGTACAAATTAATCCCGTTTTAAAAATTTGAAAAATCTCAAATTTTGAATATTGGGGGGAAGGGGGGGCTAACTTCACGCTATAATATAAAGTTTAAAATTTGATTTCTGAAATAAATAATGAAGATAAAGCTTAATTTGAGGCATCATTAGGAAGAGAAAAAATTCTCTACCGTTGTACGTTAAAAAATTTTTTAAAAAAATAAATGTTGATATATTTTTGGCGCCATATCTTTAACGGTCAATAGCTGGAAAACGGTAATGGTACAAATCGAGTTTGAAACGGTACAAATCGGTACAAATCGGGTACAAATCAATCTCGTATTAAAAATTTGAAAAATCTCAAATTTTGAATATTAGTGGGGGCTAACTTCACGCTACAATATAAGGTTTAAAATTTGATTTCCAAAATAAATAATGAAGATAAAGCTTAATTTGAGGCATCATTAGGAAGAGAAAAAAATTCTCTACCGTTGTACGTTAAAAAATTTTTAAAAAAAATAAATGTTGAGTGTTTTATATTTTTGGCGCCATATCTTTAACGGTCAATAGCTGGAAAACGGTAATGGTACAAATCGAGTTTGAAACGGTACAAATCGGTAGAAATTGGGTACAAATCAATCCCGTATTAAAAATTTGAAAAATCTCAAATTTTGAATATTGGGGGGGGGGGGGGGGCTAACTTCACGCTATAATATAAGGTTTAAAATTTGATTTCCGAAATAAATAATGAAGATAAAACTTAATTTGAGGCATCATTAGGAAGAGAAAAAAATTCTCTACCGTTGTACGTTAAAAAAAATTTAAAAAAAATTAATGTTGATTGTTTTATATTTTTGGCGCCATATCTTTAACGGTCAATAGCTGGAAAACGGTAATGGTACAAATCGAGTTTGAAACGTACAAATCGGTAGAAATCGAGTACAAATCAATCCCGTTTTAAAAATTTGAAAAATCTCAAAATTTGAATATTGGGGGGGGGGGGGCTAACTTCACGCTATAATATAAGGTTTAAAATTTGATTTCCGAAATAAATAATAAAGATAAAGCTTAATTTGAGGCATCATTAGGAAGAGAAAAAAATTCTCTACCGCTGTACGTTAAAAAAATTTTAAAAAAATTAATGTTGAGTGTTTTTTATTTTTGACGCCATATTTTCAACGGTCAATAGCTGGAAAACGGTGATGGTATAAATCGAACTGAAAACGGTACAAATCATTCTCTATCGACCTATTCACTTTTTATTTTTAAGTTCAAAAGTTGGGGGGCTGTCGTGAAGTTGGCCCCCCATTTTGTTCTTTGAATATCTCAAAAACGGTGATGGTACAAATCGAACTGAAAACGGTACAAATCGGGTACTAATCACACCAACTGATAAACCATTGAAAATCAAAAATTGCGGGGCCAACTTCACGGACCTATAATTTTTTCGTTCAATTCGTGTAATTTTAGATTATTTTTATATTAAAAAATAATAAATAAATGACGTCTGGATTTTGGTTTTTATCATAATTCATAAATTTTACAATAAAAACAAAGTATATTTAAAAATTTAAAAAAATTTGTGAAAATTTTAATTCTTTAATTTTACAATAAAAACAAGACGTGTGCTATGACTATGAAGCTACTAAGTTAGGACTATTGAATCAAATACTAAATAATTAATCAATTTATTAGAATAAATTGTTTTTTTGTGAAAAAGGTTGATAAAAGTATGCACTTGTTTAATTTGGGCGTCGTTGGGTTTGGAATCGTTGAAATTGAATGACCCATAAAAATAAATATAATATTTTATTAAAATTGTATCGCTCAAATTATTGAAATACAAAATTAGACAAGTTAGCTAAATTGTTAAAATTAAAATACGACTTCTTCCCACCAGACCAAATTTTTAAATAAAATAAAATTAAAAAAATTAATAAAAAAAATACTAAAAATTTCCCCTGGATTCAGTGAGTTACCCCAAATTACTATATCAAAAAATTAAGAAGGAGAATTGAAATTTGATTTTGATCATTTACTCTAATTGTGAATGATCATACTTAGAGGTCTGCAAAGTAATTTTTTCGCAACCCGAGCCCGACCCAAGCCCAAATTTAAATACTTTTTTTCCGAGGTTGACCCGAGCACACATTTTTTAGTCCAACCCGAACTCGACCCGAGCCAGAAATTTTACAATTTGAATATTATAATAACCTTAAAAAAAATTATGTGTATTTATTCATCGCCACCTTAAATAAAAGTTTATTTGACGGCCATAATCTAATCAAGATATATATTAAGTTGCATTTTGAATTTTTTAAATAAAATATTATAAAAAAGTTAAAATACAATCGAATTTAAAAATTATAAGAAATTTAACAATATTTTCATATATTTGTTACCAGCACATCGACAATTTTTCATATATACGTTTAATTTCGGAAATAATTTATTGCGTATACCATCAGCAGTATCTATTAAATTTCTAGAAATTGTCGCAGGATTTGGAATAATGCTTTTAAATCAATATTTCCATATATTGAGCCAATTATGGCAAAATATTGGCAACAAAGCCTTCCTAATGAATTATATCAAATGATCTCAAATCACGTCCACAAAACATGGTAAGCATCTTTGTACACTCTTTTTTTCAATTTGGTACAACATTTGAGTTTTGGGGATCAGTACCAAAAAGGTTATCAATTGTTAAATTGAGTCTTTTTTACTCTCTATTGTAAATACACATTTAGGCCTTTTTAGTTAATTTGTGCCTAAAAAATTGAATAATAACCTCTTGTTAAAGAATTATAAAAAAATATATATATTTGCTAAAAGTGCACCTTACATAATTAAGTTTTTCCTTGTTTTTATCATATATAAATGAAAACTTTTTCCAGACCTCAGATTTGCCATTGGTATTTTTCCTTATTTTAAACATCAACATTTTTTTAATTTCGCATCCATTGAAAATTTTTTTTTAATATGAAAATATGAGGCTATTTAATCAAATAGATATTAGTAAAATATATTTTATTTAACATGATAGAATATGATGAAAGCAGGGACAAAGCGTCCATAGAAGCTCCCTTGAAATTTTTTTTACAAAATTCTTAGATAAACTTAATATAATCTTTATACTATGCTAAAAAAAAATAAAATTACTTCCTTAAAATAATTAATATATTTTTTATAACGTTAAAAAGATTTATAATATTTTACTACGATAAAAAATTTACGTTAAAAAATTTACTATTATTTTTACTACGTTCAAAAATTTACTATTATTTTTACTACGTAAAAAAATTTACTATTATATTTACTATGTTAAAAAATGATGGAAGCAAATTTAATATTGCTTATTTTCGGGTAGGTCTATAAGTCGAAAGGCTGCATGATACGAAAGGCTAAAAAATAATATTGAAAATAAAAATAACAAAGAAAATGATTAATGTGTAATTTGATTGATTTATTGCTTTTTTTACGAGAAAAATATTATAATAATATTACATTATAAATATATTAAAAAAATGGAAATTTTAAGATCTTTTCAATTTTTTTATTAATTCTTTGAAATAAATTACGGTTTTAATTTTATTTAATTTTATTAATTTTTAATTAATATTTTTAATTAAATTATATTTATTTATTTAAAAAAAATGGAATATAATATATTAAAAAAATGGAAATTTTAAGATCTTTTCAATTTTTTTATTAATTCTTTGAAATAAATTGCGGTTTATTTTTATTTTTATTTAATTTTTATTTTTAATTAAATTATATTTGGTTATTTTAAAAAAATGGATTATAATATTTCAATTTTTTTATTAATTCTTTGAAATAAATTGCGATTATAATTTTATTTAATTTCATTAATTTTTAATTTATATTTTTAATTAAATTATTTGGTTATTTTAAAATAATGGAATTTTTAAAATTATATGTATATTCTATTTAAGTTTTTTTTCAAAACTAAATTGATAGTAAGTATAACGTTATTGTGAGTACTGGATTAGGGAAAAGGCTAACATCTTATATGCAATTTTGAATATTTTTATATCATTCTACTCAGAATTAAATTTCCTATCTAAATATGCTTTGATGTATTTTTTCACGTTATTGGTTCAAAAAATAAATTTAAAAAATTTTTTTGTGGTAAAAACGTTGGAAGGGAAAAGGCTAACATCTTATATGCAATTTTGAATATTTTTATATCATTCTACTCAGAATTAAATTTCCTATCCAATTATGCTTAGATGTATTTTTTTACGTTTCCGGTTCAAAAAATAACATTTTTGTCGCGAAAACGTTCGAAGGGAAAAGGCTAACATCTTAAGTTTAATTTTATAAATTTTTATATCATTGAACTCAGAATTAAATTTCCTATCTAAATATGCTTTGATGTAATTTTTTACGTTATCGGTTCAAAAAATAAATTTTAAAAATTTTTTTGTGGTAAAAACGTTGGAAGGGAAAAGGCTAACATCTTATATGCAATTTTGAATATTTTTATATCATTCTACTCAGAATTAAATTTCCTATCCAATTATGCTTAGATGTATTTTTTTACGTTTCCGGTTCAAAAAATAACATTTTTGTCGCGAAAACGTTCGAAGGGAAAAGGCTAACATCTTAAGTTTAATTAAGCATATTTAGATAGAAAATTTAATTCTGAGTTCAATGATATAAAAATTTATAAAATTAAACTTAAGATGTTAGCCTTTTCCCTTCGAACGTTTTCGCGACAAAAATGTTATTTTTTGAACCGGAAACGTAAAAAAATACATCTAAGCATAATTGGATAGGAAATTTAATTCTGAGTAGAATGATATAAAAATATTCAAAATTGCATATAAGATGTTAGCCTTTTCCTTCAACGTTTTTACCACAAAAATCTTTAAAATTTATTTTTGAACCGATAACGTAAAAAATTACATCAAAGCATATTTAGATAGGAAATTTAATTCTGAGTTCAATGATATAAAAATTTATAAAATTAAACTTAAGATGTTAGCCTTTTCCCTTCGAACGTTTTCGCGACAAAAATGTTATTTTTTGAACCGGAAACGTAAAAAAATACATCTAAGCATAATTGGATAGGAAATTTAATTCTGAGTAGAATGATATAAAAATATTCAAAATTGCATATAAGATGTTAGCCTTTTCCCTTCGAACGTTTTCGCGACAAAAATGTTATTTTTTGAACCGGAAACGTAAAAAAATACATCTAATCATAATTGGATAGGAAATTTAATTCTGAGTAGAATGATATAAAAATATTCAAAATTGCATATAAGATGTTAGCCTTTTCCCTTCCAACGTTTTTACCACAAAAAAATTTTTTTAATTTATTTTTTGAACCGATAACGTAAAAAATTACATCAAAGCATATTTAGATAGGAAATTTAATTCTGGGTTCAATGATATAAAAATTTATAAAATTAAACTTAAGATGTTAGCCTTTTCCCTTCGAACGTTTTCGCGACAAAAATGTTATTTTTTGAACCGGAAACGTAAAAAATACATCTAAGCATAATTGGATAGGAAATTTAATTCTGAGTAGAATTATATAAAAATATTCAAAATTGCATATAAGATGTTAGCCTTTTCCCTTCCAACGTTTTTACCACAAAAAAATTTTTAAAATTTATTTTTTGAACCAATAACGTAAAAAAATACATCAAAGCATATTTAGATAGGAAATTAAATTCTGAGTTCAATGATATAAAAATTTATAAAATTAAACTTAAGATGTTAGCCTTTTTCCTTCGAACGTTTTCGCGACAAAAATGTTATTTTTTGAACCGGAAACGTAAAAAAATACATCTAAGCATAATTGGATAGGAAATTTAATTCTGAGTAGAATGATATAAAAATATTCAAAATTGCATATAAGATGTTAGCCTTTTCCCTTCCAACGTTTTTACCACAAAAAAATTTTTTTAATTTATTTTTTGAACCAATAACGTGAAAAAATACATCAAAGCATATTTAGATAGGAAATTTAATTCTGAGTATAATGATATAAAAATATTCAAAATTGCATATAAGATGTTAGCCTTTTCCCTAATCCAGTACTCACAATATCGTTATACTTACTATCAATTTAGTTTTGAAAAAAAACTTAAATAGAATATACATATAATTTTAAAAATTCCATTATTTTAAAATAACCAAATAATTTAATTAAAAATATAAATTAAAAATTAAAGAAATTAAATAAAATTATAATCGCAATTTATTTCAAAGAATTAATAAAAAAATTGAAATATTATAATCCATTTTTTTAAAATAACCAAATATAATTTAATTAAAAATAAAAATTTAATAAAAATAAAAATAAAACCGCAATTTATTTCAAAGAATTAATAAAAAAATTGAAAAGATCTTAAAATTTCCATTTTTTAAATATATTATATTCCATTTTTTTTAAATAAATAAATATAATTTAATTTAAAATATAAATTAAAAATTAATAAAATTAAATAAAATTAAAACCGTAATTTATTTCAAAGAATTAATAAAAAAATTGAAAATATCTTAAAATTTCCATTTTTTTAATATATTATAATGTAATGTTATTATAATATTTTTCTCGTAAAAAAAGCAATAAATCAATCAAATTACACATTAATCATTTTCTTTGTTATTTTTATTTTCAATATTATTTTTTAGCCTTTCGTATTATGCAGCCTTTCGACTTTTAGACCTTGCGCTTATTTTCCTATAATAAATATAGTATAAATCATGATTCACACTATATTTTTTTGGTGTAATTTTTTTATTACGTTAAAAAAAATATACAAGAGGGAAGCAAATCTAATATTGCTTATTTTTTAATAAATAAATAGAAAATCATGTTATGATATTGTTTAATTTTACGATTAAAAAATAAGCATTGAGGAAGCAAATAAAAAATTGCATATTCTTTTATAAAAGAAAAAGAAATTTTTTATATTTTTTTTCTTACTTTTTAAAAAAAAAAATTTTTTTCTTTAAATTAATGTTTAATAATTGCAGAGTTGTTAAAGTAGCGCGCTATCTTTTTTGGTACTTTTTTTTAAATTATTTAATTTTTTAGCGCGCTACTTTTTTTATTTTTTTAAAAGTAGCTAAGTAGCGCGCTACTTCGCTACTTTTAAAAAATATAATGAATGTAAGTATAAACATGAAAATTTAAATATAATATCATAATTAATTATAATTTTTATAATTTATTATTTAATTTTGAAATTTAAATACATTTTCAATTTTTAATTTATATTTTCAATCTGTGTTAATAATCTAAAATGGCATCGCCCATGGATAACCAAATCCTTGAAAATGATTCAGACATGGAAGATTCAATGGAAGAAAATGTACTTAATAGCTCTAATAACGATTTCCCATTCCCTAGATTTGAAAAATTTTTTAAAATAAATATTAAAACAAAAACTGGATTCAAATTCCTGTGCTTAAAATGTAAAAAAAAATATCATCAAATCAATCGAGTATCTATAACCTGAAGAAACACCTAAAGGCAAATTGTTATTTTTACATTATAATATTATTTATTTTATTAGACTTGCTATAAGGATATAGAGAAACATATAAAAAATTTTGGTATAGGAAAATCTTCATTCAAAAAGACAAATACTATCCAAACCAAATTAACTGATAATAAACAATAAAGTAATTGTTGATTATATTATTGACACAGTTCAGCCATTGTCCTTGGTTGCGATAGGCTAATGGCGAAGCTGAATAATCTTACTCCAACAAACATAGATTGCCGAGTATCTACCACGAAGACATCCTCAAATAATTTTTTGGAAATTAAAGATGATTTAATAGAAAATCCAATTGATCTTTTTTTTCAATCAAAAAATATTGAAATGAATATTTTTGATAATTTTTCATATATTAAAAATTTATATATAAAATTAAATACCCCCTTGCCCTCAAGTGCTAGTGTCGAGAGATTATTTAGTAAAGCAAAGCTTATACTTTCTGATCGTCGCTCTAGACTTGGGGATGATAATATTGAAATGATATTATTAAAATGCAACAAATTAAAATAAATATTTATTTATATTGCTTATTTTTTTATAAAACTAACTATATTTTTATATTTATAAATGTTGATTTTTATATATTATTTATTATACATTTACATTATAAGCAAAAAAAAAATAAAAAAAAATTTGTTTCATTTTTTTCTAAATTTTTTTTTATAAAAAGTAGCTTAAAAGCGCGCTATTTTTTTTGACAAATAGCGAAAGCCGTAGCGTGCTACTTTTTTTGACAAATAGCTATAGCGGTAACGCGCTACTTTTAAAAATAGCGTTTAACAACTCTGAATAATTGTAATTTTATTATTGAAAATTTAATAATATTATGATTTAGCTCAAGAAATTTTGATACCAAAAAATTAATTATTGAAAAAGGAAGACCAAAGCCAATTTCAAGAAATTTAAAAAAAGAAATAAAATCTTGCATTCGTAATTTTTCTATCGATAAATATGATAAATATGAATGGCTCACTGGATGTGAATTTTCTAATTCTCTATATTGTTGGTCATGCTTATTATTCCCAAAGGAAAAATATGTTTGGAATGATAGAGGATTTTCGGATATGAATAATTTTTCAAAGGCAGTTAAACGACATGAAGAATCAACAGCTCATTTGCAGTCGATGATTCAATTAAAAACATTTGGCGAAATTCGTATTGAAAATATGATAGATTCGATGCGCAAAATATCAATCGAACAGCTTAATTCGAAAGTTAAATCAAATAGAGAAATATTGAAAATTTTAATCAATATATATGTTTTCTTGGAGTTCAGCAGCTCGCATTCCGTGGTGATGATGAATCACCTAATTCAGTAAATAGAGGAAATTATATTGAATTAATTTATTAGCTCGCGGAAGAAAATTTGCTATTAAAACATCATTTAGAAAATAGTACAACTTTTATTGAACTATCAAGTGATATCCAAAATGATTTTATTTCCATTTCATATGTCTTACACCAAAAAATATTAGATGAATTGGAAGAAAAGGAATTTATAACAATAATATTAGATGGAACAATTGATATAAATAATAAATCCCAACTGGCTGTAGTTCTTCGATATGTTTTAAATAACGGGACATTATATGAAAAATTTATTGAATTCTTTGATGTTACAATGCATCGTGATGCTAATTCTTTATTAAAATTTGTCATTAAATTTTTGAATGATAAGAAAATTATGAAAAAATTGATAGGTCCAAGTTACAATGGCGCAGCTGTTATGTCAGGTGATTCACATGAACTGCAAGCAAAAATTAGAGACGTCAATCCTTCTGCACTTTATATTCATTGTTTTGCCCACAAGTTAAATCTTATATTATCAAAATCTTGCAGCAAAATTAAAGAATGTAAGGTTTTTTTTGCAACTTTATCTGGTTTAGCCAGTTTTTTTAGTACATCATCTAAGTGTACAGCAGAATTTGATAAATATGTTAAAAAAAGATTACCACGAGTAGACCCAACAAGATGGGAATACAATTGTCGGCTGGTTCAAACAGTTTTCAATTATTTGAAGGATCTAGTCGTTTTTTTTGAAAGTATGATTGATGAAGAATCTGATATTGTTTGGGATAATGATGTTCTAATAACATCTCGTGGCTATTTAAATATATTTAATGATGCAAATTTTCTAATTTTGTTATATTTCAAGAAGTTTTTCCAGAATCTGATTTATTATTTGATATATTTCAAACTAAAATTAACGATGTATCATATTGTCTTAAAAGTATTAACGATTTCAGAAATTCAGTTAAATCTAACATAGAAAACTTTTATGTTTTTTGGAGAAATTTAAATGTAAAAGAAAATATTGAAGACAATTTAGATAAAAAACGTAATAGATCCGGATTGCCTAATACAAGAGAATTTTATATAAATTTGATAATTAAAATAATAGATACTATAATCAATGAAATTGATTTTCGGTTTGATACATTAAAAAATATCAAATTCGTCGAATTGTTAGATATTAGTAAATTTCAAATATTCAAAATTTCCCAAAATATTTATTAGACAATTTAAATGACACTTATTCTCAATTTTTCGACTTACACAAGCTGGAAACCGAATTAAAGGTAGTGTTTCCTGACGATGAATTTAGAAAGAGAAAAAATGTTTATGAAATACTTGAATTTTTAATTAATACCGATTTGATGAAAAGTTTTAAAGAGTTTTTTAAATTATGCAAATTCATTTTAACTTTGGCTGTAACAACATCAAGTGCAGAACGGGGGTTTTCATCTTTAAAAATAATCAAATCTTATTGTAGAAACAGAATGAGTCAAAATCGCTTATCGAATTTAGCTTTGATTTCTATTGAAAAAAAATTATTGAGAAATTTAAAATCTATAATAACTTTTATAATTCAGTACTTGATCATTTTACTCAAAAACAAAGACGAATTCCGCTTATTTATAAATCTTAATTTTTTATGGTTTGACTAATAAATAAAATAAAAAAAATTTTTGATTGCTTCCCTAGTAGTAAACTTGACGCCTTGTCACTGGATGAAATTAAAGTAATAATATCGTTATGCAATGCAATATACTAAAATATAATCACATAAAATAGCTTGGTATATGGATTTTATATAAATTATAAAATTTGAAAATGACATGCTATTCTGAATGTCTTTTTAAGGATAGTCATAAATAAAAACTGATATGGTTTTATAATTGACATTATTAATATAATGATTAATTAGGATATTTATATTAATATTTATTTTTCGGGTCGTGCTGGGTTTCAGGTCGGACAGCTCTTATAACCTGATCTGAGCCCAAACCCGAAAAATATTTTATGATTAACAGTTTAGGTCCCTTCATTTTGGGGTCTATATTTCGTCAAATGCCTATGAATATTCAAAAGATCCAAACCTTTCAATCTACTTTCACATGTTGTACTTCTTGGTATGTTTTTCAGAGACCTGCAGGCCCGGCACCTGGGCCGGACAGTATTTTAATTTTTTTAAATATACCCGGGCAGGGCCCGAAATTTTTTTAAAAAAACACCCGGGTCGGACCTGAATTTTTTTAAAAAAACACCCAAGCCGGGCCTGAATTATTTTAAAAAAAACACCCAGGCCGGGTTGTATTTTTTAAAACAGCCTATATTTGAAATCGTTATTATTAGCTATAAAAATCAAAAATAAATATAATTTTAAAAAAAACCGGGCCGGGCCTGAAAATTTTATTTTAAAAAAACCCGGGCCGAGCCTGAAAATTTAAAAAAAAAGCCGAGTCGGGCAAAAATTTTTTTTAAAAAAGCTGGGCCGGGCCTGAAAATTTTTAAAAAAAACCCAGGCCGGGCCGTTAAAAATCTTTAAAAAAAATCCGGGCCGTGCCCTGCAAATGGTACTTCTGCAGGCCTCTGTTATTCTTCTTAAAAAAGAGAGTGTTCTCTCATTAGTTTACTAATGGGAAGAGTTTATAAACCCTTTTAATACATTGGTAATCTAAAATGTGTTTGAAATAATGCAGAGCATCCATAATAGCATTTTTTGGGACTATATCAACTATAGTTAATCTTATAAACATAGTTATTCAGCTAGTAAGGCATCATAAGATACTATAACATCTTCATAATTAACAAAAAAAAATTTTTCCTATCACCATCTGAAAAAGATTGGGAAGGCTTTTGTGGAAGTAATATTTGCAGATGTAAGTGCTGCATGATGAATTAAAAATTTATTTATTTGAGTTATAAATGTATCTGCATCTTAGATATACTCTTCTACTGATCCTATATTAATGTTTTAACGATGAGCTTGCCTTGCTACAAATCGAATGAGACAAATATTAAACACGTATATATCTGCTTTTGACTCAACAATAAAATATAAAATATGAAATTCTTTAACAACATTAGCCCTAATTTCCTTGAGTTCTGATAAAATGCTCTCCGCTATTCTCATTTTCTTAATCAAATCAATGTCATGTTTTTGAAAAGTAATACTTAAAATAGTTGTATAATTAAATAATACATTCTAATAAGAAATAAAATTTGGAATAAGCATTAAATCCAATAATTTTCTTGCTTCTGAGGAAATATTTCTTTCAGGCCATTGTGATATTTCAGTAATAGCAAATAATTGGCTCTTCTAACTCCTTAATAGCTGTTAGTGTTTGATGGAAGAGGCTCTATCTCGTTGGACAAGGTTGCAATTTCTTTTTCCCTGTTGGACCAGAAGTTTCAGAAATAATTATCATTTGAATAGAAATTTGAAAATGGTAGATAAATATTACGCCACTAAAAATTTGAAAATAATAAGTAAATATTACGCCGGAAAACTATCGAAATTAATTGATAAAATAACGTATGAATGTGATAAATATTTAATATGAGATACGAATAAATATTAACAAATATAAATTAATATAAACAATAATATTTTTGAAAAATATATCAGGCATCTGCATTTTTTGGCTTGGGGGAGGGGCCCGCTGCGTACGCCAATGCGTTATACACATTATATTCGAAAAGATAAATAATATTGGTTATATATAAATTAGTTTGAAGGAAAACCTCCTACCATCATACAATCAGCACTCCACATCCGCATAAGATTTAAATAACATTATTCTAGCAGAAGAATTCTTCTCTCTCGTGACAGAAGGACCTGTTCTAAATATTTAGAATAGAATTATATATCCCACTCCATCTTAAATAAAAGTATATGGCCTTTTTGAATAATGTTTTAAAAACTAATTTGGCTAAGCCTCAGAACGCAAGATAAGGTAAACTCTTTTTATTCTAATTTAAAAAAAAAAAAATTTAATTATAAAATAGATGAGCTTTTCAGAGGCCTTAGCCAATTTTTTGCTGTTTCGGCTAAAGCATGAAGAGTAACCATTTAAGCCTCTTGAGCACAATTGAATTATTTTAAAAGTAGGACATAATTTCACAAAAACACATTAATTAAAATATTCAGAAAAAAAATATCAAATTTAATAAAATGTTTAATTTAAAAAACAGGCGAAAACCTTCTTGAATGTTTTAAAAACTAAATAAACCTTAGATCGCAAGATAAGGAAAGCTCCTTTTATTCTAATTTTTTTTAAAAAATTTAAATTAAAAAATAGATAAAGCACTTCAGAGGCCTTAGCCATTTTTTTGCTGTTTCGGCTAAAGCATAAAGAGCAACCATTTAAGCCTCTTAAGCACAATTAAAATATTTTAAAAAGTAGGACATATTTGACATAAATGCATTAATTAAAATATTCAGGAAAAAATGTCAAATTTAATAAAATGTTTTTTTTTTAAACAGGCGAAAACTAAGACCATAATAAATATTTAATAAAAAAGATTTAATTTTTTTATTATTTTTTGAATCCTTTTGATAAAAAAGAAATGTTTGTAAATAAATCACATAATAGTTTCGAAATGTTCCTATTGATAATTTTCCTGAATTTCGGAGTAATGACAGGTTAACATATTTTTTATATGACTTATATACTACGTAAATATATACATTTAATATTGGTCCCATTGTTAAAAATTAAAAATCCTTAAAAATGCTTCTTTAATTAGTTATTATTGATTTTGTTCGATTTCACAGAATTTCTTCTCATATTTGCTGTATATTCCTTAAGTCTCCTATATTAAATAATCAGGAACCTGGAAAAAATCAAACCGTTATGATTTCATGAATCTTAACTTGAACTGACTTATCACGCGGAATTCTTGAAAGAAATGAACGGTTTAAATCAGTTGGAATAAGAACAATTTTAAAAATGGAAAAACTAATCATATTATTAATTTCTACTTTTTAAAAAATAAAATGTCATAAATGAAATTAAACTTATTAATAAAATTTTTTATTAAATTTGATAATTATAATATTTTTCTACATGTATTTTATATAGTAATTGGTCAGAAGCCTCCTAGGCATAAAAATCTGAACTAAAGTACCCCGAAAAAATGACACTGGACAAAAATACCCAAATTTTTTTAAATGTTTGGAAAAGGGGGGAAAAATATTTAACTAATGATAATGTGCAGCCGCTTACTGAGAAATATTTAGATATTGGCTAGATGTATTGCTACACATTTATGGCAAGGCCTAATGTGAGTTTGGGTGATTATGAGAAATGCTTAATTATATTTGACACCAAATATCCATAACATTTGATGTAAAATTTCACGCACACTTAGTGCTACTGACAGCGCGAAGCAGCCAACAAGTTTCTTTTAGCTTTACCGAATTACCGTTGTCCAGGTTAAGACCTAATACCAAGCTCGTGGATCGCGCTAGCGGTTAAGGGCTATGCAACAAGATATGGGTTAATGTTTATATAAGAAGAGGAGAAATAATAATTTCATTAGACACCAATCCCACTAAATTTGGTAAAATCTAAAAGATATTTATGGCCGCCTGGAATAAATTATTTAAAAAAATTTTAAATTCTCCTTTCTAAGCCCTTAAACCATTTTTTTAAATTAGTTATTTTTGTCCGGTGTCTATCCGAGGATGCCCTGCTATCTTTTATCTGCTGTTATTTTGTCTGAAGGTATTTCTTTACCCCTGTGTATTCAGTGTCTTTTTGTCCGGGGTATTCTTGTCGTCTTTGGGACATTTATTAGGGATTCATTTTAAGAACATTTTAAAAATTGAAATATATTTATATTTTTCCTTTCTTCAATAGTTGTAAATATAATTATGAATTGAGATATAATTTTTTTGGGGGAAGGGTATAAGATCATTGTTTTTAATTCATTTATCAAAAATGTTAATATTTTATAATAATTCTTGATTTTTTATATATTTTTTTTGAAAAAGGAATTAATCGTAAATTTGAACTTGGAACTAACTTTCCGAAGTTTATAATTTATTATAAATCTACCTCTCTAAAATCAGGGGCTAAAATTATTTATTCTCATAATAACCCTCGTTAAATCAAGGTCTAATTTAGCCTAAGGTAGTTATCTGAATTTATCAGATTTCTAAATTACATCATAATTTTTATGATGTAGTAAAGCTTTGTAAAAAATTTACGCTATGGTAACAATTTAATAATTTATTTTAAAGGTTATGAACATGATATGCCAGCATATGGACACGAGCAGGTATAAAATTTGATTTAAAAAATACATTTTATCATTATATCCGCCTTACTTTAGTAATGTCCCTTTTAGATTTAAAATATATGGCGGCAGCCTATTTTCCCCTCCCTCTTCCCAAATGATCCCCCATGCTTATTTTGATATATTATCACCATATCACAATTAATTCTAAGACTGATGGCGTGACGTAGCTCATCATTGCGTAAGAACTGGTCAAGGTTTCGCGATGGGAAAACTCGAGAAATTCGTACCCGCTATCTACGGAAATGGAGTAGAGTAGAGAATGGTTCTCGGATTGGCTCCTTAATTTGAAGTATGCAAAGTCGCCAACTTGAAGCTTATGCCAGTCTTTTTGCAGAGCCGATGAGGGATATTCGACTAATGAGAGATACTTCCATCGATCAATTGCTATAAGAAGCAAGGGGTCAGGATGTTTTGTGAGTGTGTGTATGATGGGCTCGCAAGACAGGCGAGAGGATATAAACGCACTAACGGAAAGTAGGGAGGGCGACCTTATGCCAATTCCATCGGATTTGGTTGGTAAGGTAGCCTGTAACCAAGATAGGTCGAAATTAGAAGATAGTTCTTCAATAGGAAGAGAGTTTGGTGGTCTGTGAGGCGGGCTAGTGTATCCCACATGGGGGATATCTCTCGTAAAATATCAGCAAGGAACATAAAGAACTGGTCTTTACCTACTGGAGATCTGTGTAAAGAGTTCAATGTGCATGATTGAGCATAAAATAGTGGTTAAGATATAGGGGATATTCGCTCTTGTTTGAATTAATTCGTAACAAACTGTTCTCGCTGGATTTTATTATCTGTATTGCCTTCATCACTTTATCCAGTGGGCTGCCTAGTATACCATGGTCGATATACCATTTATGAAGATTAAGCTTGCATTGAACATTAATGTCTCATATCATAATGCCCAGACAGAACAAAAAACTTAGAAGATCACCTTGTTGTATACCATCGCTAGAAGGAATCAATCTATCTCCAAATTAAAGGTGCGAGTAGCATAACAATCGGGTAGAGGGTGAGGATAGGATTTAGAAACGCTCTATACCTTAGAGAAATAAAGGCGTTCGAAAAGTCTTTTTAATTAGGATATCGTCGCTGGGGTCTGTTTGTAAATACATCCGGGTCATGTGAAGGGATACTTCGCATCCTCTTTTTACGTTGACCCCAAACTTATATAGGCAGAGGTGATTAGATATTGTGAACAATATTCTGCTTACTACTAACTTGTCGGTTAATCGGCGCCAAGTGGTTCCAATAGCGATAGGGCAAATATCTTTATTAGGTTTATAGAGAGTGATGAGTGTGATGTAAGGTGCGGTCCTGTAGGAATTTTGTTCGAAATTCATAAAACCCAGGTGAGGAATCGCGTTTGAAGGAGAGAATAACCTTTCTAACGTCGCATGTGGTACAGGGTTGCCAGGTCAAATTTTCAAATTGCGGGAGAAATTTGGTATTATGCGGGAGAAATATGAAAATTGCGGTAGAAATATAAAAAGTGCTAACAAAGTACCGGCCTTCCGGGATTTTGAATTGACTTAATTATCCGCCTATTATTTTATATAATTAGTTTATATAAATACAAAGTCGGTAACTATTTTTCAAAATAAAATAACATCTTGATTTATTAAAATATATTAATTTTTAAAAAAAACCAACAATCTTTTTTAAATATATAAGAATGTAAACAAAATAAAATTTTATAAAAAAAACGAATTTAGTTTAAATACATAATTCGGTACTCCAAAAATAAGAAATAATACAGATGCAACTACAGTTGCGGCAATTTTGATCACTTATCTTGTAGTACAACATTCACAGAGATTATCATCACAATGTTGGTAGAATCTTTTTCCCATAATATTTAACGACTCTAATATAAATGAAAACTATACTTGTAGACAAAAATGGGCAAGGCTATCATCAATGTTTTAGAACCTAAATCCAGGAGGTCAATTCTTGACTATTTGAAAGATGTGCATACATATGCAATTCTAACAGATGCATCTAATAAGGGAAATATTAAAATATTTCCCTTGATCCTCCGCTATTTTAAACAAAATTAAGGTCGTTTCAATAAAACTATTAATTTTTTTAACCTCAAATAGTGAAAAATCCAAAGACATAGCTAACCATATAATGGTAAATATAGCAGATTCGAGATTATCAATAAATTGCATGTCAGCTTTCTGATCTGATATTGCCTCAGTGAATTTGATAAAAACAGAGTGTATTTACAGAATTGAGTCAGCATAATGTTGGTTGCGATATGTTCCTAATACCCGCCATCAATTGAATTTTAAAATTTTATAAGCCTTTAAAAAAATATTTCTTAAATAAAGATTATAAAAGCTGTCCTAACATTTAAAAATTTTTTTTCAATAATGAATGGCAGAGATATATTTAGGAATGTTTTCACATGTAGGAAATCTACTACATGCTGTTAATGTGTGGTTGTAATCAGAAGAATCTTAACAAAGATTCACAAAATTATGCTGCAGATTTGTTCATCTTTATAATTAAAAATTGAAAATAAATTTTATGGCGCCATTGCTAAAACTTAATTATATTTTATTTGAGATTTAAATAATAGAACTAAATGTATACCGTCGTTATTGAGATATTTATAAAATTCCTGGCAAGACATATTATATATTTGTTAAACCATTAGCTCGGCCTTTAATGTTGTTAAAGCAATTCGATTTCTCTCCTTTTTCCAGGCAGTCCTAATCAGGCTAAAAATGCTTCGGATGAGGCATTAGAATGAGGTAAGGAGAAAACATACTCACTTTTTTCCAAGCATGGGGATTTATCGTTATTACGAAAAAATTCTACCCATTTCTCCTCTGCTTTTAGACCATCTAATTTTAAGTAATTTGGCGAATCATAAAAAATAAAGAGAATTACAATCTTCTCAAACAAGGCATTAATGTCTTTCGGTATTTTTAATATAATTAAATTATAAAAACCATCAATTGATGGTTTCTGTTCCAAGGTCATAATATTTATACATTTGTAATTAGAGTTATTAAAATCAAATTTTGATTGTAAATATTCTAAAATTGTCTTAATAAAAATATCTGCTTCATTTAAAAATGTATTAATTAGAGTATTATTTGAACATTTTAATATAATATTTTTAGCAATAGTGCCATAAAATTTATTATCAATTTTTTAACTGTAGAGATGAACAGAGCTGTAGCATGATTTGTGAATTTTTTTTAATAAAGAATATTCTGGTTGCAACTGAATATTAACTGCATGAAGTAGATTTCCTACATGTGAAACGAATCCCAAATATGCTGCTATTTCATACTCGAAAAAATTTTTCAAAATTTTAGGACAGCTTTTAAAAATCTTTATTTAAAAAGTATTTTTTTAAGGGTTTGTAAAATTTTAAAATCTATCAATGGCAGGTATTAATGACAACCACCTGATAGGTATATATCGCAACAACTCACACCATTCCAAGTCAGACCACTTCACCAACTCTTTTAATTCATTAACTCTTTGAGTAGATTAATTAAATTCGTTAAAACATTTCATCACAATTATTTTGACGTCCACAGATAGTACATTCATTGCCTTCTTGCAAGAATTATGTAGTATATGGCATATGCAGCCAATTTGTATTAATTCATTCTTGTGCTGCCTCATTTCAGTAACTTTGGTTTTAGCTAATTTTTAGAGGCATTATCAGCGCAAAAAGCGGACATGCAAATCATTGATAACTCTGAATCAGCTATATTTATCATTATGTGGCTACCTACATCGTTAGATTTTTTACTATCCGAGGAAAAAATTTTTAACAGTTTTATTGAAATGTTCTTATTCTTGCTGAAATAGCGAAGGATCGAGGGAAATATGTTAATTTTCCCTTATTAGATGCATCTGTTAAAATTGCGTATGGATGCCCATCTTTCAAATAGTCAAGAATTGACCTCTTGGATTTAGGTCCTAAAACATTGATGATAGCCTTGCCCATTTTTGTCTACAAGTATAGTTTTCATTTATATTAGAGTCGTTAAATATTATGAGAAAAAGATTCGACCTACATTGTGATGATATAGCTTGTGAATGTTGAACTACTTGATAGATGTATACGATTTCCTCAAATGTAGTTGCATCTATATTATTTATTATTTTTGAGAATACTTTTGTATTGCAATCGATGTTGATATACTCCCCTGTACTGACTTATATGAATGAAATGATGTTGATATACTCCCCTGTACTAACTTATATGAATGAAATGATGTTGATTTATTATTGGATAGAAATAAAACAGGATAGAAAGAAATTTACAAACTAGACATGTTTTTCGAATAAATATTTAAAATTATTTTAAAAATATAAAAATAATCAATTAATGTCTCTCAAAATTATTATTTATATATATTAAAAACGTTAAAATACTTTTAAAAAAAATTGTAAAAAATTGCGGTAGATTTTTGCGGGAGATTTCCAATTGCGGTAGTTTTGCGGGAGAGAGATGCCTGCGTGTAAACTAAATAATTGCGGGAGTCTCCCGCTAATGGGGGGAGATATGGTAACCCTGGTGTGGTATAAGTGGCTGCAATTAGAGGAGCTCCAGGTTAAGATGGTTTTCGTTCTTAAGATCGTCTGAGTGGTGTCTTAGGAGCAGAGCTTGATAAGTTGTTTGATCGTAGGGAGCCAGATTATTGTCAGAGGTTGTTAGGTGTATGGCGGATTTAACAATCAATTTTCTTGCTGTCATGGTCGTCAATCAATTTCAGTTTTTTGTATGAATATTAACCTAAATCGACTAATATCTTGCCAAAGAAGAAATAGAATTAGGAATTGTTTGTAAATGCCCTTCTCCTAAGGGATAAGATGGGAACTAACAATTTAAAGCCGAAATCTGATTAGCTTTCCACATATTTTGATATTAAATACGCCGCTTTGATTTTTAAAATTTATGATATCACTTGAAATATTTTGATCAAAATGCCTAATTCTTGTATTATATCACTGCTTCATTAAACATACTACTAGTAAACTAGTAAGACTAAGTTGTTTTTCTTGATATTGGAGATCTAATAAATAAGAAGCATTGTGATCACATGTATTTATATTGTTTTTCATTTTTCAAAAATATTTTTTTAAATAATATTTGACCGTATTGTTGGGTCAATTGACCTACTTGCCAACCTGCAATAAAGTGATACAACATATGGTTTCATATGGATTTTATTTCTGAGCTATAAAGGAGTAGGAGAACATAGTCATGGGGTATTGAAAATAATGGCAAGGGCTTGCTTCAGGATGTTGAGATGGATGTAGATATTAGTAGAAAATGACATAGGGGAATGTAGATATATGAATACGGTTTAAATCAGTTGTATTTAGTTGTTGGACAAAACATAGATAGTTTGACCCAAAATGAAGAGAACTAAAATTAAAGCATTTGATAGAAAGAAACATTGAGGTTATAAAATTGGTAAAATCAAATGTATGCACAGAATCAAGTAAATTAAAATATTGGAAATGTAGCCTTGCAAATTCAATTTTTCGAGAGCCATCATGATTTTTTTAAGTCAGAACTTGGCTAAAATTTTTATTTATCCTTGGATCAAGTTCCTTCCAAGCCCTTTAATTCAGAAATATTTAAATCTAATAAAAATTTTGAGTAGCTTTACCCTAATACCAAAGAATATTCAAATTATAGTTTTATTTTAATAAATAAAGAGTCAAAATTAATCCCATTAGAATTGAATTTTAAAATTCTTTTATAAGTCTTAGTCAAAAGTTATGGGTGATAATAAATGGAAATATTAATAACTAAAAAGTTTTATAATTTTATTGATATACCTTAAATTCTCCAGGGATCTTGTTTTGATTTATTGACCCATCAAATAAATTGTTACTCAATATTTTTGGATTTAGTGGTCTGAAAATTGATCATAAGGGTCATATAAATTTCAAAGATTTTAATTAATGTATATATTTTGCTTAAATTACAATTTTATACGGAAAATTAATGACTTTATTAGTATCATGGAAATCCAAACTATTATATTCCTCCCTGCTCATATGAACCACACATACTTTGCTTGGGAACTTCATATAGTTTTTTGCCTTACCCTGGATGCTGGTTTGTAATATTTACGATAATTTGTAATTAATAATGCAATTTCGATTTGTCCAAAACTCATGATTTATAACTATATATAAATAAAATCTAGTTAAAATTAACTGGGTATACTATATAATATATAAATACTATATATTCTACCTTTCGCTATAGTTAGCTTAATTTAGAAGTCTTGATAGATGCCTATTTGACGTAATATTAAAAATTAAACTGTATTAACCTTTTATAGTAAACTCTTTTTTATTGCTAATTTTTTGTTGATTTTGCCTTTCTCATAATGTTTTGCAGTTAAATTTTTTAAAAATTATATATTTATTTTTAAATGGTATTATTTTTATTTTAAAAAAACTTTGGTAATGATGGTCAGTTGGCCTTGGTAGGGCCAAAAAATATAATAAAACATTGTTTGTTATTATTTTTATATTTTTTTAAATTTTATTTTAATAAAATTATATATTTTATACTTAATATAAAAAATTAGTAAAAATAATATAAAATGATAAGATATTATAAATCAGGCATAAAAATGAATATCTACTAAAGTAAATAAAAATAAAAAAGAATGCCATGTGTATTGAACTAAGAGTGAAAAGGGAGTGTTTCAATAAAACACTTTTAATTCCCTTTTAGGATTCCATATTGATTTATTGTTTGAGGGAAAGGGACGCGTTTTTAACCCCTGTCTTTATTGAAATTTTTTTACACAATTGATTTTAAAATTTTAGGGATTTGGGACTGGGGTTTCCCAATACACCTAAGATTAAAAGGATATATATAAAAGAATTTAAGAGGGACTTTAATTTATTACATTTTTTGATTTCTTGTCTTGGAATTCCGAGAGGTCAGTTTCTATTAGCGAGAAATGAGGTAACACATGACACATCCCACACAAGTCTTCTGCCGCCGAGCCAAGATGTTAAATATATGCCATTGAAACAGTTACCCGTCTCATTTAGGGGACCTAGCGGCCAAATTATTAGGGAAACTGGCCGAAATCAAAGATTTGCGGATTCGCAATAAGAGAAACATTGCCTAGAAAATGGATCAAATTGCTTATTGCAGCAGCACAGATGTATAGACGGGATAAGACAACTTCTATAGCCAATGTCAGAAACTTATCATTTGTGAGTAATATTTCCTTTTTTCCACTCGGGATCACGTCTAACCATTCGTGGCCGTTAGGATTTTTCTTGCATTTCTGAGTAGTTGAAGGTTAGTTAGATTGGGATGCAAACAATGTTTTACAAATGTAAATTGAAACATGGGAACTAGGAAGCTCTTGAAATGGCTGGAGATTAGGTGCTCGGGTCCTTGCAGAACTAAAGTAAGCCAAGATTGTTTGGCAGAAGTTCAAAGTGGATAGTTTAACTCGATAAGTGAGGAAATAGATTCGTCAAAAGATATTCGTGACTAAAGAAAACAAGCAATTGCCATTGAATTTTTTTTTGGGGGGGGGGGGGGTGAAAATTCAAGTCCTCCCTTGTAAGCAGGCAAATGGGCAAATGACCAATTAAAATCAGAAAACTTTAGGACTAAAAGGGATTCGATGAAATGTTTAAATTTAATTCGAAGGGTTAAAGGAGGGAATTATATTGGAAAGCCTGGGGAAAATTTAAAGATGTGCAAGAATTTAGGTAAGAAAAAACATTTTTTAACGAGTATTCTTTAATAGCTATATATTTTTTAAGATTTTTTAAAAAAAAATATGTTTTATAAATAAATTAACTGTTCTCAACATATAAAACACAGATATGGTTTAGGTTATTTTATATTTTTATCAAAATGAGTGTATACTTTTATTTTATAAAAATTTGATTTTGCTAACTTCTTTCGACGATATAGATAATCAAGTTAACTATATTGGGAATTTATATTAATGTTTAAGCGATATTGAGATTCTGTAAAAAATATGATAAATTTAACAAATTATTATTATAGGAAATCGATTTTTATAATTGTTTAAAATATTATAACTTGTTATTTTATTTATAAATCTTCCCCTTTATAGCAAGTTCTATAACGAACGGCTATCCTAAGAATCATTGCCAATCTATTTTTAAGTCTGACCAGGTCCAGCTAGTTAATATATTATTTTACAAGGCTATTAGCCGCCCAAGCACTGCTCTAATTTATCCAATATTTAATCATTTTAACTTTATTTTATATGATCATATAACTCATGAAAAATCAAAATTCTAATAATTTAAAAAATTTATATAGATTAATTCATATAAGATATATGGCAAAAATTATTGAGCACTATATTTATTTAATTTTAATTATCATTAGGAAATATGTGGATTGCAGGACACCATATCACCCAATTAGATATTGTGGCCATGGCACATTATTTAATTATCATATACAGGGGTGCGATTGGGGCCAAAAAGTACAATGTCCTTGTAATCAAGAAAAGATATGGAAACATAAAAATATTAATAAGCAATTATATGAATATAAAGCGTATCCACATTTTAACAGGCCTGTTCAAAACTCCTACAACCATCCTATATATTTTCACAATAATCCAATGGACAGTTATAATGGCCATCATCCTAACCCCAGAATAATTGAGCCAAATTATTATCCACAAAATACTAAACACCATCGTAAAGGTTATCACAATTATATTGACATAAAACAATTTGATACCATTCAACCTAGCCCATATTTATACTTACAAAATAATTATCACTTTCCTAAGAACCATGATGATAACTATCAATTATGTAAGGATGAATGTACCTCTTGCACTGCTAACCCTGATAGGAAAACTCATAAAACTCCCAAGAAAATGCAAACAAAACAAATGCAAACAAAACAAATGCAAACAAAACAAATGCAAACAAATACAAATGCAAACAAAACAAATGCAAACAAAACAAATGCAAACAAAACAAATGCAAACAAAACAAATGCAAACAACAAATGCACACAATGCAAACAAAACAAATGCAAACAAAACAAATGCAAACAAAACAAATGCAAACAAAACAAATGCAAACAAAACAAATGCAAACAAAACAAATGCAAACAAAACAAATGCAAACAAAACAAATGCAAACAAAACAAATGCAAACAACTCAAATGCAAACTACTATTGACTCATCATCTTCTAATACGAGATGAAAATGAATTAATTTATCAAAAATATTTTAAATATATCCCATAATGCTAAAATTATTTATCTTTAGTAATAAAAATATTTTTACTTTTTTATTTGGGACAAATAATTTTTCTTTTCTTTTTTAGATCAAATATATGCCTTTTGGGTCATTTATTTTGTCTCGAAAGGATTACGTGTTTATTTATTTTTAATTGTGTTATTAACAGCGCTATACCTAAAAAGGATTATTCGTTATTAAAGTCGTTATATAAATAAAACAACTATTTGATTCGAAAATCCGGATCAAATAAAAATAATGTTAAAAATATATTCGTTGAATAATAGTCTTATCATTATTCGATTGATTTATCGTATAATTTGAAATCATTAGTATAATTTGAAATTATTAGTATAAATTCAAAATTATCTGTATAATTTGAAATTATTAGTAACTTGAAATTATTAGTATAACTTGAAATTATTATTAGTATAATTTGAAATTATGAGTAAAAATTATTAGTATAATTTAAAATTATTAGCATAATTTGAAATTGTTAGCATAATTTGAAATTAATAGTATAATTTGAAATTATTAGTATAAATTCAAAATTATCTGTATAATTTGAAATTATTAGTAACTTGAAATTATTAGTATAACTTGAAATTATTATTAGTATAATTTGAAATTATGAGTAAAAATTATTAGTATAATTTAAAATTATTAGCATAATTTGAAATTGTTAGCATAATTTGAAATTAATAGTACAATTTAAAATTATTAGTACAATTTAAAATTACTAGTACAATTTAAAATTATTTGTATAATTTGAAATTATATATACCAATTTTAAGGACAAAAAAAAAATTTAATATTTATTCCATTAAAAAAAGAAATAAAACAGGAGAAACCATTCTTTTTTTTATAAAGTTAGTTTTCAAGTTTTCCACGTGTATCTACACCCAAATATAAAAAAAAGAAGCGATTTAATAATTATTTCCTTATATGATATTTTTATATTTATGCCCTTAACGCCATATTATGGATATATTTATTAAATTTTAAAATTGCAAATTAACATTTGAGACATATTAAGCTAATAAATATATATATATTCAATTAATATTAAATAGAAATAGGATATATTAGTAGATAAATAATCTCTACCTTCTATAAATAAACTAAGAAATGTAAAAATATATTTCTGGAAATTATTTTTTAAATAAATAGTCATATCCGTGATAATGATTATATAATCTTCAACTTTATATATTTCTACTTTTAGCTTTAATTTGTTATTAAGAAAAAGAAACGATTGTAATTTCATGGGATGGGACAAAAGGAATTTGCAATATATAAGAATATTGAAATTTTACTTATTTTAAATAATTCGAAGATTTTCTTATTCTAAATTTAGGAGTATCATCGCTGATGACGATACCCTATAATTAATCTTCAATGATATTCTTTTTCTCTAGTTATTATTCTTTTAAAAGTAAAACAAAAAAATATAATTAATTTTCAATGATATTCTTTTTCAGAGTTATACTTTGCTCAAAAAAAAGATCGTAAAATTTGAAAATTTTTTATGTAAAAATATTTGTACCAATCCTTAATATGGGATTGATATTTCTTTGCTGAGGCTAGTGGGAGAGACTGAATACAATGAAGGAATCTATTGATAAATAAATTAATATATAAAATTTACTAAATTCGGTTAATAATCTTACGAATGTTACACTCAATTATAATCACTTGTCGGAGACCGTAACCAGTTTAATTCTAATTTCCTTTTTTTTTAACATTAAGAATGATTTTCTTTATTTTAAAATCTTTTCATTTTTATTCATCTTTTTAATATTCCAAAATTATAAATATCATAAAAATTCATCAAAAAATTAGTAATGAAAAATTAAAAGTATCTTTTTCAACAATAATTAAAAATTATCAATATTCATAGACATCGTTTTCTTTTTCTTTTTTTTTACATATTCAAATTAATCATAGTTATATCTATATATTTGAATACAACAAAATTAATAATAGTTCATCTATATATATTTGAATACAACAAAATTAATAATAGCTCATATATATATTTGAATACAACACCTCCACCCTTTAAGATTAGCTTTCCAAGGCTTCCTTCGTTAGTCCCCCACCTTCTCGCACCTCCAACTCTGAACCGTTCATTGAGGACGCTGTTGTCGTCGGAAAAACCTTAATTTATGCATTCCTCCGCACGCTCAACATTCTAATCGATTCTTCCGAACCCAATATGGCTCCATTCGTCGTTCTATCCTTTGTTTTCTGCAGCGTCTACATGACAGGATTTTCACTGGATACAAACCCCCTTAAAAACCTTTGCCTACCCCCCTAAAAAATCCGCCGTCTCCGGCGTCAGTGTCTTTTTATTATTCTATGGATACTCTTTTCAGAGATTTTATAAGGTTAACTTAAATTAATCTCTCCCTACTATCAACTATCTATATTTTGTGAATATAAAGAATTTATTTTTTAGATAATAAATTCAATTAAAACCTCCATTATTTACAATTAATTAATTATTATGGCATTATGAGCTTGCTGATAAGAAAGTTTTATTTGGAAAACAATGTGTATGATTGTTGCAATATATAGATTTGGTCGATAATTGTATTATAATAATTCTATAATAAAAGTATTAATTTTTACAGCAATAAATTGTGTCCTATTTCATCTCAAAATTTAATAGATAACCCCCCAAAAAATTTATCCTACCCCCATTAAAGTAGTCTACCCCCTGCCCCCTCAAAAAAATAGGATGCAAACTGTTCCTACCCCTCCCGCTTATGTAGACGCTGGTTTTTTGGGTATTTCCTGCAGTAACTCTCCATATCTTTGTTGGGCTTCTGCCCTTGCCGCTTTGATCCATCTGTTTGATTCGGCCGATCCATCTGCTTCTCTGATTTCCATCTTGATAATCTTATTTCCTACTCTGACATATGATGCCATCTATAAAATTACTATAAAAATATATAACTTTCATGATTTTCTAATAATCTATTATTCACCTGATAATTTCTTCACCGTTTAAACCCTCATAATTAGGTCTATCATTAAATTTATTTCCTCGAGAATGATTATTCTCCTCATTGATCTCTTGAAATTATGATTCTCCTAATTATGTCTAATCATCAATTTTCTTTCATCTAACAATATGATTCTCAAATTAGGTCTATCATCAATTTATCTTCTTTTAATTGTATCCCCTGATAAATTATGATTCTCATCATTATGTCTATCATCAATATGATTCTCATAATTATGTCTATCCTCAATTTATCTCTTTAACAATTGATTCTCATAATTAAGTATATCATCAATATGATTCTCATAATAATGTCTATCATCAATTTATTTCTTTTAATTGTATCCCCTGGTAAATTATGCTTCTCATCATTTTGTCTATCATCAATATGATTCTCATAATTATGTCTATCATCAATATGATTCTCATAATTATGTCTATCCTCAATTTATCTCTTTAACAATTGATTCTCATAATTAAGTATATCATCAATATGTTTCTCATAATAATGTCTATCATCAAATTATTTCTTTTAATTGTCTCCCATATCTTTTACTTGCCCTAAGCTTCTCAGTCTTACTTGTTTTAGGTGTCTAGTAAAAGTGCCTTTTTGTCCTTCAATCTCTACTTCTACTTTTTTTTCCTATATTCTTACTTATTATACCCTTCCCCCATTTAACTGGACCCTCAAATAGTAGAATCCATACTAGACTTCCAAATTTAAATTTATCATCATATGTATCCTCCTTTTGATTTATTCTTTCTTTCAAAAAATCTAATTCCGTTCTTGT
The DNA here is from genome assembly GCF_954871325.1 of Gordionus sp. m RMFG-2023. Classification (NCBI taxonomy): domain Eukaryota; kingdom Metazoa; phylum Nematomorpha; class Gordioida; order Chordodea; family Parachordodidae; genus Gordionus; species Gordionus sp. m RMFG-2023. The sequence goes on from NC_088776.1 coordinate 44,423,935, forward strand.
TTTTCTACCTAAAAACATCTCTGATGGTGAATTTCCTTTGCTCGTTTTAGTATTGTTATATGCTAATAATAACAACCACATTTTCCCTCTCCATATTTTTCTTTTTTTAGCCAGCTTTTAACAATAGCTACCATTCTCTCGGCTTGCCCATTACTTCTCGGGTAATGTGGTGGCGATACTAAATGTTTAATATTCCACCTATCACAAAATTGATTAAAAACTCTACCTTTAAATGCTGGGCCTCCATCCGAAACTAAAGTTTCCATTAATCCATATTTACCTGCAAAATCTTTTATTTTAGTCAACGCTATCTTCGTCGTTAAACCTGAAACCTGTTGACAATCTATCCATTTCGATCCAGCGTCTACCATAATAAAATATCTTCTTTTTTCATATTCTAAAAAATCTACATGTATTCTTTTACATGGAATGTCCGTTTCTGGCCATTTATCTGCTTTATTCTTTGGTGGTACATTAGCCCACATGTTACATGTCTCGCAGCTTCTAGCTAATTCTTCAATTTCACTATTCATCTTGGGCCACCAAATATATTCTCTTGCTTTATTCTTCATTCTTTCTATGCCTTGATGTCCTGAATGTAATATGGCTAATGTATCTTTTCTTAACTTAATCGGTATCACTAATCGATATCCTCTCAATAAACAATTGTCTTCTATATTTAATTCATTCCTTATATTTTTAAAAGCTTTGTCTTCACCTTCCCATTCTGCCTCTCCTTTCAAACAAGTTCTAATTCTTATTAATTCTTCATCTTTTTGGATATCTCCTCTATTCTTTCAAACATTATCGGTTCTTCTCTTATAACTTTACTATTTAATTTTTCCTCCTCTTCTATATATTCTAAACTATTGATTACTGTATCCTTGTTTGCACTGTCTTTTTCAAACAATCTCGATAATATATCTGGTAAACAATTTTGTTTACCTGCTCTGAATCTTATCTCAAAATCGAAATTACCTACTAAAATTAACCATCTCTGTAGTCTTGGTGAAATCATAAGTTCTTTATTTTCTTTCTTAAATAAATCTACCAACGACTTATGATCCGTATATAATACAAACCTTCTTCCAATCAGATATTCTTTGCACTTCGCTGCCAGAATTTCACATCCAGAGCCTCTTCAATCGTGGAGTAATTTTTCTCAGTGCTACTAAACCGTCTTGATAAAAATAAAATCGGTTTCTCAACATTATCGGTCATCTGTAACCTCCTATACCTTCATTAGATGCATCAACCGCTAATATCTAATTTCTCATTAAAATAATTTAAAATCGGTTTCTCTACCATCTTTATCTTCAATGTTTCAAAACTTTTCTCCTCTCCCATTCAAACTTTTTATTTTTCTTTAATAAATCATACAACGGTGAGGCGATTTCTGCGAAATTTTGAACAAACCGATGATAATAATTCGTTGCTCCCAAAAACGCCTGTACTTCAGTTTTATTATTTGGGGCTCTCATATTCATTACCTTATCTATATTCTTTGCAATTGGAGTAATTTCATCTCCCTTTATAATATGTCCTAAATACTTTATTTTTCTTGCTCCAAAAACACTTTTATTAATTTTAGCTTTATTTTCTAATATAATATCCAACACTTTAACTAACGTAGCATTGTGTTCTTCTTCTGTTCTACCAGATATCAAAACATCGTCTAAATAATACAATATTTCCTTTATTCCTTGAAATAATGCCGCCATAGTTCTTTGAAATATTGGAGCTGATACTTTCAAACCAAATGGTAAACGACAAAAAGTAAATAATCCTCTATGCGTTGTAATCGTTAATATCTTATTTGTTCTCTCACTTACCTTTATTTGCAAGTAAGCATTCGAAAAATCTATTTCTGAAAAAATTGTTGCTCCTCTTAAATTAGTCAGCAATTGTTCTATTCTAGGTAATGGATATCTTTCGTTTATTACCCACGGGTTAACTGATACTCTATAGTCTATACACAGTCTTAAACTGTTATCTGGTTTTCTTATGGGAACTAACGGTGTTCCCCATACACTATGCACTATTGGTTTTATAATTCCTTCTTTTAACCATTTGTCTAATTCCTTTATATCTTCTATCCACGAAAACGGCAATCTTCTTGTGCTGCAATATTTAGGTCGATAATCTTGTTCTAATCGTATATCTACTTCAAAATCTTTAAGAGTCCCTAATTCTTCTTTAAAGACTTCCTTATATCTATTCAAAATAATCTTTATTTCTTTGTTAAAATTGTCCTCAACAACATTCAGTTCTACCATTTTATTAATTCCTTGTTATTTATCTTCGCCTGTATTTACCTCTATTGTCTTTATATCTCTTATTTCCTTATTTTCTTCTAAGTTACTTCTATATCTAATTAAAAATTCTGGTGTTCGATTTTTGAGTTCATCGAGAACTATATCCTGTTTAACTCTTACACAAGGTAAATCAGTCTTCTCTTTATCCTCATCTCATTCGTTATTTTGTTTTTCTCACGGACATTTTCAAACAAAGACCAATTATACTCAGAACCTATCTTCTCAATGTCATTCCAACCTAAAATAGGCTCCATCTTTAGTGTCGTAATCCATAACTTTACTTCCTTATTTATATCTAACAATTTTATCACATAAAAACCTAGAATTTTAACCATGCTACCGTCAAATTGTCTAACTTTTATTCTCTTTGCAATGAATCTTTCTTTTGGAAAATATTTATTAAAATCTTTTACACTCATTAGGCTAATCTCCGCTCCTGTATCCAATAAAAAACATATCTCTGCTTCTTCAGCCTTTATCATGACTAATTTAATTTTTCGTACATCTACACCAGTTCAACCTTTTATTCTATATATTTCAAAATTCCTACTTTCTAACTTTATATTTCTCTCTTGACCTATACTTCTATTATTATTATTCAAATTATAATTATCAACATTAAATCACTCATTATCATCACCGGATTTATTATTAACATTAAAATACTTATTCTTACTTGAACTAAAATTATCACCATTAGCAAAATTATTATTACAAAATTTATCCTTAAAATTAAAATATTTATTCTTACCTGAATTAAAATTATCAACATTAGAAAAATTATTATCATTACAAAATTTATCAATAAAATTAAAATATTTATTCTTACCTGAATTAAAATTATCAACATTAGAAAAATTATTATCATTACAAAATTTATCATTAAAATATTTATTCTTACCTGAATTAAAATTATTAAAATTAGAAAAATTATTATCATTACAAAATTTATCATTAAAATTAAAATATTTATTCTTACCTGATTTAAAATTATCAACATTAGAAAAATTATTATCATTACAAAATTTATCATTAAAATTAAAATATTTATTCTTACCTGAATTAAAATTATCAACATTAGAAAAATTATTATCATTACAAAATTTATCATTAAAATTAAAATCTTTATTCTTACCTGAATTAAAATTATTAACATTAGAAAAATTATTATCATTACAAAATTTATCATTAAAATTAAAATATCTCTCTTAGTCATTTATTGCAATTTTCTTGTGTGTGTCCCTCTTGGGCACAACTATTGCACCTTACAATTGATTTGTTTACTCAGCAACATATAGCCACATGGCTATTCTTGCCACACCTCGCGCATCTTAGATTCTTCGTTATCTCACATTGGCGCGACATGTGGCCCAGCTGACCACAACTATAGCAAATTATCTGTCTGTAATTATCCGTTCGCATGAAGTTGTTTATATTTCTTTTCTTATCTTCCTCTCTTAATATATTCTTAATATTTTCTAACTCTTTACTCTCTATCTAACGTAAGTCGTATTTTTTCCTATAATTAAACCTAACGTGAAACTTAAAATTAGCAACAAAAATATAATTATACTTATATTTTCAAGTATTAAACTTAATAAATTTATTTGCGTAATATACATTAAAGCGTACTCAATAACCACTTAATTAAACTAATTTTGACTAATCTTAAAAAATTAAATTAAATATAAAAATACGAATAAAACCAATACAATGATTCAAATTTTATATAACATCAATGAAAACCGAAATTATCTAAAAATTTATATATATATATTTTTTTTTACCTAGTTCCAGTGTATAATTAGAATGACCTTCGATCTTCTAAAGCCTGGATCAATCACTATAAGGCACCACTGTGCCATTCCTTAATATGGGATTGATATTTCTTTGCTGAGACTAGTGGGAGAGACTGAATACAATGAAGGAATCTATTGATAAATAAATTAATATATAAATTTTACTAAATTCGCTTAATAAAATAACGAATGTTACACTCAATTATAATCACTTGTCGGAGACCGTAACCAGTTTAATTCTAATTTCCTTTTTTTTTTAACTTTAAGAATGATTTTCTTTATTTTAAAATCTTTTCATTTTTATTCATCTTTTTAATATTCCAAAATTATAAATATCATAAAAATTCATCAAAAAATTAGTAATGAAAAATTAAAAGTATCTTTTTCAACAATAATTAAAAATTATCAATATTCATAGACATCGTTTTCTTTTTCTTTTTTTTTACATATTCAAATTAATCATAGTTATATCTATATATTTGAATACAACAAAATTAATAATATTTCATCTATATATATTTGAATACAACAAAATTAATAATAGCTCATATATATATATATTTGTTGAATACAACAATATTCTTGATCAACGATCTTCAAAGATCTACATATTATAAGATGTTATAGTTATCAAGTTTAACAAGGGTTCCGTAGTTATTACTCAAGACGTAGAACGGGGAAATATGTTATTTAATTTTGGGTTCACTTTTTTCTACAACAAATATAATAATTTTTTTACTTGGGTTTTTTTTCTTTTTCTTTGATAATTTTTAAACACAAACACAAAATAAATCTAAAAACATAAAATAATGATTTTATTTTTTACTTTCTCACTATTTAATAATTAAATTAAAAAAATCAATAATAATTTATTATTTATTTTTTTTTACATTTGTTTCTATATTTTTACAAAAACTAACACAAAACATAATAATAATAATAATAGAATATTATTTCACAAAAACTATAATCCTACAACACCTATTACTAATATATAAAAAAAATAATTTATTTGAATCGGACAAACTCCAAGACACGCCCCCAATAATAGCAAACCAACTCTCACCAGTCAACCTTGCAACCCCTCTTCCGGGTCCAACACTAATTCAATCTCAGAGTCCGTTATAGCACATTACAACCAATCCACGAATTTCGGGGTGAGATATGTTGCCTCTAGATCTTCGAATGATCCCTCTATCGGGCCCCAAATCTATCGCCAATAGGTCCCTTCCCATGTCCTCGTCTCTCAGATTACTGTCCTCATCTCTCAGATTATTGTCCTTCTCTCTCCGATTATTATCATTATTCTCACCGTTCATCTTCCAATTGTCCCCAAAATTTGTTTAAAATTTTTGGTTTATATAGTGGCATGTTAATGAGATGTGAGGATCGCCACCTGAATTTCTAGTCCATATATCTAGGGTAAAGGAAAAATAAGAATTGTCAACAAATATTTCTTTACGAATTTTTTCGGAGAGTTTTTCATATATATCCGGAATAACTCCTTGAGAAAATATTTTCTATTTGGTTGTAATTTGGATATAAATACTGTAAAAGCTATTTAAAGCCGATATCCTCCAAGATAGAAATCTGCTGGTGGTCGCACTCGCACGCTATCATTTCCCCTATAAATATAGAAATTATTATAGATTTAGGATCAGAATATTTCCAAATATTAGTTTTATTAAGAATGGTTGATATTGTTGATTGACTTTCTGGGCTCTTTTTTAAAAAAAATTTGATTTGTAATATTTCTATTTCTTTTTTATTTAGCTCTTCGAATGCCGTTTGATGGAATCGCTTTAAATGTTTACAGATATTGGTAGTATTAATTTACATTATTCCTCCCCGTGAAATTAGAATTCCGCAGAAAATATATTTTGAAAAAGTATCTGTTTTTGTAAAATATTGCCATAATTCAGATACGACATTTAAAAAAATTCTTTTATTTAAAGTATAAATAATAAAATTGAAGTTATTATTTAAAAAGATTTAAAATAAATATAACTTTGGGTGTTCCTTACTATTTTTTATAAAAAAACTCTTAAAATACTATAAATCTATTTTAAAAAATAAATAAAATTTAGGGGGTGTTGTGCATTTGCATTGTTTTAAAAAAATTTATTAGAAAATATTATAATAATGTAAAATAAAACACTACCTACTACGGTCCCAAGTCCGTGTGCAAAAAGTGGAGGGTTGGCGTCAGGTCGGAAACCGACCATAAAAACCCACTCCAAAATGATGATAGTTTCAAATAAAACATAAAACAGAAAGCTAGGGCGTCCTCCACAAACGAGGCGCACTGCATCTCCCGCCCGTGCAATGCGAATAATACGCTAGGGTTATCGCCTGACTCACAACGAAGGCGGTTAAGGAAGTTATTTGTGGATAGAATGCGAATAACATGCTGGAATGTGGGTACGTTAATCGGAAAGAGCTTCGAAGTCGCACAAATGCTAAAAAGAAGAAAGGTACACATCGCCTGCCTACAAGAGACGAGATGGAACGGAACTAAAGCTCGGGAGTTAGGAGAGGGATACAAGTTATTCTACAGTGGGTCACCAAATCGTAGAAACGGGGTCGATATCGTTCTAAGCGAATCACTCAAGGACAAGGTGGTGGAAGTCAAACGATGTTCAGACAGGTAAATGTGGGTGAAGATTGCAGATCAAGGAGGCCTCCTAACCGTTATGTGCGCGTATGCTCCTCAAATTGGGTGTATGGAATCAGAGAAAGATATATTCTTCGATTAATTGGAAAAAGAGATACAAGGAATACGACAGAAGAAAAGCTAATTATTGGGGCGGACTTTAACGCCCACATACGAAAAGATCGTCTTGGGTATGAACAAAATCATGGAGGCTATGGGCATGGTCTGAAGAACAAGGAAGGGGAAAAACTTCTCCAAGTATCCTAAGCATATGACATGGCGATCGTTAACACTTATTTTCAAAAGCGTGAAGATCATATTGTGACTTATAGAAGTGGAAAGCATTTTAGTCAAATTGACTATCTGCTTTACGGCGAAAGGATTTATGAAGGATCAAAGATTGTAAAGTAATACCGGGAGAATAAATCGCCAGGCAACATGGTCCACTTGTCATGGATCTTGAAAGAAAAGGGTTTCCGAAAAGAAGAAAGGTTTATGAACCTCGAATTAGGTATGAAATGCTAAAGGACATGCCGACGAACGATAAATACCATCAGAAAGCCTCCACACTCTTGGGTGCCAGGAAGTTAGAATGAAACGTAGACGACGATTGGGTGAGCTAACTGCAGACATAAAGGAAATGGCGATTCAGATTCTAGGACAGACCAAAGGAGGCAAAACTTTAAATAGGGAACTATGATGGTGGGATCAATCGGTTAGGGATTTCATCGAAAGAAAGAAAATTCTATACGGTGACATAAATCTAAAAAGTCGGAGGATTACAAAGAATATAGGGAGGCAAAGAGAGCTGCGAAGAAGGCCGTTGCAATAGCGAAGAATGTTGTGTACACCGAGATGGCAAACAAACTGGATCATAAAGGGTAAGACAGGCTTATGTACAAATTGGCCAAGATAAGGGAAAAGAAAAGTCGCGATGTCGAGGTCCTTAAAATAGTCAAAAATGAGGGTCAAACCTTATTCAAGCCGAAGGAGGTAATGGAAAGGTGGAAAGGATATTTCAAGGAACTTATGAATATTGCTAATGACAAGGATTTCCTTCCCGAATTGAGCCAAACATAAGTATGGATGAACTCTTTCAGGAGGTTGAAGTTAGGACGCAAATAAACAAGATGCAAAAAGGAAAAGCTAATGGCCCAGATGGAATTCCTTTAGTAGCATGGGCCGGATGCCGAGAAGAAGGAGTCACTGCCATGACGAACCTCTTTAACAAGATATTGGGAGAAGAACGAATTCCTAATCAATGGAGAGCAAGCACGATTATATCCTTATTCAAAGGCAAAAGAGACCCTCAGGAGTGTGGTAATTACAGAGGTATCAAGCTAACTTTCCACTCCTTGAAACTTATGGAAAGGATCTTAGTAACAAGGCTGAAGAACGAGGTGGAAATATCGGCTAACCAATTCGGATTTGTGGCTGGCAAATCCACAATCGATCTGATCTTCACACTAAGACAAATGATGGATATATATGGAGAAAAGAAAAGAAACCTACATATGGTCTTTATTGACTTGGAGAAAGCTTATGGCACGGTCCCTCGCGATTTAATATGGTGGTGCTTGAGAAATCAAAATATCTTTGACGCATATGTACGGCTTATGAAAAATATCTATGAAGCCTCAACTTTTTGCGTTAGAACGACAGTTGAAGACTCTAAACCTTTTCGAGTTGAAATTGGATTACATCAAGGATCTGCTCTAAGTCCTTTTTTATTCAATATAATTATGGACACGATAACGAGAGACATCCAAAAGCCATCCTTGGTGTATGTTATATGCTATATGCCGATGATATAGTACTATGCGAAGAGACAAAGGAGAAAGTATTCGAAGAAGCCGAAAAGTGGTCAAAACGCTTAGCTAGATATGGTTTAAAGGTCAACAATCGAAAAACGGTATACATGGAGATGAACGTTACAGGCACCCCATTGCTGGATGACCAATTAAAGTACCCAAAAGTAGACAGGTTTACATACCTAGGCTCGATGCTACAACAAGAGGGAGGTTGCGCAAAAGAAGTCAATGCACGGATTCAAAAAGTATGGCTTAAATGGCGAAGTATATCCGGTGTAATGTGCGACAAGAAGATGCCAATATGGTTGAAAAGTAAAGCTTACAAATCCATCGTAAGACTGGTGTTACTCTATGGAAGTGAAACATGGGCATTAAACGCTACGGAAGAAAAGTTATTACAAGCCACGGAGATGAGAATGAAATGGTGGAGCTTGGGGTATACTAAACTCGACCATATGACGAATGACTGTCACAGAGCAAAAATGGGTATTCAACTTATGGCGGACTTTATAAACGAAAATCTGTTAAGGTGGTATGGTCATATACTAAGAAGGGAGACGAATGATGTAAATCGAAAAGTATTGGACATGGAGGTGCCTGGGAAGAGAGGAAGAGGACGACCTCGTGTTACGTGGAAAGGTCAAGTAGACAAAGTTATGATGACTAAGAAGATAAATCCAGACATGGCCCTTACTCGATCAAGGAAGAAATTTATCAAAACAAACCCCACGACTGTGGGACCATATCAATGATAAAGAAGAAGAAGATAATGTAAAATATATATACATAACATAAAATAACAAAAAAAATAAAGTAAAAAGATCGGATCGGTTTTTTACAGGTATCGATAAAATATTTATTAATACTAGATAATTAATTCGAATTCGATGTTAATATTGAACAACTCGTCTTTTCATAATAACGATTCACGATCGAGACTTGAGTTGGTAATGTAAAGTAAAATATATATAATATTTGCAAATTAAGAAGAGAACAATTTGTAAAAATAAGTATTCAAAATTTATTAATATAACATAATTATTTCGCTTAATATTAAACTATTTCCTCAAGTTTACAATAAAGGTTAACAATTGCAAGTGCATTAGGCGACTCGAGGTGGTATAAAACTAAAAAATATATTAAAGAAAAGAACATTTTGAAAAGTAAATATTCTAATTAATAATTCAAGATAATTATTTCAATGTTAATATGTCATAAAACTATGAATGATGAATTGAGCAAAAAATACACAGTAATATATTATATAGAGTTGGTTTTGGTCTATGCTCTGATCTTATTTGGTCAACCAGAACCTATTTGATTAGTTGGATCCTCATTTTTTCGACCAAAACTCTTACCCAAAAATTATGCTCATTTGACCTAATAAAGCAACAAAAATATTTAGAAAATTGGAATTTCTGACTTAAATTTATTGTTCGGAACGGCTTGCCATTTTATGTCGTTGTAAATAATGAAAACACGACTTTTACGTAATCCTAAATAACGTTCAAATTATAAAAGTTAGAAAGCATCACTTTTTAATATTTTGTAAACTAATAATAATAAGGAGATCAAAAATTTATGAAACATACTATGACCATTTTTTTTCTTAAAAAAAATTAGATTGGGGTCACTAATTTTTTAAAACTGGTTTATAATATATTTATTTTAACGATTTTTAATAATTTAGAAAGTATGCATAATTATGTTATATCCTTGTTTAAATTTTAGAAAAGTTTAAAAATAATGTGTATGATAATTGTCAGTTTTCTATGTTATATCTAAAGTATTTTTAATAAGTTTAAAATGTAGATTATGATAATTGTAACTTTTCTATAGTACATGAAATTTTAATTTAACATGTTTAAAAAATTTTTTTTTACCCATTTTAGTTAAAAAAATTCAAAAAAGTTAAAAAATAACGATTATGATAATTCTTGCATTTTCTGTGGCACCTATTGAAATTTTAATTTAACATGTTAGAAAATATATATTTTTACCCATTTGAGTCAAAAAAGTTAAAAAGTAACGATTATGACAATTGTCACATTTCTGTGGCATATCTTCATTGAAATTTTAACTTGGCACGTTAACAATATATATTTTTAATCATTTGAGTCAAAAAAATTCACAAAAAGTTAAAATAATGATTATAACAATTGTCACTTTTCTATGGTATATCTCATTGAAATTTTAATTAACATGTCAACAATATAAATTTTTACCCATTTGCTTCAAGAAAATTCTAAAAAGTTTAAAAATAACGATTATGACAATTGTCTTTTCTGTGGTACATCTTCATTGAATTTTTAATTTAACATGTTCAATATATATTTTTACCCACTTGCGTAAAAAAAATTCAAAAGAATAAAAAATGATTAGTACAAATGTCACTTTTCTGGTACATCTTCATTTAGCCCATTTACAAGAAATATAAAAATAATAGTTTACTATAACATGTTATAATATAAAGATCTTTCAAAATCGTTGATCAAAAATATTTTTAGATAAATTTAAAGATCTAGATCTTTAAAATCGTTGCTCAAAATTTAAAAATCTTCAAATTTACGAAAAAATCTTGCTCATGAATCTTTGAAGATTTTTTGTACAACTTTGTTCTTTTTATTATATTTTAAAAAAGTAAAACAAAATAAAATCTATGTTCTAAATTTTAAATATAATAATAACAATCAGTTCTTTCGAAATTATTACATGATAATTATTATATTAATATTTTTTTATTAAGCTCAAAATATTTTGCAAAAAGATAATTCCATAATACCCTTTTTTAGAAAAATTTTGTGGTTATAACCTGTCTTTCTTCCATGTTTATCTCTATTGACGGCATATTATATTATAACTTGATAAGTTAGATTTATAAAGCATTTTTTTAGAAATATATTATATTATTTATTAATTATATAAAATTTCAAAGTAGCGAAGCAGCGCGCTTAACTACTCTCTAAAAAAAGGTAACTCTGGTTGTAGCTTGTTTGGTTGAATCTCTATTATCTAGCATGCTATTAACCAACCCTCTTCTCTTCACTTAATAGATCCGAGCACGTATTTTTGGGTTGTCAATTCTGACAAATCAACAATGAGTTTACTCAGCACGCTATTCCAATCTGCCCAATTGTATACCTTTCCCTAACATCTCTTACTGCAAAATCTCCATAAACACAAAAGGAACAAGCACTCTGTTGATCTTTGAAAATGCTTCTCCCTAAGACAGAGGCTGGTTATAGCAATATTTAAAGTGCATTACATAAGCTTCAATGGCAGTCTTCTTTCCAAAGAGCGTTTCTAGATTTATTCATCCTTACTTCTTTATTTTTTTGAAAGTAGGTAAAGATAATTTAAAAAAATACAAACAAATAATGCTATGATAATTTTAAGGAAAACACATAGAACAACAACTTAAGAGGATATGCATCATTACCAGCCAAAATAGAACAATGTATAATTGTTAACATAATTATTTGATGCCTGCCAGAAAGGTAACGAAAAATCTTCTCTTTTTTTTTATTTTACGAAACATTACCAGCTGATTATGATACGAAACTTATTGTACAATGGATTTGGCAAAGTTTGCATATTAAATATATACAATTAAAATTACTAATTCTTTAGAAAATACAATCGATAGTTTTTAGATCATGTTCCTTAGATCATAGAATGGTAAGAGATATTAAAAGACGCAAGTTATCTGCTGAGTTTTATAATTTAAGAATGCGTTTGAATGCATTGCGGAAAAATGATTTGCTTCCGGATACCTTAAAAGTTCTATAACAAGCATATTTTTATATTATATTATTTAAATAGGAAGTTGCCCATAAAGAGGTTAGCGAACTACCCAGGGATTCAAATTTTGTCAGAATAAGGAGTAGATGTGTTTTAACATCAAGACCTAGGGGTTTATATAAACGTTATAAAATGAGTCGGTTCTGCTTTCGACATTTAGCTGATCATAATTTGATAAGTGGCATGACTAGGGCCATGTGGTAAAATTTGGCATCATTTAGATAAATATGTAATGTATATTATATTTATGTCCAAATTAATGTATATAGAAGTGTATAGTGTTTAATAAAGTTATAAAAAAAGATTTAAAATTAAACATTTTATTTTTTACATATAAATCACATATCTCAAAACCTTGCCTGCTGAGATTTTTTTACACAAGTTGCCCAGCCCATTATTTAAATAATTTCTTACCTGATCTATTTCTGTAACAACCATTTTGTAAATTGTTTTGATATCTGTATTGTATAACATAAATAACTTGTTTAACTTTTTGTGAATTTATTATTTCATTATAGATTTAATATTTTAGTTAGACAGCTCTTAAAATACAAAGAAGTATATGTAATTTATTTTTAAATAAAAATATTTCAAAATTTTAATGCCCAGAATGACACATTAAAATTTTATTAATATGTCCCCAGCCAATAATTTTCTATAAACTAGGGAATACATTTTTTTATTTAATTTACTTAGACAGTTCTTGAAATTAAAAAAAATAAGCAAATTGTTATTTCAAAGAATTTTATGCAAATTCAAATAATAGATTTGCAAGGGCCAACCCAATTTTATATATAAATTGTCAATCCCTTTAATTTTTTTTACTGTAACTTGTCCAGCTCACCTTGTTAATTTTTTTATGTAATTGCTTGACATGTTATAATTTTTTAAAATTTTGGCTTTGCAAATCTTGGCTCTCCATAAAGTAGCCACCTCCAAAATCTATTTATTTCAATAGAGATTTTAATTTTAATAAAACTATTAGTTCTTTTTAAAAAAGAATAATTTATTTATTACAGCCTACAATGAGTTGGGTGAACAGATGAATTTAAAGTAAATTATGGGGAAAATATTTTTTTATTTCATAAAAAAAAATCAAAATAAACAGCCAAACTAATCAATCAAATAATTTCTTAAAAAGGTATGTATGCTGGTTAAACAATTTTTATTTAAAATCTATGGGCAGGGGATTTAAAAACCTCCCATTGCAAACCTATCCCACATATTATAATTGATTGAATAATAGACCTGAATGTTGGCTTCAAACTCTTGATTGAAATAGGAATAATTTTCACTTTCTATTGCATTTTGATTTCACTATATTACTACTTATTTTTCTTTTGATGCATATTGAATTTGCTAATTTTGTCATCACATCTGATATATGGTTTAATAAGTGAAGCTTCTATTTTGATATCTTCTTCTTGAACTGGGGGGATTGAATAAAAATGTTTATTATTTTTTTCTTTATCTTTTTCATGAAATGTAAACCTTTCTGATATCACATTTGAAATATAATAAGCAATATTTCAACTATATAGGAAGTATTCCTAAAATTGATATAATTTTTTATATAACAATCATGGGTTGACACTTGAAAAAAAATTGATTTGATTTTATAAAAAATATGTACTGATCTGATATTTTATTGAAAAAATCAACAATCCAACATTAATACCAACACATTCTATATTATAATTAAATAACATGTAATTAAAAATGTAAATACTTAGGGGTTATTAATACACCATATATTTAGGATTTTTTGATTAAATTTTTTATTATTTTAGCAAATAACGTTAAATAAAATTCGACCTCTCACTTAATCATAAAATATCCTTAATATTCAGCAGTGAATAAAACAGTTTTATAATTAAAAAATTGCATTGAACAATATTTATTATTTTATACCCTTTTGTCCACATCTCCTGAGTCAAGATACTGCTACTTTCCAAAAAGGTGTAAGTTAATTATAAACATATGAAGCAATATAATAACCAAAAATATAATCTATATAAAAAAAATTATTATCTAACACATATATAATATGCATTTTATTTTATTTCATTATAATAAATAATTTTATTTAATAAAAATAGGTAAAATATAGATGCCCAAATCATAAGTTTAACAAAATTTTGTAATATGGTCACTCTGAATTTTTAGATGTCAATTTTATATTCTTATTAATATAAATTGTAAGTTTATACATGTATATATGCGCCATGATGTGTTGACCACTTAGATATGTATATTAAGGTGCCGTCATCTTTTTCTTTAATTTTTCGTGATATATAATATAAATTCTATGACATTGAATATCAAATAAGTCGAGTTTGATGGTTATTAAGCATTTGTAATCCGGTTGCTAAAAGATTGGGATTGTCATTATTGGTTAGGGTAACGGAAAAATTTTCTATCTGAATGCTCGATACATTTTTGGGAGTCGAAAGGGAAGCTGAGCAGGTCCCCACTTTTAGGAAAAGTGACCTTAGCAAAGATCTTATTTCGGCTTCGAAAACCAAGGTTAGGAGTTCACAAAGATATGGGTAGATTGGAATGACGATTAATCGAAACTGTAATATAAAACAATTATTTATTTTAAAAAAAAATTGATGATATTTATTTTTACGCCAGGCTAGGGTTTTTTAAAATTTGATCTCAAAATAGATATAGATCTTTAGGTGGCACGTGTAATTGGTATTGTAAAAAATTCGACCCAGCCTGGGTTTATATTCTTAGGACCCATGCTTTGGTATATGAAGATTTCTAAAAAATACATATTAATATATCATCTCTTAATTATTATAGGGTTTTAATTTAATTTTTAATCGAGATTGAACAACCCATTAAAAAAATTTTTTTATAGGCCATTATAAGAATTTTTTTATTTCAAATATCTCATTTTTGGATATTAAAAATTAAAAATTGATTACCTTGGGATCTTTTATGATGAGCAGTTTTGTCAATAATAGTTTGATAACGCCACTCCAAGCTTCTTTATGTGATTTATTATCCAGCGCGAAATAATATTTAAAGCTTTCTAACAAATGTCTATAAAAATATGTTTTTTAAAAATAAATTATTAAAAATAAGCAGGCACAAAAGATTTATCTAATTTGTGCATTATTGGGATTCAATTTTAACAAAAAGTAAAGGAGAGCTAATTTTATCAGAACTTAATAATCATGAATTCACGACGAGGGAGTCTGGACCAAATATGTTTTTTTAAATATAATATTCTACTAAATTTTAAAAAATAACGAAGAAAATAAAAATTTATTTGAAAAAAATGATAAAACATTTTATTTACATAATCAATTTATCTCTAACAAAATGGCATTGACTCTGTTTAGAGTCGTCCTCGTACAATGTGAATAAGATGTTTAGATATAATTCCAAACTAGATGTTTCTTGTTTGATGAGATTGGGCTTGGCGTTCCTATTGAAACCTGATTATAAATAAATAAAATGTGTAAAAAATTTTTTTATCTAGCAACAAAAATATAAATTCGTGTAATTCCTTTAGAGCGCATGATTATTACTTCTAAAATATTTAATTCATTCCTTTTAACATATGAGAAGCGCGCCTGAGTTAAAATATTTGCAAAATCAGATCAAATATTTTATGCATTATCTATAAATATACTTGTATAAGGGTAGTGCAATTAAAATCAATTTTATATTTTATAATGGGACCTATCTTTTCTAATGGTAAATTTAATTTTAATAGTAAAATGTTAAATATACTTTTTCAAGTATTTAAATAAAAAATAAGAAAGTATTCCCCTTTAATGTGAGAATACCACATAAATAAGACGACAAAATTATATTTATAAATCCCCAAGTCTTAGCTTTGGCCATATATAATTCAATCTTTTTTTAAAAAAAAATATCTGACTTTTAAACCTTTTCTTAAAAAAATCTACACCCTGGACAAATCTAAATATGGTTTATAATTATTTACATCATCAAACTCGAAATTTTTTGAGGCCTCTAAATTAGAGACCTTCATGTAAATTTTTTTGATCAAGTCCGGTCCAGGTCCCAGTAGAAAATATTTTTATGCCTTGTCCAAGCCCATATTTAATATAAAAAATTTCCAAGCCTTAATAGATTAATTTTCCCAAGCCAATATCCAATAATTTAAATTTATATGAAAATAGTACTTAAATATATTTAAGCAATCATTTACAATATTGCAATTTTTAAGTTTCGCAAATGTTTTAAATATGCTAATTATTAAATTTGAAAAAATAGCGCGCTACTTTTTTAGTAGTGTTTAACAACACTTTTCAGATGCAAGATTTTATAACATGAATATTTTAGCGTTAGTGTTTACATTGCATATATTGATATATATAACAACTAATTAACTGGAAAAACAAAGCATCTTCAATCCTTTTTTTCTTTTTAAATTTTCTCATTTACATAGTTTATATAATAAGAGTTCTCTAATAATATCTCGTATTGATTAAGAAACTATAATTTTATATATTTAATTTTTTTATATAATAAATATTTATTGATATTAAAAACTTTTTTACAAAATTAAAATATTAACATTTATTATACACTAAAATATATATATTATAAAACAAATAAGGATATATTAAAAATTAAATATAAAAAAAATATATGTATATAATCTATGAAGAGAAACATAAAAAAGAACTAAGAAAAAATATTTAAAAAAAGGGTACATATGACCCGAGAAGATTGAATGCTTAACTGGACCGGCAGTTTTCAAGGGAAATCTACTGACGAAGATAAAATCCTTCAGTGGGGTCTCCTGAGATCTGTCTCATTTTTTCCCTATGATTTTAATGAAATTTAGGGCGTCACTTCCAAACATGCCTAGGGTATTGGTAACGATGTATGAACACAGAGTTGGTTAGGCCAACGTATTTATTTTTTAAGGATTTTTGCCTTTTCGATGACAGAAAATGAGAGGTGGACTTTGCTGCAAAATCGACACAGGTATACTCTCAAGTAAAAGGGAGACCATTAGTCCAGGGAATTAGGAGTATACCATTGAGGCGAATGGTGTTTCGTTTGAGAGGCCCACTGGGTTGAGGGTAGAATATTAACTTTTTTAAGGGCAATTAGGAGAATGTTGTTGATAGATTTATGATGAGGTTGTCGTCCACGGGAGAACTTACAGTGCAAGGGATGGTAAGCTTTCGATTCAATGGGCTAGTCACAATCGATGCAAATGGAGAGAACTACAGCATTACAGCTAAGGCGGAGGGCTATGGATATACATAGCTGTTCACCAGTCATGAGGAGGCCAAGGATGGAACTGGGGATTGCTTCCAACCATTCATAGTCTGAGTTTGCATATATTACTATGTTATTGAGATTGTCCTCAAAGGGCATGTTCAAAAATAGGTATTCAACGGAACGGGCGATTAAAAGAGCATCCTAGTCTTTTGAATGCTAAAGTCAGAACGGCAGAGGGTGGATGAGCAATTGCTGTCCCAAAAGGTGAGGGCCTGAGAAAGGTCAGGATCTAAAGGAGTGGATCCAATATCGATAATAGTGTGAGCAGCCAGACGAGATGAAATAAAGATTGAGAGGGAAAGTTGTATCGGGGATCGGATACCAATACCACCAGACTTGCTGGGGAGGGTGGCCTGATGCCAGTATGAATTGAGTATAATATATTCTCAAGGAGCTCCTTAATATAGGTTTCATGGTAGCTAGCAAATCGGTGCATTTGAAGATCGGTGAGGATCTCAGAACGTAGAAGATTTTAGATATGAGATTTGTTTAAAATGACCTTTTTCACCCTCTATCGGTTATCCAAGATGTGCCATCTCATCTCTGTTGATGTGGGTCTAAAGGAATGAATAGGATTTAGAAAGCAAATCTCACATTTGGGGAGATTAAGCGATAGTCCTGTAATATATAAGAGATTTTCTATGATGGGAGGGATGGACAGTTGTAGAAAGGTTGCCCGAGAACCAGTAATTTTTAAACTTAAAATTAGTAAATGAGATTCATTTTTTCTTTCGTTTAGTGGAGTTAATAAAATGATCATATATGGCAGCAGAGCAGGTGAATAAATTTACATTGAATCACATCACATTCATTTTTGTATACTTAGCCGCAAATTCG
The DNA here is from genome assembly GCF_954871325.1 of Gordionus sp. m RMFG-2023. Classification (NCBI taxonomy): domain Eukaryota; kingdom Metazoa; phylum Nematomorpha; class Gordioida; order Chordodea; family Parachordodidae; genus Gordionus; species Gordionus sp. m RMFG-2023. The sequence goes on from NC_088776.1 coordinate 44,442,434, forward strand.
CATAACTGTGAATGGGGTAATAAAAAAACACGTTTATTTTACCCAAGGTAGAGGCAATTTCAATTTATTTTAAAAATCTATCTCAGTCCTACCTATTGATTTTTAGGCACTAGCACCATCCTTTTAGCCCTGAGTCCGTAAATATTTAAATTAAGACAAAAAGAATTTTAATTTTGGTATTAAGTATTTAATACCAATTATCCTTGTCCTAATCCCTTAAAAATTCTAATTTATCCTTTATTTAGAAAAAAAGTGATTTTTCGAATCGTTGAAAAAGTCGTGTGGCTGGAAATAATCGCTCGTCTATCCATAATTCATTTTAATCCTTTTTTTGGCATTTTAATGCCCTAGCTAGACCCAATTAAATTTTTTTAACCAGAAGCTGAGTTGCTTGCAGTGCTTTACTATCTAACCCCAGAAAACGCCATTGCGTTTTGCTGCGTCTTTACTTTTGGTAAATAATTTTTATCTGAACTATTTGAAATAACATTATTCAGATAAATAAATATTTAGTAACTTTATAGACCATTTTTGCTTTGTAAAGTTTTTGGCGCTTCTAAAAAAAATTAAAATAACCATCATTTGATATTTTTTAAAATATAATAAAAAGTTTGAAAAAAATCTTAAATATTGGTCAAGATTATTATTTCAACTTAAGCATTAGTTTAATTATATACTAAAAATAAATTTTTTTTTCTCACGTTCAAAATCTATAAGTAAAAGTTAATATTGTTAAACATTATCGCCAAATAATACATCCGATGTCGATGCATAGTTTCTACGGTTTGGAACATATTTATAATATATCCTTCTATTTAGTTATTTTATTCAAGTCTAAAATCTAAATTTATTATAAATAAACGAAAAAATGATATATTATCTCATTACACGATTTTTTTTTACCTTATAAAAAAAAACAACATGTAAAATATGATCAAGCGGGGCCTAGCTCAGTTTACATTATTCAAATAAAATATTCAGACAGTAAGAAGGGGCCGAGATGGAGTAAACAAAAAAGGGAAAACAAATTTAGTTATATTGGCTGAGGAGGAAATAGAACAATATATAGAACATTTTGGGAGAAAAAATTTAACTTTTATATCATAATTTATATTCCTAGACTCTTCCACTTAAGAAATAATTTTATAGTGAAAAGATATTTCAATTATCTTTTATTTATTACCTGTGATATTATATTGTGTTTATAAAAAATATTCCTGACCCTTCATGACATAGAACCGCCCACTTAAATAATAATTAAGATTTCAATCTAAATATAATAAAATTAACTTTTAACGCCCATATCAATACCGTGCGTTGCCAAAATATTCCTGACCCTCAAGACTTAACCCGCACAGAATAATAATTATGGTTTATAGTCAAGATATAATTAAAACAACTTATATTTAATACTCATATTATTTTGTGTTGACAAAAATATTCCTGACCCCTCAAGACCTAGATTAGCCCATCGAAATGGAACGCTTGTCCTCTGAATAGATCTTTTGATTAGCTCCTAGATTGATAGCTATTATACTATCCTTCAACAAAAACAACTAAGGCCTAGACCCTGGGTTTGTGCTCCAGGTTTGAGATCATAGGCCTGAGCACCAAATTGGGTCGTAAATTTTACGACCAAGTAAAATAAAAACACTAGGTGTATAGCCTTTAATATTTTTATACGAGTTTTTATGTTCTATTTTAAAATATTTAAAAATATGCGCCACGCCGCAGCATGAAATTAAAAAGGATTGGCGGTAACGGCATGGCGCGCAGGTCTTGAAATATCTCAATCGGGACCAGCCTGGTAGATAAAATTCTCCACATTTAATAGATAGAAAATATTTCAATCTTTTAAGTTTATCAATTTAGAATCTGTTTTTTTTTAAAATTTAAAATAAAAATTATTAATTAAATTCATTTCTCTAAATTAAACAAAACGAAGAGCATGCTAATAAGTTTTCTAAGTGCAATTTATGCGTATTCGCTTGTTACATCAAATGATTTTATATCAATTTCATATGCAACCAAAGTAAATTATACTATCACAATATACTGTTATACATAATATTTTTTTTAAAAATGAAAGAAAGAAAACAAGAAAAACTTTTTTTCCTTCTCCTGTATCAATTACCATAAATTAATTTAGGATTATAAATAAAAATATTTAAGGTTAGATTCACGGATGTCAAAAAAGGAACATTATTATCATCTAAAAAAGGTAGAATGGGTAGATCCAAAAATGATGATTATTTCGATATATTGTATAAGGGAGAAACGTACATAAAGCATTATACCAAAAATCCCAGATTGAAATCCAATGCGTTTAGCAATGATTTCAAACTCAAATTATTTCTAAACAATCTAATGAAAAGTAAGAGTAACAAATGGCAGGGTTCGGTAAAGATTAATCCTTATTCAAAACATGATGACGGAGCGGGTTATTTTGAAAAGTTGACAACCAATTATGATCCTAGTATAGATCTCCCAACGATGAGATATGAAATTTTGCCCGAATGGCCCTTTAAAAAAATCAAATACCACTACCTCGAATCTGTTAACGGAGTTGGTATGGGATATAACACTTATTCGTCATTTGAGGAGAACGAGAGTGGTGACCATGTTACAACAAATAATAAACCGAAGGGTGAAAATACCGAAGATAATGATGATAATCCAATCGTCCATTTCGTAACTCAGACTTTCGTATACGATAAATTAGAAAGAACTAGTTATCGATATTCCGATTTCACTAAGAATAATATTGGAGGCAGAACATCTGCTGATAGATCTTATTTTTTCCCCGACCTGACCCGAGCCAATATGAAGACGTCGATCAATAACTCGACCACCAAAAATGTTGAAAATAGTAGGAAGACGTCGATCATAAATTCAACCACCAAAAATTTTAAAGAAAGTAAGAAGACTTCGATCAAAAACTCGACCACCAAAAATGTTGAAAAAAGTAGGAAGACGTCAACTGGAAAAACTCATTACACTAACACGACGTTGATGAAAACGAATCCGAACAGCGAAGGTATCAGCATAACGGACAACCTTCCAATCAAGAATGTGTCATCGGACAGATGTTTCGGTAATTTGAGATTGGACCAAAATCTGTGCAATAGAGATAGTGAGGTGAAATTGGTAAGAATATTTATTAGGAACTGCATAGATGAAACCTGCATAGGGGCAATTACTTGTCTACCGCAAAAATACAAAATGCATAAGGAGTGTTATACTCAATGCATGGGTTTGAGGTTTCCGGAAGATAATGGCTCGCAAGCATACAATTTGCATGAAAAAACCAAATTAGTCGTGTTTATAACTTGTATTTGTTTGATTTTATTGTTACCTATTCTCTATTTGTTCGTTTTTATCATTGTTGTTTTTCAAATAAAATGACCATTATGGGTAGCGTTTTTTAATCTTTGAGCCATATATCGAAAAATTGATCTTAGTTTGGAAGTCACCGTTTTATTATTTAATTTTTATATACAGTGAAATGAATATATTGGGGAGGTTTATTACCAAAAAGAGGATAATAATTTCTTTATCATTATTTCATTTTACATAAGTATTTAATACAATTTAAAAAAATAATAAATTCAATTCACAGATTAGATTATTAAAAATGAAATCGAAATCATTAATACCTATTTTTTCAGTTTATGTTATTATAAAAATGATATCATATGGTTCCACATAAAGAGTAAAATCAGTTTTAAAATGAGTTTAAGAAATAGTAAGAACCTGGCCATTCCAATATAATTATAATAGTAAGAGGTAGATACCTGAAATTTGGAGAGAAAAAATAAATTTAAAAAAAACCTTTTTTCAATTCTCTTCTAAAAATTGGGAATTTATTTGGTCCTTCCCAATGGAATATAATACTTATATATGATGACCCAAAATGCATTTTGAAGCTTCATTTAATAAGCTGGTGATGGAATTTTGATTTTCCGTATGAAAATTTTTATAAATAAATGAAAAATCTTTGAATTTTCATAAATTTTTAATATTTGAATATGGTAAATCAAAATGGCGTTACTAGCTGATTTACATTGATGCACGTTTAAATGAATGAATAGTCAGTTTAGGTGGTATTATAGGTCATTAGTCATATCTCAATCGGAACGTGTCTGGCAAATAAAAATCTTGAACATTTAACAAATATATTTCAAAATCTATTTTTATTAAAAAGTTTATCAATTTAGAATCTGTTCTGTTTTTTTTAAATTTAAAAAAAAAAAATTAACTAAATTCTTTTCTCTAAATATAACAAAATGAAGCGCATGCTAATAAATTTTCTAAGTGCAATTTATGTGTATTCACTAGCTACATCAAATGATTTTATATCAACTTTATATGCAACCAAAGTAAATTATTATCATACTGTTATTCATAATATTAATAAAGAAATGTTTCCTTTTTATTTCTCTCGTCGATTGTATTACCATGTAATTAATATATGATTATAAAATATATTTCTAAAGGTTGGATTCGAGAATGTCAAAAAAGGATTATTATTATCAAAAAAAGGTAGGATGGATAGATCCAAAAAAGATGATTATTTCGATATACTGTATGGGGGAGAAGCTTACATAAAGCATTATACTAAAAATCCCAGATTGAAATTCAATGCGTATGGCAATAATGATTTTAAACACAAATTATTCTTAAACCATCTAACGGAAAAAAAGGGTAAAGAATGGCGGGGCCCGGTAGACCCATATTCGAAAAATGATGACGGAGCAGATTATTTACACAAGTTGACTACAAATTATGATCCTAGCATGGTATTGCCAACAATGAATTCTGCTAGATATAAATCTTTGCTCGAGTGGCCCTTTGAAAAAAACAAAAACCACTACCCCGAATCTATTAACGAAGCTGGTAGGGGATATAACACTTATTCGTCAATTGAGGAAAGCGAGAGTAGTGACTATGTTACAATAAATAATGAACCGGAGGGTGAAAATACCGAAGATAATGATGATAATCCAATCATCCATTTCATAACTCAGACTTCCGTGTACGATAAATTAGAAAGAATAACTGGTTATAAACATTCCAATTTCAACGATAATTCCAATTTGAATAATGATTGGGGCAGAACTTCTACTGATGGATATGATTTTTCCCCCACTACTGATGGATATGATTATTCTCCCACTACTGATATATATGTTTCCCCTTCTATTTATTCAACTTTTTACTCTCACAAAACCACAAAAGACAGCACCCTCCAAAAAAGAACCAACTCGACTACCAAAAATTTTACAATTAGCACTGATATGACCACTGAAAATTTCAAAGAAAGTACGGACACGTCAACCGAAAAATCTCTTTACACTGACACGACGTTTCTAAAAACGGATCGGTGGCCGCCTGAAAACAGCAAAAGTATCAGCACAACGGACAACTCTCCAACAGTCAAGAGCCCATCGGACAGATGCTTCGGTAACTTGAGGTTGGACCAGGAGCTGTGCAGTAGAGATGAGGAGGTGAAATTCGTGAGAATATTTATCAGGAACCGCATAGATCAAAGCTGCATAGGGGTCATTACTTGCCTTCCACAAAAATACAAAATGGATAAAGATTGCTATACTCAATGTTTGGGTTTGAGGTTTCCGGAAGATAATGGAGGGCAAACATATAATGGGTTAAAAAATACTCAATTAGCAGTACTTATAACTTGTATTTGTTTGATTTTATTGTTGCCTATTCTCTATTTATTCGTTTTCATCATTGTTGTGAGTAGGATAGATTGACTATTATGAGTCGCGTTTTTTAATCTTTCAACAATATATCGGAAAATGGACCTTGAGCGAACTTGTTGGAAGTCACCGTTTATCATTTTTAATAATTTATATTTACAGTGTAATAAATATTTTGGGAAAATTTATTACCTATTTCTTTATTATTATTATTATTTTATTCTACATCGTATTTAAAACAAGTTTAAAAAATTAAAAAAGTTCCATAGATTAAAAATAAAATCGAGATCATTAATACTTTTTTCCTAATAAGCATTTTTCATTTTGTAAATTATAAATTTATGGTATTATTAAAAATAACATTATATTATGGTTCCAAATAAAGTGCATTGTATTTTAAACTTTAAATATACAAAAATTACTATCGTTGTTAAAAAGCTCGATTTGGGCCGATTTTTTAAAAAGGCCCGATTAAGATTCTAGCTAAAACAATATTTTGTAGGCCTGAAGATTTTGCTCATAGATGGCAGAAAGGTTTGGAACTCTATTTGGCAAATCTCGAGGTTTTTATAATATTATTTTAGATAAAATCTTAATCCGGTCCTCTTCATACCGAAGCTGTTAATAAATTATGATTATCTTTAAAAACCTTATTTCTTACAACTTGTCGTTAGAAAATTAGGGAATTCTCAACAATCAATTCATTTTGTGATTAGAGAGCCCCACCCATTGTAGAAGGTAGGGCTGAGAATCAAAAATAAAAAAATTCAAATACAAAATATAACATTTGGATTTATAGAAGGGAGAGGTGTTCCTTATAGGAAATATTTATAAATATTATTAAATTAAATAATTTTGCCGAGGTCCGAAAAAGGTTTAAAATTCTAAAATTAAGGCAGAAATGTTAAATATAAATATTTTTTAAATGATATTAATATAGCTAATTATACCAAAATAAAGTTAGCACATCAGTTATAAATGTAACTTTATTCTTTGCATAGGATACCGATAGATCTTTAATAATGAGGGTGTTAATTAAACCAGGTTGTAAATTAATTCAAAATGAGTCGTTTTAAAATTAATTGAATTGAGAACTTTTTTTAAAATCGAAATGCGTAATTTGTTCAAAAAGAATAAATTTCATTTTTTCCTTTCAATATAAAATGTATCATCAGGTCAGGTCAATTTTTTTTAAAATAATTTGATATTAAAAGTTAAGCCCCCCCCCTCTTCAGTGAAATAGCTACTTTGGGCTGCTTTTAAAGGTTTTGTCCTTAGGTGATTTACTTAATAAGCAGTTATGTATTAGGTACGATAGACTAAATTTAGTTCTTATTTTAAGCAAAAGGAAATACCTCACTTTAAAAAACTTTGCATATAATTTGGAAACATTAAATAATATCATAAACGGGCTGAAATTTCCCGCACAATAAGACACCAAAAAATTACTCCACACTTATAATAAAAAAATTTTATATTTCTGAAAAAGGGAATTAATTTTAAAATGATTAATAAGTGAATTTTTAGGGCAAAAAAAATCAAGTTTTATTAAGAAAGCTAAAAGACAGATGGGTCGGGTCATTCCATTTCAAATGGGCAAGAAAATTGAAATTATCGTCCAACCCCTATAAATTAAAATTTGTGAGCAAGTTATATGTGTATGCTAGTTATATCAAAAACAAAAATTTTAATAAATATGATGTTGCTCATAAATCCATAAAGCCTTAAAATGATAACGATAAAAAAAGCTTCGTATTGCATTAACTCTCTATTGCACCGCGTAAATCTGAGGCAACGTCTTAAAAATTTTCTATAAATATTGTTATAAATTATTTTATGATAAATATTTATAGAATTCCACTAAAATTTGAATGATTTATAACGAATCAAAATGGGAAATTTTCCAAGGTAACCATTTATAAAAAGTGAAAATTAAAATATATAATATTTGATAGAAAAAATAATGTTGATTCGTTATAAATCATTCAAATTTTAGTGTATTCTATAGATATTTAAAAACTAGTAGAATAATATCACTTAATATAATTATTTATTTTTATAAATTTTAAAATAATAAAACATTTTTCTAATAATATGGTATGTTAGCTTAAGTTAACATTGCACATTTAGATGATTTTTGTTATAACAAAATATTTATTGAAAATTTTATTAAATATATTTATAATTCAATAACTAGTGAATTAAATTTTAGAATACCGTAGAGAGTGAGGATTCTCAATTGATGAAGATACAATGTGACACTGATAAATCTAGTATTTCTTAAATAAAAAATATTAAGGATTATTGAATCAAGCCTAAGGTATGCCAGATATCGATCGGGACTTGTGAGAATTTTGTTCTTCTCATGGTTGTCGCAGTTTCGTTGCAGCAAAATTTTAAGTTATGCATTGACAATTGGTTCTCAAACTTATACTAGCCCAAAAGGAGATACAATGTGTATCAACAGTTAGGACAAATCGCCTTAAAAGAAGCGTTTTGCCAACAGATCAAGAATTTAAAAAAAGGGAAGAGGAAGTTTTGTTGAAAAAAACGGTAATCAATGGGGTTGATTTATCTGTTATCAAATAATTGGCCATCCTTTGAGCAGCTTTATAGGGGTCTACCCAATATCTAGCGAACGATTCAATAAAAAAAAGGAAAGATTAACGTGAAATATCCAGCCATTGTTAGAAATTACAATAAAAATATGGGCGGAGTAATCTTATAGATTCCCTACTAGCTCTATATAGAATTCATATCAGGTCCCGCAAGTGGTATCATCGATTAGCATTTCATATATTTGAGATGCTATATATAAAAAAGTGTAAAAGAGTTACAGCGCAGAGTTTACCAAATCCGGAAAGACTAATTTGCAGACTGAAGTATAATGGCAAAAAGGCCAGGTGCAAATTACCGGGATGTAAGGTCATTAAGAAAGTAGCGTGCGACAAATGCGGGGTGTCATTATGTTTTACTCCCAGCAAATAATTATTTTAATATATTTTATTTCATAAAAACTAATTTTTTTGCCTTATATCATTTTTATACAATTTGTAATTGAAGTTGCTGGGCTTCATTTACTGGTAGTATAGTTGGAGATACCTCGGCAGTTAGTCCACGGGATCGACTATGATGAGCCATAATAATATTGGACAAACAGAACTTTATTTAAATTTTATTACGTACAAAAAAATTAATTATAAAAATTTATAAACTAAATCTCTCATAAACATAAATATTAGTCCCTTTTATAGGGAAAATAAAAGGTGCAATTATAAATTAAAATAAAATTGGCGCAAATGAGAAAAATAATGTTTTTGAGAAAAGGAGTTATGTTAGTTTTATCTTACATAATTGGGGATAAAACCTACCCCATATACTTTTCGGAACACAAATTATAATTTTGGATTCAAGGCGATTTCCTGGACCTAAATATCTAATTTATATTTACTGAACATTTATTAAGGAATCCAAAAACCCCTAATTAAAAGAAAACACAAAAACTATATGTTTTATTTTTAATATCAAACAAACTTTATTTAATTTTTATGTATTTAAGACAAAACAAATGAGGGATAAAAAAAAACTATTTTTAATTGAAGTGTATTTAAGGTTAAACAAAAGAGGGATAAAAACTAGATTAAAATCAAATATGGCATTTAACAGTAATTTAGGAGAATAAAATAAAAAATGAATATATTTTACCCTAATATAAGTGCGTTATGTATTCGAGCTAACATACTCCTAAAACTTAGATATTCAAATAATTAGGAAAAAAAATTGTCACCTTCTTTAGGTATATACAGTGTTGTGATGATTTAATGAAACATATTGACGATTTAATTTAAACACATGCATATATAATTATAATCTTTACAAATGTACAATAAAAGAAATAATAAAAGAAATTTCAATAATGCTTTGTCTATATTTTAATTATTTTTGCAAATATTATCATTTTATATGAATGGGTTTAAATTTAATCGTCAATATGTTTCATTAAATCATCACAACAATGTATATATATACATATATAGTCAAAAAAATGAGTATTATAAAATTTTCGCTTTAAATGGCATAGCGATAGAGGGTTAAAACGTTCATATATGCCATCACGCAATCTATACGATTTTTCATTATTTCTACTATTTTTTTTAAATAATTACCCAGCGGCGCTAATTATTAAAAGAAAAAATTATTGGAAAAATTATAAAAAATAGAAGAAAAAAATTGGGCTCCTACTCATTTAGAAAACTTTCAAGTGGCCATAATAGCCCATATTTAAAAAAATAATAAATTTGATGTTTTCCTCAAAATTATCAATTAATTACTTAGTTATTAACACTAGATTCAATATTAGAACTAATTCATTTTTATACTAACCTAACTAATTAGTTATTAATACTAGATTCAATATTCGAACTAATTCATTTTTTAATTACTATTTATTTGATATCTAAAGGATTTCAATAGTAAATCGATAAAGGATTTCAATACTAATTTTTATACCTATCATCCCCATTTTCTCATGTAATATAATTGCTAATAAGGTAAAATTTAGTTTTTGATATAAATAAAACATATATAACAAGCTAGAAATTTTTATCTATCACCTAAAACGAATTAAACGTTATTCGATTTGTATTTTATGAATAAGAATAACAAAATTATTCGATGAAATTCGAATCGAATAATATATTATCTGTCAAATAATTTTTTATCATTCGAAATTTTTCGTATAATCTAAAATTATTCATATTATTTGTAAATATTGGAAATTATTCATAAATAATTAAAATTATTTTTAATTATTTAATATGTTCCTTGGGCAACTTTTTATTTTTCTACGTTTTTCCACATCTGTAAATCACTTATTTAAAATTTAATAATTCATTTTTTCATTTTTTAAGATATTTTTAAAGAATTTAATTTTGAAATCGAATATTCGACGACTCAAATTAAATAATGTTTTCGTGCAAATACGAATTTTAAATTATTCGATCGAAATATGAATCGAATACGAATAATGCAAGTATTCATATTCGTGATTTTGTAGGTATACTTTGGGTGTTTGATTTGACATGGAACGACCCCGATATGGGTTAATTTATATTTATTTTTTATATCCAGTATGACTGTTTTCCGAATAAAGGATGCATAGGCCTGCAATATCAATACAACATATATATTGTATTGGTATTGACTTACGTTGGTTTCAAAGTATTGTATTGGTTTAAACAATATTTTCCCTATTTGGTTTAAAACAAACATATTTCCAAAAAGGGTACAAGTAGGATGATTGTTTTTATTCATAAGAATCGTTTTCAGAATCAGCTATTTAAACTTTGATTCTCTAATGACGATATCTTAAATAAATAATTAATATGAATGTATTTTTCAAAAATATTGCTATCATAGATGGTAAACTTGTATAATAGATGTAGTTTAGAGATTAAGATATTTTCTTCCAAAGAAATAATAATTGCCCAATATAAATAACCTGCTTCGTAAATCGATTCCCTAAGCTTATTATCAGCGTTGAATTTGGCAGCGAAAACGTGACTCTTCCAAGCGAATTCGATGGCCAGCGATATGACTTGTCTAGAGGTTAAAAGTTCGTAAAATATTATATCTGTACCAGCGCTGCTGGAGATACTGGATTTCGCGGATTTATTGTTAAAATTATTCAAATTATCACGCTTTTTGTAACGATGAAACAAAAGTTTTTCTACGCAATTTATAAGTTCGAGTTGAACGACGCATAGCGTCGAGATGAAATTAGTGTCAGGAGATGTGTTGTGGCGAGCGGGACGGTGTAGATTAGTGTTTGTTTTGGAATTTGAGGATTTAGAAAATTTTACCACGTTTTTGGGAAGATTAAAAAAATCGATTTGATGTGAGGAAAGTTGGAGTGTAAGGCTATTCTGGAAGTCGTTCGACTATAGTTTTAAAAAAATAAAATGTCATAGGTTCATTCAATATATTGTATGAAACAATGTAATAGTAAAATAACATGCAAAAGATTATAATATTTTCATTAAAAATGATTATATTTCTTCTTTGTAACATTATTACAATTATGAATTAAGTAAGGAGTAGGGCTGCTATAGCTAAAAAAATTCTATTCCCATCGACATGATATTTTATTTAGGCCTATAACTAATTGTTCGTTTGTCGATTCTAAAATTAGAATCAAATATGAATAATCCTCGTCGAAAAATAGTTCTTTAGGCTCGATCAAATATTCATAAGTTTTGCCTTGCGGAACTTATCTTAACTACCGAATTGAATAATGATTTCGTTATTTACTCTAATGTGAATAGTAAATTTTTTTCATTCTTATACGATTTCAAGTGAAAAATCATTTGATCCTAAATTTTCAAATTAAACGTGATTTCTTCGATTCGTATTTTAATGGGGCCTATCGGATACTTATTTAAAAAAAATTTTACATTGTATATTCTATTTTTTAGCAATAATAACACTGTGTGACAAGAAAAATGAGAGAAAAAAAATAAAAACAAGTTTTGGTACAGAATTTGAAGCTGAGTTCGAATCCGTTTTCCAAATTTTCCCTACACGTCAAGTTTTAAAAATATTACCGTATAAAGACAACTTTTCGAAATCTCAAAAATGGTAAAATTTAGGTCTTTATACGGATATATTTTAAAAAGTATCGAATAAAAATCCCTGAAAATTGGTGATAGTGTTAAACTTAAATTTCTTTATAAATTTACTAATTTTTATAATTTTTTATCGATTGGTTTTTGAGAAAAATGGTAAAGAATTTTGTTTTGGGGGTCTTAAGTTTTCAATTTAAATTACTATCAAAATTATTAACTTTAGAAGATAAATTTTATATAATTTTGCTTCAAATATGCTCAAGATTATATATTAATTCTAATTATGTATCAAAAGTACTCTATGCCATGAAAATTCAATCAAAATCTATAAACTAAAAAAGTCGGTACAGATATTTTCGAACTTTTAATTTGTACACTTTTATTGAATTTTCTCTGCATAAAGCATTTTTAAAGCAAAAAGGTAATATTTATTTATCTTTTTTATAGTTGTATTTAGTAATATTTTATGCATTTATGATCAATTTATACCAAAATCAGATATCTGTACCCACTTTTTTAATTTGTACTCTTTTTGAATTGAGCATTTTTGAAGCAAAATTCATTTAAAATGCAATAATTGGTAATTTTTTCATATTTTTTATTAATATTTATCTTTTTTAGATGTATTTAAGAATATTTTAATCAATTTATATTAAAATATATGATTTTCCAATGGAGTAGGAACCCGTAGTATGGGCAATAAATAATAATGCCAAATAACGAGTAGGAAGAAAGGAGAAGAATTATTTTTTTTCTCGCTTAATTTTTCATAAACATTTAATTTCTTTCATTAATTTTTTTTTTAAATTGGATTTTAAATATTATTCAAATTCCCTCCTTATATAATATTCTACAAAAAATTAATGCCGAGGTCCCCTTGTTTAAAGTGTGTCTCTAAATTTTATTACATCTGTGCGGGCTATATATTGCCTGCACAAAAATGTCCAATTTCTCCAATCATTCAAAAGATTTATGAAATTTATTACAATTTTCCATTCTGCGATTTGGATAAACCATTTGCCCCTAATTACATATGTAAAACATGTTATAATTCTTTTAATTCATGGGTAAATGGAAACGGTCATATTTGCCTTATTCGAAACCTGCATTTTACACACGTAAGAAATCATTCGTGGGATTGTTATTTTTGCTCGATAAGTACATTTGGGTTTAACAAAAAAAATAAGAAGGAAATTCGTTATCCTGAAATTTCGTCGGTTGTTTATCCGGTAAAATATAATATGCATACAACAGTTCCTTTTTTAATAGTTCATAGCTGGAAAAATTACGTTGCCAGGACAATGACAATATTGATCTTGAGTATCATCCCGAAGAGGCCATTTATGTCACATGAGCAACTAAATGACATAACCAGAAATTTACAACTTTCAAAAAGAAAGTCCGAATTTTTAGCCTCAAGGCTTAATGATTTTAAAATTTCAAAAAATGGAGTTCGAATTCATACCGATTCCGTGGAGCATCGTTTAAAAATTTATTCTCTTACGAAATTTTTTTATACTATTCCAACAATCTAGGTAACTTTTTTTACAACTTAATATTGAATTGGTGACCGATGAATGGCGCTTGTTCATCGATTCAAGCAAAAACAGCTTGAAAGCAGTTTTGCTTCATAACGAAAATTCTAAGCCATCAATTCCCATCGCCTATTTCAACCAGTTAAATGAATCATATGAAATATTTATTGTCAAAAATAAATTATTCCATTTACGAATTTAAGATATGCTGCGATCTCAAAATGATCGCAATCCTGACGGGCGTTCAGTTAGGCTACACCAAGCATTCGTGTTTTCTTTGTCTCTGGAATTCTAGAGAAACTCTAAAACATTATACAGTATCTGAATGGGAGGATCGTCCCAACGTTCTTGAAAAAAATCGCGTAAATATCCTGCTTGTTTTTAAAAATAAGATTTTGTTGCCTCCGTTGCACATAAAATTAGGACTAATCAAAAAATTGTCCGAGGGCCCCACAATATACCTTAGAAATTTTTTCCCCAAGCTTTCCCAATCAAAAATAAAAGAGGGGATTTTAGTGGGCCCCCAAATAAGAAAACTCATGAAGGACAGTTTTTTTGAAGATGAATTGTTACTCATTGAATTAAAAGCATGGGAATCTTTTAAATGGATATGCAGATCGTTCCTTGGCAATCATAAATCAGCCAACTATCGTGAGAAAATTGATGACCTATTAACAAATTATAAAGAAATGGGAATGTCCCTCAAAATCCATTTTCTGCATTCCCATAAAGATTTTTTTACTGAAAACTTAGGTGCTGTAGAAGAAATGGGAGAGCGGTTCCATCAACAGATAGAAAATCTCGAAAAGTTTTATCACGGCAAGAATCGTATAAATATGTTGGCGGACTATTGCTGGAGTATCTTTTTTGAAGATAAATCATCAACTTCATATTCGCGGAAATATATTTAGATTTACCATTAAATGTTTTTAAATTCGATAAATTTTATGTTATTGTTTAATTTGTTTTAAATTCAATAAATTTATTGTATATTACAAGTTAAATCCTATATAATAATGAAGGAGGGGGTGGGACAACGGACCGATAAAAGGTTAATTAAACGTAAAATATGAGATAGGTTAGCTTAGCATAATATATTTATTTAAATATGAGAAATATAACTATATTTAAAATAAATTGTTTGGGAATCGTACCGTGTGCAGTTTAGCGAAGAGAACGAAAGCCACAATAAATAAATATATTAAATGTAAGCTATATTAAAAACGATTATATAAATAAAGGTAAATTTAAAATATATAGGTTGTTTAAAAATTGAGTAAGGATTTTATAAAAAAAAATGTATAATAATAATAAGGAAGGTTTGCTGCAAAAATTAAGATATTTTTTTAGTTGTAGGGATCATTAGAATCGAAGTTATAAACCATCAAAAAGTGCTAAAAATGACCTTTTTGGCCACTTTAACTTAAAATAAATAAAAAACCTGACGTGCTAGATAAAAACTGACAGCGGATTTAGAATATGCATAAAAAACTGTCTTAATACATGTTTATTATATTTTATCCCAAAAAGTCAAGTCGAAATTTGTCACAGTGTAATAGATCCATATCTAATTGTTTCAAAAATGCCTTTTCTCTTAATTTATACATAATTATTGTATTTGATATCATAATTTCATTAAGACATCATTAGGCTACCTATTCTTATCATTGGTTTATGCTAAGAATGGGTGGGGGTGGGGGCAAAATCCTTGATAAATTAAGGCATATACTAATAATTTTTAAATTCATTAAAAAAAATATTCGGAACTAACCCTATATAGGCTAAAATTAATACTAAGAATTATTTCAAAGATAGTGCAGCATGCAGAATGAGCGGTTAAATAAGAACCAATCCCGCCAGGGGGTGGGGGTATGGAACCAGAAACTTATTTTCCAGTACTAACGTTCTAAATACATCGTAAGATTCTTCAGTAATCAAAGGTTACTAAAGATATAATTTAGAATTTAAATATATTAATCTTTAAAAAAAAATTGCTTCTAAAAAACTACTACCATCAGCCTATAATGGATCATATTATTCTGAATTTAAGTCTTTCAGAAATAATATGAGAATTCTAACTATTATAATCACAAGTATAGTGAATTCAATCTTTTTATTTTTATCTGTCCTCTTATTTAAAGGGTAACTTGCTTAAAATAATATGCTATGTTTAGTATTATATCTGGTGACTATTTTAACATAAGTATATATTGCAACGTTATCTAAAGATTTAACATTTTGACCACTTTAGCGAAAAAAAATAATAATTCAAAAAATCGATATTAAACAAAAGCCAATTTGAGTATAATTTTAATTAAAGTCTTTCTTAAAAAAATTCTTTAAAAATTGTAAATTTATAAGAGCAAAAAAAAAATAGAAACAATTTATATACATATTGACTTCGATCGTATAGTCTATTCTCAAGCCATATGCATGCAAAGTGCTGAATTTTTATCGAGAGTTGTTTTTTAAAATAATATATAAATAATATTGTAACTTTAAATAGGTAGTTTATTATTATCTGTAGCGTATAAATAAAATTTTTAAGATATTGACATCTATCTTTTAATTTTTCTTTGTCTACATATTTATATATTTTAGAAACTTCAAAGTCGATTTTCTCATTCAATTTTTTTTTAGATAGAGCACTTCAAAATCGAGCGACTATTTGTGTGTTAAAAAAAATGCCAAAATGATATTTTTTAAAAATAATTGATATTGAAATATATTGTGAACATAAGTTGATAAAATAAAATATAAATTACAAAAATATTATCAATTTACCAATGATAAATCGCGATCTGATTTTTGAATTTCGTTACGCGAATCATTTTGACTTAAGAATGGCGAATCCATGGCTATTTTATCGTTGTTATGAATTGCTTCTAGGCTGCCTGATTTCCATAATTTATGATCCAAGAGCCTTTGAAAATAAAGATTATATAGAGAGTTAAAAATTTAATAGTGTTGTATTTCAATATAAAAAAGGTAAATTTTAGCTTTGGTATCCGTGCTATGCTTTTAAAGTTTTTAAAAGAAAATATTATTTATCGTGAAAAAATATCATGTTTTAAATATTAAATGCTCAATATTTCATAGTTAGAAATAAATAAAATAATATAATGCTATAAAATAATTTACTCCATAGGTAATGTTTCGTTGAAAATTTCTATCAAGATATTACAGGAACTATCCCATTCTTTAACACCAAACTTGATTCCATTACTTAGAATTAGGTTCTCCAAACAAAATATAGCCGCCCTAGCTAATTGCTCGTTACCTAATATATATAATATAATATGCTTAATTTTAACCATTATTTGGAGATAGATCAAAATGAATGGGGATAGGAGAGTTAATATCATTATTTAAGTTTTCAACTTTGATAATAACTTTAATAAAAATAACTTAGAGCCCAATATTTTAATAAAATATGTGTATTTATGTTTCACTGCTCAACATTTTGAGACTGCCCTTTCGACCCAGTTAACTGGAAAGACGATTTTTAGAAATAATAAAAATTATATAATTTTTTTTTATTCTGTCCCTATTCATAAACATACGCCTTATTTTAGTAAGAGCGATTTGCTCAAGCGATGCGAAAATCTGTATGTAATTTACAAAAGCAAGCCAATAGGTATAGTTTATAAATACGAAGCGAAATGATGAAATCGCGACGGTTTAAATATATGTCAAAAGTATTTGTGACGAATCAGCTTTGATTTCGATGGCGATTAATTTTCCATCGCTTGCGCACGCGCTTATTATAAATATGAAGTTAGTCATTAAAAATTGATGTTATAAATGATAACGCAAAGTCGAATATTTGATTTAATAATTTAGGAAAGTATAACGTTATTTTCGAACAGATTCAAAACAACTAGAATCTGAAATATAAACATATTTTAAAAAACTTACCTTGCTTTAAGCACCACTTTAATTGCTGATAAAATTCGGGAAGTAAAGTTGTACACAATGGTTCGTAAAATTGGGAAAATATGTCGACAATAGCATACAGAGCGTGATTGCAAGTAGTGTTCATCCACTCCGATTTCTTAAAAATTTATTTAATATTTAATCAAATAATTTTAACTTCTAAAAAAATAAGTAATATATCGTCGCCTGAGAATTAGATTTCCACATTTTCACTTTTTGTAATTTTACAGGAAAGCAATTACCTATATAATTCGTAATATTTTGCAAAATATTGTTTTTTAAATAAATTTTTAGATTTTATATTCTATCAATATATAATAAATAAATAAATATGAAAAATTGATTTAATGAGTAGTAATAAAAAACTTGTGATTTAGCGTTAGGAATTTTGAAATTGTCAAATATTCGGAATAAAACGCGGAAAAAATCCTTCCACCAATGCGGAGAAAAATCTTGCCCATAACTTTTCAGAATTTCAAACATGACGGTTAAAGCCCTTTTTTTAAAAAAATAATTTTGTTATATGTGCGTGTTGAAGAGGAAAACATTTTGATAGATAATTCGTTCCTATCTTTCATTCATATTCATGCATTTTTCTTTAAGCTCATAAACGAATTATTTGTGAACTTAATTATTCGATAAACAGAATAACGCATTTAATCTATTCTTATTATCTCCAATCCGTTATTCGTATTTTATAAGAATAAGAATAGAATTATTAGATTCATAAATCCAATCCCTCCTTCTTTTTTTAAATCCTTCCATCCGATTTTATGCAAATTTTGTAAAGATCGATTTAAAAAAACACTTATTGTTATACCGAGTTCTAATATCGAGAGAACACCTATTAATAACGCAAGACAATTCGAACAAAATAGGAAACCAACCCTTGACCCATGGATAATCATCTTCGCATACGTTTATTTCTTCGTAAGTGTAATCTTTAAATGCCTAAATTTTCGCAAGATATTATTATAATTTATAACATTTTTTATATTATAAAATATTGGTATCAAAACTGCAAATACAATTGTATTCTTTATATTTCAAAATAGCAATTTTCGAAAAACAAAATTTTCAAAAGTGAATAAATATGATTTACATTTATACATTAATATTTAAGTATGTTCTAACCCAACTTAGAAATATCGCTTAAAATATAGTGTTTAAATGGTTTGTGAATTTTAATTGTAAGCAATAAAAGGTTAAACTTTAAATTAATTATTCATTATCAAAAATTATATATAATTTTGATGTTGAATTATTAAGTAAAAAACAATTTATAGTAATTAAATAGATTTAAACTCTGTTCAAATTTTATTATATGGCTAATTTTCCCCAAAAAGATCGCTAACCCTAGGTTCCGCATGCACGTAAGCAGCGCATAGCCTTATCAAGCGTATGGCTTCCATATTTATATCTGCGCTAGATTGATTCGCTTCTCTACAAAAATCTGGAGTGGTAGAATTATCGTGGATATTGGCAAGGTAATATGAAGTGGGAAATTTATTCTTCTGATAATTTTGGTCATCAATGTGGCAAGCGAATTCCGCTAGGCATTTGATTAGATTTTGAAAAGAATCGATTAGGTTGTGGGCAAAATCGCAATCTTTTTCGGATAATTCCCCTGGTATATGTATTATGGATAATTTAAATTATGTCAAAAAAAGTAACGAATGAGGATAACATGCTACACTCCAATGATAAACATAGTGGGATCCGATCCCACGCGATTTAACAGCTGAACGATTTATGATATCACTTTTTCTTCATTAATGTTCATTTTATTTTTTTCAATTCATTATAATATGCTAAGAATTATTGATTTTAATATAGAAAAATTGATCTCATGAATCCAGCCTAAATCAGGAAAATTGGCTTTTATAAGTATAGAAAGAGGCTCTTGTTGAGACTCCGCGTTCTTAGTTTGGAATCAGATTCATAATCCGGTTAAATCAAGACTAATGACCTTTACTATTTTGACCCATGAATTCTTATGTTATAAATAATTTAAATTAATTTTAAAAAAATAAGGTAAAGGTAAAATCTTACCAATAACATAGTTAAGCGATTGAAACGACATTTCGAAAATATTTTGATCGTGATAATTTGATGCAACGATTTGAAAGATGCTGAATATATTTTTCCACCCAGATTTAATGTTGTGAGCTTGGGCCCGTATCATTTGATCAACGCATCTTATAGTCATGTCTGCGACATTTAACGATCTTTCAATTTCGTGGTTTATTAAAAAGGTTTAAATTCATTGGAAAATTGTGATAAAAAAACATTTATAAACATTAAATGAGAATTTAAATAAAATTTGATATAAAAAAAGCATGCTAAATCCTGGTATTTATTTTTGGACTAGTAATTTTCGTAAAATCCTATTTAATTTTGAATTGCAAATGGAATTTGCTTGGTTTAAAATATATCATCATATTGTATGCTAGAATATGTGTGTAGTTTTATTTAAATTTATGTTTCTCAATAACATCTAATATAATAAACTTTTCCTCTAGGCTGTGTCCATACTTTCGTAACTTTGAAGAAAAATGAGTAATAAGCTATTTTAATATAAAAATAAAAAAGTGGCCTAGATTATTTTTTTGAATTTACGAAAGTTTATTAATTTTTTAAAGTTCGAGATATTATAAAAATTTAATAAATTTTAGCGTATAAGTTTACTTGTAAAATTTTTAAGGAAAAAAAGTAAGCAATATCGATTATATTTCAAATTACAATAAGAAATGGGCAGTTATATTTATCTAAATGGGAAATATTTAAATTAAATAAGAAGTAATTAAAATAAATAAGTATAAAAATAATTTGATAGGAATTATAAATTTCATTTTTAAACTTTTAAAGAACTTTATTAGAAGATTTTGGATATGTTTCCAAATTTTATAGTTAAGAAAGTTTAAAATTTTTAATCTTTTTTAAATATATTTCGGATATATTAAATTTTTATTAATTAAAATAAAATAAGATGATGATACAAAAGGAGAGGTACTTAATTTGATTTTTTTTCAAATACCATTGAAATAAAAATATTGATTATATATACTTTTATCGGCGAAAATACTCTTTGAATCGTTTTTTAAAAAATTATTTTTTAAATATTTCTTAGAATAGTTTATGATCTTGTCAGGTGAGATATTATATTCATTACCTAAATATAGGAATATTTTAGCTCACTTGTTATGTTTGATGATGTACTCGAAGGGTCTAAGAAAATCTTTTTGAAAACGAAAATTAGATAGTTCCCCTTTCTCCAAAAATTTTGTCGATAACTGACGTAAAGAATCTAGAGCGAAAAACGAAACTGCCTCGTTAGGGTGACATCCAACCTATTCATTCGAACAAAAAAAACATTATTAATTTATGTTTTTGGTAGTTTTCTTCTTTTTTTTAAAAAAAATTATTTTTAATAAAAGTTTACGATAATTACGGTGAAATAAATAATAATAATATTATCCACCAGGCTTACTAAGTATTTATGGTGATTAAGGCATACCTCACAAATTTAAGAATAAATAATGAGTTAGAGGTAACTGTGGAAAACCATCTATAAACGATAAGAAGAAAAACATAAGGGTTGATTAAAACCTTCCAAAAACATTCGATGATATATTTATTAATATAACATTTAACCTAAATATTGGTGCCCTGCATTAGATTTATAAGCTAAAAGGGGAATTTTTCGAAAAAAAATTGACTCGTAAAAACGCCTTATTTAAAAATAATTAAGTTTTTTTACTTAGTTAAGTTGAGAATAAGTGCTTTAAAAATTAAGCTTGTAAAAACATAATGTTTTGAAATTTAAATATAAAAAAATAAACACCAAAACGGCAAGATTTTACTTTACTCCTAAATAGGGCTCAACATTGATAAACCATTTACCATATTATGTCATAAGAATATTCATTCTTCGCAGAATAAAAAAGAAAGAAAAATGATAAGTTCATTTTTAAAAAAAAAATCCATACAATCCCATTACACGGAAAATGATGCTAGATAACTGCCTATATGAACGTTAAAAAAAATCTAAATTATAGTGTCTCAATCAAAAAGGGTCAATAAAATAAATATTGCGGTAAACCTTATTAAAATAGGGCCCCAATACGTCCCATATTTTACTCCACTGCAACCGTATGCGTGCCATGTTGTAGTAAGATATTTCGACTATTTTTTGCAAGCTGAACATCCTAACCCTGGGTATCATCGTGGAGTCGTCGGAAAGAGGTAGATGTTTTTTCCAAAATCGGGTTGAGTTACTACTTATAGCTAGTCGACGTTTGGCATCTTAATGGTTTATATTTTGCAAAAATTATAGATATTATTCTACTTTTCTTAACATATCATCTTTTGTTCATTTCAATCAATCATTCACTTTATTTCATCTAATTTAAAATTTTATATTGGACTATATATATTTATTCAAAACTGTTAAACTAAACATTATAGAATTAATATAAGAGTTTGTCATTCCATGTCAAAGTAGCAAATCGGCCGAACCCTTTTTCGATGAAAATTTGTAGAATGTTATATATGTTCTAGTGATATCAAAAACGAAATTTTAACTTATTAGAAATATTACTTGGGATAATGGGAATGAAAATCGGCTTTTTAAAATATTCTTCACCGTTAAATATTAGCTTTCATTTTTTTATTAAAAACTAAGTTAGTTCGAAAAGAAAATCTAAAATAAATAACCAAGTCAATAATTGATAATTATGAAGAAAATATCAAAATAATATTTTTTAAAAATATGGATAATTTTATGGTCAGTAGAAAATTCAAAATGAATATGATATCCAATTTATTCATAAAAAAATTTCTTATTATTCGTTTACTGTTTTTTTACTAATTTTTTTTAATAATCAGAGCGACTAAGCATTTATTTAAAAATATATAGCGAATAATTTGTATAGATGGCGCAATCCTCGAGATTTGACTGTACTATGATCAAAATTTATAGGCCTACTTAATATCATTTTGATAAAATGGACCCAACTCAAACTTTCTAACAACCCTATTAGAATTTTATACTTTATTTGATTATGGATGAATCAGAAATTTTCTTATTTTATGAGATGTGATTCAGAATACCTTTGTTTTCATGAGATGTTGTGCTGAAATTTTCTATTTTTATAAAATATGTACAATAAATTTATGTTTACAATAAAAAAAAAATTCAACTAAGTTTTTATACATTTTGTTTGTGACCTAAAAAATATATTCTTGCTAGATAAAGTTTTGTGGGGAAATATTAAATCGAAAATAAATTTTTCAAAACAATCTAGCAATATTAAAGCTTATAGGTCATAAATCACAAATACAAATGTAATGCAGTAAAAAAAATATTTTTTATTGTGCGCATAAAAAAACAAACCTTGTAAAAGTCAAATTTTTTATTCACCCCTCATAGGATAGGCTTATTTCTGATGTATCCAATATCAAATAAAGGGAAGATTTCTCATTCATTTATCATCAAATTAAAGGAGAAAATTCTATATTCCCAGCCATTCTTGCCGGGCTATCAGCGAGTATTTATATAATTTGAATCTTTGACAGATTCTTTTTATTTACTTTCTCCAAATCGCGTATATTAAATAAAGTATATATCGAAAAAAATAAAAGATAAATTTATTACAATTTATTCCCATCATTTTACCCTCGTTCTCAAAGGTATAGAAAAGGGTTTCGCGATATTTCTTAGGGGGATAGAAGTTTATTTTGGAGGGGGTTTGCCTCTAATAAATTTCGGTCATGTAGACGCTGCACATTTTATTATTGTCAACATATTCTTAATTATATGCTTTCTTTTTTATAAAAATATCAGTCAATCAATAAGAAAAAATGGTTAAAGGACACCAAAGAAACTGATAAAAAAAATATACCATTTCATTATTTATTTCAAAGTAAATTGATTTATCCTAGCAACTAACAACATACTTATTTACAAAATACCTATTTGAACATTTAAAATAATGTGTTAAAATTGAATATTTGTCTGTAGTGTTGCAAAATTGGCTAAATCCTAACAGTTAAAAAAATTGACTAAGTCTTGGGGCAAAGGTATATTTTTTTCAAGATTGAGTTATCCTTTAAATTTATTCGATTTTATTTAAACTAATTTAGTTTTTAATTAAAAAATTATTATTTAACAACAGTATAGGGTCAAAAAATGAATTTTTTTACACCTTTAACTCCCATTAACTCAGGTAATATAATTGCTAATGAGCTAAAATTTTGTTATTGATATAAAACACATATAATATGCCTACAAATTTTTATCAAAATTAAAAGGGGTTGGCTGTGAGGTTTCGATTCGATGCACTGAGATGATGTTTATAAAAAAAATGGATAGCTAAAACTCATATATTTCAGCCAATTTAACCCTATTTAGCATAATTATCTTTACTAATTATTCATATTAATTTTATTTTTAACATTCATTTAAATTTACTATAGAATTTTAATAGAAACTACCTAGTATTCAAATATATTTACATAATTAATATAGTATTTTTGACATTAGGTTAGGAAATAAGATTATAAAATATGAATTATATCTCTCATATGCAATATAAGACATATTATTTACAACTACAGAAACATATAAAACCTTCAATATTGACGGCCGACAATAATTCTTCTGAACTGACTTTACATAGAGCTCTAACAAAATCGCAAATTGCTTCGCCATCAAGCATAATAGAATTCGCGAATATCTTATCCACCTTGACCAGAAGGCTTTGTTTAGCGTTATCCGATGCATTGCTTTGCCCCAGGTTATTTATACCGAGTGATGAATTTCTTAAAGTACTCGTTTTAGATGAGGGTTGAACTAGATTATAAGGTTCAGATGCGCTAATATTGTATGACGATGAGAGGTGGGATGTGGAAGATATCACGGAAGCTTTTAAGTAAACGAGGAATAAAAAGGTTAGAAGAGGAAAAATGATTTGAAAATGCTAGATATTGTAAATATTTAAGTGCCAAGATTTCTAATTTAAATTGGCAAATCAATTTTCCTAAATTTAAGAATTGAAATGGAAAAGAAAGTGAAAATCGGATATATTTTTTATAATTTCAAATATTGCAAAATAAAACTAAAAAAAATATACATGTTTCGTCGTTGATATTTGACTTTGTAAAAAGCTTAGAAGTTCGAGATGGCTCCGAAAATTTGTCCATATCGTGCGTTAGACCACGGGGTTCGGGGGATATAAATGACTCATTGATAAAGTTATATGAAGGAGGATTACTATAATTTAGATTACTGGGTTCATCGCCTGGCACGATGATCTTAGCTAGTTCTAATTGAGATATGCATTTCAGAAACTGTTTTATTCAATAAGGAAAAAAAATTATTATTTGCGCCTGCGGTTATTACAAGCAATATAATCTGCCTATATTTTTCGCGGAGAGAGTGAGAGGGTCCAGATATTAATGGGGCCGAAATTTAAAAGTTTTACGTTTTTTATAGCATCTTAAATCTATTGTCCATTTTAAAAACATTAATCATCACCAAGCTTTTACTTTGAGAGTAATGTGCAATTTAGTAATAATGGACACAATGAAGATTAAAGTATATAAATACATCCTATAAAAACCTTAATTAAATAATAACCGCTAAGCCTCAATAATGATCATTTTAAGGTTTTCAAGTAGATCTTCCAACCCTTACTTCAATTATATAAATTGTACTGGTACTACTTAAAAATGGTCATCTCAACAAAACAGACGCTAAATTAAAAGTCCTTGGGTGATGTTTTAAATATAAGGCTTTAATCTAAATGTAACTTAATATAGCTAATATTATATTTTCAAAAAGGGCTATATAAATCTAAACATTTTATTGGGTTTTTTATGGTTTGGTCATCTCATTTGATATATTTTTTTAAAATTTATCTTTAAATGGATTATTTTACTGAAATTTGAAAAAAATGCATATTTTAAATGTATTATATAAAACTTACATCGAACCATGAGGTTCCCATGTAATTTCCCTCGGTTTCAGCTATAGAGATAAAGGTGTTTATAGTCATGAGGTTTTTCGATTTGATGAGAGGGGATTCGGTCATTGAAGCATTATGGAAAAAAGCGGATGATGAGTCGGAGTTAGACGTAGCTGATGAAGAAAAATAGAGAAGCGTAAAATGGGAAAGGGCCTGTATGTAAGCGTTTTTCTCGAGCTATTGTGTTTATAGTATTATAAAAATCTTGAAATTAAAAAAATATATTCCTTTAATTATCATAAAATAATTAATGCTAAAGATATATGGGATATTTGAACAAATATCGGATTCCCGCCTGATCTTAAAGTTAGAGTATCTGCCATTATGTGAAGGAAAAAAAGGTTATTAGGTTAATCTTATAATCAGTTGCTATAATATTTTTACCTATAGATATATTTAAAAAAATTCAGATGAAGAAAATAGCTAAATATGTGATCCACACGATCCATAATAGAATAGACTTTGAAGTCCATTTACCACAAATAATACCCAGTATCGAGAGGTCTAGCCACCATCTTATACCAGTACATCTCTAACTAATTAACTATATATAGCTTTACTTCTAATTGAAAGATACATGCGATTCTAATAGCGTGTTTCATTCCCTCTAAACATAGAGCGACAATATCCAAATTTTCGCAATCTTGTAAACACACGCTGTATGCCGCTAACTGGGGGGTCCACGTTATCTAAATCAAAAAATATATAATATTTTTAATATAATCCAGGGTGTAAATATCCTTGAATTTTAAATAAAATTACTTCTTTTTCAAATAAACTTAATAACTTATAGAATTTATCACTTACAAAATCCCTTGATATTTTACTTCAAATGCCTTTTGAATATTATTTTAGCAGTTTAATAAGTGAAAATTATTTAGTGGCTTTTCCTATTCTTAAAAATTATAATAATAAATATTTTATATCAATTTATTTGGTCTTATATTTGTGACATTTATAAGCAATACTCAAATTTATATTAAATCACAAATATATAAGATTTTTCATAAAAATCTTTATATAATTTCCCATATTTTCTAGTTCAAGACTATTTTTAAATTTGGGTTAACCTTAGGCCAAAAGAGGAAAACATTCTTTATAGGAAATTGAAGATGTGATAACATCAAAAAGTTGATTAGAGATTATGATTATTTCTCTATCATCAACAAAAATGTTATTTTCGGATCTCCATAATTAAAGATTCGAGACATTATTATATATGAAAAACGAAAACATTTACTAAACTTTCTGATTTGCTTTGTTATTTAATTATTAATAGCCAGTCATTGTTCGACAATCTGATCGATAATTTTTTTGGCAATATTCAAAATTTTAATGATTCAAATTGGTATTTTTAACAGATCTTTTGAGGCATATTTATAACTTTTTGGCAAATTATTTTGTTGATAATTTTTTCGGATTTCTCCATAAATTTTACAAATATTGGTTATTGACTTAAATATGATTTGATTAAATACTATTTGTTATTTAGTTCTACCAACCTTCATTAGGATACTCTAAGCAAAATAATTATTTTTAAAATATTTATTAATTTCTTCCCACTTTTTACCTCTAATCATTAAAGTATATTAAATACATGAGAAGCACATTTATATTCGTAACTACATTTGTAAACATGTTTTAAAATTAATTACAATGGGACCTGATAAAATGTTTAAAATTAACTTTCTTATGTATCTAAATATAAAATGAAGGTAATTCTCTTTAGATATAAGGACATTAAAAAAAATATATAATCATTTTTGGTTTAGATTTTAGAAAATCTAATTATTAGAATTTTTAAAAAAATCAATCATTTAAATAAACCCTGATATAATCATGGTATAGATCAGAGACCTGCAGGCCCGGCCCTAAACCCGGCCCGGGCCGTATTTTGAATTTTTTAAATATACCCGGGCCGGGCCGGGCCTAAAAAAATTTTTTTTAAACATATCCGGGCCGGGCCTAAAAAATTTTTTTTTAAATATATCCGGGCCGGGCCTAAGATTGTTAAACCCGGGCCGGGCCTTAATATTTTTTATAAAAATTTTTACATTATGAGTTAATGGTTATAAGATTATATTATATTATAGTTATGATTAATATAATATTGGGTGATGGTTAACACTACCTAACACCCACAGATCGATCGGGCCTAAGATTGTTAAACCCGGGCCGGGCCTTAATATTTTTTATAAAAATTTTTACATTATGAATTAATGGTTATAAGATTATATTATATTATAGTTATGATTAATATAATATTGGGTGATGGTTAACACTACCTAACACCCACAGATCGATCTAATTATTAATTTCCTGCAAATTTATTCAAAGTATTAAAATATTTTTTTATAATTCATATCTAAATTTTTACAACATATTTTACCAAAACAATCAAATAAATTCAAGTATTATTAATATATTTTTTTATAATTCATATCTAAATTTTTAGAATATATTTTACCAAAACAATCAAATAAAGGAATATCACTTCTTGAAGTTTGTAATACCTTTCAAAGCGAAAAAGAAGAAATAAAATTGATTTTACTTAATATAAAGCATTTTTTAATTGAAAAATTCTTTTTCTCTGTCCCAAATTCAAGCAATTACGTATATAGTCAGGGACAGATCGCAAGATGACGGAAAACTATATAAAAGATTATATTAAATTACAAGAGGCTCAGGAAGTAAATGAAATACCATCGACCAGTCAAATTACGACTGTTGTTAAACAAACTGAATCGTTTTATGACAAAGGGGGCGATGGTAATTCTGGTAATATGTCAATACCCGATGATGAATATTATAATTACATAAATAAAAAATAGATGAAACATTTAAGGTGGATAATTTGTTAGAGTGGTGGGCTGCTCATCAAAGCGAATTTACAATTTTAGCAAAATTGGCAATTCCTGCTTCAAGTGCAAGCTATGAGCAGAATTTTTCCACTACGAGAATTCTTGAAGAAAGAAGAAGTAATCTTCAACCCGAAAAGGTAGATATGCTTCTCTTTCTTCAAGATAATTTGTGAATTTTTAATATCTTTCTTGAGTGTAAGGTTTCGTCAATCATGCTGGTTTTTTACTTTGCAAACTGTCAAATATTTATTGCATTTATTATATTTACCTTGAGTCATGAAAGTTTTTAATCCAACATTTTTCATTATTTTTTTTTACAATATTATATAATACAATTATCTTCTTTTGTTAAAAATTTATATTATAAAATAAATTATATTAATATTGTGCAATTAGATTATATTTTCAAAATACTATTTATTATACATGCATTTTTTTAAATAGCGATTTATTTTTATTTTATAAATTAAATAGTAAATTAAATACAATATATTATATTCTCAAAATATTTTCTATTTTTATAAATTAAATATTAGTTTTATTATTTTTAAATGCAATATAAAATATAGTATATGCTCAAAATATTATTACCATTTTTATGAATATTAGTTTTATTTTTATAAATGCAATATAAAATATATTATATGCTCAAAATATCCATTTTTATAAATAACAGTTTTATAAATTTTATAAATTCAATATAATATTCTCAAAATATTAGCTTTTTACATGTATTTTTTAAATAATAAGCGATAATACTCGCTGAAAAATATGGTAAAATACCTCATAGGTGAATTTTTGTATATACCAGGTCGAATATAATTTTAAAAAATTCCGAGCCGGGCCTGAAATTTTTTTTAAAAAATATCAGGGCCGGGCCGTAAAAATATTTTTTAAAAAATATCAGGGCGGGGCCGTAAAAATTTTTTTTTAAAAATATCCGGGGCCGGGCCTAAAAAATTTAAAACCGGGCCGGGCCTGCAAATGGTACCTCTGCAGGTCTCTGGTATAGATAAAGAAAGATAGTAAAAAAAATTTAACTTAACTATATCAAATATAATTTTATTGTGCATGTAGTAATTTTGCAACGTTTATATCAAAGGAGTTAGAGTAATTCGTAATGTATAAAAAACCTAAATCGTAAATTTACTTTATATAGAGATGTTATTTTTGAATTTTTATATTTATAACATTATGAGAATATGAATTCTGGTTGGACTTAAAATTTTATTCATGATAGCCAATTTTGGCTATATACGGATTTGCAATAACGAGGTTATGTAATATATTACTCATTAAAAAAAATGTATTAAGCTAAAAGTTTGGAGCTATCAAACCTTAAACATAGGTCGAACGTGCTCGATATAGATAGCGCTTGTAAATTCGTTATCTTGGATCATGTTTTTGTTGACATCTTCTTCGGGAATCGTCTTATCTATGACAGAATATTTAAAGATTAAGACGTTTACAACAAATATTTAATAAAATTAGAAATTGTGATAAAAATAAAAATACGCATTTGAGGTATAATATAAAATATCCATTAATTTTAATAATATCCTTTCTTTAGTTTCTTTTTTTTTATTTTAGTAGATTAATGAATCCGTACTCGATATTATTGGGTGTAAGAAATATAAATAATTGCGGTATTTTAAATTTGCAAAAAAAAGTGGCAGTGAAACATTTATAATCAAAATATGAGCTCATAACAACCTTTAACATTAAATCTATTCTCGGCTATCTCATCATAAATTTGGGAAAGATAGGCTTCGGGCAAATCTTTTTGATCACTTGAACTCTTGTTTATTCTAATGTATTCTTCTTTCGTCATTTTCCTTTTAACCTAACAAACAAAATAATACCCAAAATAAATTTTTCATAATAATATATTAATGAGATGTAAAATTTTTAATCAATAAGTGTGCGCATATTGACATCGCCAAAGCATTAATAAACTTAATATTCACCTAAGTATGGTCAAGTTTTTTAAGGGGAGTGTATGAGGTCTTTCCTCATAATTTTTATGGGAGGGTTTTAGATAGGTGCACTTATTATTTCTTATGGGCCTGGTTTGTCACATTTTTAAATATAAAAATGCTTATTTCTGAAAATCTTTAATAAGTCATTATTTAAAAAATTAATTAACTTTTATTTATTTTCTTTCAAAATATTATTTATAGCAGAGACCCGCAGAAATGATATTGCACGTCCCGACCTGGATTAAAAAAAATTCGCCAGCCAGACCCGGATTTTTTTAAATATAATATATTTGTTTTAAATTTTTATAGAAATGAATGGATTTAAAATATTTGGCCCGACCCGGGTTTTTTAAAAAAAAAAATTTTAGGCCCGACCCAGCCCACGTATTTTTTAAAAAAAAATTAGGCCAGGCCTGGGTATATTTAAAAATAATAAAATACGGTCTGATCCGAGTACCGAGGTTGGGCTATGGACATGGCCTCTGATTTATAGTGATATATTGTACAAATCTTTTATGGAGATGAGGGTGGGGGGAGGGGTGTAGAGGGAATTTTGTTATTAGCTTAAATATGATATTTACAAGAGCAGGCAAATTTCAGAAGGGGGAAACGTCCCCGGGTCTCCCCTTCATTATGCCTATGAATTCAGTATATAATATAATATATATATATATGCATAAAATAATAATTTACTATTATTATTAAAATATGCATTATATCAATGAAGATGATAAAGTAATGTTCAATAAACTTGAGGATTGTGTAGATCAGTCGTTAACATAATTATTGAAAAAGCTAAGACGTAAGCAGAGTCGGCTGATTGAAATATACCGTTTCTAAATTAATTTTAAATTACAATATTATGATTGTATAATTATAAAAGCTTTTTAAAGAATTGACACAAAATTTTACTATATTCGTCGCCTAGCGCCCCTTGATCACACAGGGCTATGGCTAAAAAATATGCTGGGTAAGTCAGTTCGTTTGCATATCCACTTCCTTCAGTAACGGTCGTGAATATCCAAGGATTTAAATTCTGCAATAAAATCCTGATAGTGTCTCTTAACTATTCTTGCATCTATGTCTTTCCATATTGCCTCTTGGATGAAGCAGACATGAACTCTTTTACTGTGTAGCGCCACCACATTATTGGATCTCCCTAACATTCTTTTGGCATTTCATGTTTCAATACAAGTTCTCTATTTCTTTATTTTCTTCCTCTGCCGGTCTTACCCTTTCTTTTTGTCGTAGTCTTCAACAAGCCAAAATATGGATCCTAATTTTTTTATTTTATCAGCCACGCGGAGACATTGTTACTCACCAGTCACGTTTAAGGGAAAGAGTAGAAAAACTTTTACTTAAATTGTTGAATATTTAAGGAGATGGTCAACCCTATAAGATTATGGTCACCACATCAATGACAAAAAACAATGGAAGGATTAATAACTTTTTTAAACGTTTATTAAACTACCAAAATAATTATAAAAAGCAACTTTAAAACGTAAAACATGTTTTGATAGACTCATTATATTGTTGAATTAAATAACTCATTGTAAAATTATAGTCTAGTTAGTCAGGGCTGTAATTATGAGCTTTAAATCTCAAATTTTGGCCCGCTATCCTTTTCAATGAATGTGTGGAAATTTTTTTTATTCATTTTATAATATAGATCTATGTATAATAATCATATTCTAAAATTGACATATTATTAAATTGGTCTATTAGTCGCAAGAGTCTATACATAACACTAACAATTTTAGGATAATACAGATAAGAACTAAAAAATAATAATATAAAAATTGCCTCATCCAGTGCCCCTTAAAAAATTTTTAGTTAAAAGACTGGTTACACACGCAGAAATTTGTTATTAATTATAAGGTTTAAAAAAAGACCTGCTATCCTCAAATACTTAATATTAAATTCTTTTACATAAAATATATATGAACAGGCAGAACATTATTATTATATTATACCCATAATTCGTAGTTTCTACGTAGCGAGAAGCAAATTTTTGCATGAGTCTATCTACCTTTTGGGCCTCCCCTGGCAATTTAAATCTTTCCAAGAATTGTCTTAACGCTTGAACAAAGCCCTTCCCTTTAAAGTCCATCAGATCTATGTAGGCGTACATGACTTCTTTATGGAAACTGTACGTATAATTTTATGTATAAAAGGTTTCGGTTAAATTTGAATTTTAAATAAAATTTTAAAGAAAATGAGAATAATTTATGTTGTATAGAATAAATAAACTCGTCATTATCTCCCAAATAATCCCCCACAGCAGTTTTATCGAGCCGTGATTCATTATACAAGAATCGGGCCACGTCGATGGAACTAGAACCCATCAATTTCGTGTTCCTTTGCAAATACAATATTCCTTTCGTAGGATTCGCTCTAAAACTATAAAAATGTTGAGGAAAATGTAATTATAATTACAATAAAATAAAGTGCCATATATATGTCGCTCATTTTAAAATCATTTAAAGAGGGCGATTTTTTAATTTAAAAAATTGATTTGACCATCTGTATTTAAACAACCCGATCTGGGTCGATTTTTAAAAACGGCCCGATTAAGATTTAAGCCAAAAGAATATTATGTAAGCAAGGAGATTTTGCTCAAAAATGGTCGAAAGGTTTGAACCACTGTTTGCCAAAACTTGAAGCTTACATAATATTATTTTGGCTAAAATCTTAATCGGGACATTTTTAAAAGTAGACCCAAATCGAGCCGTTTAACAACACTAATGTGTAGAATATTTAACCTATAAATTTCAAACAATTTTTCCCATAATATCTTTGTGCATTTTTTTTAAATTAATACGAAAAATCTCTATAAAATGGGCACAAATTAAAAGTATTTCAACAGTTCTAGACAAAATTCTGAAATTCGCAGAGTGGGTACCCCATACATGTCGACTAACATTTCCGGTCAAATTAGACTTTTCAGATCTAAAAATCGCTCTCATTAAATGATTTAAAATTAAGAAATTCTAATTTGCGAAATAAAGTGATACAATTTAAAATTCTTGCAAGAAACAAAGCGCCAATATATTTTATTTGTAGGATATATTTTTTAACAATTAAAAATAAAAATTAATTTTTCTGAATTCAAATAACATCGGGCTAGGAGGACAAATAATTTTTATTTTGTGTCGGGCTTTTCGGAAGAAATAAAAAAAATTTGATCGGGATCGAGTTGGGGCGAGCTTGAAAAATTAGGCCCGATACCAATAAATATTCATTCAAATAAAGAATTTACATTTCGATCCCAGTTTCGATTGTCTCTTTGATCTGTTTCAGATTTTCATATTTAGCCGGGTGATCGCCACGCAATAATTTAGTGGTATCCTCATCGTCCTCCATTTTTGAATGGGTTATAGGATCGATGCCTTAAACATGGTGGTAAAACAACGAGGGGGGGGGGAGTAATTGTAGGTATTACAAAAAATGAAACTTTGATAAAGTCTCTATTGGTCAAGTGGTGGTATGGTAATGTTCCAAAATCTCGAGTTTACCTTAATAAAAGTTTTTCTGATTTCTATATGGTGAGGGATAATGGACCCATCAAAAAACTAGGTAACTAATTATGTATAAATTCATTTTAGAGAATATAAAATTTAATTTTATAAATTAAAGAAGTTGATTCCCTTCAGTATTTGGTAAATTACTATTTTTAACCGGCTAAAAACGGTTAAATCCTAGCTTTTAACAAGAAACTATTATCTCAGCGTTTTTTGGAAATATATAACTAAACTTTTTATTCAATGCTAACGGATTTTCTTAGGCGGGCATAGGTAGATTTTACAAAATTAGAATATTCTTAGCCATTACCCAACATCCTCCCCATCCCCAGGTTAGTATTATTGAAAAATATACTTAGACGGTCTCCATCGTTATAATCAATTTTTTCTCTGTCTTTAGCAACATTATCCAATTTTTTATTGTCAATATTATCGGCGTCTTTACATCTGCTAATCGTAAAGCTATCGGCTCTCGAGTTTATATTAAAAGGCTTTCTCCTGTGGTCCAATTTAGATGTTCTGCCGGCTTTATCGGATCTAACTAAATCAGTTACATTGGCTTTTAAAATTTCGGGGGTCATTTGGCTTTCCAACTATTATAATTGTTGTATAATATAAAAAAATAGTTAAAGATTAGTGGTACGAAAAATATTACCGTTTTAGAAAACCAAACTTGGAGTAATGAATGACGAAAATAAATTCGAATTTCAATATAATACTTTTTAAACTTATTTTGCAATTTAAAAATCATTTTTTTACCATGATATCATCTAAATGATAATAAAATGAGATTTTTACATTTTGCAATCATTCATTAAAATATATCCGTGCTTGGCCTTCCGTTAACAACTCATATCCTCTATGAAAAAGGTTAACAAGCGTTTTATTCATATCTAAGAAAAATAGTAAATTAAAAACCTTAGCATGGCTTCCATTGTGGTTGTTGCTATCCAATTTACTTGAATCGTAACTCAAATCATATAAATCCGTGCACCATTGGCACATGCCCTGTCCTATTCTCACGAGGCAAGCTAAACTTGCTAATCTTAGGGGAGTCGTTTCTTCGGCCATCATGTCATCGATGTGAAAGTTGTTGAAATTCGGTAAATTAGTGTGAAGGGAAGGCTGGAAAGGAAAATAATTTGAAATGTGGCTAGAGTAAGAAGACGAAACGGTTTGTTCTATATTTTGCTGGCGAATTATTTTGGAGAGCGTGGATACGGTTAAAGAGAATAAATTAGCGGCGGAGAGATCACAATCATAATTAACGTAGAGATCTACTACGTTTTGAGGATCTGCGTTGTGTATTTTGGAATAGTAAATTATATTAAATAAGAATTTAGTGAGTTATTCTTTTTAAAAATTATGAGTTTATTATATATATATATATAAATTTTTTAAATATTCATATCATTTATATAAGTATGAATGAAAACGTGTTAAATAAGTATTTATCTTTAAATTTATTAGTTTTAAATATCAATAGTTCCCTTTTCAATTCTTATTCGAAAAATATCTAGACTAGTTTGGATAATTCTTTGCTCAAAAATTTAAAAAAAAACACAAGCATTCACAAAAAATCTTACTTCAAAAATGTTTAATAAAAAAAAGATGAACTATTAAATAGTTTAATCGGTTATCAAAAATAAAAATTGGTGCAAAAATTAATAAAGTCGAAATGGGAGAATTAAAAGCAAATTAAAGGTTCAAACTTCGTGAGAAATGTTTTTCCAGGTAGAACTAATTTGCTGTCAAAAAATCGTATATCAAAGAAAATAGTGCAACTCTTTGCTAGAATTGTTAATTAGATGATTTTTTCAGATCACGACTGTCGTAGTCGTGTAGCCCGAGCAAAAACTCGACAAGCAAATTAGTCGACTAGAGCTTATATTGTTTATTTTAGACAATTAAAAAAATGCTAAATTTCATCTATTTGTAGGAAACTAGGTGCTATATATCTTTTACTTTGATAATTAGATTCTGTAAAAAGATTTTTTATAAAACTTTAACTAATGGTATAATTTTTTATTGTGGGTGCCATCATAATAAATTATCACAAATTTTTAATTGCATAAAATGAATATATAAAGTAATATTTTCGATATGTCTAATATGTAAATTTATTTCTCAGTATTCAGATTCAATGAACATATTATAAATAAACCAGATTAGATATTGTATTGTTTTGAATCGAACAATAATCATTTATCAGTATAATAATGAGACAATGCATATAAATATAGTATATAATAAGGAGAAATATGATATCAAGGAATATAAACAGTCCCTCAGAAAAGCTGGCAGAAGTTCCTAAAAGGATTAGGAGGGCATATGTATAAAAATTTTAATAAAAATTCCTCCCCCCCCCTCCCCATCATGATAAAGGGCAACTAGGGGTGATTCCGAACAAATGTCATCCATTGTATTATTTTGTAAAATAAAGGGGGGAGGGAGGTTGGTGATTATAATATTTTTCTCACCTAGAAGAAGGAATTATTATATTGAAAGATATTAAGACCAAAAATAGAAAAATTAGTTTAAATACTAATATAATAGATATATTAAAAATAATTCTAAAAAAACAAAATGAATCTATGTTATAATTATAATTAAATCAAAAATTTAACTTTCGCAAAAGGAATATAAAGAATTGAGCACGATCAATTTATAGTCATCTGAAAAGGAGCTTTCCAACACGTTTAAGTATATTTCTTTGAAGAATATCTAAAATAAATTGTCATAAAATAGTTTAATGAAAAAATAAAATGTCAATGTTTTGTAGTGTATAGATATGCAACCCTTGTTTATAGCGTAAATAAAAAAATCTTAAAATTCATGGGATGTAGAGAATAATGGAATTAAAACTAATAAACTTCCTCCTTTCTTGACTAATTAAAGAAAAATATATTGTTCAAATAAGTTAACTCAAATCTAAATTACATCATTATTAATTTCAGTCAATATTATAAAGCATATTGCTTAGCTTTGGGATTGGCATGCTACATATCAGTGGCGTAGGCATGGGGGGGGGGGGCAAACTCCCCCACCCACTGTATAAAAAAATGTAAATTTTTATTTTTATATATTAAATTGATATTATAAATGCTTAAAATTTTACAAACAACTATTTTTATGTTTTTAATTTGTAAATAATTTTGATCTACAGTACTTGATTATTTATATATTTTTAAAATAAATTTTAAATTATCCTGCAAAATACTTCTCTAGTTTGTCATATTTGCCAATTTTATTATGAAGAAAAAATCCTTAATTTATTCCTATTTCAACAAATGTCAAGCAGAGATATGCCATTAAGTTTATTTAATTACCTGTTTATGTCGTTATTAAATATAAAAGTATCAAAGCTATAATCAAAGTAGTGTTGTTAATTGAGCCGATTTTTTAAAACGGCAAACTCAATATTTTAGCCAGAAAAACATTGTTTAAGCCTCAAGATTTCGCTTATTTTAAAAAATTATAATAAGGAACCGGCCGAAGGCCGGGCAAAACGGAATTTGGCGGCGAAACCCTCCAAAAAAATCACCCCCCCCCCCCCATTGAAAAATCCTCCATACGCCATTGCTACATATGCATTTTTTGGAGAAATTGAGTTTTATAATAAATAGTGCTTGGTTTTTGAAAAAAAAGGTAGTTAGAAAAAATAAACCTTATGCAAATCACGAAGCTAACTTAATAATAATTTTTAAAATACTATATAGGCACTTCCAAATGTTAAATTAAACATAATTAAATTAAATTAGCTTACCTCTATTTGCAGTTTCATGTTCTTTTTGAACATTTTCATGGCCGATCCAAAAAGGTGAACACAAATTTCGAACAATTTAATGTCCTCAAAAATTTCTTCGTTCCGACCGTCGGTTTGAGCAAGCATATTTCCGTTTTCATCATTACCGGAATTGTTTTCGAGTGATTTGTTAGTCGTAGTATTAGATTCGTGGTTCAAAAATTTCCCATTGAAGAGAAAAGAATTTATGTAATTTCCACTGTAGATAGCGTTCTTATTGTACATGGGGTGGATAATGGGAAGGAAGAATTATGATATAAGTATTATAAACCATGATAGTATTATTTTAGAGAATTATCAAATAAGGGATGATATAAAGCCTTATGTTTGAGTATCTTAATTTTTTTATCAAGTTTTTCTCGAGGTTCTATTTTTCCGGGGGAAAAAATAATTTCTTGCTAAACTTGCTCCGGCACCATCAGTATCGGGAAGTAAGGCAATATGGCGGCCATGACGTGGTAACAAACTCCGTATTTGAAGGCCGACTCTTCGAATAGAAAAACCGGACCGGATGAGTCTATTATAGAAGTGAGGAGTTGGAGACTCATAATTTTAGATTTTAACATGTGAAGTTTACGTTGTTGTAAATGGTGTCTTTAAATAATTTTTTTAAATAAATGTTTAAAAATAAATAATTCTAATATACTTTAAAATTGTGATAACAAATATATTCAGAGAATTTATTTTAATGTTATATTATTGTTGTAATCAATTGATTTTTATTAACATGTCAATCAATCAAAGTTTTCATTCAATCAAGGTTTACACTCAATTAATATTTTATAGGTATGTATCTGAGAAATTGCATATTACATTATTTTATTGTGCCATTTTTTATCTATTTATTGATTTTAAAATAAAAAATTATTGTAAAATTTGAACAATACAGAAAGTTTACATTCTACTTTGTTTTTACAGTAATTCAAAAGATCGGACCGACGATCATTTCCAACATCTGTCGGGTCTAGCCTGCGTCGGCCATCTTTATTTAAATACCATACAAGCTTATAAAAATTCAAAAATGCACTATGTATGATTGTAGCTCTTTTATTTAAAAAAAAATATATTTAAAACTACTCATTATGAGACAGAATAATTTTATAATCCTTTTACCCATTGCGAGCAGAGTCATAAGAAATATGGTTAATGTTTTAACTAGTTGAATAAATTTATATAAGTATTAAATTTCATATTTGGTGGGAGTTAAAAAATTGTTTTTGAATACGATGAATTCCTATAATCTACCTCGTAACCAAGTTTATTTTATTTCTTTCTTTAAATTTAAAAAAATATCATTTTATAAACTTGAATAATTAAATGTTGACCATACTGCAAATCTTGTGTGACATTTTTGACACTTAAGAGATTTTGCAGTATGTCTGAAGCAAAGCTTCCTCAAAAATAAGATGCGCAAAAAATATAGTGAAAAACCTGAAACTATAATTGAGATAAGAGTAAAAAAATTCTAAGTTTTTTAGGTCAATGGTAATTTAGTAGAGGATACATTGTAATTTGCAAAAACTAGTTTTTAATAAATTCCCTGATTAAAAGATTTATTTATAAAAATATTATTTAATGTGATTTAGCGTAGCAAATTCTGTATTAATTACTAAGCACTTCTCCTATTATAGACAATTCTGAAAGAACTTTGATAAAAAATAATCGAATTTAAATGGAAAAATTATATTTTTCAAATAGTAGTAAAGTTTGAACGAGCGCAATTTTTTTAAATGAACGTTGAAAGTAAAAATTTTTAATTTTTAATAATAAACGGTCTTAAAAAAAATATGTGCACAGAACAACTAATTTCAATAATGATTATTATAGTTAGCAGAAGCCGATATTTTCAAACCAAAATTATTATATCATACCTATCCCTCTTATTACCACCGCCCTTAGCGACCGGATGATTGACGTGTTTGAGAGCTAATCGGCAAAGAGCTCTAAACACTAGGAAGGCGTCTCGACGAAGAGTGTAAGCCGTTTTGCAACGATAAGCGGATAACGCTAAAAGTTTTGAGGGCTTTGACCTTCGGTCGCGTGCAACAAAATCAGGGTGAACAGCTGATTCCGATCGAAGTTCCAAAGGAAAGGAGGGCATATGGCTATAATCTTTGGAGACTTATTCCAAATTTTTTTAAAATATTCTAATAAAAAAGTTGAGTTGAAGGCAGAAATAATTCTCTCTTATAGTTATAAAGATTTTATCATTAATTAGCTTTCTACAATTTTTTATTAATCAATTAAGTGTAGCATTAAAAAAATGTATAAAAATAATATATTGTGAAATAAGGAAATGACAACTCCATGTCATTGAAGTTTCAATAGGAATAAATACTAAAATAAATGTTATTATTCAAATGTTTATTTAAATATTAATCTTCATAATGGAATGTGATTTTTAGTTGATAACTATCATCTTATGTCTAATAAAAAAAACCAATATTCAGAATTAAGAATAAAAGTTAAGATGACTTAGGACACAACCTAAATGTTTGGCTCAGTGAAAGGACATTTATGGAGAGGCAAAGGTGCGTTCGATAAAATTAACTTAAGCCTTTCATTGAGCAGGTTAAATATTATTTCTTAAATGCCTCATAAGCAGGCCTAAGTGAGAATAGCTACAAGATGAATAACTACTTTAAAATCTTGTATAACATTATGTGCATTAATTACGCATTTAAATAATATGATCTAAAAAAAATCTTGAAGTATCATTTACAAACATATCAATATGGTGATTAATTTGCATAAAAGTTTAATCTTCTTCTTCGTCGTTTAGTAGCTCTTTTTCATATTTACCCGGGTAGGCCATTTTTACTTCTTACCGTCTTTCGTCATTTTTAAAAAATTAATAATTATCAAAAATTATTTGTTTACTCGTATTTTCGATTTGCTCAATGCGACTTAGCATGTCCTCCACCAAAGTTGCCACCGTAAATTCTATTTCGTCCTCCATAAAATAGCGGAAATCATTCTCGTTTTCATCTAAATTCAATATTTTCATTAGTTATTTGCAAAAGATAAATCATTACGGCTCGTGACGGGCTTTGGGCTAAACCGGTTTAAAAAATTTTAATTCTGACTTGGTCGGACATGATATTTTTATAGGATCGGACCGATCTTAAATGTTAAATTATAAGATTCACATTTTTTCCCGCTTGATAAGGGGAGACAGGGGTAAGCGATTGACGAGGTAATAATGTTACATGAATAACTTCTTAACCCTTGAACATAAAGACTTTAGACGTATTTTAGATCTAATTTCTTACCTACGTTCATCTTTTGAAAAACTTTCCCGGTTTGACATATTTTACCAAAAAACCCAAAAATTGTATAAATCACCCTCTAGTTTAATGTGATTTTAGCGAAATATATTAAGGCTCAAAATTAAAAAAATTCCTATACATGTTCCTTAAAGCCATAGCTATAAAATAAAATTTATTAAGTCAAGCAATAGCGATTTACACAATAAATATCATCTTGGGTTAAAGTTGCTATGGGTTAAACGGTTAAAATGTTCTGTCTGACTTAAGCTGTATTTTTAAGTCTTAACGTCTATTCTATACCATATAAAAAGATACTTTTGTGCAAAAATGAACATTAATAAATAGTTTATGTGTTATTCGGAATAAAATTTTATGAATAGTCGCAAAGGGGAAGAATAATTGAAATGTATAATGTGCCTAAAATGGGCACAATCAAAATGTGTTTTTTCATATAATATTTTACATTCCGGTATTGCATTAATTAGTTAAGTGGTGAATAGATGTCAAAATTGCAACATTTTGTTCAATTAAACAATATAGTTATGTTCAATTGTATTTTCACTATTTTACCCTGATGCTTAGCCATTCTACCCTGGCTATAGTGTAAAATAGCAAAAATCACATGCTTGATATAATTAATCAGTTCCTAAAGTATTTTTAGGTAGGCTACACTTTTTTTTATTTTGTGGATGTAGGATTTGACTACTTATGAATATATAAATTCTACTGTTTTGTTATTTTTTAAAATATTATGGTACCAATAGTTTTACCCCTGTCTCCCCTAAATAAAGGCATGGTCTAGCTCAAATTTTATTTTTGACTGGGTGCCGTAAAAACTTTTAAATTGCTTTATCTCAAATAAATTAGGACCGATGCGCACAAGTATATTTTTTAAATTTCTTGTGGGGCTTGTTGGGAGAATAAGTCGTTACCTAGTCTGGTAAATTATTTCTAAAAAAAATTGGATCGGGCTAAAAAAAATTAGGCCCGATTCAGATCACTAATTCTATATTATAACGAAATTAAAATTATTCACTCTTAAAATATTATCCTAAATCACTCAATATCGCCTAAAACGGACGAAAACGTGCTCCGCTCCGCAAAAATTTAATTCGAGCACGTCTAAATCAAATAAAATATATGACACAGAAATCAATAGCACTACATTCCTGGACTAATTTATATTATTTAAAATTTAACTACCCAATTGAGATAGTTGTTTGTACGAAACATTAAGATCTATATCTAATTTGGAGTCGTTAATATCTAACGGTCTATCGATATTCCCGTGCTTCGATTCATCGACCATTAAGCCGCAGTGTTTTAAGCAATATTCGGACTTGATTTCATTTGAAATATTAGAGGAATGGAAAATTTTTCAATAAATAATTAATGAAGAGAAAGAAACTGGTGTTAAGTTATGATTTTAAAACTTGTAGCTGAAAGTAAAAAAATAACGTTAAAATATTATTATTTTTTTATTATATAGAGTAATTTAATTTACATTGTGCATTTCCATTTTATTGAAGATTAAGCTGATCATTTGATTTAAGGTGGCTTTTGCGGTAGTTTGATTGACGATATTTTTGCTACCAAGGTGAATGTTGTAACAAGTTCTTATAGCTAACAACAGGCTGGATTCGTGAATTTCGCAAGAATTCGATGTTAGAATGGTTAGAAGAGCCTTTTTTTAATGATAAAGTGGGGAAAAATTTATACAACAACTCCAGGCCTAGCCTAAAGCCCAAGCTCAAATCAATAAAATTCAGCGGCCAGAATATTGTAAACTTGGGCGGTTCATTTATTTAAAAGTCGGGCTAGTCATCAAAATCATTATATTTATAAAGAAAAAATCAAATTTTATTTTGTGTTCATGATAAACCCTTTGCAAGATCGATTTTCTTAGGTCCGTGCCCGCCCGAAGCCCAGCCAGTGGTAAAAAAAATCAAGCCTGACTTTTATAAATGGAATTGGGAAATACATCTTAAACTCAAAATATTTATTTTATTCTCTATTTTACTGTTTTAAATTTAAATATTCATCAATAACTCTGATAATTTAATGATGTTTAAATTTTATTCGATTTATTGCAAAATATGATATGGAGATGAATATGAAATATTTCCTACCTCCTGATTGTTCCTTTTTTTCAACTTTTCTTTTTTTAAATTCGTTTTTAATAGTGATATTTAATCAAGGAAAAAAAAGTAATAACAAAAGCGATTTTATGGTCGCTTGGAGCTAGGAACCGGCCATGAATGACTCTAGTTTATTATATGATAATTAACGGGCTAGTGATTAATTTATTATTGTTGCATGTTTTTATTGATTATTAAAAAATAAATTATATATAGTAATGGAAAGTTTGCAGCTATTTTTGACCATCTTAAGACTTTAAATTTTTTAACCAATTAAATCTATCAACATTTATAATTTGTATAATTAATTTAAGGTTAACTTAATAAGTATTCTAAATATTAAGCAAAGACATTTGAGTAGAGTTAGATATAAACTTTTTTAAAATGGAGGTTTTA
Source organism: Gordionus sp. m RMFG-2023 (assembly GCF_954871325.1). Classification (NCBI taxonomy): domain Eukaryota; kingdom Metazoa; phylum Nematomorpha; class Gordioida; order Chordodea; family Parachordodidae; genus Gordionus; species Gordionus sp. m RMFG-2023. Next base: position 44,486,244 of record NC_088776.1, read on the forward strand.
CTGGACTACCTCACTATTCTAAGATAAATACTCTGATGGACTTGGAAAAATAAAGTTATTAAAATGTATTATAAAGATACCTTTATTATTTGCAAGTAGACATCTTCGTTAACTCCTTCATTGGACATACAGCCACATACTACCCTGACGATTCGATCTATGAATTTGTTGTTGATGTATTCCCAACCAGGAACCGGACATAATAAACTAAACGGAGTCTCTTGATCGTTCTGTCCTCCGTCAACTCGATTTTCAAATTGGTCCTTAGCGGATTCATCGTTTGACGGAGTCGAATTATTTTTGGTGTCGAAAGTGTAGAAGGGGTCAATGTTGGCCCCTGTCAAATGGCCGTACGCTATCAATTTCTGTTGGTTATATATTTATATAAATATTATAACATAAATTAGGAGTAAGCTTTCAAAATGTAGGACAACGTATTTACATCGGGATAGGCCTTAAAAAAGGCCGGGATCGGATTTAAAAATATAAAAAATCTAAAAAAATATAATTATTACATAATGGTAATTTTCTAAAAAACAAAAGTGGGGTCCGTACCCAAAAAAAAACAAGCATAATTATATTTTAGAATAACATTTTTTTTTGTTTTTAAGAAGGGGGAAAAAATTTTTTGGATTCAAAATCAGAGTTTGTAACAGGAAATAAATCTGAAATCCTCGGAATTGGGATAAATTTTAAAATTTCAGGAATCGATTGTGGAATCGTTCTAAAATACTGTAATATGTTTAATTTATAGGTTATCTAGCGTTAAAATGTTTTTTGGAACCGGAAATAGAACAGCATCAAATTTAGAAACCGGAACTAAGAACCCCCTTATTCAAAATTTTAGAAACCAGAACAACTTGTTTTTAAAAAAAAATATATATTCATAACCGAATTAGATTTTTTTTGTTCATTTCAAAATTCTTATTTTTCTCAAACATAAGGTTCCGCTTGATATAATGTGAAAGGGAAGAGTTAAAGTTTGGTATGTATAAAAACTTAATTAACTTTACTGATTATTTATTTGTCACAATACCAAATAGATTTGAATCTCCGGTAAAAGGATTTACCTAAAGAACGAAGATCAATAAATTATACTACCTGGTCTTAACTTAATATCTGATGATAAATTACTCTTGTGCTACCACGACTAATTATTGAATTGATAGCTACAGGCCTTGCATTTATGTACCTTGACTAAATATCCCTTTGGAATCGACCGACTTTATCTCTTTTATCCCTTTCTTCAAGTATAGGAAATGTTATCTGGTTAAAACTAAAATAACGATAATTAGGATAAAGCCCTTAACAATTTATATTATCAAATTTATAAAAAAGTGTTTAATTTATATTTCTCAACTAAATATTTTGGGCAGGGATGAGCTTTAAAATAATATAAATCGGATCAAGCTCGGGCCGATAAAAAAATTAAAATCTATATTGCAGTTAAAAAATATATATTATTACAATTATAATCAGCTTGGTAGATAAACCAATTAGTATGGGTGCCAGTCCTGCACTTTTAATTCTTTATTTTATATTATAGTGTTATGCTAGTAAATTTATATAGTTTTTAGGTTGGTTTTAATGGCACTACCAACAGTCTAAATCCTAAATTTAGTACACAAATTATGCTAACCTATATATATTTATAAACAACATCAAGACAAACGCTTAGAATATCGCTATATAAAGATCGCTCATACTTTACCCACTTTAACCCTTATATCAAGTTTTTTTTTAAAAAAAATATATGCCATACAAAGTCACTATTTTTATAGTAAATAAACAAAAAGATATAAAAGTTTAAAAAAAGTGTTACATGTTTCGTGGTATAAATGCTGTAAAATAGTAATAAGTGTTATTTTAAAGAGAAAAAAAGAATGGCTGTGATCAACGTAATCTCAAACCGAACCTCACTAAAATAAATTAACTGGTTCGAAACCCTAACCTAACCTAAATTTCATTCTCATCTTAAACCAGGTTGTAAATCGGTTAACATTTTTAATTGAATTTATTTAGGGTTAAGTTGAAAATAAAATTAAAATTATAAATTTGGGTTTGAACTAAAAAAAAATTCTGAACCCAGGTTATAGTAGACAAATCATATGTAACATTTTTCCATGTTATAAATCTTATTTAAAAATATGTTTCTCCTAAGTTACGTTTGTAGAGCCATAAATTAACTTTTTGTAAATTTAAGGGAAAAGCAAACTTTTTTAAATGGCAAGCCATAATTATAATAAAATTTAATTTTATAATATAAATTAAATATATTAAATTATAGTTGGGTAATAACTAAATGTCAGCTAATTCGGCTCAACCTTCAGGCGCTTGCCGGAGAAAATCCGCTAACAATATAATGTTTGTTTCTTCAAAATTTGAGCTGCTATTTTTTTAAGAAAAACCCAGAGGCCAAAGCGATATTTTAAGCTAAAAAATAGGCGAATATAAGTAATTACCCAACTGTTATTGGAATTGATGAAGGATATCTTTGAAATTAACAAATGTAATCTTCTAAGTTCAATTGTATGAAAATGAGGATAAATAAAATAAAATACTAGGGTTATGGATTAAACCCGGACTCTATTTTTTCAGAGCCCGAGTCCTGGAATTTTAGTTGATTTTATGATTTATTTCTTCAAAACAAAAGCGAAAAAAATATTAGGTTAGGTTTAATCTTGATTTTTTGTTTTTACAAGATACAACTGGTCTAATTTTGTTTTGGTAAGGATGCATAGTGTTGAACGTTATTGCTTTTTTATATCGTTTTATTAATTAGATAATGTCGTTATTTTAAACTTACATATAAAAAAATTTGTCATATTCGAGCAGCCTCTGTGGCCTAATCGATGAACGTATATCACAAATCTTAAAGTTCTGAGTACAAATCTAGCATAAACAAAATTTCTTATGGGAATGGTCTATAGAATATCGGAGGCGATCGCCGCCATATATCACATTACCCAACTTGATTAACACTTTTAAAATTTTTTTATTCAATAAAATTCTTAAGCGTAATAAAATAGCTATTGAACGCTTTTTTCAAACTCTAAAATAAATCTAACTAATATTTTGGATCAAACCTAAACCTGGCTTGAGCTTCGAATTTGAACCCGTACCAAACTTGGTAAAACTTTTATCGGGTCCATAGCTCTGTAAAATAATAATCAGTTTGCAAAAAAATATAAGTTATTAGAACTGCTACGTTACTCAAAAAAGTAATGTTGAATTTTGCATTACTCTGTATATATAATAAGGTCGATAAAAAAAGGTAACGCGTTATATTAAGCAAATTTGCCAATAATTATTTTTGAGAATTGGTGTAAGGCACAAACCATTTTTTAATTATGCTTTTTATTTCCTCAAATCCGTTTTTAAAGTAATAGAGTCCAATAAAATTAAAAACTTGCCAATTTAAAATTGTTTGGTTAGGCATTTTGAGACCATAGATCAAACAGAGACAGATTTATGGGCAACGCATCCAAACGGTTAAATATGGACTCGGGGTAGGTTCTGACCTTGTTATATTATTGTTGTTAAATATTTTATTTTAATGTTTCAATAATATTTTATTTTCGATTGGTGTTTTAATGTTTACTGTTTAAGGCGATATTTTTAGATTGTATTTTGTTCAATTGTGAAATGTAAATTGGACATTAGTTTATGTTCAATTTATTTTGAAAGAAATTTATTTTGTAAAACGAAATACATAAATATATATATGAATTGAAAAAGAAAAACTAATATATATGATTTTCTTAAATAAAATTTATTTTGAATAAAATTGAATTGCAGAACTTTTTAATACATTCGATTTTTATTGCAACGTTCCCACTTTGCAACAGACATCTTTAAGAAAATCGGTTTTCGATTAAGTTCCTGTTATCAAAATTTCCATTAAATAGAGTTTAAAATTCCTGAACCCGAATTCGGGTCCAGAACCCTGCTTGCCATGTTATTAAAAAAATTTATTATTATACTGCCCAAAAATTTTAGAGAGTAAAAATGTCTGTCAATAGTTTTGTCATGTCTTATTTTGCTTGATGAATACTTTTTGAAATAAATGTAATCATTTTTTATTATTTTATAGTAAAACTATTTTTAAATTGCAGATAAAAAAAATTTTTAAGCAAACTTGTTCTAATTATAAATTGTGTTTATTATTTTTTATGGGAAAATAAAAGATCTCTTGTTCGAGTATTATAATTCAACCAAAGGTGATTCTGAGTGTAAAACCTGCAATATAATAATAAAAGGTTCTCACAATACCAACCTAGAAAAGCATTTATAAAAAATCATCCTGACAAAATCTATCTAGTGAGTCTCAGTAGAGTTGTAAAGAAGAATGAAAATAATATTGAAAAATTTTGCTTTAAAAAAAGTATTTGAGAAGAATTTGTTAAATGGAAGACATTCTACCATTATTGAAGATTTTGATTTAAGAAAAATTATTAATCCCATTATTAAAGCTAATAATAATGTATCCATCAATCATTTTAAGATTAGAGACCTAGTAGTTGAGGAGTCAAAAAAAAATACAAGCCAAAATTAAAAGAGAAACAAGGAATAAATTAATTTCTCAAAAGATTGATTCAAAGAACTGGGGAGAAATATTCTAGGAATATATATCCAGTATATAAAAGGAAATAACATATTATTTAAAAATTTAACTATGAATGAGCAACTTCTGAATATATTAGAAGAATATTACAAACATTTAATAAATTAGATATTCCTTAAGCCATGTTAATACAATTATGATGGATAATGATGCAAATCTTATAAAATCAATTAAATTATTGAATGAATATTCACTGGAAGAGATGGATGATGATAATAATTATGATACAATAAAGCTTATCAACCAAGGTATATTGCATCAGGTGTGCAGCCATACTCTTAAATTAGCTGTTAATGATTCCCTGAAAAATGAACATGTTAAAATTATTATTGATAAGCAAGGAATGTTGTAAATATTTAAGAAATCCCACAATTATTAGAATATTAAAAATAATTTAAAGGGCATGGCAATATTGCATTGCACAACACACTGGTCCTCAGTTTGTATGATGTTAGATTGATTATTGAGTTTGATGTATAGATTTTATAGGCATGTGTGAAGTTGTATTTTCTGAATATGATTGGAATCCAATAAAGGATCTTACTAGTATATTGGAACCTCCAAACACTAAGATTGGAATCAGAACATGTGTTTATCTGATTTTATGGCATATGGGTATATTGTCAATTAGATTTAGAAAAATCAACTAGTTCTTTTTCATGTAAAATATAGGATAACATGAAACAAGAAGAAAACTCTTTGCAAAGCAGTATAGTATATGCCTATATATTTAAACCCTCAATATCAAGTTCTAATGAATATTGAATAAAAATGGATGGCTAAAGCATCTTAAGAATTATGTAGGCAACACTCCATTCCTTAGAACATATTGGAGGTTACCACCACATCTACTGGTAGTAATAATGATAACACCTTTAACGACTTTAAAGTTTACTATTAGATAGAGAAAAGAAAAAAAAATTATATCAGATGAAAAAGAGGAATAAGATTTTTGTATTCATTGATGAATGATAGAAAATATATTTTGTATAATAATTTGGTATATTTTATAAATTTATATATTATTAACTTGAATACAATCCAATGCAATAATCATGATCCTTGGAGACCTTGATTGACAAGCTATTTGAAAAGGCAAAAAATAATCTTCAGCATTAATAATAAATTCTGAATTATATAAATATATATTTTCTTTAGAAGTTTTATTTTCCATTGATACATTAATTTCCCTAGAATTAGAAGATGGTGATACATTGTCATTATAACCTGTTTTAAGTTTAGGTAATACTGATGATGACAAGTTTTTTGGACTATATTTATATAACTAAAGAATTATAAATTAAATAACTAACTTGTATTTAATTTTGCTTCTTATGTCATCTAATTTAAATAACTAATTAAAATAATAAAATACATTTAACAAACCTAAGGCTTTTAGGCATTCACTTCGCAATTCCGCATTGTATGATTTTTTTATTTCTTTGTCAGCAAGAATTTTTTCCAAGGCTCTAATTAAAAACATCTCCTTAATAATACCTTCACAGCTCATATATCGAATTCAACTTTCAAACATATGGGAATATGAATGAAGGCTTTTAAATTTCAAAATTATATTTTTTTTACCTATAAAATGAAAGAAAAAATTTCAACTTTTGTTATCTCAGAGTATCAAATAGCAATCAAAACAAATACTTTTGTGTATTCTGAATCTTATTCTCATCAAACTAAAATATATTATTATTCCTGAATCAAATCAATTGATTTGTCATGACTGAACGCCCTTTAGAATATAGGTAACCATGTTGATCACTTTACTGTACTATTCACATTTATGAGGGACATGTTCCATAATAATCCATACACTAATGTCCTACATCTCATAGTAACAGCCCAAAATTGGCATTTGGAACAGGTCAAACCATTCTTCCATTTAAAATTAAAAAATTCTATGGCAAAGGTGAAAAATAACAGAAGTAATTGGGTTTTTAATATATAGAATGTCTTAAATCCCAAAACTTAATTAATTTTTGTATTTATCCCTCATTTTATTTAATTTCTTCTATAATTAAAATATTATTCAGGTGATTTGGCTAAAGATATCTCCTATATCTGAAAAATCATTTTCAGACATTGTATTATCATTATGGTATATTTTGCACTTCATCAAGATTGAAATGTTCCATATTTTATCTTCAATCTATATAATATAATAAATTTAGGCACTTTCTAATAGGAATATAGATTGAAATCATCAATCTTCTATATTTTAAATACCCAGGTACTCCCATAATTATTTTTAACTGTGCTATAGTAAAACATAACAAATGATTAATTTTTTGGAGAAAAAAATATGAATGGCTTAAAGTTATTCCAAATGTTAATCGTAATTTGTTGCTACCCGATTAAGATTTGAGGTAATAGGGTATTATATAGGCTGCAATATATACCTCATAAATGTAGTTCAGTAAAGTGCCCAACCCAAAATGTGAATAAATTTAGTTGACCTATCCAAATCATATGGAACCCATGCATTTCTGAGTGATGGAAATGACCTGATTGCTTTATAAGTATCTCTTAGTTTGGGGCAAAACATCTTATTTGGTATTTCACCTGTCTCCCAGTTTTTGTCTAACCGAATTATATAAGCAAAGACTAAACAAAAAGTAACATGATCTTTAAAATTTTATTTTATTCCCACCAGTGGGATGTTAGACATAGGTCTCTTTTTTTATGGATTTTCTCAAATCATTGTGGATCCTGGATCTTAGTGTTGTTAAAAAGTCGAATTCAACCAACTCCGACTCAGAGTCTCGAGTCGTTAGTCGAATAATCGAGTAACTCAAGTCGTGAACTCAACTAGAGGAGGAATATTTTATGAATTTGAGTCGTCAACTTCAGCAGACTAGAGGACGAATATTTCAGATTTATTATTATTAATTAAGATATTTGTTCTATTTTTTTTATTGACTTCCAACTTGAGTCGTGAATACCAATTATATACTTCATTATTTTATTTCTCAATCCTCATTTTATGATCAAATAAATTCTTATTTACATTTTTTGATTGAATACAATATTCACAAATAATATAATATTTTGTAGGTATCTGAATATTTTAAAATAATATCTCAACCATTATTTGAATTTTATAAAGGAAAGGCAGACTTATGATAAAAATGAAAACTCTGAGATGGCGGGTTAATCTTCTTTAGCACTCCTCCTCATCTATATATTTAGTATTTTTATAATTCTTCTTTTAGGTAATTATTTTATTTAGTCATTAATTGTTAATAATTATTAAAATATTTAAAAAATATCAAATGTACTTGTCCAAGGTACATTTCTAAAATTAGAAAAAAAAATCCATACATGTTTAAAAAATAGCGATGAAATTAAACGAATCGGCCAGAAAGTTCGTACCAAATTCTTATAGGATGGGGCATAGTGTTATTAATTTATTAAATCTGGGCATGCTGCCACACATTTTAAGAAAGTTTCCTGACCGGTCTGTTGTTTTGAATATTATTTTTTTAATACCGGAAATTATTAAATGCTAAATAATATTATTCGATTATAGTCGTCATAGTTCTTATCCACAAATAAACCAATATTATATCACAATCACTCAAGATAAAAATAGTTATTTACTAAAGAGGGAATTTTTTAAATATTTAAGTTATTAACCATTAATGACTAAATAAAATAATTATCTAAAAGAATGACTAAAGAGGGACTATAAAAATACTAAATATTTATTAAATACAGATGAGGAGGAGTGCTATAAAAAATTCACCCGCCATAGCATAGTTTTGATTATTATAACACGTCTGTCTTACCTATATAAAATTCAAATAATGGTTGAGATATAATTTCAAAATATTCAGATACCTACAAAATTTTTATTTGAGAATATAGTATTCACTAAAAAAATGTAAATAAAAATTTATTTGATCAAATAAAATGAGGAATAAGATAAAGTATATGTTAGATTTATAATTTATTTTTTATTTAAATTTTATTATTTCTAACGTCACTTTATTTTTCATTTTCCTATTTATTTCTAAAATGTAAAAACAAAAATAATTCTCCGAAAAAATCGATCAAAATATTCAAGGAAACATAAAAAAAAATACAATTTCAAGAATCGATCAAAAAAATAACAATCCTTAAAATCGATAAATGACATCAAAGAATAATAATTCATAACATCTCCCTCTTTAAAAGGATTTTCTAATTTGATCCTTATGTCTCTTCCACTGGCCCTTAGCGGTATCCACAGTATATATGAACTTCCCCGATCAGCCCACTATAGTCCCCTTGATCCACTTTACTTTGTCACTATAAGTTTTCGTTCATACTGTGTCCTATCTTGAAAAATATACCTCTTTGATCTGCGTGCTTATCGTCTTGTTTGCTCTCATGGGTTTCTTTAATCATTTCAAGATGATTCCTAGCATTCCGTCCGAACATCATCTGTGCTGGGGTTTATCGCGTAATCGTATTCTGGGTCTTTCTATAAGCTAATAAGAATTCGTTTAAATTATCGTACTTGTTATTGGTTGCATTTTTCTCCATGGCAGTTTTAACTGTTCTCACCAGTGGCGTAGCTAGGAATTTTCTTTAGAGGGGGTCCATACATATAAAATCAGGGTGCATCAATAATATGTTATTTTAATTTAGTATATTATTCTCAATGACTTTACAATAATACTATCCAGAATAATTTCAATAGTAATATATCCTTCCACAAACATCAAAACCAGAAAAATATATCGATATAAAATCACTTTTAAGTCTTTTGAAAGTATAATCTGAAAAAAAATTTTGCTCTGGGAGTGGTTAAACCCAAAAACCACCCCCGTAGCTACGCCACTGGTTCTCACCATCCGTTCCGCCTCCCCTTTGGAGCTCGGGTAGTAAGGAGGGGTCACTATGTGGTTTATTCTATGTCTCTTTCAATATTATTTGAATGAATAACTAGTAAATTGCTGTCCGTTATCCGATACTAACGTTTCCGGATATACCCATCTAGAAAATATTTCACCTAATACCCCCATGGTTCTCTCTGATGTGGTGGTCGTCATTCCTTTTACCTCAACCCATTTGGTAAAAGCGTCTACCAATACTAGCCACATGGTGTTTTTGAACGGTCCTGTGAAATCTAAATGAACTCTTTGCCACGGTCTTGTTGTCCCAATGGTGATTTTGTACTTTTGGAGGATTGTTTGCCCGTGTATTACACGATTCGTATTGACGGCATAGTTCTTCTATTTCACGATGATTCCGGGCCACCATACATATTGCCTGGCTAAACTTTTCATTCTGACGATTCCTTAATGACCACTATGTAATTCGTTTAGTATTTTTTCCCGCAATTCGGAATTATTATTCCTTCCCCTTAATATAAACACCAACTTTTTCCCCTAAATTGTTTTTGCACATTTCATATTGTTTTAATATATTGTCATCTTTTAACTTGAATTGAGTTTTTATACTCTCCTTTACCTTTTACGTATCGTCGTTTTCTAGTTTTTTTCGAATTTCATTTGATGATATTAGATACTCGTTTATAAAATATACTTCTTCATTATGATCTCTGGTATTATCTTCCATTGGGCATCTTGAGAGTCCGTCTGCCACTTTATTTTCTTTACCAGCCTTGTATTTTATCTCGCAATTGTACCCTCCTAGTTTAGAGACCATTTGAGCAATCGTGGTGACGTTATATTTGCAGAACTTTTGTTACCGAATATATATACAAGTGGTTTATGGTCGGTCCATATTGTAAAAGTTTGGCCTACTAAATATTCATAAAATTTTTCACTCCGAATACGAGCCCTAATGCTTCCCTTTCGATGTTGAGTAGTTTTTTTTTGCCATTAATAGTGTACGTAAAGCAAAACCTATGGGATTCTCGGATCCATCTTATTCGGTATGAGATAGTACGGCTCTTACACCTTTCATAGATGCATCCGTAGTGAGTTGGATATCTTTATCTGGATTAAAATGAACAATTATTGGAGGATTGGTCAAGCATTTCTTTAAGATTTCCATACTTGATCTGCATTCTTCCATCCATTGGAAAGTGTTACCTTTCTTTAATAAATCATAGAGGGGTGACACAATTGTTGAAAATTTTTTTATGAATCTATGGTAATTATTTATGAGTCCTAATAACGACTGCAATTTATTAACTGACTCTGGAGTTGGAGCATATTTTATGGCTTCCAGTTTCTCCTCTGAGGGCATAAGACCTCTACTGGATATGACGTGTCCTAGATATTTTACTTTTTCTATACTTTTTCTAGATTACTTAAATGCTCTTCATCCGAAGAACCTGTGATTATTAGATCGTCAATATAGTATGCTACTCCCGTCATTTTCCCGAAAATTAGGTCCATAGTCCTTTGGAATATTGCTGACGCCGGAGTTATTCTGAATGGCATTCTTTTGAATTGAAAGAGACCTTTATGAGTGTTAATAGCTAAATACTTCCTCGAATCAGAATCTATTACTATATGATGGTATGCATTTGAAAAGTCAATGGTTGAAATCTTTTCCCCTTTTCTTAATTTATTAAATATTTCCTGTATTCTAGGGATAAGATATATGTCCGCTATCATCCATGGTTTTATAGTTATTTTATAGTCTACGCAAAGCCTTATACTCTCGTTGGGATTAATTATGGGCATCAGAGGACTGGCCCATTCCGAATATTTTATAGGTTCTATTACGTCGTTTCCGATCCATTTTGTTAGTTCCTCATCAACCTTTTCTTCTAAAGCATATGCAATTTTTCTAGGGGCGCAAAATATTGGGGTCGCATTGTTTTTTATATTCAGATTCCATATTGTTCAATTTCCCTATATTTTATTGAATATTGTTATGTATTTTTCCGTTACCGCTTTTAATTCTTGTCCTACGTAATATATATTATTATTATTATCATATGTATCTTCGGTCCCTCCTAATATAGATTCTTTCCATATCAATACTCTAAATTCCTTCAGCCAGTTTATGCCCACCAATGATAGTCCATCAGAGTTCACTATAACCAAAGGTAGATTTTTTATATCTTTTATTTGAAAATTTACGTCCACGCTACCTATAATGGCTATTTCGTTACCTTCGTACGTCCTTAATTTTGTGTCCAAATCATGAATCTATCGGAGTTGATTGTATTCCAAGTCTTTAATTAAATAATTGATACTGATGCTCCTGTATCTAGGATCATGTTTATTTCCTTAACCTTTATACTTAGATTGACTTTGAATTTTTCTTTACAAGATTTTATATCCATCGAGTATATGTAGGATATATCTTCCTCGTTGCCTTTTTGATCGCAAGATTTAATCAGATGTTTGTCACTACCGCATTTGAAACAAGTTTTTTTTGTCTGGTAATATTGATTGTCGTTGTATTTTTAGTTATTATTGTTAGTGCTGTACTTCCCCTTATCTTATCAGAATATTGATATTTGTTTTTATGATAATACTCATTGTTATCATACCAATTATATCGATAGCATTTGTTATCATTATTACTATATTTGTTAACATTATTATTATATTTGTTATAATTATTATTATTATTATTGTACTGCGGGTTATCATTATTATGCCTTCCTACTTCGAGTTGTTATAATTATATCTAATAAATCTATTATCTAATCTTGTTTGGTAAGGATAATTCTCCCTATATCGTTCCTTATTATTATTACTATTGCGCTTTTGTTTGTCTTGTATATAATTTATTTTATTACTTTCTATTTTATCTTCGCCTCGATCATTTCCATCTTGACAATAAAATATATTTTTCGCTTTTTCTTTTTCCTCTATCAAATCCATAGTTCGAAGGAGTTTTTCGAATTTTTCTACTCCCATGTCCTCTTCTAATAATAACTTTGTTTTGATCTCTTTACTCTCCAATCCGTTGATTATTTGCATTTTTAGATTTTCTTCATATTTTTCTTTAAAGTTTTTTAATGCTAAAGCCTTTAACGAATTTGAAAATTCCAAGTTAGTTTCTCCCTCTCTTTGGGTACGTTTAACAAATTGGGAACTTTCCATTGGTGCTATTTTTATTTCGTTAGCTATCAAAGAATCAAACATATCGTCATATTTAATTTTATTAATAGATTTAGGAGAGAATTTTAAAATTACTTTATTTAAGTCGTAGGTGGACAATGCAGATACTAGTGCTGCACTATTTTTCTCGTGATATATCGTTCCATATAAAATAGGCCTCTATTTAATACGAAAATTGAGAAAGAACCACTGTTTTCCTTAATGGGAATCGATGGTGTCATCTTAGATACTTTTATATCGAATTTTAGTCTTTTCCTCTGTCGCCAATGTTAGATTTATAATATATTTAATATTTCAATTTTATTTTTTCTAACGTATCACTTTATTTTTCATTTTCCTCTTTATTTCTAAAATGTAAAAATAAAAATAATTCTCCGAAAAAATAGATCAATATATTCAAGGAAACATAAAAAAAAATACAATTCCAAGAATCGATCAAAAAAAATAACAATTCAACAAAATCGATAAAAGATATAATAAAAATAATAAAAATAGATAAATGACATCAAAGAATAATAATTCATAACAATATATAGTTGATATTCACGACTAAAGTAGGAAGTCTAAAGTAAAAAGTGTAAAAACAGAATAAATATCTTAAAATAATAACTAATTTGAAATATTCGTCCTCTAGTCGACTCAAGTTAATAGAACTATTCGTCATCTACTCGACTCAATTATATAATTCTTATTCACGACTCATGTTAGAAGTCTAAAGTAAATAAAATGTAAAAAACAGAATAAATATCTTAATTAATAATAATAATATCTGAAATATTCGTCCTCTAGTCGACTCAAGTAAAGTATATAATACTTATTTACATCACGACTCAAGTTAAAATCTAATGTAAAAAAATGTAAAAAACAACAAATATCTTAATTAACAATAACTAGACCTGTTGCCGCCGACCTTTTTTGGTTACGCCGAAAACGCCGGGTTAATGATGCTTGGTACCTTAAGGTACCATCTTTCAAATTTGAATTTTGTTCATTTTTCATTTGGATAGGCACTACCAAATATATTTATAATATATATTTGAAAAATCGTGATTTTTGGAAAGCCTTTATGGCCTAGTAGGCAAGAGCTTGGCTTACTTATCCTTAGTGTTGTTAAATGGCTCGTTTTTAGCCGATTTTTAAAAACGGCTAACTCAATATTTCGTCCAGAAAAATATTACTCAAGCCTCAAGATTTTGTTCATAGAAGGAACAAAGGTCTAGGCATAAATTATCGAAATCTCAAGACTTAGGCAATATTTATCTGGCTAAAATATTGAGTTAGCCGTTTTAAAAAATCAGCTCAAAACGAGCCATTTAACAACACTACTTATCCTATGCTCCCGGGTTCGAATCCCAGGAATGTTCATGTTTTTTTTCTTATTCTAACTTGGTGGTTCCATCCTTGGGGGGATGATATATAGAAGGCCGGACTCGACCACGTGATTCCGTATTAATATATTAAATAATAAGGGTCTTATTACATTTTAATAAATTTTGGTCGGTATTTAGCAAATTAGATTGGTATTTAAAATATTTCCATACATTCACTTGATAGTAAGCATCATTAACCAAAACGCCGCCGTTTAAGAAAATCACGCCGGCATGCCGCTGATTTTCATATCGGTAGCGCACGACCGGCGAAATCTCTTTCTACCTTTTTAATCTAATAATTGGTCAACATCACTCTTGTAATTTTTTAATGTCAATCAGGATTTTGATGAATTTTTATTTTCTACTATTTTAAAATCATAATTATATTGACTTTATTATAGAATTCGATCAATCAAAAATCTAAAATTCCAAAAGTTACCATAAATTTTACGTATTTTTAAAATGGATGCATCTACTTTAATAATTCTATAAATAATTTTAGTATCCTAACTCTAGATAATAAAAAATCCATAGTCTGAAAATTTTTTGTAAAATAATTAGAGAAATTATTACTGCTCTAAGATATAAAACTGCAGAGGTTGAATTTGAATTCGAGGAATATCAAAGAAAATTCCTAAGTACAATAGATTTAACATCAGACATGTTAGATCATGACAGCATTAATCCATACCTGGATACCCGTTTTCAAATTGGCAATTCCAATGATAATAATAACAATAATTCCACGCATATGAAAACCTTAAAATTAAATATCCCAACACGTTGGCATAGTATATTATCTGGATTAAATAAGAATTTAATTAACAATGTTTTGAAAAGAATTGGGAAGCACTTTCTCAAATTATGAATCTGATATGGTAGAAGAACTATTAGCATTTCTTTTAAAATTTAAAGAAACTGTCGAATCTTTTAGTACAAAAAGGGCTTACTTTATTAAACTTGGCGTTACTTTTTAGAAGTGAAATTGAAACACAATGGTAAATGATAGTGATAGTTCTTAAATTATTTCATTTAAGGAAAATATGCTAAAAAAAACTTGCGTTTCGATTTCCGGTTTGTAATCTGCAAGTAATATTATATAAGTATATTCTTTTATTTTTATTTAAAATTATCAAGGTATTGGCTTCTCTTTTAGATTCAAGATTTTAAAAATTGACAATTGTGTCAAAGTATTTAATAGAGCAAAATTGCTCAGCTTCAGAATTTATAATAAAACATCTTAAACTTAGAGAATGATGATAATCAGGTAGTAAATATAGCTAATGAGGATGAAGATGAATTATTAAATTCAAGTTATTTGACAAAATTGGCAAATAAACATTCAACAAACATAAATTATATTTCCAAGTTAGGTGACTTAGAATAAGAATGCCACAGTTTTCTTGGAAAACGACATTCACAAGATATGGACGTTCTAAATTTTTGAGAAAAGAGTGAACTTCCCAATCTTTTCAGGCTAGCCTGCATTCCGGCGATTAGCACACCTAGTGAAAGAGTTTTCTCTACCGCTGGATTGACGTTAAATTCAAGGAGATCATCATTATGTCCCAAAAATTTAAATAAAATAATTTTATACATGATAATTATAAAATTACTTATTTGATTTTTTTAAAAATTAATAAGCAATTAAAAAAATTTATCTTATAAAAATTTATATATGCGGCGATTTTATTGAAGGCGGCTAAACCGCGCGCCGCCGGCCGTCGACTAGATTTTTATAAATTGCGCCGGCCGCCGATATTTCGTCGGCGCACAGGTCTAACAATAACTAATTTGAAATATTCGTCTCAAGTCGACTCAGGTTTACAGAACTATTCGTCCTCTAGTTGTCTCAATTATATAATTCTTATTCACGACCAGGGAGGTCAAAATTTTCAAATTGCGGGAGAAATTTGGTATTATGCGGGAGAAATATGAATTGCAGTAAAAATATGAAAATTGCAGTAAAAATATGAAAATTGCAGTAAAAATATGAAAATTGCGCTAAAAATATAAAAATTGCTAAATATTTTTTATAATTAGTTAATATAAATACAAAGTCGGTAAATATTTTTTAATAAAATTACATCTTGATTTATTAAAATATATTAATTTATAAAAAAAACCAACGATCTTTTTTAAATATAAAAGAATGTAAATATAAAATTTTATAAAAAAAAACGATTTTAATTTTACGATTAAAAATATATTATTTGCGAATGTCCCGCAAAACAACCGCAATTGGAAATCTACCGTGTGTGTATAACATTATAGGGATAGGAGCTTAATTATCACTTATCACGTTTAAATACATAATAAGGTACTCCAAAAATAAGAAATAATACAGATGCAACTACAGTTGCGGCAATTGTAATCACTTACAGTGTGTGATGATTTTAATGAAACATATTGACGATAAAATTAAAACCCATCCTAAATATAAAATTATAATCTTTGCAAAAATAATTAAAATAACAAAAGGAATAAATAAAAGAAATTTCAATAATGCTTTGTCTATATTTTAATTATTTTTGCAAAGATTATAATTTTATATGGATGGGTTTTAATTTAATCGTCAATATGTTTCATTAAATCCACAACACTGTATCTTGTAGTACAACATTCACAGAGATACTTATCATCACAATGTTGGTAGAATCTTTTTTCCATAATATTTAACAACTCTAATATAAATGAAAACTATACTTGTAGAACAAAAATGAGCAAGTCATCAATGTTTTAGGACCTAAATCCAGGAGGTCCAATCTTGACAATTTGAAAGATGGGCATACATATGCAATTCTAACAGATGCATCTAATAAGGGAAATATTTTATTCCGCTATCTCAACAAAATTAAGGTCGTTTCAATAAAACTATTAATATTTTTACCCTCAAATAGTGAAACCAAAGACGCAGATTTAAGATCATCAATAAATTGCAAGTCAGCTTTCTGATTTGATAATGCCTCAGTGAATTTGGCAAACAGTGTATTTACAAAATTGAGTCAGCGCAATGTTAGTTGCGATATGTTCCTAATACCCGCCATCGTAGAATTTTAAAATTTTATAAACCGTAAAAAAAATATTTCTTAAATAAAGATTATAAAAGCTGTCCTACAATTTTGAAATTTTTTTTCAATAAGGCAGAGGTATATTTAGGAATGATTTCCATGTAGGAAATCTACTACATGCTGTTAATGTGTAGTTGCAATCAGAAGAATCTTAACAAAGATTCACAAAATTATGCTGCAGATGTGTTCATCTTTACAGTTAATATTTGACAATAAATTTTATGGCGTAATTGCTATAACTTAATTATATTTTATTTGAGATCGCCGATATAGAGATATTTATAAAATTCCTGGCATGACATATTATATATTTGTTTAACAATTAGCTCGGCCTCTAATGTTGTTAAAGCAATCCGATTACTCTCCTTTTCCCAGGCAGTCCTCATCAGGCTAAAAATGCGCTAGGATGAGGCATTAGAATGAGATAAGGAGAAGACATACTAGCATATATTTTCCAAGCATGGGGATTTATCGCTATTACGATACTTTGCTTTTAGACCATCTAACTAAGTATTTTGGCGTATCATAAAAAATAGAGAGAATCTCAGAGACATCAATGTCTTTCGTTGTTAAACGGCTCGTTTTGAGCCGATTTTTAAAAACGGCTAACTCAATATTTAGTCCAGAATAGTATTATGCAAGCCTGAAGATTTTGTTTATAGAAGGAACAAAAGTTTGGACATCTATTAGCGAAATCTCGAGGCTTAGAAAATATTTTCCTGGCTAAAATTTTGAATTAGCCGTTTTTAAAAATGGGCTCAAAACGAGCCGTTTAACACTAGATGGCAGGTATTAATGATAACCACTTGATAGGTATATATCGCAACAACTCACACAATTCCAAGTCAGACCAGTTTACCAACTCTTTTAATTCATTAACTCTTTTAGTTGATGAACTAAATTCGTTAAAACATTTCATCATAATTATTTCGACATCCACAGATAGTACATTCATTGCCTTCTTGCAAGAATTATGTAGTATATGGGATATACAACCAATTAGTATTAATTCATTATTGTGCTGACTCAAATCGGTAACTTTGGTTTTGGCCAAAATTTACGGTAAGCGGAAAATAATTCCCCGGAAAAAAATTCCCTGGAAAAAAATCCCCGGAAAATAAATTCCCGGAAATTAATTCCCCGGAAAAAAAATACCCGGAAAATAATTCCCCGGAAAAAAATTCCCCAGAAAATAATTCCCAGGTAAATAATTCTCCGGAAAAAAAATCCCCGGAATAAAATTCCCCTGGAAAATAATTCCCCGGAAAAAATTTCCCCACTATACATTGAATTGCTAATGCATTGCTAAACTGCATTGCTAAAAGGCAATCAATCATTATCAATTATAAATCAATCAAAAATTTATTACGTATATTTTTTTAATGATAATTTTTTAAACTTTTTTTAAAATATATTTAAATCATTTTTTTATTATAAATGAAGAATACTGATTAAATGATATAGTATATAATTTTATTTTTATTTAATATTATTAATAAGAAATTTATTTTTCTAGCTTATTAAAACAAATATACATTTTATTTAATTTTAAAAATTAACAAATATATATCCGTAAGAGGGCGTTATATGTTTGAATATGTATCATTTTAGGAAACCGGAATGATGATTGGATAGCACTTTTTTTATATTTGGGTATATATATACATATGAAAAACCTAAAAATTAAAAATTTTTTTTAGGTTTCTTTGATGTTTAATGAGTAGGTTTAGAATAGTAAAACAATGGAAATTTTTTAAAGTAAATATTGCTGGCGTTATTTATCAAAATCTCTTCATTTTTGTTTTATACGTGTATATTTACCGATTTGACCGATTGCCGAGTTCAAAACCGACCACTTATTAAATATTTGATTGATCAAATTTGCTATTAAGATAAATTGAAAAATGTTGATTTTTGTTTTATGTATCTATAAATACGTATAAAACATAATTTCAAAAAATATTTTTTTAAAATATCGTGATTTGACCCGAAAACCGACCGAATGACAAAATACTGCATTGCTGGCGTTATCCATGGAAAAATCTTCATTTTTGTATTATACGCGTATATATATACGTGCTAAGCATTATCCTAAAAAATATTTTGAAAATAATTTGATTTGACTGATTGCCGAGCTCAAAACCCCACTTACTAAATATTCGATTGATAAAATTTACTAGTAATATGATTCGAAAAATGTTCATTTTTTGTTTTATATATCTATAATTACGAGTAAAACATATACGAGTCGGTTATCCGCCAAACCATGATATTTTTAAAATATTTTTTGGGATTATGTTTTATATGTATTTATAGATATATAAAACAAAAATGAACAATTTTCAAATTATATTACTAGTAAATTTGAATCTAGGAAAATAATTCCCCGGAAAAAAAATCCCGTGACCCGGATCTGCTCTGCAGTATTTAATTAAATAGAAATGTTTTTTAAAGTCAAATTTCTTCGAGGATTTGAGATTTTAAATAATAAAACGAAAGTTAAATAAATCTAGTTCACCTTTACACACTTTCATCAACTTTTAGGTATTTATTGAAAAATTATTTTTACACAAATTTTAATCATTTTTTTAGAAATATGATAAAAGGCTTTTCACAGTTTACTGACTCTTAAATAGCGCCCCTTTTTGTTTTTACAAGGATAAGCTATTAAATAATATAATTTTATAAATTTTGTGGCTAAATAGGAAATTAGCAATTCAATCTGATACCCTCTATTTGATAAATATTATTTTACTGAAGTATTTACCTACTTTAAGAATTTAACTGACTGAATACAAAATCACTATAAAACTTGCAAAATTATATTTTTTACTGCCCAATTTTAATTAAATACTGCCAAAAGTAATGAAAAATGCTGACCACTTTAATCAAAATACATCCAGAGGTGATTATCAGCAGTGAGTATTATATTTTTCTAATCTAACAATTATTATTTTGCTTATGAATTTATTTTCAAAGTTACAGAAAAGAAATAATTATAATTTTATTAAATGATATATAGAATAATAAATTATATTATTCAAAAGAAACAATTCTAGAACGTATATGTTCTCCAATTGAAGAGAGAAGGAGGGGGTGAGACAACGGACCGATAAAAGGTTTATTAAAAGTAAAATATGAGATAGGTTAGCTTAGCATAATATATTTATTTAAATATGAGAAATGTAACTATTTCATTTAAAATAAATTGTTTGGGAATCGTACCTTGTGCAGTGTAGCGAAGAGAACGAAAGCTACAATAAATATATTAAATGTAAGCTATATTAAAAAAGAATCTAGAAAAATAATTCCCCGGAAAAAAAATTTCCGTTTTTAAGATAATTAAAATTACAAAATTAGGAGAAAAAATTCCCTATAAATAAATCAACGAAATAATAATTCTCAAATAAAATATTTAAAAATTTTGATAAAATTAATTCTGAAGAATTATTAGGATTATGTTTTATACGTATTTATAGATATATAAAACGAAAATCAACATTTTTCAAATTATATTCCTAATAAATTTGGTCAATCGAATATTTAGTGAGTGATCGGTTTTGAGCTCGGCAATCGGTCAAATCAAATTATTTTCAAAATATTTTTTAGAATAATGCTTAGCACGTAAATATACACGTATAAAACAAAAATGAAGAGATTTTGATAAATAACGCCAGCAATATTTACTTTAAAAAATTTCCATTGTTTTACTATTCTAAACCTACTCATTAAACATCAAAGAAACCTAAAAAAAAATTTTAATTTTTAGGTTTTTCATATGTATAATATATACAATAATATAAAAAAAATGCTATCCAATCATCATTCCGGTTTCCTAAAATGATACATATTCAAACATATAACGCCCTCTTACGGATATATATTTGTTAATTTTTAAAATTAAATAAAATGTATATTTGTTTTAATAAGCTAGAAAAATAAATTTCTTATTAATAATATTAAATAAAAATAAAATTATATACTATATCATTTAATCAGTATTCTTCATTTATAAAAAAAAATGATTTAAATATATTTTAAAAAAAGTTTAAAAAATTATCATTAAAAAAATTTACGTAATAAATTTTTGATTGATTTATAATTGATAATGATTGATTGCCTTTTAGCAATGCATTAGCAATTCAATGTATAGTGGGGAAATTTTTTCCGGGGAATTATTTTCCAGGGGAATTTTATTCCGGGTATTATTTTTCCAGAGAATTATTTACCTGGGAATTATTTTCCTGGGGATTTTTTTTCCGGGGAATTAATTTCCGGGGATTTATTTTCCGGGAATTTTCGGGATTCAAAATTTACAGAGGCATTATCAGGGCAGAAAGCTGACATGCAAATCATTGATAACCCTGAATCAGCTTTATTTACCATTATGTGGCTAGCTACATTGTTGGATTTTTCACTATACAAGAAATAATAAGTTTTATTGAAATGTTCTTATTCTTGTTGATATAGCGAAGGATTGAAAGAAATGTTTTAATATTTCCCTTATTAGATGCATCTGTTAGAATTGCATATAGATGCCCATCTTTCAAATCGTCTAAAATAGACCTCAAGGATTCAGATACTAAAACACTTGTGATAGCCTTGCTCATTTTTGTTTGGCCACAAGTAAGGTTTGCACTTATATGAAGTCGTTAAATATCATGAGAAAAAGATTCAACCCATTGTGATGATATAGCTCTGTGAATGTTGAATAACAAGACAAATGTATACGATTTCCGCAAATAGTTGCATCTGTATTATTTATTATTTTTGAGAATAATTTCATATTGCAATCGATGTTGATATACTCCCCTGTACTGATTTATATGAATGAAAGATTTATTATTGGATATAAAAATAAAACAGGATAGAAAGAAATTTACAAACTAGACATGTTTTTCAAGTAAATATTTAATATTTTAAAAATAATCAATTAATGTCTCTCAAAATTTTTATATATTAAAAACGTTAAAATACTATTTTAAAAAAATTGCGGTAGTCTTACAGGAGAGAGTTGTCTGCATGTGACATGGAAACCCTGTTCACGACTGTCTAAAGTAAGAATAATGTATAAAACAACAAATATTTTAATTAAAATCTGAAATATTTGTCCTCTAGTCAACTAGAGGACGATATTTTATGAACTATAGTTCATAACTCAAGTCAGTTTGGGTCAATTTTTTGACCCAAAACTAGGTTCAGTTTTGACTAAGTTGACTCAACTCAATCGATTAACAACACTATTGGATCTACTTTAAAAACAAACCAAATAAGAATTTTGTTTGTTCTTAATGAAAGGCTTCCTTTTTTAAAATTCATTGTTTATTTTTAAATAGTTTACATTAAATTAATAGATACTAGGGTTGTGCCGATCCACATATTTTTCACCGATCCGATATTGCTTCAAACCCGATCCAATATTTATACTAATTTTTAATCACCCCCCATTTGAACCAAATGTAATTAAAAATAAATATTTTTATGCAAAAAATTGAATTATGAATATAATTTTTTTATTCCTACAATTAGACTATAATAAAAAAAATACATATAATAATATATCCATTTTATGTTGGTATGAATTATAAAATTATAATATTTAATATATAAAATTATAATATATTAGATTTTTTAAATAAATATGAGAGCCTCCAGAATTTCTGGGAATAAGCTACTACAATATGAAATATCTATATCTCCTGCCGTACTGAAGGCAGACTCAGATATTCCGCAGATAACGCATTTTGCAAAATTATCTGTCTTTTGTAAAATATTTCCATAATTCAGATACCATATTTAAAAAAATCTTTTATTTAAAGTATAAATAAAAAAATTAACATTATTTAAAAAGATTTAAAATAAATAAAAGAGTGTTCCTTTCTATTTTTTATAACAAAAACTTTAATAATACTCTAAATCTATTTTAAAAAAGAAATAAAATTTATAAAAATTATTTAGAAAATATTATAATTGTAAAATAAATATACATAACATAAAATAACAAAAAAAAAGAAAAGTAAAAAGATTGGATCGGTTTTATGACAGGTATTGATCCAATATTTTTGGAAAACGCTAAATATCGGTACTGATCCCATATTTAATATCGGCAAAGCCCTAATACCAAATTTAAAAACCATAAATCATACTTATTAATATAAATAATTTCTAATAAACAAATTAAAATTTATGACTACATTTTAAGATTATTGTATTAAATTTTAATAAGATATTATTTAAAATTTTATATAAGATCTAACATACTTAGCCAGGTAAAAAGTTATTTCAGATAAGTAGAAAA
Source organism: Gordionus sp. m RMFG-2023 (assembly GCF_954871325.1). Lineage (NCBI taxonomy): Eukaryota > Metazoa > Nematomorpha > Gordioida > Chordodea > Parachordodidae > Gordionus > Gordionus sp. m RMFG-2023. The sequence continues at coordinate 44,509,655 of NC_088776.1, forward strand.
ACTTTCATACATTTTAGCATTCAACCAATAGAGTAGTTTTAATAATAAAGATTTATTTAAAAATTTACACAATTTCATTCATTATTACAATCAAAATAAAAGCATGATTATTAAACCAATCTATAAATTAGCATGTATTTGAGCAAAAATTAAAAAATAGATGCATTGCTTTAAAATTTCTCTTCTTCAACTCCATCTTTAAAAAATATAAAATATGGGGTAATGCCATCTTCACGAAAATTCATGAGGGCAACCATGCCCTTATCTTCGAAATTTTCACCTATAGATAATAATGATTACATCAATGCGACATATTAATAAAATATAAATATGTTATTAGAAGATGTTAAATAATATTTGCATTTTCTTGAACACAAAATAATGATAGTGTGTTTGATTAAGTGCAAAATAGATGTTAAATAACTTACCAACATAAAGATCATAATTTTTAAAATTAGGCAACATTGTTTTCGAAAAAAACTGATTCAGTTTTTCTTTGGTTTTATCAGCATATTCTTTTCCTTTTTCCTTTTCTACCCTCTCAATTAATCTAAAAAGAAAGTTAAATTATATCCTAATATAAATTCCATACGTTTTCATATATTGCTTTAAATATGTCATATAATCCTTCTTTTGAAATGGTATTTGGATTAATGAATGATTTAAAACAACATCTATGCCTTTCTCAACGTTAACATCTATAGCTTCGTCTTGTTCTTCAGCTGAGGGATTACTCCCTATAAAAGCATCAAATGAACCCCCTGATCTTGAAACCATCTTTTTTTTTAATTTGTAAAAAATTAAAATTTATTTATTACTTTTCCATCAACTTCATAATATAAATCATCAACTAATTTGAATTTAAATGAATCAGAAAATAATTCTGCCTCTTAAAATAAAATAAATTATGTTCAAATATAGGAAATATTGTACCAGTGAATATATCTTTGAAAATTTTCATTTATCTGGATTTGGAGGGCGGAAAAACGTCAACTACTCAATATTCCACTAGAAAATATCTAAAACCGTGAACTAGTGCTATACGCTACTTCGGTCGATAAATAGTTCTATATAAAAAAATAATTTTGAAGCGGACTCGTATATATATAAATAAAACCATAATACTTGTCAATATCTATTATAAAATATAATAATAACCTTATGTGATATTTAAGATATAAAAGGTTTAATAAGAATAAAATGTATTATTTTAATAAAATGAAAAGATCAAAAGATAATTTAACTAACAATAATATGTTTAGATCTTCATCAAAAATAGTTATGACATACGATATAACTTATTTTTTTATAATATGCAAAATTACTTACTGAATTATGAAGTTTGATCATATGCAGAGAGTATATTTTGTTAGATAAATAATTTTGTTATATAAATGAGATGAAAAGGCGAGGTAATTTTAGAGATATTTACTTTAACGGTTTAAAAAGTTTCAGTTATTTACTCTTTTATTTTTTGACGGGCTTTTTACTAGTTATTTATAAAAATAAAATAAATAAAATTGTAAATACTTGATTATAGTTGAAGCATACAGTTCAGGAAATAAAACATACGTATCACTTTCGATATATATGTTATATATATTTCGAATTGGTTTTTTCATATGGACTTTAAAAACATCATATTTCAATAGATATTTTCTGATAGCTTTATAATTAAAATGGCTAAATGATTTGAAGCTAGAAACTCAAAATATAATTTTTCTAAAAGTTGTTTCGATCAAATTTTATAATTTCCTCGCTTCAAATACTATGGCAGACAAAACGAAAATTCTATTCTGGATATAATACTTTTACGATTAGTAAGGCTATAGCTCTTAAGACTACTATGTCACTTTTTGGTGAGCCTCACAAGATATATTTGTTATAGATGATGTCCTTCTATGATAATTTTACATAGAATTTATTTTTCTTTTCTGTTAATGGTTTCTTTTAATTTATTCCTCCCTCCTCCAGCTAAAAAAAATAACTATTTATTATACCTGTATTCTGTAATATAAATAAAGATATCAACTAGATTTATAAACTTTATATAAATATAAATATCATAGGAAAATTTATATTCTACCCTATAAAAATATTTCAGCCGTTAATATTTTTTCTTAAATGTTAATTAATAAACATTTCAATTATTGATTTCCAATATAATTTGGATCTATATTTTAATAGTCATTTTCTTAGTATAAATTTTGGGTGTTTTTATTAATTTTTATTATTTTAATAACAAAACGTAATAATTCTTATACTTAGTATTTTTATTTGCCTTTAACAATGAAAAGTATACATTTTTAAAGTTTTTATCAAGAATACCTTGCTTCCTATTAGTTAGATTTACAAAATTGAATAGATGTTCTATTGGAAAGCTATATGGGATAACAGGGTTTTGAGTATTATAATAATATTTTTTGTACACACTTCTTATCTCAGAGTGAAAATAATTTTCAACGTTTTATTTTCCAGGACTAAAAAAATTGCAATTTTTATTTTTTTTCACAGATTCAGATAAAAAATTGGAACATAATATAATTTTTGTAAATTATTACTTGTTCCAACTTCTTTTTTTTATTCTCTGGATTTTAGGATCCATTTAGATTCAATCCTCCATAACATTAAAATCGGTGTTGCTACGGATATTTATATTGCAATTTAAATAGTGGTTTCTTTTCTTCAATTTGTAAATTAATTGAAAATTATTAACTATATAAACATTTTCTCAATTTAAAAAATTTATACATTTATAAGTCTATTATTTTAATAAATTACAAAGTGTAAAAATATTTTGAAAATGGTAAAAGACACCTTAATGTATTTAAATATATGATGCAAACTTATATAACTTAGCGTAAAGGAGAGACGGGGGCTAGTCGGCGCAAGGGGCTTCTCGGTTCAAAGGATTTTATTTTAAAACCAGTAATGATTAAAAGTTGAAATTTTGTTCTAAAATAGAAATCTATAATATCCATATTTGGGGATGAAAATAATTAACGGAATTTTTAAAAAATATATAATTTAACAATTCTAGAAATTTCAAGAAATTTAACAACCAACGACTTCATAATACAAAGTATAATAATAGATATAATGGAAATATAATTAGTGCAAATGATTATATGAGGAAGAAGGGGGGGGGGAATTAAATAATTTACGGATTCTTTTTTTTTATTTCTTTATAATTTTTATCTGTTATGACATGTTTTTGGCGTAAAAATTAAAATATTTTCACTTAATATTATTAGGTTGTATTAAAAAATTAAAAATTTAAACATGACAAAATACACATTATATGAAAGTTAAATATCTATTATAATATTTTGGAAAGTATAAGAATGATATATAATTCTTAAATATATGTTAAGATTAAATTAGTAATATTACCACCATTGAGATTAGTAGAATCGTGGCTAGTCGGCGCAAGCAATCAATTTTTATTATATTATTATGGTCAGTGGCCCCTACAACGGGTAGAGGGTCCGAAGCAACTGCATCTAAAAATTTGTGTGGGGGTACTTTTTTTAAAATTGTTTAAAATATTTTTTTTGTTAAATTTAATTCTTTTTTTGTTTTGCTACATCCATCCATAATCAAGTGATCTCTAGTTTATTAATATAATAATAAGACCCCCCCACCCCCACTTATTATTTAATTTAATATGTATTGACGGAAATTTTGGGCGATATTTATTAAATTAAGTTGTTATCCGAGATTTCTTGTCATAAAATTATTTTCCCAATTTCAAAATATGTCCAAAAATATTAACCAAAAAAATACAAATGCTTAATTAAAAATTACACATCTCATAATATAAGAGATGATAAATGGACAGACCACATTAGAAAAAGACATGGTGGGCTTAATTTTAACGGTATAAAGTAAAGCTTTGTAATAGTAGCAATTTTCCATATTACAATATATAATACCCCAGAAAGAATGTGTGGACAATAACCGTTCTATTATAAGAATAATAATAAGATGTCTAGGTTATGTAAACAAGCCTTCTGGGGAATAGGCAACCAGAAGGCAATATGATGGGCCTTAATAAACTAATTGCAGATTCTGAACCTGTTGTCAAAATGTATTTACAACAAAATGAAGAAAAAAAAGGGATAAAAAAAATAAGGGATTAAAATCTAAATTATATTCAAATCTATTATCATATAATAACATAAATATTGTCATTGAAACCATGAAAAATATGATTATAAAAATAATTCAAAAGGAGATTGAATTTAACAGGTGCTTAGAAACAGGGGCGTCGCTAGCCTTTACAATCTCAGGGGGCTCAACTAATAAAATTTTATGGGGGGCTTCGCCCCCCATACCCTTTAATTTGCCCGCTTTTGCCCGGCCTTCGGCCGGGTTTTTTAAAAATTACTAAACTCTTGAAGGATTATTCTTATTTTCATATTTTGTTTTTTATTATATTATACGTACAAAATAAACTAGAATATAAATAATTAAGACTATAATATTGATCATTAAGACTAAAATATAAATATCATTAAGACTAGAATATAAATATCATTAAGACTAGAATATAAATATCATTAAGACTAGAATATAAATAATTAAGACTAGAATATAAATAAATAAAACTAGAATGTAAATAATTAAAACAATACATTTCTACAAATTTTTCAATACAAAATCGATTTACTACAGTATAAAGTATTTTAAATTGCTGATATAAAAAATTTCGCGTCTAAAGAATCACAAGTGATAAAACCGATTAATTAATTCATACATATGCCTCTGTTAATGTTTTTAAAAACCCCATAAGGCAATATAATTCTAAGCAACTAATTAACAAAAGGTCATGAAACTAATATAACTCTCTCTTACCATTTTAGACAAAGTTTTATAGAATGAACTAATAAGGAAAAATTTATAGGCCTAACCAAATCAACAATTCTTGAAGAAGAGAATATAAACGACCAATCCAAATCATAAAAATATATGGTGGTGAGAGCTTCCTCTTAGATGACATGATGGAAGCTAGATAAGTAATCGAGAAAATTATTGTGAGATATTAAATTTCTAAAAGATTATCTTCCATTTTTAATCCTATATAAACTACTGGACAGTTGATCATTGTTGCTCATCTTAATTATGCAATCATATGCTCTCAGCAGCTGTAGTAATAATCTTAAATTACATAGCCACACAAATAATAGATGCTGGTTAATTTGCAGTCATAGCCATGACATACACGATGTTAACTCATATCAAAATCTAGTATGTTAGATATATTGATAAAGCAAAAACACCTAAAATCTTGGAAGAAATTATGTTTGGAAGAAATTATGCAAATATATTGATGGGTTATTTACAATTTAAGTGTGCCAAATTAGAAATAATTAATTTGGGAGCTAGAAAATAAACCATAGTGATATGATGAAAGCAATTAAGATCTTATATATTATTGTATTGTCAATGTATTCAAATATTTTTAATAAAATTTTTCAGAAACTTTGGTCATATCAAAAGAAAGCATTTACTGTTTTTTTCTGATTTTTTCCTATCTCAAAAAGAATTTTTTTATAAGCACCATGTCTTTTAGCTAATTTTGGATATGAAAAAAAAATTTATAAAATAAATATACAATATATTTACTCGCAGATACTAACGCCTAAAATTGCGTTTCAAAAATTATAAGGTTAAATTATTTATAAAATAAGTTCTCTACGCCGGCTAGTCATTATTGCATATTCATCTATAATGTGATCTATAGGAATGGTATTAATAATATTTTTTTCTATGCTCAATAGAGCCAACGAATTTAATCGTTCCTGACCCATTGTCGATCGAAGATATGTTTTCACCCGTTTTAATGCTGAAAACGATCTTTCACATGAGTAGGAATTAAAAGGTATAGTTAACGCAATTTTAAGGCAATTAAATATACGAGGGAATATATCTATGGGTAAGATTTTTATCAAATCTATTATTGATTTACACGTAGATTCGTGTTTTTTATTATAGGTTAAAATATAAGCCTTTAATATTATGTATTCTTCCATTGGATCAGGAAGATTATAATGTAAGATAAATGGTTTAATGATATCATTATTTAAAAAAAGGGGGAGGAGGGATGTAAAGCATTTATAGCTATTAAAATATCTGTGTTTTCTTGGCAAAATCTCTTTTTTAATTCATTTATCATAATATCCAAAATTGGATAAAAGACATGACACTTATAAAAAGTTTCTGTTTGATCAGAATGATTAGAAGAAACAATATCATCTATTTGAATATAATTATTCAAAATGGTAGAAGGTATATTTGCTCTTTTATTTGTTATTTTTATATTATATAAATTGCAAAATTTATTTACTTCGGTAAATAATGAAGAAAAATACGAATTATTTCTTAAATTTGACAAATAACTGATAAGAGACTCAATAAGAGCCAATGCTGTTGATATGTCCGAATCTGATTTTTGCAAAAAAATAGAAATATTGGAACACATAGATAATAATTTTTGGAATATAAACATACACATAATTGTATCATATTGTAAAAGAATATATAAAATTCCCTTTGCTTTCACCACATCACCATGGTCTATATTTTCTAGATAAGAAATACTTGCAGGGAAAGTCATATTTACTGCCTCTATAGTTCTAATATGGGATCCCCAACGTGTAGAACTCAATATTTTTGGATTTTAACCCTAATCTAAATTGCAAATCAAGAAATTTATTGTGATGGATAACAGATATTGAGAAAAAAGCATGAATACCTTCTAATACATTAAAAAACTTTCTAGATTGAGGTACTGATTTGCAGGCAGAGATCAGTACAAGGTTGAGTTTATGCGCATAGAAGTGCACATATATAGCCATTTTGTGATTTTGGCGTTATCTTTCCTGGACTCCTGAAAGATGCCCTTTCATAACACTTGCACCATCATATGCTTGAGCAACGCAAATTGAATTTATGGAATTGTTGTTTAAGGTTGTTATTAATGTCTTCGTTAATGACTCTGCATCTAAGTCTTCAACTTTTTGAAAAGATATAAAAGATTCCTTTGGTGTTTTTGTTTTATCAACATATCTAACACATATACTAAATTGCTCATATGAGCTAACATCACGAGTGTCATCAGCCATGACAGCAAAATAGCCTGCCTCCCTTATTTCTGATGCTATGTACTTTACGATTAAGTTTCCAGCTGTAGATAGCATTTGATTTTGTGGTTGAGGTGAACAATAATGAGCATTGCCTGGTGGTTTATATGCTTTTAAAAATGGATCATACTCTTTCAAACAGTTTAATATTTCACAATAATTTCCTTGTCTTACTTTCATAATGACCTCTAAGGGGAAGTTCCAACTTACCACATAGTATTATAATTTTGAATAATCGTTTCAAATATTCTCTTCTTTCAAGTATTGTTGATTTAGTTAGAGCTATAAATTTTTCTTTAATGGTGCCTTCTATCAAAGATTGTTTAAAATGGTTCCAGAGAATTACATTCGTTGCATGACCATTTGTTGCTCCGTGAGTTGTTAAGTATTCTTTTAACTTACGAAATTTTTGATAACCTTGATTAAAAAGGTATCCTTTTTGAGGTTGAGTGGGAAAATTACGACAAGGAAAACAAAAAATAGAGTTTCTGGTTATGCTATATTCAATCCAGGGAAAGGATTTGTACCACTAAGTTTGAAAGCATCGTTTATCTTTACCCATTCTAATATATGGATAGGCACCTAATATAGGTTGCATAGGACCAGTTGTTTTAGTACCCAGATCTAATTCTTCTGAAAAAAGTGATAAAAATTAATAAATGAATTAAAATATTATTGGTTTTAGAAAATTATGACAAATATTATATATTTGAAGAAAAACATTGTTAAAATAAAAATAACTTGTATAAGTTCTTCTAAAAAAGTGACAAATATTAATATTAAAATTAAAATATTATTGCTTTTATGAAAATTATGACAAATATTATATATTTGAAGAAAAATATTGTTAAAATGAAAAAAATACTTGAATAGTTGTTATTTTTAGATTGGGCCAAACGTATAGCTTCTAAATATCTTATAAACAAATTAATTTACTTATTTTCTTTCCTTCTGTATCTACATTATTTATAATCATGTCATTCACAATACTTTCTTCATTATTTAATAAATCTAAATAAGGTTAATTTTAAAATGTATTTCATCAAATGTAATTTGTTGTAATAAAACTTCTTTATTCAATATACCTTTATATTTACTGCTATCAAGAATCTGGCTTGTTGTAGTATCCTCTTCATAATCCATGCCTAAAATTTTATATTTAATTATATTTAAAAAATTAATACCTTCAGAGATATTTATACATTGGATCTCACATATATCTTCAGATTGAGCCACACATATTGCTTCAATTATTTTATAAATAAAATATCTTATATATAAATTAATTTACCCATTTTCTTTCCTTCTGTACTTACATTATTTACAATCATGTCATTCACAATACTTTCTTCATTATTTAATAAATCTAAATAAGATTAATTTTAAAATGTATTTCATCAAATGTAATTTGTTGCAATAAAACTTCTTTATCCAATATACCTTTATATTTACTGCTACCAAGAATCTGGCTTGTTGTAGTATCCTCTTCAGATTCTATGTCTATATAAAATTTTATATTTAATTTAATTATATTTAAAAATACATTCAGAGATATCTGTACATTGGATCTCATATATATCTTCAGATTGAGCCACACATAGTGCTTCTATTATTTTATAAATAAAATATCTTATATATAAATTAATTTTTTACCTATTTTCTTTCCTTCTGTACTTACATTATTTACAATCATGTCATTCACAATACTTTCTTCATTATTCAATGAATCTAAATAAGATTAATTTTAAAATGTATTTTTTTTCAGTGTATTTATTTTTGTAAATATAATATATAAAAAGTAATATTCCATGTTATAGTGTCCATTTTTCAAAAATATATATAAATAAGCAAACTATTCTAAATTTATTTAGCATTTTTATTAAAATATAGTTTATTATTAAGTTAGGATAAACAAATAAATATATAATTATCAAATTATGAAAGAATGATTAAGTAAACAATTTAGCCAATATTATCTTTATTAATGTAAAAAGAATAATAGTGTATGATTTTTTAAGATATTGACTATTTATATAGAAAATTTTGATTATGTTTTATTTAGCTAATATTTTGACATCATCTTATGTGATTATAATAGAAAAATTTAAAAAAAATTTCCCATTTCTAGTGTCCTGCTTCTGAAAGGTGAAAATATATTGTAAAGCAATTTTTGCTTAACTTGAAAACTAAAGAAATCAATATTGTTTAATACTCTGGTGAAAAATGACTTAAATATAAATTCTATAGAAATTAGGCAAATTTGGGAGGAAATAGGAAAAACATATAACTTCAAATATGATCAAGTGAAAAATAAATCTTCCATTAAAATAGATAATTAACTAATAAATTTTTATTTTTTAAAACTTAAATGCCCAAAGTGTTTTGTTATTAATTTGTGAAAATTTTAAGGATTTTTTCAAAACATTTTGGACACAGACTTATATATAAATTTATTTACCTATTTTCTTTCTTTTAACATTTTTGTTTTCAATATTTATATCTTTTAAAACTACAATTAATCGTCTTTCAACTAAATCATAGTTTGAATTTTAAAAACTGTATAAAATATACTTTGTTCATCACCAGCTTTATTATTGAATCCTCTTTTTTGGTCCTCAAGATTATTGCTACTTTTATCTTTAGTTTTTTTCATAAAGTCTTTAATGCTTAAATTTTTAAATCGCAAAGTCACTTTATTTAAATAGTGATTTTAAACTCGGCTTACAATATTAAATTTGTTAATTTTCAATTAATAAATCTTTATATTTATTTAATTAGGGTTATATAATAATTTAATTAATAAAAATCAATTAAACTTCAACTGTTAATGCTAAATTGATATTTAAACATTATGCATGGTATTGATATTTTATTTTTAACAAAGAATTTGATTGCAAGCTGACATAGTGAAAATATAATTTATATGTATTAAAATTAATCTAATCTAATAAAATTTAGATAGTCTTATTAATTTTTAAATAATAAAATTAAATCTATATATTACTTAATAGAATTATAATAAACAGGGGACAATCAAAAAAAGTTCTTTTTAGTTTAAGGGGATATTAAGGAACCATTAAAAAAAAATTTGTTTTGGCTTCAGGGGGCTATTCAATATCTTTAGTTTTTTCATAAAGTCTTAAATGCTTAAATTTTTAAATCGCAAAGTCACTTTATTTAAATAGTGATTTTAAACTCGGCTTACAATATTAAATTTGTTAATTTTCAATTAATAAATCTTTATATTTATTTAATTAGGGTATATAATAATTTAATTAATAAAAATCAATTAAACTTCAACTGTTAATGCTAAATTGATATTCAAACATTATGCATGGTATTGATATTTTATTTTTAACAAAGAATTTGATTGCAAGCTGACATAGTGAAAATATAATTTATATGTATTAAAATTAATCTAATCTAATAAAATTTAGATAGTCTTATTAATTTTTAAATAATAAAATTAAATCTATATATTACTTAATAGAATTATAATAAACAGGGGACAATCAAAAAAAGTTCTTTTTAGTTTAAGGGGATATTAAGGAACCATTAAAAAAAAATTTGTTTTGGCTTCAGGGGGCTATTCAATATCTTTAGTTTTTTCATAAAGTCTTAAATGCTTAAATTTTTAAATCGCAAAGTCACTTTATTTAAATAGTGATTTTAAACTCGGCTTACAATATTAAATTTGTTAATTTTCAATTAATAAATCTTTATATTTATTTAATTAGGGTATATAATAATTTAATTAATAAAAATCAATTAAACTTCAACTGTTAATGCTAAATTGATATTCAAACATTATGCATGGTATTGATATTTTATTTTTAACAAAGAATTTGATTGCAAGCTGACATAGTGAAAATATAATTTATATGTATTAAAATTAATCTAATCTAATAAAATTTAGATAGTCTTATTAATTTTTAAATAATAAAATTAAATCTATATATTACTTAATAGAATTATAATAAACAGGGGACAATCAAAAAAAGTTCTTATTAGTTTAAGGGGATATTAAGGAACCATTAAAAAAAAATTTCTTTTGGCTTCAGGGGGCTATTCAAATTTTTCAGGGGGCTTTAGCCCCTGCGCCCCCCTCCCTAATGACGCCACGGCTTAGTAAGATTTATTGAAAATAGCGAGAGATAACCCTGTTGAAATATTGATATACTTATATTGTACAGGAAATACAACTGGTCTCGATATTAAAAATAATATAATATCCAAACTTGGCACCATGAATCTACCCCTCGAATTTCTAGTTAGGCAAAACTATGATGGCGCCTCAAACATGAGTGGAAGAATCAATGTAGTGCAGGCTTTGATTAGCACGGAGGCGTCAAAGACAGCTTTTATTTGGTGCTATTGTCATCGATTAAATTTAATCATTGTTCAATCATGCCAATCAATTAAAGAACTCAGAAATGTTTTAGGAATATTAGATGAGATTTATATTTTAATGGCGTTAAAAGATATGATAGGCCCATATCATGTACTGACAAAATAGCAACGATTTCTGCGCATCAAAAATACCACTCAGTAATATTATCTTATTTGTTTAGATTTAAAATGTTTATTTTATATTTATAGAAGCTGGCTATCATCATACAAAGCAATTGTAAATTTTTTCCTACTTTATGATGCCTTGAGGGGAGCTTTGATAAAATTAGAGAATTCTGAAGATCTTGCCACTTCCACTATGGTTATTGCTATAGTCTTTAGAATAAAAAAATTTTATTTTATTTTATCGCTTTGTGTTTTGGATAAAATATTGCTAATAACAAGCTTGGCTTGTACAAAATTACAAATCATTTCGAAGGATATATGGTTTGCAATAAATCAAATTCAATTGTCAAAAGATTGCCCGATTATGAGAAATATAATTTAAATTATTGCCTTTTATTATTTTTTAATCCTAATTGATAATAACACTGAATTTTTGTATGTTTTTTCAAAAGCACAAGATTTTACTAAGGAGAGAAATCTACCTTTTCATTTTGAAAGTTCTAGAAAAGGAGAGGTATATACTTTCATCATTTTTATTGTAGCTTTAAAACCATTGTTTTATGCTGCACTTGATTTTTGATTTGATTATTATGCAGTTCAATGAAAGATTTAATAAAATATTTAATGATGAATCAATGAATTTTTAAATCAAACATCATTTTTTACACCAAAGGGAATAGCGGAAAAGTCAATTGTTAAAGATGATATCGAGGATATATGTGAATTTTATCATTTAAATTCAAGTCATATTTTTGAAGAAATGTTGAAGTTTCGAAATATTCATAAGATGGCTAAAACCGGGGAGTAAATATTACTCGTGATCTAGAGGTTAAAGAATCTAAAGTAGATTCTGAGAATTGTGAATTTATTTAATTAAAATATTTATACTAATACATTCTTTGGTTCCATGTCAATTCAGCGAAACTTTTATCGCGAAACACTTTTTCGCAAAACTTTCATCGCGAATATCGTTTATCGCGAATGAATTTTATAGCGAAACTTTTAGCGCGAATCCACATTAGCGAAAACTTTTCTTCGAAAACATTATAGCGAAACAAATATCGCGAATTTTTTATAGCGAAACCTTTAAAGCTAATACATTAGAGCAAAATTTTTATCGCGAATTAACGTGAAGATTTTATAGCGAAGTCAATATCGCGAAATATAAATCGCGAAGATAATATAGCGAAAACTATTTCGCGAAATATAACGCGGCCTATTATTTATTTTTTATTTTTATTAAAATAAATTATTTTATTTATATTTAATGTTAATATTTTATTTATCAACAAATAAACATATTATATGATATATATTTTTTATTTACATTATTATATTATGAAATGAAAAATGGATTTCTTTTATTTGGATGTTTTTTTAATAAAAAAAATGATATGCTACTATTGTAATATTATTTTTGTTACAATTTATTAGTTAGTTTCACACGTCAAAAGTTTTAAGCAAAAATTAATTTTTGAAGTTCAAAAAGATTTTTAACATATTTTAAACATATTTTGATAAAAATTTTAATATTTTTTGAGGAATTCTTTTGTGAATTTTATAATAAATAAACAATCTTTTAGGTGAAATCTTTTATATTTTTTTTTTATCATTTTTGTAAAATTATCTATTTTTTTAAGTATATTAAAAGAGGTGGGTTTTCTAAATAATATTTTTAAAAATATTTTTATTTTACTTATTTATGTATATGATCTTTTTAAGGATAATAATTTAATCTGACAATTTTTATATTAGTTATTGAAGGTGTTCCTTGGAAAAATGACAATCATCATAATCGGTATTTTTAAACATATTAGATTTATTTTACGGTAAAATATGTATTTTTAACATGTTAAATTTAAATTTTTATTAAGATGCACCATATAAATGTGACAATTATCATAATAATCGTTATTTTTAAAATTTTTTAAATTTTTTTGACGTAAATCGGTTAAAATAAGTATTGTTAACATGTATTAATAAAACTTCAGTGAAGATGTACCCTAGATAAGTGACAATTTATTTTAAATTTTTTGATGCAAATGGGTAAAAATATAGATTGTAAACTTGTTAAATTAAAAATTCATGAAGATGTACCACAGAAAAGTGACAATTGTAATAATCGTTATTTTTAAACTTTTTTGACGTATATGGGCCAAAATAAGTATTGATAACATGTTTAAATAAAACTTCAGTGAAGATGTACCCAAGATAAGTGACAATTGTCATAATCATTTTTAAAGTTTTTTGAATTTTTTTGACGAAAATGGGCAAAAAAAAAATTACTAACATGTTTAAATAAAACTTCAGTGAAGGTGTAACAAATATAAGTGACAATTGTCATAGTCGTTATTTTTAAAGTTTTTTAATTTTTTTTTGAAGCAAATGAGCAAAAATAGAAAATGCTAACGTGTTAAAATAAAATATCAATGAAGATGTACCATAGATAAGTGACAATGGTCATAATCCTTGTTTTTGAAGTTTTTTGAAATTTTTTGATACAAAAGGGTAAAAATATAGATTGTAAAAATGTCAAATTAAAATTTCATGAAGATGTACCATATAAAAGTGACAATTGTCATAATCGTTATTTTTAAAAGTTTTTAATTTTTTTTGAAGCAAATGGGCTAAAATATAAATTTCTAACATGTTAAAATAATATTTCAGTGAAGATGTACCCTAGATAAGTGACAATAGTCATAATCGTTATTTTTAAAGTTTTTGAATTGTTTGACGCAATTGGACAAAAATATAAATTGTTAACATGTTAAAATAAAATTTCAGTCCAAACAAAAAAAACAAATCGATATTTTCATTCACATAATCGTTGTTTCTTTTATCCTGCTTAAAATTTGATAAAAATATGCAAAGTGATTATTAAAGATAGTTGTAACCTATGTTAAAGTTAAATTCTAAACTTTTAAGATATGGATTCACAATCTTAGTCCTTTAATTAATAAATTTTAATTCTACATTATAAAAATGTATAACCTTGCATTCACAGTAAGCAAATATTTTTGTATACTCGTGGCAAAATAGTGCTGAGTCTGAATTCAGGGAAGATTATTTATTTATTTGCTATAAAAATTGTAGTGAGAAAAAATAAAATAAATTTAACTTAATTTAATAATAAATTTAATAACTAATATTAAAAAATTATTAAATATACTAAGCATAATTAGGAGGATAATATTATTTGAACTAGATTAATTATATTAAGGGCGTAACGTGTAAAAGCTTATTTATTAATTTTTTCATAACCAGATTTATAATCCTCAATAAAGTGTTTTATTTACGGACATCTATAATTACGCTTAATTTTTATATCATAGGTATTTTATGAGTTTTCACGACATATTTATTTCTTTTATATTTACACTTTAACCTGAATTTCAATTCTTCTGTAATAGTTCTGTTCTTCCAGACCCCTATACCCCGGGACTCATTAGTCCCTGTTATATATTGAGTAGAATCTTTGTAGCCTCAAATAATAATTTCATCTTCATACATATCTTTATTCATCGATAGCTCCCTTTAATTTGGGAAACTCTTTCTGCTATCTTTATACGTTAAGAAAAACAAAGAATATACCAGTGGCGAAGCATGAAGTACTACAAGGGAATCAATTGACTTTTTATTTAACTAAGCTATACAAAATATTAAGATTTATAAATTATCGGAACTCTCCTTTGTTTTTGAATAAAATTCTCAAGAATTAAATTTGTTAAATTTTAAACTTTTTAATAATTTTTTTCTATAAGATAGATTGAATTTTGAAAAAAATTCTATTTTTTATTAATATTAAAATCCCGGCTTTATGTGTGGTTGTTGAAGCCAAAGTTAGGTTGTAAAGTTTTGATTTTTTTTTCTTTATAAAGATATTTGTGATAAATTTTAAAGAAAAGAAAAAGTAAAAATAATATAAAAAATTTTCTCTTACTTTTTAAAAAATACGCATCTTTTATATGCTTCTCTAACGCTTATTTTTTTCAATCTAAAATTTACATAAAATATGCCCATGATTTTTTTATTATCTATTTAAAAAAATAGGCAATGTTATATTTGGTTTCCAATGTTTATTTTTTTTAAACATAATAAAAAAATTACATGAAAAAATATCATAGAAGCAGGATTATTTTATTTATTTATTTAAAAATTAACCAATATTAAATTTTTTTCCTGAATGCATATGTGATTTAACATAGTAAAATAAATAATAAAAGTAAAACTAGTGAATGAAATAAATATTTCAGATTTAAAATTGAAGAATATAGCCCAGCAAGTTTATATCCATCTAAAATGGTATTCTTCAAATTTCAATCTTAAACCTGGTCTAAAAAATAACAATAAAATTTGAAGATCCTGAAACAGGCCTATATCAATTTATGAATTATTCTTGCTAAAAAGCTTTCTCAAAAAATAGAATCTACCTTAATTTAATTCAAGAATTATAAAAGAGATGAGAATTCTTTTGAAGGAGTCTAAATCATATGTCGCATCTGTTTAAAAATTGGTCAAAACTGGCAATATGTTTATTCATCTAAATTTTATATCTTTTAAATATAAACTAGCCCTACTCTATATCTTTCAAACCTTTTATCTTTTATTAATAATTTCGTCCAAGAAGGATTTCAGAAATATTTTTGGGGTGCTTTCAGTTAATTTACCGCGTCAGACGGGCTGTTGACTCTTTGTGATTATACACTACCTGAAAAATACCATTTTTAAAAATAAATACATCATAATTAATTTAATAAATTTCGCCGGGGTGGCCTAATGGGTAAGATGTAGGCTTGGAAACACGAGTATGAACAAGGACGCGGGTTCAATCCTAGTAAGAACCATATGACTGATGTGTAAAGACATATGGTATGATGAATTTCGGAGCTTAGAGATGACACTCCGATCACCGACAGGCCTGGACAGCCGGGTGCTAAGGATACCTGTCTAATAAACAAAATGAAGGACACAAATGAAAATATGAATATGAAAGCTAGGGCGTTCCCTCCATGCGACGCGCAGGGTGTAGACCTCCATCCTGTGAAAAATAAAGTAAAGGTCAAAGCAAAGAAGACAAGACTAGCAAGTTTGAATATTGGGACGCTTAAAGGTAAGACGAGAGAATTGGCATCAATGTTGAACAAGAGAAAAGTTGATATAGCGTGCATACAAGAGACGAAATGGAAAGGACAGAAAACTTTGATGATTGGAGATGGGTATAAATTGTACTATAATGGACTTGTTAGCAATAGGAACGGTGTCGGCATCATCCTCAGTCAAGATCTAACCTCTTCAGTAGTAGAAGTCAACAGGATCTCTGATAGACTAATGAAGATAAAACTCTGCATTGGTCAATCAATACTACACATCCTATCAGTATATGCTCCTCAAACGGGTTGCAAGGAAGAAGAGAAAGATGACTTTAGAGCTATCCTTGATGAAGCTGTAATGGAAATCCCTAAGGATGATCTAGTCATAATTGGTGGTGACTTAAATGCGCATGTGGGGAAAGCAAGAGATAGCTACAAAAGGCATCATGGTGGTTTTGGATACGGAGAAAGAAATGATGAAGGAGAGCACGTACTGAAATTTGCGCAAGCCTTCGACCTTGCCTTAACCAACACCTACTATAGGAAAAAAGACAGTCATTTAATAACATATGAAAGTGGTACTAGGAAAACACAGCATGCTAATCTCTCGCAGAAGATTAAAAGATGTAATAGACTGCAAAGTCATCCCAGGAGAATATATCGTCGCGCAACACAAGCTACTAATCATGGATTTACAAATCTCAAATAAATCCACTCAAAATAAGATAAAACTGGAATCATGCATCAAATGGGGCAAATTAAAAACAATGACAGATGCCTTTGCAATCAATGCAAACATTGAAACAATAAATTGCTCACAAGTCAGTGAAAAAATCTGGATAGACCATTCATATATATTAATAGACACTGCAAAATCGACGCTAGGCTTGACAAGAGGAGGCAACAAATCACACAAAGAACTATGGTGGTGGAATCAAGAGGTACAAACCACTATACAGGAGAAAAAGGCCCTTTATAAAATATGGTACAAATCCAAAAATGCAGATGACAAGTCAAGATACAAAAAATCCAAGAGATTAACTACAAAGGCGGTGGCTAGGGCCAAATCTATGGCATACGATGACATGTACGAAGATCTACATACCAAAGAAGGTCAAAAAATATACAGATTAGCCAAACAGCGAGAAAAGAACTCTAGGGATATAAACGGAGCTCCGAAAGTAATCAAAAATAAAGATGGGTAATTGATAATAAAGGAAAAAGAAATAATGAATAGATGGAAAGAATATTTTCAGGAGCTTCTCAACTTTAATTCCCACATATTGCATCTCGATGAACACTCCCCTTGTCAAAACCTTGTACAACCTATAACAGAACAAGAAATAATCACATGCCTCAAGCATATGAAAAACAACAAAGCTAGGGGTCCAGACGATAGAAAGCCTTAAAGTACTAGGAGATGATGGAATACATCTCCTCACAAATCTGTACAATAAAATACTTGGAAATGAAGAGGTTCCCCAAAAATGGAGGCAGAGCTATCTAGTTCCTATCTTCAAAAATAAAGGGGAACAATTGTCAAAATTACAGGGGCATAAAACTAATGTCACACTGTCTAAAACTATACGGAAAAATAATAGAAAAAAGATTAAGAGATATAATCGAAATAGGAGAGATACAGTTTGGCTTTATGCCTGGAAGATCAACAACCGATGCTATCCATGCAATTAGGCAAATGAGTGAAAAATACAGGGAAAAGAACAAAAAGTTACACATGGTCTTTCTCGATCTAGAAAAGGCCTTCGATAGAATCCCAAGAAAACTTATCTGGTGGGCGCTACGCCACAAAAAAGAAAGTTCCAGAATATATAAGAATAATACAGGATATGTATATGGAACATACAACAATGGTCCGTAGCACAACAGGTACTTCAGCAGGCTTCACAATAGCCGAAGGTGTTCATCAAGGGTCGGCTCTCAGCCCACTTCTCTTCATTACAGTAATAGATGTATTAGCACAGTCTATACCTCAAACAGTCCCGTGGAATATGATATTTGCAGATGATATTGTGATACTTGCCGAATCCAAGGATGAAATGAAAGAAAGGTTAGTGAATTGGATAAATATCCTAGAAACGCACGGATTAAAAGTAAATAGAGAAAAGACGGAGTATATGGTGTTAGGAGGAGATGAAACGGAGAGTATTGATATAAATGATTAGCAGATATCCGCAATTGAAAGCTGCAAATATTTGGGCTCCACTATACAAACAAACGGCACAATAGAAAAAGAGATAAAGAATAAGATTAATCAAGGGTGGTTAAAGCGGAGAGCTTTATCTGGAGTGCTATTTGACAAAAGAATCCCACACAAATTAAAGGGAAAAATCTACAGTTCCATAGTACAACCAACTATTCTATATAGTTCGGAAACATGGCCAACCAAAGAATCAGACGAGAGAAGTCTACAAACTATGGAGATGAGAATGCTGAGGATGATTGCTGGGGTAACAAGAAAGGATAAGGTGCGCAGTACAAGAATACTAAATAGTTTAAAGGTAGTGCCCATTAAGACTAAGTTAATGGTAAACAGACTTAGGTGGTATGGGCACACAATGAGAAGGCCTATGAACTACATAGGAAATAAAGTTGAAAGTTTGGAAGTGATGGGCAAACGTAAAAGAGGAAGGCCAAAACTTCAATGGGGCCATAAAGTTAGAGCCAATATAAAGAAGTATAAAATAGATAAAGAGATTGTATGAATAACATAAAGTGGAGAGAGATGTTGAAGGAGCTTACCACCAGAAAAGGTGAAAGCTAAAGAGAAAAAAAAAAAAATAATTTAATAAATTAAAAATATAATTTCAAGTAAAAATAGTGCGCGGCTACTGCAAGATTATGTACAATATTATTAACAAATTTTATATTTTCAGGATTAAATTTGATAAATTGATGCGAATATCGTAAATGAATGCCTGCCTATTCAATGTTGGTTCATTTTAAGTAATGTTTTTATAGACAATATCTTTATATTTGACATATGTCATTTATGTAAAATCTTACATAATTACCGTGTTTTTTATGATAAATATTTATGCATACATTTTTATCCTATTAAAAAAATGCTTATGATTTTTCATATATATTCTTAGTTAGGTATTGTAATCACATATTTAAGTTATTATCCTAATTGGTTTAAAAAAACCACCTAAGTTATGTCTTGAATTCTTTTAAATTTTTTTTTTATAAAATTTATAAGGATGTCTTATCCTTTCCAGTATAAATAAATATATTAAATCTATGTATTTGCACAATTGTAAAATCTTTATAACATAAATATATAAATGAAAAATTTTACAAATAAGCAATTTTATTTATATTAATTCTATGTATTTGCACAATTGTAAAATCTTTAAAACATAAATATATAAATGAAAAATTTTACAAATAAATAATTTTATTTATTTTAAACTAAGGTTTTAAGAAGTTGAAATATAAATAATATAAGGAGCTCTTAAATGATATTAAAAAAATATTTTTTCTTTTCTTTATAAGTACTAATAAATGTTTTAGCAAAACTTAAGAGGGTAAAATAAATAAAACAATGATAATTTTTATTTCCCTCTCTTTGAATACCAAAGCTATGAAGTTAATAGAATGCAATCAGAAGTTATAGTTTTAAATTAGCCTTATTAATTAAATTTATTCATGTCTATTATGAAAATTAAAATTTTCTAAAAATGTAATATATATCTTTTCATTATTATTTTAATAAAAAATATAGAAAAGGTGGCTCCTATTTTTCACCCAGAATATTATAATATGGTGTTTATTTTTGAAATATTGAAACCTAAAACTATATTATATATCGATAAATGCCTTTAATAGATAATAAATCCAATATTAATAAAAAAAATGACTTATCACCATTTCAAACTTCCAAAATACCATTAATCAATGGGCTGCGAAATAAGAGCTTCCATATTGCAAATGATTTATCATTACTGCCATTGACAAATGATTCCATTCAATGCAGTGATAATTGTGGAACCAGATGTTTAAAGAGTAAAAATAATGATCTTAATGAAATCAATACTAAAGTGTGCTTGTCAACTTTAAGATATCCAAGCAAACTCAATGGTATCTTAGATAATAAATTGATAACATCTAAAAATGTTAGTAGGAATAGTCACATGAATAACCCAAAAATTGGTCATATTAATGACAAGGTAGTAATATCTCCTCTTTATATCAAATCAAAGATTCCATCTTTAACTCCTAAAACCACATTCAATCATGTAAAAACAAATAATCAGACTACACTTTCTCTAAATCTTTATTCCCAAAGTGTCAGCAGAATTATTACTTTTAATAAAGACACTAAAGATAAACATAAGAATGTAACCCCTTTTAACATTGAAACTTCAAAATCACTCCCAAAAACTCGAAAAAATTATTTGCACTCTAATAAAATTGATCTATCTAATACCCATGCCTCTTCAAAAGCAAAAGGGGCCACCCACAATGTTAATGACAACCATTATAAATTATTACCTTCACCTTCAAAATGTAAATCTTCTCAAATATCATCTATCAATTATACTGTATCATCCACCCCTAAGAAGAAACTCACATCTTCACTCAACTCTCAGATCATAAATTCTTCTCTCAAACAAGAAGGATCCTTATCATCCAATAATATTTCATTGAATATTTCTTCAAACTTGTTCAGAAATTGCGATGATGATATAAGTGATTTAAATGGTTCTATATACTTAACCTCCTCCATGCCTTCATCTAGGGAGGAGTTAGATGATAATAATAATGATGTGAGTAGCTTTGAAACATCTTTTCCTTCATTTTCCATTGACCCTAGTAACTCTTTCAAAGGAAAAGGTCTAAAATCTAATTCTCCTACATTATTGAAGCCAATATCAACATCCACAAATGAATTGCCTCATATGACTGCCTTTATTAATAATAAGGAGTCACAATTTTTTTTAGATGATCTATCATTTTCAAATATTACGTCTACCATAGATGAGCAAGAAATTGATGGTGATGAAGAAACAGACATTGAAAAAAGTATCAAGGAAATGCAAGATATGATGCTCAAGTTGAATCATGAAAATGAGGATGACATTCGATTATATAACATCAAAAATGAGGATCTGTTGCCTCGCACCACATCTCAATTGTCATTCAAAATAAGTCACCCTAAAAATTATGAAACATCCATTGCACATTGCTCAATCACCAATAACAAAAAATACTCAACCAAAAAGTAAAATTATATCTTTTTTAAAACTAAAAAACAAATGGGTAACAAAATATTTTGAAATTCCCAAATTATATTATATACCCAATTAAAATAACGTTGCATGCTAAATATAGTATAACCATCCATATGGAATATAACAAAGGCATAATTAAACTCTAATTAATGGGGAAGGGCATTTTTAAAATCGTCTAACAAATTGATAATTTTTATTTTCAAATAGGATGAGAAAAATAAAAGTGATGATAACGATATTATAGTAGAAAAAGATTATCTTGTTTATTTTCCTTTACCAAAATTTGAAAAGCATTAATATACCTAAAGATTAATTAATTATTTTCCTAGGCTAAACTTTTATTAGCGGCCCATGAGGTTAAAAAATATAAATATTTTGAGCCTATACACATAAAAATTTTATTGTCTCTTACTATCTGAATTAATTTTTAATATCTATTCAAATTTAATAGATAATGATCATAAAAAAAAGCATTTTATATCTTGTATTTATTTAATATTTTTAATAAGAATTAGGGATGTACCGATATTTTTATCGGATCGGGCCGATATTTCACCCATTTTAAAATATCGGTTATCGGCAAATATTTTAAAATTTTTCGATTCGATATAAAATGGCCTTTTTAACAAAAATAAAATGTTATAAAATTTTAAAAAAAAGTTATATCTAAAATTATATATTTTTATAAATAAAATCGAAATCCATTTTTATGTTTATTTTTTTAAATTAATTAATAGACATTCTGCCATATTGTTATTTTTTTTGCACATTATGTTTATAAAAGTATGCGATAATCTCTTCAGAATCTGTTTTTAGTGAGGCTGGTGATATTAACAGTTACCATTGCCGCAGGCTGACCTCTGATAAATTGGAAATTTGGGTATTTTTAAAAAGAAATCTTCGATTTAATAATTATTTCAAATTTCATAATATATTTGTTTATTACTTATTATGTATCTAGATTAATGTTATTAATATAAAAGTGATTTAACAAATTTTATATACTTTTAGAATTGCAATTGAGTTGAATATAAACTATAACAGCATTATAATATACTTAAATGACATAAGTTATGGTATAGTTAAATTATAGATGTTATACCAATAAAAAGTATATTAAAAATTAAAAAAGTATATTAAAAATTAAAACCATTGGTTTCTTTACAAAATTAGATATGATATCGGATCGGTAATCGACCAATATCAATTTAATATCGGATCGGCCTCCAAAAAGGGGTATGGTTACACCCCTAATAAGGATATCTAAATTTAAAATCCATTTTTTAAAAAAAGAATATATATCTAAATTCTATTTCTTGAGGACCACTTTGGTAATAAGGAATTTGGCAGGCCACTGTATATACTACAGGGATTATAAAATCCCTATTATTAAATATAAGTAAACCTAATTAATCGACGTGAATTACAACTATATTTGTAGGAATTTTTATATGACTGCCAAACACTCAGTTTCTCAAACGGTAGAACGACTGGCCTTGACCTAACAAAGTAATGATCTTGAGAAACGATTGATATATATTTTTTTTTAATCTTTGAAATTACAAATATTTATGCTTAACGTATTTTACATAAATAATTTTTACAAAGTAGCGTAAAGGTAACGAAAACAATTTTT
The DNA here is from genome assembly GCF_954871325.1 of Gordionus sp. m RMFG-2023. Classification (NCBI taxonomy): domain Eukaryota; kingdom Metazoa; phylum Nematomorpha; class Gordioida; order Chordodea; family Parachordodidae; genus Gordionus; species Gordionus sp. m RMFG-2023. The sequence goes on from NC_088776.1 coordinate 44,533,296, forward strand.
GAAACTAGAAGCTAAGGCTATACCGATATTAAATATTGGATCGGTTCTGTTCAATTCTCCAAAAAAACTTGTTATTATTATATATATATATGTTTGTTTTTGGATTATTATATATATAATTATTTATTTTTATTTTATACATAATCTCTAATAATAAATGAATAAGTAATCAAAATGCAATTTATTTGTAATATTTTAAAAATGTAGAATTTTTTTTATTGACATTGGTTCAAAGATATATTTTGTTGTATAAAAATCAATCTAATTATCTGATCGCTTTTATATGAATATCGGATCCGATCGGTGAGAATTTTGTCGATATGCATAGCCCTACTAGTAGCTATACGCGCTACTTTTAAAAGCGGCGTTTAACAATACTGAGTCGATTTTCAGAGGAGCATAAATTTTAAACTTAAAATGTAGGAAAACATTAACATCGAGAATATTTAAGTGGTTATATAATGTTTATATTATAATAAAACCAGAAAAATCGGGGTTTTACTATATATTACATCATAAGAAAATTATATTGTCAATTATTTATTCAAATTAGTTAAATCCTTGGTTGGCCAATAAAAATCAATCCCGAATAAAATTCTATTTACTAAATTTGATCAAAATACTTAATATAAGGAAAGATAAAGATTTGGATTATTTTACATTAAATAATTTTTATATGAAAAATGTTAAATTGTATTAGTATTCATTACTCATTAGATAAAAAAAAATAGTTGACTTATTTTGTACCATTTTTGCATAATTGTTAATTGTATATAATCTCAATGTAGTGAGAAATTATTTAATATCCTTAAAAAATTAGTTTGTTTAATCTTGGCTATGAACTCTCCTTCTAAAAGTGTGTTATGGTTTAGTGAATTTTCTAAACCCAGTTTGGATTCAAGGTTTGCAGTCTATAAAAAAATGACATAAAATTTAGTCAAAATAACTAGGGGTCTACCAATATCACTTTTTGGAGACAGATCCGATTACGGATATTAAATTGAAATCGGTTGATTGCCGATCCGATATCATATCTGATTTTGTATTCTGTAATCATACTAATCGTTTTTTTAATGTATACATCTAGTGTTGCAACTCCATTTGAGCCGATTTTTAAAAACGGCTAACTCAGTATATCCAGAAAAAATTACGCAAGCTTGAAGATTTGCTCATAGATAGCACAAAGGTTGGACATCTATTAGCGAAACATATTTTTTAAGAGTATAACATTTATAATTTAATTATACCATAACATAAGTCATTTTTTAAATATATTATAATGATCAGTTATAGTTTATATTCATGAATTTAAAAATATATAAAATATTTTTATTGATAAATCACTTATTTATATAATAACATTAATCTATTTACATAATAAATTGAAATAAAATTTTTTAAAATTAAGACTCCATTTTATCGGATCGGAAAATTTTATAAGCCGATAACCGATATTTTCAGAAAGATGAAATATCTGCCCGATCCGTAAAAAAATGCCGGTACATCCCTAAAAATAACAGAAAAATCAGTTTTTTTAAATTTTATTTTACTATATTAGCATTCCCCATACAAGAATTTTATCATTATAATTAGAAACAATACAATTCAAATATACCTTCTAATGTTAAAATTAACAATTGATTTTTTATGCCTAACCTTGACAGTGCATTCCAACTTTTCATGTACTCGACATTGGTATTTGAAAAATGTTTAAATGAAAACTAGTTTTCCTAAACATCCTAAGTTTGGAATACACTGATGAAAATACTCTACTGAAGTTGTTGATTGTTTTATGAATTCTGCTAACCATCTTTCATTTTTTTATTATTGCATCTGAAAACATAATTTTATTAAACGGGTTAGATGCAGCGTGGAATTTTACCATGATAGATAGATATGAGATTGGTTCAAGATATAAAATTAGTCACGTTCCATCGCTGCCTATTTATTTTGTGTAGAATTTTAGGTTAATTAAATCATTTATCCAGGACCGTAGCTAGGAATTTCCAGCCGAGGGGCGAGGTAGCTGTTTTTATAGGGGAGCTGATATTTTTTTAAATAAAACAAATATTTAGGCACTCTATAAATTTTTTACAATTTTTATTAAAAATTTGTAAACGACTATTTTATTTTTAAATTTTAACAAATGAATTAAAACCTAAATTCTGTATTTATCTTATATCAATCTCTAGTGCTCGATAGAACTTTTTAGTGTAGAGAATGGAGTTTCAAAACACAAAAAGCCGTTGATATACGATGATGGCTCTTGAGTTACATTTATACAATTCTTTGATTGCAAGATGACATTATAATATTTATGATATTTTCAAAATTATGTTTTTTTTAACTCTGCAGCTAATAATCCTTTTGCTATCATTTAATGATGTAACCTCTCCATATTTAAATCTGAGTGATTATAATGGGATCATTTTATCTGATATAAAATAATCAGGGTTTAGGGGGTTTACCAAAATATGATAAAAGATTATAATCATCATGTGTTAATCTATTTAAAAAACAATTTACATGAAGTTATTCTCCTTGATAATTTTTGAGTGATGAGATTAAATATTGATATAAGTGTACAAGCCAATTCTTATCAAATCAAAAGAATTATCATTTTTATTCTTTAATATATTAATTGTGGAATCAATACAATTTTTTAGCATTCACTATAATAGTACCTACGAATGTAGAATCTTATTTAATGGATCATTGTTATTAATATCTCATAAATTAAAATGGCCAATATAATGTAACCTATATTAACGCATTATATAAATGACCAGAGTCTTTGACTGAATCATGAGTGGAACCTCCGAGTTAAAAGTTCAATTATAAAAGTAAAATAATACTTCACCAATACCCTCAAATTTTTTATAAATTATACGAGATGTTCCTAAAAACAGTCCACCTCTAATCTAAAATTCTCTCAAGATTATGGCCTTTATATTTACAAGATACGTTAAAACGCCTCAAACAATGCATTAGATAAATTAAAAAAATGAATTGATAACAATATTATTATATCCATTTTGAACAACAAGATGCATTAGTGGCTGTGGCAATGTATATAAGGCACTTTTTTATTAATTTTTTTTGAAGCAGGGTTTGTGCTCCTCCATTTTTATGCCTGGCTTATTATATTCGAATGTTGCTTTAAAATACAATTAGTAATTCTTTCAGCAAAAAGAAATTGAAAATTAATGATTCCTTTTAAATTTTCTTAGATTTTTCCACAAAAAATATAACGAATAATTATGCCCAAATTTTCACAACTTGTTTATTAATTTGTATAAATTGAATAAATAATATTTTTCAAAAAATTTTGTTATATTTTCATTTAGATTTAATTGTAAATGGTGAATTAAAATTTAATAACAAATTATTTTTTTTTAAATTTGGGGTCCAAAAATTTTTTTTGGTGGGGGAGGCGGGGGATTCTAGCTCCTCCTTCCTCCTCTCGTGGCTTACGGTCTGTATATATATCATATAATTTAAAAACCTCTATCGGGAAGAGAGGATGAGTTTTATAAATGTTAATTTTTGGGACATATTTAACAATTTCTACAAAACTAACGATCAAGATTATTTGAAATTAAAGGCATTAACGAATATTTTAAAATATGGTTTATAAATCAGGACGCCAAATTGGGAAATAACAGTAGCTAAAATCAAAAATATTAAAACCACCATTTTTTTAAAATTTGGTTTAATAGTTTTATTTGAGGATATTCATAATAGTATGCTTTAGAAAATGAATGATTTTCTTTTTTACTCACTGATATCGACTAGTTAAATTTTTTAAAAAACAGTTTGCTCATATACAGTCGACTTTTCATTTGACAAACTATCAAATTAGCCAAAGCATTCACTTTTTACTTACAAAGAAATATTATACTAAGGTTAAAAAAAATTACTATTTATAATATTTTTCTATTTAATCTGTAACTTCTCATTGAAATATTAGTATTATTTGATAAATCAATTTTTTTTAAAATTTTGTCAACTTTACTTCCAGTATATAAAAGAGTTTTTTTTTAAAAATCCTTGATGATCAAAATTGAAGAATTTTTTAAAGATTTAAAAAAATTGTGAATTCATCATGAAAGATTTTTTATACATAGAATACTTATAAAAAAAATTTTGTAATTTTAGGTAAAATTTGATCAAAAATCCTGTTTGACCATTAAAAATCTTCAGAGATCAATATATTTTTTTTGGAAAGCACTTCAAACTCTATAAAATATAACTTGAACGAAAAAAAACTAAAATATTGTCAAAATATATTTTTGCAACAAATTATAAATATTTAATATGATATCATGAAAAAATGGCATAGAAAGGTAATTCAAAGAATATAAAGAATTTTAAAAAAAATTGTACCTTTCATTAAGAGATGAGAAAAATTCAACGCGGAGAATAGTGTTGGCATCAAAAAATTGATTTATATGATTAAATCACTATTTTTTAAAAATTTTATAATTAAATTAAACTAGTCCCTTGGATTATATTAAAATTTAATAATTGATATAAGATATAATTTTTTTTGAAATATTTTTTTCTTCTAATATTACAGAGGTCCCAGTCTTCCGCATAATAATGAAAATACACTCTTTAAAAATATGGATGATTATATTCCGATCCTCGAAAAATCAATCGCTAATCGAATAAACGGAGTAACAAAATGTGACCGTCAATTATTACCGAATATGGGTGTGATTGTTATCAAAGATTTAGACTTTGCTGAGACTTTAAAAGAATTAGCTGAGATTAAGCTAAATTTATTTGCCTTGAAACTGGAATTAGAACAAAACCAGCTCTCAAATTTACCTATCATCGATGTAAAATTTAAATAATATTATTTTTTACATTAGTCTTTTTATTTTTGTCTAAAATTGATTCCCTTTATATTTAAATGATCGCCTGTCTACTTTTATTTTCCCCAATTTTCGCTTTCATTTTATCAATTTGGCCTTTGAATTACCTAAATGATTTCTTCAAAGTTAATATATTATATATTTAAAAAACTGATCAAGAACTAGTTAAGAACCAACCGAATTCAAATAGGTAAGAACCATACCTAATAGGATCACCGAATATTATGTCAATTAGATCAGAAATCACAGAATCGGCTCGTCAATAATTTCAAAACGTTTTTTGGTCTGGCCTGTTAGCAAATTTTGTATAAAATTCTAGCTACACCCGAAAAATCCCGCAGACCACCTCTCTAAATTACTAAATTCGTATTAGTTTTTGAATAGGCTTAACAAGTTAATAACTAATTATACCTTAATTTATTTTCATAAATTTAAACATAACTCTTTCACTCTTTTAAGAAAAAAAATTAGTTATGATTTTATTAATTTAATTATTAATCAAAGCCTTTTAAAAAATGATCGACTCTAAGTTGTGTCTAAATGATAGTTTGGCCAGATAAGGTTAAAAAAATAGGGCGAACGGCTATTATAAACACTTGATTTATTCTGAATTACATTTGAACAATTTTTTAATTTTATCACAATAACCCTTCATAGAATATATTCTCTCGTCCAATAAAAGAATAGTTTTTTGGTAATTCCTGGGTTTAAGGGTATGCCGCAAGTCTGCTTGCCTTTTCGCATAATTTAATTAATTATATATTTTATACTATTTTTGTTAAATTATATATTTTTTTGAAATATGATCTTTATTTTTTTTAAACCATTTTATTAATTTTAATTACCTTTATTTGAGCAAGTGTTCTTTTAAAATTTACATAAATTTTACATGTTATATAATATCGAACCGTCTGTTTTTGTTTCAGATAAAACATTTTAGCTCCCCTAAATACTTAAAAATAATACTAAATAACGTAATATTCGGTAGAGATCGCTTGGGCTGAACCGGCATGTGAAAATTTTCTATCAGGTTTTTTGGCCCTACTTAACCCTTAATAATATTATATTAAGGTAAACCATAGATTTGCTTAATCATCAAATATTTTTAAAAAATTCAGCCCGGTAAAAATTTCTCTTGGCCCACAGGTGGGGTATAATTTGTGTTTTTAATATCAAGTATAATTAATGAATGCATTAATTAGTGCTTCGTGATAAAACATAGATATTAGTGCAATTGATTATTAAATACTTCGTGATAAAATAGATATTATTGAAATTGATTGTATTTAAATTTTTCATTTAGCGAGAGATTACTTGTCTTAGCCAGAGGCATAACAAACGTGTGTCATTCCTCTACATAACCCTGAGTTAAACCATTTCTAGTTTTTAAAGCATTTTCGATCATTTGTACCTATCTCTAATTATAATAATTATTTTTTCTTGTTGCCTTATTTTTTCTCGTTGCCTTATTTTTTCTCGTTGCCTTATTTTTTCTCGTTGCCTTATTTTTCCCATGTTATAAAATATAATATTGAAATTGAAAAAGTTAGGCGATGAAAATACTAATTTTTTACTTCTAGTTTACATATATTTTATTATAGATAATTAATTAAAGCTTTGTGCTATTTTTTTAAATATGCAGGCTAAGACATGATTAAATAGTTTTAAAATAAAATCATAAAGAAAAATATTCTTCCTTTCTTCATAATAATATCATTTTCTGGTTATTATATTAAAATATATTATAAAATAAATTTTTACAGTTATATAAGTTTAGCTTATTCACATCCTTTTTTACATCTTGGTAAATGTATTATCAGTTATTAATTTATTGTATATTAATAATTATTTAAAATTGTTTGTTATTATGAAAACGGGTTGTGGATATCTTATATCTTAATTTTCCAATCTAAATATGTTATTAACCTCTTATTTAAAAAAGAAATAAAAAAATTTGCACCCACCACTCCATTTCCCATTTCCACTTTAATTTATTTTTTTATATATATCATTTAACTAATCTAATTTTTAGCTCTTGATCCTAAAATTTGGAATGTAACTAAATTAAACTGCTAGTATCACGACTAGTTTAAAAACAGCCTTACTGAAGAGAGAAATAGGCTCGAGCCCACAATGGCCTCAATTTTATACCTAGTTTATTTCTAGACCCAGATCCGGACCATTTTGATATTTTTTTAATTTTAAGCTCTGCCTTGTCCGAAATATTTAAATGAAATATCGGTAGGCCCAGACTCAGCTTCGGACAGACTTACAGGGCTCTTGTCCATACTTATGTTTTAATTGATTTCACTATGGAGAAACTCGGCGTCATACTTTTCACTGAGAAAAAAAATTGATCTGATTGGAACCGGAACCTAGATAAGCGAGATGTAGTTATACTGTCAATTAACTATTTCAACACTATTTCTTTCATTCATTCATTAAAAATGTAAACTTTGTTTATATTTTTAAATTATAAATAAATAATTGTTAAACATCTTGCATATTTCCAATATTACTATTTTCCCATCGATCAGGGTTTAGTCAGCCAAAAGTGACCATGTTAATTACTCCCATTGTAATTTGTATAATGATATAAAACTTTAATAAAACTAAAATAAATTTTCATTATTTTTTTAGAGTGATCGTTTTGAAAACTCTTTAAACTTGGATTCTTTCATGTCGGCAAATTGGCCCCTGACTCCTTCCTTATTTGATAGTGGCGTTGATGGAGAAAACGTATAATATTTTTATATAGCTGTATTGTTGGTCTTCACTACAAAACCTTTTAACATTCAAAATTTTACAACAGATACAAAAAACAACATATTTTAATAATTATGAGAATTCAATAAGAAATAATTTAAGTTATTTAATTTAAATAACTATTATATTTTTATTTTTTTAGCATATCATTCCCATAAATTTTTTCTTCTATTTAAAAACGAAGAATTATATAAAATATATGAACAAATTTTAAAAGATGCTTAGGAATATGTTAAGAATGACTTTTTAAAATTAAATTTGTTATAATAAATTTACGGGTTTTTTTCGGCGGAACGCAACATAAGGACACTCTCTTGGAACGGACTAAGTCTTTAGGACGAATTGTAAGGGGACAGAGGTTTGACTAGTCATTAGGTTGCTACTTATAAATTTAAATTTTATGATGAAGGTTTATAAAAAAAAACTTACCTCGGAAAAAATTGTTAGTTAGGAGGCCTGTCGTCAATGAGTCCAACTATATTTAATTTTATTCGGATACTATGTATTTTGAGGGTATAATTGTTATCTTAAAATTTTAGAAGAAAAAAAACGAATAATTGAAGAGTAAATGAAGTCGATGATTTTTACTGTATCTATTTGGTGTATAAATTATAAGCTAAGTTTATCGTGTCTATATTATTAGACTATTGGTACCAACCAATTCATTTTTTGAAATAGGAAGGGGAAACCTGAGCTTATGTTCCACTTTTAAATTTTACAACACCCAATAATAATACATATATTGGCAAGAACTTCAATAAAATGTGAATCTTTAAAATAAGGAATTTTTTTTAGATCAGTTAACTCCACAGACATTAATCATGGTTTAAGTTTGCTTTTCCAATGAAATGGGTAGAAGATATATTTTTTTAGTTTTTTCTTGTTTAAAAATATTATTTATTGGTTATGGATGACTTCTTATGGCAACAATGAATGGATAATAAATAATATATCCTTGCCATATCGTATTTAATAATTTTAAAGGGCGTTCATAAAAAAAAATCGACCTAAATAAAAGAGGTATAAAAAAATCAATAAAATAAATTTTTCCCATCATTATTTTACTGGGTTGTTCCTTGCTTCTCTTCTTCATTTACTCACTAAAAATATTCCAGCAATTTTTTTTCCCTCTTCATCATCGTTTAAAAAATTTCCTCCTTTTTAACATATAAACTAGAATCCCCCTCTCCGCTATTGTATGGCCCGAGAGCTTATTTTTGGCCTGAAAGGTAATTTTATGAATTAGTTTTCAGATAAAGCGAGAAATAATCGCTCATACTAAAATAAGATTTATAAATGCATTGAGAAAATAAATTTTTTTTGTCTAATCCGGCACGTCCCATCCAAAAGAAAAGTGCACTGAGTTGAAAGAGACAAATACCGGGTTCAGATTAGTGTTGTTAAATTTCCTATTCTTTAATTTGTCATGTTTTTATTTTTAAAAAATTCGCTTCAATCTTTAAGCTGAGGCTCAACTTGGAGAAAATTTTATTAGGGCTAAAGGCTTGGCTAAATCGTATATGAGTACGTATTCATGATTCAATACTAACTCAGACAAATTCGTGAAGGATTTAATGATGTGTTTGTATATATAACTAGATTAACAATCTATACATTAAATCTAAAAGTGCCCTATATAGGAGCTAGCTGTAACTTTATTTTGTGGTTTGCACGTCGATTAAATGGCATTAATGTATAATCATATAATGATGAATTAAGATGCAAACCACAATATGGCGCTACAGCTGACTCCCCTATGTATTAGCACTTTCAATTAATGAATCGCCAATCTAGTAGTATATATATATATATTGGCAGGACTCTAATGTATTTTGTGTTGTATTTGGTAAAATAAAATAAAATATTTATTAAATTATTGTAATCATTGAATCATATTTTTAGTTGCCTAACAACATGACCTCGAACCTACTCCTAGATTCCGTTAATAACAATTCGATGAATAGTTCTTTGAACGCATGTACCCAAACGGACCTAGTAAACAGATCAATTTTTGTTTTAAATTTTTTGGGGGATTTAATTTCGAATTTGATTATCAAAATTTTAAAAAAGTAATTTGTTTTTATTATTTGTAATATTTTATTACATTTTATTCTTTTCGGAGATAATTTATGATATTAATAATATGAAAAGAAGAAATGATAAACTTACAAAATTCTTTATAGTATAAAAATGGAGGTTAAATATGCAATAAAATTACACTCTTAAAATGTAGAAATAAATATAGAATATTTTTTTAGACATAGATAATATACTATTTAAAATTTCATATGTATAATTATTATTATGATTATTATTATTATAAAATCAAATTAGAAAAAATTTTTTTGTTTAAAGGAAAATTCGTTAGTCAAAGATAATTATACCTACGATTCTTCCACCTACGAAATCAGGTTATTTCTTTTCTTATATTAACATAATATTTATTTTAACGTTTATTTTATAATGAATGAACTTTTTAATAAATATTTGTCAACTTCTTTTGATATTTTTTAAAAAATACATTACATTATTTAATAGAGACCTGCAAGCCCGAACTAGGACGCAGAAATCTCTTTTTTAAGGGCTGATTTTTTTAAAAATAAAATTCAAATTATATCAGGTAATTTGGAAAATCATATGATGGACACATTTTTATTTTCTTTTTAAAATAATTTACAAAATACAACTCATAAAAAGAATAATACAATTTTTTGTATATAGGTTTTTGCCTTTATTTCAAAACATAGGTAAAATATGAAACCCTGACCACCTCTTCCTTTTTTGGCCCCAAAACTATCCAAACCAATTATAGAATTGTTATACACGATGATTATCTCCTAAATATGGTCATAAATTTAAATAAAGAATTTCGTCTGAGCAACCACATTATGGAGATCTCGTCATGTATAAATGTTTTGATTGCACATAGTGCTCAGAAGAATACCATTTAGTTTGTAAAAATATGTAATAAGGATATCCTTAGATATCCTCATGTTTTTTTATGGGTTACATTAAGTTTAAAATTAATTATTTTTACAAAATATAAAATAAAGTGTAAATTAAAATTTTTTATATATAACTTAAAGGTTATATATGAAAATTAATTAAAAAATAACTAATATGGATTTCATTAAAATCTTTCTAAGAAAAAAAAATAAATGAATAGATTTTTTACAATTTATGATATTCGTTTATATTATATTTATTTACCTAAGCCAGAGGGTACACTGGCTTTTTTTAAAATTTATTTAGGGATGCTTAAAAATAAGTTTTTAATTATAAACTGCTTATGAGAATGGTATTAAAAAAAGGTTATATTAATTATTTTTAAAATTAAGGATAATAAATGTTTTAACAACTTTAAAATCATTTGAATTTTTTATAAATATAATTAGGGAGGAGGGTATTGATTTTTATTTTAAGAGTGCTAAGCACCCATTTGCCTCTCCTTTCTCACGTCAATGACTAAAACTCTATGGCAATCACTGATTAAATTAAACTGCTTAAACTATACGATATATTTATATATAATATATTATATTCACTAAAATTTATAGCTTATTCATTTTGTAACCCTTCTTTTTTTATATTACATTACAATGCTAACACATACTCCTAAAAAAGATTTATACTAAAGCATGTAAGCTCAAAAATAGTTATTTATTATTTTTGATTATTAAACTTTTTAAATCTAAAACAAATTTTTACATAATTAAACATATATATTATATATCCAGGTTACTATATTTTTATAAACCATTCATGTATTATTTTATATCAAAAATTAGAAAAGGTTCTATTCATCGAACTTCAATAAATGACATACATTTTGATTCAACTCTTTGACGAACAAATTAATGATGCACATACACCATTAACAAATTTTTAAAATATTATTTTCTCTATTACCACCATTTCTTAAAGTAGTTAGTCGCCCTTTAGAGAGAAACTGTCTATAATCAGGAGAAGAAAACATTTAATAATAAGAGGGGGAAAAATAATATTTTTGAACTTAACATTTTCCTAATGTTTTTAACTTTTTATACTAAGCTTTTTTAGTAAAAAAAATATTTTTCTTTTTAGTTGATCTATTATATAAATCTCAGAAAAAAATTATATTAAATCATATTTATTTACGCCTAGCTTATGAGCTAAGAATCATTGTAAATATGAATTATGTATACTAAAGATGAAATTTGCTCCATTTTTGAATCACGTGATAAATGCGCTAATTGCAGCTAAAATGTTATTAACTTTAATATCGATGTAATTTATGCCAACCAGAAAGATAATTTATTATAATATTAATATTTTAATGTTTAATCATTTAGTCAATTTATCATAAATACTTCTTCCTAAAAAATATAAATAACTAGTCTACAGAATCGAATGATATTTATTTATTTAATTTATCAATTTTAGATTCTCATCATTATTTTTTTATACATATTATTTAATTTATTGTATAAATTCTATGCGGTATGTTCAAGTATATTGTAGATTATATTTTATTGATAATGGCTTAAAAAATGCAAATATTAAGTTACTATTTATTTTTATATAATATCCAATTATATATTGTTTGTGTGACAAAAATACAACTCACGCCATATTATTATAAAGATAGACCATTACACAATAAAACTTTTGTGAACTTTTGTGTTATGAAAATGGTAAATTTAAAATCTTTTTACCCAAAATTTATAATATATAAATATACTTCATAGTGGTTTACTAAGTCAATGCTTCATTTACCCTTTAGCAAATCTATAAAATTAAAATAATTTATAGCGCGCTTTTTTTTTAATTTTGAAGGACCTGAATCACATTGTGATATGTAATTTTATTGATAGTATATGTAACCGATTCTTTTATTGATAATTAATTTAATGGTATATAAAATATGAAGGCAGACGCATAGTTAGGATTTCTATGGGTGGAGGGAGAATAATTTTCTTAAAAATAGTTTTTTTGAAATACGAAAAAATTTATTAGAGCTAATCATATTTTAAAAAATATCAATTTAACACAAATAATAAAATTTTTGAAGATTAAAAATATTTAAGAGTGAATATATTGTATAAAAATATTATAACTGTTTGTGGTACGTTTCGCCTATAGACATTTCGCCCAAGGAGTACCAATAAATAAGTAACCATTATTCCTAGCCTTTTCGCCTTAGGAGCTCCAGTAAGTACTAATAAGGCCCTATAGTTACTAATAAGAGCCATTAACTAATAATAAGCGCCAATGAATATTAATAAGTGCCAATGAGTAATAATAAACGCCAATAAGTACTAATAAGGCCCAATAATTACTAAGTGTCAAGAAGTAAAAATGGTGATTGCAAAATATAAATAATTTTACGGTCGCCATGCATTATTTTTCTAAAACTGTATGAGAGAACACAATGAATTATCATTATATTAAATAAATCCTCCCTTTTGAAGTGGCATAGAAGCTAAGAAGTCATACAGATTGCCAAGATGCATAAGATAAATGATTCGAATTCGAGTTTTTCCTGAAACCAGCCTTTTGGTAAATGGGATAGCGTCTACATAACATGAACTTATTACTGACATATCTCCAGGTCTATTCAAAAAAAAATTCGATTCGAATAAAACGAATTATTCGGAATATTTAATAAATCGAATATTTGTCATTTCTATTTGATGTCCTTCCAATCTGACAGGTAATGTGTTTATAAAAAGACTAGCACAAATTAAAAAAATCTCTGAAGTGAAAATTAAAGCAATATTTAAATTTTTATTGACCGTATTTTCCAATCTCACGAGAAGTTTATTCTTTGAATCTCATAATAAATTATATTAAAAAAATACACAAAGTAGCTTAATTATGTTAGAGGAGAATGCTTCTGATGAAATAGTTATGCTTGATGTTGAATTTGACAAAATTTCCTCACAAATAGAGCTATTATATGGGATCAATATCAAATCAATAAAGACGATGAAAAGGCTGCTTGCAATCATAGAGCATTATAAAATGTATGGCAAAACAACATCCCCTCTTATTAATCATTATAATAGGTTCATTCACACCTAGAGATTACCTATCAATACAAGGAACATCCACTGCATGTAAAAAAATTTTCTTAGTTGGAACTAATTTGTTGTCAAAAAATCGCATGTCATATAAGGAAGGAAATATAAGAAAAACTCTTTGCCTTAAATATTGGCTTAGATTTATGAATTTAAACATTTTGTTTATAACTTGATACATATTTATCATCAAATTATTGATTACATATTTTTTATTATCAGATTATTATAATAATTTTTTCTGTTTGAAATCAAATTTGCAATAAAAAAATTTGTCAATATATTTGAGTATGATATTTATTAAGAAAATTAATTTCAATTATTCGAATAATTCAAATCGAATACAAATAGTAGATTTTATTATTCATACGAATACGAATAGTAAACGAATCGAATATGAATAATGCACTATTTGATTCGAATTCATTTTGAATAGGCCTATTATATTGTATTGTAAGCAAGGTCCGTGAAGTTAGCGGAACGATGTGAGGATCAATTAACAAAACCTATGCCAATATTTAGAGTCTCAATTGATCTTCAAACCAAACATCAGCGGAATCAATGGTTAATGAGTTATAAGCAAAATAAGGAAAGTGTGAAATTTTAAAGCTGGCGGAACGATTTGAGGATCAATTACCGAAACCTATACCATTGTGTAGCCCGTTAATTGATCTTCTATCATCTTCTATCCGGAAAGCAGCGGAATGAACCGTTCGTGAGTTATGGGCAAAATAGAAAAGTTTTGGCATTTTGCCAAAATTTAAAATTCGAGCAATCACTTTTTAGCTAAAACCAATATTTAGTGCCTTAATTGATCCTCCAAATTCTTCAAACAGAATGTCAAAAAAATTAAAGGAAAGTGAGATATCAATAAAATAAGGAAAGTGAGATATCAATAAAATAAGGAAAGTGTGATTTTTGATTTGGCGGAACGACTTGAGGATCAATTATCAAAACCTATACCATTGTGTAGCCCGTTAATTGATCCTAGATCTTCAATCCGGAAAACAGCGGAATAAGCCGTTACTGAGTTATGAGCAAAATAAGTGTTGGCACTTTGCCAAAACTGAAAATAAAAAAGTTCATGTTCTGATACTTGGCAATTATGTAGTATTCAATACGTAAGTTATAATCTCCAAACCCCATATCCGTATCATTAACGGTAACCGAGTTATAACTGTTTTAAAAACGTGAAGTTGGCGGAATTATTTAAGCTGGCGGAACGATTTAAGGGTCAATTACCGAAACTTATACCATTGTGTAGGCCGTTAATTGATCCTAATTGATCTTCTATCCGGAAAGCAGCGGAATGAACCGTTCGTGAGTTATGGGCAAATAAGAAAGTGTTGGCACTTTTCCAAAACCGAAAATATAAAAGATCATGATCTGAAACTTCGCAATTATGTAGTATTTAATGTGTACATTAATAGTCTGCGAACCGCATATCCGTATCACTAACCGTAACCGAGTTATAACGGTTTTAAAAACGTGAAGTTAGCGGAATTTTTTTTTAAAGTGAAAATTAATTACCGAAATTTATGCCAAAGTTTATAACGTTAATTGATCCTCCAGAATCTTTAAACCGCATACCAGCGGAATGAACCATTCGTGAGTTATAGGCAAAATAGAAAGGTTTGGGCATTTTGCCAAAATTTAAAATTCGAGCATTCATTTTTTATAAAACAAATATTTAGTGCCTTAATTGATCCTCCAAATTCTTCAAACAGAATTTCAAAAAAAATAAAGGAAAGTGAGTTATCAACAATAAATATTTCAAGGTCAAATTTCGACCTGACAAATTATGGATATGAAACTTATATAATTTTTTAGTGCTCCGTTGATAACAAATGCTTAAGAAGTTTAATAGCCGAAACTAAAATGTAAGTAAATAACAAAATTAATAAAAACAAATTACGGTACACTAAAACAAAATCTAGTGCAGCGACAGACATTCTATTATTTTTGCCATTATTTAATGATTGTAAATTTTTTTATAATCTTACTAAATGTTTCAAGGTCAAATTTTTACAACTGAAGTTATGGATGCACTGTCATATTAAATTTTGTCGATTTACGAGGTCAATATTAAAGCTCGAAAGCTTAATATATTACTCTTATAAAAGTCTATTCCTTTGTTATTAATAGATTTTGACTATTTTAAAAAATATAGAAGAATGTATTAGTAATTTTGAATTACAAGTAGCTATCTAAAAAAATTATGTATTATTTAATTTAGCCAAGTATATGGGCCTTTAGGCGGCGCCCAGATTAATGGAAGTCTTTCGTAATCTTTTCTATCAGCATTCAGAGATTGGACGTCTTCTAGCCGCCGAGTCCTCGGCGTAGTTAACAATTTCTCCTACACCATTACTGGGATGTCTAGACTTTTATCGCTCTACGCTTATGAGTGACACGTGGAAGTTATCATTGGTGCTCTTCAGCATCCCATCAAGCTAAGATCGCGTTCTGTAAACCCTGTCTACGTTGACGCTTCCAATGACTTCCTCACTATTGGGGTTATGATAATATGTCGGTGACTTTACCTTTGTAATCCCTATGCACTCTATTGCACATATAAATTAGTTATCAAGCCAACTAAGAGATATGCCTCTTCGGATTCAAAGCCTGTCGAAATAATAACAACCTGACGATGGGATGAAATCTCAATCAATTCCACATATCTCCTATGAAATATCCAAGGGTACTCAAGCCGAAAAATTTCAACAACATTAATTAATTAGAACACAACGCCCCCAAACTCATAATAAATATATATAGCGATTAAAACAAATTATACTGTTGTTGCCTTTTCTGATTAATATATTACTATTCCTACATATTATTATTCACATTCCTTCACTATTATATTACATAAAAAATCTTCGGCTTAGATTAAAATATAAGGACAAGTACAAAAGCTTTAAAGTCCCATATACTCGTGGGCGGACTGACGACGCTACGACCTCATGGGCATTTTTTCATGGCTGCCTCATTTATATGGGGGCTTCGCTTCCTTACCCCCATTATTCGGGCCTTCGGCTCGGTTTTGCCCGGTCTTCAACTGGGTTCCCTTATATGGCTTATTCGATTTACATGATTTTTATTACTTCTTGTTACATTAGTAACAATTTAATTTTAATATATTGTAGATTATGAAGGTTTATCAATTTAAACTTTTACTTTATATTAATTTTTATAAGAAACGTTATATTATATTTTTTATTAAATTGATTTATTTTTGTATATATAAAGAGATCCTTATTATATAATATTTTACTAGTTAACTTTTGAAAATAAAGAACTTAATTTAATATTTTAAATCGATTCTTATTTATTCCTACGTTTAAATCAAGCCATCACTCCCGCCCGCGTGTCGAATACTTCTTATTTTTGAAAATAAGTTCAAAAGATTTACATTTTTAGTAAAAAAAGAATAGTGTTATACGATAATCATATATTTTATTTTTTAGAAATGCACATTTAAAATCATATTCACTACCAATATAAAATAATAATCATTGCACATATATATTTTATATCAGATTTATAACGATATTGCACTATAAAATAAATCATACATCACATGTTAAATATAAAAAAATAAAATACATACTCAATATATCAAATCAATTAATTTTACACATATAAAATTATTCAGTTATACAATATTACAGCGTATAAAATTGCTGCACTTATACAATCAGGCACAGATCATATTGTAAATAGATATTATAAAATTCAAATAAAAGAATTAAGGAAATATATAATTTTTACGTTAATAAATCTCTCATTATTTGAACCTTTGCGCAAATATACAAGAATATCTTCTAGTTCAATCTGTGCTAATGGTTCTCATTCAACTGACATCATTAAAAACGCTTCTAATTTTTATTGGTCAATATTAACTCTCAGCTTATTTTTATAATTTTTAATTTACTAAATGTTTTCTCGTAATTAACCTGCATAAATGACAAAGTTAAAATGTATTAATATGTCAAAAATAAATTAGTGTCACTTGTATGCATATTGCATCTTTTTAAAATTTCATACACGCATATTAAACACTTGTTACATTTATTATCACTTCTGAGTTATTATCATATTTTAATATTCCATCTTCTTCATTTGACTCCTCACTTGTACATACAATCATCGTCCTTTTCATTTAATTCTGCTACCAAATCTTTGAATACACTGGCTAGTGAACATTATTCGTTACGTAATTTTACACTCAATATATATAACTTTACTATTTATTTCATCAAAATGTCTAGGGTGTAAATATTGCACATTCATAATAAGCTCTCAATTCGCAGAGAGCCGTTCCGACATTTATAATTTGATCAATTATAGGACGAAATACTCCGATCCTTCTTGAGGACGTTTATATTCTGTACCCTGATACTCTCCGGGAGCTTTAACTATTAAAGTGATTTAAATTAGAAGCCATTTTATTGCATTATTTTGAATCGATGTAATAATCGATGTAATAATCGATGATACAGAAGACTTAGCATCTACTATCATTTTCCATGCTGACAAAGTACCTAATTTTTAAGTTTAAAGATATGACAGTGGTCCAATTATTTCAAAATTTTTATAATATATTATAACTGTACTTAGAGTTTAAATTTACATAAATTATCAAGTTTTTGTTTCAAATAATTTATTATCTAATATAAATTGAAGTGCATTTATCGTTATTGGGAGAATCTTTACCATATATCCTCTAAGGGCTTTTTCACGTGCCCACCACCTTATCTTACCAATTTTTTGCAGCTTTCTCAACTTATTTTGGCCAGATGAATTATTCTGTTTCACCCAAGCATCCATCCTTTTATATAATTCACCGACCTGGATTTTATTTGATTTCAATGAATTAAGAACAAGAAATGTTGGCCATATTATTTCTATAATAAATCAATGTATAAAAATGTAATATAATAAATTAATCAAAACTTAGCTTTCACTCCACTCAAACGGAAGCGATCATTTTTAAAAAAAACAAAGAAAAGAACGTGGTAATTATGTATAGCTTCAAGCGACGTTACTGATATTTTATAATCGGCCTCTTTTTTTATATTTACTTCTGATCGGCCTCAAAAAGCGATATTTTCACGCCGCCTAGTATGCAAAATGCCCACCTGGTCTTATGGCGTCTGCCCCTGCATATACTTGGTTAAATTATACTAATACATTCTTCTATATTTTTAAAATAATTAAGATTTATCAATGACAAAGGAATAGACTTTTATAAGAGCAATATAATAAGCTGAGCTATATTATTGACCTCGTAAATCGACAAAATTTAATATGACAGTGCATCCATAACTTCAGTTGAATTTGACCTTGAAACATTTAGTAAGATTATAAAAAAATTTACAATCATTAAATAATGGCAAAAATAATAGAATGTCTGTCGCTGCACTAGATTTTGTTTTAGTGTTCTGTAATTTGTTTTTATTAATTTTGTTATTTACTTTTACATTTTAGTTTCGGCTATTAAACTTCTTAAGCATTTGTTATCAACGGAGCACTAAAAAATGATATAAGTTTCATATCCATAATTTGTCAGGTCGAAATTTGACCTTTGATAACTCACTTTCCTTTATTTTTTTGGAAACTCCGTTTGAAGAATTCGGAGGATCAATTAAGACACTAAATATTGGCTTTAACTATAAAATGATTGCTCGAATTATATATTTTGGCAAAATGCCAAAACCTTTTTTTGCCTATAACTCACGAACGGTTTATTCCGCTGGTATGCGGTTTAAAGATTCTGGAGGATCAATTAACGTTCTACACTTTGGCATAAATTTCGGTAATTGATCCTCACTTTTAAAAAAAATTTCGGTAACTTCACGTTTTTAAAACCGTTATAACTCGGTTATGGTTAATGATACGGATATGCGGTTTGCAGATTATTAATGTAAATATTGAATACTACATAATTGCCAACATGATTTTTTATATTTTCGGTTTTGGCAAAGTGCCAACACTTTCTTATTTTGTTTATAACTCACGAACGGTATATTCCTCTGGTATGCGGTTTAAAGATTCTGGAGGATCAATTAACGCTCTACACTTTGGAAAAATTTTCGGTAATTGATCCTCAATTTTTAAAAAAAATTCCGCTAACTTTACGTTTTTAAAACCGTTATAACTCTGTTACCGCTAATGATACGGATATGCGGTTTGGAGATTATAACTTACATATTGAATACTACATAATTCCCAAGTATCAGAACATGAACATTTTTATTTTCGGTTTTGGCAAAGTGCCAACACTTTCTTATTTTGCTCTTTACTCAGTAACGGTTCATTCCGCTGTTTTCCGGATAGAAGATCAATCAGGATCAATTAACGGACTACACAATGGTATAGGTTTCGATAATTGATCCTCAAGTCGTTCCGCCAAATCAAAATTCACACTTTCCTTATTTTATTGGTATCTCACTTTCCTTTAATTTTTTTGACATTCTGTTTGACAAATTTGGAGGATCAATTAAGGCACGTTTTAACTAAAAAATAATTGCTCGAATTTTAAATATTGGCAAAATGCCCAAACTTTTCTATTTTGCCTATAACACACGAACGGTTTATTCCGCTGCTTTCCGGATAGAAGATCAATTAGGATAAATTAACGGGCTACACAATGGTATAGATTTCGGTAATTGATCCTCAAATCGTTCCGCCAGCTTTAAATTTCACACTTGCCTTATTTTGCTTATAACTCATTAACCATTGATTCCGCTGATGTTTGGTTTGAAGATCAATTAGGATCAATTAAGACTCTAAATATTGGCATAGGTTTTGCTAATTGATCTTCACATCGTTCCGCCAACTTCACGGACCTACATATTATTCAAATGAAATATATTTTAGATAATTATTATTTGAGCCAAATTTTGTTTGCACTCCAGATGCTTTTTTTGGGTTAGCTAATTATGGTTTAAATAACTTTGACTACCTTCCAAGGAACAGAACATGTTCTTACCATACATTAAACTTAGTGACACAGGATTCAAAAGATTTTTTTAGAAAATGATGATTACAAGAAAGCATTTAACATGGTCATGTCAAAATGGCAACATTTGTGGAATTTATATAATAAATCTGGGTCATCATTTGAACTAATTAAAAGTGTAAACTCTTAATTACAATGAGGAAGCACCCATAGAAACAAGGAAAGCATTGCTTCTCTTGTAATTTCTCTTAAAAAATAAAAATAAATAAATAATACATGGTTACTACGTTAAAAAGAATAGTATTTTTACTACGTTATTATTTTACTACCTTCAAAAAAAAATACATTATTTTTACTACGTTAAATATAAACAAGTGGGTAGCAATTATAATATTGATTATTTTTTTAAAATAAATAAAGAGTAAATCCTGCAAATGTATTTTATAGAAAATTTTTTTTTATCTTTTCTTTCTTTAAATAAAAAAATGTCGTCCTTTTTAAAAACAATAATTACTTTAGAATCTCAAATAGCTAAAAATCTATTAAAAATATCATTTAGCTAAAGAAATTATGATATGAAGATATTGATTATTTTAAAAGGAATTCCAAGATCAATTTTACAAAACTTGAAAAAATAAATTCAAACTTACATATTAATTCCAGCTATAAATATAAAAAATATGAGTGGCTCATTGGATGTGATTTTCTAATTCTCTACATTGTTGGTCATGCCTATCATTCCCAATTGAAAAATAAGTTTGGAATGATAAAGGATTTTTTTATATGAATAATTTTTTGAATGCAGTTAAACGGCATGAAGAATCTACCATACATTTGCAGTCGAGAATTGACAATATGATAGATTTGATATGCAATAAATCAAATTTTACTCAAAAACAAAGATAAATCCGTTTATATTTAAAAATCTTAAATGTTTATATTTTGACTAATAAAAATAAAGAATGTTTATCAATTGCTTCCATAGTCGTAGCCAGGGAGGGGGGCAAAGGAAAATTCCCTCTCCCCCTTCAGAAATTTATCACTTTTTGTGTATATCATTTTAAGCTAATAAAAATATCCTCCTTAGTACTCTCCCCACCTCCTGTCCCCTAAAAATGTATGCATATACCTTAAACAATAATTCGAAAGAAAGAATGAAAAGTTAATATTTTTTAAACTAAAACTATTGATTATAATTAATAATTTTTTGGAAAAAAGCAATTTATATAAAATGAAACCAAACATGTTTTTTAGGAAATGAAATATAAGCCAAAGATAAGTCTTAAGACAAAAGTGAAATGGGTTATAATTATTATTACTAGATATAATTAGTAAATAATATAATATCTCAAATATAATTTTTTATAAAGGGAGTAACTTTAACTTATTTTTCTTAATAAAATAAAATATAATTATAAAATTATTGTTAAAATTAAACTATAAATTAAGTAAAAATTAACGCACAATACAAACAGTGGAATATTATGTGTCGTAGATTTATAGTATATCTATTTTATTTAATATCTTAATACAATCAAATAATCTTTACCAATAGGGAATTATATATTTTACAGAAGACTATAGAATATTGATAAGGACATCAGAAAGTATCTTTTAAAGAATGTAAATGAAAATGTAAATGAAATAAATAATTCTATATTTCATTAGCGTTAATATCTAATAATGTACATCCATTGTGAGATGAATAATAAGATATTTTTTAATAATATTTTTAAATAACTAGATGGCGTTAAAGAATTGAATGCAAATTGTTACTTATATTATCAAAAGCATTTATTAGTAAAATTTATTAAAATATCAATTGTAATATATTCTATAACTGTCAAATATGTCTGTAAAAGTGGCATTTTGCCTAATATTTTGTAAACAATTCTATATAATAGAGAAATATCAACTATATGTCTACTTACTTCTTAATCAATTTCTTATATTTTAAACAAAGATAATATTTATTAAAATTAACATTCTATCTTGCAAAAATATTTTATGAGTATATATATATAAACTAAGAAAACCCGGCCGAAAGTCAGTCAAAAGCAGGCCGAATCCCCGCCCCCCTCCCACTTTAAGAAAATCTTGGCTTCGCCTATGATTGCTTCCCTAGACTAAACTTGACGCCTAACGTCTGGTCAATTAAATAAAAGTTATATAATTAAAAATTAAAACTATACCATATTAAAAAAACAGTTATAAACTATTTTGTTACGTTGATATTTTTTACAATATTTTTAAAAAAAATATACACGGATAACAAATTAAAGTTGCTTCTTTTTTAATAAATAAATGAAGAAAAAAATTATGCCAATATTATAAATATTTCTGATATAATTTTTTATGACCTTAAAATAATGAATATTGTAGAATCAAATATAAAATTTTATATTTTTTAATAAATAAAGAGAAAATCATTGTTATGGAATTTGTTATAATTTTATATATGAATAAATAAGCGAGGGAAGTAAATATAAAAAATACTTTTTTTTAAACAAATAAAAGAAGAAATAAAAATTTTGATATTTTTAAAACAATTATAATTTTATAAATGAAGGGATTAGTTTGGGTTCGATTAGACCAAAATTAAATATATTTAGTAAGTATTTTAACTCAGGTATAATGATTAAGCACTGGTTGTAATAAAATAAAATTTATTCTAAAAATATTATAAGTAAAAGTGTTAATGTGAAAGTAAATTATATATAAATAAAATTAACCATTTCTTGTTATATAAAAATAAATCATACAAATAAAAATAAAAATAAACAATTTAAAGATAATCTAATATTTCAACATAAAATTGTAAACATTGCTACAATAATGATTTGAGTTAATGAATATTTTTCAAAAATATTCTTTAGTCAAAATTTTTTATGAGAATTAATTGATAAACGCAAAGGAAGACCAATAGAAACTTTACAAAGTTTGCTAAAAGAAATTAAAACCTTTAACCCTAACCTTTGTCCACCAACTGCAAAAGAAGAATGAGGATTTTGATCCTTTAAAAAAATATATATGCTTATTATAAAAACAGAATAAAATTAATTGAAATTAATTTTCTAATCTAGCATTCATTCAATCTAAAAAAAATAAACCAGACACTTTACTCAAAGACAAGGATGAATCTTTCGAATTTACATGTCTTAATCAATGTCTTAATATATTATAATTCATCTAAAAAAAATCACCTAATCATACAATATACGCTTTGTCAATGACTACTAAATTAATCTTTTACCTAGATTACTTATGCCAGACATACGGGAGGGTAGGGGGTGGAGAGACATTTAAATTGAAGAGGGTTAAAAAGTTAAAACAAGGCATCATTATTTGAATAAACTGGGAGGAAACAAATGAATGTAAAATATTCCCTATTTCAAATTTACATTTGTTAAGGGATAATATCGTCATTAAGAGGTAAGGGGTTGAAAAGTTTTTGCTATGAAATTAATTACCACACCAGGATATTATAAAGGTTAAAACTATGATCATTTTTGGAAATATTATTATAATATCTTAGTCAGAGGCATAGTAGGTTGGAGAGGGGGGCAGGAATAGAAAATTTTCTTTTTTCTTCTGAAATTTGTCTGTTCTCCTAAATATCATTTTAAACGAATATCTCTCCCCCCCCCCCCCCCCCACTGCCTTCATCCAAAAAATATATGCAATATAAAAGAGAATTAGCAAGAAAAATGAGTAAGGAATAACTTTTAAAAATAATGTCTGTAATACGAAATTTTTAGAAAAAACATATTTAATTTTATAAAAAAAAAGAAAATACAAATTTAAAATTATTTACATAAAAAACTAATATAGCCAAAGGGATACAATAAGAAGAACTAAAGACCTCCAATATTGGGAAAAACCTACCCAGTGAAGTCCCCCTAGCAATCGGCTACACCTACGCGTTAAATATTATTGTTAAATAATAGCAGTTTTATATATTCAACCCAATTGAATACAATTATTTTCAACCTAATGCCAATTTAAATTAAATAAATTCCAAAAGAATAAAACGACATATATGTTGCATGTTTAGCATTTATAATATGTTAATAAAAGTCTATAAATTAAAATTTTAATATTTTATAATAGTAATATTTAACTCAAAAATAAAAATATCTGTTCAATCCGTTGCTTAAAAGTCATATATAAATTAATTTCGGAAGACCGCCCTTCAATTTTTTTTATTTTTTTACTTATTATATTATGTCATCTCATAATAAAGATTATTATGAGACAAAAAAAGAAAGGACCAAGTGGGAAAAAATATCTCGTGCCATATGGAATCCTGACAGAAGAGAATTCTTAGGGCGGACAGCAGCTAGCTGGGGTAATTATATTAAATTATAATTTTGGATTTAAATTATTTAACAATGAGCCATATAAGGGAAGGGGGTGGGTTAATCTTGTTGGAACGCTTTAGGCCTACTAATTACAAGCCTTTAACTGGATTACTCTGAAAAACAAATGTTGGGTCCATTTATTATTAAAATGTTTTTTTTTCTGAAATTTTAAATTTACTTCTTAAAAATAGTGATATAATCTATAAAAAAATTTTGTACAAGAGTCGGAGAAGATAGTGTGTGTGGGGAGGGGGTTATATTAGTTTTGAATGATGATTATGAAAACAGACAAATTTCTGAAGGCTTTGAATGATATTTATGAAAACAAATTTTCTAAGTGGCTATCAGCATTACTAATAATCACTAAAAAAAATTTAAAATTATAATATCAATTTTAAAAAAGCTTATATGTATTTAATAAATCTCTAGTATACATTATTTCTTTAAATTATTAAACTTAATATATATGTATAATAAAATTTGAAAATAAAAAATATTTACACAGGCTTGTTATCTTTAATTGCATATATACATTTACTTCATTAATTTGATTTCTTTTTTCTAATGAAGATAAAATATTTTTTAATCAATTTTTATTTTGCCTTGAGCATTTATATTTATTTTAAAATAAATGTTTTTCAGACATAATTAAATTTCCTTAACCTGTTAGCAAAAATTTGTGAATAATTTTTTTTTATTAAATTATTTCTTAAGATATCAAAAAATTGATCTATGAAGCCAAAATAAATTGGTTTTATAAATTTACCTTATATAAACTAAAGATATTGTTTTTATTTTAGTTTATTTGATTTTTTATATAGATTTGATTTCAAACCTCAAGATTAATTAATATTAGAATTAGCCAATAAAAATCAATTTAATTTATTAGCGAAATTAATAATTTTAATAAAATTATATTTTCTAAATTTGATAAAAATACTTAATATAAGGAAGGAAAAAGACAGATTATTTTAGAATTAAATCTTCTTGTATTTTATTGTTTCAATTTTTGACATATTAATTCTTAAATATAATTCTATTCTTAATTTGATGAGAAATTATTTAATATTCTAAAAAGAATTAGCTTGTTAAATTCAGTGCTATGAACCTTGCTTCTAAAAAAAGAGCTCTAGCTCAGTGAAATATCTCTGAACCCTGTTCAGGTTTATAGTCTAGAAAAATAAAGACATAAAATATAGTTAAAATAACAGAAACATCATTTTTTTTAAATTTATTTTACTATATTTAGCATTTACCATTAAATATTTATCATTATAATAATAATAAATACAATACAATTTAAAAAACAATATTTTTGTTATTTTAAATTTTATAAGATTATCTTTATATCTTCCAAAATAGATGTTAAAATTAAAAGATCGATTTTTTATGCCTAACTTTGACAGTGCATTATCATGTACTTGGCATTGGAATTTAATTGTTTTAAAGAAAACTAGTTTTCCTAAACAATTCCTAAGTTTGGAATTTAAATGATCTGGTTCATTCATTTATTCATTATCTGAATACCTAATTTTATTAAACAAATCAGATGTAGTTTTCTATTTTACCATGATTGAAAGTATAATAATGTTGATTTTTAGGATTGTGGGTAATAAATATTACTATATAATAATAATTAAATGAGCTAGAATAATTTAGATATAATTAAACCTTTAATTTTGTCAAATAACCAAATATTTCAATCTATTTTTTTGTAAAATTTTATTTAAACTGTTGATTTATCCTCAGCAAAAAGGTTAATTAAATCATATTTATCATAATTTAAAAACTACACTATCAGAAGGAGAGAGAGTTTTTAAAATGTTAATAGGACATACTAAACAATTGGCACCCATTTGGGAAATAACAGAAGCTAAAATTAAAAATAATAAAACCACCATTATTTTAGTAGTCGAAAAATGAAATTTAAAATTTAGTTAACAGTTTTATTTGAGAATATTCATAATAGTATTCGTTTTATAAAAGGAATGATTTTCTTTCCAACTCAGATAATGACTAGTTAAATTTTATACAGTTTGCAAATATTGAATTTTTGATTACTTGACTTTTCATCTGACAGACCAGGGTTGCCAGGTCAAATTTTTCAAATTACAGGAGAAATTTGGTAAATTTTTTTATTTTGCATTAGAAATGTCAAAATTGCTGGAGAAATAGTAAACGCCCCCCCCCCCTGCTTTTAAACCATTTCTTTAGGAGTATTCTGAAGAATTATAAAAAATATAAAGTATAACAATTACCTTAAACAAGATTAATATCAATTGGTGTTTTAATTATTTATCAAATTACAAAATCCATCAATTGTTGGTTTTTATTCCAAGGTCATAATATTTATACATTAGTAAATAGAATTATTAAAACTAAATTTTGATTGCTTCTAAAATCGTTTTTCATTTAAAAAACCATTAATTATGACAACATTTAAACAATTGAAAATGACATTTTCAACAAAAATATTGTCAATTTTTAGCTGTAAAGATCAATAAACTACATAATTTTGTGAATCTAAAGATTCTTCTGATTGCAATTGTATATTAACCCATATAGATTTCCTAAATGTAAAACATGGCTAAATATGTTTCTGCCAATTCATTTGCAAAAAATTCTTTCATATTATTTGGTCAGCTAATATATTTTTCATTTAAGAATATCTTAGTGGTTCTATTTTAAAATTCTATCAATGGCGGGAGTGATAATCATCTTATAGGGATCATATTAACTCACACCATTCCAATCATATATGGTGCATATGATATTTGTTGAAACATGAATTAATTAATATTTTTTCTTCATAATTCGAAAAAAATTTAGGAGATGGTTATTATGATGTTATGATTGATTAAAACATATAAAGAAGAATTGATAAACTGGACATGTTAAAATGCTTAAAATTTAAAATTGTGGGATTTTGTAGATTTTTTATTGCAGGAGTTTTATGAGAGAGGGGTGTCTGTGCATAAACTAAAAAATTGCGGGAATCTCCCACTGATGGGGGGGGGGGAGCCTGGCAGCCCTACTCGTGACTTATCAGTAGGTATATATATTTTTTTCAGTAATTTCCTGACTGTTTTTACCAACATTGAAATATTAAATTTTGCCAACCCTATTAATATTTATATACATTTGAAAATATTATGATTTTCCTTATTCATTTTATATCCTTATCTTTAGGGCTGTGCCGATCCACATATTATTCATCGATCCGCGATATTGCTTCAAACCCAATCCGATACCGATATTTATACTGTTTTTTACCACCCCCTTTTGAACCAAATGTAAATTAAGAAGTCAATATTTTTTATGCAAAAAATCGAATTATGCATTTAATTTAATTTTTTATTTCTACAATTAAGACTAATTAAAAAAAATATATTTAATAATATATCCATTTTATGTTGGTATGAATTTAAAATTGTAATATTTAATATATAAAATTAAAATATATTAGATTTTTATAATAAATATGAGAGCCTCTAGATTTTCTGGCAATAAGCTTCTACGATATGGACTATCTATATCCCCTGCCGTACTGAAGGCAGACTCAGATGATACCACAGATAACGCATTTTGCAAAATTATCTTTGTCTTTTGTAAAATATTTTCATAATTCAGATACCATATTTAAAAATTATTTTTATATAAAATATAAATAATAAAATTGGCGTTATTATTTAAAAAGATTTAAAATAAATAAAACGTTGGGTGTTCCTTTCTATTTTTATAAAAAAATTTTTTAAAATACTATAAATCTATTTAAAAAAAGAAATAAAATTTAGAGAGTGTTGTGCATTTGCATTGTTTAAAAAAAATTATTTAGAAAATATTGTAATAATGTTAAATAAATTTACATAACATAAAACAATTAAAAAAAAGTTAGAAATTATCTTTTGAAAGAAAATTTTTTTTGAATATGAAAGTTTTAATCAAATTATAACCAAAATTCCAAATCGTTTTTATATTAAATCTTTTATGATTTTTATGCCTAAAAAAAATGATGAAAAATTTTTATTATAAAAAAATCTTCAATTCACAGTGTAGTGCCGATGGAAAATATTTCCATATTTTTTAATATATATTTGGGCAAAATATTTTTATTTTTTTCTTCTAACTCTAGTTTCTTGTAAGCGCAGGTCTAAATTTAAATTATATGGTTGAATTCTTTTTCAAAGAGATTCAAGTGAATATTTGAATTAGATCTAATATTTGTTATAGATACTCTGATACTTTAAACAATAGCTGAATTTTTACCCACCACTAATTGATACTACAATAGTATATTATTTTATATACTACAACACATATTAAAGTAAAACAAATCAAAATATATTATTGATTTAAAATTTTTATTTGATTTAACATTTTTCTTTAAGTGCTACAATTCTTAGCAAAATGTAAGAATTAATAAAATATGGTTGGTGATGAAATTGCACTTCGTGCAATTTATGGCATGGTAATGAATGAATGAATTTATATAACAGAAGGAGTTTTAAAATAAATGATTAAATAAGAATAAAAAATAATAATTAAATATAATTTAGAGTTTATTTCTCATAATGGCATAATTTATAAATGGTAACTATTTTTATTAGAGTTGCACTGATACTTATACATACTTTCAATTATAAATATACCAGTAGCTAATATTTGAAATTGATAATTAACCCTCATATTTTATTAAATATAATATTTAAAAT
The DNA here is from genome assembly GCF_954871325.1 of Gordionus sp. m RMFG-2023. NCBI lineage: Eukaryota > Metazoa > Nematomorpha > Gordioida > Chordodea > Parachordodidae > Gordionus > Gordionus sp. m RMFG-2023. The sequence goes on from NC_088776.1 coordinate 44,563,041, forward strand.
ACTAATTTTTAGAAATAATGCAAAATTTTGACAAATACGCTACTTCGAGGTCAGCAATGGTGGGTTTTTAGCCCGTCGTCCATGCTCACCCATACTTTGAACGGGTATGGTTTGGTTTTTCAAAATATTTTCATTATTGGCGAGGACGAGCGGGTTAATAAATTTTTTAAAGTAATAGGCGGGCGTGGGCGGGTTAATTTTTAATATTTTTCTTCAGGCGAAATGAACAGAATAGACTTCAAATTATTAAAATAAAAATATTTAAACATTAGACAGGCGGGTCGGTTAGATAAAATTTATATATAAAGAGCGGGCGGTGAAATTTTAAAAAAAAATTACACATGGGCGGACGGGTTGAAAATATTTTCAAAGGCGGGCTTATTAGCTAATATCCGCCTATTGCAAACCTCTACTTCATCTCATCGAGTTGGAGGTTCTTGGCCTCATGTTCCAATTTCGAAACATGAAAAGTAATTATTTTAAGACAATGAATATGAAAACAAAAACTGCTTATGATATCCAAATAAAAGAATTGAATAATATCGAAACAATATTAATAAAAATTAAATTCAAAAATATTTGATGTTCCTGTTTTTACTCATTTTTTTTAACAAGATGGACTTAATACAAATAGGAATTTTTATTGAAAATTATAATAAAATATAACACCTAATAAACATGTAAAAAGGACCAGTCATCAAGAAGCAAAAATTAAATTAAATATTAAATAGAAAATATTTCATATCAAAAGAAGTTAATTCGATATCGTAACTACAGACCAAAATGAGTTAAAGAAAAGAATAGGATTAAATTTTAAAAAATTAATATTGTTATAATTTGTTAAAAATTTATATCATTAACGAATCGAATAATTATTAATATTCGATAGGAATAATATTTGGAAATTAGAAATCTAAATTCCAAACATTATTCAAATAATAAAATATTCAACTATTTATAAAATCGAAACACAAAGCTCAGTCAATTCATGCCGAATTTTAATTTTTTTACCGTGTTTTCTTAATTATCTCCCTAAATTTATAGAGTTAATAAAATTATCAAAAAATTGAGCGTATAAAAACTCAGGCTAAGGCAATACCAGAACGGTCTAGCGTTCAAATCGAACGCACAATGTTAAAGCCAAAAATATAGGGTTGCAAAATTTTTCCAAAAATTTGGTTATTTTTAAAAGGTTTGCACATAAAAATTTTTTTTCCTGCTTACTAGTTGTAATAATTTCTATATTTTTAATTTAATAGGTATATAATATAATATATATTTAAAACTACCCTGCATAATTTATGACTATGATGTCTATATTTATAGTTTTAATGATTTTTTATGACTAACGCTTAATTTCTCACTATAGAACACTAAGGCATGACCAATTTTATTAGCTTCAGTAAAAAATATAATCATTGAAGATGATAATTTGAACTTTTATTCCTAATTTCTATATACTTTTATCTCAGATGTGGCTTGATGAGTTAATAGGTTATCACCAAACTTAAATGAACTTTTAAAATCAGAATTTTTGTTTTTTTAATGATATTTAAATATGATTTAACCTTGACTAGTTTTTTTGCTAGTTTTATTTGTATTTTTCAGCAAATATTGATTTCTCAAAATCGATTTATTGACATTTTTTATAGAAAATTTTAAACCATTATCTTTTTTCTTGTGAATAAAAAAAGGTTCTCAACATCTTTTAAAATACTGGAAGCTGTTTTTTAAAGTAATCTTTACGGGCACACCATTAAAAATACTTAATTTTAATACGATTTCAATTTGTAATATCAATTGATTTTATTATAGGTTGAGATAAGTACCACTTAATTATGGTATCATATTGAAACTAAGTAGATTCACTTATAAAGCTATTTCAATGAAGCACCACAAAATGCTAGAACATTATTTTAAATATTGCCAATAAAATTTTGTTTTATTGCAGCTTATAACAGGATGTTTATGACTTTTAATTTTGATTTTCTTTTATAAATAAATTGCAATTTTAAATTAAAAACGGCTAAGATTCTATTTTCTATGTATATGTTTGATTAAAAGTAATAAAATAATGAAGTTCTGATAAAAAAAATCCAAACCTTGACAATTGTAATGCCTCGAATAGAATATAGAATATTATTAAAAAAATATTTTTTACAAGTTAACATGAATGAGCACATTCCGTCACAACTTTCCATGAAATTTTATTTATTGGTGGCTGGTAAAACAATGACTGCTAGGTCTTTTCTTGATGACTTTAAGAAGAAATAATATTTTATTAGTCAATCGATAAAAATGTTAATTAAATATAATATTATCTGTTTTTTTATATATCTATAGCTAAGATAACAGGAGCTTACATAATCTTTTACTCGTTTCTGGCTGGGTTTTTTGCAATCATGATGTACATCTTTCTAAGGACTCTAAATTTATACAAACCCAGATACACACTTTCCGGTAGTATTATAGGAACCAATCCAGGTTATATCAATATTTTTTTAAAAAAATCAATTTATATATCGATGATAAACACCATTTTTTTTTAAAGAAGACTATCATTTTACTTTTTTTTTATCAATCGATACTTAATTTCTTCATTTACCTTATTGGCGATGATTTCAGGGGGATTCTAACTCCATCCTGTTATTGAAAAAAATTTACAATATTTTATTCAAATGTAATAGAATTATAATTAAAATTTAACGATAATATTTGACTATTTAGTAAAAATAAAATAATAACATAAATCGTCGGTTGAATATTATAATGTTCTATATCAAAAATTTTTTAGGAGAGTTTAAAAAAAAATATTTCTTGTATTTTAAAATACTAGATAACACTATAAAATGCAAATAAAGGATTTCGAAATTATTTTAATATTTTTATTGTTGATTTTTTTAATAATTGATTTATATCGAAAAATATGCAGTTTGAAGAAATGTGGATATAGAAAATACAATACTCAGCCGACGATGTATTATGTTGGTACTTATATATTTTTTTTACTTACCGCATTTAGTGATGCCGTCGGCTTGATCATATGTCTTATAAATAATTGTCATTTTTAATTTTATAAATGGTCTTTCTAATAAATTTATCAATTTGCAAACCAGTCGCCAAGCCGAAACAATGGCATACAATCACCAAATCTATAATCTTTTTCTTACTATGCTAATATTTCTTTTTTTTCAGAATTTTTGTCCCATAGAATATTGTTAAATTGTAAAAAAATCATTATATCTCTAAAGATGCGTATAAAACTTTTTTTAATAAACATAAATGTTCAATAGGTTTGGGTTATAGACCTCACGTGGATGTCGAAAAAAATTTGATATATTTCAATCCCATGAAGCCCTCTACCTACGCTCCCTATGTAGATGACTTGAACAAATATCTTTTAAGTTTGTAATATTTTTATAAAATAATGGAAAATGTCCCCAATTATTTATTAAAATATTTTTTTTCTTTATTCAATCGATAAACGTTAATATTCTTATATTTAATTCATCATAATGTTTGAGTCAGCGATTCTAATTTCTAAAAAAAGAAGTAATTACCAATATTGGTAAATAAATATATAAATAAAATTATATTTATTTTATTTTTGATTACCTTTATGATGGTCTTCTAAATTATATATTTATATACTTAAACTACTATTTAAAATGAGAAAATCATGTTTAAAATTAATTGGATCTGATCTAAAGGATTGTTTTTTAATATATAAAAAAATGCTTTAAAAAGATATACAATTTTTATTCCCATTTCGGATGAATTCTTTTTTTAATCTCGATATTGCTTAATTAGTTCGATTTTTTTTGGTTTGAGTCAATTATTTTGTCGTAACAGTAAAATTTATGGTATGAATGGTAGCCATTTTTAGCTTACCGATATTTTTTAATTATTGGATAAAAACTTTTCTTTCATTCAGGGGGAAAAATAATCAAACAATATATTTTTATTATTTATGACTTCATATAAAACTTCTTTCCATTCATATGTTACTTCAAACCTATGGAAATAAATAATCGAAATTTACCACCCCCCCCCCCCTTTATTTTCACCTTTAATCTAAGTTTTGAATTTAAGTTCTAACCTTATAAATTAACTTATTTTAAATTTTAAACCCATTATTTTGCTTATATTTATTTTTAAATCAACTTAGAAACTATAGAATTCCATTCCACATTAACTCTAAATTACCATTATTTTACCATCAAATCCTTATTCGAAAAATATTAAATCAACTCCCTCAAGCTAATTTTTAATAATGAAAATAAAAAGGATTTATTTTTTTATTATAAATTTTGTCTTTATTTTTCAATTCTTAACAAATTTACGAAAAAATACTTTTAGCCTTAAACCTAATTGGAATTGAATTATTTATAATTGATAATTTTTTCGATATTTAAAAATATATTATTTTGCTTTCGGTAATTTAAACAGAATGGATTATTGTATTTTTTTTTCCGACACCCTCAAAAAATTTATATTATTATATTATAAATAGACAGTATCGGAGACCATACAGAAGTAGAAATTTAAGTCCACACTGGATTTAAGCAAATAAACCTATTTTTAAAACCAGCCCAGATTTTTTTAAATATTTATTTTTTGGACCCAGGCCTGCTCCCGGATTAAAAACAGGCATTTTTAATTTTAATCGAGCAGCAGATAAATGTTAAACGATTAAAATTATATGATTTTTTCAGCCGATTATTTGTAATTTAAATTTATTTCTAAAAAATCGGCCCAGCCTGTCCATGGTTTTTTTAAAAAAAAATTAAGTTCGTCTCAGGTCCTTGTAGTTTTATTTATTTAATTAGTGCTCCTATTTCACTTTTATCCATTTCTATTATTATAATCATGATTAAGTAGAGGACACCCATGTAAAAAAATATATGAATTTATAAAACTAACTCCTTTCTTTTTTAAAAAAAAGTAATTATCAATTTTTGAGCCCTCTTATTAATTTTTAAAGCATATCATCGCCTTAGAACTAGATTCTTCCATAACCACCCTATTATCAAAAAGGACTTTTTTAAAATATAAATCAATCGTTTATTATTATATTATACTATTCTATTTGCATAAAAAAATCCGAAATATTTTAAAATAAATTAAATTAGTGCCAATACAAGGTTATACCATCATATTGAAAATATAACTTAATGTTTAAAAGTGCTCTCCTGCATAAAAAAGTTGATATGGAATAATCTAATTCTCAGGTGATGATATCTAAATATGAAATGATTTGCCGTATCTTCTGACTTCATTAGAATACCCATCTCGTTATTATTTTTTATTATCAACCTATTTACTAATTTAATTCGTGTAACTTAAATTCACTTTGAATTACAAAACTTATAGCTTACGAAACCAGCGATCAATCAGAAGGGGAAGGATTCTTGAATTGCGATGAACAGAAAAAATCTAACGATCAACAGGTATGCCGAGTCGACATCAAAAAAGTGTCATCCAAATGCGACAAGTCCACAAATTTCGGTTATACAGAGGGTTCACCCTGTGTACTTTTAAAGCTTAATAAGGTTTTTTTGAAAATAAATAAAGCTATAAATATAGTTTGGTTAATTTTCTTTATTGTTCTGTAACATTATGTATAATAATGGATATATAATAATATAAGGCCATAACATTATTCAACCTCAAAAATTATTATTTAAGATATAAAAATTAAAAGGGGCATGTAAAGCTGTAAACTCATTCTCACTCAACCATAATTTCTTTTTAATTAGCAACAAAATGTTGGTCAATTAATTATTAATTATTTTAATTCGTTTGGTAGTTAAAAGCAAAAAGTTAACTAAATAAGAATAAGAAAAAATTGCCATCATACCAGAATGGAAAATATAGATACTAAATATCTGACTTGCACTAATATCTAGTGCCTGATTAGTACTTAATCCTCAATTTTGCCAACCAAAACTAATAATAAACCGAGTTATAAACAGAAACCTATGATGTTATACTTTTAGCGTGGAATGAGCTAAGCTTTTGGAAACACTCATTCTGAAACTTATACCAAACCAGTAAGTAGTGCTTAATTAGTTTCATTGCTTTAATTCGTTTAATAGGTGGTTTAAGTGGAAAAAAGGTTTAAAAATTAGAAATCCGAAAATTATAGAGGTTTATAATATCTGGTTTGCGCTAATATATATGACTAATTCTTAAATCAGTTTGGCCAACCATAATAGTATTATAAGCAAAATGGAAATATGTTAAGCTTTAAGCATGAAGTCTACCAAACTTCTGGAAGCATTAATACTAAAAATTATATAAATAATTATTGCCTATTCATTTTAGTAGGGTTAACAAGTCGGTCAATTGCTGGAAGAGTATTTACTCTAAAAACTTGGAAGAATAAAAATTTAAATAATTGCTTGAAAATTAAAAAAATGATATAAATACATGCTATCACAATGTTATTTATTTATTTGATCTCCAATATCTGGTGGATCATCTTACTAGTAGTGAATTTAATGAAGTATGTGATATAGTACAAGAATTAGGCATTTTGTAGGTGGTGATGATCATAATATTTCAAGTGATATCATAAAGCAAATGTGGAAAGCTGTAAAACTTCTAAAACAAATAATCAGATTCCGGCTTCAAGTTAGTTGAAGACATTTGCTCACCATGCCCATTAAAAGAACTGGCATTTTACTGACATTTCCCATTTTGCTTCTTATTTAGAAAAAAATCGGTTAATATTTTTATTAAAATAGAAATAGCTTGAAGATTTAGACAACGATAAAATTGATTTAAAAATAATAAAGAAAATGATAATATTGAATATGAATCAGAACAAACAGAAATCGCTTGAAGATTTACGATAAAATTGATTTAAAAATATTTAAGAAAATGATAATATTGAATATGAATCAGAACAAGACTCAGCCATGGAGAGCGGAACACTAGTTATTACATTATAAAATTAATATTATAGATTCTTTTTACTATTTTATACAAAATAGAGTTAATATTGTCATACAAAACATCTATATTTAACACAATTAGAGTGGTCAAATATCTGTCAATTGACTACACAACCCTGAATTTTAATACTTCAAGCCAATTAGTAAATAGTTTATAGAAAAGACATTATTGGCAATATAAGAAAAAATGACTAAGATTTACATCATACCAAAATTATAGAAGTACTGAATATTTAGGTTGCCTTAATAATTAATTTTTAATTAGCACTTATTAATTCATAGATCCAAATTATAGGCGAAGCCTACCAAACTTCTAAAAATACTAAAACTTATGTCAATAATTTGCGTGTTTATTACATTTTAGTGATTCAACACATAATCTGATTGGCAAAATAAGAAAAAAGACCAAGTTTGGCATCATGCTTAAATTATACTAGTAGTGAATATTTAAGTTGCGCCAATATTTAATGCCTAATATTTATTAATTCATCAATCAGTTTTGCCAGTCACTAAATAGAACCTAATTGTAAGCGAATAAAAATTACAATGTCACGCCTTTAACCACCTCTTAATATCGGATTTTGAATTGATTGGAAAAATCGAAAATATTAAGGTCTCCTTTTCCCCAATTCCAAATATTTTTGAATCTTAAAATTTTACTAACTTTATAAATATTGTTTGTTCTTCTGTTCATATAATAAATATATAAAATAGTTAAAATCTCATTATATTTTGAATCGAGTTATATTTTCTCAAGCCTATCATGAAGCTTGCCAAAAATTTTTAAGCTTTAATTATTAAGCTTGAGCTAATATGTAATGGTAATTAGAGTATACATTTTAGTTTCGTACTTCAATTCGTTTGATAGACAATAGATTAAAAAAGAAAATTTCCAAAGTTGGCAGAACGAAAAATAGAGAAGCACTAAATGCAGTTATAAATTGATATATTCTTAATCTGAAATAGGCCTAGAGCAAATTATTTGTTTGTACATGAATAACGAGAAAAAATAATGATGTAAAATTTATTATTCAATTTGAATTATTCATACTATTTGAAATTGTAAATATTCTTATATTTTATTTTTGGAAGTCAAAATAAAAAGTTAATAAATTTTCCTAATGGATTTTATATTACTTCCTCTTTTTTTATCTTCATAAGTTTTTTTAGAAGCCCATTCACAAATTTTTGGGCAGACTGCAGTTTCCTCTGCGCGTAAAAGGCAAATCTTATTTAAACCCCTGCAGAAGAATAAGCCGGTAGAAACAAGCCTGTACCCAATTAAATAAAGTTTTGTTTATGGAGGGGGTAGTGGCTATCTTAATTTTATATCCACTTGGTAATATGATATATAGGAATTAAATAAAGTATTTACCACATGTATGGGGAAGAAAAGTGGCGCCTTAGGGATGATTTGAGGGGTTTGGTAATTTATATACCTGTGTTTTAGTTTTAGCAGCTATTTAATGGAATTTTTGTTATTGTTCAGCATTATGAACTGCTTTACGTTTAAGTTTAGAGCCAAGACGTCTCTTATTGATTGTTTGGCCAATACTATTTGTATTTGCCTTATGTTTTCCCTTTGTGAGACTCAGCCAGGTTAGTGCTTCGGGTATCATATTTTTTTTTGTAATTTTTTATCACATGCCTTATGCTGTATTGTTTTTTTTAGGGTTGACTGGGCAGGGGTGTGTTTAGAGATCCCCCACAGTTTGGCTTTCAAAATTAGTTTGGAATAGAGTACCCACTGAGTTGTCGGAGAAACCTATTTACAAACACCTGTATTTATTTTGGTTAAGGTTTTGTTAATGTCCCAAGTGTCGCTGCCATAGAGGAGGATTGGGATAACTGTATAATCGAATATTTGCAGCCTGGTCTTAAATGAAATCTCTGGCGGTTCATAGCTTATGATATTTGCTAAATGTGATCTTGGCATTCCTTAGTCTAGCCTCGATTTCTTCATTTGTTTTGCCTTTTGTCTATCAAAATTCTGAAGTATCATTACCATCTTTAACACGTTTGAGTCAAGGGTAGTTATTTATTTGTGCTTCGGGGGTTGGCATATTCACGGTTTTGTTGAAATTTTTGTCTAAACCGGCGCATTTACGGTGGGTACCAAAACTTATCAGAAGACGATTGTTCGCCCTGAATGTGATCTTGGCGTTCCTTAGTCTATCAAAATTCTGAGGTATTTAATACCATCTTTAACATATTTGAGTCAAGGGTAAAGTCATCTATTTGTGCTTCGGGGGTTGGTATATTCTTGGTTTTGTTGAAATTTTGTCTAAACCAGCACACTTACAGTGGGTACCTAAACTTGTCAGAAGTCGATTGTTCGCCTTAGATTTGGTGATCAGGACCAGGTCATCTGCGTAGGAAATGATTCTCAGGTTGCAAGTTGCTGGAACATTTATGGTACTTATGGTGTCTTTTATGATTTTGGTTATGACGATAATGAAGAGGATGAGGGAGACACAGCCCTGCTTAACCCCTCTTTTGAACCTGAAGAAGGGTGATTTTAATTGTTCTGGCTGAATCCTGGCGTGGAGTTATTGTAATGATATTTGTAAACTTTTATTTTATTATGGTCCCCACTTTCCCACAAGATATTCCAACATCGTGCCTGACGCTCTCTATCGCTTTCTTAAATTCTACAAAGATAAGGATGCATGGTAGGGTCACAATTGAAGGATTTGTCATTGTGAATCAGAGCCTAAATATAAAAAGAAACATATACTAAAATTATAGTTGAATCCTTTATTAAATAATAATAAATATAATTTAATACAAGGTGAAAAACATAATCAAAATAAAAGAAAAATTAAAATTAATATAAAAAAGAAAATTAAAAAGTAAATTTAAGTTAAAAATAATAATTTAATCATCCTTTTTCGCATCATAATTTCTCCATTATATATCCTTTTTCTTTAATCAACATTTGCATAGTCTCAATTTGTACCGAGATTTAATTCTTTTTTCTTGAGTAGATTTGAATATCTTTCGGCTTCGTAATTTTGTTTAAAAGTAATTGCCTGTCTGGCATTTTTCTTAATCTAGTAAATTTGCATGTTACCACAATTACAACACCTTTCCACTTAGATTAGTCCCACCATTCTGCGAATGATCTCCTTTCTTCCGATTTTGACTTTACTGATCTTGTTTCTCCACCGAATCTATTTGTTTTAATCTTTAATGTCTTCTAGTTTCTAACGACGTCTAATATTCTTCACTTCTAAGGACTGTTTGTATCCGATTACAATCTGAAATTCTTGATTCCTTCTGTTTCTTGTCAACTCCTTGTAAACGATTATCTCTTGATCTCTATAGGCCATTGACGAACTCGATACTTCTGTTATCATGATTCCCGACACATTCTTCTAGCTCTTTTAATTATATTTCGTTTTAATCCCAAATTATCCTAGTCTTTGCTTGTTTCTAACGGTTTCTGGTAACTAATGACGGTAAACGACTGACGATAATTTGTCTGCGAGTAACGATTGTTTCCACGAATTCCTTTCTCTATGATCATCAACTTTCGTATCTAAGACTAAAGTTTCCGTCGACACTTGGCTATATTGGTCAGCGATTAACGACTGCAGCTCGAACGTCTTGACCCTTTGTTCTATCTAGTCGCTTGTCTTTGAAGTTCTAGGCATCTAATTCTTGTGACGGTATAGATCTTACGACAGTTCCTAGATATCGACTTTGTCTTTATTCTCACTTGATCTTGGTCTCACCGCTTCAGATCGCATCTAATCTACTTCGACCTAAAATAATCTAACCCTTTATAACTTCTGAAATAATTTATCCCTTTTTCTTACACATTTATTCTTAAATTTGAACTACCTAGAATATATCATCTGTTCACTCCTTCTTAAGGTTATCACCTCTAATCTAATTCTTCCTTACATAATCAATTTCTTAACTTCGAAATATTTGCTCACTTTTTCCTCTAAATTAGATCTTAAAATAATAATATAGTCAAAATATGCTAAATAATTATATATTTATATTAACTTCTACAACCCCTTTACCCTCAATGAAGTTCAGACCCATATCTTCATTGAGTCATTTGTGGTAGTAGTCCTTTAAATCTAAATTTCTCTTGATAGTCTTGAATCTAAAAAAAATTCTAAAAATTTTTCCAAAATATAAATATATCTTTTTCTTTTTTTAAAAAAAATTGCAACTTTATTTCCTCCTACTTTATTTGGCGCTCAAGTCTTTTATTTATTTTCTTCTCTATATTGTTTATATCCTTTAATAAAAAACTGCTGAAATATATAATCTCTTTTCGCACACACGTTGTTGAAAAACTAATGAAGTCTAATCATTATATTTTTCATATATATGTTTGTTGAACAACCACTGAACTCTATCATCATGGTTTTCACACCTACTTTGTTGAACAACCACTGTACTATGGTTTTCACACCCACGTTTTTGAACAATAAATGAAATCTAATCATTAAAGTTTTCAACACATGTTGTTGAAAAACAAGGATATATATTTTCTAAAGCATTTCTTTCTGCTATTATTAGAATAATGTTGCATAATTGATCTCAAATCTTATTTATGAATCAAAAAAATAAAAATCCGATCTCTAATTGAGCTCGATTGCGGCATAAATTTTCTAATGACGAAAGCCGTTTCTCTTTATGAAGATTTTTGGTTAATCTACAACCTAATATACTACATTCACATTAATCCTTGAGGCTGTTTTATCTCTCGCAGCCCTTAAAATAAAAGTTAAACGTAAATCTTCAATAAGAATTTAATTACAACAACAACTATTCCCTAACAATAAATTTATATTCTAATCTTATTCGCCAAATGTTTAAATTATTATATCTTAGCAAACTATTAGTTTAATATTAACTTTCGCAATTTCTTTTTCTTTGTCATAGTTATTTCTAGTGATCAATTAATAATAATTTTAAAATCTAAAATATCAGTCTCTATAAGTTTCAAAATTCAAATGGTTTTTAGTTTACCAGTAACTTCTAAATATAAAATTCCTAATTATCACCTTTAAATAATTAACAAACTTCTTTATATCTTATCTACTATGAATGCTACCTTTATAATTCTTTGTTTTTACTTTTAGATTTTATATTCTATATAAACATAATCTTATCAAAATAATCTTTCTTTTTCACTTTTATTTACATATTTTTCTTACGTTCTTCTGGAATTTTTTTTTTGTATTAGATAACAGTTTGACACATCTCCTTGTCCCACCGTATATATTGATTTGCATTAGACTGAAAGTTGTAATGGCCCTGTCGCCTCCTCTCTCCAACACCATTGTCACAATTGAAGGATTTGTCATTGTGAATCAAAACCGAAATATAAAAAGAAATATATACTAAAATTATAGTTGAATCCTTTATTAAATAATAATTAATATAATTAAATACAGGTGAAAAACATAATCAAAATAAAAGAAAAATAAAAATTAATATAAAAAAGTAAATTTAAGTTAAAAATAATAATTTAATCATCCTTTTTCGCATCATAATTTCTCCATTATATATCCTTTTTCTTTAATCAACATTTTCATAGTCTCAATTTGTACCGAGATTTAATTCTTTTTTCTTGAGTAGATTTGAATATCTTTCGGCTTCGTAATTTTGTTTAAAAGTAATTTGCCTGTCTGGCGTTTTTCTTAATCTAGTAAATTTGCATGTTACCACAATTACAACAGGTAGTTTCTACCTACAGCATTTTTGTAGGTAAATTTTTTATGATAAAATCGGCTCCTGAATGTTTTACAAGGTCTGTAAACGCAGATGTTGTTGGTTAGATGTCTTTAGTGGAGATAAGAATCCACCCTTAAAGTACGACGAATACTTTGGAGACTATGGAGGGCGATTGCTCTATAATCGTCTAAGGTTGTAGGGTATGACTTTTTGGGGAAGTGATATAGGACCGACTTTTTCCATTTGTCCGGGGTCCTGCATGAATCCCATATTTTGGTGAATATGGCAAACAGGTATTTAGAAATTTTGTCTGACGAGGCCTTCATATGTTCTCTCCTTATGCCAGGTTTGGGGCCTTGAGGTTTTTAAGCTCACTTATAGCTTTCTTTATCTTCGCCAGTGAAAAGTTTGATGATGATGGGGAACCTAACTGGTCTGTATCCACTATCATGGATGGGATTTTGGATTGGAAAAAATGCATGTAGTGGTCTACCCAAAATGCCAGCTGTTCCTCAGGATCTTTGTAAATATTTTTTCCTTGAAGAGCCTGTGTTGGTAACCTCCAAACCCCTCGGTCACTGCTGAGGCTACCATCATTTTTCAGTGATTGTATAGATTCTTTGGTTTCGGCGAAAGTCATTTTTTCAGGTGTACTTTATTATGATTCAAATTATTTTATGCGTAGAAGATATAAACTATATATTGTATCTAAAGGCCTTATAGTGATTAACGATTGTAGCACTTGTTATTGCATCGAATACTGCTAATTCTGGTGATTTAAACAATGTCAGGGTACAATCGTTTGGTATAGTGTTGGATATTTTTTTAAAAAATCTATTAAATAGGGGGGTGGTAGTTTTTGATTTAAAAATGCAAATTATATTAATATGCTACCATTTTGTTTATAAAACATTTTATAATGTTTATTTCTTGATAAAAATAACAATAAATGCTAAAATGCCATCTATTTTTTTCCAATTCTGACGCTGGCAATCTAAATTATTTTAAATAGGCGAAGACATTGCTTACTCTACCCCCCCCCCCTCGTCTACCGACTCGTGAATGTACCGTTAGCATGAGTTTATATCCTGGAGAAACTTAATTGTAAAGGCAAGCAGTTATGTCGCGAGATGGGATACTTTTTAACATGAAAAGCTATCTTATATTTGGAAAAGTGGTAAAGTTATCAGTATTCATAAAATAATTATATACTAATTGGCAACTGGAGGAAATGATGTGATAGTGCTTGATACCAAGTGGAATGACATTGATATTCTTATATTTATACTACATCTGTTTAAACGCCAAAGCTTACTGTAATCATCGATGTCATTTTTCATTATTTTCATATTAAGAGAGGATGTTATGATGAGTAATATTTTTTTTTCCAAAAGCCATATTATAATAGACATTAGTATTTATATAGTTGATCTGGGACGTGGTTTCTTTTAGTTTTTGAGATTAGCTCATTAGTCATTTAAGTACACCATGTCTGTTTTCGAAAGTATTTAATAATAATTGCAGATATTTAACAGTCAATAAATATTAGAAATTAATTAAGATAAAAAAAATCATAAATAACGAAATATAATTTAACGAAAATATTACTCTTTTAAATGCACCTATCTATAACTTAAATGAATTTATTCAAATATTGCCACATTTTCATAATTTATTTTTATTTGACATTTCCTGCAATTTAGATATATGGATGGAAACCCCGGCCTTACGATGACGATAAGATTCCCATCGAGGTGGGAGGTAAATATAGGGGTAGAAACGTGGTCATTCGATGTTTCGGAGAAGTATAAAAATTATTTGTACGAATGTTAAAGATATTTTTTTTATAATTAGTTTAATCAAATGTATATATACTTTAATAATTCAAATTTCTTACTTAAAATCATTTTTAACATTACAAGACGGCAGCTGATAAGGAGAACATAGGTGAGCTTTCCTACTACCCTAAGGATGGTATCCCTGAAAAATATTTCCCTTACCTCAATCAGCGAGGTTACCAAACTCCCTTTGTTATGGTTCAATTTAACCAACCAGAGAGGGGTGTCCTCATTAACGTAGTATGCAAGGCTTTCGCCGGAAATATACAACATGACAAACCCAATGAGGAGGTCAAGCTTAAAGGGGCCGTTCATTTTGAACTGCTGATTGATTGATTGTTTGAAGGATTTATGGGACAAATTTGAAAAGGCTAAACCATCAACTCTTCTGGAACTTTTTTTGTAAATTTATAACTACCTATAATCCACAAAACATGCGCCTAAAATAAAATTAAAATAATTGTGAATATATTTTATATAATAAGGTAAAATCACCTGTTTAAAGAAAAATGTGAATTTACTTTACGTATGATATTTTGAAATGTATAATTTTGTCATGCAACCACTTAATATTTGGAATTATCACAACTTTTTTAAACATGATATATAATCCAAGTCCAACATATTCCTATCGCATATTTTATTTCAAAAAAGAATTGGCTTTAAAAAATATTATAATTAATTACTTAATGATTATTATTTAAAAAAAAAATATTTTTATCGTTTATTGTCATATTAATCAACTAAGTTAAAAAAAAAGATATTAATATGCGTCATCATAACTGATTTGGTTATTTGTCAAATAAATATGTGTTAATAAAAAAAAATATTACATTTTTGGGCTAAAATAATTAATTCCTAATGACAATTTTTACTCCAATTTTGGCTAACTAAATTTCGGAAATCATATATTTTATTCAAATAGATAAAAAAAATTTACTTGTATGATCCCTTAATTTTAATTTTTTTTAATTTTTCATTATTTTATTTCTAACTTTTTGCCATTTTTAATCTTTATTTTTCTTATCTTTTCTCAGATAAATTAAACGGAAAAAATGATGTAAATAATTTAAAGAGTTTCAATTTTTTGTCATTCATTCTATTTAATGAGTTTATCTTTTAAAAAATATTTTTTTTGTTTTAAAAAATTATGAAGATATGAGTATAACAAGGTAAAAACATCGCTTTAAAAAAGGATATTATCATAAATATGACAAAATGTTTAAAGTAAGCTATAAAACTGTGACAAATATAAAATACTCCCATCTCAAAAATGGAATAATATATAGTTTACCCAAAGGAGGCTCACGTGCACCTAAGAAATTAAATCAAGAACAGGAAGAGTATAAAATTTTTATTTTGGGTCATTTATATGATTTATATGCTGCTTATATACATTTAATATGTTATAATTTGCATTTATTTTATAACCATTTATATTCGTTTAATATTTTATAATTCGCATTTATTTTATAGTTTTTATATTATGCCACTTATAAATTTGGATTGCACTTTGTCTAAAAGGTTATGTGAAATGATTAAAGAAAGATATGATGTAGAAATTAGTGATCTGCATAGGGCCTAATTTTTCAAGTCCAGCCCTGCCCGAAATTATCTAAATATAGAAAAATTTAATTTGTTTATGATTGTAAAAATAAATATACTCTACAAATAAAAAATATTGGCGCCTTGTTTAGAATTTTAAAATCTATCAATTTATTTGAAAAAAATATAACATATTTAAAAATTTAGCCCAACTCGGTCCGGCCCAAAAATGTTTAAAAAATATTAGGCCCGACCCAACCTGAACAAAAATTATTTTTTAGACATAGAGGTAGGGACTGGGCCGTGATTTGCAGATCTATAAAAGAAATATCTAAAAATACTATATCAAGGTTAAAATAAATAAATAGGCTATTAAAAATATTCAAGGGATAAATACACTGCTCTCACGATTGCTAGAATATTCAGATTCGAGATACTTGATGGCCTCTGCAGCGCTTCCACTTTATCAACTTTGTAAATTGAATTCTAAATCATTTTAAAGAAAGCAATATGATTTTTGTGATGGATAATGTTTCATTTCATCATAACCATACAATTAGAGAATCGATGGAAAGAAGAGGGCATACAATAAAATATTTACCACCATTCCCTCTTTATAAAATCATTGAAAATGCGTTTTTCCAATTGAAGGATTTTGTAAGAAATCAAAGTTTTAACGACTAGGAAAAATTAATTCGTTTTATAGAACATCGAACTGAGGAGTATGCAAAGAATTATTTTAGATATATGGAGACCTATATTCCAAAATGTAGAAGTGGGCAAATTATCAATAATTAATATAAATTTTTCGTTTTTACTATATAATACCTATATAAACATCGTAATTGTAATGAAATAATTGGATATGCAAAATATATTTAAAAAATTTAATTGCTAAAGGTGAAAAAAATCAAAAAATTGTTATGTAGGATGGAAATAGTCATAAAAATAGAGAAATAGATAAATATGACGGAAAAAAATTATTTTTAAAAAGAAGAAAATGAATGATAAAAATAGAAGAAAAAAATTGATGAAAGATAAGAAAAATAAAGATTAAAAATCACTTAAAGAGCTGTAAAAAGTTGGAAATAAAATAAGAAAGAAAAGTTAAAAAAAACTAAAAATTGACGAGTAAAACTAATTTTTTTAAAGAAATAGCTATTCCTTTTTTGATTGACACTTTTCCTACTTTCGAATTTTTCCTTTTATGATCAACGCTTTTCCTTTTTTGATTGGGACATTTCCTTATTTTGGATGGGAAGCTATGTATTTAAATTTTATGAATAAATTATTATATTTATTTTAACATTGTACCTAAGGTAAATTATAATATTAACACTAACTTTAAATAATGAATTTATAGGGAATAATTAAGTTATTCCCTTGTTTAATTACTAACTTATTTAGAACACTAAGCAGTAAAATAAATTCTGATAACTGGAGATTGAATATTCAGAAAAATATATGCCAATCAGGTGAATCATATTTTAACAGAAGGCTGTAGAGTTAAAAAATGCAATACCTGCAGGTATAAATTTTCATGAATATAATAGAAAAACAATACACAAAGATTTTTGCTATTACCCAAGAAAAAGAGTAAATTTTTCATTTAAATGTAATTAGGTGTGAAAAAAAGAACAGGGCCAAAATCAATAATTCCTTAAAATTTTACTTATAAATATTTCTTATATAATTTTGATACTTTTTGTGAATCTGTTTTATCACAATCACAACTTCCTATAGCAATTTACTATTTATTTTTTCCAATTTTATTATATTATTCCCTAAGGCAATTGGCGTAACTGAAATCGTATTCTTATTTTTTACTTAAAATTTTAAGTTAAACTATTTTTTTATTTTACCTTAAATTAATTTTTATCTTTCAAATAATTTACATTAACTATTTTTGATTTTAAATCAATTTAACACGTTTATGTTATAACCTCTTGTAACATCATGATACAAATTTATATATATATTTAGAACAAATTTTTATATTTAAGAAAAGATATGAATGTAGTTTTATATATGATAAATTATGTAGAAAAGACTTAATAAATAATTAAATGAATGAAATAAAAATCGACAATACCAAAATAAGAGTTTGTAAAGTATTCTTCTTAAACCCTTATATATATATATATATCATGCCATTTCATACTTTTTTAATAATAAAAGAAATGAAATGTACAATTTCAATAGAATATAAAAGAGAGAACTTTCCCCTATAAAATGCTTTCACGACAAAAAAATAATTTTTTGAACCGGAAACGTAAAAAAATGCATCTAAGCGGTTTTGGATAGAGAATTAAATTCTTAGTTTAATGATAAAATTATATTTAAAATTACGTTTAAGATGTTAGCCTTTCCCCTATAAAATGCTTTCGCGACAAAAATATTATTTTTTGAACCGAAAACGTAAAAAAATACATCCAAGCGGTTTTGGATAGAGAATTATATTCTGAGTTCAATGATATAATAATATTCAAAATTACGTTTAAGATGTTAGCCTTTCCCCTATAAAATGCTTTCGCGACAAAAATATTATTTTTTGAACCGGAAACGTAAAAAATACATCTAAGCGGTTTTAGATAGAGAATTATATTCTGATTTCAATGATTTAATTATAATCAAAATTACGTTGAAGATGTTAGCCTATCCCCTCAAATGCTTTCTCAATTAAAAATACCTTAAAAAATTTATATTTCTTATTTACTTCTTTATCAAGTAATTACAATATATTTATACTTACTTAATATATAAAATCATAAGCAAATATTAATTTAATTAAAAATATTAATTTTTAAAAACCGCAAATTATTTCAAAGAATTAGTAAAAAAAATTGGGTTCCACGTCTTTATAGAGAAACCATTATAGAGAATGTATTTTATAGAGAAACATTTATAGAGAAATTACAGAGAATGCATTTATAGAGAATTGTTTTTTAGAGAATGTAGTTTATAGAGAATGTTTTATAGAGAATGTTTTATAGAGAATGTTTTATATAGAGAATAATTTTTATAGAGAATTAATTTATAGAGAATGATTTTATAGAGAATGTAGTTTATAGAGAATGGTTTTATAGAGAATGTCGATTATAGAGAATGATTTTAAAGAGAATTATTTTATAGAGAAGGTCCTTAATAGAGAATGACTTCAAAGAGAATGATTTTATAGAGAATGTTGTTTATAGAGAATGATTTTAAAGAGAATTACTTTTATAGAGAATTATTTTGTAGAGAATTACATTGTAGAGAATTATTTTGTAGAGAATTACATTGTAGAGAATTATTTTATAGAAAATTATTTTCTAGATCTTGATTTTATAGAGAATATTATATATGGGACAATTATAGAGTTCAAAAAATTTATGCGGGATTTGAAAAATATATCAAAATTAACATTTTAATAATACAATTCAGTTTATTTGTTGTATTTTTTCGATGACTTTATTTGTTTCAACAATGGTTTTTTTGTAAAATCATATCAAGGTTTATGATTATTAACTCAGCTAAACCAAACCTGAAACGATTTGTTAAATATGTATTAACCGTTATTAAAGAGAATCTAAACTGAACCAACCATTTTTAAAATTTTTATATATTGCATTATATGTCAGCTACCTAAATTAGCCTATAGAAGGGTTCTTAACTCTACCCTTATGGATATAATATGACGGACGAGAATCTTGTTTTTAATTAAGAAAAGGTTTTAACCAGTTGTTTGGGTAAAAAATATGTCAAATTCCCGTTCGTTCTGCGTTTCGGAACACGTTTCTAAATATAATTTTCTTTCTATTTTATTATACAAATTTTATTCATAAATCTTTTTAATATAGATAACTAAGAATTCATTAGTCTCTAACATTTAGATATATGCGATGGCTTTAATATATTGAGTGTCAAAAAGTGCTGATCTCTATTTGGGGTACCACATATTTATAGAGAAACCAATATTTTTGATTTAATAGAAGCACCATAATTTTGTCCTTCCTAAAAAACCAAAACCGTAAATTGAAGGTTTCTATATAAGATATTATAGCGAATGCTTTACCGCAAATGCATTATCGCGAATGTATTATAGCGAACGCATTATCGCGAATGCATTATAGCGAGTATAATACAGCGAAAATATTATAGCGAATGCATTATCGCGAATGTATTAGCGCGAATGCATTATCGCAAATGTATTATCGCGAATTCATTGTCGCGAATGCATTATCTCAAATGAATTACATCAGTTGCGATATCGGGAATGGAGTTTGATGAAAACTACAATTTTATATTTATCGGCCTTTAGACAGACTTAGTTGAACCTAAAAATTAAGTTAAAGTCGGGCTTGGGTCTAAAAATTTTTTTTTTAAAATAGGGTTAAGGCTTTTGATTTTTTTGACTCAAAAAATATAAAATAGATTCTAAGCAATAAAATAGATTTTTCTAAAGATTAGGGTAAAGGAATTAAATTTTTATATTAATTGATTGTTTAATATGCGTTTAGATATATTTTTCAATTAAATTTGGGACAGGACAGGCTCAGGCTTAAAATTTAAAATTACGGCTAGGCTCCTAAAAATAAAGATTTTGGATGGAGCTTTGGCCGAAATAAATAAAATTTGCAAGGCACTAAGAAAAATTTTTTTATTTAAAACGAGCCAAACAGATAATTAGACCTCGGATTTATATTATTCTTTGACAAAGCATGCTTTAATTAGTGAGGGATTTAGTATGGACTTGATAAGGATTTTTTGATAATAAATTTATATAAAGTTCTCTTATTGTTTAATCAAAAAGACAAGGTCAAAGCTTATCACAACAAGACATAAAACAATGTTCGGCATCATATGTAGATTGTCGAATTGAATTGCTATCCATCTCAGTACTTAATTCGTGTAATCTTTGATGATGAAATTGCCACTATTGTGACTTAGGAATTGGGGAAAAATAGATTATTGATTTCCTTAATTGATTCTTGCTAAGTTCTTGCTTCCTGACGAGTCTATTTTCTAATTATGTGATCAAAGACAAAATTATATAAAATGGATTAGAAATATTATAAATATAAGTAGAGCTAAAATTGAATGAATTGAACATGCCTCATATATTATTAAAAAATAACTTAGCTATTTTTAACACAAATTATAGTATATTTCCATTTCAGTTCAGTTGTTATATTTTATTAATCTGATGAATGTCATAAATTTTATTAGAGTGGCGATAATAGTAATTGGACGTTACTATTATCGCTGAAGATGAGAAAATTTAATGGAATAAAATATTTACTTTGTGAGTTGTACTTCAAGGAGTAGATACAACCCTAAAAAATCGAAAGGTGGAAAATATCTCTTTTTTACATTTTCTATGCCTTTATATTTTTTTAAATGTGTATTTTTCAAGACTAAAAGAGGTTTAGAAAGATTTAAAATAAAAGTTTTAAAGGCAATTGACGGATATTAAAATTAATTAAACAAGCTGAAGCGAACTTATCATTTATGATTACACTTTTTACAGTAGAAAGCAAGGCTCTATAAAATATATATAAGAAAATTAAGATAACTGTCTCAGAGGAAGCGTAGATAATGAAAATCCTTATGTTATGCTGGAAATAAAAATATTGTTTTAATCATGAAATTTTTTTTATTAAGAAACACCCACCCCTCCTCCCAACAGAAAAGTTTGAATAAATAATTAGCCCTAATGATACGAAAAAATTTAAATATTAATGATAATTATATTTGCTTTCAGTTGTTATATTTTATTAATCTGATGAATGTCATAAATTTTATTAGAGTGGCGATAATAGTAATTGGACGTTACTATTATCGCTGAAGATGAGAAAATTTAATGGAATAAAATATTTACTTTGTGAGTTGTACTTCAAGGAGTAGATACAACCCTAAAAAATCGAAAGGTGGAAAATATCTCTTTTTTACATTTTCTATGCCTTTATATTTTTTTAAATGTGTATTTTTCAAGACTAAAAGAGGTTTAGAAAGATTTAAAATAAAAGTTTTAAAGGCAATTGACGGATATTAAAATTAATTAAACAAGCTGAAGCGAACTTATCATTTATGATTACACTTTTTACAGTAGAAAGCAAGGCTCTATAAAATATATATAAGAAAATTAAGATAACTGTCTCAGAGGAAGCGTAGATAATGAAAATCCTTATGTTATGCTGGAAATAAAAATATTGTTTTAATCATGAAATTTTTTTTATTAAGAAACACCCACCCCTCCTCCCAACAGAAAAGTTTGAATAAATAATTAGCCCTAATGATACGAAAAAATTTAAATATTAATGATAATTATATTTGCTTATAACCAGATCCATAGACCGACTACCAATAATAAAAAGACGCTTAACCATTCAAACAATGTTAAACAGGACTTTTTACCACAGGGGAAGGGGTTATAACTCATGATTGGCATTGAAATTAAAATGGGTAGTTTGTATTTGGAATTCCGTTGTTCTAATTTTGATGTGGTATAGGAAATGAGGAGAGTGGGGGAAGAAGGGGGTAGTATTATAATATATGATGAAAAATCTTTTGATAATTAGGTATTTGAAATAACTTCTAAGTGTAAAAGAGTTAGTAAAATATTGTGCAATCTGCTGCAAATATCAAGCTTCGATATTTTCTAAAGAAAGACATTACAATGCGATGGAAATCAATGTATATCATGATACAACGCTTCTTATAATCATATGATAAAATACAAGCTTGTCTGTGAACCAACCATATTTAAACAAATTGGTATCAATAAATATAATCCCTATATGTAAATAAAAAATTTCTTATAAATATTAAAAGTCTGATCTTCGGAATGTTTAACAAGTTCAAAAAACCTATAAAAAACATTTTAAACTTTTTGATTCACCTTTCTCTACACTCCTAAGGAGTTTAGGCTTGTAATAAGAAATTTTTATTTTACTAAAAACAATTTAGAGAAAAAAGTGTATTATTTTAAATTTTGTCGATGTATAATTTTTAGGTAAGGGTTTGAACTATCATTTTGTATTTTGTAAATTCAGATACAATTATTTTCGGACCTATGACGATTTTGACAGAAATTGATCCAACCACCCCCTGGCCTTCCCTGCCTACCCTGTGAATATTAGACAGTGCTCTAGTGATCTTTTAACTAAACTTAATTTTGGTAAGGCGATAGTTTGATGGGTATTGTTTTATTTTTTGTTATTATTTGAATTTAAAATCACTAATTGAGTGCGTTTTATTAAATTTAAAAATCTGATTTTGCCAGAAATGCATCTGAATAAGTGTAGAATACCCACCCTTAATGTTGCGCAATCGGTTAATTTTAGTCAATTTTAAAACGGTTAGCCAAGTTTTTAGGTTAAAAAATCGGCTAAGCATAATTAGGCTTAGCATAAAAATAGGCGAAAACTAATTACTCAAAAATTAGGCATCGGCTAAGGAGCTCGGTTAATCGCCCGTCATATATCGTTACATAATAAATATATAAAATAATTTTAATAAAGGCTAGGCTTAGTGTTGCATAACGCTGACGGGCGATTAGCTTAGCTCCCAGTCCCTACATTTTGTCTAATTAGTTTTAGGCAATTTCTCGGTTAAGCCAAATTATGTTTAGTTAATTTTTAGGCTACTAACACTACTTATAAATTTCAGATTAATGTAAATTAAAATTTCTTCAGAGGTTCAATATAAGATCTTCTGAAATTTATAGGGTGGGTATTCTACACATATTATAATGCATTTTCTGCAAAATCAGATTTAAAATTTAATAAAACGCGCTCATTTATGATTTAAAATGAAAAAATAGAACAAAATAAAATTATAATACAAAAATATTTTGGCGCAATCGTATGAAATTCCCAGGGTAGATTCTCTTCGGAATTGGTAAAATCAGATTTATTAGGGAAATTATAAAAGCGCACTATAAATCAGAAACCTACAGGCCCGACCTTAAACTCGGGCCGTATTTTAATTTTTTTAAATACACATGCCGGATAAAAAAAAAGCTTTTTTTGAAAAACTCGAGCCGGGCCATTTATTTTAAAACCAAACATTTTAAATCACCATTATAATCTAGGCAAATTAAAAATATATAATATATTTTTAAAAAATCGGGGCCGGGCCAAGCAGATTAAAATAATGCACAAAGCAACTAAATATTGATAAAATTTTCTAAAACAATTGGCGTAAGGCTGGCTTTGTTGCTAATAGTTTTTTTTTTAAATGGCTACTCTACTAGTTAAAGCAAAGCACTAATAGAAACTGATAAAGAAGGAAATATTTTCATAATTTTAACATTACTAGTTGAGCGTATTTTAAAAAAAAAATAACAACAGGAAACTTAAAAATATTATCATAATTATTCATAAGCAATACAAATCAGGAACGTGAATAATTTTTTTTAAGATTATTTTTTCCCTTTTTTTATTCAAGGGTTCCGAGAATTTATATGACGGCATCTGGCTTGTTTTTTTGAGATAATTTATTTCTAAAATAATACTTAATTCATTTTCTATAAAATCATTCTCTATAAAATTCTATAAAATTATTCTCTATAAAATCCTTCTCTATAAAATAATTCTCTCTCAAACAATTCTCTGTAAAATATTCTCTATAAAACAATTCTCTGTAAAATATTCTCTATAAAATCATTCTCTATAAACGAGATTCTCTACAAAATCATTCTCTATAAATGAGATTCTCTATAAATGAGATTCTCTATAAACGACATTCTCTATAATTGTTTTCTCTTTAAAAGTTTCTCTATAAAATAAATTCTCTATAAAATCATTCTCTATAAACGATATTCTCTACAAAATCATTCTCTATAAATGAGATTCTCTATAAACGACATTCTCTATAATTGTTTTCTCTTTAAAAGTTTCTCTATAAAATAAATTCTCTATAAAATCATTCTCTATAAACGATATTCTTTATAAACGACATTCTCTACAATTGTTTTCTCTATAAAAGTTTCTCTATATTTGCATTCTCTATAAAAGATTCTCTGTAAAGACGGGATACCAAAAAATTGAAAAGATATTAAAATTTCCATATTTGTAATGTTATTATAATATTATTTCTCTAAAAAAAGCAATAAATCAATCAAATATCTCATTAATCATTTTCTTTATTTTTATTTTCAATGTTATTTTTTAGCCTTTCGTATTACCAAGCCTTTCGACTTATAGACCTACCCTCTTTATTGTGGTCCCGTCTTTACAGAGAATCTTTTATAGAGAATGCAAATATAGAGAAACTTTTATAGAGATGTAGAGAATGTCGTTTATAAAGAATATCGTTTTTAGAGAATGATTTTATAGAGAATTTATTTTATAGAGAAACTTTTAAAGAGAAAACAATTATAGAGAATGTCGTTTATAGAGAATCTCATTTATAGAGAATGATTTTATAGAGAATGATTTTATATAGAATGTCGTTTATAGAGAATGATGTTATAGAGAATATTTTACAGAGAATTATTTTATAGAGAATTTTTACAGAGAATTGTTTTAGAGAGAATTATTTTATAGAGAAGGATTTTATAGAGAATAATTTTATTGAAGAATTTTATAGAGAATGATTTTATCGAAAATGAATCAAGTATTATTTAAAAAAAAACAAGCCAGATGCCGTCATATAAATTCTCAGAACCCTTGAATAAAAAAAGGGAAAAAATAATCTTAAAAAAATTATTCACGTTCCTGATTTGTATTGCTTATGAATAATTATGATAATATTTTTAAGTTTCCTGTTGTTATTTTTTTTTAAAATACGCTGAACAATTAGAAGTAGTAATGCTAAAATTATGAAAATGTTTCCTTCTTTATCAGTTTCTATTAGTGCTTTGCTTTAACTAGTAGAGTAACCATTTAAAAAAACTATTAGCAACAAAGCCAGCCTTACGCCAATTGTTTTAGAAAATTTTGTCAATATTTAGTTGCTTTGTGCATTATTTTAATCTGCTTGGCCCGGCCCCGATTTTTTAAAAATATATTATATATTTTTAATTTGCCTAGATAATAATGGTGATTTAAAATATTTGGTTTTAAAATATATGGCCCGGCCCGAGTTTTTAAAAAAAAAGCTTTTTTTGACCCGGAAAGAAAGAAAGTAAGAAAGAAAGAAAGAAAGAAAGAAAGAAAGAAAGAAAGAAAGAAAGAAAGAAAGAAAGAAAGAAAGAAAGAAAGAAAGAAAGAAAGAAAGAAAGAAAGAAAGAAAGAAAGAAAGAAAGAAAGAAAGAAAGAAAGAAAGAAAGAAAGAAAGAAAGAAAGAAAGAAAGAAAGAAAGAAAGAAAGAAAGAAAGAAAGAAAGAAAGAAAGAAAGAAAGAAAGAAAGAAAGAAAGAAAGAAAGAAAGAAAGAAAGAAAGAAAGAAAGAAAGAAAGAAAGAAAGAAAGAAGAAGAAAGAAAGAAAGAAAGAAAGAAAGAAAGAAAGAAAGAAAGAAAGAAAGAAAGAAAGAAAGGAAGAAAGAAAGGAAGAAAGAAAGAATGTATTTAAAAAAATAAAATTTTACGCTCGGCCCGGGTATATTTAAAAAAATTAAAATACGGCCCGGGTTTAAGGTCGGGCCTGTAGGTCTCTGATTTATAGTGCACTTTTATAATTTCCCTAATAAATCTGATTTTACCAATTCCGAAGAGAATCTACCCTGGGAATTTCATACGATTGCGCCAAAATATTTTTGTATTTAATAATTTTATTTTGTTCTATTTTTTCATTTTAAATCATAAATGAGCGCGTTTTATTAAATTTTAAATCTGATTTTGCAGAAAATGCATTATAATATGTGTAGAATACCCACCCTATAAATTTCAGAAGATCTTATATTGAACCTCTGAAGAAATTTTAATTTACATTAATCTGAAATTTATAAGTAGTGTTAGTAGCCTAAAAATTAGCTAAACATAATTTGGCTTAACCGAGAAATTGCCTAAAACTAATTAGACAAAATGTAGGGACTGGGAGCTAGGCTAATCGCCCGTCAGCGTTATGCAACACTAAGCCTAGCCTTTATTAAAATTATTTTATATATTTATTATGTAACGATATATGACGGGCGATTAACCGAGCTCCTTAGCCGATGCCTAATTTTTGAGTAATTAGTTTTCGCCTATTTTTATGCTAAGCCTAATTATGCTTAGCCGATTTTTTAACCTAAAAACTTGGCTAACCGTTTTAAAATTGCCTAAAATTAACCGATTGCGCAACATTAAGGGTGGGTATTCTACACTTATTCAGATGCATTTCTGGCAAAATCAGATTTTTAAATTTAATAAAACGCACTCAATTAGTGATTTTAAATTCAAATAATAACAAAAAATAAAACAATACCCATCAAACTATCGCCTTACCAAAATTAAGTTTAGTTAAAAGATCACTAGAGTACTACTGTCTATTATTCACAGGGTAGGCAGGAAAGACCAGGGGGTGGTTGGATCAATTTCTGTCAAAATCTTCATAGGTCCGAAAATAATTGTATTAATTTACAAAATACAAAATGATAGTTCAAACCCTTACCTAAAATTTATACATTGACAAAATTTAAAATAATACACTTTTTCTATAAATTGATTTTAGTAAAATGAAAATTTCTTATTACAAGCCTAAACTCCTTAGCAGTGTAGAGAAAGATAAATCAAAAGTTTAAAATGTTTTTTATAGGTTTTATCAGACTTTTAATATTTATAAGTTTATATAAATATAGGGATTATATTTATTGATACCAATTTGTTTAAATATGGTTGGTTCACAGACAAACTTGTATTTCATCATATGATTATAAGAAGCTTTTTATCATGATATACACTGATTTTTATCGCATTGTAATGTCTTTCTTTAGAAAATATCGAAGCTTGCTATTTGCAGCAGATTCCACAAATACCTAATTATCAAAAGATTTTGCATCATATATTATAATACTACCCCCTTCTTCCCCCACTCCCCTCATTTCCTATACCACATCAAAATTAGAACAACGGAATTCCAAATACAAACTACCCATTTTAATTTCAATGCCAATCTTGAGTTATAACCCCTTCCCCTGTGGTAAAAGATCCTGTTTAACATTGTTTGAATGGTTAAGCGTCTTTTTATTATTGGTAGTCGGTCTATAGATCTGGTTATAAGCAAGTATAATTATCATTAATATTTAAATTTCTTCGTATCATTGGGGCTAATTATTTATTCAAACTTTCCTGTTGGGAGGGGGGGGGGGAGGTGGGTGTTTCTTAATAAAAAAAATTTCATGATTAAAGCAATATTTTTATTTACCAGCATAACATAAGGATTTTCATTATCTACGCTTCCTACGACAGATATCTTACTTTTCTTATATATTTTTTATAGGGCCTTGCTTTCTACTGTAAAAAGTGGAATCATAAATGATAAGTTCGCTTCAGCTTGTTTAATTAATTTTAATATCCGTCAATTGCCTTTAAAACTTTTATTTTAAATCTTTCTAAACCTCTTTTAGTCTTGAAGAATACACATTTAAAAAAATATGAAGGCATAGAAAATGTAAAAAAGAGATATTTTCCACCTTTCGATTTTTTAGGATTGTATCTACTCCTTGAAGTACAACTCACAAAGTAAATATTTTATTCCATTAAATTTTCTCATCTTCAGCGATAATAGTAATGTCCAATTACTATTATCGCCACTCTAATAAAATTTTGACATTCATTAGATTAATATAATATAGCAACTGAACTGAAATGGAAAAATACTATAATTTGTGTTAAAAATAGCTAAGTTATTTTTAATAATATATGAGGCATGTTCAATTCATTCAATTTTAGTTCTACTTATATTTATTATATTTCTATATCCATTTTTATACAATTTTGTCTTTGATCACATAATCAGAAAAAAGCGTCAGGAATCAAGAACTCAGCAAGAATCAATTAAGGAAATCAATCATCTATTTTTTCCCCAATTCCTGAGTCACAATAGTGGCAATTTCATCATCAGAGATTACACGAATTAAGTACTGAGATGGATAGCATCAATTCGACAATCTATATATAATGCTGAATATTGTTTCATGTCTTGCTGTGATAAGCTTTGACCTTGTATTTTTGATTAAACAATAAGAGAACTTTATAAATTTATTATCAAAAAATGCTTATCAAGTCCATACTAAATCCCTCACTAATTAAAGCATGCATTGTCAAAGAATAATATAAATCCGAGGTCTAATTATTTGGGCTCAATGTTTTAAATAAAACTTTTTTTCTTAGTGCCTTGCAAATTTTATTTATTTCGGTCAAAGCACCATCCAAAATCTTTATTTTTAGGAGCCTAGCCATAATTTTAAATTTTAGGCCTGAGCCTGCCCTGTCCCAAATTTAATTGAAAAATATAACTAAACGCATATTTAAACAATCTATTAATATAAAAATTTAATTCCTTTACCCTAATCTTTAGAGAAATCTATTTTATTGCTTAGAATCTTTTTTATATTTTTGAGTCAAAAAAATCAAAAGCCTTAACCCTATTTTTTTTAAAAAATAGACCTAAGCCCGACTTTAACTTAATTTCCAGGTTCTACTAAGTCTGTCTAAAGGCCGATAAATATAAAATTGTCGTTTTCATCAAACTCCATTCCCGATATCGCAACTGATGTAATTCATTTAAGATAATGCGTTCGCGACAATGAATTCGCTATAATACATTTGCGATATTGCATTCGCGCTAATACATTCGCGATAATGCATTCGCTATAATATTTTCGCTGTATTATACTCGCTATAATGCATTCGCGGTAATGCGCTCGCTATAATACATTCGCGATAATATTCGCTATAATATCTTATATAGAAACCTTCAATTGACGGTTTTGGTTTTTTAGGGAGGACAAAATTATGGTGCTTCTATTAAATCAAAAATATTGGTTGTGGAACCCCAAATACAGATCGGCACTTTTCGACATTCAATATATTAAAGCCATCGCATACATTTAAATGTGTATTATTAGAGATTAATGAATTCTTAGTTATCTATATTAAAAAGATTTATGAATAAAATTTGTATAATAAAATAGAAAGAAAATTATATTTAGAAACGTGTACGCAAAACGATCGGGAATGTGACATATTTTTTACCCAAACAACGGGTTAATACCTTTTCTTAATTAAAATTAGAATCAAGATTCTCGTCCGTCATATTATATCCATAAGGGTAAAGTTAAGAACCCTTCTATAGGCTAATTTAGGTAGCTGACATATAAATGCAATATATAAAAATTTTAAAAATGGTTGGTTCAGTTTAGATTCTCTTTAATAACGGTTAATACATATTTAACAAATCGTTTCAGGTTTGGTTTAGCTGAATTAAAATCAAGCTAAACCTTGATATGAACTAAAAAGATTTTACAAAAAAACCATTGTTGAAACAAATAAAGTCATCGAAAAAATACAACAAATAAACTGAATTGTATTATTAAAATGTTAATTTTGATATATTTTTCAAATCTGCATAAATATTTTGGACTCTATAATTGTCCCATATATAATATTTCTCTATAAAATCTAGATCTAGAAAATAATTATTCTCTACAAAATAATTCTCTACAATGTAATTCTCTACAAAATAATTCTCTACAATGTAATTCTCTACAAAATAATTCTCTATAAAAGTAATTATCTTTAAAATCATTCTCTATAAACAACATTCTCTATAAAATCATTCTCTTTGAAGTCATTCTCTATTATGGACCTTCTCTATTATGGACCTTCTCTATTATGGACCTTCTCTATTATGGACCTTCTCTATTATGGACCTTCTCTATTATGGACCTTCTCTATTATGGACCTTCTCTATTATGGACCTTCTCTATAAAATAATTCTATTTAAAATCATTCTCTATAATCGACATTCTCTATAAAACCATTCTCTATAAACGGCATTCTCTATAAAATCATTCTTTATAAATATTCTCTATAAAAATTATTCTCTAAATAAAACATTCTCTATAAAACATTCTCTATAAAACATTTTCTATAAAACATTCTCTATAAAACATTCTCTATAAAACATTCTCTATAAAACATTCTCTATATAACATTCTCTATAAAACATTCTCTATAAAACATTCTCTATAAAACATTCTCTATAAACTACACTCTCTATAAAACAATTCTCTATAAATTTATTCTCTGTAATTGTTTTCTCTATAAATGTTTCTCTATAAAATACATTCTGTATAATGGTTTCTCTATAAAGACGTGGAACCCTTTATTGTTATTTAATATATTTCATTTTGATATTGTATATATTATTTTATTTCTAAATTGAAACCGTTTTTAAATAAAATTATTCCCAAATTTTTTTGTGGAAATTATGTGGGGGGGGGGCCCTTGTCTACGCCACTGTAAACATAAATTGTTTGCGAATCATTTAGGCATGATCTTATAGATAAAAAAAATTCTCACTTTTTCTATATTAAAGATACAACAGATAAATGCTATCCTGAAAAATTGCAAAAAGCGGACATAGGCCATTATAATACTCACAGGACGATTATCAAGCACTTATTTGAAAGAAATATATGTTCTTATCTAAATTCCTAGGTATGCTTCAAAATTAAATTATTTAAAATCAAATTGACATCATTATTTTATCTTTCTATTTTACAGTAATATGGCATTATTTCAGACCTTTACATGATTGTTCCTCCAAGGTTATTCCAAAATCGGATTATCTTGAAGCTAAATATTCAACATCAACATGTAAAAATAAGATCATTTTGACAGTCTAGCAAATGTTATTCATTATTTTCGCCTCAAGCATAGGAGATAATTTTATTTGTTCAATTTTTGGATAAAAACATTGGATCTTCCGAGAATTCCGATTTTAGCAGAAATATCTTGCGTGCTCCAACTATAAGCACTCAGCGAGCGTGTATCACCTTGGATTTAATTTTGTTTCTTTTAAATCTAAATAAATATTTTTACAAATGATTATGACCTAATTAAATCGTTAGAGTTATTTTATAAATGCAAATTCAAAATATACCTAATAAATTTTATGTCGAAAAGATTTTCCCAATAAATTACTGTTAAATAAATTTTTTAAAACGGCCTTATTAGAATTTTGGCCAAAATAATATTATGTAAGCCTGAAGATTTTGCTCATAGGTTACAGAAAGGTTTGAACCAGGAATCCAAACTGAAACGAATATCGGTTCAGGTTCGGATAAAAATAACGCTTCAAGGTTCAGGTTCCGTTCGTAAAAATAAAAATAACGGTTTGGTTTGAACTTCTAAAATCCTGTTTGACATTTTTGCAGAGTTGTTAAAATCTAGATACATCCTGTATCTAGATATAAAAATGTGGTATCTGTATCTGTATCTAGATAGATTTTTAATTAAATAATCTGTATCTAGATATTATTTTAGACGTTGTATCTGTATCTAGATCCATGTAAAAAGTATCTTTTAACAACTCTGCATTTTTGTATTAAACCTACCTTCGAATTATGTATAGGAAAGAATATTTTTTCTTTATTTCATCATTAAAATATAAAATAATATTTAATTTGTAAACATAACAAATAAATATAAAGGATTAATTTTAATATGTACAATATTTAATTTTATTTACTTAAAATTTTTTTATTAAGCCCACAATATTTTCAAGATTCGTCTCACTCAAATTACATCTATAAGGAGATAGTATAAATATTATATTTGAAAAACATCTTTCCACACTAACTTGGGTAGTCGGCACTGCCAGTATGTTTTCAGAATTTTCATAATTCTAGGTATCAAATACTCTGACATCTCCAATAGTCTAAAATATTCATTTTTATTTAACCTAGATTCTTTAGAAAAATTAATAAAATATTTAATATTCTCCGATTTTTGTAATAGATTTTGTTTGTTACAAACTTTTTTTAAAGAAGACTTTCTACTAAATCTTCAAATGAATATACATTAATCAGCGTTCAACCTTCACTAGAATCCTCCATTCTTATAACTAAGTTTAATTCCATTGCCATATTTTAATAATATGCCTAGCCTTGGCCTTTTCTTCTTCAGTCATAAACTCGATATCTATATAATAAAAATTAAAAATATCGATAAAAAAATCTTATTATTTTTTTAAGAATAGATAGAAAAATATCTAAAGTAATATAAAATTATTAGGTAAATAAAATTATTAATTAAATTTAGCGATATAAGATTTGCAATCTAATTTTTAAATAGTTTAATATTTTAAAAGGGGGTATATCATTAAATTATTTTATACCTTTCTATATAGGCATGACAAAAAGGTATTCTTGTGTAAAAGTTGTTTCACTCTAAAATTATAGCAGTTACTATTGAACGAGCAAAGGGTGAAGTAAAAATAGAAATTTCTAATTTACCTTTTAGCCATATGCAGTGGCGTAGAGAAGGGGGGGGGTGAACCTCCCCCCTTCTCATAACCTCCGAAAAAAAAAATTTTAAATAATTTTTTGAAAATTTTTGTTTAGAATTTTATTCTTATTGCAAATAATTTTATTTAAAAATTTGTTTCAATTTATAAATAAAATTATATACAATATGAAATTGTAATATATTTAAAAAAACAAATAAGAATTTTTAATTTTAAATGATAACATTGTTTAAAAATATATATTAAAAATTATATGTAAAATATTAAATAACAATAAAAATATATTGTGATCTCGCATAGTTAAATTAGATATTTATAAATTTAATATATAGTTTTAAAAATTTTAATTAATTTTTTATAATTTATAAATAAAAGAAAAATCATTTAAATTAATTATTTGCTAATACATTTTGACATCATATCATATCAGTAAATAATCAAATAAAGTAACCCATGACAGGAAAAAAAAAATTAGGGAAATATAATGAGAAAAAAGGTGATCGCTAATATGTTTGGGATTAAAAATTTTAAACCTATAGTAGTTTCTAGATAGTCCGATCGCTTAAATATTGATGCATCTACAATTGAGGATTTTTATAAAATAAATATTTTTATTCCCCTAATTGATAGATTTTTATTTCAATTTAAGGAAATATTAGTCACAATTTTATTTTAAACAGCTTTTATTTTCTTTTGCCGGTTTAGTCTAAATACACTTGAAACGCGAGCTGATGAATTATCAGGATCGCATGATAACTTACTTTGTGATGTCAAATTTTGGTATAAAAATTTTGACAGAATAGAGTACTCTTTGAGACCGAAATATGCTTTGCAGGCCTCCATGTATAATTGTACTTTAGGTTCCCTACCTAATATCAAAACATTGCTTTTTATCTTAGCTACCTTACCGATTAGCACCTGCACTAATGAAAGGTATTTTTCAACTTTGAAAAGGTTAAAAACCTATTTAAGAAATAGCACCGGTGAAAGCCGTTTAAATGGATTCGCAATATTAAATATTAATAAGGAGATTATTCTAGATAACAATTTGATTCTAGATGAATGTCAAATCTCAGAGAAAAATAGACCTCTCTTTACAAATTCAAATTATAAAATTGCTATATTATTATAATATGATCTTAGTCATAAAATTTTTATATTCAAAACGTAATTATAATGAATTCTTAGTCATAATATTTATATATTATACTATTTTAATAAAAATATTGCATTTGCACTAAGAATTAATGATCTGCATCGGGCCTAATTTTTCAAGCCCAGCCTTGTCAGAAATTATTTTAAAAAAGTCCGATTTTTTTAAAAAAAATTTTGTCGGCCGGGCCCGAATTTATTTAAATATAGAAATTCATTTTTATAATTACTCAAAATAAAAGATATATGTTATATGGCGTCTATTTTTTATAAATAAAATCAAATATTTTTATTTTACATAAAAAATTTAACATAAAATTGATATATTTATATATATTTAAAAAAAATTTCCAAGGCCCGACACAACCCGGCCAGAATTTTTTTAAAAAATATTAGGCCCGACAAGCCCGATCCCAATTTTCCTACTTTTGCGGATCTCTAATATGAATTAATTATGTACTCATTTGTATCAATTATATTATAATTGTTAAATTAGATTTTTTTAAATACAACACAAGAATTACTCATATTTTATTGTAATTCTATTTTTTAAAAATATAGTTATTTAGAATAAATTTTTAATATAATCTGTATAAAATTTATACATTTTAAAATTTATTTTATCGTATAAATAAAATCTATAATGAAATTCTCTGCAAAATTTTGTTATATGTAAAAATTTAATTAAAATAATTATTTTTAACATAGAATAAGATATATTGAGTGATCATAAAAAATAGGAGGTTTGGGGGCGATTTTATTCTTCTTTCTACACCGAATGGATTGAATTAATTTACAATTGACTAAACATTGGTAAAATTTTCAGAATAATGCTTTCAGTCGCGTATTAATCATAAATTTGGCCAAAATTTTGTTACTAATATTTTCTCATTAATGCTGGCTACTATAGTGGTTAGACACCAATTGGCAAATTTTTAAAATGCGGTTTGAGGGCAAAGCCCCTAAAAAATTTTTAGCCCCCCCCCCCATGAATCAATCTTGGCTACGCCACTGGCCATATGCCATAAAAATCTCCTAAAGTTAGCTGCTCAAGTTAGTTCTTGGTAGCTATTTTAATTAGTTTTAGGATATTTATCGACCTTATAATTGCTTCCCATTCCAAAGATGTAAAATAAAGTTAACTGTATGATACTGATAATTCCTCACACATATCTTTAAATTCATTTAATCTCTCTAGCATGTCATAGATTGATAACCATCTGTGACAATCCAAAGGTCTTTTTTAGTTAAATTTTTAGTATGATTGATTTCATTTTGTCCTTATTCTTGCAGGCAGAGCTTTAATAATAATATAAGAAACTGAGCAATTTTTTATTGTATGATCTACCATAAGTTGTAAGGTAGAGGCATTTCTCATATTTATAATATATTGAAAATCATTAAGATTGATTGTTAATTCATCAGGTACATTTGTGAAACTAGTAGAAACTTCATTCCAATTATCTATATTTTGTATTTGTTCTTATTCATCATATTCAGACAATTGATTGTCATCATCACTATCCTCCATAAATAATTTTACCATCTTAATAAGATTTGCTCCATTGTCAGTTGTTATAGTCTATATTGTTTTGACTTCTTAATCATTTAATACTTTTATTAAAAGGAGTTTTAAATTTTCTGCAGTTGGGCATTTAAAAGTTTCTTTCTTTGCTTGCATTCTCAAAACAATTTTTGCTTTTTGAATATACTGAAGATTAATCCCAATAATAGACCTGTCTAGATGAGTAATACAGTCATGAATGGTCTGCCATTAAAAGTGACAAACTCACAAACATTGATTATTATTTTTTTATTTAGTTTTACTTATATTATTTGTTCTTTTAATGCTTCCTGTATCATTTGCAATGGACCGGTCTGGTCCTTTTTTAAAAAATAAGACCGGACGGATAAATTGTTAAATCAAATGGACCGTGGGGCGGTCGGTCCAGTCTAGAAAATGTCTTTTTTATTAAGCTATAAAAGATTTATTCTGCATGAAATTTATTAAAAATGAAATGTGTTAAATTACCAATATTTTATATCATCAAATCATTTTTATTAAATTATTTATATAAAAAGATTAATAAATCAATATAAATTTATTAAATATAATTTAAATCAATTTGATTAGCATATTTAATTAGTTTTTGGATGTGATAGATATTTGGTTATAAAATAAAACTGATTTATAAATAAATATTCTAATTATCTTCTAAAAAATCAAAAATTATTCCATTTTTTAACCATCCAATACCAATACATTTCGTTAATCATGGGTTCTTATTGTCTCCAGCCCTAATCATAACTATAAGTAGGTTTATTTGATGAAGTTTCTTTCATTTATTTAAAATTTTGAGCTTTCAATTTGATATATATGCTTAATTTATTTGTGCTTAAAGAATTGGAAATATCTGGAGATATATTTAACATGTTTTCACAAAATTATCCCTTCAAAAAATTTATATAATACTTTAATATATTTTCAAATTTGAATTTGTTTTTTTTCATTTTTACTATTAATACTATTTTCTAAATCAATAGTTATTCTTTGGCCGAGGGTGGAGATTTAATAATATTATCATCTTCTATGATTTCAATTCATTTCTTATAAATTAAATAACTGACGAATGAATGAATCGGAAGAATAAAAAAAGTAAATGATGAATGGGATATCAAAAGTGTTAGGCATTAAATAATCATGTTTTATGTACTCATGAACATCTAACTAAAAAGCAATTAATAGTAAATTTTTATCTTTTTTAATCACTTTTCGGCCGGACCGTCCCGTCAGACCCAATAGTCAGACGAGACTGAATTGGATTGGAGGGTGGTCGGTCTGAGTGGACCATTGCAAGAATAAATTAATAATATTAGTTAAAATACTCAGAGCTTCCGCTTGGGCGCCGATTTTCATATCGTAAAACGCCGATTTTCATGGCGTAAATACGTGCACTGGTCTAGGTACACCTAATGGTAAATGAAAGCAATTCAAGAGTTTTGACTTTAATTTTTTGGGGATAATTTAGACTTATATTTACAAACTCCATTCTAGTGAAGTCTTGATAATTGCTTTATTAACATTTATGGAAGATATGCTGAGCATCACATGGGCTTAATATAAAGTTTTATGGCATCATACCAAAAACCCTGCTAATGTTATGATATTAAGTTAGGATATCGAGTTCAATATTTTGAAATTAAAACTATTTTTATATATTTAAAATAAAT
Organism: Gordionus sp. m RMFG-2023; assembly: GCF_954871325.1. NCBI lineage: Eukaryota > Metazoa > Nematomorpha > Gordioida > Chordodea > Parachordodidae > Gordionus > Gordionus sp. m RMFG-2023. The sequence goes on from NC_088776.1 coordinate 44,600,847, forward strand.
TAATTATTAATTTAACATCGATGCGATGTTTTAAAAAGCGTCATATTTGAAAATCTGAACTTTTTTTTATGAAATTAAACTTGAGTAAATATTTTAATTAAATAGGGTTCCTATTTAGAAAAATTTCTGATTTTTTCCCCTCTCAAATGTTGCTTCAAAGGGGATCCTAGAAACTGGGTTAATGATGCAAGTAAAATTTCGACATGAGTTATTAATAATTCGTATGAATCATGAATGAGAAACAACAACTAAAATTAACTAATTTTTAATAAAAATAAAGATTGATAAAATTTTATTTTATAGGAATTTTTTGCCCATGTCTTGATAAAATTGGGTGTTGTTTGCCTTGCCCCCCCCCCTTCATTTTAGTTTTTGGAAAGAACCAGTAATTTGTGTTTAAAATCATTAATGATTTTTTCCCGGACCAGCGAAGATTTCACGTTTTTGCAGTTTGTCGCACTATAGCCTAAAACACATTAATTATTTTAGTGGCCATTATATATAATACTACTATTTATAAAATATATCATTAAGTTTTAGATATGTTTTTAAATAGATGTTACTAGTTATAATCAAGGATACATATAATATTTTTTCAATATTAATATACTTTAAAAAAAATTAACAAAATAAGACATTAAAAAACAAAAAATTATTTATAATATAAAAAAATGATTAAAAAAAGTTGAAATTTAGATTGGCTCCTTAGGTAGAAGGCTTTCAATAAAGCTAATATAGTTAGTGTGTATTATTGCGAGCCTTTGTCTTAGATATAATCCTTATCGGGGTTCATTTGTAATTGTATGCTACGGATGTATGAGCTAAGTTATCTAGAGAATGCACGGCCACGGTATATTATATAGTTTAGAGGAGATTATAAGATATAAAAATATGGTCATAGATATTTCTAATATTTGTTTATTTTGAACTCTTATCAAATATGGTTGTGTTTAGATTGGAGGGGGATAAGGGATTAATACAGGAATAGTCCCATGTTATGAATTAACCCCCTTTCTAAGGGATTTGGGTAATACCATCTAGTCGTTATTCGTATGATCTGAAGAGAATGAGAGGTTCTAAGGTCGATAGAATCAACAGATTTTAGGACGCCTAAAATAATGTCATTGCATAGGTTGTGCTAGTTAACATTAAATATAATTTTTTAAATTAAATTATGGATTCATTCAATAAATTAAACCATTGGTACCATTTCTAAAAATCGAATTTTAATTTAAATATGAAAATATTATTGGAATTAAAAATATTTAATTTTATTTGGAAAAAGTTTGAAAATATTAAATTTATTCTAAGATTACACGAATTTAATCGATGTTTTCTTTAAAATCATAATTTGCTGAAGATTATAATTAATAATTCTAAACGAACTCTCAACTAATAATTGTGTAATATTTTTAAAAAATTTCGATAAATAATTAAAAAACAATTACGATATAAGTATAGAGTAAGAGTAAATTGGTAATAAAATGACTTATTTTACTAACCATGTTAAGATGTTTTGACAAAAATTAATCTGCGACTTAATTGTTAAAAACATAACAGTTTCAAAATTATCATTGGACCTAAACGCTTTCACCAGGGTATAATTTGAACTTTAATTTTTTTATAATATAAAAATCATTTTCTCTATTTATTTTGTACAACTTATAGTAAGCACATGCTCTAATTAGCCTTATTATATTAACATAAATAACGGTATAAAGATTTTCGCTATTTTATAATATACATTCTGAAACAAAATTTTGCACTCAATAAATACACCATGGTAATTTTAAATCACTAAAAAATAAAACATTAAAATAATATACTTGACGATGTAGATTTCAAAAAATGAATATTTAAAATATATATATTCTCTATTATAATTTGAATTCTAATTGAACAACATTCATCCAGATATTTACTATTTTATAACTAAATATTAGAGACCCATCGGTGCATAGGTCAAAATTTTAAGCCCAACCCAGATTTGAAAATGTTTGTTCCCAAGCTCTGCCAATTTTTCCCAAATTTTTTATGTCTAATTATTACAGTCCAGTGAGAATGTTTAAACACTTATAATAATTTTGGCGCCTTTTTATGAATTGTTTTAAAGGGTAAATTATCAATTTTATAAATTTTTAACTGATTTATAAATGTGATTAATTATTTTTAACGTCCCAGATTCTGCAAAAAAAATTATGTGTCCCTCCAAATTTTTATTTATTTTTAAAGTTTATTATAAAAAATTAAGCAATTTAAAGTTTATAAATAGCCAAAATAATATTATGTAAGCCTAAAAATATTTCTCATAGATGACAGAGGACCTTTATTTGCCAAATCTCGAGGCTTATAATCCTATTAATTTGGCTAAAATCTTAATCGGGCGGTTTTTAAAATCGACCAAAATAGGGCTTTTTTTATTACACTACATCGTTGGTCTCACCTTGTTATTCATTCTATTACTCATTTCCTGTTCATCAATTTCGCAATCCATTCTTGCAGTTATAACCTAAAAATCTTCCTAAAATGGTGCTTAACCATAATATATCGCCATCATAAATATAGTATTTAATTTTTAAGGTTGCGTCAAATACTTGTTTTAAAAAAATTTTAATTGAAAACACTCAAAAATTTTTGTTAAAGAAATCCTAATAATAAAGTTTTAAAAATTTTACAAATATGTTTTAGCCATATTTTTATTTTCCTACAATAAAAGGCTCATTTTATGTTTTTCGATAAAGTTTTCTAATTAAATTTTTTGAATGTTTTGGATAGAGCATAAATAAGAAATTAAAAATATTTATTATTCGATTTATGAGTTTCCTTTTTTTGAAGAGATATTTTGTTTTATGTGTCCATTCCTTTAGCCCTTATCAATTCTCCGTCCAATTTTTATTTTATATTATTTTTTTTGGTGCTAACTAAACAGGACAGATAAATGACAAGGAATAAAAGATGGCATTAAATTTTCTGTTCCTTTAAACCATTTGAAACTAAAAAAAAAGAAGAATAATTAATTACTTACTAAAATATGTAAATTCAGTTCGCGATTCGCACGACCTACCCTTCATGAGCTATGACGCTGGATATTCACTAAAACCAAGGATCCCCCAAAAAGATTCTATCTGCGACAAGGAGTGACAATTGACACAATCAAATCTAATTAGATTAGCTTCATCTATTCCATTGAAGGGTAGGGCCTTATTCTTCACCTGTGAGTATGTTATCAACTATTCACTTTATAGTTTAATTAATTACCAATCATTTTTATCAATCTATATTTACATTATTTTTGGAATTATATAAATTTTTTTATTAACATTATAAATCATAATGATAACATTAAACATGCAATTATATTAAAAGATTAATATTCGCTTTTAAATGATTTTATCTAATTTTGGCACTAAAAAAGACTATATTAGTTTTTCGAATAAAAAATTGCACTTTTGAAATTTAAAAATTAGTACACACAAAATTGTTAGTTTTTCAAATTATTGATGGGGGGAAAAATGATTTTTATGATTTATAATATAGGGTAGGTGAGAATTTTGTAGACACAACAAAATTCGCTTCAATTTGACACCCACTCCGGTTATAGAATTAATAATCATATAGTTTTATACGTGAAAAATATTAAACTAGAAGCTAACTTTCAAAGACAAATTAAAAATAAATGTAAATGTATACATGATTCATTTAAAAGAGTCCGTCCATTTTTTTAAAAATAATCTTATCCATCAAAATCAAGAATTTAGAAATGAATCCATTGAATGATTATTGCCAATTTCAAAAAAAAGTCAATCAATATTTCGCGAGGAACTGTAAGAATAGGATCGGAAAATGATTTTGTTTAGAATTATTTAGAAAATTAGATAATTTTTTTTTAAAATGAAAAGGATAAAAAAAATTGTTTCAGTTATACTATATCGATTTTTTCTTATCTTTCTAATAATGCATTGTGTAATAAATTTTGAACTCTCCCCCTCAAATGCTTCTTTTGAGTTATTTTGTCAACAAAATAGTTATAAATATATATTCATTATAATATAATAATAAATGTTTATACCCCCCCCCCCCCTATGTGATGTATTTAAAAAAATTATCACATAAAAAACTGTTTAATTTGAATCTATAATAATTCCAGCGATAGCTCATTTTGAGAAAAGTTTATGGGAATTAATGTTTATTAGCACTAATAGATGGAGAATGAGGGAGGGGGGGGGGCGCACATTCTACCGGAGTGTGCGAGGAGGCTAAGATTTTAAACATTTGGCGGGTGAATTTGAAATATTTTTCTGGCGAACCGAGCAGAACAAGACTTTAATTCATTAATGATCATTCCCCCCACCCCTTTCCTATAATATTTTATAGGTTTACGCTAAAATATATTAAAATATAAAAAACCAACCTATAAAATAATTTTTAAAGATTTCCCGAGCCAGTGAATTTGAAAAAAAAACTATGAGCGAGAGGGTTAAAAAATTTTAAAACAAAGGACGGGTCGGGATAAAACTATCCCATTGCAGACCTCTAATTTGGGGTTCTAGTCAGATTAGATCTGGATATTTATTATATATATTTTTATCTACCCTAGATTACATGCATGATTACGAAATGAGAATATTTGGAAAATTAAATTATATGTGCCTAAAAATATCGATACAGTTTGTTCAAACATGAAATTTATAAAGATTTTATTTTGATTCGGAGTATAAGTGGCGGTAAGATATTTCATAAGTGAAATGTTTTTAAAAATAGTCGCCATTTTTATAATTTATAGTTTACCGGAAAAAGGAAGTGGCAAGTTTTTATTAGTAGTTTATTATCTCTTTTTGTGTCAAAGGAAAACACATATTAATTAATACTCAACTTTATGCGCCATATTTATATTTTATTTAAATAACCAAATTTGGGAAATAACATTTTAATAAAAAAAATAAAGCATCAAAAACCTGACATTTTGCCTTCTAAGAGAACGCATGCATTTCAATATAATATTTATTGATCTTTCATATTCTCATTATCGGTGTCACGTTGCTATGAGTTTATAATCTATGTCTTGTTTTTTTACTTTTATAGGAAGACGTTGTAATGCGTTTCTTATAATATTTTGATTAAAAGTATATGCTTCTTATGTATGTTTAATAAGTTAGAGCAAAAAAAACCCAAAAATATCATTTTCGAAAAACAAATGGATATAAAATTCTTGTAAAACGCTTAGAATATTTTATTTATCAAATTTTAACACTAATATAAAAAAAAATTTTTAAAGTATTTTAATTTTGAATATATCTAAGAATTTTTTGCAGACTAGAATAAATATTTCCTCTTTTCCTGAATTTTACATAAATGTAAACAGTTAAACTAAAATTTAGATTAATAAATTCTTAGCTATTTGTCAAATAACGAGTCAATTTGACTTTTAGATGTACAGAAGATAATTGAAATATGAATTTAATACCATTAATATTTTTTACAATAATATACCTTGAAATTTAAACAATTTTTTAAAAATTATGAATATCACACTCACATATCATCTGCCTATAGATAAGTTAGCCATATCAATTATGTTAAATTATACATAATATTAATTTAATTTTTATATCCACAACTTAAGATATTAATTTAAGCCATATAAGAAAAAAAGCGACACAATGAATGTATATAAATTAAATTATCAATGACTCATTGATTTGTAAATTAAGTCTTTCAATGGACATATTTTATTCGTGTTATTATAAGAGAAAATTTCTAGCCCATTGATTTTTTTTCCCCATTTGTATGTTTATAATTTATTACTTATACTATTATATAAGATAAGATAAGACGACATACATATAAATAATAAATTTGTAAAGTACATCTTATATCCCATCTGTCTCATTTAAATTTTTATTTCGGTTGTGACTGACAATGACAAATTATAATCGAGATTTATTTATAATTTTTTTGTGGAAATAATAATTCGTCCTTTGCATAATTATTCTTAAATAGTCTGTTATTAATATTATTTAAAATATATATACCCAAACATTTATTTTCATTATTAAATTTGAAGAGGTTCCCTTAATACATAATATATAAATCACAAATCGATTAAACTCAGAGCCCCATTTTACCAAGGCCATGGTAAGACTTTTGACAACCCAGTGGTAAAAAATGGATTTGGCCATCATAAATTTCTTTTTTAATTTTTTACGAGTAATCAAAGAATGGAATAAGTATTAGGTATGTAATATAAAAAAGATTTTTAACCAGATATTTTATAAATAATGTTAATACTCATGTAATAGTACACTTTAAATTCAAAAACTAACCCTTCTCTATTTTAATTGGTTCTTAAAAAGGAATATCCAATAGAAATAAGGGAATGTCATTGTATCTATTTTGACTAGCCGCTTGGTATCTGTAGCCCTGCCCAGTAGCCATTTATAAGGGAAAACACATAAACTACAAAGTTTGAGAAAATTTTTGGAAACATGCCAATTCTGTCGGATGCACACAAAGCTGCAGAGAGGTTGCATTTAAAATAATTAATTATATTGATAAACAAACCAAGATAATATTTAATAATGCTTATTATCTTGCAAAAGTGAATACCCATCAATACTTATAACCAGGATTGGCAAGTCGGTCAATTGACCAGTCAAATTCAGTCAATTGACCGGTCAATTGACCGGAGGAGTATTTGACCTGTCAAATACGGTCAAATACTCTAAAAAATTTAAAGGAAAAATAAATTAAAAATATGTTTAAAAAAGGGAAAAAAGATGTAAATACATGTGATCACAATGTTTGCTTATTTTTCGGGTCCACAATATCAAGAGGAGAACTCACTAGTAGTGTAATTAATGAAGTATGTGATATAATTCAAGAATTAGCTATTTTACAAGGTAGTGATGACCAAAATATTTTAAGTGATATAATTAATTTCAGAAGCAAAAACAGCATGTTTAATATAGCAAAATATGTGGAAAGTAGTAATTTCCAGAAACAATCAATTCCGACCTCAAGTTAATAGATTAAACTTTGTCTACCCTGCCCATTAAGAGACTAACAATTCCTAGTTCTACTTCTTCTTTAGAAAGAAATAGGTCGATTTGGGTTAATATTCTTATGAAAATAGAAATCGATTTAAGATCTAAGATATCAGGAAAATTGTTTAAAAAATATTAAAGAAAATGATAATATTGAATATGAATCAGAACAAGACTCTGATACAGATAGCTACACGTTAGTTATTGAATGAATTTAAAAAATTAATATTATAGATTCATTTTACTATTATATTCAAAATAAAGTTAATATTAACTTTAAAAAAAAATATTTGAATTTGACCACATTTGACCGTATTTGACCATATTTGGCCGGTCAAATATCGGTCAATTGACCGAAACGTATTTGACCGGTCAAATGCACAACCCTGCTTATAACATCTTCAGAATACCATCAGCTTAGCCCCCCACAAATATCAGATAAATCTGCGATATTATTTTTAAACCTTGCCCTATGATCTTTGTTTAATAATATAATGACCTTAAAAGTTTTTTCTTGAGTTTTACTTTAAAAATTAAATAATAGAGCCCTGAAAAATTATTGTCCGACAGATCCAATTATTTTTCTTTCAAAGATCCGAATTCCAATCGGAAAAAAATAAAGGAGACGATTATACTAGTTTGAGTAATATGTACGATTTTTTTTAAGGAAAGCTAAAAATAATAAAACCTAGAGGAAAATAAATTTTTTTGGTGCTTTTCTTGAAAAGAATCTATAAAAAGCATTAGTAAAACAAAATAATTTCAGATTTCATTCAAGGTCTGAGTGGCCGAGTTATTTAATTTTGAAAGGCGTAATTTTGCCAGCACCATATGTAAAGTATTTACCTTATAAATTACAAATTTTTCTAAGATTTTGAATTTAATTAATAATAAGCCAATCTATGAAGAAATCAAGTTAAATTAAAATTGAATACAATTTCAGGGTTAAATTGTGGAAAATTCATAAGGTTGATATACTTATATTAATACATGCTGGAATACAATTACAGCAAAATTAAATCTTATTAAAAAATATGTGCTATAAATGATTTAAATTTTTAAAATTTCTCCAAACCATATCCCAATATTGGGTTAAACTAAATTCCATAATATTTAAAAATAATGCCATTTGCAAAATGCTTTAATTAAATATGTAATGTTTAAAATGTATATTTATATATAGCAAAGTTGATAGAGAATCTTATGTGTATTCTTACTCCTCTACTTAAATATATTTTATTCTTGAAAATAGTTAGGAATGGTCCCAAAATTTATTAAATAAACAAGGTAGTTAGCTACCGTCTGATATAACACTCGATATTTTTTGCGAATATTTACAGATTTTATAGCAATTTTTACAAAATCTGGTCCTACGTGCCCCTGTCCTCGCTAGCCTTAGAAGATAAAATAATAATAATGTGATTGATTAAATTTGCATAATTAAGTAACCTGGAGAAAAAATTTGCAACATCCTGCTCAAAATTTTACTGAGCTCAACCAATTCTTATATATTAAAATAAATATATTTTATATTATAATTTAAATTTATAATGTTCTTAAAAATGTTAAAATATTTAAAATCATAGGATTATAATTTCACATTGTTCCAAGTAAAGCAGCTATTATTAGTATTGTTAAACGGCTCTATTTTTAAAAGTGGCCCGATTAAGATTTTAGCCAAACCTCGAGATTCTGCTTATAGATGGCAAAAAGGTTTGGTTGGACCTCTATTTGCCAAATCTCGAGGCTTGCATAATATTATTTTGTCTAAAATCTTAATTGAGCCAACTTTAAAAATATTGACCTTTATTGCTTATAAAATTCTTAAACGAATGTCAGGTCCCATTAAATGATATTTTATATTCAAAAACACTAAACATTTTCATCTATATACCCATATCCTTCCTTTCATCGGGTTCCCTTCAAGCGTATTTTAAATAATACCATTTTTTTAAAATAAAATTATACATTCAGTCACTGTAAAAGCCAATCAATTCAAACAAATCAATGCAACCAGAAATACAACAAAAAACCAATAAATTATCCAATAAAAAAAATTAAATGACGAATAATAAATAATCCGATTTATATGCGTGGATGATTGGGAAATGTTTTTATATTTAGTGTATTTATTATTTTTGTAAACATAAAATGAGAATCAAACATTTTGAAAATGAAAACAGGGAATTTTTAATAAAAAGATTTTTAAAAAAATTAGAAGAAAGTGAAGGAGGGAGCCTTTATAAGAATACAAACAATCATACAGAATTATTTTATTATGGAATAATTAAAATTATCTTTTTTTAATATTATAAAATAATATTTATAAATTTTATCGATTTTTAAAGCATTTTAAAATATAATGTATTGTAATTTGTTATTCACGAATTGAGATCAGTGTTTTTATCTCTACGTGATTGTGGTGATATGTTGATATCGAAAATTGTCAAATTTAAAATTTTTAAGTTAAATTTGGCTGCTATCAACTTGTTTGCTAAATTAGGTAACCTAAATTATAAATATCAACTAAGTTAAAAAAAAAAAATTTAAATTCACTCGCACCCTCCAACCTAAAATCTAATACTTTTGTCAGTGCGGAACATAGTAAATCTGCCCAAATATTTTTCTGTTTCACCTTCCAACCATTTATTCATGCCAATAATTTCTAAAACGCCAACTTCCTTTGGCAATCAGGCCCTAACTTTCTTCGAGGATCTAGGGCATCGCATTACATCGAAAACCTAAAAATGCAAACGAAGGCTATTACCACATAGACAAAATACCAATTTAAATACATCAGTTTTACATCCTCTGTTGATGGATAAAACAATTATTTACTTTTATTAAATTATCAAAATATACAATATATTTTTTTAAGATATAGCTCTTTTTATCAAAGTTAAATTTATCAGTTGACTATAAATAACTTAATTGATTTCGAATTGTATAAATTATTGCAATATTAGTTATAATCTTAAAATTTTGAAAAACGAATAGTATTTTTTTAAAAGTGTTTTATTACCGTTCATTTTATCCTAATTTCTAACTATATTATATAATCATAGATAAACATCAGCTCGTCTCAATTAAATGCGAACAAGCTTCAAAAAATAACCCAAGCCATGGTGAAAGCACTTATTAATTCTTACCTAAAACAGTGGATTTGACTATTTGATATTGTAAACAAAATTAACTAATAAATATTCGTATTCGTTTAAAAAAAAATTCACAATTCGTTAATAAACTATCATTCGAACGCTATAATTTCGAATATTATTCAATATATTTATAAGAATCGAATTCGAATAATTCATTATTCATATTCGTTTTTTAAAAATGGCGCATTGTAAAACAATGACCCTGTAATTGAATTTAAGAAATTAATATATTTGACGCTAAAATAGGAAATTATAAGAAATTCTAAATTTTAGATAAATCGCCCATATTATTTTCATAACTACTGAGTAGGATATTTAAAAAAAAATGTTCTTAAAGGTATAAATAGATTTCTCCACTGTCGCTTAATCGGTAATGACTCTTCATTAAAAAATAGAGGCGGAGTATCAAATTTCATGTTATCATGGAAATTGATGGCACATTGAATATTTTTTTTTAACAATTTATTTAAATAGTAAAGCACTTTTTTGAAATAAATTTTTTCCATCCAAATTTGTTATATTTGTATCTATATTAATGTTATTAAAATTATAAATTCAATCGTATATAAAAATTATTTTATTTGGATATGAAGGGCATAAAAGAATCCTCGGGGGGGTTCATATAAATCTCAGCTAAATAGAGCAGACTCGAAGGCTGTGATTTTAACTGAATCACACAGAATTTATTTACTAACATCGATAATTTGCTAATCCAATCTTTCTATTTTTTAAAAATTTAACCCATGTTCTTTATCTCTAATGCATGAGGCAAAAATAAACATACTTTTTTAATCTAGTCAAATTGTCTCGTTACTTAGAGGTAAATTGATAAATGGTTTATAGCTAATATCTATTACTAATAACTGAGTGGAATAAAATAGTTAACAAAGGAAATGTATACAAAAAACATTCATTTCAAAATTTTAAAATAATATAAAGACCGATTGGAAATCTATGATCAAATTTGCTTAGCCTTTTAAGAAGTATCTTTTCTAGACTTGCGAATGCTGCTATTCTTGGCCCTCATTCTTTTCAACACACGATTTACTAATTAAGACCTTCTCCTTATAGAGTAATACAAATGGCCTTTATATGACCCCAGTACAACCAAATAGAAAGTTTGGGATGCGCCCTTTCTGATTATCTTTACACAAACTTGCAATCTGTCAACCATTCCTCCTTTGCAGCTTTGAACATCATTTGAGGTCATTAATTTTAGCGTTAAATCCTTCTAAAAATCTAGGCCTTGAGCTCAATGACCAGGAATTCAGTTTTGCTTCTTGCTACTCGTTGAAACAACTCGGTTTACACAAATGTGCAAGATGTTACAATCAGGTAGATTCAGTAAACATTGACTTCAATGCATTAGAAGTAGCGGGCTAGTTCCCCGGCAACTCTATGCAAACCTGCTTTAAATTCAACTAGAATTCCTACCATTGTTAAACATATTTCCTGACAATAGATGGCCGGATGCAATCACTCAGTTACCTTGGAAAAATGACAAGTGCCCAGCTTGGGATTTTTCGATCCCGCTTCATCAAACCTAAACAAAGATTTAATAAGAAAAAATGAAATCTGATAAATACATGGATATCTCTGGTCAATAGTTTCGTATCAATTATCATGATCACTCTTACCATTTTGTCTTCAAGCTCAAGACCTAATCAATGGGAATTTACATAACAGAGGATCCAAAAAGAGGATTTTATCTTCGTCAAAAATATTATCCAGGTCAATATATCAAATTTTTTTTGCTTTATTAACTCATTCCCCGCTATATTCTGTTCCAATAACAATATATGGTCATTTAATTTGTTTTTTAAAAAATATTTTAAAATGTGAATAGTAACTATAACTAGTTACCGTTTAAGAATGTAACTAGAAAAATAAAGTAATAGTGCTTCAGATACAGGTACATTGGTCGTAGTATCATTCATGGGAACAGTCGTTGAAGGATCATCTAACCCTTTAAATCTCGTAAGGGTCATGATTAACTAGATATTAATTTTATTAAACTAAAAATACTTTTATGAAACATAATTACAAATATAAATATTTTAAAACTCAATATTTTATTAAATTGGTAAAAATAATAGACTTTAATAAAACGCAATTAATTTATTATAAAAATTTGTAAACTAAAATATAAGATAGTGATAAACATAAATATTAGCCCCTTTTATAGGGAAAAAAAGCGCAATAATAAAATTATAAATTAAAATAAAATTGGCGTAAAATGAAAAGGGAACGTTTTTGCGAGGAGTAGTGTTAGTTTTATCTTGCATAATTGGAAACAAAACCAACTCCCCCTCCCCCTCCATATTTTTCGGAACTCTAATTATACCTCCGATTTATTCCGGGACCTAACTTTCTTATGAAAACTTTACTAAGGAATCCAAAAATATAAAAAACACCTTTAAAAGAAAACATAAAAACCATATGTTTTACTTTTTATATAATTAAATCAAACAAAAGAGAGACTTTAAAAAAAAAACTATATTTATTTTTATGTATACCCGTTACTGGTTAACGGTGCATATATGCACCACCTCCTATATACCTTATTTTAACATAGTAGTTTTTTTTTTAAAAATAATAAAAAAGATTTTTATATAGTTCAGACATTGTACTTCAAAAGTGGAAAAGAAAAATATGAAAAAAATATTTTTTTATGCCCCTAAGAAACCCTCAAACTTTGCGAATTTATGAGGTCTAAAATGCAAAATTTTCTAAGTGATCTCACGAGCATATTATAAAATTATTTCGATGAAAACTAGTGTGTATATATTCTTTATAGATATATCAATATTTATCAATCATTTTTGAATTTTTAAATAATTAATATTTTAGTAGGTAACCACATAAAGTTGACTGGTGCATATATGCACCGTTAACCATCTAGCAGTATATATTATTTAAAAAAATTCAAAAAAATGAAATTTAACATAATGAATTATAATTTTTTATATTATACTTAAAACCACTACCGTCACTAAGGGTGGGAAAGGGAGGGGTGGGTGGCTCGAGCCCCTTAAGAATTTTTAAAAAAAATTTTATACCCAAAAAAGACCTTTTGAAAATAATTTAAAAAATTTTTTTTCCCCTGAGATTAAATCGAATAATATATTGTTCCTATTATAATTTTTTATCCCGATCAAATTATATGAAATTATTAGGTTCATAAATATTCAAAAGTTTAAAATTATTTTTAGCCTCTTCCTTTCTGAAGATTTTATTTTATTTATATAAAATATTATGCACCTGTTTTGTCAATTCAATCAAAATTATCAAAATAATAGATGACTAATAAAAAAATCAAGATTCTACGAAAATAATTTGTCTAGATATTTAATTTTTAATAAATTTTTTTAATGAAACGTTTTCTAACAATTGAACAAGCGCTTGCTCAACTTTTTGAAGAGGAACCAATTGAAGAAAGAGATATGGTTATAATTCCGCCAAACCCCTCTGCAGTTAGTGATGAAGAAGATTTCGATGAAAATGACTTAACAAATGTCGGAGTTTTGCCTTCAGATACAGCTGGAGAATTGGAGATTCATAATTCAGTTGATGACGACCTTCCAGAACCATATTCTACAAGAAGCTATTCTCGAATTTCTCACAATTTAAAATGGAGAAAAACGGATGCAATATATTCTTCAAGCCCTTTCAATGGAGAAAAGGAAGATGTAATAAAACTTGAAAATGATTTACATGGTAAAAGTCCATCAGATATATTTTGTTTAATTTTCGACGAAGACTTATATTCCCTAATTGTAGAACAAAGTAATATTTATGCTAAACAAATGAATAGACCTAACATATGCATAACCATCCAAGATATTCAGAGATTTATTGGAATTCTATTATTTACTGGATATCATTCTCTCCCACAAGAAAGAATGTACTGGTCTAATGACAGCGATATTTCTATTCCAATAATCCGGGATACAATGACCCAATTACAATTTCGAAATTTGAAATATAATATCCATTTGGCAGACAATACTAAAATAGATATACATGATAGATTTTATAAAGTTAGGCCTTACATTAATATATTGAATAATAAATTTCAGCAATTCGGAATTTTTAAACATCATTTATCAATAGATGAACAGATGATACCATATCGAGGAAGACATTCTTGCAAAATGTTCATAAAAGGAAAACCAATTAGATTCGGATACAAGTCTTGGATATTGGCCTCTTCCGACGGTTACGTATTCTCATTTGATATATATCAAGGAAAAAGCGAAAATAAATATGAATATGGATTAGGTGGAAATGTATCATAAAATTATTAAAGGCATTGCAAAAACCAAATTATCATAAAATATATTTTGATAATTTCTTTACATCATTTAAACTCTTGTCATACTTAAAACAAATGGGATATTTTGCAACTGGAACTGTGAGGGACAATAGAATAGAGCATTGCCCAGTTGAATCTATAAAGGTTGTAGCAAAAAAAGAAAGAGGATATTATGATTATAGGTTTGAAAAATTAAACGAAATATTTGTAGTTCGTTGGAATGATAATTCGGTGGTGACCGTTGCATCGACATGCCACACTATCTCTTTGCTTTCTAATGTTTCAAGGTATTCTAAGAAAATATCTTCTAAAATAAAAATTCCTCAGCCAAATATGGTAACTGCTTATAACAAACACATGGGTGGAGTTGATCTATGTGATAATCTAATATCTACATATAGAATAAAAATAAGAGGAAAAAAATGGTGGTGGCCAATATTCACCAATTTTATTGATGTAGCTTTGGTAAATTCATGGAAAATCTGGAAATTCGTGAATCGAGATGACAAGAAGAGTTTGCTTGCATTTAGACGAGAAGTTACTAACTACCTCCTTCGAACGCCAGTAAAAATTGAAAAAAATTCAAGTACAGGTCACGCCAGCCAGTTTGCATTACAGTGTGAAAACCCTATTGATTCATCTGGACATTATTTATCCAAAATTATAGATGGAAAAAGACGAAGATGCAGATATTGCCATACGCACTCAAGATATATGTGCCAAACATGTCAAATCGCACTCCATATTAAATGTTTCAAGGATTTTCATAATATATAAACATTTTCTCGTTTTTATTATAAATTACAAAAAAAGAATAAAGATATTTGTTGTTTTTTTGATCTTATAGTATTTTATATAATTTTTATCTTTTTTAACCTCTTAATGGTTAACGGTGCATATATGCACCAGGCTAGATTTTCTATTTAGGATTATTTTTTTTGGCTGATTTTTTTAGAATATCATATTTGAGCATTAATCAATATAATTTGAAAAAATTGAGCATTTTTATCCACTAGAAAAATCTTGACCATTAATGGGTTAAGACGAAACAAAAGAGGGATAAAAATACTATTTTTAATTTATATGTATTTACAAAAGAGGGATAAAAAAGAACTAGTTTAAAATTATTATTTGGTTGAGATTGGGACATGAAGAATATTTAGAAGAGTTTTGTTACACAATAATATTCTTGATGAAGCACTATATAAAAACAATAAACAATGAAGAATATTCATGAACACAATAAGTTTATTGGTAAAATAAAAATAAATCGTAATGATCAAAAATGATCCTCTAATACAAAAATAACGTTTTTTATATACAAAATAAAAATAATATAATTAGAATAAAATATTCTGATTTAAATTGTTTTTAAAAGTAAAATAAAAAAACTTCAATTTAGAATGACCTTTCAGAGTAAAATGAAACTTAAAAAGTTAAACAATTGTTTTTAACAGTTTAAAATTAACTGTTTAAAAAAAAAAATAAAAAATTTTGAATTCTTAAAATTAAAACTAAACATTTTAAAGAAAAATATAAAAACTAAATTTTTGAATAAGTGACAAAAACTTGATTGATTAACAAAAATAAAATAAGAAATCATATTTAACATAAAAGTAACTAGTTACGTTTTAAAAGTAACTTAACAACACTAGATAAGGCTGGTAACCAATATTAAAAACGATTAACAAAATATTGTAATGGTAATGGCATAGGTATTAGTTCTAAAATAATAGTTGATTTAAACAATATTTTCTATTTCTTGTTTTGGTGTGGTTTATACTGGTTTATATTGGTATATAATATGGTCTAAATTTAAATTATTAATAAATGAAAAGATATAAAATATTCAATTAAAAAATACATTAATTGTATTTATGAATAAATATGAACCAGGAAGCATTGTTGGTTCAACAAGATTACACATCAACATTCGAGATTTGAATCGGAATCTTTTTTTTAAAGGAAGATTCAAAATACTGAGAATAAGATAAAAAATGAAAATGAAAAATTTTGATATAGTTATTAAAATTTTTATTTTGAAAATCTTTCATCGCATATTGAGAATGTTGGAATTTTAATCTAAATTTTTTAATAATATTAGATATTTTTTTGATGTAATTATCATCTGTCTAGGGGATTTGAAACAGTAGAAACGCTTAGTCATGCCTTTTTCTAAGCTATTTTTATGACTATAACTTTCTTCAACCTGATGTATTTTATCAAAAAATCTATTCCTGTGTTTATTCTGTGTTTAATTAATCTAAATTAAAATTATTATTTATTTTATACATATTGTATTCTTCCGTTAGATATCTAATAGGTGTATAAAGTAGTAAGGTGCAAAGCCCACCCCCCCCCCCAACCCATTGGAATTTATTTTGGTGTGGAATAAGCCTGTTTTTTGAAAAATTTTGGTTCAGGCTATGATAAAACTTTTTTATATTTACCATCGCTACCTGCCAACTATACATTCCTATCACTAATCGCCATGACTCACATCTTTCGGCTCTCATGCCCTGGCCTTCTTTAAAGAGCTGGGAAACCGGATCTCTGAAAGAACCGAGGATCCCAAAGAGGGATTCTACTAACGTCAAAGTTTAGCTCCAAACATAATAAAGTGCAATCATCTCAGCTTTATATTCACAATGATTGAAACTAGTGTTGCGTAATCGGCTAATTTTAGCCGACTAAAAACGGCTTAGCCGAGATTTTAGGTGGAAAAATCGGCTAAGCCTAATTAGGTATAGCCTAAAAATCGGCTAAACCTAATTAGGCTAAGCCTAAAAATCGGCTAAACCTAATTAGGCTAAGCCTAAAAATCGGCTAAGCCTAAAAATTGGCTAAGCCTAAAAATGGGCTAAGCCTAAAAATTGGCTAAAATAAATTATTCAAAATTCTGCATGATGCTTAGCATTAATTATTATTTATTTATTTGAGTAAAATAATTTATTTTATTTATATTTAATGTAAATATTTTATTATTATCAACAAATAAACATGATATGATTTAATATTTTTTATTTATATTATTATATTTTGAAATGAAAATAAATTTATTTATTTGATGTTTTTTTAATAAAAAAAAATAATATGCTGCTATATTGTAAAAATGTAATATTCTTTAAATATAATTTATTAGTGATTTTCACAATCTTCTTTGTAAATACATCTTTTATTGAGGAATTATATTGTAAATTTTATTAGATAAATAAACAATCTTTTAGGTGAAATCTTATATCATTTTTTTAAAATTATCTATTTATTATTAAATGAGGTGGATTTTATGAAACTTTTTTGATGTTATTTTATATGATCTTTTTATAAGGATAATATTTAAATGTGAAAATTGTCATAATCGTTCTTTTATAAGTTTTTTGAATTTTTTTGAAGAAAGTATGTTAAAATAAGTATTAATAACATGTGTAAATACAAATTTAGTGAAGATGTACCAATGAAAAGTGACAATTGTCATAATCGTTATTTTTAAAGTTTTTCGAATTTTTTTGACGAAAATATGTTAAAATAAGAATTAATAACATGTGTAAATATAAATTTAGTGAAGATGTGCCAATGAAAAGTGACAATTGTCATAATGGTTAATTTTAAAGTTTTTTGAATTTTTTTGACGAAAATTTGTTAAAATAAGTATTAATAACATGTGTAAATATAAATTTAGTGAAGATGTACCATAGAAAAGTGACAATTGTCATAATCGTTATTTTTAAAGTTTTTCAAATTTTTTTGACGAAAATATGTTAAAATAAGAATTAATAACATGTGTAAATATAAATTTAGTGAAGATGTACCAATGAAAAGTGACAATTGTCATAATGGTTAATTTTAAAGTTTTTTGAATTTTTTTGACGAAAATTTGTTAAAATAAGTATTAATAACATGTGTAAATATAAATTTAGTGAAGATGTACCATAGAAAAGTGACAATTGTCATAATCGTTATTTTTAAAGTTTTTCGATTTTTTTTGACGAAAATATGTTAAAATAAGAATTAATAACTTGTGTAAATATAAATTTAGTGAAGATGTATCAATGAAAAGTGACAATTGTCATAATGGTTAATTTTAAAGTTTTTTGAATTTTTTTGAAGAAAATTTGTTAAAATTGTTATAAATCCGAACTTACCTCAGGGTGTTTACTCAGTAGTGGGAGAGCAATTAAGAATTCAAAGTTTGTTAAATCTTTCTTTATTAAAATAAAAGATTAATTCTAATAATAATGATGTTTAATTACTTACCCTTGAGTACCTTAATTATATATAATAATAATTCTAATTTATCAAATTGTATATTTACCTTTTCTTTATTAACTCTTTCCTTTTTTATTAATTTTATTTTCAAAATGTCATCCAATTTAAAAAATAATAAAATAATTTTCGAAGAATCCAAATTATCAAAAAACTTCCAAGAATTAAAAATATATATATATATATAAAATTAAACAATTTTCGAAGAATCAACTATATAAACATTAAAATCTCATTATTCAAATATGTAAATCTTAAATCTAGTACAAATATTACCAATTTTCGAAGAATAAACATATAAATATTAACCTATTATTATTCAAATATAAAAATCTTAAATTTCGTACAATGTTAAATATACATAATAACAAAATTATAAAAATGTTAAATTTCGTACCATCTTAAATTTACATAATACTACATCTCCCCCTTTAATTCTCCCTTAACTCCATCGAGTTTGCCGCGGTTACCATGTTCCTCCCTGGTGCATTCGCATTACTATTCGTTGTCAACTCTATACTTGGGCAAAACCTAAGTTTGTGTTCACCCCCGCACGCCCAGCATTCCACTCTCCTTCTTGTGGTATACGGCGCTATTCTGCGACCCCCTCTCGTTGGCGTTTCTTGTAGCCAATCTCCGTATCTTTGTTTCGCTTCGTTCCTAGCGGCTTCTACCCATCTGTTGGATTCTTCTGAACCATCAACCTCTCTTATCTCTATCTTCATTACCTTGTTACCCACTCTAACATAGGAGGCCATCTAAATAAAATACTTTATACACATATAAATATATATTCTTCGACTTTCTTCTCTAACTCTTTATAAAATATAACTCTCCTAATTAAGTCTAACATCCCTTTTATTTCCTACAACGTATGATTCTCCTACTATGTCTATCATCACGTTATTCCTTTCCAAATTATGATTCTCCTACTATGTCTATCATCAATTTATTCCTTTCTAATTCTTCGTATATTTCTCATTTCTCTCTAAGGCCTTAAGCTTCTACACCTTACTTGCTTCAGGTGCCTTGTAAAGGTTCCTTCTTGTCCTTCAATCTTTACTTCTACTTTTTTCTTTCCTATATTTTTGCTTATTACACCCTTCCCCCATTTAATAGGCCCATCAAACAACAATACCCACACCAAACTTCCTACTGGAAATCTTTCACTCTCTGCTTGTTCTCTCCTTATCACTTTTTCCTTTAAAAAATCTAATTCTGATCTCGTCTTTCTTCCTAAAAATATTTCAGCTGGTGACTTTCCTTTTGCTGTTTCCGTACTGTTGTATGCTAACAATGATAACCACCATTGACCTTCTCCATATTTTGCCTTTTTCAACCAACTCTTTACTAACGCTACCATTCGTTCAGCTTGTCCATTGCTTCTTGGGTAATAAGGTGGTGATAATAAATGTCTAATATTCCACCTATCACAAAATTTATCAAATGCTCTACCTTTAAACGCTGGACCTCCATCTGATACTATCGTCTTCATCAAACCATATTTGCCTACAAAATCCTTTATCTTGTCTAAAGCTATTCTTGTTGATAAACCTGAAACTTGCTGACAATCTATCCATTTTGAACCTGCATCTACCATGATAAAAAATCTTTTCTTCTCATATTCTAAAAAATCTACATGTATTCTTTCGCATGGAATGTCTGTCTTTGGCCATTTATCTTCCTTATTCTTTGCTGGAACATTAGCCCACATGTTACAGGTTTCACAGCTCCTTGCTAACTCTTCTATTTCCTTATTCATCTTAGGCCACCACATATATTCTCTTGCTTTATTTTTCATTCTTTCTATGCCTTGATGACCTGAATGTATTACATTTAAGGTTTCCTTTCTTAATTTATTCGGTATCACTAATCTATATCCTCTCAATAAACAATTGTCTTCTATATTTAATTCACTCTTAACTTTTTTAAACGCTTTATCTTCATTTTTCCATTCTATATCTCCTTTTAAACAAGCTTTAATTCTTATTAATTCTTCATCTTTTTGGGATATCTTATCTACTATATCAAATGTTATAGGTTTTTCTCTTGTATCTATTCTCACCGCTCTTATAATATTACCATTTACATTTTCTTCTTCTTCTATATATTCTAAACTATTGATTACTGGTTCTTTGTCTTCAATGTCTTTATTAAACAATCTTGATAAAATGTCCGGTAAGCAATTTTGTTTACCTTCTCTGAATTTTATTTCAAAATCGAAATTACCAACTAAAATTAGCCATTTTTGCAACCTGGGTGAAATCATAAGTTCCTTATTCTCTTTTTTAAATAAATCTACCAACGGCCTATGGTCCGTATACAATAAAAACCTTTTTCCTATCAGATATTCCTTACATTTCGTAAGCCCGAATTTCACTGCTAGAGCCTCTCTTTCTATCGTTGAGTAATTTTTCTCAGTGCTATTAAATCGTCTCGATAAAAATAAAACAGGTTTCTCCACATTATCTATCATCTGCAACAAAACTCCTCCTATACCTTCATTAGAAGCATCTACTGCTAAAATAATATTTAATTTCTCATTAAAACAACTTAAAATCGGCTTCTCTACCATCTTTATTTTCAACTTTTCGAAACTTTTCTCCTGTGCTTCTCCCCATTCAAACTTTTTATTTTTCTTTAATAAATCATACAACGGTGTAGCAATTTCTGCAAAATTTTGAACAAACCGATGATAATAATTTGTTGCTCCTAAAAACGCTTGTACCTCCGCTTTATTATTCGGGGCTCTCATATTCATGATCTTATCTATATTCTTTCCAATTGGCGTAATCTCATTTCCCTTTATAACATGTCCTAAATACTTTATTTCTTTTACTCCAAAAACGCTCTTCTTCAAATTAGCTTTTAAACCATTTTCTAATATAATATCTAACACTTTAACTAATCTCGAATTGTGTTCTTCTTCTGTTCTACCAGATATCAAAACATCATCTAAATAATACATTATTCCTTTTATTCCTTGAAATAACGCCGTCATCGTTCTTTGAAATATTGGCGCTGATATTTTCAAACCAAAAGGTAATCGGCAGAATGCAAACAAACCTCTATGAGTTGTAATCGTTAGTATCTTACTTGTCTTTTCACTCACCTTAATTTGCAAATAAGCATTCGAAAAATCAATCTTTGAAAACAGGGTGTCTCCTCTTAAATTCGCTAGCAGTTGTTCTATTCTAGGTAGTGGATACTTTTCATTTATTACGCACTTATTAACTGTTACTCTATAGTCTATACACAATCTTAAACTGTTATCTGGTTTTCTTATGGGCACTAAAGGTGTTGCCCATTCACTATGCACTATTGGTTTTATTATTCCGTCTTTTAACCATTTATCTAATTCTTTATCTATCTCTTCTATCCAGGAAAACGGTAATCTTCTTATGCCGCAAAACTTAGGCCTATAATTTTCTTCTAATCGTATATCTACTTCAAAATTTTTCAGAGTACCTAATTCTTCTTTAAAGACTTCATTATACCTATTCAAAATAATCTTTATTTCTTTTTCAACAATATCTTCAACAACATTCTGGTCTACCATATTATTAATTTCTTGTTTAATTTCGACTGAATTTACCTCTATTGTCTTTGTATCTCTTGTTTTCTTATTTTTCTAAGTTACTTCTATATTTGATCAAAAATTCTGGTGTTCGATTTCTAAGTTTATCGAGAACTAATTCTTGTTTATCCTCTATAATAGGTAACTTAAATCTATCGAAATCTATCCTTTCACTATTTTCATCATTACTTACAGGGATAGTATCGAAAAATTTCCACCAATTATAAACTGGACCTAACGTTCTTATATCATCCCATCCTAAAATCGGTTCAATCTTCAACGTCGTTATTTACAAATTTATACTTTTATTAACTCTTGGTAACCTTACCCTATAATACCCTAAAATTTTCACCATGCTACCATCCAATTGTTTGGCTCTTATCTTTTTAGTAACAAACTCTTTCTCTGGCCAAAATCTCATAAAATCCTTTATACTTATTAAACTAATTTCTGCTCCTGTATCTAATAAAAAACAAATTTCTGCTTCCTCCATGTTTATCTTTACTCTAGGGCATCTATTTTTCATTAAAAAATTCTCTAATTCCATCTTTAGTACGTCTACCCTAGTTGCCTTTTTAATTCTATATATTTCAAAATCTCTACTTTTTATCTTTATATCACTTCTATTAATATCGCTTGAATTATAATTATCAACGTTAAAGCACTTTTTATCATCGCAAAATTTCTCGTTCTTATTACCATAATTATTCTTACTTGCACTAGCATTATCAACATTATCCAAATTATCATTATTAAAATTAAAATCTTTATTCTTATTTTCTACTAAATTATCAACGTTACCAAAATTATTATCATTACCAAATTTATCATTATAATTAATATATTTATTCTTACCTGAATTAAAACTATTAACATTAGAAAAATTATTATCATTACAAAATTTATCCTTAAAATTAAAATATTTATTCTTAACTGAATTAAAATTATCAACCTTAGAAAAATTATTATCATTACAAAATTTATCATTAAAATTAAAATATTTATTCTTACCTGAATTAAAATTATCATCCTTAGAAAAATTATTATCATTACAAAATTTATCATTAAAATTAAAATATTTATTCTTACCTGAATTAAAATTATCATCCTTAGAAAAATTATTATCATTACAAAATTTATCATTAAAATTAAAATTAAAATATTTATTCTTACCTGAATTAAAACTATTAACATTAGAAAAATTATTATCATTACAAAATTTATCATTAAAATTAAAATATTTCTCTCTTAGTCATTTATTGCAATTTTCTTGTGTGTGTCCTTCTTGGGCACAATTATTGCACCTTACAATTGAATTGTTTACTCTGCAACTTATAGCCACATGGCCATTCTTGCCACACCTCGCGCATCTTAGATTCTTCGTTATCTCACACTGGCGCGACATGTGGCCCGGCTGACCACAACTATAGCAAATTATCTGTCTGTAATTATCCGTTCGTATGAAGTTGTTTATATTTCTTTTCTTATCTTCCTCTCTTAATATATTCTTAATATTTTCTAACTCTTTAATCTCTATCTTAACGTAAGTCGTATTTCTTCCTATAATTAAACCTAACGTGAAACTTAAAATTAGCACCAAAAATATAATTATACTTATATTTTCAAGTATTAAACTTAATAAATTTATTTGCGTAATATACATTAAAGTGTACTCAATAACCACTTGATTAAAATAATTTTAAATAATTTAAAAAAATTGTATAAATATAAAATTACTACTATAATAAATAAAAGTAATAATAATTTACATAACATAAAATAGATTTGTTTTTACCTTTGAATTCCTACGTGAATATCTAACAGGCCCTGATTTACTTCGGTCCAAATTGTTATAAATCCGAACTTACCTCAGGGTGTTTACTCAGTAGTGGGAGAGCAATTAAGAATTCAAAGTTTGTTAAATCTTTCTTTATTAAAATAAAAGATTAATTCTAATAATAATGATGTTTAATTACTTACCCTTGAGTACCTTAATTATATATAATAATAATTCTAATTTATCAAATTGTATATTTACCTTTTCTTTATTAACTCTTTCCTTTTTTATTAATTTTATCTTCAAAATGTCATCCAATTTAAAAAATAATAAAATAATTTTCGAAGAATCCAAATTATCAAAAAACTTCCAAGAATTAAAAATATATATATATATATATATAATTAAACAATTTTCGAAGAATCAACTATATAAACATTAAAATCTCATTATTCAAATATGTAAATCTTAAATCTAGTACAAATATTACCAATTTTCGAAGAATAAACATATAAATATTAAACTATTATTATTCAAATATAAAAATCTTAAATTTCGTACAATGTTAAATATACATAATAACAAAATTATAAAAATGTTAAATTTCGTACCATCTTAAATTTACATAATACTACAAAAATAAGTATTAAAAACATGTTTAAATAAAAATTTAGTGAAGATGTACCAATGAAAAGTGACATTTGTCATAATCGTTAATTTTAAAGTTTTTTGAATTTTTTTGAAGAAAATATGTTAAAATAAGTATTGATAACATGTGTAAATAAAAATTTAGTGAATATGTACTCTAGATAAGCGACAATTGTCATAATCGTTATTTTTAAAGTTTTTTGATTTTTTTTGACGAAAATAGTTAACTTGCATCGATATTGATTTTAAAATAGAAAAAAAAGTTTACCCAAATTTTAAACAAGATTGTCTGATGAAAAATGGTAAAAAAAAATAATAATTTCTAACTTAGGATTAGATATTATGATATAAATTTTGCATATTAATTTCTGACCCGATGAACAAATGTAATAAAATGCCAATTTGCTCCTGTTTTTGGGGAAGAATCTATTATTACCATATGTGTTTCTATGGCATATACTCAGGCAATTTTAATTTTACAATCTATATTTTTACCCATTTACATCAAAGAAATTTTAAAAATAACGATTATGACAATTGTCACTTTTCTATAGTACATCTTCACTAAATTTTTATTTAAACATGTTATTATTTCGTCAACAAAAATCAAAAAATTTAAAAAATAATGATTATGACAATTGTCGCTTATCTAGAGTACATCTTCACTAAATTTATATTTACACATGTTATTAATACTTATTTTAACATATTTTCGTCAAAAAAATTCAAAAAACTTTAAAAATAACGATTATGACAATTGTCACTTTTCATTGTCTTCACTAAATTTATATTTACACATGTTATTAATACTTATTTTAACATATTTTCGTCAAAAAATTCAAAAAACTTTAAAAATAACCATTATGACAATGTCAATTTTATATGGTACATCTTCACTAAATTTTATTTAAACATGTTATCAATACTTATTTTAACATATTTTCTTCAAAAAAATTCAA
Source organism: Gordionus sp. m RMFG-2023 (assembly GCF_954871325.1). Taxonomy (NCBI): domain Eukaryota; kingdom Metazoa; phylum Nematomorpha; class Gordioida; order Chordodea; family Parachordodidae; genus Gordionus; species Gordionus sp. m RMFG-2023. Next base: position 44,626,587 of record NC_088776.1, read on the forward strand.
AAAACTTATAAAATAACGATTATGACAATTGTCATTTTTCTATGGTACATCTTCACTAAATTTATATTTACACATGTTATTAATACTTATTTTAACAAATTTTCTTCAAAAAAATTCCAAAAACTCATAAAATAACGATTATGATAATTGTCACTTTTCTATGGTACATCTTCACTAAATTTTTATTTAAACATGTTTTTACTACTTATTTTAACATATTTTTTTCAAAAAATTCAAAATACTTATAAAATAACGATTATGACAAATGTCACTTTTCGTTGGTACATCTTCACTAAATTTATATTTACACATGTTATTAATACTTATTTTAACCTATTTTCTTCAAAAAAATTCAAAAAACGTATAAAATAACGATTATAACAATTGTCACTTTTCTATGGTACATCTTCACTAAATTTTTATTTAAACATGTTTTTAATACTTATTTTAACAAATTTTCTTCAAAAAAATTCAAAAAACGTATAAAATAACGATTATGACAATTGTCACTTTTCTATGGTACATCTTCACTAAATTTTTATTTAAACATGTTTTTAATACTTATTTTAACATATTTTCTTCAAAAAAATACAAAAAACTTTAAAAATAACTATTATGACAATTGTCAATTTTCTATGGTACACCTTCACTAAATTTTTATTTAAACATGTTATTAATACTTATTTTAACATATTGTCGTCAAAAAAAATCAAAAAACTTTAAAAATAGCGATTATGACAATTGTCACTTTTCTTTAATACATCTTCACTAAATTTATATTTACACATGTTATTAATACTTATTTTAACCTATTTTCTTCAAAAAAATTCAAAAAACTTATAAAATAACGATTATGACAATTGTCACATTAAAATATTATCCTTAAAAAGATCATATAAAATCATCAAAAAAGTTTCATAAAATCCACCTCATTTAATAAAAAATAGATAATTTTAAAAAAATGATAAAAAAATTATAAAAGATTTCACCTAAAAGATTGTTTATTTATCTAATAAAATTTACAATATAATTCCTCAATAAAAGATGTATTTATAAAGAAGATTGTGAAAATCACTAATAAATTATATTAAAAAGAATATTACAATTTTACAATATAGCAGCATATTATTTTTTTTATTAAAATGACATCAAATAAATAAATTTATTTTCATTTCAAAATATAATAATATAAATAAAAAATATTAAATCATATCATGTTTATTTGTTGATAATAATAAAATATTTACATTAAATATAAATAAAATAAATTATTTTACTAAAATAAATAAATAATAATTAATACTAAGCATCGATGCAGAATTTTGACTAATTTAATTTTAGCTATATAGGCTTAGCCGATTTTTAGGCTTAACCTAATTAGGCTTAGCCGATTTTTAGTTTTAGCCGATTTTTAGGCTTACCTAATTAGGCTTAGCCGATTTTTAGGCTTAGCCGATTTTTAGGCTTAGCCGATTTTTAGGCTTAGCCTAATTAGGCTTAGCCGATTTTTAGGCTTAGCCTTATTAGGCTTAGGCGTAGTTTTTAGCCGATTACGCAACACTAATTGAAACCCCCTGATTGAACATCCTATGTGTTGCAGATGTTTAATTAAAGAGTAAAGAAAATGTTTTTATTATCAAGAAATGTCAATCAGATCTTCTGTGTCATCGATTATTACATCGATTCAAAATAAAGCAATAAAATGGCTGCTAATTTAAATTAAACATTTTCATATAGCTCTCGGATAGTATCTGAGTATAAAATGCTCTCTAAAAAAATCGAATAGGACGAGCGAAAAGAATATATAGTGACAAATGCCAAGATGAACGTCCTCAAGAATCGATTGACCTTTATAGGTTCGAACTATTTCGTCCTATAATTGATCAAATTATAAGCAGCTTGTCAGAACTACTTTTTGCGAATTGAGAGCTTATCTTGAATGTGCAATATTTGCATCCGACATTTTGATGAAATAAAAAGTAAAACTATTTCTGAAAAGACATTGGAAAAACTGGCACAATTGCATATTGAGTGTTAAATTTCATAACAAATTATGTTCATTCCAGTATATTCAAAGATTTGGTAGCAGAATTAAATGAAACGGACGATGATATCGCATGCACAAGTGAGAAGTCAAATGAAGAAGGTGGAATATTACAATATCAATAAATCAGAATGTGATAATAAATGTAACAAGTGTTTAATATGCGTGTATGAAATTCTTAAAAGATACAATATACATACATGTGACACTAATTTATTTTTGGCATATGAATACATTTTAACTTTATCATTTACGCAGGTTAATTGCGAGAAAGCATTTAGTAAATTAAAAATTATAAAAATATGCTGAGAGCTAATATTGATCAAAAAAAATTAGAAGCAGCGTTTTTAATGATGTCAGTTAAACGAGAACTATTAGCATAGATTGAACTAGAAGATATTCCTGCATATTTGCGCAAAGGTTCAAAGTTAATGAGAGATTTATTAACGTAAAAATTATATATTTTCTTAATTCTTTTATTAGAATCTTATTAATATTATTTACAATATGATCGGTGCTTGATTTTATAAAAGTGCAGCAATTTTATTCTCTGTAATATTGTATAACTGCAATAATTTTATATTTATAATTAATTGATTTAATCAATTGAGTATGCATTTTTTTATATTTAACATGTGATGTATGATTTAATTTTATAGTGCAATATCGTTGTAAATCTAATATAAAATATATATTTTCAATGAATATTATTTTTTATAGGTAATGAATATGATTTTAGATGTGCATTTTTTTAAAATAAATATATGATTATCGTATAATACTATTCTTTTTTTTACTAAAAATGAAAAACATTTGAACTTATTTTCAAAAAATAAGATGTAATATAATCATGTACCGGTATAAAAAAATGCCCACGAGGCCGTAGCGTCACCAGTCCGTCCCTGAAGATAATAATATTCAAAATAATATTTCAACAACTTTTCCAAACTACTTTGCCTTTCACTAAAATAGGCTCCTCTTCGTAAAATACGCGATTACTTGTTAGTGAAGATTTTTAAGAAATATTAAAATCTTTTGCTGAGGTAGGTGGGAGGGTATTAAATCTAGGGTGATGAATAATATAGTTAGTATTGGGGTCTACAATTGTAATTTCCTGTTTCCAAAACGAGATTGATTTATTGGTGCGATCTCGGAAAGAGGTATGGTGGCAAACCCTGGCTCTCCTACAAAAAAAATCAGGCCTTTGAGTAAAGAATATTTGGCAATCTGCCCGTACTTTAATTTTCCTCTGACCTGGGTTATCAGTAGTGTTGTTAAATATTTCGATTTTATCTATTTTAAAAAACAGCCTGATTAAGACTTTAGCCAAAGTAGGCAAACCTGGAGATTTCTCTCATAGGTGGCAGAAAGATTTGAATTTTTATTTGCCAAATCTTGAGGCTTGCATCATATTATTTTAGCTAAAGTTTTAAACTGTTCGTTTTCAAAAAAATCGATTCAAATCGGGCCGTTTAACAACACTAGCTGCTAGTAAAATCTAGTTTTGTAGATTTAAAAAAAATATTTCTGATACTTTGTTCCCAACCCTCCTCCTTCCCACACTTCCTTTTCCTGGCCTATGGGCTGGTTGCAAAGTAAACAAATTTCTGACATAAAAAATCTAGTTATGGATTTATATTTCAAATATTTCTAAAATTTTGACTTTTAAAAATATCGTGATAACCTACTAGTTAATGTGCTAAATTTGGCGATGTTTCTTCATATAAGTGTTGTTATTGGATCGATTTTTAAAAAGACCTTATTAAGATTTTCGCCAAATGCAGTCTCTAGATTTGGCAAATAGAGGTCTTATTCTTTTCTGCCATATTATAGAAAAAAATATTCAGGCTTACACAGTATTATTTAGGCTAAAATCTTGATCGGGCCGTTTTAAAAAATCGACCTAAATAGTGGGATTTAATAATACTACTTCTGACCAATGATAAGAATGCCAATAGAAAAATTTTCTTATATTCCTTAAATTTACTTAATATAAAAAGTAATCCTAAGTTAATAAATTTTTATTCCAAATTCTATTTTATATATTATATAGGTAGTTCACAACAAAATGCAAAGTATTGAAAGTATTAATCAAATTTTGTTTTTTCATGACGCACATGTACGAACATTTTATTGCAGCTATCACATTCTGTTAGAAAAAATATCTTGATGTCTGCAATCGATATCAATGTGGCTAAGCCGCTGCCTATACAGTGTACTGCAGGAGCAATACCATTTTTGAATGAAAAAGGTAAATCGATATTTATTTGTTATTATTAACAGATATTATTTAGGCGAGATATCGATGAAGAAAGTTAAAGTTCAACGATATGTATCTGGGAAAAGGTTTTATCTAAATATAAATTATTTTATATAATTTTTTTAACATATTACTTTATTTAGGCCAGATTTTGCACCATCCTCATCCGATGAAAGTGAGGGTAATGAAGATAATCATGAACAAGCTCAAAAAGTTCAAACTCATATAGTTAGAGAATATCAACATAAATATTCAAGCCCAGAATCAGTTCACGATTTAGATCGACCTGAAAGAAAAAATCAAAGCAAGGAGACTACTCGAAATCATAAAAAAAGTTCAACAAGAACAGAAGATATTAACAAAATTAAGCAAGCACAAATTTTGGAAAAGTAGAATATAATTTTCATCATTTTATATGTAATGATTGGATATGTATGGCAGGAACCTTCAGACTATCAATATATGATCTGGCCCAGATTAAAAAAAAATTTTTTTTTAGGCTTGGTCCACATTTTTTAAATCAGCTTGACCTAGATTTTTTTTAATTTAAATTTTTGTTTCAATCCAGATGTATGAATTTTTTCTATAAAATTATAATGATATTGGAAATATGTAAAGTGAGTGAATGTGATATATTATTCAATTATTCATCAATTTTTAAATATGTTATATTTTATTTCATTTATTAGTTATATATATATATATAATTTTAAGCCTGGCTTAGGTATATTTTAAAAAAAATTTGGCCAAGCCTGTATACTTGATATATGGGCCAGATTGTAGGTATCTGATTTACAGTAAATTATACCTTACATTTCATTTGATATTGGTTTATTTGGATTTTTTTTAGTAATTTACAATTTTTCTAGCTAATAAACTATGTTTTTAAAAATTCAATTTTCATTTGGCAAAGATCTCTGAGATATTTATGATAAAATTAAATTTTAACCCTTAAGAGGTACCATAAACAGAAAGGTAATTTGGGATCTTTCTTACTACTAAATTTTAATATATCTCAACAAGTTTTGCAAATTTTAAGTAAATTTTAAAACATATCACAATCTTAAGAGTATAACATTAAATTCTATAATTTTTGCAAAAGTGATGATAATAAAATTAGCTTTTATATAGATAAAATTACTATTAAATACAGTAAAATTATAAATATTAATTAATTAAATAAATATACTTTCATATAAGATTTATATTAAAAATAATTCAATAACAGTGAAATTATAAATATTTATTAATTAATTAAATATTCTTTTATATTAGATTTATAAAAAAAAAGCCCTTAAGGTATTTTCTGCCTTCATGCTAAAATTAAAAAAAGAAACTCGGTAAAAATTTAAATTAAACTGGACAAAATTGTATGATATTTATGCACATTCTTAGGCTCAGTATAACCATGGGGGGGGGGATAATTCTATTCCTTTAATTTGTAAAATTTATAAATATCATTTAATAAAAATTTCCCATAACCTCTTCCCATCCTCCTCTCCCTAAACAAAAACCATGTCATTATAAACCATATTTTTTAAAAAATAAATGCAGATTTCATGACAAATCAACAAAACGATTTTCAATCTGACCCCTTCAGATTTTTTTAAAAATTTTATTTGCATATATTATATAATTAAGAAAAAAAATTTTAACCTCCAACTCCAAACAGGGGCTGGGATATTGGCTTCTAAAGGTCAAAAAAATAGGGCATTTTGTGCAAAATGAACTCCCTTTAATTTTAGATTTCTTTATTAATAATTGTGCTAGAAAAGTTATTTAAATTTCTTTATGTAGCCTAATGGTAGACCTTTAAAGTTATTTAATGTTTATAAAAATTTAAGGTAACTCACTGAAACTTGGGCAAAATTTTAATATTTTTTTTTTAAAATATTTTAATATTATTATTTTTTAAATATTATTTTTATTTAAAAATAATAAATATGCGACATGTGGATATGGATGGAATTTTTTTGATGTAATAATAATTAAAAGTTTCATAACTCAAAAATTTTAAGAATTCCATATTTTTTCTTGTGAAAATTTTCACAATTCTTTAATTTTACATTAAAAATGGAAAAGGTGTGTGCTATATTAAATGCTATTAAGTTAGGACTAATTTTTATTCTAAAAATTTCACAATTCTTTAATTTTACATTAACAATGGTGTATATTATTTAAAAATTTTAAAAAGGCATGTGCTATATTGAATTTTACTAAGTTAGGACTATTAAATCAAATACTAGATAATTAAACAATTTATTTGAATAAAAATAAACTATATAATTTTAAGGAAAAACAAATAGTTCTATATTATCATTTAAAAATTAAAATTTATTAATTTACTTAAATTTGACATATTTTTAATATTACGAAAATAAGAATATTTACGTATATATAAATGAGAAGAGATTATCTTCCAGTTCTGGGGAATTAAAAAAAAATATTTAAAAAAATTTAGGAGGATTTTTTTTAAAGAAGAAAGATTTTTGACAAAATTTTATCTAAAAACGTCAACTTTTTTAAAAGTATATATTTTGTAATTTTCATGCATAGAAAATCTTTCAAGATAAAATCACTAGATTTTTTAAAATTTTGAATAAAGGGTAAAAAAAAATTTAAAATCACATTCCCTGTTTTAGGGAATAAAATTGATTTTGAAAAAATTGACATATTTTTTTTCTATATAAATGCTATTTTTAGAATATATTGTTTATAATCCAGGTAAAAATGCCACTTTATGCTTAATTTTTTTTAATGTTATTTTATCATTTTTTGATTAATGTTACTAGGTTGGCACGTCACAAGCAAATGCATAAAGAAAATAATGCTAAGGAGTCAGAATCGGAAACCGAGACATCCAGAGTTAAAAACTATAATAACGTAATGAGGGACGACCATAAGTCCAGACATAAAGAAATTAGTAGTGAAAGCGGAAGCGATAAGGAAGATAGTGATGAAAACGAAGAAGTTATAAAAAAAATTTAGAACTATAATTAAATAATCATTTTTAGTTTATAAAATTTTAATCCTCCCACAAAATATTAAATGTATTTTAAATTGTCCCCTCGAGAGAGATTATCCTTAAATTACAAATTTTAATAATAGCTAGCTCAATTTATAACCTGGACATTCAATTTTTGATAAAAATTATAATGTTTAATTTTAAAAAGGAAATACAAAAGAGGAGGCTGGCCCTGCGGCAAAAGATACTTGAAAAAATAAGAAAGGCTAAGGAAAGGGAGAAAGAGAAAGAAAAATTATCTCGTAAAGCTCCACCATCAAGCAAAATTACTAAAGCGTCTCGCGGGGATGAACATAAAAGCGACAAATATTTGGACGAAAATTTAGATGAAGGAGTTGAGGAGGAGGAAAGCGAAGAAGAAAGTGATGAAGAAGAGGAAGAGAGTGAAGATGAAGGATTCGACGTGTTCAGTAGACACCAACATATTAAGCCCGTATTTGTTCAGAAGTAGAACCCAATATTAATATTATTATTATTATATATGTTTTTACATAATATTGAATGTTTAGAAATGTAATAGCATACATCGCATTTTTTTAAAGATAATTAACAGACGTGTTACATATCGAAACCGACTCAAATTCTAAAAATTGACAGGGAACCCGGACAAAAATATTTTTGCGTTTCTGTTCCATCCCGCCAAAAAATTATGTACCGTTTATTCTACGTTTTAGAAACGTTCCAGAACTTTTTATTAAAAATTTATCTAATTTTATTCACTAATCTTTAAAATATAGATTTATTAGATCTAAGCATTGATTAAGACATTCTCTGATAGTTTATTATTTATTTTGTGCGGTTGTATTAATATAAATTTTAATGTAAAAAAAATTCTCAACACTAATTTGGAATTAAAGAAAAAAACTAACCAGTATACCTAATTATATACTTATAATTTAAAATAGAATTTTAATATTTTTATGGAACGTTTCTGGAAATATTGTTCAGATAGAGTTTTATAATTTTGCCAAAATTCATTCACACTATTGTTGTTAATACGCCTCGAGTCGCGATCCCGTCTCAAAGTTCGGGTCGTTTTTTCGACCTTGACTCGAGTTCAAGCCGAAAAAACGACCTCGACCCAAAATATGGGTCGTTTTTTACGACTCAGACTTGAAGTTTGGTCGTTTTTTTTCGACTCAGACTTGAAGTTTATTTTTTAAAGCAAATATGTAAAAATATATTTTGCAAACATGTTAAATTAAAATTTCAGTGAAGATTTACCATAGGAAAGTGACAATTGTCATAATCGTCATTTTTGAACTTTTTTGAATTTTTTTAAGGCAAATATGTAAAAATATATTTTGCAAACATGTTAAAATAAAATTTCAGTGAAGATGTACCTTAGGAAAGTGACAATTGTCATAATCGTCATTTATGAATTTTTTTTAGACAAATGGGTAAAAATATATTTTGTAAGCATGTTAAATTTAAATTTCAGTGAAGATGTACCATAGGAAAGTGACAATTGTCACAATCATCATTTTTGAACTTTTTTCAATTTTTTTAAGGCAAATGGGTAAAAATATATTTTGTAAATATGTTAAATTAAAATTTCGTTGAAGATGTACCTTGAAAGTGACAATTGTCATAATCGTCATTTTCAAACTTTTTTGAATTTTTTTTAGACAAATGGGTAAAAATATATTTTGTAAACATGTTAAATTTAAATTTCAGTAAAATTGTACCATAGGAAAGTGACAATTGTCATAATCGTCATTTTTGAACTTTTTTGAATTTTTTTAAGGCAAATGGGTAAAAATATATTTTGTAAACATGTTAAATTAAAATTTCATTGAAGATGTACCTTAGGAAAGTGACAATTGTCATAATCGTCATTTATGAATTTTTTTTAGACAAATGGGTAAAAATATATTTTGTAAGCATGTTAAATTTAAATTTCAGTGAAGATGTACCATAGGAAAGTGACAATTGTCACAATCATCATTTTTGAACTTTTTTCAATTTTTTTAAGGCAAATGGGTAAAAATATATTTTGTAAATATGTTAAATTAAAATTTCGTTGAAGATGTACCTTGAAAGTGACAATTGTCATAATCGTCATTTTCAAACTTTTTTGAATTTTTTTTAGACAAATGGGTAAAAATATATTTTGTAAACATGTTAAATTTAAATTTCAGTAAAAATGTACCATAGGAAAGTGACAATTGTCACAATCATCATTTTTGAACTTTTTTCAATTTTTTTAAGGCAAATGGGTAAAAATATATTTTGTAAATATGTTAAATTAAAATTTCGTTGAAGATGTACCTTGAAAGTGACAATTGTCATAATCGTCATTTTCAAACTTTTTTGAATTTTTTTTAGACAAATGGGTAAAAATATATTTTGTAAACATGTTAAATTTAAATTTCAGTAAAAATGTACCATAGGAAAGTGACAATTGTCATAATCGTCATTTTTGAACTTTTTTGAATTTTTTTAAGGCAAATGGGTAAAAATATATTTTGTAAACATGTTAAATTAAAATTTCATTGAAGATGTACCTTGAAAGTGACAATTGTCATAATCGTCATTTATGAATTTTTTTTAGACAAATGGGTAAAAATATATTTTGTAAGCATGTTAAATTTAAATTTCAGTGAAGATGTACCATAGGAAAGTGACAATTGTCACAATCATCATTTTTGAACTTTTTTCAATTTTTTTAAGGCAAATGGGTAAAAATATATTTTGTAAATATGTTAAATTAAAATTTCGTTGAAGATGTACCTTGAAAGTGACAATTGTCATAATCGTCATTTTTGAACATTTTTCAATTTTTTTAAGGCAAATGGATAAAAATATATCTTGTAAGCATGTTAAATTAAAATTTCATTGAAGATGTACCTTGAAAGTGACAATTGTCATAATCGTCATTTTTGAACTTTTTTTAATTTAATTGAAGCAGATAGATAAAAATATATACTGTAAACATGTTAAATCAATTTTTCAGTGATGAAAAACCTTGAAAAAATTAAAATAGCCATCTTGATATTTTTTTGGAATATTTTGAAGAAAATGGTTAAAATATAAATTAGTTAATTAGAATTTCAATAAAAGCCATAGAAAAGTGATAAAAGTTTAAATTAAATAAGAATGTTTATTTATTCGGATTATACTTTCGCATCGCTAAAGTTGGGGATAACACTATATTATTATTAAGATAATAAAAAATATATATATATTTAATATTTTAATCATATCTATTTTATTTGTGGAAATAGAGATATTTAAAAAAAATTTGGAAGTATTGTAAAAAGTGGATAATAAGACGCTACCTTATTAAAAAAAATAGCTGACACTCTTATAAAAACAGGCTTTGAAATACTAATTATAAATAAAATCAGTTTTCCAAAAATAAATAAGTATTTATATGAGATAGTTTGCCACCATGAATCTTTTTCTCGGGTTCTTCTACACTAAAATATTAATATAACATGTTTTACAAATAAGATTTTTACTATTTGTTTAAATAGAGTTTAAAAATAATTATGACTTTTATCACTTTTCTATGGTACATCCTCAATGAAATTTTAATTTAACATGTTTACAAATATTTTTACCCATTTGCCTTAAAAAAGTTCAAAAATGACGATTATGACAATTGTCACTTTTCTATGGTACATCTTCACTATTTAAATTTAACATGTTATTTTTACCCATTTGTCTGAAAAAAATTGGAAAAAGTTCAAAAATGACGATTATGACAATTGTCACTTTCAAGGTACATCTTCAATGAAATTTTAATTTAACATGTTTACAAAATATATTTTTACCCATTTGCCTTAAAAAAATTCAAAAAAGACGATCATGACAATTGTCACTTTCCTATGGTACATCCTCAATTTTTAATTTAACATGTTTACAAAATATATTTTTACTCATTTGCCTTAAAAAAATTTAAAAAAGTTCAAAAATGACGATTATGACAATTGTCACTTTCCTATGGTACATCTTCACTGAAATTTAAATTTAACATGTTTACAAAATATATTTTTACCCATTTGTCTAAAAAAAATTGAAAAAAGTTTAAAAATGACGATTATGACAATTGTCCTTTTCTAAGGTACATCTTCAATGAAATTTTAATTTAACATGTTTACAAAATATATTTTTACCCATTTGCCTTAAAAAAATTCAAAAAAGTTCAAGAATGACGATTATGACAATTGTCACTTTCCTATGGTACATCTTCAATGAAATTTTATTTTAAAATGTTTGCTACCCATTTGTATTTGTCTAAAAAAAATTTAAAATGTACAAAAATGACGATTAAGACAATTGTCACTTTTCTATGGTACATCTTCACTGAAATTTTAATTTAACATGTTTGCAAAATATATTCTTACACATTGGCCTTAAAAAAATAAACTTTAAGTCTGAGTCGAAAAAAACAACCAAGCTTCAAGTCTGAGTCGAAAAAACATTTTAACTTCAAGTCTGAGTCGAAAAAAACGACCCAAACTTCAAGTCTGAGTCGAAAAAAACGACCCATATTTTGGGTCGAGGTCGTTTTTTCGGCTTGGACTCGGGTCGAGGTCGAAAAAAACGACCCATATTTTGAGTCGAGGTCGTTTTTCTCGGCTTGAACTCGGGTCTAGGTTGAAAGAGACCCAAAATTTGAGTCAGCTCTGTTCGAGCCGGCTCGGCTAAGCCGATTAACAACACTAATTCACACCTCTACTAACAATTGAATAAATGAGATTCAACTATGGCCAAAATAATACTTTAATAATCCTGTTTTTGTATAGGAAAGATAGAGTTACTATCAAAGAAAAGGAGGATGACGAAGAAAAGCAAAGGCTTTCGGAAATCAAAGCTAAAAAGGTAGCAGAGGAACGGCGTAGGGAAACTTTAAAGGTATATTATATATTTATCATTTAGGCTTTACTTTCTACATAATTCACCCCATTTAATTAAATCATAAATTGTCATATAGTTTGAAACAATTTTAATATTTTTTAAAAATACTATGACCACTCAATTTACAATCATGATTCATCATTTTTTTCCTGCTAAAAAAAACTCTCCCACACTTAAATTATATATATTTAATATTATAGTTTCATAAACATAAAGTAAGACATAATATCGTCAACCTCAATTTGAATATTGGTTTGATGTATTTAAGTGTCATTTTTTAAATTTTAGAGATCATATAATATAAATACGATTTATATTATTAAAAATAACAAACCAAATTCCATAATATACTTGTTTTCGGTAGTTAATATATTTATCACCTTCTACGTTTAATAACGATTTCTAGGTTTACCTGGGTACACCAGTTTCCCTTCTGATTCCCCTTCTCCATTTTTGCCAGTCCTGATTATCACTATTTGTGAAATCCATTTTACTCCTATTCTTATTCACGTCATCTTAAGCTTTTACCAGTCCTTGATCCCACTTCCTTCAAGGTAGCCAAAATAATATTATTTAAGCTTGGAGATTTTGCTCAAAGATGGCAGAAAGGATTGAACCTCTATTTGCCAAATCTCGAGGCTTATAATACAAGATCTTAATCGGATCGTTTTTAAAAAACTATCCGAATCTGGATTTTTAGATGAGAGAGATAACCAATATCAAATCAAAAGTATAACATCTTAAAATTGATTGATAGACTAGCTTTACTCATCGAAATCTAATCCCCCAAACAGCCCTAATCTTATTTCCATTTGAGAGTTTAAAATTATATTTTTAAAACGACTAGGAACTCATATTTTTTCCTCTATTGCTCACTTACGATTTTTTGAATAAGTTCTTTATTAATTAGCATGACTGCTCAATTTCCTCAAAAAATATCGTGAATAATATATATATAAATGTTGCTATAAATGAACTTTTTAATGTAATTAAACATTTTTTTATATATTATTAAACAAATTGATGCAATAAAAAGTAATATCTTTATATTTTTTATCTTAAAATATGACTAAAATAAACTATGCATGATATTACTCGCAAAGAAATTATATAATAATACTTAATATTCGAATTGACTTCGTTTTTAATTAATAACTAATTATTTAATAGCGGCAAAGGGTAAAAAAGATAAATTTTTGTACCTTAAATTCCGTTTTAATAAAGTGACCTCAAGAGCAGTTACATATTCATCAACTTAGAGAGGTAATCAATGTTATCTGATAAGCATTGGTAGGTGAGAGGTACCGACCTCAAAATAAGGTGATCACCTTTGGAAGCTTCTTAACTAAATAAATCGAATCTATGATATAACCAATTTTATTTATTCTCCTCAAAACATTCTCATTCAGATAGTCGAAGAAGAGATTAAAAGAGAACACTACAACCCTCCGGAAAAGACGGACGTGATTGCATCCAACAATTTATTACCCCCGGAAAATCCGGCTATAACGTCCAAGCTCGAAGATATAGATACGGATGATGAAATTGACGAGGAAACCAGTTACGAAAGCTGGAAATCCAGAGAAGCTGAAAGACTTAAGAGGGACAAAGAAGAGAAAGAAAGGTTAACTTTTTTTCTAAAATCATTGCCACTGTTGAAGTTTTTCTTATTTTTCAAATCTCCTAAATGAATTATATTTATTTCATTAAAATTAAAATTTATGGACATGTATAGTTGTATATCCATATTAATTTTATGTTATGTGTAAATCTATCTCATTACTTTAAAAAAATATTTATTGTTACTTTTTTTCGATTAATTTAAGCATTTTAATGAATGCATGATTTTTTAAAATTGATAAAAAAAAGTGATACTATTTTTGATATATACAATTAATCACATATTTTTTAAATATATAATAATTGGGCTATTATTTTTCATAAATTGATTAAATTGTCCAAATCATTGTCAAATACTATATACAAATCATAGATGAATGATACACTCGTCCTTCTCCCATGCTCATAAACATTGTAAAATTTGTTCTCATTTATTAACTAAATTTTCAATCACCATGATTTGACTATTGTCATTAAATATAGGAAAAGAAGCTTAGAAAAATGGTCTGATATAATAATTTCATAATGTTTATTTTTTTATATTAGAGATTGTAATTTCAGGCTGGTACTAATCGAATGTAAGAGATCCAGACCGGGATTATAAATCATTTAAAAAAATTACAAAGCCAGATTGGGTCGTAAAATGACCCATGACATGGTCATTAGAATTTGGACTAAATCTGTAAATGTGGCCAATTCATAATTTTGTCATTTCAATATAAAATGATTCTAAAAAATTTAATGGAATCTTGAAAGTTCTTTAATTGTATACTGGTTATTTTTTATGGTAATGAATATCACCGAATGCAAATACGAAATCAAATCATTTTCTTTCCATCGTTGACTTTTCTTAGGTGACAAATTTATTAATATTTTTATTTGAAAAAATGAACTCAAAAGAATGGTGAGAGAGAAAATGGAGATAGAAAGATGGCACAGTATGACGGAAGAAGAAAGAGCTGAAATCTTGAGACTTAATCCCAAGTTGGTAACCAATAGGCCTCAAAAAGGAAAATACCGATTCTTGCAAAAATATTATCATAGGGGTGCCTTCTATTTGGTAACAAATTTTTTTTGTAATTTATGTTTTAATGAAATTAATATACATTGGGTAACTCTAAAATTGATAACAGGATGAAGAAGAAGACGTTTTGAAACGAGATGTTAGCGCACCCACACTCGAAGATCATTTCGATAAAACTGTTATGCCTAAGATTATGCAGGTTATTAGTAGTTTTTTATGTTTTGTATATATTTATATACATTTATACCTTACTAAAAATACTATACTAATATCGAAACCTACTCATAAAATATTTCGAGGGAATCAAAATGAAAATATTGTTAAAATATTATTTTAAAATGGTTTATTAATTTTTTTTTAAACTAATAAATATATCTATAGGTCAAAAATTTCGGTAAAGCTGGGCGTACGAAATACACTCATTTGGTGGATCAAGATACAACCTTATTCGATTCCCCTTGGACAAGTCACAATCCTCAAAATATCAAATTTATCAACAATCAATCTGGGGGTATGAAGCAAATCTTCAACAGGCCTTCTAAGAAGAAATTATAATTAAAATGCGAAATAATCGTGATTGTTAGCTAGCCATAAGTGATTTGGAATATGATAGGAATGAATTTGACACTTTTATATAGCTATGTAATTATAAATATATTGTACCATCATCACTTTATTATACTTAAATTATATGAAATAAAACTATTTAACTTTTTTATATAAATTGTAAAATTGATTGCAAAGATTTTGATTAAGAAATTATTTTTGATAATCTTGAAAATTAGGTCTAAATCAAAATGAAATAGGAAGAAAAAATTAAAACAATAAGTTGATAATGGTTTGGTAGACTAATATAAAAAAATTAACCTTTTTTTCCAGTGTTATTTAGTTAATATATTCACTTCGTATTCATTTATTCTATCAAAGGGTTAGAACTTTATTCCTGATTCACGATCTTTTTTTCTCGACTTTTCCTTTTTATATTGTCCTTTTAAATTTATATAAATATACTAGATATTTTTTTTTGTTTCGTGGCCCTTTTCTAGGTTCAAAATTAGACCATTTCCCTTGTAATTCCCTTTCCATATTCGGCGGTCTTGGGCATCCCCACTAGTCAAACTTATCTTTTTCATGTCATTATCTACCACCTACATTCAGCTTGTTTAATGTTTTTATGAAGAAATATTTAATAATTTATGCTCATAGAAACAACTATTTTTTAAATATAATAATAACCATTTTGTATGATATTTAATTATTTATTGTTAACCTATCTTTTTAAAATAAATATCTAATTAAAAATTTACAGGTACTATTTAAAAATAACATTTATACAATATTAAGATATATAAGATGTTAACGGGATTTAAAAAAAATAAACTTAAGGCTTCGCCTCCCCCCCCCTTCCCCAAGCCTTCTGCCAATTGAACAAATCATGTCGGAAACTATTGTAGAAAAATAAAAGTTGTTTAGGTTATGGTATTGATTTTCTGCCCCCAGTGAGGAGTTGTAAGTAAATGACATCAGACGGTCTACACAGGTGCAGTACAAAGCGATGGTTATATCTTGGTTCCAAGAGATTTGGGTCTAGTTTGGTTGTCCGGACTCGAAAAATTATTCACCACTCAACGTTCTATTGATGTTGCCTTTTAAAAAGCTACAATGTAGGGGGTAGTGGCCTAGACCTTCGATATGGGTTTTACAGAGATTATCGTTGGTGTAACAATTTTGCAACCTAATCGACAACAACAATGATTAGAAATTCTTCATTGGTAAATAATAGTAGGAGGTTAGAGCTATGTATGTTTCAATCTATTTATACAGCAGTTGGGGTGTATGTTAATTGTCGTTTGCATTGTTGGAATCAGTTGTGAATAATTCACATGGATATTTGGTTTTCTGTTTCACTGATTTTATTCTGCAACGGGGTTAGTAGTGAAAAGAATAGAAATATTTAAGCTTAAAGAGCAAAAGGTGAGTCTTATAAAAAGAATTTAGAAAACATACTTTAGCGGCTACAAGTTGTCACTTTTTTATGGGCAAAAATTGATATGCTTAAAATGGCCACTTTAGATAGATAGAGAATGAGCTATTTTTATCGGAAAAAGCTTAATATGGTCTTTTTGGATAGGTAACCCCAAAAAGCAGCAGTGCAATTTTGTATCCACAAAAGATTCCAATAATCCCTGTGAAGTTGTCATTTTGCAAAAAGGTCCATTTCAGGCGATAGTGATCCTAATATTCATATGAAAATAGTTAATTTAATTTGAAATTTTTAAATAGAGTGTGAATAATGCACTTAAATTCATATTTTCTTCCC
Organism: Gordionus sp. m RMFG-2023; assembly: GCF_954871325.1. Lineage (NCBI taxonomy): Eukaryota > Metazoa > Nematomorpha > Gordioida > Chordodea > Parachordodidae > Gordionus > Gordionus sp. m RMFG-2023. Next base: position 44,643,746 of record NC_088776.1, read on the forward strand.
AGTCATTTAGTTTTGATGACATTAAAATAGATGTAATTTTCAAAGGCTTATGTAAGTATGCATTTGTATAAGGAACTGGGGAATTAGTGAACGCATTTATGATAACTTAACTTTCTGCAAGTGAAAAAAAGAATAGGAGCATAAACATCCCATAAAATGTTGATTGAGAGCTGGAATCCCTGAGATTATAGGAAAGAAAAATAGGTGCTTTAAGAGAATATTCAACACTCTAAATTTCAAACTAATCAGCATATTAAGGGGCTGAACGAATATGCAAACGAAATATAGGTATTTAGTATAGATTTCATAAATAGTTTTTTAGCTAAATATTATGAAAATTATAGAAAAAGATAGTTCTCTATTTGATAGATTAAAAATAGGCATACCTATGTGTTTTTTGAAGAGAAAAATTGTTTAATGAAAGCACGAAAAATTTGGATTTTTATAGAAAATGTAATTAATTTTTTATTATTTAATATATTCAAGATTCTACCATTTTTATTATTTAATATATTCAAGATTCTACCGAACACCAATTTTCCTAATAATATAATATCAGCTCAACTTTTTCCTTCAGATTTATTAAATATAATTTCACGATAATGATGAATAATTATTGCCGTAAGGTATATTTTGTATTTTATCATAGGATCATTACCCCAAAATTTAATTATTTTATAACACAATTATATATATAAAAAAATTAGATTTTATTTGTATAATATGCTTAAAAATTTTATATAAAATTATTATAAAAATGAATACACCTTTAACTTATATCATCCAGAATATAAAAAGATTGATTAAGTAAAAAAATTATCCAAAATTTATAATATTAAGTTGTTCAAATATATTTAACTTTTGCATTTAATTGAATTTATAGATATATTAGGCGCAAGCCGATGATACTTGCGATCATAGGAGTTATATTTTTAATGAGTGTCTTATGTATGTATCATAAAATCGATTTCTTTTGCAATATCACCATATTGGATCATGTAGGTCACAAAAATAACTTTATAATTGTTATTCTTAATTATTATAAAATCAAATCTAATTACAGGCATACAAAACTTGCAAAATACTTCGCCGCAATATACCATATCCTTCTATTCACTCCGAAATAAATTATAATTATAACGATCAAATTGACGAATTTTATTGTTTTAAATATGAATTAACTTGTGACAAATGGATTGTATCAACTGAATTAGATCTCATAAAAAATTTCCTAATATTATACCAAATATTGAACTACGATTATGCTGAATTTACTTTGAAAGTTAAAAATCAACTTTGGAATCAAATTTTTGGGTGTCTTGTGATAATCGAAGAATATTCCAACTCTTTAAATGATTTAATCATTAATCTTGAAAAACCATATAAACATTTAGTTAATAATATGAGGAAAGAATTCAAGATAAAGTTTACTTTTAATAATCAGAATTTTTAAAAAAAATATGTCTTAAGTTGCGATAAGTCTCGTTATTTATCCAAAAATGTTCAGCAACACCTCAATTATGAAATTTTGAACCTATTTAACCAATCTATGTCAGAGTATGAAGGTGAATTTCAAAGGAATATTGGCTATTTATACGCTATTCAAGTTAAATATAATATTTTTCTTTTACTTCTTTATTTAAAATATTTATTTTATGATTTTTATGGACATTATCTAAAAATTATAAATCAATTGCATTATATAGATAATTTATTATCAATAATTTAGAATGGCGCTAAATACATTATTGACTCATATGGATTTAGTGATATCTTTCAAAAAGTGCTGGAAAAAGAAGTTGATTCAACATTTAAATACTCAGGATTTTATGATGGCTTATTAATTCAAGAAAATAGATCTTGTAATATTTATAGAAATCATCATATCTTACAGATAATACCTATTATATTTATATTTTATTACACTCTTTTTAAAATTTTCTATTTATCCATAAAACTTTTATATAAAATTATAATTTCAATGTCTTTATTGATAATTTACTTCATCGATAAGTAATCATTTTAGCCATTGCAAATTCAGATTTTATAAAATGTAAGTAAATAAAGAAATACTAAAAAATTTTTTTATCAAAAACGATTTATAATGAATTTAAAATTAAACTAGCGCCATCATAACCAATTTACAAGACTAATTATGTTTTTTTAAGGAACGGTTCTATCTTTTTCCTAAATTTAAGAAATTTTGTAAAACTTTCTTTTATAAGTATGTGGTGGGAGAGCCATTTGAACTAAACCTTTTTTTTAAATAACATAATTATTTTTTAAATGATATTTTAAGCTACCCATTATAACTACGTGTGTTTGGAAAATCCTCCTTTTGTGCAAATTATAAATACTTATTACCCTACTCCTCCAATATCCAATTTGTTTTTTAACGATTGGCGTCTAGCCTCATTTTCGAGTTACAAAGATATTTTCAATGTTCATCACCAAATTGTTATATATAGACACGATAGTTTTTGGATGCTATTAAAATTTCCTCGTGATTATAAAATAGTCAATCCATTAATAACAATTTATTCCCATCTAGAGGATCCAAAAAATATAGTTGAAGATTCTTATTATTCATTTATCCTTTTGTACGATAAAACTCGAAGAAAGAATAGTGAAATTAATACGGATATTATTTCAAAATATTATGATGATGATATCAATGAAACAAATCCGAGGTATATAAACCTCGGGTATTTTGTATCTTTACATTGGACCTCTATAATACGTAGCTGCCCAGGTTTATTCAATATGAAATGTTTAATTGTGTTGCTGCCGTCATTAGAGAAACGTTTAGCCAACTATTCATATTTGTATAATTCCTGGTTTAAAGATCTTACTATAGTATCAACCGATAAAAATTTTGATAAAATTATAACCACGCATAATAATGTGATGAGGAATCAATTTATTGATGAATATGATTACAAATTTAAATATTATTTGAGCGGAACCTTATGTAAAGGGTTAGAGATTTCAAATATAAAAATACAAAATTATAATTTTTCTAAAAACGAAATACGGGAATCTTACAATAACACAAAATGTAAATTAAGGCACCTTTTAAATCGACAAAAAGTGGAAGAATTCTCCCGCGTAATTTTATTAGTCACATTTAATTATCCTTATTATGATTTAATACCAACTATCCATTATTTATATAGTGATATATTTAGAAGTATATATTTTTGCGGTGAGGAAGCCAGTCAATATTCATTTAATAATTCCAATTCCATCTTGAATGAGGAATACGTTAATTTTATAACTGTGGAGGATACAAATAGAGGTTTTTATAGTTATGAGTGTATGATCAAAGTCATGACAATCTTCAAGAATATAAATGAAAAGGATATTCCAGGATATTTTTACATAAGTGATGATATATTGTTAAATATTGCTATGTTAAATGATTTTGACATCTCTCAAATGGCTTTTTTAGGCTTCAATCCATTTGAGCGCAAATCACAACCCATGATTAAAGACTTAATCGGTCTTATTAAGAGAAATAAAATTGCCGATTTATCTTCGATGAAACGATGTTTAACTTTCAATTATAAAGGTAAATTAACTTGTCAAGATTCTTTAAATCTATTTATTGATCGTTTAAATCAAAATAGACAACGTTTATTGAAAACGCTAAATATTCTAAAAAGTGCCAATGATATGTACAAAATTATGCATTCAGTTAAAAGAAAAAACAATATAACTGTCAACTCTTTAAGCTATGGATATAATAAATTAATTGTCCCGAGAAAAGGTGAATTAAATCAGGTCCTACAAATTAAAAATAACTTACCAATATTATCATCCTGTTACGAAACATTAATCCATCGCACGCATAAACCAGGTAGAGTATTTTATGGCGAGGCGGATATATATTACATCCCGCATCGATTGTCTTCAAGTATATTGCCCATTTTAAAACTTTTTCGCTATCACAATGTAATGTTAGAAATAGGTGTAGCCACAGCTTTAAATTGTATCGATAGATCAGTAGTGCCGATTATTACTGCGAATGCCAATATTAAACTTTTAAAGGAGTCTTCGAATACTGATAAAGATTATATGACATACATTCATTATAATCATTTTTGGAACGAGAAAAGATCTGACGTAACTGCTCTAATTAATAATTTGAACAAATCTTTATACATGCATCCTTTCAAAATTAAAAGTATCAGAAAGGCTTATAATTTTAATGACATAACTGTTTGCCAAATCTTGCAAAGATCTATCAAAATATAATAATAATTTTTTTTATTATTAATTAAAATATAAATATCATATTTTTAATTTTTAAAAAATTAGATAACTCAAAGTGTCAAAAAATAGTTGCTTTTACCATTTTATTAATTTTTAATCATTTACTGAGAGAGATTTTTAAATTTGAAAAGTCTGATTTAACTGGAAATGTATTTCAGCATAATTGACAATTTTGTGTATAACTTTTGAAGTATTTTTAGTTTATTTTAATTTATTTTTGTATCGGTTTTTCATATAAATTAAAAATATACAAAAAGTTTAATATAAAAATTGCCTGGAATTTATAGGGTAGGTATTTTACATAAGCTGAAATAAATTTCCGGTCAAATTAGATCTTCCAAATAAATTTTTCCTAAAATGAACAAAAATAGAAATTCTCTCTAAAATTTGCAAAGAGCTAAATCTATCTGGTACCAAAAATATGATCCATATCTAAAAATATTTTTTAAAATTTTAGAGGTTTATTCAAAATTTTAAGAGGTTTGAGCCCCTCTTCCAGCGTCTAAATCGTAAGCTTGTGGTGGGGGGGGGGCGTTAGGAACAGTTTGCTTCCAAATTTTTTGAGGGAGATATTAAATTATTAGATGCAGGCGCGTACGCAGGAATTTGGTATGGGGGGGGGGGGGGTAATAAAATTTTTTAAGAAATATTATTGTTTTTTAAAAATATCAAGCATAAATTTATTAGGACTAATAACTATTTCTAATACACAATTTAAATTAATGTGAATTATAAAAAAATTATATGTAAAGAATCACTTAAATGACCCAAAATAGAAATTTGAATTTTTTGAGCCTTTACACAAAAACTTTCTTAGGAATAATCGCATTTTGTATGTTATACATTTACAATGTAAAATCCAATCTTCGTTGTGATTGAGCTAATTTTTTAATTATCTCATCCTTGCTTGTCGACGTCAAATGCCTATGAATATTCTAAAGATCCAAACCTTTCAATCTGCTTTCAGATGTTGTACTTCTTGGTATGTTTTTCAGAGACCTGCAGGCCCAGCCCCCGGGCCGGACAGTATTTTATTTTTTTTTAATATACCCGGGCCGGGCCCAAAATTTTTAAAAAAAAACACCCAAGCTGGGCCTAAATTATTTTTAAAAAAACACCCGATCCGGACTGTATTTTTTAAAACAGCCTATATTTGAAATCGTTATTATTAGCTATAAAAATCAAAAATAAATATAATTTATTTTAAAAAAATCCGGTCCGGGCCTAAAAATTTTTTAAAAAAAGCCGAGTCGGGCCTAAATATTTTTTTAAAAAAAAGCCGGGCCGGGCCTGAATTTTTTTTAAAAAAAATACAGGCCGGGCCGTAAAAAATCTTTAAAAAAATCCGGGCCGTGCCCTGCAAATGGTACTTCTCCAGGCCTCTGTTATTCTTCTTAAAAAAGAGAATGTTCTCTCATTAGTTTACTAATGGGAAGAGTTTATAAACCCTTTTAATACATTGGGAATTTAATCTAAAATGTGTTTAAAATAATGTAGAGCATCCATAACATTTTTTGGGACTATATTAACCATAGTTAATCTTATAAACATAGTTATTCAGCTAGTTAGGCATCATAAGCTACTTTAACATATACATAATAAATCTAACAAATATTTTTTTTTCTATCACCACCTGAAAAAGGTTGGGAAGGCTTTTGTGGAAGTTATTTGCAGATTAGTAAGTGCTTGCATGATGAATTAAAAATTCATTTATTTGGGTTATAAATGTATCTGATTTAAGATATACTCTTCTACTGATCCTATATTAATGTTTTAACGATGAGCTTGCCTTGCTACAATTCGAGGGAGACAAATATTAAACACGTATAGCTCTGCTTTTGACTCAACAATAAAAATATAAAATTCTTCATCAACATTAGCCCTAATTTCCTTGAGTTCTGATAAAATGCTCTCCGCTCTTCTCATTTTCTTAATCAATTCAATGTCATGTTTTTGAAAAGTAATACTTAAAATAGTTGTATAATTAAATAATACATTCTAATGAGAAATAAAATTTGGAATAAGCATTGTATCCAATAATTTTCTTACTTCTGAGGAAATATTTCTTTCAGGCCATGTGATATTTCAGTAATAGCAAATAATTGGCTCTTCTAACTCCTTAAAAGCTGTTACTGCTTGATGGCAGAGACTCTATCTCGTTGGACTTGCAATTTCTTTTTCCCTGTTGGACAAGAAGTTTCAGAAATAATTATTATTTGACTAGAAATTTGAAAATGGATAAATATTACGCCACTAAAAATTTGAAAATAATAAGTAAATATTACGCCGGAAAACTTAAAATCGAATTTAATTGATAAAATAACTTAGTAGAAAAATGTGATAATAAATGTAATTAAATATATATTTAATATGAGATACGAATAAATATTAACAAATATAAATTAATATTAACAATAATATTTTTGAAAAATATATCCGGCATCTGCATTTTTTGGCTTGGGGGGGGGGGGATTTGTCCCCCTGCCCCCCCCCCGCTGCGTACGCCAATGATTAGATAAAATAAGGGAAAATATATTGCTGTAAAAAATTTATTTAATACGAATAGACTTATTGTACATACATAGATAACTAAACATTGCCTAAATCTATAAATTGCTGCATAGTAACCAGTATTTTGCTATGACTATTAGGTGGGGCTCTTCCCCATAAATTTTTGGAGTCTTTAGGTCTATATAATGCAGGCCTTTCTTTTAATAGATTTTTATAAAAACAATTTTTCACTATTTTTATACATAAAAATTTTTTTTCTAAAAATTATGAATAATTAACTTTTACTAATTTTTCTTTCCCTTTCTAGATTGTCTTTAGTATAGTATTGATAATTTAAGATATTATTTGTAAAACTAGTAATTAATAGAATATTGACGCCAAAGGTGGAAAAGCTTTTTAGCAAAGTAAGTATAGACTTTGAGGGGAGTTTGCACCTAACAAATTTTCTGTTATGTAGACGTTGTTCTCTGCCTCCCAGCCTAGAGCCTCTATTGCGACCTGGGTGAGAGCCTGTAAAATTATTAACGATTATTATATATATATATATATCTACTACTCGTTCATGAAAACTGAAAGATCAAAGGCAAAAGAGGAGTGAAGGGGGTGGAGTAGTAGTAACTTGCCTCCTTCAGAAGTTTATTATGGCATATCAGCTATTGCTCCCAGACAATACTTACCTCGTAAGAGCGTCATTGAAATTGAAGGGTGGTTAGAAAAGAGTAGAGTAAGATTATTTTTGTTAATTCTTATTTTGTTTTCATCGTTTTTTGCTAATTGTAGGAGGTATTATATATGTCATGGGGAGGGGGGGGGGTATTACCATTGGCCTAGGGGATAGAGGTGTAGACGACATTGGTGCTTTCTATTTTTTTTATCTAATACGTGTGGGATTAATTGTTATTTGTAACCTATTTGGTTTAGCAACATTATATTTTCAAGGAACCATTGTTTCTTTTACTTTATGTGTTTTATATTTTAATTTTGTTAGGGGGTATATGTATAATTTCGATAAGAGAAGGTTTAGGAAGCAAGTAATTATCCCACAATTTATTCCTTCTCTTTAATTTAGGTGATAACCTGGTAGAATATGATGCATGTAAGTATAAGCTTTTTAACTATCTCCAATGCAAATCACAATCACAGGAAATTGTTAATTTGGAAAATAGAAATTGCGCAAATTGTAATGTGTTAGATGAAAAATGACATGTCATTCTGATGGGTATTTCGATAAAATAAAATGATTATAGAGGATTTCCAATATTAAATTTTCGGGCCTCGGGTCAAGCTGCCTCTTACATCTCGATTCGAGCCCGAAGAAAACGTATTAAATGTCCCCACCCGACCCAAGATTCAGATCAGATTGGGTTTGGACAGTTCATGCGGGTCTATACTTATCACCTTAATTTAGCAACCGCTAATGTTTGTGCCCATGATACAAGTGTACTTTATATCTTTTTGACATTCTTAATATGATATGATAAAAAATGTAAAAATCATTTTGACATTTTTTTTCTTCTGTATTTATTTTAGCTAAAAATTTAATCATGAAAGGTATAATATTAATTATGAAAAATATCTAAAAAGTTTATCCCTATAAAAAAAATTAAAAAAAAAACAAATACTATTAATTTAAGTCAATATGACTAAATACAGTTGGCTCGGCAAATTGCGCTGGTTATTCTTTCCATTGGTAAAACCAGTTCCTTGGATCGCCTGTAATTACTCATAGCCATTGCCCTATTGTTTTAAAAGGTTTAGAGCTTGAGGTCGAAATGAGCCACATGCGCCTGACTGACAACCATAATAAACAGAATGTTGTTTAGATAGCTGTTATTTTTATATGGGATTTTTGCATTAATTTTGTGGTTTTTCCTTTTTTTTACATTTTATACATATATTTTATTTTTTGATATTTCAAATTTACTGTTGTATTAGATAACTATAATTTTATGATTTGTTATGCGTATTCATTCATATGAATAATTGTATTAAAATTAAAGTGAGTCAAACTTCCTAGAATTTATTGCGTTCTGCCACAATGGTAGCTTTTAACTTCATTGGATGGTCGTTTTTTTCATAAAAAAATTATTAATTTGCTAAGTTTATTTCAATCCCTTTATTTGTAAGGAAAAATAGAATCACTTTTCTTGTCCTTTATTTAAAATTTTATATCAGAGAGTAAAAATATTACTTAAATTTTCTAATTTTTCTCACATTTTATATGTAATAAAATATATACAATAAAAAATAGTTTCAATAAAAAATAATTTCAATAATATAAGATAAATAAAAAAAAACATGAATAATCTTTTTAATTATGCCAGTCAATAATGATGTCACTTACATTCTCCAATTATAATATACCTCAAAAATAATATTATTACTAAAATATGTTTTAAAATCTAGGCATCCATCACAACAAAAATAATCTTCATTATATTTTATGGGATGAATAAAATATGTTATAGTCAACTGATCAACAATTTGGATTTTGGACTGTCATTTGTGACACAGTACAATCGTGACAAGTTGACTAATAGGAGAGCAATTAAAAAAGATTTTTATTAGTCAAACCTTACAAAAATTAAGATTTATAAATAAGCGGAATTCGTCTTTGTTTTTGAGTAATGTTTTGATTATTTTGCACATCGAATCTAGCATATTTTCAATTCGATTTTTGCCAAAAGATTTTAATTGAATCATTGACTGAATGCAAATGAGCTATTAATTCTTCATCCGATTACCTTTAAAAAATTATTCATATCCGAAAATCCTTCATTCCAAACATATTTTTCCTATTGCAATTGAGACATTTTAAATTAATTAATTCTCTTAAAAGAGAAGAAATTTTTTATTTAAAAAAAGAAGTGATAAAAATATAACGTAAATAATTTTTTCTTTTTTTATTTAAAAATAAACATTTTTTTATTTGCTTCCATAACGCTCATTTTTTGAATGCTAAATTTCACAACATTCACATAATTTTTTCTTCATTTATTAAAAAATAAGGTATTTTATACATTTTCCAATTTTTATGATGATTTTTTTCTTTTATTTATTTTAAAAAATAAATTTGCTTCCCTTAATAATATTCATTTTTTAACGTAGTTAAAATAATAGTAAATTTTTTAGTATAGTAAAGATAAAGTTAATTTTTTGATAAGATTATGGTTTGTGAGCTTACCATTGGATATGTTTTATTTATTTATCTGTCATATGTTTGGTTGAATTTTATTTATTTATTTAATTATTTAAATATTTTTTTGTTGAATGATATTTTTTTTTATAGAAAATTATTTAGCCCTTTTTTGTAAAAAGATAAATTAAAATGAAAAGAAAGGACAGGATTAAATTTGAGTAAAGGGAAGGGCAAATGGGTCAAAAATCTTAATGGATTATAAGGATGCCATGCCGATTTGTAATTTAGATTCATTTGATTCTGACTCAATAGTCATTAATATCTGTAACATTTTATGAGTTTTTGAAAGGATTGAGAGATTAAAATCGTTGTCAAATAAGAAAGGTTAAAATAACATGATACTAAATCAGACTAATATCCTCGATTATATATATTTTTCTATAATATTCGTCAAATCAGAAAAGTTAGAACTAAAATGATACTAAATCTTTATTAAATAATAAGTTAAAAATATAATCAAACTAATTTAATTAAAAAAAATTAAAATAATCAAAAATTAAAAATTATAATTAAGTTCGTAAAATCATCATCTCTCCTTATACAAATATCCTCGAATATATATATACTTTTCTATAATTAATTTACATAATGTTTTACAAACAAACTGAAAAAAATCTTGAACTTTCTTTAATTTGAATAATCATTCTTTTTTATTCCTCTTTCTTTAAATCATTTGCATTCGAAATTTAATTCTTTTTTCTTGAGTAGATTTGAATATCCTTCGGCTTTGTCATTTGGTTTAACAATTACAACAATATCATTATTTATTTATTTCTAATTACATATATTAAATATTTGACTCTTTATTTAAAATGTTTTTTTTTCAAATTTAGAATATAAAAATGTAAAACAAAGTATATATTCTATATATTTGTAATAGGAAATGTTTGGATAATATCTTCTAAAATATTTTTAAAGAAATTCAAAAGATTTATATTTTCTATCTTCTTTAAATAAATCTTCTATAAACTGGGACCTCCCAGAATCAATATATTTTGTTTTGAGGTCGTGCCAAAGACGCTCTATGGACTGGGAATTTATGTTTCTATTAACGGGGTCCACAAAAAAATATTTATTTCAAATAAATATTTTAAACATTTATTCTCACTATTAATAAAATTATTAAAATTTAAAAAATTATAAAAAATTTAAAAAATTATAAAAAATTCAAAAAAAAATATTTTAAAATTAACAATCAATGGTTTTCCATAATGAAAATATCATTCAACAAAAAATATTTAAAAAAATAAATAAATAGAATTCGATCAATCATACAGATAAATAAACAAAAGAGAGCCAATGGTAATGACTCACAAAATATAATCTTACCAATTTTTTTAACATTGTAAAAATAATATTCACTTTTTTAATTGTCAGATTAGTATCATTTTTTTTATAGTATAAAGATTATATTAATTCTAATTAAGAATCTTAAGAAAAATTCTAAGGGAAGCAATGCTTTCCTAGTTTCCATGGACGCTTTATCACTTTTATATTCTGTATTGAAATAGTAAAATTTAAGTGATTTTAACTAGTTGCTTATATTTGTTTAAAATTTTTTAGAAAAATATATTTTTATAATAATGTGTGATGTGTATTTTCGTAACAAGTAATAAATATATAGATGATAGAGGGCGCAAAGGAAATCCCCTTTTAATTATTTTGTTGTTCTTTTCGTAAATATTATCTTAAGCTAATAATCCCCCCCCCCCTAATTCCTCCCTTCCCCTAAAATGTATATAATATATATATGACTATAAATATAATTTTAACAATATTAAGTGAAAGTGAACAAGTTTTTAAAATTATATCATTGAATATAATTTTAGAACTATGTGCTTGTTACTGTTAGTGATTTAGGTAATTCAAATTATTTTTAAAATTTGATAAATTTTGGACAGTTTCTCTGTGTCAACCCAGAATTTGATATAATATTTGAAATTTAGCTTTCGGATTGATTTATATATTTATCCATTCTTTAATGGCTCTCACACAATTCCTTAATTGCAATTGGGTAGGAAATTAATGATATCTATTTTTTATGAACGATAAGGGTGTATTTTGAAATCGTCTTTCATCTTATAACCTATTAAGTTTCGATAAACATATAATAAAAATATTTTTTATTTAGATATCCTTATTTAGGGGTATCTTTCTAAAAAATTTAAAGAAAATATTATTACATATTAAATTTACTTACAATGAGAATTTTCTAATAAATCTAAGACATTACAAATATTTAATTATACAAGTCTATATGTAAAACTAAACTTGTTATCTATGCCAATCACTTTATATGTATAAGTAAGATGGTACATTTGGGGAATTTTCTTTTCAGATGGAGAAGAGTTCGGTTTAAACCTAATAGACCATCAAGAAAATGCTTAGGTCATAGATTCTTTAAAAAACAACAAATTTTGAGAATTTCAAACGTTATTTTTAAAAATTGATTTTTTTTAAATATGTAAATTAGCGTTATCATGGTAGAGAAAGAAATTGTTATGGGGTTGCTAAAAGAAGAGTTAGTAGACAATTAGGACAAGAAAGTAATGGTCGTCAAATTTTACATAGGCATTTGAATTTGGTATTATTTAAATTTTATTAATAAAAAATTAATTATAATAAAGTTATATAAAGCTAGAGTTAGTGGTGCTTTATTTGATTATAATATGAGTTTATATGAATTTACTGCTGGATTAAGAAAGGTATTGATTTATCTATATTAAATATAATAAATTTTGAAGTCCAATATTTTATTGAATTTCAAAGCAATATCATTACTTGCAATCTATGAACCACTATCATTTAAAGTAAATTTAATTAGAATTTTCTTATATTTTCAAAAATATAATAGAGTTTAGTTAAATTATCACAAAGAGTAGTAGCAGATGCTGGCTTAAAAAGTGCTTTATGGACTCCACCAGAAGGTGTATATATAAGAAATATGAATTAATATGCATTATACTATCTTCAATTTTACAAATAAAACCTAAAAAAATCTAGCTGGTCTTCTTTAAAATAAATGAAACTTTAAATGATATCTATTTATGTTGTATATTTTAATAAAATACATATTTTAGAGAGCTATCTCAATCGAATTTAAAGATTTATGCATTTAAAGTTGGAAATAACAACTCATGATTTCATTTAATCCAATTTATTAAAAAATATTTATGTTAGATTCTAAAATTATATATTATTTTGTAGCAATTAAAAATATCAAAAAATTCCTAGTGTTTATTAATCCAAACTCAGATTACTGGCTTTTTAGCCCTAACCAAAGAGGTTTATTTTAAAAAAATATTAGTCCTACAGGGGATCCAACAAAAGAAAAAAATTATAGTGGCTTATAGATCTCAATAGCTAATCACTTACCAGAGCAATTTTTGTTTATTTTAAATATAAATTTATAATTTAACACTATATTTAAAAATTTTGTATTACCATTTTTTTAGTGCCAATCAGAGCTTTATATGCACATCTCTTCGTTTATTTAGCCCTCAAAAAAGTCTTCAATATCCTAGGGCAGGTTTTGGGCAGCATCCAAACTATTTTTCAGGTTTCTGATTCATATTTTTTTTAAAATATATTTGTCCAACTGATCTGATCCAACTTTTTCCCAAGGTCTAAGTCTTATCTGGTAAGTATTAAGAAGAATTATATATTTAAGAAAAATAAAATAATTGAAATTTTATCATTAGTAAGGAAATAGTCTAAGCTTGTTATTCAAACAAGCAAATATAATATTTATTACAATATTATAGGCATATTTTTATGAAACATAATGGTATTGATTATAATATAATGCCCTCTATGTTATATGTTTTTATTTGAAATCGAAATTTGCTTAGATTAAATTATAAAGGCTGAGTTTTCAACTTCTTGATCTTCAAGTTTGTCTTAGTTTCCAAGAAAATGAAGTTCTTAAGGGTTGATTCAGGTAAAGAAATTAAAAGATAGAAAAACATTTAATGGAATTTCATAAAGGTTCAGTAATTATCTTTTATACAGGGTATATAGTATAAATATTTTTAATCTTATTTTATGATAAATAAAAAGGAATATGAAGAAAAAAAGCTAAAAAATATAATTTTTGCAGCAAACCTTCCTTATTATTATAATTTTTTTTTATAAAATCCTTACTAAATTTTTAAACAACCTATATTTTTTAAATTTACCTTTATTTATAAAATCTTTTTTAATATAACTTACATTTAATATATTTATTTATTGTGGCTTTCGTTCTCTTCGCTACACTGCACACGGTACGATTCCCAAACAATTTATTTTAAATATAATAGTTATATTTCTCATATTTAAATAAATATATTATGCTAAGCTGACCTATCTCATATTTTACTTTCGTCAAGATTGCGATCATTTTGAGATCGCAGCATATCTTAAATTCGTAAATGGAATAATTTATATTTGACAATAAATATTTCATATGATTCATTAAACTGGTTGGAATAGGCGATGGGAATTGATGGCTTAGAATTTTCGTTATGAAGCAAAACTGCTTTCAAGCTGTTTTTGCTTGAATCGATGAACAAGCGCCATTCATCGGGCACCAATTCAATATTAAGTTGTAAAAAAAAGTTGACTTAGTTTGTTGGAAAGTATAAAATTTTTTTATAAGAGAATAAATTTTTAAACGATGCTCCACGGAATCGGTATGAAGTTCGAACTCCATTTTTTTTAAATTTTAAAATCATTAAGCCTTGAGGCTAAAAATTCGGACTTTCATTTTGGGTTATGTCATTTAGTTGCTCTTGTGACATAAATGGCGAATCCTCTTCGGGATGATACTCAAGATCAATATTGTCATTGTCCTGGCAACGTAATTTTTCCAGCTGCGAACTATTAAAAAAGGAACTGTTGTATGCATATTATATTTTACTGGATAAACAACCGACAAAATTTCAGGATAACGAATTTTCTTCTTATTTTTTTTGTTAAACCCAAATGTACTAATCGAGCAAAAATATCAATCCCACGAATGATTTCTTGCTACGTGTGTAAAATGCAGGTTTCGAATAAGGCAAATATGACCGTTTTCCATTTACCCTTGAATTAAAAGAATTATAACATGTTTTACATATGTAATTAGGGGCAAATGGTTTATCCAAATAGCAGAGTGGAATATTGTAATAAATTTCATAAATCCTTTGAATGATTGGAGAAATTGGACATTTTTATGCGGGCAATATATAGCCCGCACAGATGTAACAAAATTTAGAGACGCATTTTAAACAAGGGGACTTCGGCATTAATTTTTTGTAGAATATTATATAAGGAGGGAATTTGAATAATATTTAAAATCAATTTTAAAAAAAAATTAATGAAAGAAATTAAATGTTTATGAAAAATTAAGCGCGAAAAAGAATAATTCTTCTCCTTTCTTCCTAATTGTTATGGCGGTACTCCATTGGAAAATCATATATTTTGATATAAATTGATTAAAAAAGCAAATATTCTTAAATACATCTAAAAAAGATAAATATTAATAAAAAAATATGAAAAATTTCCAATTATTGCATTTTAAATGAATTTTGCTTCAAAAATGCTCAATTCAAAAAGAGTACAAATTAAAAAAGTGGGTACATATATCTGATTTTGGTATAAATTGATCATAAATGCATAAAATATTACTAAATACAACTAAAAAAGATAAATATTACCTTTTTGTTGCTTTATGCAGAGAAAATTCAATAAAAGTGTACAAATTAAAAGTTCGAAAATATCTGTACCGACTTTTTTAATTTATAGATTTTGATTGAATATTCATGGCATAGAGTTGAAACATAATTAGAATTAATATATAATCTTGAGCATATTTGAAGCAAAATTATATAAAATTTATCTTCTAAAGTTAATAATTTTGATATAATTTAAATTGAAAACTTAAGACCCCCAAAACGAAATTACCATTTTTCTCAAAAACCAATCGATAAAAAATTAGTAAATTTATAAAGAAATATAAGTTTAACACTATCACCAATTATCAGGGATTTTTTCGATACTTTTTAAAATATATCCGTATAAAGACCTAAATTTTACCATTTTTGAGATTTCGAAAAGTTGTCTTTATACAGTAATATTTTTAAAACCTGACGTGTAGGGAAAATTTGGAAAACGGATTAGAACTCAGCGTCAAATTCTGCACCAAAACTTGTTTTTATTTTCTTCTCCCATTTTTCGTGTCACACAGTGTAATTAAAGGGCCTTTCTTAATCTGTAAATATTTTATTTTTAAAAAAATTTATAAGCCTGATATATTTTTAACATTATAATAAAGTTACAGATTATTCAAAGATTGGAATCAGGGAACCTGTCAAATTAAGAACCAAAATTTTTTAGGAAAAAATTTAGAATTTAATTTTTTTTTTCATGAATTATATCACAACTGAGCATCAGTAATAACAAATGTTTTAATTGTTATTTTTAAAAATTTAATCTGATATTTTCTTAATTAAAAAAAATACAGCAAAATCTTCAGGCTCGCATAATATTTTTTTGGATAAAATATTGAGTGCAATATTTTTTTAACTAAAACAAGTTGTTTTTAAAATTAGGCTCAAATCGAGCCATTTAATAACACTAATAATTTTGTTTATTTTAAGTATTAGTCTAATAGTGTTTAATCCCAATTCTTAAAAACGGCTGAATTAATACTCCCAAACGATATTATCTACACTCTGATATAACCAGAAGGTATGGCTTCTTGAAATCTCGATTTTAGCTATAATATTAGCTACGCCTTGAGATAACCGAGAAGAGAAAGGTATGACTGTCTTGAAAAAATATCGAAAGGGTAATAATTTTTTGGCGAAAATCTTGATTTGATTATTTTTTAAAAGGCTTTTATCAACACTAAAAATAAATAAAAGAAAGCAAAATTTAATTTATTGTAATGTTTTCAAATTATTTTAAAATGTGTTGCTCTCTTTGTTATATTATATTATTTAGAACAAGAAATTAGAAAATATTTAATGAATCACATGATAATTGTCCATATGAGATGATTAAATTAGGGCTAATAAAAAAACAAAATACACTTAATTATATATGACAATGCACCATCGCCTTATTATAAACGGAAAATTTCAGCGTTTCTTATTTTGTCTATAGCATAAAAGTTATTTTTGCATAGAAAATTTAAATTGACTCAAATTGATTACCTATATAATTAAAATATAAAATACAATTAATTTAATAATTTGTAAATATATGAAATTGAAAATATTTGATAATATATTACAAAATTTATCTGCAATTGATATTTATAAAAATTAATTAAGCCAGTTTCCAGTTATCTAAAGAGCTTCCTGGTCCCTATGCTTTAATAAGACCTGTGCGCCGATGTCTCGATCAACGGCGGCGGTTTCTTAAAATTTTTTTATCGGCGTTCGGCAGCGCGCCGATTTCGCCGCCGTCTACTAAATTATAGGCGGCGGCGGCACAATATTTATTTTAAAATTTTTTTAATGAATTTAATTAATAAATCAATTTATTTTTTAATAAATTTATAAATTAATGTATTACATTTTTTATAATTTATTTGGACATAGTTTAGTTGATCTTAAATTATTTCCTGTCTCACTCCAATTTAAATTTATGTATTTTCTCATTCTCAGAAATAGACTAAGGAATTGCATTACTCATATCAGAGTCACATCCAACACATATAAGAAATATTCTATTGATTTTTATTATAATTAAAATAAATTTGGATTGCAAGCAAAATATAATAAGTCAGAATTCAGATTTAGCAAAATTATAATTGTCATGAATAAACAGCAGAGTTGTTAAAAGATACTTTTTAAATGTATCACAGATATTTTAATAAAAAATCTATCTAGATACAGATACCACATTTTTATATCTTGATATAGGATCTAGATCCTTTAACAACTCTGATAAACAGTATTTTATCAAGATTTGTGGGACATAAAGAAGTTTTTTTAGCATTGAGTATTAATCCAGCAATGAATTTTTTGCTGTGCAGGTATACAATGAACCTTCCTATCTACATAAGCAAGCATAGGAAGTTTCAGTCGCTTTTTCTTCCAAAAGATTAATATGCCCTCTTCTGGGATATTATTTTGGCTGAGCAAATATGGCATTCTTGTTCTAGATTATTAATATTGTTATAATCTTTACTTGGAAGGGAATGTTTACAAGCTAATTTAGCTATATAAAGAGCTTGATGTTTGACCACTCAACTTGAATTTCACTCTGTGCAATTCTATCATGCTCTAAAAATTTTAAATGTCGAATTAAAAATTGCAATGATGTCGTAGAATTTAAATTTAAATATTCTGAAACAACTTTAAGTTTTAGAAATCTGGGATCAAGTAGCGTTGTTAATATTTAAAATATAATTTTATTAATAAAAATATAAAATAACTTGAAGTTCAGTAATGGGAAAACTATGGTCAAGCTTTTTTTCCATATTTTCTTTTAAGCATATAATATCTGAGCAATCAGATATATTGATTTGTATATAAGCTTCTATTTCACTGCGAAATAATAACCCTAAGTTTATTGTCGATCCTTTTTAAGAGGAAAGAAATTCCACCGACTCTCGGAAGGGATTTAATACTGCGTAAAGCTCATCAATCATATCCCATTCATTATTAAAGGGTTTTTAAAGATTGTTTTCCTATTTTATTTAGAACATTATTTATAGAATTTTGTTTACACTGCGAACACTTTCTGGCATATATGCTATGCCAGTAGGGCAATTTAATTTTTAAGTTTTTGAATTAATTAGATTGGTTGGTGTAATGTCATTTCTATTATCCGATTCATCAGACATATCAAAATGGTCATCAAGGTATGGATCAGAATAATTAATATCCAAGATATTACTTGTCTCATAAATTGACTGCAGACTTTACGATGTTCAGCCTCAATTTCACATTCCAAATCTACTCGATATCTAAGGGCTGAAATATTTCTCTAATTTTTTAAATGAGAATATCAATTTTGGTAACTTTTTTATGCCATCAACTGTAACCAAATTATGAAGTCCATGCCCTAAGCATAAATGATGCTCATAATTCCCTAATCTGCCGCTTCTTTTGACATTAGTTATATTTTCCCAAATTTAATTACTAACTTAACTAGTTACAGTTACATTGCCAAAATAACTTTTAACAACAATCTATTTTATTTTTTATTCTTATCTTTAAAAATAAATTTTGCTAATTCCTCACAAATCATGTCAAAATTTTGTTCTACCATTAATTCTTCTAATAATCGAAAAACCTTGCAAAGATAATCAAACACTGCGCCGATTGCAATAATTTTCTTACAATAAAAACTACCCAATTATTCGCTTATATAAGGTAATTCTAATATTTAATATTATTTCAAATACTGTAATTTTTCTTTCCCTATGACTATATAAGAGCCTAAGTATTAATTACACAAAAATGTTATATATTATATAGATATAACATTTTTTTATCTTTAAATAAAATTCTTTATAAAATAATTCTCTATAAAATACAATCTCTATAAAATTATTCTCTATATACATTCTCTATAAAATACATTCTCTATAAATCATTCTCTCTCTATAAAATCATTCTATATAAAATTATTCTCAATAACATTATTTTCTATAAACGACATTCTCTATAATTGTTCTCTCTAAAATATAAACATCATTCTCTATATAAAACTTTTCTATAAAATTTTCTCTATAAGCGACATTCTCTATAATTGTTTTCTCTATAAGTGCATTCTCTATTTTAGTTTTCCTTATAAAAGTTTTTCTGTAAAATACATTCTCTGCAATGTAGTGGAACCATAAAAATAGAGGTATTGACATTTTTTTATATGGTGTTCGAATTGAATGAGAACAAAATATTAAAATGTTGTTTACGTATTTTGTGCTCTAAGGGTTTATATTCGAGAACAAAAGCGAACCCTGTATATAAGTAAAATAAAAATTGTATCTATATCTAGACACGTATTTAGACGATGTATCTGTATCGGTATCTAGTTCCATTAAAAAAAGTATTTTTAACAACTCTGATAGGTAGTATAGGTATTCGGGTTGCTCTCCATATTATCTTCGTACAGGGAAGAAGCGAGGAATTTATTACTAGGGAAGCAATGGACCTTTTATTTTTATTAAACAAACCATACAAAATATTAAGATTATAAATGAGCGGAACTCGTCTTGGTTTTTGAGTACAAGATTTAAATTGTTAGATTTCAATTTTTTTTTCAATTGAAGTATATTGGATAATCGATAAAAAATTTTATACTTTTTAAATAATAAAATCCCGGATCTTAGCTTGCGGTTGATGAAGACAAAGAGGTTAAAAATTTTTGATTTCTTTTTCAAGTTTTGTAAAGTTGGTGTTGTTCCTTTTTCTAGACAGTTTCTTTATAGTTTATATCAAAATATTTCGAGCTAAAAGATAATTTTAATAAATTTTCAAGAAATCAATTATTGTTTTAAAAAGAAGATTTTTTTTTTAAAAAGGTTAAAAATAAAATATAAAGATTTTTCTTTATCTTTCAGTTATTAATTAAAAAATGCTTTTCTATTTGCCCCAACGCTTATTTTTAAATATAAGATTACACAATTTTCATTTATCTTCTGATTTTTAATAAAAATATTTCGTTCCCCAATGTTTATTTTTTTTAAAGTAATATAAAATTACACCATAAGCAATTTTTTTCTTTCATTTAATTTAAAAAATATGCAAATTATGTGATACGTGATTTATAACGCTTATGCCCTCTGTCGTTGAACATTCAACAGAGCTATGCTAGGTATTTCTCATTTTATCTAGCTGGATTAAATTAAGCTAAGTGAAAAATTAAAAGTTTAGAGCCTTCTACATGTTTGTGGGCAAGCCGCACGTACTTGTAGGCACAACAGTTCGAGAACTATTATTTAAACGACCATAGGCTAAAAAAAAAGAGTTTGACAAAACAAAAGCCTATACCCGAGAACTTAAGTATAATTTATTACGGGTGGGAGGTGGCTGTAAGTTTAGATTCCTTAGTGCAAGCTTAAAATGATTACTATATTAATATCATAAACGTATTTCATAAGGGGGAAGACCACATTTGGAGCGGGCCTTCGGCCCGCTTTTGCCAGGCCTTCGGCCGGGTTGCCTTAGCTATATATAGTCATAAAATATTGTTACAAGATAGGAGGTTAATTTTAATAAAAAAAAATAAGCCTGGAACAAATATGAAATAAATTTTTATTTTTTTATTTGTTTATATATAATAAATTCATTGTATATACATTAATATAAAAGCATGGTAATAATTTATTCCAAACAAGTATAAGAAATTTATTTATAAAAAGTTAGTAGACATATAGTTGATATTATTTTATTATATAGAATTAATTACAAAATACTTAGTAAAATCCCACTTTTACAGACATATTTAACAGTTAGAGAATATATTATAGTTAATATTTTAACAAATTTTACTAACAATGCTCTTAATAATAAATATTGCAACAATTTGCGTTTAATTATTTAACGCCATCTATTTATTTTAAATAACATGTTATATTAAAAATTAATCTTTGTATTATTCTTCCCACAATTTCTTTTAACGATATTTTCTGATGTCCTTATCAATATTTTATATTTTCCTGTAAAATATATAATTCGCTATATTGGTAGAAATTACTTGATTGTCTTGTAATTGATAAAATATATGAACTTTTGCATTCCTTCTTTCAGATTATTGTTTAAGATATATGCATACATTTTTGGGGGTCAGGGAGTGAGGGGAGGACTAAGGGAAATATTTTTTATTAGCTTGAAATGATATTCACAAAAGGTGATAAATTTCTGAAGGGGGGGGGGCCCACCTGGCTACGCCTATGGTTAATATCTATTGTATTTCGATTTATTCTTGAAGAACAAAATTTAATATATATTATTTAACTTCTGGTTATATAAGATTCTCAATTTTAATATTCTACTTGAATTAACATGGTTTTTAATCTTTTTGTTCTATTATTTGCATTTGTAACATCCACTTGCACCGGAAAACCGAACCTCAATTTTAAATTTACTTGTCGCATAATTTTTTTACTAGTAAAATAATAACGCAGTAAAATAATAACGAAGTAAAAATAATATCTTTTTTTAACGTAGTAAGAAATCGTGTTGTTTAAGAGTCAAGTTTTTACGACTCTGATTCCCATATGTTGAACCTTAGAAAATATTTTACTTTTTGATAATTTATATTATACAATATTTTATTTAAATAATATATTAGATTGCAAAACTCTCAATACCATCAACTTATTCAAAGGGTGAGTATTACCAGTAGAACCATTAGTAATTATTTATCAAAAGAATACATTATTTTCCAATGTTAGACACTATCAGATATTTAACTTTTTGATAATTTATATTATCAACAAATATTGCATTAAATCTCCTTACAATGAATCTATTCAAAGGGTGTGCAGTTCTTAATGTAATCTACCAATAGAACAGTTAATAGTTCTTCATACAATAATGGAAAGCATTATTCCCCTATGTTAACATTTATTTATATTAATACATTACTACTAACGTATTTAATACAAATAAAAATAATTGGTTATATGATTTTTTGAATGTTCCAAAAATAAAATATGGTAAGGGTATCAAGTTCATTTTTTATTGTAATAATTTTAAGCATTGTATATGAATCAGTATATCACATTTATGTAGTGCTGTAAAAGTTACTACAAAAAAGAAACGCGTTACCGGTACTCGTTACATTTTCAAAAAAGGAACGCGCGTTACCGATTTTCCAAAAAGTAACGGGCTACTCGTTACTTAAAAAAATTAAATATATACAAAAATATTATTTATTTTTTTCCGACAATTATAATAAAATAAAACTAAACAAAAAGAATATATAAGATCGTTTTATGAAAAAAATTTTTCATATATATAATTATAATATAAATAAAATTATACAAAAATAATATATTCTAATATAACATTTTTATGTATCAATTTTTTTTATATTTTAAGCAACAATTGATTTCAAAATTTTGATCAGACAAACAAGAGCGCTTAGTGCTCAACACAGCGTTAAATATAGGAATGTTATATATATAGTATTTTAATAATAAATAAAATCTATAATGAAATTCTCTGTAAAATTTTATTATTGGATAAATCCTGACTACGCCACTATTCCATATATATTATTTAAACAAAGTTATTAAATTATTCTTTAAATTTATTAACAATTATAGTCAAACCAATAGCAATACTAAAACAAGAAATAGAAGATATTGTTTAAAAAACTTAATATAACATTTTGAACCAAAACCAATATTTTGCTAATCTTGGGTTTTTAATGTTAGTTCTAGGCCCAATACTATGGTATTATTTAATTTCTTATATTTAGGGCTGTGCCGATCCACATATTTGTCACCGATCCGATCTGATACTGATCCGATATTTATATTGATTTTCACCACCCCCCTTTGAACCGAATGTAATTAAGAAATCAATATTTTTTATGGAAAAAATTAAATTATGCATTTAATTTAATTTCTTTATTTCTAGAAAAACATCATTTTATGTTGGTATTATTTGTAAAATTATAAAATTGTAATATTTGATATATAAAATTATAATATATTAGATTTTTTTAATAAATATGAGAGCCTCTAAATTTTCTGGCAATAAGCTTCTACGATATGAACTATCTATATCCCCTGCTGTACTGAAGGCAGACTCATATGATTCCAGTGTAAACGCATTTTGCAAAATCTATGTCTTTTATAAAATATTTCCAAAATTCAGATACCATATTTAAAAAAATTCTTTTATTTAAAGTATAATTAAATAGGCGTTATTTATAAAAATATTTAAGATAAATAAAACTTTGGGTGTTCCTTTCTATTTTTATAAAAAAAACTTTTAAAATACTATAAATCTATTTTAAAAAGAATAAAATTTAGAGGGTGTTGTGCATTTGCATTGTTTAAAAAAAATTATTAAAAAAATATTAAAATAACATAAAATAAATATACATAATATAAAATAACAAAAAAAAGAAAGGTAATAAGATAGGATCGGTTTTTTACAGGTATCGGCCCGATCCGATATTTAATATCGACACAGCCCTATTTATATTTTAATTCCATGATTAAACTTTTCAAAATATTATGAAAGAATATTATTCTATTATTAAATTAATCTTTTTACCTATGCTTTTAAAGTTTGATCTGCTGGATATTGAGGTTGAAATATTTACGTTGGGATATAATTTACATTTACAAAGTGTAGACTTGGTACCATTAATTTTCTTTATTGGTTTTAAATATATCAAATTGGGGCCAAGGAAAGGTTAAATCATCACCATCTGAAGAAATAAGTACTATGGACATAATATTCATAAAATAAATTATAAGAATATCAATATCATTATTAACATTTACTTTGAATTTTGATTGATTGTTAATTTCGACAGAAAATTTAACGAGAATTTAAAATAAAAATGAAGGAAGTGGTTGATATGAATTAAAACTCAGCTTAAATTATTAATATTAAGAATTAAAAAATAAATAAAGCTAATTTTATAATACAATAAAATATATTTTTCTTTATGTTGATATTTTTTAAGTAAAAATATAAAGTAACGAGTAACGTTTTGCGTTACCGTTACTCAAAAAAAAGAAACGCGTTACCGTTACCTCAAGAAGGTAACGAATGGCGTTCCTTTTCTTCAAAAAAAGTAACGCCGTTAGTAACCACGTTACTATTGTGATGTTACTTCACAGCACTACATTTATCTTGCACCATTTGCAACGGCCTTGACAAATAGCTTTATTTGACATATGAATTCTATATATCAGAACCAGGAATTTGTATTTTTATAAGTACTTCGATTGTGTCTTGGTTCGACTTTCCAAATAACCGGCTATATAGCTTCGATTTAACATTCTAAAAAGTATGAGAAAAATAAATATAACAATGCCACCAAACACTTAAACTAACAAAAAATAGGGTGTCCTATTTAAATATCTAGCCTAGGCTAAGTAGAAAAAAGTCGAACCAGGGCACGGCCTGAGACATTTAATAACCACTTTTTTAATTTCAAATTAAATATTTGATTATTTTGATATATTATTCGGTAACTCAATGAAACTCGGGAAAATTTTTAATATTTTTTTTTATTAAAAAATAATAATGCGATTGCACAAATCTTAAAATTTAATATATTTTCAAGTTATAACAAAATGAAAATGGGTATGATCATTACTCGGTCAATCACAAGAAACTTTAGACCTAAATGATATATCGACCCATATTTAACGTATTGAGCGTTTATGGAGGGATCTTAAGACGAGCATCCCCAGAACTGGAAAAAAATCTTCCTCTCACATTTATATATATATAGAATTCTTATTTACGTAATATTAAAAATGTCAAATTTAAATAAATTTTTAAATGATACAAATTTATATATAACTATTTACGTTTTTCCTAAAAATTATATATATATTATCTATATTCAAATAAATTGCTTAATTATCTAGTATTTGATTTAATAGTCCTAACTTAGTATCATCCAATATAGCACATGCCTTAATAAACATTTAAAATAATATAATCTATTTTTAACGTAAAAGGCGTGTGCAGTATTAAATGCTACTAAGTTTGGGCTAATTTTGAGTACCAAGGTCTGGCCCAGTTTGTGAGTATCAGTTCTGTTTAGACCACCATATGTAAAGAATAAGGTGAATTCAGTTTCTGTATGCAAGTCCTTACAAATACAATTAATTAAACCAAAGGAGATAAAAAAAAATAATCAATCCCAGGATAAGTTAAAACATTGGTCAAATGCCCCTTAGATTAGTCATCAGCCCTTAATTTATTAGGCCTATATTAGGTTAATTATTTTAATATAAAGGTAAGGTAAATTGATATCCAATATGTGATTTTAATAAAAATTTATTTGTCATATTTACAAAATTAAAATGATCTAAAATAAATAATAATAAAATATCATAAAAAATAATATATAAAAATATATATTAAAAAATTATAAATGCGGAAAATGCATATTCAATGTGGATAATACAAATTTCATACTCTATCTTGTAATTCTAAATATCTTTGAGCATTAAAAATATTGGCAATTATATACTAGATAGAATATGCTAAGTAATAGCACAACAATGGTTTTTAGTTGATTTATATTTGGATTTAGTTTGATGATGATAATTACAATTCCAGCAAATTTGTTCCTCACAAGTTTGACAGCATAAGAAGAATCCACTAATTTTGTGGCTTTTGGGGGGTTTAAAACTCATTTCTCGAACAATTTCAGCAAATACATCATTAACATTATGTGTAGTTTTAGCAGAAGCCTCAATAAATGGGCAATTCCAAGTTTCAGCTAAGTAAGCCCCTTCACTTGATGGTACTTCTCTCAAATGTGGTATATCAGACTTATTACCAACTAATAAAATTGGTACAAATGTATCATCATTGCCACCTTTTACTCTAATAATTTGATCCCTCATACTTTTGATATCACGAAAAGTTTGTGAGCTGGTAATACTGTAGACTATAACAAATCCCTGACCATTTTTTATATATAAATCCCTCATCGAAGCAAATTGTTCAGTACCAGCAGTGTCTAAAATTTCTAATAAACATGGTGCATTATCAACTTCAATTTCTTTGCGATAAAAATCTTCAATAGTAGGATCATATTTTTCCATAAAGGTACCTGTTACGAATTTAACAGTTAAGGCTGATTTTCCAACACCTCCACTGCCTAAAACTACAACTTTGTATTCTCGCATATTTAAATTACCAAATCTTTATGACCGAAAATAGGTAAAACTTCGAAATATCATATCTTAATAAAAAATTTATACTAATAAAAATATAAATATATTTACCAAAGGGTGTCATAGTTTGGTGTTATCGAGTATTAGACCGTTAAAGTAAGCACATATGGTAAATGAAAAATGATAAAAGGTTTGTCACGAGCAAACTAAATTCTTTTACAATTATGCAAATTAAATTTAATTTTTAAAAACTGAAAAATTTGCAATAATATTGGAAGAAATAATTTAAAATTTTTCATTTAAATATTTTAGATTATATTAAATACAATTATTAATAACGTATATAAACTTAATATTTCTAATCTAATAATTATTTGGTATAATATTAAGGTTAACTAAGGAAAATATAAAGAGCGTAGTTTTCTACTAATAAATAAAAATGGTGTTATATTATTTGGTAATGGTCAATATATAATTAAATGTTTATTTATTACTGTCTATGGCGTTATGTTTATATTGTACTGTGTTAATTGGACATTAGTTTATGTTAAATTGATCTGACATAAGTTTATTTCAAAAAACTAAATATATATATATGAATTGTAAAAATAAAAGATTATTATTAAACTTATTAAATAAAATTAGATTTTATTTTAATGCAATTTTAATTCGATTATAATCTCTATCGGTGTAACATGGTGGAGGATAATAATTATATCAAAGTCAAAGTTCTAAACATTGGACCTGAAATTCTTAGCGGTGAATATTGTTTGTGAAGTCACAAGAAATATAAACTGTTCAAAACAATTAAAGAGATGGCTATTAGAATTATGGATAATATGGACAATTTATCGTATCAAATAAATGATATAGTATAATAAAAGGTTGAAAAAAAAATACACGTATCTTTGAATTTTAATCAAAACCTGACAGGTTGGAGTTCCAGAGAATATCCGATCGACTTAAAAGCTGTGGTTCGGGGCTGAATACGGAATCTCTCTGAATAAAAAACTTAAAGTAAGATTGATAGAGGATAATAAGACAGATCTAAACATTATTGATGATATTGTGGTCAAATATCAATCAATGGGAATAACTGATAATAAAACCTGCGCAGAGAAAGATTTACGGAGAAGAGATGATGGAGTGAAATGGCAAAATAATTCGGTATCGAAAGAAAATAAATATGTTTTTAAGGGGACCGACACAATAACAACATAAAAAAAAATATTATACAGATACCGTATAATCTGAGGCCAAGAAATAAAATATATTTTATGAATGATTTTATCATTGGTATGCAATTAAATAATCATAATTTTTTGTTTTTGATAGATATTGGTTCTCCGATGACTTACTTGCCGTTGAAAAATTTGGAAAAGTTTACGAATCATGAAAATATTGAGTTGAGAAGTTCTAGGAAATATTCTCTTATTAAGGTTCTCCCATCACAGTAGTTGGGAAAGTCATTAATAGTAAAGCTAAATACTTAAATATTATAAAATAGTTAGATTTTTATGTATTAGATGGGGAGGGACCACTCTTATGTGGTCAAGATTAGATTAAAGAATTTGATATAATCGAATGCAATTTTGATATTAACAGTTTAATAGGCAAGAGATAGGTGATAAATTAAATTTAAAAAATTTTTAAATTTGTTTTCATATAAGGATATTAAATACTTGTGAAAGTTTAAACATGTTCAACTAAATTACAATGGGTGAGATTGGATATTAAAAGAATAAATTGTATAAAATTAACTTTAGATAACTCATTGTTTGTATGGGCTCATATCAAGATAGGCTTGTGGGGACTGTCATTGGGAGGATCAGTAATGTCATATGGGAGATCAAGATAGAACATAAGGTTGTGATTGCTCACACCAATCAAATAAGAGATATTTGATAAACTTGTTAAATGTTCAATTACTAACCAATAAATTGTCGGTTGCTGTTTTTGTTGTTGAAAGTATTAACCAAGATTTTATAATGCATTTGTACCTGTTAATTTTACAATTATATATAATTGCAATAATTCTCTTTCCCATTATATTTATTTCACTTCTTTCCAATATTATAATGTATCTATTGATTATATTCTAAAAACAAGAAGACAACTAATAATGCATTAATTCCCTTTCCCATTACATTTATTCAGATCCCCATTGTAATGTTTGTATTCCAAAGTAAGGAAAGAAAATATTATAAAAATACATTTTTTCCCCTCCTTTCCCCAATTTTAATGATTGTATTCCAAAAGGAAACAACAATATTAGAAGATAAATTCCCCCCCCCCCCTTCCCCATTTTATGATTGGATTCCAAAGAAGTAAACAACAAATTCCTTAGTCCTTCCATTATAATGTATTCATAGATTGTATTCCTATATTAAGGATACAACAATATTAGAAAGACACATTTATTCCCCTCTTCCCTCCTTTTCCCAATTATTATGATAAGGAAACAACAATATTATGAAGATACATCCCCCCCCCCCCCCCCATTTTAATGATTGGATTCCAAAGAAGTAAACAACAAATTCCTTAGTCCTCCCATTATAATGTATTCATTGATTGTATTCCTATATTAAGGATACAACAATATTATAAAGACACATTTATTCCCCTCCTCCCTCCTTTTCCCAATTATTATGATTGTATTCTAAAATAAGGAAACAACAATATTATAAAGATATATTTCTTCCTCTCCTTTCCCCAATTTTAATGATTGCATTCCAAATAAGGAAGCAACAAATTATAAATTATGCAATTTTTCCCTTTCCCATTAGATTTACTTCCCTCCTTTCCAATATTATAAAGATACAATTATTTTTTCTCTCATGCCAACCGAGCTCTCCACTAGCATTATTTTAGTTACTTCATCATAAATTATGTTATCACTGTCATATATATTATTTAGATTTGAATGGTATTGGATTTTGGAGATTTTTTTTTATTAAATTTTTTTCTGTGGTAGCATGTTATGTTATCTGGTTTAATATTTATTTTAATGTTTATTTATACTGTTTAAGGCGTTAGGTTTATATTGTATTATGTTAAGTGGACATAATTTATGTATTGATTTGAAATAAGTTTATTTCAAACTATATATATATGAATTGTAAAAACAAAAGATAATTATTAAACTTATTAAATAATTTAATTCGATTGCAATTCTTATCGGTGAAGGAAGAGTTTAAAGTGCACATTTCATATTTAATTTGTAGCACATCCCCTAATTATTGTTAGTTTATAATTTTTGCCATTGAATTTACTTCCCATTTTTAGATATATCTAATATTAGTTTGATTAAAATCTTTGTAATATATTAGAGTCCATAATTATATATAAAAAATTATATGCATATTATTTATAGAAATCAAACTTTTAATATGGAAGAATATATAATTTGTACATAATATTTATTTATATACTAAATTTTTTATATTTATTATTAAGATGATCAAGAAACTCATGCAATAATATAAAAAAGCATAAAATGCAATATAAAAAAAGAAGGAAATAGGAACAATTATCTAAATAATCTTAGTGTCTTTTCAAATAATATAATAATAGTGATTATAATTAAAGTATTTTCAATAGTAATGAGAATTATAATAAAGGGTTAAGAGGATTTTAAATTCGTTTGATTGAGAACACGTCGATTATGTTATTTATGCAAAGCGCCTGTCAAACGGTTTAATTAGGGTCGATTTTTAAAGACTGCCTGATCAAGATTTTAACCAAAAAAATATTATGTAAGTCTCGAGATTTGGCAAATAGAGGTCCATATATGAGAAAATCCCCAGTTCACATAAAATTATTTTGGCTAAAATCTTAATCGAGTTTTTAAAATTGACACAAATAGGGCTTTTCATCAACACTACCTCCCGTTATAGACTTATTTAAATAAATTGAATGTAGTATATATCGATTAATTTAGGTTGATTTTTTTAAAAAAATAGAATGAAATATATAAAAAGCGAAAATAATAAAATAAAATAGAAAACACGAAAAAAGAAATATAAAATAAATGTAACTAAATAAAAATGAAATATAAATAACCAAAATAAAAGGAAATGTAAACATTGTTTTAATTTATATTTAAAACTTTAAAACAGGAGATTTAATATTGAGAATCGACAATTTTAAATCTCAAAAGATGAAGAGACTTGCTATCATTTGTATGGCCCAACCCGAAATTAAAAAAATTCTTTTTTTGGCTTGGCAAGATTAATGTTTTCAGGCCCAAACACCCAGATTTTTTAAAAAAATTTTCCGTCATAATTTCTTTAATCGACCAGGCTGTTTAAATTTTTTTATGGTCGTAGTTTTAAAAAAATATTCGGCATTTTACGGATCTCAACGAATATGAAATTCATATATAATAACATTTCAAAATATCTTCTGATTTGTCGTAAAAGGTGTAAGTTTGAATCATTACACTTGCTAACTTTCTATTTAACTGGTAGATGGTAATTCTCTTACTTCCTGTTACTCTTGTAATCTAATATAGTCATTTATAAAATTATCAATCATTTTGTTCTCCCTGACAATATACGTAATTGCCTTAATTTGGGACAGAGAAAAAGAGAGATAAAATGATACTTATCTAAAATAAATTTTTCCTTTAAAAAGTAATATTGAGAATATCTTTGTTGCTTTTAATTTGATTAAATATCACCTAAAATGATGATTATAGAATTATAAATTTGATTAAATATCAACTAAATTAATGATTTTAGAATAATGAATTTGATTAAATATCACTTAAAGTAATGATTTTAGAATAATAAATTTGAATATTATTTTACTATAAATATTTTCTAAGAATCAAAAGAAAATAGGAAATATGATGAGTAAATGAATGTGATATATTATGTATGTGATATATTGTTCTATGATAACAATTTTTAATACTTTATTTATTTTTAATTTTTATATATAATAATGTCGATTTAAAATATCCAAGCTTTAAAATATTCGGGCCGGCTAGGATATTTTTTAAAAATTTTAAACCCGGCTCAGTCCGGGTATATATAAAAATAATACAGCCCAGCCAATCGGACAGGGCGGGGCTGCAGGCTCTCTGATATATATATTTATAATACGTGAACTTTTAATGTGTTATTTAATTTGAACATAATATTAATTTGCTTAATAAATTATTTATATTAATTAATGAAATAATTTGGAGACAATGCCAAAAGTTTACTCATCTACCCCCCCCCCCCCCATATAATATATTTTGCTCCATTTATGCACCTGTAGAAGCCAACCCTAGAATCCAACAGTCAGCAGCCGAGCCAGCTCATAGCCTGAGCCGTGAAAATAAAATATTAGTCAAGGGCGGCCCATATTCCTATCTTATATAATTACAGAAGTTTTATAGGTGGAACCAAATTGCGGAAGTAACTAAAGTTAACTTGCTATCCAAGCTATTCAGCAAGCAGTGAACTAATTTTTTTTCCAACTGCACATACATTTGTAAAAAAGAATGTGTATAAATCTTAATCAATGGCGGATCCAAGGTTGAATAAGGTCTTCTATAATTCTTTGACTTTCAATAAAATACACACTTTTAAAATATATATAAAATACAAATTTTAAATTTGTTTAAAAATTTTACTTTGTGGTATAAAAATGTTGACAATATTTATTTAATTAAAACAAATCCTGTGATTCATTTACTATTAAAATTGCGCTATTATTATTAAATTTTCGCCTTTTCTATTAATTTTGCCAATTTACTCTTTTTATATTAAACTTGCCCCTATTTAGCTAAAATGAACAATTAAACTTTTACTATTAAATTTGCCTTTTTCTCATTTAAGGCGAAATTACTTTAGACGAATGGCATAACCTAATTAAATTCCCCTGTCCTAGAGTGTTATTGGCTTATTGTTTAACAAGGCAAAACCAATATGGAGGGGTAATCATCTCGAAAGATTTCGTTATTAAAAATGTATTGAATATAAAAGTGTAAATTATCATTTTCTTTAAGCATAGAAT
Organism: Gordionus sp. m RMFG-2023; assembly: GCF_954871325.1. NCBI lineage: Eukaryota > Metazoa > Nematomorpha > Gordioida > Chordodea > Parachordodidae > Gordionus > Gordionus sp. m RMFG-2023. Next base: position 44,676,553 of record NC_088776.1, read on the forward strand.
ATAGAAAGGCTACTTAACGATAATATTAGTGCGCTACTTTTAAATGTGGCTTTTAAAAACAAACTATATATAAATTTAGTATATTTATTTACAAGAATTTACTATCTAAATGTATAATTAAAATTATGACAATAAAATTTGATAAACGTGTGATCAACAAAATGTATCATTATAAAGTTAGTGCATATAATTTTATTAAGTTATAGTTTGTCATTTTTGGATTGGCTTTTGATTACCCTGAACTAATTTAACTAGTACCTCCTGGTAAGTACCTGTCACGTCCCCCTAAATTTATTAAAACAAATAAATTATTTATAAAAATGTGCCATAAAATTTAAAAAAATTACTTTGATGGCGTTCTCCAATGATTTTTTATACTTTTTACGATATTCATTTTTAATTTCTTCCATATCAACTTCTGATCTAGTTACCATGATCCGAGTCAAATCAGATTCTTTCGTTCCAACTCCCTTTATATTTATTAAGTTACAGTGTATAATTATAATATTTTTTGGGATATATATATTTTTGAATATAATATATTGCTTTACTGTTAGAGCGCTGTGTAATCTTGTTGCGAAATAGTTTCCAGGATTTTTGATAATATCAACTATAAAATGATAATAAAAAATATAACACATCCTAAAGTATTATAAAAGAAAAATAATTTCATGTGTCAAAGATTATGAAAAAACGTAGCTAGCAGTTAAAGTTAATTTTTGGCTTAATTGCAGGAGATATAGAGACGATATATAAGCCCAAGGTTTAGCGCGAAGTTTTTTTTATAGTATTAAACAATAATTATCATTTTTTTACCAAAAATATGTAATCATATAATGCAAAAATCTTAAAAAATTTTAGTTTTTCACTCTTTCGGGTAAAACTCAAACGTTCCCAAAAGATTTTTCCAGAACAGATAATATAAAAAAAAAATTTTTTAAAGAAAAAAAATAAATATGTTATTAGTTTGTTTTGGGGAAAGGAGTATTAAGGATATCTTGGACTTCAAAATCAAATTTTTTGACTCAATAATATGGAATCGAAAACTAAAATTTTTATTATAGTGCGCTCTGTTTGTTAACGCTGTTTAATCAAGCCATGGAATAAAGAATAAATGATATTGTTTAAAGTGACTCTATTCTATCGTTGCTTACAAATATCATATTAAAAAATGGCAAATAAGTTGTGATTCATTTTTTATTTTAAATTTTCAATATCACCCCAATTTAACAAGGCTCTGTGCGTTTAAAATATCTTTTGAATCGATATAACTCGCAATGTTCAATGTAAGTACTATTGGTCAGGTAGAAAATTAAATTTAAAATGATATTTTTCTATTTCTAATGTAATATCGAAAATTCATTACACTAATCGTAAGATGTTAATTTAATCAACTATATTAAAGACGTAATAGAGTAAAAAAAAATATTGAGAACCTAGGGGCTAGAAAAACAATATTTTCCAAAATTATACATTAATTCAAATTATTAAAATAATTTTCAAATTTGTTTCTGACTGAGGCTTAAATATTAGATAATTGTGTTTCATGTCTAATAAAGGATAAAATTTTACAAAAATTTGTAGTGTATTTATATTATGAGAAAGCTCATTTATATCAGGAGCCAAAATAGTTTTATATCACTCTTCATAGCGATGTCTCTGTTCAATTTTGATATTCCTCATTGTTACCCTGCTATCCCAGTTAGCACGAATTAGCGGTGAAATATATAAAAATACAGATATTTTGTATACTTTGCCGCGAATTCGTGTTAACTGTGAATGCAGGATTATGAATAGCGCTATGCGTTATTATTTGCTCTATAAATTGTGCAATAGTGTATAGAATAGATTTAAAATAGTGTTTTTAGCCCTATTTCTATATTAATATGAAACTAATTTTAATTTTTTAAACATTTTTTTGTGGATAACCCATATTAATATTTATGTCTCTAATATTTTAATTTCCTCTAATGTTTTAATAATAGCTATTAAATATTTGTCAAACCAAATGTCAATAAGGTTTTTTGATATTTTCCTGATGTTTCTTTCTTGATGGCGTCCTCGATTGATTGTTTCGATATTCTCTCATATTGATCAAAAATAAGCTTCAATTGATTTATGTTTCTAGTGGCCAATATATCAGTAAAAGCCTTTTCATTAGTTCCAAATAATTGTTGTATACCACCCTTTAATAATTTCTAAAAAAATATATATATTATAGATAATTTATAACTATTTATAATTCTTAATTTAAATATAATATTAATATAGTCATAAGACTTTGTTTCAAGTAATGTGGTGAGAAATTGTGGAAAATGATCATAATATACTTATATAAGTCTTTCTAGAATTAAAACTTATCTAGAATCTTTTAATGATGATCGGTGGAACATCTTTAAATTATAAATCATTTTGGAAGACAATTTTTAAATAATATGATTTTAATAAAAATTTCCATACTGGAATACATTGATAAAATCAGATTTTTAAATTTAAAAACTCGTCCTAGTATAAATGATTTCAAACTAAGATTTCATATAAATTCTAAATAAAATTAGGACATAAAGAAAATCGTTATTTTAGACATTTTTGTTGTTTCTAAAACAAATTTGATGTTAGACACGTTCAAATCAACCACACCCAGTTCGCCCTAAGTTATCAGATTGATTTTACTTAGAAAAATTTCGCATCTAACATTAAATTCGCTTCTCAAAAAATTGGCCTTGATCTGAACAGTGCTAAAATATGGGCTAGGGTTAGGTTTAAATTTTAAAATAAATGGCCAAACATATAAAGCGCTTTTATTTTAAGAAAAAATTATTATTCATGATCACATTGGATATATAGCAATAATCTGTCTATATAGCATAAAAACATATGATTATTACAATAATATATGTTATATAGTTTATATGTGGTTTGAGTAAAAAATATGAGATTAATAATAATACCATAACCCATAAATCCTAATTTATTTAAAAATTTTGGGGGAGAATAATGTTGTAATTTTAAATCTGCATTATATATTCTCAACCCTTGAAGTTGATTTGATCAAACAGATTAGCACTAAATATTAAGAGAAGATTTTAATCGTTAATTATAGTTTGTTAAAAGTTTATTATGGTCTCATTCCCTTAGAGTTTATGATTTTATTTATCAAATTTTTTATATGAAACAAAAATCATAATATAAAACTATTAAGTATAATCTTTAAATATGTAATCGGCATATAAAAGGGTACAAATTACCTCTGCATCCCTCAAAGCCGCTGCTGGATCAGTTTGCCTGGAAGAGTCCCGCTGTGCCTGAAATAATATTTCTTTAAAATATTCATAAAGTCAACTAAATTACCTGGGCAATTTTCACCAAAAAATCTTGCACTTTCCTATTTGTATCGCCTTTGATATCACTAACTATGTCCTTTTTAAACACTATTATATTTGAGTATAGGAAATTATAAATGTATTGAAAAAATAATCAAATTTACATTTCTTATATGCTTCAGTTATAGCTTTAAGTTGATTGGGCGATCTTGTTAGGAGAATTTCGATCAGCAGATCAAAATTCGTGCCAAATCCCTTAAATAATAAATTAAAATATTGTAATTTATTATTCAAATGTAAAAAGAAAGGTAATGTTAAAAGAAAATTAGTCTCTTGTGCCAATTTTGAAAGCCATTTATATATTAAACTTTAAAAGGAAAGTATCTATAGTTAAATTATTATATCATTATTAGTCTTATTCCGATGTTATATTATATTTGGTTTTCGTGTTAAAAATAAAAGCATAAAATATATCCATTAAACTTTTATATCATCATAAATACAGTTTACTATTAACTTAATCTCCAAAATCTTATATATTTGAGTTATTATTAAAAATAGTATAAACGTTTATGACAAATTAACAAAGGGTTTTGTTAAATTTTGAACATTAGCATAGCTAAAGCAAATGAAAAAAAAATATATATCCAAGAAAAAATTATTTAAAAAAAAAGAAAAACGATTGTGTCAATATTATATTCTATTGAAATGCTAGTTATTTTAAAAAAAACCCTAAAATTTTATATTTGGTATTCAATAAATTTATATAATATATATGGTAAATCATTTCATAGGCGTAATTAGGATATTCGTAAGAGGAAAAGTTTTTTGAGAAACCTTTCTATTAAGAATTTTATTTGAAAGCTTTAGGGTTTTTCTCAGGCCTTTGGCCTGGTTATATTTAGAAAATAATAATTTAGGTAAGACTTCCTTTTTTAAAAAAAGTTTATTAAATGTTTTATTTCTGAATTATATGAATTATAATCATTTAGTCATTACTTTAAAAAGTTAATAACACACACTCATTACTAAATTAAGCTCTTTTTAGAGCCTTATAAACTAATATATATTTATTTTTATTTGGTAATTTTATATATTTTTATAGTTGGTTATTATAATTTTTTATAAAGCAATAAAATAACATTTAATTGGAAAAAGAAAAAAAATATAATCATTATTTCAAAAAATTGAAAATTACTGTTTTAATTATTTTATTCATTTTGTTGGAAAAGAAGGGTTGAGCATAGGCACTTTCAAGACAAAACTATTGGGGCTTTCCCTCTCCACAACCCCCGAAAATTTATTTTACCTAAATATTTTTAATATTTAATATTAAAATTTTAATTATATTTATAATTATTTGAAAACTTTATCAGGCCCCTAAACAATCTAAATGTATGTTTAGAAAGTCCTAAATAAGTAGTGTGTATTCTCTATTTGTTAATTTTCCCTATTTCTCGTTTATCTAGCATAATTTAATTTATTTTAAAGATGATAATGTGACGTTGATTAATTATTTAAAAGTTATAATTTTTGGACTGAGTAGGGTTCCTCTTAATTTTACAATCTCATATTTTTTTATTTAGATTGATAAATATTAAATAAATTTTAATTTTACATACATTATTTTAAAATTTTTGATTAATCTGGTAAATTTTAAACAATTATTTAAAAAATAACCAATAATAATTTTATAAATAATTTGAATTATTTTTCGACCAAAAAATCTACTATAATTTTTAAATATTATTTAAAGAAAATTAGACCCTCCCTCCACTCATTTAAATTTTGGAACCCCTGGGGTGTAAGTGAATCAATTTTTATTTGTTTAAAATGATATAAACTGAAAATCCTAAATGGAAAGGGAAATATACCCCGTCCCCCTCCTAACCCTAGTTATGCCAATAGTTAAATTTTAAATGACGCTAGTGGAGCTAATAAAGTTAACTTTCTTATTTGTGCTAATATATTTTTTTAATTATAACATCAACTATTTCAAAATTAAAATGATAAACATAAATCTGTCCAATATTCAAGAAAAATTTTATCATAAGTATTACCTTGATTGACTTCCGTATTTGTTGAGCATCGTATTCTGCCGCGGGCATCATCAGTGCAACCAAAATATTTTCAAAATCACCGCTGGTATCACCTTTAATATCATTGATCAAATCCTAATCCCGTTAATCATTTAAAAATTTATGATAATAGTTTTAATAAATTTTTATAGACTAATCTTTTATGAAAATTATAAATTCATTTTGTCATTTTGCAATTAAATTCATTTTGTCATTTTGCAATTGAACGTAGTTAAATTCAACGTTTAACAAAATCTTAAGCTTGAGCAAAAATCTTCTAAGGTCGAAAAAAAATGTGAAGATTTATTTTTGTAAATTTGAAATTTCGCTCATTTTTGAAAAAATCTTTATAACTTTCTGTGGTCTTTATGTGTGAAGGATCTTTCATAATAATATAGTACAAATCCTAGCCATTAATATTCCCACGGAAATCAGGAATCCAAACAATGATTTGTATTATGAGAATGAAGATATAATATTATATACTCGTTTGAATAAACTCTTGTAAGCCCTTGTTATCTGTTGCCTTTCAAAATTTGTTCGACTAGGAATTATATTTATCAATTTTTTGTCATCGGTACCTAATTTAAAATTGTAAACTATGATATCCAATAGTATATACCATGCATGCATAGTTATTTAAATATTTTAAGAAATGGTTTTTCATAGAAGATGAATACTACCAATATAACAAGATACAAAATGTAATATTATGTTAGATAGTTTCTTTAAAAGCACTGCATCGGACCTATTTCTTCAGTTCCGCAATTTTGTATACTCCGCCTCGAATTCGCGCTTATTTTATATATACCGTAAATTTGCGCGTTAACTGTGAACACAAGGTTATATCCAAGTCCGTTCTAAAATTTTATTCTAGAAAAAATAGGGTTGAAACGATCCGATTTTTTAAATATTGAACCTGTTGAAAAAGTAGAATGTTTCAAACGAAAGTGGAAAAGTTATAAACACTGAATGAAAATAAAAGATGTTGGTATTATTCTTGAAAAGAACATTTATATTTATTAGAGACCTGCAGGCGCTAGGCCTTTTTTATTTTAAAATGTCGGACCTAATTTTTTTTTAAATTACACTGGTTGGGCCGAATATTTTAAAGCAGACTATTTTAAATAGCCTATAAAAAAAATATAATTAAAAATTGTGTATCATAGAACAATATATCACATTCATTCATTCATCATATTTCATATTTTCATTTTTTCTATCCTTAGATATTTCTAGTAAAATATTATTTAAATTAATTATTCAAATAATTATCATTTTAGGTGATATTTTCAAATTAAAAGCAACAAGAATACACTCAATATTTAAAATATAATACACATTTTAAGGAAAAATTTATTTTAGAAAATTATCATTTTATCTCTCTTTCTCTTTGTCCCAAATCAGGCAATTACGTATATTCCCATATAGAGAGCGCAAAATGACTGATTCTTTTATAAAGTCTATTAAATTACAAGATGAAATGGAAATAAGATAATTACCATCCACCCGAATTGAAAAGGTCCTTTTACTAAAAATTGGGAGATAAAGATTATTTTATTTCTATTTTAAGAAATAATTTTATCGAATTTTCAATTTCAAATATTCAAAACGTTTAAAAAATATCAGAGACCTGCAGGCTCAGCTCTAAGCCTAGCTGGGCCGGGCCGCATTTTAATTTTTTTAAATATACCAGGGCAGGGCTGGGTCTAAAATTATTTTTTAAATACCCGGGCCGAGCCGTATATTTTGAAACCAAATATTTTAAATCGCCATTATTAGTTATAAAAATTAAAAACAAATAAAATATATTTTTAAAAAATTCAGGTCAGGGCCGTGCAAATGGTATCCCTACAGGTCTCTGAAAAAATATATTATAACCTATATCATAGGAAGAAAAAATTGAAAAAGTAAATATAAAAATTATATAAACTAAAATATTAAAAAACAAGAAGGTGGGAGGAGGAGGGATTTAAAAATATATTGTCAGATAATTTGAAAAGTTATTATATATGGATTTCTTATTCACTGATAAACGATTGGTATAATGCGGAATAGGTATATTAAAATTAGGAAAAATGTACAGGCCCTGATAGATTTATTTTTTAAAGAAATTCGAACAGAAAATTTTTTTCAAAAAATTATGGCCGGGTCGCGCTTAAAATATTTTTTTTTTAAAAAATCAGGTAAAAATATAAAACCAGGGTCGGCCTAAAAAAATTAAATTAATCTGGGCCGAGCCAAATCCTGGCTGAGTGTGCATATGGTACCTCTGCAGGTCTCTGACTTATACAAACATTAGGAAAATAAAATAATTTTAAATTCTGTGGAGACCCAGTTTGTCCTGGTCGGAATTAAAGGAAAAATTAAAATCAAGGTTCAATCCGAACGAGTCCGACCTAATCGGCTCAGGTTCAGTTGGATCAGACTTGGATAAAATACGGAAGTGGAATCATTCTTGTAAGGCTCAGCTCAATATAGATTTACTAAACATATTGTTTATTAATAATACAATAGAAAAATTTTGCAAATATGAATATAAAATATCTCTTTAATCGGTGCAGTATATTTTACCTGCTCCTTTAAGTGCAGTTCGTAATGCCTTTGCATCAGCTTCAGCGTTAAAATTTGGTATGGGCTCGATAGTTCCACCAGCCTTTTAAAATATAAATGCATTTACATTTAATACCTCTGTAAACATTATAATTAATGACCATTACTATACTTAAAATTAAGCTATTAAAATATTTTAATGTTTTGAATTTTCATAGGCATGTAATTAACTGTTGAGCTGTACTAAATAATAATTGGATCATTTTTATAAAATTCTATAATAAACTTTTGTTTTTTGACAATAATTATCTTCAAAACATATGATAAACAGGAAGGGTTAATTCCTTATGGTGAGCACACATTCAATGGATATAAAGGATGGAACAGGTCTGCTATATTTGTTAATAACTTTTTTTCTACAATTAGTTCAATATCATCAATACTAGTAATTAATATAATTCGATCTAACTACATCGGGCAAGAAACATAAAATAAGTTATTGGAATCTTGATAAAATATTTGCATTTCAATGGATCTATTTCTTAATATTATGATGAGAATTTAGATACCTTTATATCACGTTTCAGAAAACTTGGCACTGCGTATTTCAGCTCTTATAAATGCTTTCGAACAAGTTTAAATTAGCTCTAAACTGTTCTCAACTAGGCCTATCTAAATCATCAAAAACTCGTAAAACCCTAACCTCATGCGCTTGATTTCTTTAAATTTACTAGTATTCTGTAATTAAGTTAATTTGATTTAATTTTAAAATAAATTATTCACAAGTGGATATTATTCATATGAAAATTTGATCTTTATAAGCATGGCAGCAGATGAATATTTGTCTTTCCTCTCAGAAACTTTCTTCAAATAAAATCATAATACCATCCAGGGTTGGCATGTCGGTCAATTGACCGAGGAGGAGTATTTGACCGGTCAAATACTTTAATAAATTTATTTAATATTTTGCCCAGTATAAATTATATTAATTCTCATTTATTTTACTTCCACTTGCTACATTTCAATATAAAAATTAATTTTCTTTTTATTTGTTCTGGACAGATTTACAAAATAATTTATTCAATTCTGGTAAAATGTTATATATATTTTATTTTATTATATTATTATTATTATATTATATATTATATTATAATATAATATTAAACAAATTATTGAAATAATTAGCAATAATTATAAAATAATTAAGTTTGATTAACTTTACAATAATCAAAATCTTTTTTAATTAAATTTTTATATATTAAGGATTATGGTCAAACCAAAGCATCAAGTTTGGAAACATTTTAAAGAAGTACGCGATGGAAAATCAGTTAAAGCGGTATGCAGGTTTTGCAAGATGTCCTATATTAGCCACGTTGATAGAATGGTCAAACATTTATTAAGCAGCTGTACTATGTGTCCTGCCATAATTAAGGAAAAATTTAATTCAAATTCCAAAATTTCAACCTCTACAAAAAATCCCATAAATGTAGTCTGTAATACTTCTAGCTCTGACTAAGAAAAAGGTGAAATTATCGAGAATGATTATCATATTGACAATATTTTGTCTTGTGACTCAAGAAAATTTGATTCCATTATTTCCAATTAATCTACAAACAAGGCGATTAAATGCAAATCTCAATCTTGTATAACCGGTTTTATAGATAGAATTAATCCCAAAGAAAAAATTAAGCTAGATCAATTGTTTGCAAAGGCTGTATATGCGAGCACTTTACCTTTCCACATCACTGAAAATCCCTACATCCAAGAATTCTTTAAAAAATTACGTCCTATTTACACTTTACCCAGGCGAAGGCAGCTGATTGGTTTTCTTTTAGACAAAGCGTCAGGAGATATGGAGGCGAGAGTTGCAGATATAATAGAAAAATCTCCTCACTTATCAATTGTATCAGATGGCTGGAGCAACATCAGAAACGAGAGTATTATTAATTTTATGGTGATGACGCCTGTTCCAGTATTCTACAAATTTTTAAATAATGAGGAAAATCGTCATACGGCTGATTTTGCCCAGGAATTTAAAAATATAATTCATGAATTGAATCCGGTAAAAGTATATTCTTTAGTTACTGATAATGCCGTTAACATGAAAGCAGCCTTGAGAATTCTAAAATCTGAATCTATTTATAATCATATACAATGTTATGGTTGTGCAGCGCATACTTTGCAGTTATTCTTTCACGATTTTGAACGATTGAACGGCTTCAGTTACCATATTTCAATAATTAAAAAATTTGTTAAATTTTTCAAGAATAAACACATACCAGCTGCAGTATTTCCCTTAATAAGAATAACATGGTATACCATCTACATTAAGTACAATTAGCCAAACAAGATGGACATCTTCAATAAAATGTATGGAGCGAATACAAGTATGTAAAAAAGCTCTGAAAGCATCCATTGTCGAAGAAGCTATATGTGATATCTGTCCTATAGAGATTACAAATAATATATTAGATGAATAAATATTTTGGACAAAAATTTAAAATTTTTAGATATACTTAAACCTCTAGCTACCTCATTGTTGAAAGTGCAAGGGGATAAATGTACTTTAGCTCATGTAAAAAACGAAATGCTTAATTTGGAAAAACACAAAATACAATCATGCCATTATTCTATATTTTCTCCATCTGAAGAAAAAAAATTAAAGTTATGTTTGAAAAGAGAAGAAATGATCTAAACATGTGCTCACAATGCAGCTTATTTATTGGACCCTCAATATCAAGGGGAGCACCTTACTAGCGTTGAATTTGATGAAGCGTGTAATATGATACAAGAATTAGGTATTTTACAGGGTGGTGATAATCAAAATATTTTAAGTGGTATAATAAATTTTAAAAGTAAATGCGGCATATTAATAGCCAAAATATGTGGAAAGGGGTAATGGCCGGTGGAATGCACTTTGTCCACCTTGCCCATTAAGAAAAATAGCCAATATTCTGTTAACATTTCCTAGTTCCCCTTCTTCATCAGAAAGAAATTGGTCGGTTTGGAGAAATATTCATATGAAAAACAGAAATCGTTTGAAGATTTCTACGACAGGAAAATTGGTTAGAGTATACCATAATTTAAGATTGATTAAAAATATTAGAGAAAATAATGATATTATCTATGAATCGGAACAAGACTCTTCTATGGAGGACGAAACAACTATAGAATGAATTAAAAAAATATTATGAAATTTAATGTTACATAGATTTATATAATATTATATATATACAAATTAAAGTTAATAATGGCATAAAAAACATTCATTTGAATTTGACCATATTTGACCGATTCATATTTGGGTCAAATGCACAACACTGATACCATCTAAATCGAAGCTACCAAAAACTAAAGCTATGCCTAATAAAGAGTACTTAGAAGTAAATTTTGAGTGAAAGAGAGGACCTACCTTGGTTCACCTACTAATCAAATCTAGAAATTTAATTTTCATTTTTCTCATTTAACTTATCATGAAAATAGATGAATAACTAAACTGTTTTAAATCCTGGGAGATCTACAAACCTCACAAATTCATATAAAATTTTTTTTTTGATTCATTAACATATTCTAGCACCAGGAGTGGAGTTAGGAATGATTTAACTCACAAGAACATCATTTTTAAAATAAAAATCATGGAGTTATAAGTGGAACAATTAAACTTGCATCATCATATGATTTTATTGTTCTTTCTAATAATTAAACTATATCTTAATCATACCTGAAGTAACTTCACCACTAGGCTTCTACCTTAATTTTATCTATCAAACATTAAATATTATCAACGAATAAATGGTCAAAGCTATTAATTTTTTTAATATAAACCGGTGGTTCGATGGTCTTGATGGTTTTAGACCCTTTAATTTCCTATACTTCATCAACCCGAAAAAACATTTTCCCATATTCCATTCATCAATTTTTTAATGCAACAATATCCGAAACAAAGACTTCCTAATTCATATACATCAAATTTTATTTGGAGATTAATTAATTGCCTTAATAATTATTTCTTTAGAAGATTAATCCCAAAATTATCATAGAACGAAATTGTTCATCTTTTACAGGGGGACTATAAATCTTAGGAAATAAATGATTGGAAGTACACCCTAATGGTAACCTTGTCAATCTCTTATCAAATGAACAATTGAGAGTTATCATTAATTTTTGTCTAGGGTGTCACATTGCACAACTTCATACTGCTTGAAATGTAATCTGCCTATAGATTCCAAAGGTCGGGTTAAACTTAGGATCGATATCAACGACATGCTATTATCAACATGATAACTTTTCGTGGTCCCTCCTAAAATTATTGGCTAAGTGTCGTTTTATTACATAGTTTCCTAGTTAATATTTATAAACTTATGGCTTTCGCTTTTGTATTTTCAAAACAAGGCCGAATTATTCCTAAATAGAAATCTGTTAAGTCCGGTCCGAACCGGCCCGTTAAGAATTTTGTACAAGTTGCCTGGCCTGTTATAATTTTTGAAAAATTTTTGCGTGGGGCAGCCGAACGTAATCTTGACCAATCGCAAACCTTTGTCAATTTTTAGTTCAAAGAAAGATGTCTAGAAATTTATGATTAGCCTGATGGAAATTATTCCTAGCAATGCAATATTCTATATGAAAATATTAGAATTCCAATTGTTACGAATTATCAATTACTGATAGTATTGTTAAACGGATCGTTCTGAGATGATTTTTAAAAACGGCTAACTCAATATTTTATCAATAAATATTTTATGCAAGAATTAAGATTTTTCTCATAGATGTCATAAAGGAAGCATTTATTAAATCTTGAGAGACAATATTCTGGCTATAGAGTTAGCCATTTTTAAAAAATAGGCTTAAATCCAGCCGTTTAGCAACACTAATTACTGCCAAAAAATGCCTACGAACGAATATTTGTTTTAATATTTATCGTATTTACAAATAGTCGCCTGATGTGTATTTCTTCGTCCAAAAAAAGTGTAAAAGGAACGAGATTTTATAATTATAATGACTTATTGTTTTTTTGTAGATATATATTTGGACAATAAAATTTGGAGTTGAAAATTTATTACTTTTAGTTTTAGAGTTGTGTTGGTAAATTGTGTAAGTTATTAAATACTAGCTGATAGCCCGTCAAGAATGACAGGGAGTCTGAATTTTCTCCATATGAATAAATAATAAATTTTACCTTCATTTGACGATGAATGAATCAGAATAGTCAAACGAGATGAATAGATTATCCGTATTTATCCTTCCAAGATTTCTATAAATTTTAAAGAAAAGGCCAAATATATTATGGAAAATATGGAATAGAAAAAATATGATTTGTGAGTAATGATATTTATTAATTCTCTTAAGAATTTCATAAATTGTTCTCCAAATTTCTTGTTTATTCAAAATTCCTAGAGACATACTGTAACATTAAAACACCTTTATTCAGCCCACATGTCATAAATTCTGACAAAAGGATCCAGCAGGGGGCAAGCGTCTTTATTTTACCTTGGTATTCATTATCTCATCTTTTATCTTAAATCTAAATTTGTTTAAGATATAAATATATGGTATCTTGATGATGGAACAATCTGTGATGCTCTTCCTATAATAATTGGTTTTTAATTTCTTGAAGCCAATTTAAAAAAAACTCTTTGTTACCATGATAACAATATACAAAACCCTCATCTAGCAAAATTATATTTTTTATTGAGTACATAAATAATAAATAATATAAATTTAAAAAAATAAGGAAATTAATATAATTTAAAAAAAGTATACAAAGTTGGATTAAGAAGAAAAAAAATACCAAGTTGGATTAAGATAAAAAAAAATGTTTGCTGAGATTCGAACCTAATGCCATCAGATTTGAAAGCTACGCTCTTGCCGATTGGGCCACAGATACTTTTCAAAATTAGCGATTTTTTAAAATATATATTTAAAACTTTGAAAGTGTGACTGTGAAAGTGTGATAAGGCTTTTAATATATTATAGATAGTTGTACAGGTAGAGTTTTTATAGTATATAATTTTTATATAAACACAAACAATTAAATTATTATCAAATAAATTAGTCCAAGATTTCAATGAATGCGCACTATATTGTATAATCAAAGAAAAATTATAATTGACAATAGGTGATTTTTCTGGTTTTATAGCAACACTTGTTTCTTTAAAGAGATTTCTATCATTACTTCATGAAGGACATCTTAGTATGCAGCGGTATGCACACTTATATATCTGATGAGCAGATCCAGATATAAATAATGTATTATATAATATGGTAGTATTATATTAAAATACTAAACGACCGTCTCAACCAAATAAAGAAATCTAAGCCGAATTTTTCCAGAATAGATGTTTCCCGGGACCCTTAAATATACAAATTTAGTTTTTTTCACACAATTCTAAATACACACAAAGAGAATATATTTTAGGTAACAACACCCAAGAAGGTGGATTAGACGATTAGGATAGGTTTTACGATTATCCAACAGGAGGTGGATAATGTAATATAATTCAACGCATGTGTAATGTTTTTATAATTTAACTAAATACCGTTGAACATGTCTTAGGGCTATGGGGGGGGGGGGCTTAATTTATTTTTAAATCCTCCCACCTCATTCAATATATTTTCTAATATTTTATTGAATCATTAATACAACAGACACAAACATATTATAAGAATTTGGTATATTGCAGTGATTGAATTTTTAGCATCCTGCCTCTAATTTATATGTTAGTAATTTTAATAAAAGTAATCTTTTGCCTATCTCCGATACAATAGTCAAGTGTTGTTAATATTTAAAAATTACTGAAATATTTTAAAAAAATAGCATTATGATTCTTTTACTTTGACCAAATATGATTTCAACTGTAATAATAATATAGCAAGCATCAATAACCCAGAAGTGTTCATGATAATATATTTGTTGGTTTATGAAATAATTCTAGTTAAATATTTTTATCAATTATTTTTTAAAGGTTCAAATGATAAATTGATTTATTTTTTTGATCATCTTTCATATTCATACTATAAACACAATTAGTGTAATGTAAAATAAGCACAAAAGGGTTTTCTCAATATTTTAAAAATAATAATTAATTGGCAAGTTTGCTAAAAAAAATCAATTATTAATATTTAAACGATTTCGATTTTCAAAATATGTAGAGTAAAATGAAAAAGGTGTAAATATAACTTCCAGATTTTTCAAATTATTATTTCAATTTGACGTTTCAAGGTCTTGCTTTTAAAAATAAAAATTTTGCATTTTAATTTATCGTATTTTGGTTAAAAATAAAATTTTCAATTTCCTATCGAATTAAATTAATTTGAAATTCTAAAAATAATCTTATCCTACATTTATTGAAAACTCAAAATAAAATATTTCTTAAATAATATATTTTTTTTCGCATTATAATAATAAAGAGATGTGACAATTAGGATATAGGAAACGATAAGTTTTTATTTACATTAAACTATTAATCATTGCGGATATTATTTACGACCATTTAAAATTGGTTTTCGATTTCCTTTGATAACGGCCACCAAAAGCTTTTTATAATTTCCACTTACATCGCCCTAGAATTGAAAATAAATAAAAAAAACAAATTTAAACAACGAATTGTATATTTTACCCTAACAGCTTTTACTAAAGTCTTTTTATACAACTTGTAATATTCGTTCTTTATGTCTTCCAAATCTACCTCAGAACGAGATGTTACAATTCTGGTTAAAACCTTATTGTTGGTTCCTAATCCCTAAAATAATATATAGGTATATATTGCAACTTATGAAGGTGTTTTGTTACCTTCATAGCTCTATGCATCCTTTTAGCAAAATATGTAGGTGGGTTTCTTATAATTCGCACTATTTTCATAAAAATCAAGTATAAAAAAAAAATTTCCCATAAAATTATATTTTTTTTGTCTCTCAAGTTATTGTAAATTATTTTAACCTAATCTAAGGAGACTTTTACGATATTTTCCAACGGTTCCTTTTTTGATAGTCTCTTCGATTGGTTTTTTAGTTAGTCGGCTATATTGATCGAATATCAAATTAAGTTGAGCAAAATTTCTGGTGGCTAATATATCAGTAAATGTTTTAGCATTATTTCCACCGAGAAACTTTGACCCCGACTCTTTGTACAAACGCTATTACATAATGTATTCGATAAATTACATTAAATTTAATATTATATCTTTGGAAAAAATGATTTTATTACCTCAGCGTCTCTAAGTGCCGCTGCAGGGTCGGTTTGTCGAGATTGGTCTCTGTTACCCTAATATAGGTATATTTACAACATTCAAAAATTTTATAAAATCTAATATATAACTTGGCTTAATTTGACTAATAAATCTTCCACTTTTCCATGAGTATCACCTTTAATAGACTTGGCTATGTCTTTTTTATATACTTTATATTTTCAAAAATATATGTATCTAATCTTTATAATTACTCACATCGTCTATACGCCTCACGTAGGGCATTCATTTGGTCTGGTGAGCGCGTTAACATGATTTCCAATAATAAATCAAAATCAGTTCCTAAACCCTAGTAAATTAAAATAAATTTCACTTAAGTTTTTAATTCTAAATCTAAATAATATTTTTTTTTAGTTGAATTTTTTATTTGTTAAATGATAATGAAAACGTAATGTAAAATTTTGTAAATTCTATTTAGAAATATAAAGAAAAATAATTAAATATGATTAAAAAAAACCCACAACTACTTTAAATTTTCAACGGCGTATTATTTTTTGGAAATAAAAAAAACGTAGGCTGTGTTCTAGGTCGACTTAATACTTAATAATTGGCTATTTAGTAGTGTTATTAAATGTGATTTGAGCTGATTTTTAAAAACGGCTAACTCAAGATTTTAGCCAGAAAATATTGCCAAAGCCTTTAGATTTCTATAATAGATGTCCAAACTTTTGTGCCATCTATGAGCGAAATCTTCAGGCTTATTTTTTTTTTTGATTAAATATTGTGTCAGGGCTCAAATCGAGCCGTTTAACAACACTATTATTTAGCCGTCTTTGAAGTATGGACTAAATAGTAATAGAGATCTGCAAAAGTAGGCCAGGCCCGTATCCGACCTAAACCCGGCCCTGTCCGAAGCCTCATATTTTTTAAAAAATTCGGGCCGGGACATGTCGGGGGCCTTAGAAATTTTTTATAATATATCTAAATTTATCAATTTTATGTTGAATTTTTTATGTAAAATAAAAATATGTGATTTTATTTATAGAAAGTAGACGCCAAATAACATATATCGTTTATTTTGAGTTATTATAAAAATTAATTTCTATATTTAAAAAAATTTTTAGCCAGGCCGGGCTTGAAAAATTAGGCCCGATGCCTAGTCAAAAATACAAATGAATAATATTTTTTTAAAAAATAAATAAAATAAAAAGAGAAAAAATACAAAAAAAACGAAAGAAAACATAACCAAAAAAACGAAGAAAAATAAAAAATAAGAATAAAATACGAAAAATAGCAATGTCAAATGCTTAAAATAAACCTAAATAGGGTGTTCTTGATCAATTTTTGGCCTTTACTAAAAAGAAATTACGTATCCAAATTAAGCTGACATAGGACACGGCCTAAGAACTTAATTTTTTTAAAAATAACTTTTTAGGATATTATAGTACAATTCTATACATATTGTCGTGTGAGTATTAAAGTGTTCTCTATCCACTTTTTTGTAAATTTTTTTTTATCTTTTTAAAATATTATTTGAGAATCTTTTATTGAATTATTGCATTGTAATCTCCTATTCAAATTACAGGAATATATATTTTTTTAAATATTCTCCTGAACAATCTAATAAAATGGGTGTAGAACATTATAATACTAAGCCATGATACAAAAAAAAACTTTTAAATAAATTAATTTTCATATAAAGGCATACATTCGGGTATGCCCACAATAAGAAGAAGGTTGTTTTTGTTTCATAATTCACTAGTAATACAACAATTCATAAACTCAGTTTTCATTTTATATGGTCAAACACTTTTGATTATTATTTATTTATATGAATGAGCAGAAAAGCTCCTGCAGTAGTTTTTTAAAAAGAAGGGAGCCTGGATTGCAATCAACTGACTTTTGAGAAATGGAATCTAAGGATATTTAGCAATAAAGGCAGATTTGAGAGAACACATTATAACTATAATAATCTACTATTAAAAAAAGAAAAATAAATTGTTTTCACCTTGATTGTATAAAGAAGCAATTAAACCCCATTTAATAACTAGAAAGTTCATACTTTAATCGTAGTTAAACAAGTTATAACTTTAATAGATTTTGATATATTATAGATAAGATTTAGATATTATATGTTGCAGCAAATGTTGGAAATCAGGGTTAGCACCATTATAAATTGTCTGTCTGAAATTTAGAAGGTTGGTAATTTGCACATACTATAACGAAATTCTGGCGAAATCAGATTTTTGAAATATATATTTTAAAAAAAGGTCCCTCAGTAAATTACTTTACTTTTTAAAATAATACAAAAAATAAATTTATTGATAGTGTTAATTTTTTAATTTTAAAAATTATCTTGCTGAGTATATTCCAGTATATATATAAATTCCATATTGCCAGATTTCCAATTGTATAAACAAACCGTAAGATAAAATGTATATATGTCGTATTCAGGGAATTCGAAATTTCTCAATTTTGAATCATTTTAGGAAGGCATATTAAAATTTTTAAAATCCGAGATAACCAGAAATGTATTTCAGCATGTGTAGAGTACCTATCCTTTAAATTTAAGACAATTTTATCCATAAAGCATTTGTATATTTTTAAAAAAATTTATTTTAAACCATATAAATTGTAATATATATTAAGGGCTTTTTCTCTAAAGTTCATGACAGAATAATTTGAAATCCATGGTGTGGATTATCTAATTATACTGAAATATATTTCCGGTAAAAATATTTTTTCAAATTTAAAAATCGTTCTCAATGAATAATCTATAATCGAGATATTCCGAATCCCAATGGATTCCATATTCCAATACGTCATATTTCTTTCTCATTTGATAAAGTAGTTAAAAAATGTAAATTGGAAAATACTTTGATAGATCGTCTGACTAATTGCGCATCGTATTCGGCGAGTGGGGTCATTAAGGCTAACAATAATTTACGATAATTACCTGACGTGTCCCCTTTAATATCTTTCATTAAATCACGCTATAATTAAAATGATATAAATAGTAACGTATGTTAGTTTAAGCGATATATAACCCTTTTATATTTTTCTCTATAAGCTTGCCTAATTTGCTGTCTTTGATCATTGCTTCTGCCAGCTACGATACTTATTAACTTTTTGTCATTTGTACCTAATTTTATATTTAACAGATAATGGATAAATAATCTTCTTATTTATAAAATATCAAATAAAATCCATAGAGACTTATAAGAAAATAAACTTCGAAATTGGAAACCCTAAGCCTGGAACTCTCGGAAGAAGGTCAAATCTAGAAACATAAACCAAAGCTTAAAATCCACTTTTTAAAATTTATAATTAGAATCCATTTTAAAATTCCCAAAAACCGGTTTTGGAACCAGTTTCAGTACAAGTGCAAGTAATTTATATATATTGTTCAAAATATTGTGTTATTCATTTTAGAGTGTTTAGAACTACTTTAAAAAATATTAAAAACCAGAACGCCTCAGGTTCCAAATTCTGCTTATAATTAAGATAAACTGGTCAAAAGAAAAAATAGGTGTTTGAAACTTATTAAACCTAATATTTATGTCTGAACTAAAATTAAATGATAGATTATTATTATATTAATAAATTGGCAGAAAAACGCAATGGTTATGATTATGATCTAGCAAGGTCATCACAAGATAAATAGGATTTAAGAGGTTAGAAATTTTGTACATTTGCTAGTTATTTATAATTGAATTTTTATAAATGACTCGAAACCGAAACACATTAGGGGAGACTGGGGTTAGTCAAACCAATTTTTACAAAATTAGCTCCTGTTTTTTTAGATAATATAAAAAATAATATATGATTGGATACCTAAAACTATACTCTATAAAGGTGCCTTATAAAAAATCTTTAGAATATAATCATTTTTTTTAATTTTATTTTTTGTAAAAGTGAAAATTTTGTTCAACAAGCCCCAATAGCGGGTGAGGCAAACCACATCAAGGGGCTTCCTAAACCATTAGTTTTTTTTAGGTCATAATAAATTGAAATGCATTTTTATTTATTAATAATGATATGTATAGAATAATTTTATTGTTTTATTCTTCAAAATCTCATAATAGGGGAGACCAGGGCTAGTCGGCGCAAGGGGCTTGTCGGTTCAAAATATTTTATTTTAAAACCAGTAAAGATTAAAATTTGAAATTTAATTCCAAAATAGAATTCTATAATATCCATAATTGGGGATGAAAATAATTTATAATATTTAGCTATTTAAATTTTTATCCATTATGACATGTTTTTGACATAAAAATTACAATATTTTCACTTAATATTATTAGGTTGTATTAAAAAATTAAAAGTTTAAACATGACAAAATGAACATTATATTAGTGTTAAATATCTATTTTAATTTTTGGGAAAGTTTCAGATTGATATATAATGCTTAAATGTATGTTAAGATCAAATTAGTAATATTACCACCATTGAGGTGTAGTAGAATCGTGGTTAGTCGGCGCAATCAGTCAATTTTTATTATATTATTATGGTACCCAAATATATAAGCAAAATTCAAAATAATAAAATTTTTACTAAAAAAAGATTATGAAGAAACTATAAAACTGTATGAAAATGATATCTCATTAAGAAAAATACAATTTTTTACAGGTTAAGATATAATAAATGTAGGGGAGACCGGGGTTATATTGTCCATAAAAAATTGAGAGGCTGTGAAAAGGAGGAGAAATAATTTATCAAAATAATTTTGATGTTATTTTATTCTTTATATAATTATCTACGGTATAAATTAATATCTAATAAAAAAATATTATATATTTTTTTAAATTTAAATTTAAAAAAAATGAAAATTTTTGAGTCATGAAAAAGAGACGGGGGACGTATTATCTTTTTGTGGGGCATGTTTTAGACTATCATTTTCTAAGCATTTTATTCATTTTTTTTCATACAAAAATCATAACAAACATATAATATTAACATACAACACATTTATTACATATAAAAAATGGATTAAAATCACAACATGATCCAGCCCATAAATGACAATTACGGCATTGGAACCAATCTTCATTATGGTGGTGAGTTTGATAGTTTTTGTGGCACACTGAACAAAATTCTTTTTTGCCAGCATTCATATTTAAACTTTTTTTACTTTTTTTTATTATTGGTTTGATTTTTTTTCCAGATTATTAGTCATAGATCTGGCTATTTTTCTGTAAGGTGAAGAGGTTAAAATGGCTGAAGTCATTTGATTACATGTTGTTTTTTTAAATATTGTTGGATGGGGACTAATAATTTCTGGAGCAAAATCTTTTTCCACGTGAGAAGATGATGGAACAGGACTATCACTGACAGATGGTTGCGAAATAATTTCAGATAAATTTAAATTCTCATTTAGGATCGTTATTATTATTATAATATAAAGGATTAGAATTTTCGTCATTAAAAATTAAAGTATTGGGCCATATACCTGAGGATTCAAAACCCTTTTGGATATTTGAAGCTGAGGTGGCTTTTGGAAGGACATCCTTTACTACTCTAGGGATATCATATATAGTAAAACTTTTCCCTGGATGCATTCTAATCCAAGCATCCAAGGCACTGTTGTAATATTTTTTTAGAGGTTTGCAAAGAATATGGTTACTAACGATATTGCGCGAGGTTCGAGTCAGTAAAAATATATTTTATTAACTAACTTTTTCATTTCACACTTCGTTTATATACATTTTTTTATAAGTCCAAATTAGAATATAAACGAAAAACAAAAAAGTAATATAAAAGTAAGGTTACGCCGTTTATAAAATAAAATTAAATTATAACACATAATAAAAATCAAATAATAAAAATTAGATTATAACAAAAAATTAGATAAAGAAATAACGCAACATTCTCCCTCTTCTGATAATTTCATCGGAGAAGTCATAGAGAGTTTGTTGTTCTAGAAGTTTTTCCCGTTTCGATTGTATTCGGTTTCTTCTTGATTAGCGCATAAGTCTCAAATGTTCTCGTAGGTTTGATGAAATCGTTGAACGTTATCGTTAGCTTGATATCCTTATCGTACGTTGTTCACATTTCTCAAATTTCATAATTAATCCAGTCGAATATTGGAATTTGGAATAAATCGGAATATATAATTTGGAATAGTTGATCAAATCAAATATATGAATAATATGCACGAATAAAATTTTGAATTTTGGAACAATAAAATATATAATAAGGAATGATAATTTATGGAATAAGGAATAAAATTTTAATCCAGAATAAGGAACGATAAATCATAATAATTATTATATTATTTTTAAGTTAATCATAGCGTTTTATACTTTTAGCGTTTTATGCGTTTTATATTTTTAGCGTTTTATATTTTATAAGCGTTTAATTTTTCGTGTTTTAGTGTTTAATTAATTTTTGTTTATTTTCTATGTCCCAGGTTAAAATATGCAAATAATATATTATTCACATTTCCCTCTCTTTAAATAAAATTCTTCATAAGATGTTTTGAAAATTCACCACATAATTTAAATATATTTTTCTAAAATGAATGTTTTTTTACATAACTTTTTGTCTTCAAAGCTTTTAATTTCAAAAACATTTTATCATATTAAGTATTACTTATAAGGGTTATTTGAATCAATCATGTGATTTAAAAATTACATTTTAACATATTTAAAATTAAGTTTTATCTTCTTGTTTAGGATTTTTAATATTTTTAATTATATTTAAGAATTCATCTTTAGGTTTATGTTAATTTACAACAATTGGTCATCATTCAAGAAATCAAAAAATATCAATATTATCCATTATGATTTTACATTTTAGTAATTTTAAAAATTTATAACATGCCTTTATCCTGGCATAAAATTTTAATTTATAATACTTCTTACGTGGATTAGAATAATAAGTAACCATCATTGGTCTCACAAAATAGAATTCATAACCTATCGTTCAACTTCCATATCAGTTCTTCCTAGGTTGTCACATTAGGTTAGGTGCTGGCTATTATATTCCAGTCCAACATCCAGAGCCGGGACACCATAAAGAAAGAAGCTTTTTGCATGAAAGAACGTACTAAGGTTTGATTCTTGGTCATCTCAGTAGTTTAGGTAGTCACAATAGATAAGGTAGTCATAACATCACAATAGATAAGGTAGTCATAATAGGTAGTCATCTCCATAGGTTAAGCACAAGGTAGAGTCATAATAGGTAGTCATCTCCATAGGTTAAGCAATCAACACAATAGGTAGTCATATAAATAGAGTCATCTCAATGGATTAAACAATCGTCACAATAGGTAGTCTAAATAGAGTCATCTCAATGGATTAAACAATCGTCACAATAGGTAGTCATATAAATAGAGTCATCTCAATGGATTAAGCAATCGTCATAGATTAGATGGTCATCTCAGCAGATTAGGTAGTCATCTTTTTCTAGTCCACCACCCAAAGGGCACCATGCAAAGAATAAGGATGGTGACGATATGGTGCGAGGTTCGAGTCAGTAAAAATATATTTTATTAACTAACTTTTTCATTTCACACTTCGTTTATATACATTTTTTTATAAGTCCAAATTAGAATATAAACGAAAAACAAAAAAGTAATATAAAAGTAAGGTTACGCCGTTTATAAAATAAAATTAGATTATAACACATAATAAAAATCAAATAATAAAAATTAGATTATAACAAAAAATTAGATAAAGAAATAACGCAACAAGGTTCAAAAACAGTTCTATCCAATGTGGCTATACTTGTAGCCTCTGGTGTTCTCAAAGAAATAGTTGGATTTCTTTTAATAAATGCTCCAAACCAGTCTTCACCAGCTGATTGAGTTATTTCCCAAGATTTTGGTACTTGTAAACTATACCTCTTGGCCATTTGATAAGCTAAAACTCTAACCTAAATTTAAACATAAGACATTAAATTATTTATATATTAAGGCAATTTAATTGAAATCCTAATTCTTAAATTTTATTCTGAATTTATTTTATAATAAAATATATCATACATAATTAAACCTCTAATGTATAGGTAAGAACCAAAATATGTTTTAATGCATGATATAATTTATGCTGAATCAATGAATAAATCATTTTAAAATTAATATACATGCAGCATCATTTTATTTTAAATATATATCATACACACATAATTAAATCTTTAATATACAGGTAAGATATGATTTAATGCATGATATAATATATATAATGCTACAATTAATAAATCATTTTAAAATTAATATTAATACATGGCAGCATCATTTTAAAATTAATATATATACATGGCAGCATCATTTTATACATAAATGGCAGCTTCATTTTATTTACATATATATCATACACACTTAAATAAATATCATTCTAATGTATAAGTTAAATTCTTACTTTAAAGTATTTTATAACATATAATGTTAATAATTTTAAAAAATTTTCTCAAGTTTATTATTATTTAACTAAAGAAATACCATGGCATAAATTTAAAGATTATAAAAAAATTCATTTTACAGAGATATATGATATAACAAAGGATTAAAATACTTATTTAGGGCATAATCCTCAAAATAATCTTGATCCTTTAATTAAATAATCTGTTAATTTAGCTTCTTGAATAGGAGAAAATACTGATCTGTGAAGATATAGCTCTTGAAAATCTTCATTCCTTTTGAACAATTTATTATACCTCTTAATGCTTAGTTTCTTAAATATATACTATTTAAATATATAATTATACCTCCCATAACTTAAATTCGTATTCATGGTTATAACTGTCAAAGGCATCTTATCTTTCAGCATTTGAAGAATACTTACCTTTTGATTATCATTATTTTCTTTGTTAGTTTTTCTAATATATGTTCGAACCATTTTACAAAATCAGAACCAATATTTTAATGAATGTATGTAAAAGGAAAAGACGCACCCCGCTAATACCTTCCCCAGGTCCACAGGATCATTTAAAAATTAAATTTAGAATATTAAATTAACATAATGATTTTCAATATTTTTATATATGATAAAATGGAGATTTTTTTATCATTTAGAATTTATATTAAGTCTGAACAACTTTTATAAAAAAAGTTATTCGTGAAAATGTAAAATTTAAAAAAGTTACTTTGGGTATGTTGAAACTTAAATTTGCATTTAAAATTTTTCATGAGCAATTTTGTCCGAAACAATTTACTTAAGCACCTTATTATAATACATATTTGGCTTAAATGTCAAATCTTAAACTTTATTAATTTTTAAATTATTTGAGAAGGAAATACCTACCCCGGGAACACACTATCCCCGGTCTCCCCTAATATATTAAATAATAAATATTATATAAATTTATTAATGTGATTGATTTTTCATAATACATTTCAATTTTAATATAATATCAGACCTAAATAAATATCTTGCAAACTAAAATCTTCATATACATATTGTGATAATATATTATCTATTGTCACAGATAATATAATATTTTATAAAGTAATATATTAAATAATAATTATTATATAAATTTATTAATGTGATTGATTTTTCATAATACATTTCAATTTTAATATAATATCAGACCTAAATAAATATCTTGCACACTAAAATCTTCATATACATATTGTGATAATATATTATATATTGTCACAGATATTATATATATTGCATATATTAATTTTAGCCTGATAATAAGATCAATTATTTAAATTAATTATATCTATCTAGCAAACAAATATAATATATATATTTTTTTTAATTGACAATATAATATGATTCAAATTAATACATTTTATTAAATATGAACATTTTAGCATATAAATTTTGGCCTGATAATCAATATATTTAAAATGTTATATCTAACAAACAAATATTTATATCTATATATTTTTTTTAATTGACAATATAATATGATTCAAATTAATTCATTTTATTGGACATGAACATTTTAGTTATCAGATTATATTTAGCCTGATAATAAAATCAAATGATGTTAATATTAAAATATAGAATTAGTAAATTTTGAGTATATTTATTATTAATAAAATAAAAGATGTGTGTATTATATGTAAACAGGATTATAAAAGTTTTCATAATTTTGAAGATTGGTTTAAATGTAAAGTGGTTCTCTGTCAAAAAAGATTGTTATATGTAAATAGGATTATAAAAGTTTTCATAATTTTGAAGATTGGTTTCAATGCAGAGTGGTTCTCTGTCAAAAAGATTGTTATTTTAATTGTAAATAGAATATAAAAATAAAGTAAATCTGGAAAAAATTTTTTTGTCCCATAAGAAGCCTAAACCACTTGATTCGACTAGCCCCATCGATGATCCGACTAACCACGGGTTCGGGGCTACTAGGTTCAAACCCGTATCATTATTAAAAATTTTAAAGGAAAAACCAGACTTTTACTAAAACCTTTCTAGAGAAATAATTATTAAATATTTAAAAAATATAGCAGTATATATTTATAGGTAGATGTTAAAAATATCTATTGGTATTTTGTAAGAACTTATATGATCATTATTTTCGGAGCTAGACGATTTTGACAAAAATTGTGCCTAGGGCTGGTAACCAATATTAAAAACCCAATATAAACAAAATATTGTATTGGTATTGGGTCTAAAATATTGGTATTGGTTTAAACAATATTTTCTATTTCTTGTATTGGTATTGCTATTGGTATTGGTTTATATTGGTATATATTGGTTTATATTGGTATTGGTTTAAATTCAAATTACTAATTAAAAGAATAGAAATAGTGATTATAAAACTCTTAATTTCTAGTTTTAAATAAACATGGAAAAAAAAAATCATGAAGCATTACCATAAAAACAAGGCTAAGAACCAACTTCCAAAATTTTACTAAATCCAAATTTTTTTTTAAACTAATATATTTTTGAAATCAACAAACCAATCAAATAATAAACGTATATTTTGAAACTTTTTATTTAGCACAAAGAATATAGCAAAATGAATACACTAAAAATGTAACATAAATGTCTATTTATATAAAATATAGTGCAAAAGATTGTAATATAAAGAAAAAAATTTATGTATTTAAGAAGAATCCTTCATGCGCATCCAACTTTTTAAGCACATGCAAGCTTGGATAGTATGCTCATCTAGTGAACAACGTTGATATGTTATAAGATACCTTTCTTCTGAAAAAGCCCTTTCAGAGCTAGATGAAGAAGCTGGAATTGCAAGATAATCTCTGGCAATTTTTGATAATATTGGATATCTATTTTTATTTAATTTCCACCAGTCTAATGGATTTGTATCATTATAAATGGTGGTTTCATCCACATATTTGCTTATTTCTAAGTTATTATTGTTGTGACTAGGTTTAACCTGATATATTTTGTCAAAAAAGGATAATTTTTTGTTATTTTGTGTTTCATTTGTAGGTTCAGCTGAATTGTAATTATTTGTTTTATAAATATTATATTCATTGGTTAGACATCCAATAAGAGTTTCTATACTATTATGCTTTAATAAGTGACTTGATAGTTTGGGTCAATCATTGTTGAAATAATATATAGGTGTTTATTAAAATTATAGTATTTATTAAGTTTTGTCAAGGCAGCTATGAAGCTGTCTTTAAAATAGCATTAGGCATAACTCTCAACGTGCTCAAAAATACTGGAATATAAAGGAATGATTGTTGAAACTGATGGAGTATTAGCACATGAGGCCATCTCTGTAGCAAAATTAAATGGTTCTAAAAATTCTCGGTATATTTCAATATTATTCCAAGCTAAGGCACTAATATAATATTCTTCATTAGTATTTTGTTGATGATTGGTATATATAAGGCACTAATAATATTCTTCATTAGTATTTTGTTGATGATTGGTATATATTGTGAGATAAGGTTTGAGCAATATAGCCCTTTCGAGCATTTGGTACGTTGAATTCCAACGTGTTGGTATATCCAAAATAGGGTGAGGAAATTTTAAATTTGGATTTTTCAAGATATGTTTTTTCAAGTTTATTAAATTTAGATATAGAAAGTTTAAAAATTTTTAAAAAATTTCTTATTTTTTTTAAAGTTGGATTTAGAGGTTCCAATGCAGCCATGACAGATAAATGGATAATATGGCAAAAACATTTGCACACATTATCAAAATTGTCTTTTAGTTTTAAAATTTTTAAAAATCTAAATTATTACTAGCATTATCTATTGTAATACAAAAAAAATCAATTTCAAATTTTACTTTTAATACAGAATTAAAAATATTATAAATATTAATAGCATTATGTGCTGATTTAAAAGAAATAAAATCTAATAAATGATTAATTAATTTAAAATCATTATCAATATAATGAATGGTTATGCCCATAAAGGGTATTTTATTTGGAGAGGACCAAATGTCCATTGTTAAAGAAAATTTAGAAGTAATTTTAGAAAGTACAGATTTTAAATTGATAAAAGAACTATGATAATGTTTCATAATTTCTTTTTTAAGTGTTTTTCTAGAAATTAATGTTAATGAGGGGTTGCAAAAGCTTATTAAATTTTTAAATGACTCATTTTCAACCATTGAAAAAGCTAAATTATTTTGAATAAAAAAGTCCATAATTAAATTATTTAAATTAGCTTTATTATTTACATTATTAATTAAAAATGATTTTATGGTGTTAATTTTTTTACTGCCATTATTTATTTGTTCACATTTCTTATAAAAAGTTGGGTGGATGGATTTAAGATGTGTCCATAATCCTGAGGTTCCAAAATTGGGAATAGATAATTCTTTTTTTTTTTTACATTTATTACAAATAGCCTTTTTTTTGTTATCACAACTAGTATAAAATTCCCAGATTTTTGCTGTATTTCGTCTTTTATTAGATATCGTTGATTCTTCTTGTTCATTATCGCTATTATTATTAGTATCAACATCATTATCTATATTTATTAACTCGATTTGGTTTTCATTCATTATAATATCCTAAATGAATTAATAGATAAAATTGATAGATATCATATAGAAAACTTACTTCCATAATAAAAATAAACTATAATTATAAATAACACCAATATTGATATCACAGGAATATTTGGAAGAAATAACAGATGTAATATGTTTATGAATGAAAGTAAAAAAATTACCACGATATAATTATCCACGATATAATTATCCACGATAAAACCAAATAATTTTATGTATTTATCTATTTTAAATTTTTAATATTGGTATTGGTATTGGTTAAAATTGTATTTAAACAATATTTCAAAACCAATATATTTAGGTAATTGGTATTGGTATTGGTTGTAAAAACAATACCAATATTTAATTATATATTGGTTTATATTGGTATTGGTATTGTAAACCAATATTATATTGGTATTGGTCCCACCCCTAATTGTGCCGACTAGCCCTGGTCTCCCCTACTTATAAATTGAAGCTAATTATTTATAAAAATTGATACTTAATTTTGGCTAATTTAATAAACATTTTGGATATAAAAAAATATGAATTTTAAGGAGAGATTAAGATTTCTTAGCATAAATCCTAAATACCAATCATGAACAACTATGAAATTGACTTTTCAAGATTTTGAAATTTTTTTCATTATTAACTGCCATAAATGACATTGTATGGTTCAGCAAACCCCGCAAGCTCTAAATTGACAAATGATGATTGAAATAATATCTAAATTTGATAAATACTCATAACACTTACCCAAATTATAGAAGAGTGTTTAAACTTTGCAATAAAATTTAAATTATTATATATTTTAATAAAAATTAAATTTCTGTCATGTAAAAATATTTTGAAAATTTCATCAAAATTTTATTTCTTAAATAAATTTTTAGTAATTAATTATTTCAAAATATTTTTTGTCCATAGATGTATACTAATGAAAACTATATGTATATTTAATTTAAAAATGAGATTAAATGGTTTGCCAAGCCCCGGGATTCACCTAACCCCAGTCCCCCTACTTATAATAATTTGTATAAATAATATAATTAATTTAAAATAAATATTTATATTCAATAAAACAAATAAAATTTAGTACCATACCGATTCCTCTTATTGCTCTCCTCAGTGCAATAGCGTCGGCTTGTGGGTTAAAATTTGGAGCAGGCTCAATCGTACCACCAGCAAACTTTATTATATTACCATAATATAAAGAGTAGAGTAATGCATAGCCAGGATTTATCCAAGAAGTAAAAATATTTAATGTATTTATATCATCTCTTTAAAATTTGGCTTAACAATTGGGGGCACTAATTATTAAATCTATATCAATATTTCGTGTTTTATTAGTACCTATGAGTGTATCAAAACCAGTATAGTAGCCAATATAACGGAATCAGTTATTAGAAACAAAAAGAGATTGAAGGAATTTATTCCGAAATGTTATCAATGTTTAGCCCTCAATTGTATATACGTTTGTTAAGATAGTATAAAGAAAAAAAAAATTTTTACAAACTAAAAAAAAATTAACCAAAATAGGCATCATACCAGAATAAAAAATATAGAAGAACTAAATATCTCGTTGTACTTATATTTAGTGTTTAACTAGTAATCATTACAGTAACTATAAAAAAACGTTTATAGGCAAAATAAAAAATATGAGGTCACACCTTAAGCGTAAAGTGAACCAAGCTTTTAGAAATAATAATTCATAAATTTATTTCGAGCCATTACATTAAGTAGTTTATAATTAGTTTATTGATTTTATCTGTTAGTTAAATAGCTTAAAGGGGGAAAACAATTATAAGAATAAGAAAAAAATTGCTAAATAGTCATCGTTTCAGAACGCGTAATATAAATCTGGTTTGCATTAATGTTTGATGAATTATATTTTGCAACCTTAAGAAAAAGTAAAATAATAGGTCAATAAGCGTGACGCCAGCTAAACCTTTGGAAGTATTAATTTTCTGAAACTTATATCAATTATTAATGCATATTTAGAGTTTGGTAAATAATTTTAAAAAAGCGCATTATTGGCAAAATAGGAAAAAAATTACCAAATATGTAATGCTTGATTCCCTAATTTATCAACTAGTTTTTCAATCAAAGAGAAACAGTTATAAGTGAGACCAAAATTATAACGGCAAGCCTTAAGGTTGAGTTTTAAATATCGGATTTTAAATGGCGATTCAAAAATTACATCTAAATATTTTAAGATTCTATTTCTAGATTAAAATATTTTTAATGTTAATTATGGTTACTCTAGTTATTTGCAAGATGGTTTGTCATAGACAAATTTTGTTATCTACTTTTATAATGTAGTAACCTTTATAAAAAAAAGAATTAATTTATGGATCGATTTAAAAGTACTATTTTATTTCTTAATCACTGCAAAAAAGCTTACTAATAAGTTAGAGATGAGTTTAGAAGAAACTGCTTCCCACTGAAAACGCTAATTTGATGTAAGAAAACTCGATAGCAGTTTTTAGGATAAGAAGAACCTAACATAATGCACTGGTAGAATATCGTAATAAAATTTTCAAATTATTTCTCGATCAAACTTTTCATCACTAATATTTCAGCAGATTTACAAATTCATTACAATAAATTATATATTTTGCTTACAGACCAAAGCTCACTGGAAAGTAACCTTAATAAACTAGATTTATTGATCAATAACTAATTACTATATTTTACCATAAACACTTCTAAACAAATTTATAGGCTTTCCCATAATAATGAACCCAGATATTTCGATTTTACTAACACTTTCGATGACACTTTGGATGGGTGTAGCATTTTAAAGCTTAAATTAATCCTGTCTCAGATCCAGCAAAACATAGTATCTTCTTATTACCCTATCTCTCAATTTTATATATCGTTATTTGTTTTGATTGCAAAGATATTATATTTAATTTTTAGCTACATTATACAATGGTGTTTAATATCAACATATATTGTCTCAAGCTAAATTTATAGTGTATCTTATAATTATTCAGTAAAATAACTATTTATGTGATAATTAGATTTTAATAGATCTTGTTTTCTCTATCTTTTTTAAAAGTAAAATATAGGGGAAATAATGATAAACATAGGCAACCTAAATTTTAATCAGGTTGCCCAAAATATTTTTACCCAGGACAGCCAAAAATCTAAGCATAGATCTGCTAATATAAGATATATTGGTTATGGTGAAATTGAAAGCAATTGAAATAGATAATTTTTTAACCTCAAATGCTAAGGTAGAACGATTGTTCAGTAAGACATTCAAATTATAGCATCATTGGGAAATGTTCCATATTTTAAATATTAAAAATAAATTTATCTTTAGTATTTTTTTATTTGTAGATTTTTAGTATCTTTAACACGCCTTAATATTAGAAGCACCTCTTAATAACAATTATTCTAATTTTGAGTACTCATTATTAATAATTTTGAAGTTACGCATATATAACATTTTTATTACAAATTTCCTTACCATTTCCTATTTAGTATCATTCATTTGCCTAATTTGAAAGGGAAAGGGTTGGATGATGCTTTAGTTTAGATGAATTGCATTACTCCTTATATTTAAAAAAATAATCACATATCTTTGAATGATTACCATTCAAAATACATTTTAATAGTTGTTAATGGTTTATTAAGATAACAAGGCGTGATATATAAAAGAAGAATGAAATCAATTTATTTATAAATATATAAACTTATAGTTACCCCAGATCTTGGTGCTTCTTGTCCTTTAAGCAAAATGAGACTTTGAAGGTAAATAAAAAATAAGAGAATTAAATCTGATCTGATAATGATCATTTCTTATGAGAAAAGAAAGATAATATTTAAACCTATTTCAAACAAAATTGAATTTATAATATGTAGTTTTATGCGAATTAATAAATAATTGGAATTTGAACATTTTAATAATGAAAATTATTAATTAACAAACGATCTATCAATACTTTCTTAAAAATAGTTTTTTGGGGTTCCAAAAAATAATAAAATTATCCTTTCAGCATATAAGGTGACATTTGCAAATGTTGTTATAAATTTTTCAAGGTTTATTCGACGAATAAAGAATAACAAATAAAAATTAATCTTTAAGGTAAATAAAGTTTTGTTAGCATATAATTTATTAAACTTTAAGAAAAATAGCATAATACCCAAGTGAAAATATTACCGAACATCGTTAATTTTTGGTCACTCTTGTTTCTCCTAATGTTAATTTTAAAATTAAAAAAGTGTTTAATAATTTTAAAAAATTTACAACCAAAAAATTGAAAATGAATAAATTTTGATGATCGAGAATAAATTAATAACTAAAACATTATAAACTCTTCAAAAATGATTCACTGTGTGGCTAACGCCTAATGTTTTTCGATTTCAAATATAATTTTTTATATAAATATTATCGCCAACTATTCTACTTAGTCCATTTTTTTTAAATTTAACTAATTGAAAGTCTCTGGGAAGCATCATTCCAGCATCATATGAAAAATATATTTGGAATAAATATTTCTAAAGAGTTAGATATTGGGATATTTAACACTGAAAGGCACATAAATAGCACTGGTAATGTAAAACTAATTTCTGGACGTTCAAAAAGCGCTATTTTCAGATGATAATTTTAAGGAAAATTATCTTAAATCAGTCTACCATAATTCAATAATATATATCATTCTGAATGGAGTTCCACGATAGGATCACACATTCATGTTCTCTCATCATAACTCAAAAGCTCTTGCAATCAATTAAAATTAGTAACCAGATTAGGTAAAATAGCAATTCATTTTCACGTAATATATTTCCGGACTACACTCATTTCACATCGACCAAATTTCAAATCAGAGATTAGATATCTTTCAAACTTTTAAAATTTCGCATATATTTATAAGAATCCTCAGAGATGCTGAGAAAACAGTGGCAGAATGTTTAACCTCATTAAAATCCTTAAATTGCAGCATACAATTTTTGGTCAACTCCAATTTCTTCTTATTTTCATTTTACATCTTATGTACATCTCCCAAGAATAGATCCAACTTATTTAAGCTAAATAAGTAAAAATTATCATCCTATAATAATAAAAATGAGTACCAATCTGTAACAAACAAATATTTCTAATAGAGATTCATTCAACATTAAAGCCAAATTAATTTCCTAAAAATATTCTCAATATTATCAGTGCACTTAAAATAGCCAGTTCAAATGAAAGACTGGCACCCGTAAATTTTAGCACACTCAACTTACTGAATTAAGATATGCCTCAGGATCGTATATCATTAATTGCGCCTACACCCTAATTTCTCTATCCTTAAATTTCATTTAAAATCAGGTGTAAATTTATTCAAAAAACATTTAATAGGAGGACATCAAATATCACCTCAAGACCTAATTAACCCCACCAACTTTAATAACAAACATGACCATTCTCCTAAACAAAATCATAAAGGACGAGATCCCTCTGATGGATATACCTAGTCTGTTGTTAGCACGGCTTATCGCACTGCCAAATAATAGAGTCTGGCTAATAGCCATGTAGTCTATCAACAGAATAACAGATAATAAATAATTGAATAAAATCTGGAATTTATTATAACTATAAAGTAATTAGGTTTTGGGACAAAAAATGGATGTTTCTTAGCAGTTCATTCTATCCGCATAATCCTATAATATGATGATGATAATCTCGACATTTTGAAGTTTGATTTCAACTATGCTTTAATAGCATTCACATAATTAACCTTATATGTGCCTTCACACTAATTTACCCAGAATACACACATTTTATTCAAAGCCTTTATCAATGATTTCCCTTATTTAACTTTTATTAATTTTTTTCCGTTACATCCTTGTCTTTCTAGATATTAGCCACGCTATTTTAAATATCTGATTCTCCCTTTCTTAATTATTGCTATATATATATCTTTATATAGGTAAAATTAGCTATAATTTAAACTTGATTCATTTCGTGTTCTCTCTAATATGAAATAGGTAAGGGAAATAATTAAATGAGCTGATAGCTCGAGCATTTCAATTATAAGATGTTGCAAGATGCAAGTATGACTCAAATTAAATGAAATTCCAAAATACCATGGGACTAATATGATTCGACTCGGGCTGTTGCTTGATCTTAACATAGTATTTGGGATAATGACCTTTTTTAGAGTTTTTTTTATAAAACCCTCTACGGGCATCCCAGAATTAGGCAGGTAAAGCATGTAGATACATTAAAAATATAAAAATATTATAAGATATAAGATATTTATATCTTCGCTAAAAAAGACTCTTTTAGATACAGGATACTCTTTTTTTTGTCTACGCTTATATTTACTTAACAACATGTTATACCTGTTTATTTCAATAATTTAACCAGATTCATCTAAATATATGTATAGCAAATAAGGCTTGTAAGGTCTAAAAGCCTAAGAAAGATATTTTTGTAAATACCAGTAATTTAAATGGGTAGTTTATTCACCAAAATATTTATAGTGTAATTTTTCTAGAAAGAGGTAAGAGAGTCCAAGGTTATATTATCCATAAAAGTTGAAGGGTTATAAAATATATCTTACAAATATTCCAAATTATTTAAATTTAATTTGTTCATATATCTCCTACGGTAGAAATAAATACGAAGAAATTGGATACTTTTTAATAAATATAAAATTTTAAGAAAGATGAAAATTTACAAATTATCAAAAATACCTGGTTACCTTTCCTATAATGCCTCCATATTTATTAATTTTACTGATTCTTTTGTAGAAAAATGTTAATCCTATGTAAATAGATGATTGTCAAATATGTAAATGACAGGTTCATCAAGGGGCTCCTATACCCCCTTTAATAAATGAATCAACATATTCCCCTGGAAAAAGTACTCTTCTAAAAAGGAAGCAGCAATATATATAAAATTTGCTGACCCCCCCCCCCCCTCCACCATCACTTCCAGGTACGCATTTGTAATAAGGGCTTTATTATCAAGTAGTTTTCGGGCATGGTAATATTTATAGTATCAACACCATTCATGTCTGAATTCAATAAGAGATAGTTTTTAATCATTAGAAGATTTTAAATGCAGGGTAATTAATCAAAAAAATCAAGTAATTAGGAGATATGCTGAAAATCAGATATAAATATGATTGTTATATAATTGACTAATTGTAAAAGAGAACACGGTTGACAAAGACTATAAATTATATGAGACAGAGTAGAAAGAGAAATGCTAATCTGATTGTTAATAGGCTAATAAGTGGAATGTTACACGAACACAAGTATAGTTATTTTATAAAGTGGTATATTCTAATTGTAATATTAATTATGGCAACAATTATATATATATAAACATGAAAGAAAACTAAAAGTATTTTATTTTCATTTAGTTATTTATTTATTTGCCCATATTGTTAATTTCGATCATCTATATTGGTTTTCGATTTCCTTTAATAATGGCCACCAAAAGATTTTGATAATTTCCAGTTACATCACCCTAGAATTTTTCATAATTTTAAACAAACAAATAATATCTAAAATTATACCCTAACAGCTTTTTCCAAAGTTTTTTTATATAACTTGTAATATTCGTTTTTAATGTCTTCTAAATCAATCTCAGAGCGAGAAGCCATAATTCTAGTTAAAACTTTATCTTTTGTCCCTAGGCCCTTAAAAATTATATTTTACAATTTTAGAATGTGTTTTTACTTTCATAGCTCTATTCAATCTTTTGGCAAAATATGTCGGCGGGTTTCTAATAATTTCCACTGTTTTATAAATAATGGTAAGTAAAAAAATATTTATGTTTTCTAAATGTTTTTTTCACCTAATTGAAGCAGGCTTTGGCGATATTTCCCAACTGCTCCTTTTTTAATGGTTTCTTCGATCGGCATTTTGGTCAATCGACTATATTGATCGAATATCAAATTTAGCTGATCTAAATTTCTCGTGGCTAATATATCCGAAAATATTTTAGCATTATTTCCCCCTAATAACTTAGACCCGGATCCTTGGTACAACCTCTAAAATATGTTTTAAAAAAATATAATCCTAAATATTATACAAAAATAATTTTATTATCAAGTTTACCTGGGCATCTCTCAGTGCTGCCGCGGGATCAGTTTGCCGTGATTGATCTCTATTACCCTATATAAGTGATATTTTGAAAAAAAAATAAAAATCAAATAAAACTTGGCTTAATAAGACAAGTAAATCTTCCACTTTCCCATGTGTATCTCCTTTAATAGACTTTGCTAGATCCTTTTTGTACACTTAACATTTCAAATTACATTAATTAACATATATATATTTATAATTTTATATTTTGTATTTAAATAAATTAAAATGTTTATAATTATTAACATCGCTTATAAGCTTCGCGTAGGGCATTTATTTGTTCTGGTGAACGAGTTAGCATGATTTCCAGTAATAAATCAAAATCTGTACCTAGCCCCTAGTCAATAAAATAAAATAAATTTTTAGGTCTTTATTTTCAAAGAATAATTTAATCAAAGTAAAAAAAATGAATGGAGATATTCCAAGATTTTATCATAAAAAAATAGCATTTTATTCTTAGTCTTAGAATTTATGTATTATAAAAGATTTTTTAATTTTAAGATTAATAAATATTACATTATATATTATGATAAATTAATTTTGATAATAATTGTCTCTCAATATAAATTAACAAATTATAACTCATGTAACAGGTATGTACTTTAATAGATTTTCTGATTAATTGGGCATCGTAGTCGTTAGGTGGGGTCATTAAAGCCACCAATAAATTTTGATAATTCCCAGTTGTGTCACCTTTAATATCTTTGATTAAATCCTATAAATTTAGAATGTCAATTATTAAGTATGATTAAATTCAAACTGTTACTCTTTTATATATCTGTCTATAAGCTTGCCTAATTTGCTGTCTTTGAACATTGTTCCTCCCAGCTACGATACGTATCAACTTTTTATCATTTGTGCCTGATTTTTTTTTTTTAAGTTGTTAATCTAACAGTAATATTCTTCTTACATAGCTAAAAATTCAAAATCTGAGTCTTAAAAATGAAATATGCTTAATGTTTATTTTATCATAATTACATTTTAAAATGAGCTTCTAAATTAAGAGAAATGTTTGCATAGAAAAACATAAATATTCATTATCATATTTATTACCGATAGAAATATTTGATTGTGTTTTCAAATAATTTCGAAGTTTGTTGAAAATATAAATTCGATTGGTTTTTTACAAGTGTAGGGACAGAAAAATGACATGAACAAAAATATATTTAGAAAAAATTTATCAATTCACGAATTGATATAGTATAGAATAGAATTTTTTGAGACAGTTTTTTTTATTAAAACGAAACGAGTGTAGTAATTATTAAATATACAATAAAAGGGGAAAACAAAGTAAGATTTTAATTTATTACATATTGATAAATAAAGAAATTATGTTATATAAATATAATTTGTGATGAAATATGAAAATTTTTTTTGATCTTCTTTGAGAATACTCTAGTAAGTTTTTTGTTTAAATTTCATCTAATAAATCTTTTTTTGTAAAAAGTCTTTTTTAAATTTGAAATTTTTTAGAATTTCTTAAATGTAATCCATTTTATATCTATTTATTTCAATAAAAATATATTAATACTATAAACCATTATTAAAGCTTTTATTAATAATCTTGATAAAATAATAAATATATAAAAAAATATAATTAAAATTTATCAAATCATTCCATTTGTTCCTTGTACTCAATGTTGTACCTTTTTAGAACATAAAAAAGTCAACATTAAAATTATTAATACAGATCAATTATGAGGATTTCTAATTAATCAGTTGCCCACCCTAATATAAATTGCTTTGCATTTTTAGAACATAAAAGTCAACATTAAAATTATTAATACAGATCAATTATGAGGATTTCTAATTAATCAGTTGCCCACCCTAATATAAATTGCTTTGCATATGATTGTAAAAGTTAGTAAAACCATAAGGAATAAATCCACGCAAGAGCTAAATATTCCCAACAATTTATTTGGGACGGGGATTGATTGCTCGATATTTATTTTCCAAGACTCCAAAAAAATTTTCGATGGGAAGTTGAGGTGAATATGGTGGTAGGTACCTGTAAGGTATTGATAAAATAGCTTCTATCGATAGATGTATTAACTAATACAATGATTGCATCCGATGGTAAGATACTAATAAACTCTGTCATAGAATCACTGAATAATAACCCATTATAAGCTCCTTCGATTATCTTGTAATGGATTACCCCTCCAATCCAATTATAGAAAGTATACCTACATTTTTATTCTTGGAGGATAAAATTTTTATCATTGGACGGTCATTGTATGACGACTAGGGGTAGATTGGTACAGCATGCAAGTTTATTCCAGTTTTATCTAAGAAATATAAGTTTTCTATTGGGATATTTAAGTTCTTTATAAACTTATTTGACGAATATTAATTGTCCGGGAGTATTTCTCCTATCAGACTCCTTGCCAGCTGTTTTTTTGGACCAATATTTTTGATATATCTAATAATAGTTGTTCTCGTTTTTGTACTTGTAGGGGACAAATTTTCTATCATTTCATGGAAAGTAAGAGTGTTATTTACATTAATAAACTAATGTTGTTTCTTTCAAATATGGTAGTACTTCCTCTTTTTTGAAATATTGCATTCTTTTAGAGGATCTCCATTTATTTTTGGGAATGTGTCGTATCTAAATTTATGGCCCTATGCCGTAGACATTTTAATACATTTTGCGATATTATATTTTCATTTGTTGTTTTTCAGGCATTGCAGTATTTGTGTATTCTTTTTGGTCATTATATTTTCGACGAAGATTGGGAGTTTTTATTTTCATTTAAATTGGAAAAATTAGTATACTACTATTGAATAATAAAAATTCTATAATAATCTTCTTTTTTTTATTACTTTAGAAAAATTTAAGATATTTTAACACATTTTTTTATTTTAAATTAAATTTCCAACATAACTTATTTTTATATTTAAATAGACTTTTAATCTTAACTAATTGCTTGTCCTTATTTAATTTCAATATGTATTAAATTAAAATAAAATCTCACATTGTCTACCCTCTCTTATTGTATATTTAATAATGACACCCGTTTAACTATATTAAATAAACCATAGTTAAATCATTTTTAATGTGGTTGGATAAAATATACTCAGCCATCATAGTTTAGTATTTTAGAAATAAAAGAATAAGATACTATCAAATCAATACCTGTATCATACCTCTCCTAGCCATTGTAAGAGCCTACGATTGAATTTATGTGTTAAAAATGTAACCAAAATAGATATACTCCTTTATTCAACCACCATTTTTATAAGGAGGTTAATAAATACTATGGACGCCAAAAATTTAGTTTCGAAAAATATGGTAATTTAAAAAAATAGTATAATTCATTCAGTAACATATTTAGGATTTTCCTATAGGGGGAAATTTTTGGGGGATTCTTCGCCCCCACATATGTTTGAGCTATTCTATTAAATTATTCATAATTCAATAATAATTTTATTAATATTTTTAGCTTTTAATTACTAATTCGCGCTTATGGATATTTAAAGAAGAAAAAAGTTATAACTTAATTTCTTAAACCTATGCGCCGCCAATCAAATACGCCGCCGGTGGTAATTTTTGACCACGCTGATGTAAAAAATTCGGCGGCGTGATAGCATAGTACATATTTTTTATTAAAAATAAAATTTATTTTATATATTATTTATGAATTGTAATTAGAAGAAAAATAATATTAAATATTTTTTAAATTATTAAAAAATGCGATTTTTAAAATTAATAAATATTATTTGCTATAAAAATATTTGATTTGTAACAAGTTGATATGTATTATTAAGCTAGTAATTTACAAAAAAGGCATTTAAATATTATTATATATTTTATTCTTTTAATTTTTTATTTTCAAATCTTTATAAGACCATTAATTATTATATAAGAAGTAATACAATATTTTCCTAATGCTATCTACAACTCATCTTTAAAATTTATTTTTTTATCATAAATGGAAATTTTAATTAATGATTATTATTTTATTGTCATTATAACTTATATAAATTGACCTCTTTTTTGGTTACGCCGAAAACGCCGCCGTTTAAGAAAATCACGCCGGCGCAATTTCTTTCTAACCTTTTATTCTAATAATTGGTCAACATCACTCTTGTAATTTTTTAATGTCAATCAGGATTTTGATGATTTTTTATTTTCTACTATTTTAAAATCTTAATTATATTGACAACATTATAGAATTCAATCAATCAAAAATCTATAATTCCAAAAGTTACCATAAGCTTACATATTTTTAAATATCCTAACTCTGATAATAATAAATCCATAGTCTGGAAATTTTTGCAAAAGAATTAGAGAAATTATTACTGCTCTAAGATATAAAACTGCAAAGGTTGAATTTGAATTCGAGGAATATCAAAGAAAATGCCTAAGTACAATACATTTAACATCAGACATGTTAGATCTTGACAGCATTGATCCATACCCGGATACACGAAATTGGCAATTCCAATGATAATAATAACAATAATTCTACACATATGAAAACCTTAAAATTAAATATCCCAACACGTTGGCATAGTATATTAATTATGCTAGAAAGCCTATCTGGATTAAATAAGAATTTAATTTATAATGTTTTGAAAAGAATTGGGAAGCACTTTCTCAAATTATGAATCTGAACTGGTTGAAGAACTATTAGCATTACTTTCAAAATTTAAAGAAATTGTCGAATTTCTTTCAGTACAAAAAGGGCCTACTTTAAACTTGGCGTTACTTTTTAGAAGTGAAATTGAAAAACATTTAATACTGAATGATAGTGATAGTTCTGAAAATATTTCACTTAAGGAAAATATGCTAAAAAAAACTTGCGTTACGATTTCCGGTTTGTAATCTGCAAATAATATTATATAAGTATATTCTTTTATTTTTTATTTAAAATGATCTAGGTATTGGCTTCTCTTTTAGATCCAAGATTTTAAAAATTGACAATTGTGTCAAAATATTTAATAGAGCAAAATTGCTCAGATTCAGAATTTATTTACACTTATAGAGAATGATGAT
This sequence comes from Gordionus sp. m RMFG-2023, assembly GCF_954871325.1. Classification (NCBI taxonomy): domain Eukaryota; kingdom Metazoa; phylum Nematomorpha; class Gordioida; order Chordodea; family Parachordodidae; genus Gordionus; species Gordionus sp. m RMFG-2023. Next base: position 44,718,661 of record NC_088776.1, read on the forward strand.
AATCAGGTAGTAAATATAGCTAATGAGGATGAAGATGTATTATTAAATTCAAGTTATTTGACAAAATTTGCAAATAAACATTCAACATATATAAATTATGATTCCAAATTAGGTGACTTAGAACAAGAATGCTACAGTTTTCTTGGAAAACGACATATACAAGATATGGACGTTCTAAATTTTTGGAGCGAAAAGAAGAGTGAACTTCCCAATCTTTCCAGGCTCGCCAAAATAATTCTTTGCATCCCGGCGACTAGCACACCTAGTGAAAGAGTTTTCTCTACCGCTGGATTGACGTTAAATTCAAGGAGTTCATCATTATGTCCCAAAAATTTAAATAAAATAATTTTTATACATGATATTTATAAAATTACGAAATCGATTTTGGATATAATAAATGAATATTAAAAAATATGCTGAGATATCTGTAGAATAGTGTATATATTTATTTGTTTTTTTTTTAAAAAATTAATAAGCAATTAAAAAAATTTATCTTATAAAAATTTATATATGCGCCGATTTACGTCGATTTAATTGACAGCGGCTAAAAATCGGCGCGCCGCCGATATTTCGTCGGCGCGCAGGTCTATATATAAACATAGCAAGACTAAACAATTATAATGAATAGTCTTCCCATAGCTTTTGCTTAATAAATTTGATTAATAAATTTGATCATAGATTTCCAATATCAGATCTTCAGGTAGTATTTTAAAATACATAAATTAGTTTTTTTTTAAATATTAATAAAATCGTTAAATTATAGTTATAAACATAATAAAAGCATAAATTTTATCTTAAAAGTGTTTCCAATGAATTTATAATTTTAAAAAATATTTAAGTTAGAAAAATAAATGAGGCCGCCTCGCCGCCGATTTTTGTGGCGGCATTTAAATAGATTTGCCGCAAGCTGATCGTTTTAAAAAAAAGAAACGCCGCCGCCGATGATGCTGTCAGAGCACAGGTCTAGATATATTATATTTAATAAATTTTTTTTTAAAATGTAATATTAAAATAAAGTTTAGTGACATATTTCTTTATAAAATTTGCTTTAAAATCTAGCCTCAGCTTATATTCTCATACAGTATAAGTAGAATAAAATTTTTTTATTGAAAATACTAATTGTAGTATGTATAAAATATTGACTAGAAAATAATTTAAAAGGCAAGTTTTTATAACTTCTTATCAAATACAATATTATACAAAAAATTTATTAAATACTATAATTATAATGTGATTTATAATTTTCGTGGGGAAATTTGCCAATTCATCAAGAATTAAGAAAATCCTGGATACTGACTCACACAGGAAAAAAAATTTTTTTAATTTATTTAAAAAAATAAATTTTATGTTGGAAAATTAATATTCAAATATTTGCAAAATTTTGATTGGGGGGGTGGGATAAAAATCTTATTAGCTTAAAATGATATTTATGAAAACACTAAAATTTGCGATGGAGAGGGAAATCCCCCCCCCCCCATTGGTAACGCGCCTGAAATCTAATATAAATTAAAATTATACCGATTCCTTTTATGGAGCTCCTTAAGGCTCTAGCATCGGTTTCCGGGTTAAAATTAGGGGCGGGCTCGATTGTACCTCCGGCGAACTTTATTATTACAATAATGATAAAATGAACAATATCCAAAAATGTATTTTGATTTACAATGTAACTTACTTACTTTAAACTCTTAATCTAATTTTGATAACTAATAATAATTTCTAAGAGCAAAAATATTTATTCATGAATAAATTATTTCTTGATAAAAGTTTGTCAGATTTGAATTTTAAAAAGGGTCTTAATCTTATTATTAAACTACTCATAATATTATTTAAAAATTAGTTTCTAATTAGTTAAGATTCAAACAACATGTATTAGAGCGTGATTTATTAAAGCAGAAAATTAAACTAGTTTCTTACAGCATAAATATAAACTTAGTTAACCCTAGATCTTGTTGCCTCTTGTCCATTTAACAGAATAAGGCTTTGAATGCAAACAAAAAACAGGAGAATTAAATTTGACCTGTTAATAGTCATCTCACCACTGTTATCGTTGAAAAAATTAATATGAATAAACTATTTCAAATAAGGAGCAAATAATAATATTATAAAGGTTTATTATCAAAAAGGTTTAATTATTTAACAGATGAAATTATTAATTGAAAAACGATCTGTCATTATTTAATAATTATCTTTTTGATCTTATTTGCTGAAAAAAATTGTAAGATGGTAATTATCCTTTCAGCGTTTAAATGATGATATTTGCAATTTTTAAAATAAAATTTCAAGGTTTATTAATCATATTATACAAAAAAAATTAAATCAACATTAATCTTTGGAATAATAAAGTTTTCATTGATTATATACTATATAAATATAGTTTTTTTAAAATCTACTATATATTTAATTTTCCAAATTTAATTTTAACTATTATTAAATATATTATGAAACCATGGTTAGATTTAATAGTATGAAACAATGCATCAAATCATTATTATGAAACGTCATATAAAAATCAATAAATAAATAAATAATGCTTCTCAAAATCTATTTTAATTTAAATAGATTTTCTAGTGGTATGTCGGAATATAGTCAAATCCAATAAAATAAATTAATCTTGTATTCAATAATATTACAAACAAATTATATATAATATTCATTTAAGGCAATTTAGATTTTTTCCCCCTAGATTCCATTATCATAATGTAAGCACAATTAAACTGACAGACTGGCCCTGAATCTAGTAGCACTTATCCCTTAGGATACTAATAAGTGAAATATCTTAAAAAAAATTATATTTAAAGATAATATATAATCTGGAATTTTCTTAACCTTTATTGGTCATGTAATAAATTTAAGATGTTAATTAATCAATACAACCTATAATAATGTAGGGAAGACCAGGATAGAGCGATTGATGGGTTATGTTAACGCGAATAGGTTTTAAACCCTTGAGAATAAAGACTTTAAATTTTGTGTGAAGTTTTAATTTTATATTTAATTTCTTATACATGTTCATTTTTTTAAGAATTTTCCTGGTAAAACAGTATTTTACCCAAAAACGATAAAAATTTCTCTCTAGTTTATTTTTCATTTAGCAAAATATATTAACGTTCCTAATTTAAAGATTGCAATACTTAAAGTTATAGCTATATAAAATAAATTTTATCGTACGTTTTTAGCTTAACTAGAAATCACGTATGTATAATATTATCACACTTTTTAGATATTTTTTATTAAATTTTTTAGTAATTATTAATAATTTTTTAAAATTTAAAGCACTTGTTTCTAGATATTTTTTATTTTTAACCCGACTTTATTTCTTTTACCGCATATTTCTATTTTCCTTAACTTTAATTCAATTTTTAAGTATTATTGATATTTTTTAATTAAATTTTTTAGTTACTCTTATTGATTTTTTAAATTTGACAACGAATTTTTATTCATTTTACTCATGTTATGGCCACATTTAATTAACAATTTAATGTGTGTGAAATTCTTCCCAGCATTTTAGAATTTGTAAACATGGAGATGTTGTTAAGATACCCTCGATAAAGGGATGTTGGCTATTTGGTTGATTTAATATTTAATACAACGCATATATATTTTACTATATTCTAAGGTTTTACCAGCGGATACTAGAAAAGGCAATTTTAATTGTGACAAATCTGCACTTGTTTTCAAATATATCAGATTGAATGCTAGTATCCTAGTCCTTTGGTGAAAAATAATCAAAATCTTTTGTTAAAGGAAAATTGCTCAAAGCATCCTTTTAAAAGTATTTAAGTGGCAAATTTATCAACATTTGTGTAGATAGTTAAACAAATATTACCTACATGTTATAAAAGGGGTTAGTTTGAATGACCAAATTTCCCATTCAACTTGTCTAAATTCCCTCAGTTCCTGTTCTCTTGTAATTTAAAATAGTTTTTATAAATATTACTTATTTTGTGCTCTCTCCCTGGCAAAAAAATGAATTTTTACAAGTTAGAACTTGAATTATGTTTACAACTTTGAATGTGCATAACTTTAGGTCCTATTGAGAATTTGATGAAATTTACAAAAAATATTTATAATTTATCCTTCTCTCAATCTTTAAAATTTTATTGAATTACTTTTAGAATTGATGATATATTAGTAAAACAGGCATCAGTTCAATTGGATCACAGTATATATGAAAAAAAATTTCTATATTTAAATAAATTCGGGCGATGCCGGTAGGACTAATAAGACTAATTATTTTTATTTCGCTTCAAGGGGACAAATAAAAGAATAATTAAGTATGTAGTAAGGTCGGATAGGGCTAATTTTTTAAAAATTATTTCGGGTCGAGGCGAGTTCGAAAAATTATCGATGCAGATCATTGTCGTTTAATAAGCATGCTAAGCCAAAAACTATTTGACAGGATTCACTATAGGGGATGGGATATTATATAAAACACAAATATCGTTTACGAACGCTTTCAATTTGGATGTGTTCATTTATAACATTATTATATTTAACCCTTTCACAATGCATTTTTGAAACCTTCATTTTAAAATCATATTTCTGCTCCTAGCGCGAGTTACTTTGTCTGAAACCATAAAATAATAAATTAGATATAATTTTAATTATTCCAATTTACTACACAAGTTATATAATATTATATTTGTATGAGTTAATCATATATGACATTTAATATTTTTAAATTTACCAATCTTAAAATTTAAAAAGAAATTCTTTTATATTTTTAAAGCTCTAAAATTATGAATTTTAAAGGATTAAAACATATTTAATAAATGGACGTTCAATTAATGCAACATTCCTCTTAATTTAATCATTTTTTAAAATTGCTACGCCTCCTGATATGGTTGGCGGAGGTGGTATCAATATAATACTACTTTGGAAATTTATGCGAAATAGAGGTAATAACACAAATGTTAGGACCTCGATGCGCATCCCACTATAAAAAGTAATGAATTGAATGGTCAGTTGAAAGACAGGATATTAGATTTTGTTATCTCATTTATATAAGAGATTAAACAGAATTATAATTAAGATTGATAAGGGAGGCCTTTAAATTTAACTATAATTGACTTGAAATATAAACTTAAATAATTAGCTTCAAAAATATATTATAGTATAGTTAACCTAACCTTTTTTAAAAATCCTTTTTTCATATTTTATTATTTTTTGTATATAATTTTACATATTTTGATTTTATGTTCTTATATTTTAACCAATGACTTATATGTCATTGATTTTTACATATGATGGATTAAAATTATGATGAAGTATATATATTATATATAATTTATATTATTATAATAGAAATAATATATAATTTGTATAGATGAAAAACATCAATATATAATTTTAAAAATTGATATTAAGAAATAGAAATAAAGTATAATAAAATATATATATAGTATGCCATGATGGAAACAATAAATTTCTATTTTCATCGAATCAATCATTTGCGAATATTGTTAAGACCATCTAAGGTTTTCGATTTCCTCTGATAATAGCTACCAAAAGCTTTTGATAATTTCCAGTTACATCACCCTAGGGTTTTAATTTTTAAGCAATCAATAATATCTAAAGTTTTACCCTGACAGCTTTCTCTAAACTCTTTTTATATAACCTATTATATTCGCTTTTAATGTCTTCCAAATCTATCTCTGACCGAGACGTTATAATTTTGATTAAAACATTATCTTTTGTCCCTAATCTCTATAAAAAATTTGTAATAAAATTTAAGAATGAGTTTATACCTTCATAGCTTTACGCAATCTTTCAGCAAAATAGGTCGCTGGATTTCCTGTAACTTTAAATTCTTCATATAAAAAAAGGTTAGGTAATATTTGTTTTTTCTAATTTGTAAGTTATTCTAACTTAATTTCGCATTATATTGGGCACTTGGAGTCAGTAAGGCTACTAATAACTTTCGATAATTGCCTGATGTATCTCCTCTGATATCTTTGATTAAATCCCTCTATAAATAATAAATCAACGATTATTTAATGTTAATTTAAGCTATAACTGGGATAAAATACCTGTTATGGAAGGGGGGGGGCAAAAAATAAGTATTGTTTTCTATTTTTTTTGTTTTAAAAACGAATTAATAAATTATTTAAATTCGATTTTTTAAAATGCATTGAATAATTTACTATTTGTAATTGTACTAATCAAATACGAATAATAAATTATTCAATTTTTTAAAAGTTGAATTCGAAAATTCATTATTCGATTTCTATTTGTTTAATTGGCCTACAATCTTTCTGGAAAATATAATCTACCAATATTATTACAAATTTTCAATATCACAATCATTTTCTTAAGTATAAAAATGTATTTCAATTCATTATAGCCTAAAAATTATTTAGGAAGCCCCTTGCAGTGGTTTGCCTAACCCCGCTATTAAAATTTCAACTTTTATAAATCAAATAATTTCAAAAACATGATTATATTTTAAAAATTATTTATAAGAGACTTTTATAGAATATAGTTATAGATATCGATTCATATATTGTTCTTTATAATATCTTAAAAAACACAGGAGTTATAACTGATTTTGCAAAAATCGGTTCAGAATCTTATTATATGGGTAATTTTTTGATTGTTTTAAAATATTGGTCATAAAATAACATGTTATTTATTATTTTTCCCTCTTCTTTCATCTTTTTTTACATTAGGGGGAAAAAAAATTTGTTTTTTTACATCTTTAAATAAGATCCTTTTGAACTGTTGACTGTAAGCTCCTCTAATCTGCTGTCGTTGGGCATTGCTCCTGCCCGCGATAATACTTATCAATTTTTTATCATTCGTGCCTAATTTATTTATTTTATAAAGTTGCGCAATCTAAATAGCTTCCTTAAATATATAATCCAATATTAAACGGTCTCGCTATAATACAAAAGGTCCTAAAAGTTAACCCGTAGCCTGGCTCGGGCCTAAATTAAAAAAAAATAAGTTGGGGCCGGGCTGGACGAGGGCTCAAGAAATATTTTTAAAAACTAAAAATATAATATTCTCATATTTTAAATTAAAATAAAACGGTAATTAGAATTCTCTGGGATTAGGTCAAATCAAATTTTTGTATTCGATTTTATCCGTATGTATTTAATTTATATTTTTTTGATAAATTTCTAACAAGACTTAGCAGAAATAAAACTATGGCCTGATCCAGCTAGGGCTGACGAATACAAACTGATTCAAGCATAGGCGTAGCCATGGGATGATTATATCTTCGGAAATTTGCCTTTTACATGAATATCCTTTTGAGATAAATAAATTTTATCCCGCGCCCTCACCTCCTCTACCCAAGAATTTATGTAATATAAGGAGTAATTTTTAAAGAAAAATAAATAAAAGTTAATAATTTTTTAAAATAACTATAATTTCAAACTTTTAGAAAAAAGCATTTTAATAATAAATAAGTTAGAAGCCGAAATTATAATTTAAAAATATAACAGACGAAGGTCTGCAATATGTAGTTAAGATCCATGATGTAAAGTTAAGACTTCCAATAAAGGTTATGGGGAGGAGGTACCTAGCCCTTAGAAAGATATTGGCTACGCCTATGGGGCGCCATAAAATATTATGTCTAATGTTTTATGTAATACAATTTTACATATCTTATAAAAACGAAATGTATTACATACCATAAAGAAGTGATAATCTTATTAACATATCATGTATATTGAAAGAGTCAAATCTTTTGAAATTGATTGATATATATTATAAGTTAGCCTCAACATGTTTTTCCAATCAATGTGTTATTTTCTCAACTTTTATTTGTTTTTCAATAGTTTTTATTAAATTTTAAATATCTTATTTTACGGGAAAGTATTCCAACTTTCTATTTAATTTTACAATAACTTTTTAGTAATTTTATATTTATATCTAAAATCTATGGAATAACTAATGTAAATTATATAACAAAAATTATGAAAATTTTTTATATTAATCACATAGTTTGTTTTCTTACACATGCTAAACTATATTTCCATCAAAATTATAATTTTTAAATTTAATAAAGTCGGCAAAAAATGATTTATTGTTGAAATTATTGACTGAAAAATGTTAAAGCTAACATTATATACTTCTATGAACAACGTAGTTAAATAGAGTGAATTTACAATGACATAGAATAGATATATGCAAACAAAGAATTAACTGTATAATAAGATGATTATAAATTAAAGATTCATAATCTAATAAAAGCTGATCAAATTTATTCTATACCGATTCCTTTCACTGCTCTCCTTAGTGCTTTAGCATCTGCTTGAGGGTTAAAATTTGGAGCAGGCACAATTGTACCTCTATTCTCGGCAGGCTTTTAGTAAAATAAATAGATAAAGCAAACTATTAAGTGGAATAGATAATTTTATTTTATTAATCTTTATTAATTTAAAATATGGCAATATTTTTAGCTACGAAAAATTCTCTTATTCAAATTTTATATTATTTATTAGAATAATCCTTTGCCGGATTTTGGTAAAAACACACATTTCTGGTACAAATGGAATTATAGCACAATAATATATAAAGTTTAATCATATAATTTAATAACTCCAAATCTTGGTGCCTCTTGTCCATTTAGTAGAATGAGGCTATGAATGCAAATGAAAATTAGAATAAATAAATTTGACCTGATTGTAGCCATTAGAAAAAATAATATTCACTTCAACCTATTTCAATTAATAATGTATGAGTATGTTTAAAGAAATAAAAATTAAAAGTTTGATTATTTACCTTATAAATATTTTGGAGTTATTTATTAAACAAACGATCTGTCATTATTTTTGTAATTAAAAAAATATTTGGATTCCAAAAAATTTAAAATTTAATTATCCTTTTAGCGTAATACAATATGAATTATACAATATGAATTTTCAAATTAAATATTGTTAACAATTTCAAGGTTTATTCTTTAATGACATCTTTAGCTCCACCTGAAGCTGTCTTACCCACGATCTTAACACACCAATCTCTTTTCGAACCTTTAATTAAAAAATTTTTTAAAATAATCTCATCAAACCCCCCTTTGGAGTATATTCAACTATTACAGAATGCTGACTGTACTAGTGGCTATGAATGGTTGGAAGCATTACCAAGTCGTAACCTAGGTAACCTCTTATCAGATGAACAATTAAGAGTTGCCATAGGCCATCGACTTGGATGTAACATTGTTCAACCACATACATGCATCAAATGTAAAACATTAGTTGACTCCAAAGGGAGACATGGTCTAAATTGTATATATAGTCAAGGCAGGCATGCAAGGCATGCAGCAATTAATTTAGCTATTAGCCGTTCTCTTACCAGGGCCCGAATACCAAACATCCTGGAGCCTACAAATTTATCGTTAGATGATGGCTTAAGACCAGATGGTTTAACTTCCGTGCCTTGGTCTTTAGGGAAATCCTTAATTTGGGACTTCACATGCGTATCTTCTTTCCCAAAAAATTTAAATTCTAATCCGGTTGATATAGCCGAGAAAAAAAAAACAATGAAATATTCCAAATTCACAAATTATATTTTTACACCGATTGTCATCTCTTCCCTTGGACATATGCCAAGTGGAACTTTAAAGTTTTTAAAAAATATAGGGGATAAGATAAGAGCCCTTACATCAGAACCTAAAGAATCTTATTTCTTAAAACAAAACCTCCAAATCATAATTTTAAAATATAACTACACATGTTTTTTGGGAACTTGTAGTCCCCACCTCGGTTTTTATATAATATTTTATTTATTTTATTTTATTTTATATTATTTTATTTTAGTATTTTAACGCTATGTATTATTTTACACAAATTATATAATAAATCAGTATTCTTAAAAAAAAAAAAAATTTCAACACTTAATATTTAGATGTATAAAGTTTTATTTTTCAATTTAGAATCGAATCATGCCTATACATTTTTTGCCAACAATTATTTAAAAAGTATGTTTTAAATGTTCATAATATTTATTGACAAGTCGGTCAATTGCCCGGTCAAATTCAGTCTATTAACCAGTCAATTGACGGGAGGAGTATTTAATCTGGCATTAAAAAAGTGGCATTTTACTAACAATTTCTATTTCGACTTCCTCTTCAGAGAGTAATTGGTCGATTTGTTTAATATTCCACTAAAACAGAAATCCATTGAAGATCTCGACAACAGATAAATTGATTGAAAAATAAAAAAATGATAATGAATATGAATCAGAAAAGACTCTGCCATGGAAAACGAAATATTAATTTTGAATGACAATAAATTTAAAAAATATTATAAAATTAATATTATAATTTATTTTATATTGTCTTAAAAATATATATTTTAATTTATATTTGACCGGCCAAATGTCGGTCAAATACACAACCGTGTTCATAATCCATAATAATTAAATCAATCAGATTAAATGTTTAAAACCAATCCTAATATATCTATGTTATAAAGCATTTTAAAAATATGTTATTAATAAAGCTATATCTAATCAGCTTCTTTGACACCCATAAATAACACATGATTCACTTAGTGATTAGTCCCTAATCTCAATGGCGTGAGCAATTAATTTTGCACCCCAGATTCATAAGCCTATAATCTGAGGGGCTCTAATAAAATTATTAATAATTATTGTTTATTGAAGAGGCAAAGCATTTGATTTATATTTTTCATTATAAAATTTTAGCCTTCAATAAAAAAGTTATATTCTATAAACACTAATCAGATTTTGTAAGAATTTCTTTAGCGTATTATTTCCATTTATTATAAAATAATGTTATAATAAATAAAAAATATTACTAAGTATTTTATAAATTTATGCTTAATTATTGGCTTCTACGGAGATATGGAATGTCCTAGCTAAACTGCTCAGCTTAAAATTGAAAAGAGTTGGCGATACTTGATCCGACCAATACTGATTCATGCACTTATAAATTTAATAAAATATACTAGGTTCATTTTACCTATAGTTTAACATTTAATACCTAAATTTTAAATAAATTTTGGTGTCAGATCAATTGCAAGTATTTTAGAATCTGAATGCTATCGGGAAAATAGATTTGTCCTGTTGAAAATTACTGCATTTATTTAAATAAGAAACAATTGTCCAACCATGAAGGTAAAATTAATGCCCACTTCCAACCTTTAAAAAAACTTCTGAGCACAACCATAATATCCTTGCTCAACAAATTAAGAACCATAGTTTACATTTGGAACTCTCATAGAGCATTAGTTCCTTGGTTGACTGAACGCTAAAAACTATTTTGGAAATATTCAGAAATTAAATTGACCAACTGACAATGATATTAGATCTGATCGATGTATTAAACATATATGAACACTAAAATCTGGTAGACTGGTTAAGCCAAACAATGTAAAACAAGCTACGCTACCATCCAAAAATGAGCTTTACAAATTATAATAATATCAGTAATCGTGGTAAGCACTGAAATTTCAAAGTAACATTGAGAAAAAATTATATAAATGACCAATGATTGATAAAGGGTTAACTAGTTTATATTGGATCCGAAATAAGTAAACATTAAATTTAGAGGGAACAGACCAAAACAGCAAAAAACAAAGCAAAAAAATTATATTTTTCTAAATAATAATATTATACATATTTTCTGTAGTTTGCAAGTGAAAGTGTTAGCGCGCTACTTTTTTTTCAGTGCTGTAGCTTTAACGCGCTACATTTTTAATAGCGAACGGGCCAGACTGTATTTTAATTGAAAAGTTTTTTAATCCGGACAGTGCTTAAAAAGATTTCTTTAAAAAATACCCTGACCTCCGAATATTTTCAAACCATTAAATCGTCATTATTATATATAAAAATTAAAAATAAATTTAATATATTTTAAAAAAAATTCAGCCTTTTCCGGGGACCTTAAAATATAAAACCGCGTTTACTTGAAAGTTGATTTTCTGTCTCAGTTCAAACATGTTAAGTTTCAACTGGCCTTAAGATATTATTTAAGAATTATATTATAAATTAAAAATTACAATAAAGGATTAATATTAACATCTTATTTTATCATCAGACTCATCTATTTAATGATATTATAAATCATCTTTATTAACTGAATGTTAAACATGGCGTTATTGTTCACCCTAGTTTCAAGTTGAATTGGTTAGTGTTGCAAAACAGCCCGATTTGGCTAATTTTAAAAACTGCGAGATTAAAATTTTAGCCAAAATATTATGTAAGCCTTGAGATTTAAAGACAGATCCAAACTTTACTGGGATCTTTAAGGCAAAATCTCCAATCTTATTAAATTATTTTGACTAAAATCTTAATCGGGCCGTTTTTAAAAATCGACCCTGGCGTTTAATGACATTAGTGATATATTAGTTTGACTGAATCCAAAGGACAACTTAATAGAGGGTAACTTTAATTATTACTATTTCAAACCAGGATACCCTAGCCGGATCAAAAATGTCACCTACTATAGGTGATTTTTTTGAAATAAATAATAATACTATTGGATATCCTCTAGATCCATTTTTTAAATCTAAAAATACTCAAATGATATTTTTCATAATTTTTCTTATATAAAAAATATGTATATTAAATTTAATAATGCATTCTCAAGTTCTAGTATTGAACAACTATTTAGTATAGCAAAGTTTATACTTTCTCGTCGCACTAAACTTGTGGATAACAGTATAGAAATTTTATTATTATTTTAATTCAATAAAAAATAAATAAATTATATATATATTTGAGATTAAAGTCACATTTTTATAACAAAATTTTTTCGGTATTAAAAGCGCTCTACTTTTTTTGTAAAATAGCGGTAGCGATAGCACGCCACTTTTAAAAGTAGCTTTTAACAATACCGGCAAGAGGCAGTGAGAGTTTCTTGGTAGATTCTTGTAGCTACCCAATCTTTATTTATCATTGAAATATGACAGGACCTTCTGATTCTTTTTTTCTGGTGTATATATATTAAGTTTATAAATCTGGATTATGTATCCAGAGAATCTCTAAATGGCGATAAGTTTTTGGACTTATAAATTTTTAAAAGCAAGGTATATTTTGGGGTTGGATATATTATCCCAATTAAAAGGGTTTATGTTTAAATGGAATACTTTTGTGATATGATGAGTTTTTTTAATTTTAGCTTATATGATATTTTGATCTATTACAGGAAGGGGGGGGGATTACCACAATTGCATCATTTATATTTCAAGAAGTAACTAAAGGGTTATCGTCTGAAGTATTTTGTTGAATAAGCTTTATTTGATTTCCGTGGATTATATTCTTATATAATTATGTAATTAAGTTTTATTTTTTCATTTTGTTTTAATAATATATAACATTTTGCTGGTGATTAATAAGCCAATCATTAAAAATAACGAATTTCGATGAAATATAATTTAAAGAATAGATTTCATTCAAAAATAAAAGTAATTTTTGATAATTTTTATTAAATTCTGCAAGGTGCTACTAATACAAATTAGTATTATTAACGTTGATAAATAAAATAATATGAGTGACCTGAACCATAAAATTAAAAATAAATTGCTCATCCTGGGATCTCAAATTAAACATTTTGAGCAGTTCGCCATGAGTACGAACTTTTGAATTAATGGCCATATAGCAAAATGATGTGTTTTGTTGACACTTCAATTGCTAGTAGAACCGATATAATCTTTTGAGAGATCAATTGACGTCATTATTTATCCATTGAGAGATCAATTGCTCCCACTAACTAATATTGATGCTCTGCTGAGAATAATGATCATTAGAGCTCTGTTTAGAGATCAATCACTTGCAGCATTAACATGTGTTCGCGATCATTAAAAATGTTTATGTCCAAGCTAAAGGCATTTGGCCATGTTAGAGTGTCCAAAAAAGATATCAGTATGACCGGTAGCTGAAACTAATGGGGTTATCCCTCCTCATGGTATAATGTCGTTGATAAAAATTCCCTAAACACAATAAGCCGTAGTATACAAAGCGTTACATAACAATAAGGAAAACTTTTTCGGGGAATGATTTTAATGGAATTGGATAGTAAATTTTTCTAATAGACTTTTCATTTTTGTGAATAAAAGTTATTTTATTTTTGTGTATAATATGACTTATCATTTTTGTGGTTTATATATTCATTATATTTGGTGAATAATCTATTCATCATTTTTGGTGAATAAATAGACTTATCATTTCTGCAAATTAGAATTATTATGCATCCTATTACGAGGAAGGTACCCAAATGAAAAACACTAAGCAAACTATTCAATGAATGATTTGCAAAGAGAATAGTAATGACATAGAAAATTGAACAAATATACTCCAATCATTCGTGAATTCCTTAGATTTTGTTTGGGGAAGAGTGAATATTAATAGGTAATACCACTTAATAAAAAGGCAGATAAATTCCACAGTCGAAAATTAATTTTTAAGAGGGAAGGCTTGGATGCTTTTTCAGACATTTCAGAACTGAGAGTCATTTCTGATCAGACATTACATGGTACAATAAATATTGACATATTCCGGTAGAACACCCCATCAAAAAGATATTCGGTGCTTCAATTGATTAATGGAAAATGTAGTAATTTGGATATGAATTATGATATTGTTTAATTATTCAATATTTAGTTGTTATTTAACATTTATTTATAGATTCATTTTGTCAGTTATATAAATTATTCTAGCATCCTCTGTTATAATAATTTTCTTTTAAATATTTTGTAAATTTTAAATAAGTCTGTAATATAATAAAAGAATATTAACATAAAACAAAGGCGGCACTTTATCACTAAATATTAAAAGTTTAAAATAATTCGGATTTAGACCAAATAAAAGGGCATGGACAATATGCCAGTATTATAAAACTTTTGGGTAACGTTAACGCCAATTTTTTTTTTCTGTACGAAGTAATGAAGTAAAATTATTTAAACAACTTAATTTTGAACTGGATAGAAAGTTATATTTAAAACAACTAAATCTTTTTACTCAATCCAAAACCAAGTTATTTTAAATATTTTAATTTTTCTCTCGTGGAGTAGAGAAAACTGGCGCTATCAATTTTAAACTAAACCTAAGTCTTAAAAGTTTTGTAATACTGTTCTACTATGCGAAGCTTTTTAATCTTCTTTTCTTTTTAAAAAATAAAGAAAATTAGCACTATCAATTTTAGATTACTCCCAAGTTTAAAAAGTTTTGTATTGTTCTGCTTGAAGATCTACAAATCATGGCCCATACGAATTTCGAGCCCGGTCTATCTTTAAAAATAATTTTGTTTTAGGCTGGGATGGGATAATATGTTTTAAAAATTGGCCACGGGTCGGGTTTGAAATTTTAAATATATATTATTAGATTTTGTCAAATAATTTGATATATTTTAAATTCTTGCAAGAAACAAGGCTCTATGTTTTATTTGTAGAATTTTTACAATCAATTTTTATATATTTAAAAGATTTAGGCCGGGCCAGGGGGACAATTTATATTTCGGGCGGGACAAATAAAAAATTTTGTTCTAGATCGGGTTGGGCAGGATGAATCTTTTTTAAAAAATTTCGGGCCGGGCTTGATAAATTAGGCCATGCAGATCACTAGCTGTTAAGTTAAAAATTTTGATAGCTACAAAATCAAATTTATTTTATTTTAAATAAAATATCAATAATATGAATATGATGAATACATTTAAACCATTCTTTTAGATAATTTAAGTATATACATTATAAATAGGCAGAAGAATTTTAATTCTGTTAAATTGTATTTGTTTTCAAATATATGCCACATAAAATAATTAAAAATTTTGGTTATAGGAAAATTGCCCAAAGTCAATTTTTATATATCAATATCTTGTTCTGTTCTTTTAAGGACAACTAAAAAAAAATTATATTTTTCGATATTTTATATCATAAATATAAGTTTTATAACTTTTCAAATTTATATTGGTATCGGTTTCGATACATTCCAGAAATATTATAAGTCTGCTAAATACGATCATTATTTCACCCTGATAAAGGTATAAATACAATTTTTAAATTAAAATAAATTTATGTCTTAATATTATATGTTAAGTTTTAGAACAACGGAAGGCAAGTAAAAAAAGTACAAAATTTAAAAATTAATTCTTTTTATTTTATTTTTATAACTACTAAAAAAACTAAAAATTTTACAATTTTATATATATATATACAATTTTTTAATTTACACTTTTTACATAAGTTTTTTAAAAGGTTAAATTTTAACAAATTCGTCCTTAAAAAGTAAAATAAATTTACCAAAATTTCATTAGGAAAATATAAAGTTTAAAGATCATTAAATTACAAAGTAAAAAATATATAAAGTTTATGCAAAATTTATATATTAACATTTCCCTCTTTTTTTATTTTAATGCCTTCTTTCCTCAGTTTCTTATCTTAACTTCCAGTCATTCGTTTCTCAATTGCTCCATTATTCATTTGTTCATATATCTTAAGATTGTTTGTTTGACCATCTGATTATCGTTTGTTGAATCGATTATCGAACATCATGAAACATCGTTGGTTGCACTTGGTTGAACATTGCTTGTTGATTTGCTGTTTGTATTGATCATCCCATTTCTCTTTCAAAATTTTATATAAATATTTTTTACAAAATTTTATTTATTTATAACAATCATTTTCTATGTCGTCGGTCATATTCTCTTTTAAACTTGACTTTGAATTTTCGAATTTTGCTGAACTTGAACTTGTTCACTTCTTCCCCCTCTAAAAATTTTTTCATTTTTTTTGTATTAGAATTTTCATTTGATATTTTGTTGTTGTTTAGCCTCAGTCATATCTTTTTCATTGGTTTGTTCTTAGCTTGTTATCCTTATCGTCTAATCATTCCCTTGTACATCATCCTCACATTAGCTTGTTCATCTCGTTATTTATTTCATTTTTTATTTATCAATGTTTGTAAATATATATTATGTTCAATATATCTCAAATAAAATAATTTTTGGAATAATTGAAATGATAATGGAATAAATAATTTATCAGATCAGAATTATTCATAAGAATAAGAATCATAATTTAGAATATAGAATATTTTGAATTTTAAATTTTACTCCCTTATTTTTTAATTTAAATCATTTCTTCTTATCAGAATCTATCCTCCAATTGTTCTTTATAAAAAAATTATCTTTCTCCTTCCATCTTCAACATACGATCTCCATATCGTACTCTTAATCTCTTTTTCAACATCAAGATATTTAATCACCTTGCCTCTCTTTTTAATATTTGTTTTAATTTTATTTTTTTCCAAAGTTTTTTTAAATTTTTTATTAATTATAAAATTTTTTATTTTATTATTTTCTTTAATTTTTATTTCATTATTGTTTTTAATAACTATTATTTCTTCAATTGTTATCAATGATTTATATCATTTAATTTATAAGAATCTATTTCTTTATTAACATTTGGTATTAATTTACATAATATAATTTTATACAAGTTATTATTATTATGATATTTATAATTATAATTTTCATGCTTTTTATTGTAATATGTACCTTCATAATTTTTCTTCTACTTTTCTATTTTCCTCGATTATTTTTACAAATTTATTAAGTATGTTTCCAAAAACTTTTATCCACATCCTTCCCAGAAATGCAATTTTGTCACTTTGGACTACATACGCATTTAAGTTTTGAGTTTTATCTTCATATCTCGCTTTCATTTGAACGATTCCTAGCACCTCTATTCTTTTCCCATCATAGCCAGTCAGTTTCGTATCCGATTTATTCAAGACTTTAATTCCTATCTTTCTAGCAATATTAATCGGCAATATTGAATACCGCGACCCGGTGTTGATCTGCATGACTATTGGTAAATCATTAAGGTATATCGTAACTTTGTAATCATCATTTGCCTTGTCATCATCATCCATTCTATTTACATCAAATCTGTTGTTGTATGACTGATTATTGTTACGATTATTATTGTATCTTGGTATGTATCTTGATTCGTTTTGATGTATATAATCTCTATAATTATTTTCATTATATTTGTAATTTTCATTATTATTATATCTATAGGTAGTTTTTATTATAATTATTTTTATTGTTAAATCTTATAAAATTATTATACGGTCTTGGCCCATTATACCCCCTATCATTATCATAAACTCTAGGTATAATTGTTTCGATATCTTGGTTCATAATTATTTGTAATTATTTTTATTGTTAATTCTTATAAAATTATTATACGGTCTTGGCCCATTATACCCCCTATCATTATCATAAACTCTAGGATTATAATTGTTTCGATATTTGGTTCATAATTATTTGTATGTCTCGAATTATAATTATCGTATCTCGGTTTCCACTGATATCTGTGTACGTGCGACTTCATCCCTTTATCATGCTCATCGTATTTCATCATCCTTAAAAAAATTTTTACTATCTAAATAATCTTCTAATTAATCTATGGATTTTGTTTTATCATTATTGTCCTATATAGGTTTATTCATATTTTAAATAATTCATCTTTAAAATTTTATTATATTTATTTTTCATTTTATATTTTAATCATCTCTTACGTGTTTTAGAATTAAATATTTTCCCTAATCCTCTTTCTTCTAGCTTCATCATGTTCCAGTATCTAAAATCATGTCAAAATTTTATTTACATACTACCATTTTAGGACAACGGAGGCAAGTAAAAAAAAGTATAAATTGTAAAAATTAATTCTTTTTATTTTATTTTTATAACTACTAAAAAAACTAAAAATTTTACAATTTTATATATATATACAATTTTTTAATTTACACTTTTTACATAAGTTTTTTAAAAGGTTAAATTTTAACAAATTCGTCCTTAAAAAGTAAAATAAAATTTACGAAAATTTCATTTGGAAATTATATGTTTAAAGGTCATTAAATTACAAAGTAAAAATATATAAAGTTTATGCAAAATTTATATATTAACATTAAGTTTAAAATGAAATGCCGAATAAATCTCACTAATCTATTAATGGAAAACAAAAAATTAATAATGATTATTTTTATAAAATTTCTTTTACTTTTATACATACAGAAAAATTAGAATATATAACATATAATTAAAACAGAATCTCGTTAAATATAAACATTTTTTATCAATATTCAAAACCATCTTTTTTCCTTTAAAAAATTTTTTTCTTTTACTTTATTCAAATTTACTACACCGAAAATCTATGCTGAAAAATGATTCTCAAGTTAAAAACTTATTCAAATTTATAACTAAAATTTATTTTGATACATTGGGTTAGATTTCGATTATAAATCATAATAATTTAGTGTAAAAGGCTTAGGAAACTCTTTTTCGTTCCAACTCGAATGAAAAAATATTATTTTAACCAGGCGCGTACCCAGTGGAGGGGGGACAGGTGGACAAATTTCCCTCCAAAGTCAAAAAATGCAGATGCCGGATTATATTTTTCAAAAATATTATTGTTAATATTAATTTATATTTGTTAATAATTATTCCAATCTCATATATCTATTGAATTACATTTATTTATCACATTCATCAAGTTATTTTATCAATTAATTTCGATTTGAAGTTTTCCTTGGTGTAATTTACTTATTATTTTCAAATTTTAGTGGCGTATTATTTATCTAAATTTCTAGTCAAATAATAATTATCCCTGAAACTCCTTGCCCAACAGGGAGAAAGAAATTGCAAGCTTGTCCTACGAGATCGAGTCTCGGCCATCAAGCAGTAACAGCTTTTATGGAGTTAGAAGAGCCGATTATTAATGCTATTACTGAAATATCACAATGGCTTGAAAGAAATATTTCTTCAGAAGCAAGAAAATTATTGGATTTAATACTTATTCCAAATTTTTTTTCTCATTAGAATGTATTATTTAATTATATAACTATTTTATATAATACTTTTCAAAAACATGACATTGACTTGATAAGAAGATGAGAATAGCGGAGAGCTATTAGAACTCAAGGAAATTAGAGCTAATGTTGATGAAGAATTTCATATTTTATATGTTATTGTTGAGTCAAAAGCAGAGCTATACGTGTTTAATATTTGTCATCCTCGACTTGCAGCAAGCAAGTTCATCGTCAAAACATAGCATCAGTAGAAAAGTATTATAAAACAAATGTCCCATTCCCATCTCTTAGATACATTTATAACCCAAATAAATGAATGGTTTTTAATTCATCATGCAGCACTTACAAATCCGCAGATATTTCCACAAAAGCTTTTCCATTCTTTTTCAAATGGTGATAGAAAAAAAATATATATTTGTTGTTAACTATGGTATACAATCCCAAAAAATGCTATTGATGCTTTGCATTATTTCAAGCACATTTAAAATTTTATTCCCAATGTATTAAAATGGTTATATATATTAGCAACTCTTCCCATTAGTAAACTAATGAGAGAACATTCTCTTTTAAAGAAGAATAACAGAGCCCTGCAGAAATACACATTGCAGGGAACGTCCCGGATTTTTTTTAAAAAAAAATTTCAGACCCGGCTCCTTTTTTAAAAATAAAATTTTCATACCCGGCCCAAATTTTTTAAAATAAATTATATTTATTTTTGATTTTTATAGCTAATGATGGCGATTTCAAATATTTGGTTTTAAAATATACAGCTCGGCCCGGATATTTTTTTTTGAAAAAATTTTAGGCCCAGTCCGGGTGTTTTTTTAAAAAAAATTTCTGGCCTGCCCCGGGTATTAAAAAAATTAAAATACGGTCCGGCCCGGAAGGCCGGGCCTGCCAGTCTCTGGAAAACATACCTATGAAATACAACTTCTGAAATTAGATTGAATGATTTGGATCTTTTGAATATTCATATGCATTTAACGCCAAGCAAGGATAGATAATTGAAAAATTAGCTCAAGACATACAAAATACAATTATTCCTAAGAAATTTTTTGATTAATTTATATTTCCATAATTTAAATTTTTTATACTTTATATATAAATTTTAAAGGCTCAAAAAATTCGAATTTCAATTTTGGGTCTTCATATCTTCGTTATATTCACTTTATATTTTATAATTCACATTTATTTTATAGTTTTTCAATGCTGGTTTATTAATATAATTTTTATGTAATTCAATTTAAAATTGTGTATTAGAAAAGTTATTAGTCCTAATAAATTTATGCTTTTTTTAAATAAACAATAATATTTCTCAAAAAAATTTATTATCCCCCCTCCCCCCCCCAGACCAAATTCCTGCGTACGCGCCTGATTTTAACTCTTTGATTACCAATAAACTCTTTGAAAATCATTGTTACTTCATTTTTATTATTTGTTTTTGTACGCAATGTTATTCCTGTGTTTGGGTAATATATTTTTAGAAAATACCTTTGATTTATCTTTAGTATTTTGGATTTATTTTTCTTTTTACTATCATTCTATTTAATAAAATATTACTATTCAAATATATAGATAATTTGAAAAATAAAAGGTAATTCATCAACAAAATAGAATGTTTTAGGATTTGCATATTTTTTTCAATCAAATAAATTTTTTTATGTATTAATTTTTAATAATAACAAATTGTATTTAATATAGAATTATCTAAACCATAATCACTAGGGAACAGGTTCCAGGGGATGAAAGTATTAAAGAAACCGACACATTTAGGGCTTTCAATTTTAAGAGTGCATTTACAATATTCTTATATTTAAAAGAAATTCTATAATATAAAAATGATCAAATTATTTTCGCCCTAACAGTCACTATACAAACTGATTAATTAATTATTTTAGAATGTATAGGGGGAGTAGGGCTTGTTATTATGAAATCTATTGGCGAGAACATGGGGCATGATATATCTAATTCTTCAAAATAGAAAATTACGAAAAAAGACGGAATAGTACAAATCAGGGGGATGCGCATCCCACTATATCGTGTTTTTAAATCAACAAGAGAATTTTTTAAACAAATTTGAAACTATAAGTATAGAAATGCTAATTGGAAAAAATAATGAATTGGATAATTTGTTGAAAAACAGAACATCATGTTTTGTCACTTCTTTTATTTAAGAGATTAAATGAAAAAATAAATAGGATTGATAAGGAAGGCCGACTCGAAATATAAACATAAATAATTAGCTTCACAAATATATTAGTATATCTAATAATAGATATATATATATAAATTATGTTAGAAAAATAGACGATATCATCAAATTATTTGTATGCGAATATTGTTAAAACTATTTAAGATTTTCTATTTCCTTTGATAATAGCTACCAAGAGATTTTGATAATTTCCGGTTACATCACCCTAGAGTTTTAATTTTTTAGCAATCAATAATATCTAAAATTTTACCCTGACAGCTTTCTCTAAGCTCTTTTTATATAGCTTGTTATATTCGTTTTTAATGTCTTCCAGATCAATCTCTGATCGAGATGTTATAATTTTTATTAAATCATTATCTTTTGTTCCTAATCCCTAAAAAAAATTTGTAATAAAATATAAGAATGGGTTTGTACCCTTAAAGCCTTGCGCAATCTTCGAGCAAAATAGGTTGCTGGATTTCCTGTAACTTTAAAATCTTCATATAAAAAAAGGTTAAGTAGAATTTTTTGTGTTTTCTAAATTTGTAAATTAATCTAACTTAATTTCGCATTATATTGGGCACTTGGAGTCAGCAAGGCTAACAATAACTTTTGATAATTACCTGTTGTATCACCTTTAATATCTTTGATTAAATCCCTCTGTAAATAATATAATAATAACGATTAAATAACATTAATTTATGCTAAAACAGAGGTAAACCCGTTTTTGAGAAAAATCGAATAAAAAATATAAGTTTGTTTTGTTTTTTATATAATCTAAACCTATTCAAAAACGAATACAAATCGAATAATGAATTATTCAAATTCGATTATATTTTGTTAAATTATGTTTAAAAATCAACTTTAAATTTTATAAAAAAATTCATTTTATAAATTTATTAAATATGATTTTTAAGCATTTTTTATTCTGCTTTTTTTCTTCCTTTTTTACATTATAAAAAAAAGGTTTTATGTTCTTATTTTCATTTGCTTACATAACCAAAAATCCCTTTGAATAGCTGTCTGTAAGCTTCTCTAATTTTCTGTCTTTGATCATTGTTCCGCCCAGCTATGATACCTATCAATCTTTTATCATTTGTACCTAGTTTATTTATTTATTTTAGAATCACATCATTGTAAATGTGCAATGAAGCCATCTTCTCAAATATCCATACTTTTTTTTTAATTTGCAAGGTAAGCTAGAAATTGTTCTTGTTTTTTTTAAAAAACTAAAAATAAAAATTGGTCCAGACTATAAAATAATATACCTAATGTTTTATGTATTATAATTATATATGCCTTCTAAATAAACGAAATGATTAGATGATTCATAAAGGAGTGTTAATCATATTATCATATCATGTTTATTGAAATGATGAGTTCTTTTAAAAAAGTTTAGAAAATGATTGATATATATTATATATGTTAGCTCCAATCATTTTTCTTAATGTATTCCAATGTTTATATATCTACCCTATGAATTTCAGATAATTTTTCCGTCAAAATTTTGGCAATTTTAAATTTACATAAAAAAAAATCTCTGGAAAGTTATTATATATTTTATTAATTTCAAATGTTCATTGGAAAATTTTCTAAAAATTACAGAATAAATTTTTACACATGAAATATATTTACCGTAAAAATTAAGATTAAAAACGTAAATAAATAGAATTTACAGAAAATAGCGTAGAAACCGGGGGGGGGGGGAGAAACTCTCTTTTACCCTATAGCAAAAATTTTGAAAAAATATAAGGTTTTAATTGTGCACAAATAGGCTATATTCTATTTCAAATAGGTTATATTCTAATAAATTTTATCAAAAAGTTCCAATAATTTTTATATTTCTTTCTTGTGTATTAATATTAATTTTCTACACAAATTTGAAACATATTTACAAAAATATATAACCCAAACCCAATACCAATCATAATAACTGATCTGACGCACAATGATTGCAAATAAAACTGTAGAAAATGTAGAATCTAAAAAGATAGATAATGAAGAAATAAGGTCTTCAGAAAGTTATTAATTATTTTTTGGATAGAATTTGCAGAATTATTTTTAAGACATCGTGTACTAGAAGAAGAATAAACTGCTAAAAGCATGCCCTACATAATTGAACCTTTAACATCGAGCTGTTACAACATTTTTGGATCTAGAAGAGTCCTTGGAGAAATGTCAAATGGCCTGAACCAAATATTTTATTTGAAGCTGATACATTATTAAATTCGAAAGCCGATTTTTTTTCACATTGAAATATGTATTAATAAATTTTGTAATTACATAACAATTTTGATATTTTTCAAAAAAATGTCATTTGGCTATGGTTACACGAATGTTATTATATTACAATTTAGAAAACTACGAGATAATATCGACCAAAAATTTCATGAAATTTTTGTGATTATTGAGGCGAAAGCGAGATTATATCATTTTAAGATTCTTAAGCCTCGACTTAAACCTAGGCAATCGTTTGAGAATTACTATAAATAAACCTTTTTTTATTTTACCTATAGATACATTTTTAACTCAAATCAAGGAACTATCAAATACTATTATTTAGAAATCTGTCTTAGTATTTGTTAAATATGGTATTCCATATTTTGTTTTAATCTAATTTTTCCCTCTTTTGTTTATCCTTAAATGAGCTTAAATTAAAAATAGTTTTTTTATTCCTCTTTTGTTTCGCCCTCATAAAATTTTAATATTATTTTTATAATAAAATAACTTGTTTTACCTCATAAAATTTAAATAAAGTTCTGTCTGTTTAATATTATTATGGCTCATAATCAATTCCATGGACTAACTGATGAGGTATTTCCAATTATACTACCAGTAACTAAGCTCCACAACATCAGTATTAAATCTTGTTATTATTTAACTCAATTTTATTCAGAAGTTCTAAGTGCATCTGAGGTTATATCTAATCAATTAATTTCATAATTTAAATTTTGGTATGAAGGATTAATTATAAACTATATTTTAACAATTAAAATGAAATAACTTTTTCTTCATTACGGAGAATAAATTCCTATCTCAGAAGTACGACATCAAAAATTCGATTGAATGGACAGGCGTTACTTAATTTACACATACATAGAGATTTAATTCTCATTTACAAAACAAATTATTGAAAAATTGGCGCAATATAAAGAAGATTAAATTTCCATTTTTGAACTAAATTTTGATCAACTTTTTAAGTTATAGTGCTAAATTCAATATTTATTGTAATTTGCATTCCGGGTTAGAGAGCTATAATATTTTATAACAATATTATATTCGCTCTTAAATATTTTGTGTTTTCTATTATTTTATTATTTGTGTTTGAAATTTTCATTTTTCAGAATATGATTGGTTTTAATAAATGTTATATGATGATTCATAAATTTTTATGTTCCAAAAAATATCATTTCAATATTGAATTCCCCTCCCTCTATAAAATTTCTGACTAAGCGCCTGAGTGATATAGATTAGATATATGCTAAAAAAAAGTGTTAACAACTTATTAAGATTAGAAATTAAAGAATTGAAATTAAATATTACTATATACCGATTCCTTTAATAGCGCTTCTCAGTGCTTTGGCATCAGCTTGAGGGTTAAAATTTGGAGCAGGCACGATTGTACCCCTACCTAAGTTACAACGTAATAAAATGCGCATAGCTCAATATATGATGTATTATAAATATGAATTTATATATAAATATGAATTTATATATAAATATGAATTTATATATAAATATGAATTTATATATAAATATTATCATTTTTTAACGATGTGCACCTAAATATATTCCAATTTTTGTCTAATTTACTTTTGACAATGTAATCTCTAATTAATAATTTAAAATGTGGCAATCTTTTTAGCTACGAAATATTTCCTATTCAAACTTAATATTCTTTGTTAGAATGATCACTTATCGGATTTGAGTTAAAATACACATTTCTGTTACAAATAAAATCATAGTGCAATAATATATAAAGTATTTAATTAAAAAGATTACTCCAAATCTTTGTCCCTCTTGTCCATTTAGTAGTATGAGGCTTTGAATTCCAATGAATAATTGAAAAATTAAATTTGGGGTAATGATAGATATAGCCATTAGAAAAAAAATTATATAACTTTAACCTATTTCAATTCAAACAAAGTGTACTATAATGCTAGTTTAAAGAAATAAATATTAAATTTTGATTATTTAACTTATAAATATTTTGGAGTTATTTAATAAAAAAACGATTTGTCATTATTATTGTTTAAAATATATTTGGGGTTCCAAAAATTTGAAATTTAATTATCCTTTCAGCATTATATTAGGGGAATTTTCAAATTAAATATTATTAACAATTTCAAGGTTTATTCTTATATAATTTAAATCAACACTTTGGTGTATAAATTTTTCATTTTTAATTAGTATGAAGCCTATATTTTTAATTTTGCTAATAATAATTTTAAAAATGTTGTTCATAATTCATAATAATTAAATCAATCAGATTAAACGTTAAAAACCAAACATTTGGGTTAAAAAATTTTTAAAAGTATGGTATTAGTAAAGTAATATCGATCAGCCCCTTTGGCGCCTACAAATGACTCAAGACCCCCTAAATTGTTAGCTTTTAATTTCAATGACGTGGCAATTAATCTTGCCTATTGTAAGTTATTCCTTCACCTGACAAAACATTCTTTGATAAAATATTTAAAAAAACATTCAATATAAAAACAGATCGGATGATAAGACGTATACAGAAATATGGAATGTCCTCATTCTTGCTCAGCTTAAAGTTCCTACCCCTCCGAAAAAACAGTTAATTATATTTTTAACACTCTTTTGACAGTATATGAGATGAGGTTGTAGGATTGGTTAATAAATATTTAATAAAATTGATAAAAAAGAGAAAATTTTTAAAGTAAACAATAAGGTAGAATAAACGAATTCCAGTCTTAATCATAATTCTCAGAAAAATTATCATCAGAAGAAGAAGTTAAATATATTACTTTTAATAAAATAATTTTATAATTTTCAGAATCTGACAAATCTTTAGATTCTTTAACCTCCAGGTCATGTGTAATAATTACATCCCTCGTTTTAGCCATAATAGAGGTCTGAAATGGGTGGGTTTTTGAACCATAAGCCAGCCCATCCATGGTTTTAAAAAAATTAAACCCGCTCGTCCAGCCCGCCCATAGTTTTCAAAAAAAATATACCTGCCTCCCACCCATTAGTCTAAAATTCCTTACCCGCCCGCCCGGGCATTAGTCTAAAAATTTTTATCCACCCATCCACTATTTATAAAAAAAAATTTAACCCAAGCCCACTATTATAAATTTAATTATGGCCCTTCTTTCAATATTTTAAGCATCTAATAAAAAAAAAATTCAGCATTACACCTATACAAAAAGTTTTTAGTAAATTACTATATTCATAAAAAAATATTCAATTTAAATTATGGATAATTTATTTGATCAAATAGAATATTAATGAAATAATATAAATATAAAATTGAATTATATGTATATAATAATGCAAAAATAATAATGAATCCACATTTTCTGGATTCAAACACGTTCTTATTTGTTCTAAAGGCCTTCCATCATTGCTAAATCCTCGTTCAGAAGAAGCACTATTTGCTGGAATTGCCAATATTTTTCTTGCTAATCTTGATAGCTTTGGCAAATATCTTTTTAGTCGTTTCCACCAAATTAGTTTTAAATATATAAAAAAAATTTATGATACCAAAAAATGACATTTTAATTATTAATATCCAAAAAAGTTCATAGGAACAATTTT
This sequence comes from Gordionus sp. m RMFG-2023, assembly GCF_954871325.1. NCBI lineage: Eukaryota > Metazoa > Nematomorpha > Gordioida > Chordodea > Parachordodidae > Gordionus > Gordionus sp. m RMFG-2023. The sequence goes on from NC_088776.1 coordinate 44,746,415, forward strand.
TTATTAATATTTACTTAAATGATTTTAAATTTTTTTAACCCACCCTCCCATTGTTTTAATTTTGCCCACCCACCCGCCCATAGTTTAAACATTTATAACCCGCCCTTCTGCCCGTTCTTAAAAAATATTTGCTAGCCCACCCGCCCACCCGCCCGCCCACTTAGATGGGCGGGCGTGCCGAAACTCCGCCCTATGCAGACCTCTAAGCCATAATATATATTTCGAAACTTGGGCATTTTTTCAAAAACTTGACCGGAATTTAAATAGTAAAATTCACAAATATCCTCAATATCATCCTTAATGAATGTCTTTTATGCCATTCCTAAGGGTGTGATGTTTGATATAAATTTTTTTATCGATTTATCATTTAATTAAACTGCCTAATGATCAAATCAACTCAGAATAAATTATTATAAATAATGAAAGTACATATACCTCTCCTTTGTAATGTTTGAAGTCTAGAACTTTCAATCAAAAGGTAGATTTCTCTCCTTCATAAATTCTTGTGCCTTTGAAAAAAACACCCAAAAATTAAGTGTTATTATCAATTAGGATTAAAAAATAATAAAAGACAATAATTTAAATTATAATTCTCAAATTAATCAGGCAATCTTTTGCCAATTGAATTTGTTTTATTGCAAACCTTTGATTCGAAATGATTTGCAAATTTGTACAAGCCATACTTGTTATTGACAATATTTTATCAAAAACACAAAGTGATAAAATAAAAAAAATTTTATTCTAAAAACAATAGCACTAGCCATGGTAAAAGTGGCAGAATCTTCAGATTCCTTTAAATTTGTCAAAGCTGCCCTCAATACATTATAAAGTAGGAAAAACAATAGCTTTATATAGTGATAGCCATCTTCTAATAACATATAAACAATTAATACCGTGATATTCTTGATGGGTAAAAATGGTTGCGATTTTGTCTCTACATTACTCTAACATGCTTTAAGCACTGCATATCTTTTAACACCATAGAAATACACGTGAATCTCGTCTAAGATGCCTAAAACATTTCTTAGTTCCCTTATCGACTAACATAATTGAACAATGATTAGATCTAATCTATGACTTTAGCACCAAGTAAAAGTTTTGAGATCTCAGCTCTAATTAAAGCCTGTATTCCTATGTCCTTCCACTCATATTTGAAGTACCATCATAGCTTCAATTAAGAATTCGAGAGGTATATTCATAGAACTAAGCTTGCATATCATATTTAATGAAATAAAATTCGAAATCGCTGGTCCAATTTTTTAGGCATTGACTCTTCTCTAGGGTGATATATACTATTAATATTTTTCTTAGTTCTTTTTAATGTTTTTCTATTTAAAATATATATTTTTTATATATAATTTTTAATATATCCTTATTTGTTTTTTTTAATAATATATTTTTAATTTGATATTGTTCCTATTTGTATTAAATCTTTTTAAATTGAAACCGCTTTTTATAAAAATAAAATATTTACGGTTAATAAAAATAAAAAATTTATAATTTTTTTTTAAATACCCCCATTCAAATTTAAAGAAGCAGTTGCTTCGTACCCCCTCCCTGTTAAATATGGATTTATATATAAAATTGTTTAATTTATACTAAGGTGTTGTATAGCCTAAATTACAATTTATTTCATTCATACATTGTATTTTATCGTTATTTTGTATTAATACATTAAATAATAAACGATTTAAAAAATATATATAGATATTATTAACATTGAAAAATTTTTAAATTTTAAATTTAAATAAAATTACTTTTTTATAATTCCCTGCCTACTCTCTCAGCATGGTGGCAGATTGAGTTAATTATTTATTAATACAAAATAACTTGATGGAATACAATGAATGAATGAAATAAATTGCAATTTATGCTGTACAACACCTTAGTATAAATTTAATAATTTTATATATAAATCCATATTTAACACTCCCCATTGTAGGGGCCACTAGAAATATGTTGTAAATTAAAAATGAATTAATGAGGATAAAATAGTTCCATGATTGTGGTTTTATTTTTAGTTAAGCATATTACATATAGTTTTCATTATATTATTAAATTTTGATACACATTTTTTTTTGATAATCAAAACTTTTGAAAGGCTCTTAATTTATTTTATTTTTTGTTTAACATTTATATTAAATAACAATGATTAGTATGTTAAAGTAATATATGACTGCCTAATATAATAATTAAATTAAAACGATTATTGATTATAATTATTATATTATTCCAATTAATATAGTGTAAGTTATCCTTTCTTATATATTTCTAAGTCAAGGGTATAACTAAGAAAAAAAGCTATATTGTATTGTTAGGTTGACCCCTCCCCATTATCCATATGTAGTATAATTAGACCTGTGCGCCGCCGGCTCACGCCGGTGCCCCCGGTATTTTTATTCACGCCGGAAAAGCCGCCGATTTTTATTATGGCGGCGGCGCGGCATATGTAATTTTTAGAAAGCATATTAATTATATTAACATATTCAATTATTATTATTTTAATTTGAATACTAACATTAATAAAATTAAAATATGAATTATATTCTATTGCTATATATAAAAGACTAGTGTATATCATTTGCATTGATCATCAAATTTTTTTTCCACAAACAATTCATATTAATTATTTTTATGGACTTGCACGTTTTAAACCCCTCTATATACAATTATGAAATAACAACTCTCTCTACTAATCATAAATCAAGTTATGTCTGGAGGTACTTTGGAAATCTTATTTTGAAGAATAAAAATAAGAACACAATAAGCCTGATTATATTTATTGTGAACCTTGTTTAAAATTGGCGAAAAAAGATGAGGAAGATTCGAATAAACATAATTCATTTTCACAGTAATTTATTTTTTTTAAACTTATATTTATATATATTTTATATTTTAGTTATGAAATAAAATGTTTTAGTAAAAATATAAGTACAAGTAATCTATCTAGGCACTTAATTAATTATCACAAACTATCAGAAAAAAATGAATAATAATAAATCCATTCAAAGACTAAAAATATTTTTAAAACCAACAGCAAGATGCAGCAACAATATAAAAAATGGCTCTTATGTTAGTATTATAGTTTATATTCATTTAAAATTTTTAACTGGTTTGTTAAATTAATTTTATTAAGCTTTATTTTGAAAGTTCAAAACAACTAAATTTAGTTTATTTATTGCCGGCTCTATTTTGAAATCTTTTTAATATATAAACTTAATATATAATTTATTAAATTAAATATGTAAAACTTTATTTTGAAAGTTAAAACTAAATCTAATTTATAATTTGTTTCAATCCAGCTCTAATTATTTTGATGTTTTTTAAATTTAAATGTAATAAATATGAAATCTAATAGGGCGAAATAATGTTTTTGTGCTGCTTAGATTTAATGCCATTTGATTCTATAAACAATAAAGTAATGACAGATTTTCTAAAGGTTTAAAATTTATATAAAATGACTATTAAAAAATAAAGTGCCTAAAAAATAGAAATATACGATAATTGATTCCTCGTCAGAATTGCCAAATAGGACCGCTAGACGATGTTTATTAATCTATAAAGGCCCATGTTTAAAATCTAATTGATTCTGGACCAAAATTTTGTTCTATCACTTTTGATTTATGGACCGATTATTTCAAGCGTCGAAATTATATCAAATCTTTATCATAGATGGAAATTTTGATTTAAAATATTTTACCCTAGCAACTAGAATGTGACTCAAAAGCATAGTGGGGAAACAATATTATCTGAGAGATAGTATTGAAGAGGAGTTCCATTTAAAAGCCAAAATAATACAAATGGTAACTGATGCTGGGGCCAATGTCAAAAGAAGCGTCAGATTAGGGAATTATGAGCATCATTTATGCTTAGGGCATGGACTTCATAATTTGGTTACAGTTGATGGCATAAAAAAAGTTACCAAAATTGATATTATTATTAAAAAAATTAGAGAAATTATTTTGATATCGAGTAGATTTGGAATATGAAATTGAGGTTGAACATCGTAAATGTCTGCAGTCAATTTATGAGACAGGTAATATCTTGGATATTGATGATTCTGATCCATACCTTGATGACCATTTTATGTCTGATGAATCGGATAATAGAAATGACATTGCACCAACCAATCTAATTAATGCAAAAACTTTAAAAATAAATTGCCCTATCCGCTGGCATAGCATATTAATTATGCTAGAAAGTGTTCGCAGTGTAAACTCCTATAAATAATGTTCTAAATAAATAGGAAAACAATCTTTAAAACTCTTTAATAATGAATGGGATATGATTGATGAGCTTTACGCAGTATTAAATCCATTCCGAGAGTCGGTGGAATTTCTTTCCTTCCAAAAAGGATCCACAATAAACTTAGGGTTATTATTCAGTGAAATAGAAGCTCATATACAAATCAATAGATCTGATTGCTCAGATATTATATGCTTAAAAGAAAATATGAAAAAAAAAGCTTGACCATAGGTTTCCCATTACTAAACTTCAAGGTATTTTTATTAATAAAATTATATTTTTAACATTAGATATTAGCAACTCTACTTGATCCCAGATTTCAAAATCTTAAAGTTGTTTCAGAATATTTTAATTCGAATTCTACGACATCATTGCAATTTTTAGTTCGGCATTTAAAACTTTTAGAGCATGTTAGAAATGTATAGAGTGAAATTCAAGTTGAGGATAAAGGTAAAACATCAAGCTCTTATATAGCTAAATTAGCTTGTAAACCTTCCCTTCCAAGTAAATATTATAACAATATTAATAATCTAGAACAAGAATGCCATATTTTGCTAGAGGAAGCATTAATCTTTTGGAAGAAAAAGCGACTAGAATTTCCTATGCTTGCTAATTTAGCTAGGAAGGTTCATTGAATACCTACAGCAAAAAAATTTTTTCCATTGCTGGATTAATACTCAATGCTAAAAGGACTTCTTTATGTCCCACAAATCTTGATAAAATACTGTTAATTCATGACAATTATAATTTTGCTAAATCTGAATTCTGACTTATTATATTTCATACTTTATATTTTGCTTGCATTCCAAATTTATTTTATTTATAATAAAAATCAATAGAATATTTCTTATACGTGTTGTTGATGTGACTCTGAACTGATTAAAAATAAAATTCCTTAGTCTATTTCTGAGAATGAGAAAATACATAAATTTAAATTGGAGTGAGACAGGAAATAAGATCAATTAAACTATGTTAACAATTTATTAGAAAAGATCGCCCAAATAAATTATAGAAAATGTATTTATTAAAAATTTTAAAAAACCGCCGCCGTTGATTGAGACATCGGTGCACAGGTCTAGGTATAATTTATACCTTCCTAAGTTAAGGGTATAATTACGTAAAACCTTTCTTATATATTTCTAAGTCAAGGGTATAATTACGAAAAAAAAGCAATATTGGTTGGCTAGTTTGACCCCTCCCCACTCCCCGCCCAATTTATTTGATTTGTTTGTACACTAATTATTGTTATTTAACTATTTCTCCCAGAATTTTTTCTTCTCAATTCTATATAACATTGGTGTCATAGATACCCCGTAATACAAATATTAAATTCTTGTTATTATATTTTATCCCCTACTTTACCCAATTTTTATAAAGTTATTGATTATGTTATCAACAATTTTAAAGTTATAATTTCTCTACTAACAATAGCTGTATCCTGGTCCTTCTTATTTCTAAACGGGATAGGTTCTTAATCACTAAAATAAAAATTGCTAAAAATTGGGAATCTCGCTTTTATCTCCTAGAAAATTTTTTAAGTAAATTTAAAATTGATATTAATGGATGCCAGGAAAGTAAATACTTTTATTTAAGTTGAATTTTTAAAAAAATTTATAAAAATAGATGAAATATTATCATTGCTCCCAATTTAATTTAATCACCAATTTGGAAATCAAATTGGGAACACGGACGATATTGCTTCCATTTTTTTTAAACTCAACTTAAATACAAGTGTTTACTTTCCTAGCATCTATAATAATTTCTAATTTACTTTAAAAAATTTCCTAGGAAATATAAGCGAGATTTCCAATTTTAAAGCGATTTTTGTTTTGGCGATTTAGAACGGGAGCCTCGTAGTTAATGTTATTCTTTCCAAGCCAAAATATTTATTTGATGTACACACTTTAAAACAAACTAAAATAAGGTGTCCTAGTTTAAAATCTACTCACCCTGAGGCCAGACAGTAATTAGCTTTACATAAATGATTCATAGCAGAAGACGACTTAAGCATTTAATTTATTTTTTCTCAAGCATATCGAAATCTAGAAATAATTTATTTTTAAAATATCTAAATCAGAGACATGCCAGGTTCAAGCCCAACCCAATTTTTTAAATAATTTTTTAAAACCAGATTAGACCCGTATAATTTAAGAATTTTGATCATTTTTTATGGTCTGAACCTGATTATTTAATTTTAATTAAATAATTATTTATTTTGTAAATTGTTTCAAAAGGAAATCGAAAATATCAGGAGAATGAATGTTAAGGCTCTATTATAGAGGAACCCGGCACGAAGGTAAAAAGATTTTTAAACCGGAAAACTTGGGAAAATTATTTATACTGCCCAGCTGAAAATTCGCAATTTTTTAAAAAATCTATAATTGTGAAGATTTCGATTTTTGCATTTAAAAAATTATTATGGGTCAGGCAAATAAATCCTTTTTAAAAATTCACCTCGACCTCTAATTATTTATATAAGATAGATTTGGGTTGATCTTTGTAAAAAAAAGAAAGATTAAGATTACTTTTAGACTCTACCCGACTCTGGTTTGTATTAAAATATATTTTTTTGTGAGCCTACTATAACTCACAAAATTTTTACACTTCTTTCTTATATAAAAGAAATTTAGGAAACAAATATTTATTTTTAAAAAATTGAGGAAAAAAATATTTATTTATAAAAAAAAAATTCACTTTCAAAAATGATTAAATGACGCGTTATCATATATCGCATTAAGTGTTGCATTGTCAAGCGTAGTGTGACGAAATATCTTGGTGATGAAGTGTATTAGACCAGATAGAACGTTTTTTTCAAAGCGGTTTCCTAATGTTTCCATCAATATTTTTATTACTAAACAAAAGATAATTATTTGTCGAATTAATATTTTTTTGTATAATAAATTTTAAAAAAAAAAACTTATTGGTTTAGGATACTCAAGCCTCATTTAATCATTAATAAAATCAAATGATTATGATAAAATCAAATGATTATGATAAAGTCAAATTATTTTGATTTTTATATAACGCAGCTGAAGACTGAACTTAGCATAATTTTTAAATATTGTATTATACAAAAATAATTAATCGACAAATTATTATCCTTTGCTTGGAAATATATAAAATTGCTAGAAACATGCCTAAGAAAATGCCTTAAAAAACGTTGTCTGGAAATGGCCTTAAGCGGAGTCTATTTGCTTAAATTTTGTAAGCAAAGACATAAATAATTTTTATTTTGTATTTGTATCATTTAACATAGGGGCACATTCTTTTTGAACTTATTATTATAGAACCATAATGATTGTAATCAATGGTATAAGATACAAAATAAAAAAAATTATGTTTTTGCTTATCGATGATCAAGCCTTGAGATAAAGTATCATCATGATAATGTCGTGGTAATAAATTTTCATTAAAGTGTTGATGCAGTAGAGTATCTTCATGATAAAATGTGATAAAGTGCCAGCGTGATAAGGTGTCGTAGCTATATAGTGCCACGTGATAAAGTGTCGTGTGACGAAATAACGCCACCGTTTTAAACATCAACTACGTCGACTTTAAAAAAAAAAATTATACAACTACAACAATTGTATAAATTTTAAATTTTCTGTTATTAAAGATGGTAATTTTGATATCTTCTTTGATATATTAGATTAGAGCTCAACATTGAATTTATTTATTCAGTTCTTGCCTTGCCAAAGAATTGTTTGATCACAAATCAGCCTTTACTTTTTTCTGAAAATCTGAGACTGGTCAGACATAAAATAGCGCTCAAGATAAATAAGAAATGATTTATTTCGAGAAAAGGCTAGTTTAAATATATTAGAAAATAATAATTTTAAAAGTTAAAATATTTTATCTCAATTCAGCCCAAATGTAAATTTTAACATTCAGATCCAGCCCGATCAAGTCAGAAGTGAATGTCTGCACATTTCCACCAATCCGAGTTATATCTATGTGACAGATATATGCTAGAATCTACCATAAAATACACCAATAACTATAAAGTATCAAAAATTGATTTTAAAATGCAGCTTAAAGATCACTCCAATAATTCAACTATATCTTCATTATCAAAGATTTTACAATGAGGCAAAAAAATGTAAACTATACCTGAATTAAATCTCTTTTTTTTGAGATTATATGATTATAATTAAATCATTAAAACAATTTGTTTCACTTATTATAAAAAAAATGAATCTACGAAATCATAACATAAAATGATATAATATAATATAGATATAATTATTGTAAATATTTTGAATAAATTTCTCGAAATTATTTTTCTCAAATGTTTTGAATATTTAGAAAATGAATATTTCAAATCCCTTAGAAAATTGAATAATTATGTTTCTAAAAAATGGCTGATTTTTTAATATTTTAAACAATATTCTTATTTTAAAAAAACTTTTATAAAAATCATTCACAAAATTGAAAGGAAGTTTCGATATTTAAAATAAACATGAGCTAATCTTCTACATAAAGTTAAATAGATAAGAAAGGGGGTGGGGGGGGGGGGGGGGTTAATAATATAAAAACGGGAAAACCTCTGAAAATAAAACAACCGGTGAAATTCTGGAAAAAAATAACCGCAAAACAGCCAAAAATATTTTAAAAAATGCCGTAAAATCTAAGAAAAAATATCTCCTTCTAACCTACTATTATATAGATTAATTCAATCAAAAATTACTTGAGCATTCTCAAAGAAGATCAAAAAAAAATTTTCATTTTTCACAACATAATTTCTTTTTATTATTTAAACATGACTATTAATCATATTGTAACTCGTTTCACTCTAATAGATTAAAGGATAAAGACAAGCGGGAAAACTCTTGCCCTGAGAATGGACTCGCTAGTAGTCTGTCTTGTCGTCGGTTGTATGATAATAATATTTTAGAATGTAAATAAAGTATTTTATTGTTAATTATTGAAAATAACAAATTAAATAATGTAAAACTAATTGATTTTTATAATATAAGATATCTTTTTATATCAAAAGTAAATCAATTATGTAAATATATATCATATAAAATAACGTTTTCTATATCCAATTTACATAATATAAAAGTTTAATTTAATATATCACACGATCGCATTAAACTTTCATATCTAAAATGAAAAAAATATATTAACACAATAAAAAATAAATCGTTCCTAATATGTAACAAAGGAATATAAATATTTAATGTAAATTACATAATATTGAATATATCTGATAATTTAATTGTTTATATCATAAGAAAACGAATCTCATTTCAATTAATGTGTGTATATAATTTTACCTAAGCATTTTCACTTTACCTTGGCATTTGCAGTGTAATTATTCAATTTTGGATATAATTAATGACACAGATCTCGAAATTTTTATAACATTATTATTGATATTATATTTTTAAACAATATTTCAGTCCCTATATACTATTGGAAATGACCTTCGGATCAATTAATGTCTTTATTTGAAAGAACCGATAAATAAAATGTAATGGTTAGTGACAATAAATGCAATATGGTGCGTGCATTAATTAATGAATTATGAGATGATATGCCATTAAACACTCCACTTCGAACCATTACCCTTTAAAACCCAAATTTATATTTAAAAATCTGAAATATAATTATATTTCTAATTTTCAAAATATAAATTTTAAAATGTCGATGATAGAGATTGATATTTATTTAAGATAATTTTGGTAGATGGTACAACAAAGTACTTTCATTATAAAATATGATAATTTTTTCTGAATTCACAAAATATAATCAAGATATAAAAAAATTAACACAGGATATAAATTTCATTATTAGATGTCCCGGAAGGTTTTATTAATAAACAAGTCTAGTAGCTTCAACAAGAAACATTTTGAATAATATATCAAACAAATTTAATATCATAGCCCAATCCTTAATCTTTAAAATAAAATTCGAATCAAAGCTGTACTTATCATATATGAGCTGCATGAGTTTATGTGAAAGTTGATTTTCTGGCCCATTCCAACAAGATATGTTTCAACTGGTCATAAGATATTATTTAAGAATTAATTTATAAATTACAATTACAAAATAATTAATAGTACATAATATTTTATAAATTATTATCAGGATGTTAAACACTTTATACCACACATCTATTTATATATTTACATACATTTCAATCTTTTCACATTTTAACCAATTTTTAGAGAAATTAGTTCAGATAAAAAGTTACAAAAATGCCCCCTACAATGGATGATTTTTTTGAAATAAATATAATACTATTGAAATTCCTTTAGGCGCATTTTTTTAAATCTAAAAATACTCAAATGAATATTTTTGATTTTTCTTAATGTATATTAAATTTAATACTGCATTGAGTGTTAGTGTTAAAATATTATTTAGTCATAGCTAGTGTTGTTAAACAGCACAATTTTTAAATTCGGGTAACTCAATATTTTATCCAGAAAATTATTACACAAGCCTGAAGATTTTGCTTATTGATAGCACAAAGATTCGAACATCTATTAACGAAATCTCGAGGCTTAATTAAGTATTTTCTGTTAGAAGTTTTTAAAAATGGGCTCAAATCGAGCTGTATAACAACACTAGCGTAACTTATACTTTCTGATCGTTGCTCTATACCTAGGGATTACAGGATGGAAATGTTTTTATTATTGGGATGCAATAAAAAATAAATAAATTATATATATTTGAAATTTTAGTTACATTTATTTATTCGTGGAAATGAGATACGTAATAAATATTTTTTAAAAATTCTAAAGTAGCGTAAAAAGTAATTTAACTTTTAAAAGTAGCCTTTAACAACACTGTTGTAATACTTGCAGGAAACAAGTGATGAAATAAAAGAAAAATTAAGGTTAAATAAATACTTTAAAAAATAATGATGAGCTAAAAGTCAATAAGGAAAAAACAAAATATATAGTAATAGGTGGATGTATAACAGATTACAATGGCATAAATGAATGAACTATCTTCGATCGAAATCTGCAAATATTTGGGTTCCACTTTATAAAGCAGTTGCATTATTGAAATAGAACTAAAAATAAATTGAATCAGATGGTTGAGATAAAGAAGCTTACCATGAATGCTCGTTAACAAAAAAATTCTAAACAAATTAAAGGAGAAGATATGGAGTTCCATAATACAGCCAAATTATCCCATATAGTTCGAGTTCATGGCCAAGCAAAAACTCAAAAGAGAGGAGTTTACAGAAAATGAAGGTAAGATTGCTGAAAATGATAGCTGGAGTAACCAAAAAATATAAAATACGAATTACATATATACTAAAAAATTTAAAGGTAGTACCCATAAAATTAAAAATCATGGTAAAAAGACTAAGATGATCTAGACATACAATGAGAAGACCTGAAAATTATATTGGGTAAACGAAAAAGAGGTATACCAAAACTTCAATGGGCCCATAAATTAAAAACCAATATCATAAATTAAGATGGACTGTAGGAAGAATATAAAATGGAAAAAATACTCAAGGAGCTTACCTGATGAAAATGTGTAAAATAAAAATATGGCAGTGGCTATCCAAACAAAAATTTCTATATTATTGGCACCGACAATCCAATAGCACTAGTGAAAAAATTTTTTCTAAACAAATAAATGATAAATGCTAAAAATAGCATTTTTTATATTTTTAAATTTTTATTCAAAACAAAATATTCTGATTATAGATTGAATAAGTAATTTTATAATTTTTTTTCGCGCTTTTCTTGATTTCTAAAGAAATCGCTTGTAGTCGGTAGTAATGCTTGATAATATAAGAACTTGGAAATCGGTATTATTGATTGAGAATGTATGTTTTATTATTAACTATTTAAAACAGAATTCTTTCATATAAAATAACAAATAATGTTTATTATGACAAGATTTTATTTGTCTGCCATATAAGTAAATTCGATAATATATAAATTTAATGATCATCTTTTTCTGAAATAATATATACTATATATATTATATATAATATATACTATATATGTATATATATATAAAATTAAATAACATTTAATATAACTAAATGTCCAATTTACATAATATCCCTATCTACATTATTGCCTTTAACAGTAATTATTTAAATGAACATATATAATAACGCTTAAGACAATAATAAATAAAAAACTCTAAAATGAAATTGTTACATACAATAATAAATAAAAAACTCTAAAATGAAATTGTTACATACAATAATAAATAAAAAACTCTAAAATGAAATGTTACATACATGTAACAATTTCCATATTAAAAATATACTATAAGTGTTAGTCGCAATTTTAATTTTTTTCGGATATATTAAAATGTATAAAATTTTTATTTATCATCAAATTTTTCTTAATGGAAATTTGAGTGAGATATAACAGTTCGGAAATTGAGGGAGGGGGGAAGGGAATAAGCTATGACCTATCCAGTTGATGGTGTTGCTTCATTTATTTCTTTACCCTTATCACTCAAATGTTAAACGGTTGTACAACAGTTATCATTTACTTTAATTAAGTTTTCAGTTTTATGCAAACTATTGTTCTTGTGAAGCATTAAATAGTTAGGAAAATAGAAAATTCTATACTGTTGTTAGATCTAGTTAAAAAATTTAATGCGTTTAAACGGAAGCTTAATTTATTTTAATAGCCTTTACTAGATACCCATCGTACATCAAGTATCCTTACAATTTTCAGCAACTGACTTTCCAATTCTGGCGTTATTTTATCCATAGCCTTTTTAATTTTGTTGGATTGTCTAAAAAACAATCTTGGAGGAGACTGGGGTCTTATGAGCCCAAGGTTCTTGAAATTCAGGTTTCCTACTACAGCACTCAACTCTTATGGTTAATTTTTTAACCAAAATATATAATTATATTATGCAATGGTGCTATAATTTTTTTTATACCGGATAACTTATAATATTTTTATAACATAATATATGATTTATGGCCTCAAACTGGCTTTTTTTAAATGGTGCAATTATCAAAATAAATAGTATTAAAAGTTTTAATTATACAATAACTATCTAAAATAAAAGATTAAACCAGGGATCCAAACTGAAACGAGAGGCATCGAATTCGCCTTGAAAGCCGTAGATTTGTGCCAGCAATACCATCAGCAACAACATACCCACCAACCATTCGGTTCGGTTCGGGTTCAGGTTCGGATAAAAATTACGGTTCAATGTTCAGGTTCTGTTCGTAAAAAATTAAAATATCGGTTCGGTTCGAACCTCTAAGAACCGGTTTGAACATTGTATCCAAACCTACATTCGAATTATGTATAGGGAAAATATTTTTTTTATTTTATCATTATTTAAAAAACACATGCATAAAACCTTCATTTTTATTAATTGCACATTAAAATAATTTTTAATTTATAAATAATATAAAAATAAAAATAAGAATATATATCAATGATTAATTTTAATATGAACTATTTTAACTTAAATTTTTTTTATTAAGCCGCACAATTAATATATTTTCAAAATTCGTCTCACTCAAATTACACTATGAGGAGATAGTATAAATTTAATTGTTGAAAAGCATTTTTCCACACTGACTTGGGTAGCCGGCACTGCCAATATGATATCAGATTTGATGTGTCATTTATAATAATATTTTGGATTTAATTTTTCTTTAAGCATTATAATTTACAAGCTTAAAATATTTTAAAAAAATGTTGTAAAATGACAATATACTAAAGTTTATAAAAATTATGACCGACACTTATCAATCAAATGTGATTGATGATAATTTTTAAAATAATTTGAATGTAATTGAAATTTTTTCAATATACTAATAAAAACCAGGGATGTGAACCCTTCGACAAAAAAAAGGGTCCGGGTTCGGGTCCGGTAATAAATTTTAAAAGGACCCGGGTCCAGGGTTCGGGTTCAGAGGAAACATAAAAATAATGACTCAAAATAAGACTTTTTTCATTCATTTTTTATTATACTTCAATATATACACACTTATAATTCGAAATGAGATGATTTATATTATTCAATCGTATAATCATGATATCTTCTAAAATATCATCCTTCAGATTTCCACGTAAATTAGTCAACGATGAAAATCCACGTTCTACGCTTACCTAAAATAGATAGTCATTTTTATAATGCATAAATTATTGTACTTGTGTCGCCGGTACAGCCATGACAATTCTAGAAAAGGTATATAATTCTGGATATATTGAAGAATTTTCCTCCCAGAATTTTAAAATGTTTGCATCTCTATTTATTCTCATAACTTCCGAGAACTTTTCTATTAAAGATACAATAGATATTTTTTGCTCCTTTCTATCAGATGATAATTTAATTTTTTTTTTCTATCTAATAGTAAAATTTCCAGATCATCAATATCGTTATCATTATCATTGTTATCGCTACAACCAGTAGATATTGTTGTAACCACCAATGTATTGTAAATAATAGAGTTTTGGGTATGCCATAAATCTTCAAGATGGTCTATAGCCATTTGTTTTTGCTCACTACTTAATAAAACCTGATATCGCGGGTCTAAATATATCGAAGCATATACAACACTATAAATATTGTTGCTCTCTTATTTTCGTATTTTCTAATACTTCATTTGAAAAAGAACTTGTTAATCTCCTTAATTCTAATCGACATCTTAACCATATGCCATAAAAATCCGATAAACATAATTGTTCAGCTTGCACTCTTAATGTTATTATTTTAAGGAACCAGCACACTAGTAAGCTCTTTTACTTGTTTCCAATCATCTTCTGAAAAAATGATTTCACATGCTCCTATGATAAAATCATTACAGAAATCTTTCAAACTTAATAATAGCTCTAGCATCATACACATAGAGGACCAACGTGTTGTGCAATCTAAAATTGCCATTTACCTTTTCATGGATTTTAATATTCTAACAATTGTGGGAGTTCTTAAATATTTTACAACATCCCTTGATTTATCAATTATAGTTTTAAATTGACTATTTTTTAGGGAGATTCCACGAAAATTAATAAAATTATAAAAATTTTACATTATTTTTTAAAAATTAATAAAATTATAAAAATTTTACATTATTTTTTAAAAATTAATAAAATTATAAAAATTCTATATTATTTTTTAAAAATTAATAAAATTATAAAAATTTTATATTATTTTTTAAAAATTATATTTTTACATTAATTAAAAAAAAAAATTTAAAGTTAAAAATTTTTAACACCCTGAACCCTTGGACCCTCCACTTTTTAAAAGGGTCTGGGTTCAGCCAAAATACGAAGGTCCAGGGTTCACACCCCTGATAATAACTTTCATATTATTTTATAATCATAAAATCATGAGGCTTGAACCGGTTCAGCGACATTATAGCGGTTCGGTTCAGGTTCGGCTAGAATTTTTTAGCGGTTTAGGTTCGATTCATGTTCGATAAAAAATACCGGTTTTTAGCAATTTAACGGTTCGGTTCAGGTTTAGTTTGGATCCCTGGATTAAACCCTATTCTATTAAAAATTATATTTTATTTGAGCAAAAAATATGTTTAAACTACCATAAAATTAAATTTTAAAGATATAAAGGGTCTAGAACTATTTTTCAGACGAGTTTTATGAGCGCCATTTTTAAAACTTACTTATGCTTATTGAAATTTTCAAATCTCAATTCTTTTATTCCAGAGTCTATTATGCTATATCCAAAATATATTCTAAAAAAGGAAGAAAAAAATAAGCAATTATAAATTTTAACATCGTCCCCCTGTTGTTAAACGGCATTTGAGTCGATTTTTAAAAACGGCTAACTCAATATTTTTGTCAATAAATATTGACTATAAGCCATGAGATTTTAATGGATGTCCAAAACCTTGTGCCAACTATGACCAAAATCTTCAGGCTTGTGAAATATTAATCTGGATATAATATTGATGCCGTTTTAAAAAATCGGCTCAAATCGAGCCATTTATCAACACTAATAAGAAAGCTAAGGAAAGAGCTATGAAAATTGGTTCTAAAAACAATATAGATAATCAATAAAAAGACATGTTTAATATGTAAATAAAACTATTACAAATTTCATAATGAGGACTGCTTTTAAGCCATGAATCCTGTTATAATTTTAATCCATTCTTTATGTTTAAATTGTCAATAAATTTCACTTATTATTATATTTTACATTATACTTTATATTTATCAATAAAGTAGTTGCAAATGCAATATAAATATCATTTTTATATTAAAAATGATCAATATTTTACAGCTCAGAAGAGCCTTATGGGAAAGCTGGTCCTTACTCAAATTGAAAAAATTAATACTGTTAAAAAAGTATAATTTTTTATAGCAAAGTAAATAAGTTAAATCAAATGAGACATTATTTATTCAATATTATCAAGTAATTTTCATTTTATTGACGCTTGATCTAGGGCATGCTCCCCCGGTTTTCCCTAATAATTTTCATTGAATCGGACATAACGGATTTACAAGTTGAAATAGTGAACAATGGTAAATATGGCCATGTCAGATTTAATCCCCGTCATAATAGTAGTGTTATAGCTAACAAATAAGAAAACCGGAAGGTTTTAAGATCGAGTAGGGTATTACTATCACTTCTACATATTTCGATTCCAATTCAATTATGTCTATAAATATCTACACCTATGTTTATATTTTGCAATTAAAAAACATTAATATAAAATAGACCATTGTAAGTAAAAATTTCATCTTACAAAATTTTAGAGGGTATAAATTTTTTTAAATTGGCAGATATGCGTACCCCTGAGACGTATAATATATAACACAATGATATATTATGTCATTGATATAACGATAAAATGAGTATAATTTTATTTTTTAAATTGGCAGAGCCCCTGAGACCACATATGACAATATATAACTTAATGACATAATATCATTGATATAACTATATCATTATTTAATTTTATATAATTACAAATCTTGACATGTTCGAAAGCCAAATTACTGAAAATAAAAAAAATACTCAATATTTATGCATTATCAAATATTTAAAGATTCCTATGTAAATAGAACTTTCAGTTGAAATCTCGTATTTTTTCTTCTATTGATGTTTTAAAAAAAAATTTAATTATTAAAATTCAAAATTCGTGGTTAAACATTTTTTATAATCTAAACAGATCAATAAAGGAATCTGTATAAAAAAATTGTAGGCTAGGCAAAGAAGGGTTAAAACAATGGATAAAATAAGAATCAATGGCCTATGATGCAAACATCATATCAACATGGTAAAGATTTTGTATATAGGTAGGGAGATACCATTCTTCGCTGAAGACGACTAAGTCGCATTTAATCCAGGTGAACTAATTATTTCCCTCAAAATGTTTAATTAAATAAAATCCAGATTACTAGTTAATTAGTCTAATGAAATTGACTAATTATATTTAAAGCACGAATTATCGATTTTGTAAAATATTATCACAATACACCATTATAAATTCAATTAATTCATTATTTTTTTAAATATCCCAATTTATAATTTTATATGAGCATTTTTTTTCAATATTTGGAAATGTAAAATCGATAAAAATGTACCAGTGCACATTAATTTATAAACTCAATTATAAATAAATACTAATAGGGAATCTGTTTTCTACGTAACTTGTTTATTTTTTTTATAAAAAAGGAACATAAAAATACTCATATTTAAATATGCTAGTAAAAATGAAATGTCAAATGATTTTATTTTTTTACAAAGGACCAATTACGTTATTTTTAAGGATTTAACGCATGTATATTATTTAGTAGTTTTCGTGCGTTTAAGGGCATCAAATCCATAAAGACAAAGATGCCCACCTTAAGGATTCTATACACATTTTCGTAAATTATATAGTATCGTTCTTGTGTTTAAGAGCATCAAATCCATAAAGGCCAAGATGCCCACATTAAGGATTTTTACCCATTTTCGTGTATTATTTAGTAGTATTCGTGCGTTTAAGAACATCAAATTCATAAAAGTTAAGATGCTCACAGCCGTTAATTTTTTATATATTACTATTTATCTAAGTTATCAATTTAATGTGACCAAAGTTGTATCCAAATTATATTGGTATTTATATTTATATATGTCGTATGGGGTTTCGGAATTCGTGGGGATTCGGAATCTCTCAATTTTAAATCATTTACTAAGGGCGATTTTTGGATTTTAAACATCTGATTTCACAGGAATTGTATTCCAGCATGTGCAGAGTATTTACCCTATAAATTTCAGCCAATTTCAGCGATGGACATTTTAGTATTTTTTAATTTGTATGAAAAATCCATATAAAAATTAATATAAATTAGAAGTGGTTCTAAAGTTCATGGCAAAATTGTTTGAAATTTACAGTTTGGGTACTCTACCCATGCTAGAATGCATTTCCGGTTAAATCGAACTTTAAAATTTTTTAAATCGCTCTCGGTAAAGGATTTAAAATCAAGAGATTCCGAATCCCCACGGATTCCGAATCCCAATACGACATATATAATATAATACGCGAAACCTTTTAATTTTTATGTATAAATTCGCTACTTAATTTTTTTTTAAATGTCCTTGAGGAGTATTAATAATGAAAAAAATTTTATCGGTCATATTACAAATAAAACAATATCAGATATAAATATTAAAAAACATTAAATTTGTGTTTTTTAGATATATTTATTTATAACTATTATAGTAAGTAAAAATATGGTGATAAGAAATCCTTTTTCGTTTATTTTTTCAATTATCCAAAATATTTCATAATAAAATTTCAGCCACTATACATACCATCATTATTCATAGATGTGTAATAATAGAAACTATCTTTACTTATTTTTTTTTATTAACATAAAATATTTTGCTTTCATACAATGTTGAAAAAATTAATATATATGCTAATAAATTTTATAATATATTTAATATATTCACAAAATTTTTTTTAAAATTTAAATGGGACTTTTTTATGATACAGTGAAACCTCCAAAAGTAACTAGATCGCATATTACATCAAAGCGTATGTTGAGTTACATAATAGAGGTTTGTTTCGCACTGTCGCAAAATCCACCTTTTTGTTATCGCATTTATTTTACCCATAAATTATGTATTTATTTTTATTTATTATATATATATAAATTTTATGTGATGTAGAAAAAATGATAATAACGGAAGGAAGGGGGGGGGGGGGTTTATAGATCATTTAAAAATTATAATAATTAATAAATATATAATTTGTTTTACACCGACGATATAAATTATGAAGAGTCGAAAATTCATTAGGACATTTTCCCCAAGGCATATTATATGTAATGTATTATAATTAAATTAGGATTATAGTTTGAATGAACATGATCCCCAGGATAATCTAGCCAATATTTTCTAAGAAAAAAAATATATTGACGATTTGATGTATATATCAACTAATTTTACAATATTTACATAAACCAAATGTGTAGATAATATTAAAAAAAATTATAGGCGTTTTTAATAAAACCAAGTTTTGTTCCACATAAAACATTAAAGTGTATAAAATAATCTTTGTGGGGGTGGTTAGAAAGTATCGCTGATTTTTTTAAATATCGGAATAAATTATAATCATTTTTTATACAAAATAAGATACATAATATAAATGTTATCACAAAGCATATTTTGTTTCAAAATTCATTTTAAAAAAATCAAATATTTATAAATAATAATTTAAGGTCTGCAAATATATTATTAGACAGTTTACATGTTAGGTGCTAAAATAAAATTTCAATAAAGCACTTCATAATAAGTTTTAACAAAAGGAGAAAAAAATGGGTGGAAGTAAATCATTTATTCTAATTAATCTTCGTAGCAAAATTATTTATCTAATCAAAGTAGATTTATCTATGTGTGACAAAAGGATAAAAAAAATTAAATAAAGAAATCAATAAATCTAAAGAATTATATAATGTCGAGCGAACAGATAGAAGAAAACCAAGAGGGAAAAAAACATTAAAAAAAAATATTTTATACAATTATCGATTTTAACCTCCATTTTTGCCAAAAAACAAAATTGTTTTTTGTTACATGAGACTGAAAAAAAGTAATTTGTTGAGAACGCAGTAAAAAAAATATTGAATTTATCTGGATTGCGAATATAAAAATAGAAACACATCATAATGATAATAATTTTAGATAAAAATAAAGAACACTTTGTATAAAAAACAATAATTTTGTTTCCTATTGTTATCTTTCTTTTTTTAAATAAAAAGAAATGTAATATGTATAATTCATAGTATTTAAAAATAAATAATAGGATTGGATTAGATTAATTATGAGCCGATAGGTATTGGTGAGAGCGATGAAAATAACAAATAAAAATAATATCTTTATTTTCTCCGGAATAACTTGTTCAACGAGCGATTTAAGTTTTTTGTTTATTAATAAGAAATTAGTTTTTTATATAATTAATATCATTTGAACAGAAATTTTTTTTGTTGTTGAAAGGAAAAAGGGAATGAATGGATTCGTTGCGTATCAAATCGTTACTTGGAGGTCATCATCGTGACAAACTCTGGATAAATAAATTTAAAATAAAAATTTATAAAATATTATCGATAACCAAAAAATTGATTTGTTATTTCAAATTTTAAAAAAAATGTTTGTTCGAGATATTTGGCTTAAAAAACTTAATATTATTATTTTTTATAAAACATTATCGATAATCGCTTGGAAAATCTCATCCTATCAATTTACTTATCAAATATCAACCCTTGTATTTTTTAATTTGTTTGGCATAGGGCGAAAAAGATTCTTATTTATCTTTACAAAGTGATTAAACTTGAAATATTTTTAAAATTTGAGTAATATAAAAAGTGTGTTGCTCCCTATTCGCGTTTTAGCTTAGGGTGAATAGTTCATATAACAATATGCTAAAGCATTATAATGTGATCAAGATCATTTATAATTTGTCAAGTTGGCGTTGAAAAATGGTTTTGACACTAATTGAGAATAATATTAATGCTTTTTTTGACGTTATAATAGATTTTTATTATAAAATTCAATGAATTAAATTTATATACAAAAATAAAATATAGTTTTCCAGGGACGCTCGCGTTCTTGGAAGTTCTAATAAAACATAACATATTTTCTAGGAGAATGGAAAAGCAAAAATATCTTTGTTCCAGGTCCCTGGTTATAAACAGTTATCATAAAAAAGGAAGATAAAATTATCAAATAATGTTATATGATAAATTAAAAATATGACAATTCCAAAATAACCTTATAAGTTGTGCATCCACAAATAACTAAAAATATTAATGTTATAAATGAATATTTAATAAATTTATTAAAATCTTTTTTTTATCGATCTTAATTATATATTTTTTAGGGCCTAAATATATAAATCTCGCGATTAAAGCATTTTAAAAAAAACAAATTCAATACAGATAATATTAATGTTTTTAAAGCCATATAAAATATTTTATCTTTCAGTCATCTTATTAAAATCGATTTTATAATAATTTACAAAATGTTTCGCAAAATGATAAAACTAAAAAAATTATTAACATTATAGGTAGTGAGATAGATAAAAAAAAATTATATTATGCTCCTAATCTTAATCAAACCCCTATTTTTTAATTAATGTTAAATTAAATTTCTGATTAATATTTTGCTAAGTTTTTAACCGTTATATATAAACATCGGTAAAAATATGAATAAAACGTATAAACACAATATGTATTTCAAAAGTTTACTATTTATAATTAGCACACGGTGAAGATAAAATAAATTTCAAGTTTTAACTGTGATTTAGATTAATAGACCTAGCACTTTTTAACAAAAATAACTCTGGACATTATTTTTTCGCTTTCCATTAGGCCGTCATGGCAGTATATTTCAGGACTCTTTCAACCCTATCATTCTATCGGTATTTTAAGTCAGAAGTTACATCCAGAACATTCTCGTTAATTTATATTTTATTTGAATATAAAATTATAATGTCAAGAAACTAAATTAAAATTAGAAAGTAATATTAAATTATTAATTATATAAAAATATAAAATAGACATTTTCATTTAAGATTTGATCTATTTTTTTTATTAAATCACTTATATTTTTACATCTTTATCTATTTAAAATATTTACGGCCGGGCTAGTTTCAAAAACTGTACAAGCTTTAGAAAACTTTTAGGGCTTGTTACCATGGACAAAAATATAAGAGGTTGAGGGGGGCAAGTTCAAATTTAAAATATGGGTAAAACTTAGCAAAATATTTTTAAAAACCTTACTATATTTAATCATATCCGAGGTAGGTTGCTATAAAAAAAAAAATTAATTTTGTCGAAAAATTACTAAATTTTAGCAGCTAGTTCATGACTAGAAGATGCGGAGAAACTAAATCCGATATTCCAAACATGATGTATTATTATTTTATAATCGATACTCTATCTATTAAAAAAAATGTTACATTTGTTGATTTGAAATAGTATTTTTTCTCCTTATATTATGCGTTTTATCAGTTTCTAGTTCTACAATTTCATTATCTAATACAATATTATACAAAATATGGAAAAACCATTATATCCTATACTTAATTTTTTTTTAAATAAAATAGTCGAAAAATATTTTTTTTCAATTTATTTGATTTTTAAAAAAATTTAAGATAAACAATTTTTACGCTTTCTCGATTTTGTGAAAAGAAATTTTTTTAAAAAATCTATATTTAACGGTTATTCAAAAATTATATTTTTCAATCATTTTTTTAAAACTTAACTAGTATTATCAATTTGTGTTGGTTGAGGACTAAAGGAATCGGTCAAATTAAAGGGATGATTATCTTAAAAATTTAACGAACCCGTTTTATTAACACCCTAAATCCAAACTAAAAAAAACGGGGTGAACTACTCCGCAATTAAAATGAAGGCCTTATAAGGCCTAAAATGAATTATTCATTATTCGATTAAAAAATTCGAATATGAATAATGAAAAAAAAAATAATCAAGAGTAAATTTTTATTATTCAATTCGAAGTTCGAAATTATTTGTAAATATTCGTAATTTTTAGGAAATATTTTATTTTTTCTTTAGTATTCGTAAGTAAAAATATAAAGTAATTATTAAATTTTCCTAGTAGATTTTTTTATTTTACTTTTATTCTTCTTATTTTTATCTTCCTAAGTTTTATTTTATGAATATTACATCTTAAAAAATAGCACTAAAGTATATCAAGTTTTATTATATAAAGGTGTTTAAAAGAATGAAACATCGCAAAGTAAAACACTTAATTGTTGTATATATAATAATTTTTTTTAAAATATCAATATTAATTATATATATTTTCGGATAAGGTTCTCAAATCATTGGGGTTTATTTCGCTTGTTATTTTCTTGAGCTAATGAGAATTAGCTTAGTTTTACTAAAATCTTTAAAGGTGTCATTTTAAAAATCAACATGTGTTTATATTTTTTTTGCAAAATATTTTTTATAAACTTTAGAAAAAATTTAGAATCGAATAATGATTTTATTATTCGATATCTTTTTTTTTGTAGGCTTACATATAACATAATAAGGAAAGTCGTATAACGGAGTTGATCACCAATTTTAAAAAGAAGTTAGGGATGAAGGCCGATTTCAAAAACCTAGTGGACATCAGGGATGGAACAAAACAAATACAGCCATTATCGGTTTTCATGAAAACAAAAATTTTTTCAACTATTAGACTAGTCCATGATTACGATCTGAAACCCGAACCGTTTTTAAATTATTTGGTTTCGGAAGTTGGCTTAGAGTCATAATGAATTTTCATAAATAATTTTCCATCTCAATTAGATTGTACGGGATACAGGATTTAATACTATCTTCCATATTTAAATCCAACCGGTCTTATTTAGCCTTCTTTTTTATATTTATTTTTTAAAGTGAAACTTTATAAATTATGTGTTCTTCTTTTTGTATAAAATCGAATGTAGTAAAATTAATATTCCGGGTAGGGACGTGCAAATAGTACCTCACCAGGTCTCTGATAAATAGTTTATAAGGTCTGTTATCGGAACCGGCCGCGTAAATAATTTAAAAAATGGAATCCATCTAGTATCCGGAAAATAGAGATATCATTTTATTAAATAAAAAAAGAAATCAAAATGAAGTGTTAAAACATGCACCCAACATGTTGATTATCATATTTTAAAAAATAAAAATTTAAACATTAAATAAACCCTATTTTATTTTAGAACCGGGATTCCTGAACATTTTAAAATGGATTCTAGTATTATAATCTATGAGTAAATTTTTTTTACACCTTCATGTTTTTCTATTTTATAAGCCCTAATTTACCAGGGTTAGTCTATAAGATGTCTAGGTTAGATTAATATTATTATAATTTTATTTCACTAATTATATTTTAAAAAAAATATAATTATAAATTATCTAGAATCTAAGTCAGGGGTTACATGATAAGTACTATAAAAAATCATTATAACATTGTTCTCAAAAAACAGTCATATTTAAGGCTATATTAATTTTTACCACTACCATTATTATATAATAATAACGTGTTAATGCATAAGGCTAACGTCTAATACATGCGAATATTTACTACTTAATATTTTGTTATGGTAAATTAATGAATCAAATAGTATATTATAAAAAAAACGTTGAAAAGTGTAAGTGATCAAGGTTTAACTTTATAAAGCTGTCTTAAATATAACTATATCATTTTTAAAATAACCTTGATATATTTTTCAAGGCGAAACAAAAATCAATGTAGGCGGGAAAAAATCGAGCATACTTGTCTAATTAGAGCCCTGTTAACTACCCAATTAGTGTAAATTTCGTAGATCCAAATCATTGACTAAAAATCTTTTATTTAATTTGTGCCTATGTCCTATTAGAGCGGAAAATTTTAGGCCTATTAAGTGCTCAAAAATTTTTGGTATAAATAAAAGGCTAAATTATTTTATTATTTACTAGGGTAAATTTTCGTTAAAATATAAAGAATTAATATATTTATTCGTTTTTCACTCAGGTTAAAATATGTATAGGAATAGTAGTTAATTGTAATCTTATTAATATAAATCTAAAAGGCTGCAATTATATATTTAAGAAAAACAAAATATTATTTATGAAGGTTAAAGGTAAAAAAAAACTAAAATCTGTGTAATTAAAAAATGTTGTTTTATATTTAAAATTTGATCCGTTCCAAAACCCTTTATAGGTGGTATAAAAACAACTTGTTAAATCCTGCTTAAAAGCCAATTATCTCGAATGTTTTTACATAAAAACATAGTTTATAGGAATGACTAGAATAATAAAAAACAAGGTTTATATTAAAATATTATTTATTTTTGTTTTCTATTGTCAAAAGAAAGGAATTTTTATAGATATTACAATAAGATATTTAAATACTTTTGATATTTAATTTGGCCAAACACCAGATCGATTCAGGATGGGAAAAAAAGTTTTACCTTCGTAATTGACTTGTCCGTCGCCGTCTATGTCGGCCTCGCGAATCATTTCGTCGACTTCCTCGTCAGTGAGCTTCTCGCCTAGGTTGGTCATAACGTGTCTCAATTCAGCAGCGCTAATAAAGCCGTTGCCATCCTTATCGAACACTCGGAACGCTTCTCGAATCTCCTCTTCGCTGTCAGTGTCCTTCATCTTGCGAGCCATCATAGTCAGAAATTCGGGGAAGTCTATTGTCCCGTTTCCTAATTAAATATAACAAAAAATTAAATGTCCAAGCCTAATACTATAAATTACTATTTTAACAGAAAAAAATTCCTACGTATGCAATTATATTTAATAAGCCAATATATTGGCACATTGTGGTAAAAGTTTTTAATTGATATAAACATTAGAAATAACCTTTATTCTTTGCGGATTTAGAAAAACAAAAATTATTTTAAGGTTTTCTTTTGATATTTCCATTTTAGATTACTTATCATCTTCTGTTAGGTGATCATGCCTAATAAAAGAAGTTATAATCGTTTGATAACCTAAATATTTTCTATTATAAATGAAAAAAAAATATGATCTTCTGGCTATAGTCCAACACAATGGGAGCTAAAGCCCCGTGTCGGATTTATTTTTTCGGGTTCCGATATGAGAAAAAATTTTGCCCGATCGATCTAGGAATTTTTTTAAAGATCAAAATGTGAAATTTATCCAGATTTTTTTTATTAAGAGTTGAATAAGTATATTTCAACGAAATCGGGAAAATTATAAGGGTCAAAGAATAATTAATAATTTTATGGTTATTCTTGAAAATTTCATAAAAATATTGGGAAAACAAAATCATTAAAAATTTTATCGAGCTCTTCAGTCCTGGATTAATTTCAAATTCGACCGAGTCCAAGAAAATCGGTAGGATCAGGTTCGGATAGGTCTATGGATGACTTTAATGGGAGCCTAGTTTTTGAAAAATTGAATTGTCAAATTTTAGCTATTTTTTAATTTTCTATAAACACGATTAGATCAAATTTAGGATATCAAACCCGTATAGTTTGAAATTTAATTTTTTTTAAAAAACGAGTGATGCGTTTTAGTTTTATAAATATTATAAATCATAAAGCTTTTTGAACCACAAGATGCGCATGGCAGGAGCAGCGAAAATATTTTAAAATTAATTAGTAGTTTCGTTATTTCTTATGCATAATATAAACCCCTCAAAAAAGTTTATTGTGTAATAATGTTTTAGGTGAAACGTACGACATGAGTAAAATCTTCATTATTTTGGTTAATCCTAATACACCGTATAAATAATAAAAAAAATAGCCTAGTTCTATATAGGAGACTGGAAAAACAATTTAAATCTACAGAAAAAATCTAGCATGTTTACTAAAATACAATATAATTTAACATAACTGATAAGTGACTTTGTTAGTACAGTTTGTTAACATAGCGAGTGTTAGTTAAATGTAAATGAATTAATTCGTTTAAAGTTGACAAAGCTAAGAAAAGGTTTAAAAAATGCGACAGTAAATTTTCACTTTCTTTTGAAAAAGCAAAAATTTTGCAACTGAATGAAAAATTTATTTAAAAAATAAAATAATCTGACGCAGATAAGTGTATCTATCATATAATTGTTTTTTAAAATAAATATCAGCAGAGTAAATTTTTGATTTTAAAGATTATTATTAACGAGATGAAATCATTTAAAATTATTAAGGACTAAGAACATCCATAAAAAAATCAAACATGTTAAAGCGTTTACTTTTTAAAGTAAAATGAAATTTACATTTTCAAAAGTTCCCTTTTTAAAAATAACCCAGAGACAGTTGCATTTCCTCCATATGAACATAATTATTTACATTACATAAAGCCCTCTATACCCCTCAGCCAATGACATTGAGACCCCCCCCCCCAATGAATAAAATATAAAGTGGATTCTGAGTATGTAGCAATGGTTACCCTTTTGAAATCTTAACGAAGTAATTGCATTGCACCTCCTTTTGTGATAGAGGCCTTAAATTGGCAACATTAGTTGCATTACTGTTTTATTGTAATGTACTCTTAAATATAAAAATGATAGGCATGCAGCGGTGTGGCAAGAGTCAATTTTAGGAGTTAAAACATATTGGGTATTCTAAAAGTTTGACTTTTTTGATAATATTAATAGTAAAGATAAGGTTCATTAGAAATATATAGACGTGGTGATAATTAAATATAAAGAAGAATCTATATTCTATAGTTACAGTTTAAAATAAAATAATTTATGAAGCGATTTGAAAAGAAATATAGCATTTGATTAATATGAATGAAAGTATTGGTTCTCTTTTATAGAACAATTAATAAAAAAGCCTACAAAATTATATTAGTAAAAATAAATTATTATAAATACATCACATTCGCAGAGCAAATTTTAAATTGAGATATATTTTTTATTCACATTTGTTAAAATATTTATCATAATATATAATTCAAAAAAAAATTCTTTGAAGAAGTAAAAAAAAATCGAATATTTATGGTGGAAAATAAACATATTTTACATTGCACGATGATAAAAGTATGAATAAAAACGTTTAAAAAATTGGTATGATTGAATAGTGGGGAAAATAGATGGATAACAGTAATAGCGAAATTGGAAAAACTTTTTTATCCATCTCGCTAACTCTGTAAAGAACTTTCTGCCAAATGATGCTAGTCTAACTTTAGAATAAGAGGTAAATAAAAGGTTCTAGTGAGCTGTATATTTTTTAAAATGTGTGCTACCAATATAGTTTGATAATGGCTAAATGTCCGCTAATTCTACTCAATCTTCAGGCACTTGTCGAAGAAAATTCGCTAACATTAAAGCGTTTTTATTTATATTAATTTCTTCAACCACGACGTCAAAATGATAGTTTTCACTAAAATGATAGTAATTATCAAACTATTACTGCCACTACAAGAAGGGAGTTTTTAATATATGAAAAAAATAACCCGGATATCGCTAATAGACTTAAGATTCTTTTGGCGCCAAATTGCAATGGTCTGCATAAATCGGAAATATGCCTTTAAACAATAGAATCAAGCTATTTATTGATAGATAACCTGTTTAAAGATTAAAGAGCCTGTGAGGAATTGCTGGAATCTTTTTTGTGACCAAAGAAGCATCTGTTGACAGATTAATATTTAAGTGGATAAAAGCCACAAGAAAATTTTGTCAAAATTGAAATCTAGATAAAAATATGAACAATATCAAGTATAATAAATTCTATTTATCAATTCAAGTTTTTGTTACAGAATTTGTCAATCATGTAAATATTATAACACTAAAATGATAATCAATGCATTAAAATCGGAACTAATTGTGGTCAGATGCTTGTCATTTTGATTACACTTATTATTACAAGGTTAACATAATATTTTGAAATTATATACCAATTAGATGATAAGTCTGCTTATTTAGAGTATAATCATAAAGGAAATTTTTTACACTAAATTAAAATAAATCATATACTTTTATTATACTATCAAAGGTGATCAAAATGGCGAACAGCTAATTTCAAGTCCCCGTTTAAAATTTCAAAGATTACGATTGTCAATCTAGCATTACAAAATTTCATGTCATTGGTTTAAACTATAAAAATTACAAACGAAAAGGCTATGTGAGTAAAATTAAACGCGTAATCATTTGTGATAGCAACCGTTTTATTTCTATTTTATCAAAGAAGGTGGCAAATGAATTATGTATTAATTCTTAGTCAACATTAAATACATAGTCAATATCCATTTTATATTTTTATCTTCAGGTAAGGTAAGGGAGGGAAGGGAAGGGGGGGGGGGGGGTTAGAAAAGATAAATGTCTAAAATGTATTGAATTTTAAATGTATTTTTTTGATCCCAAAAAATTATCCAAATTATTTTTTAAAAACATTTATAATTTTGAAAATATAACACGGTGCATAATGACAGACTGTTTTTAAAACAATTTGGGGTTTTAAGTTTAAATGTCAACTCCATATTTTCGGGACTAATTTCAAATGATTAAAAATATGAATATCTATTTCTTTTTAATTAGTTTTATTAATATTAATAATAATTTTAAAAATTAATCAAAATCTCCTTATCATTTAGATGTACTTAAGATAAATATAATATATTAGGCAATAATGCAGACATCTAATATAGATATAATGAAACAAATATGAACCCTTGTCTTAAAATTCAGGATTATAGTTTGCAAGTGAAAGAAAGTTCAATTAAATAATGTTGATATTAAAGAATAATTTTGTAAATTTTGGTTAATAAAATAACTTATCTCGCAAATTTCTTATCTTTTTGGAAGATATTCTTCATTCAAAGGCAAAATTAATTTTTAATTACCTTTAATTTATAACTCATTAATTATCATACCAGAATTTCATTTTAAAATGTTCAAATTTTTTAAATTTACTTTAAGATGAAGTAATAATATAGTCGCATTATTAAAAAAGTATTTTAAAAAAATAAAAAATTTATAATGAAGAAAATTATTAAAAAAATATACAAATATAAAAAAAAATAAAAAGATTGAAAATCAAGATATTAATTATCTATAATATTTAAATATATGAGCAGATAAAGATGTGACAAGCACTTCGAAGATGGTGGAATAAAAGCGAGAACAATGGATGATTGTTTCAGCATAAAAGGATACAATATCATGGTAAACGTCAAGACGATATGATGATAAACATAAACAAGGAATAATGAGATTTGTGGTATGGGTCAATCAAATAGCATTGTAAACGTTAGGACGATATGTTAAATGAGATGTAATATGGCAATAAAATAGCACCATAAACTTTTGGATGATCCATTTGACAATAAGTAATGAAAGATATGAAAATGGCCAAAGTGAAGGAACAGATTAGATGAAGATGCATAAGAACTTTTAAATTTATATTGTATATGTGTAATATAGATGTATAGATGAAAAATATTATTTTTGCAATTTTATATAAAATTATATGAATCACAATCAAAGTTGAGCATTATACCATGTATACTATGCTTAAAATACAAGATCCCTTTGTATCTTGTACTAAGTATCTTTTTGCCATTTTTAATAAGTTACTTATATTATATCCATCATCTAGCATACTTTATTTTAAAAAGAATTTCGTATCGTTTGCAATGGTAAAAGATAGATGCCTTTTTATTTTGTTTAAAAAATTCAATATTTCACTTTCCGTGGATTATTTATTATTATTTTATATTTTGGCATGCCAACTTTATTGTTGATGTAAATTAGATCATTTCAATTTATGATTTCTTGTCCATATTTTTTATTTATCAATGAATCAAAATAATCATCTTATTTGGTGGAATAAAATATATTTGTTTATATTTAATAGTCCAATTATCCTTTCGTAATGAGCTGAACATTTTGGCATGTCCTTTGGACACAGTAGACTTGGTATAAAAATAGTCATATTTATGTAATTTCGATTTATATTTATTGAAATTTCTTATAATGATGTTTCTTTTGATTTTTAATATATATATCGTAAGAGTATTTTATTATAGTCGTCGTAATATAATGCGTTTGTTAGTGTTTTCGATATTTTGAAAAGATTCTTAACAACTGAAAAATTTGGATAGTTTCTTGTGGAAGAATAAATAGGATTTGATCGATTTATTTGAAATTTATCTTTCAGTTCGTTGAAACAGTTAACATATATATCTGGTATTTCTCCACGTATTTCCATTGGTAATTTATACATATACATAACTCAATTTCCACTCGAACAGGGTGATATTGATATATGTGAATCACTGGATTATATTTATCCCTCGTCGGTTTTATGGCTTATTTCAATAGCTAATTTTCATACTAAAATAATCTTAAGCAAAATATACAAATATCTATATTTTTAATAAGATACCTGATATTGTATCTAGGATAGATTTTTTTATAAAGATCGATTCTTTTTTAAGGATCTGCGCAAATCTGATCGCTATATGTAGTGTTGTTAAACGGCTCGATTTGAGCCGATTTTGAAAAACGGCTAACTCAACATTATAGCCAGGAAAATATTGCCTAAGTATCGAGATCTAGCCAATAGATGTTCAATCCTATGTGCCATCTATGAGCAAAATCTTTAAGCTTGCATAATATTTTTCTGGATAAAATATTGAGTTAGCCGTTTTTAAAAATCGGCTCAAATTGAGCTGTTTAACAACACTAGCTATATGATAAGGGCCTGAGGGTATTGCATGGATGTATGCGTATGTACAAGGTATGCATTCGTAAAAATAGTAAACCTAGGTAGTGATTTCGAAACCTAGATATAAGTTATGTAGTTTTCATAGCGTGAGAGTTATCCAATAATGCCCATATAAATTTTGTTAACAGATGGTATCTCGTGTTGGAAGATGTAATTCAATCATCATCTCCCTTGTTACTATTAGCTTTTACGTTTGGTTAGGTGAAAATGTTGTGTGATTGTAGTTTATTATTTTGATGAAGAGAATTGCATTGTATATAACATATCGATCTTTTGAGATTCGTGAATCGAAGATATAGAATATAATTCGACTCTGTTTACATTTTGTTGAAGATTTTATGTAGTTGTGGGTAACAAATTTGGCGTTAAAAATAAGAGGAAGAAAGTCCGTTATGTTTAATATTTTTTTGTGCCGTAATAAGTAAATTATCCATCTGAGGCATCCAGTTTACTTGAGGTTAGCGTAATCGCCTAAGGAGATTTTTCAGCTAGGCCAGTAATTATTTTTGCTCGATTGGCTGGTAAAATAATTTTGTAAAAGTTGACCCGTCCGTAATTATTTTTTTTTGAAGATATAAATTCGCCTAATTCTAGACTTTACGAAGATTCGCAAAATTTAACCCCTGTACAAACATATTTTGCATAAGGTGTCTGGCCCGGCCCATAATATTTTCCCGCCTGGCCACATCAATCTCTGGATTTCATGCCTAGTCAATTCATATTTATTCATTTATTTTCATGGATTAATAGAAATTTTTATATATATAATGAATTCGATTAATTGTAATTTCTTGAACCCGAAAAAAATAATCTAATTTGTTACCGATAATTTTTTTACATGGTTACATATCAATATAATAATAAATATTCCAAATGAAATAAATAAATAAATTGGCATTCAATTCGTAAGTAAAATAATAACAAAATCGGCAATAAACATATTACCTTTTGTGCTTACAAAAAATAAAACTTGTGATGATTATTATAACTTTATCTGGTAGCCTCAAAGAAGTAAATTACTTTATATTTGGCCTAAATTAATATGATTCAAAATATTTCATAAGAAATCACAAACTTTGCAATAAAATATATTATATAATTAAAATTAAATGATTCAATTAAAATATCGGTAGTGAAAAAATTTTCAAGCAGACGGTCTTGTAAAAGGAAATAATTTTAGGCTCGTTTTAGGTTTGTAATTAACCCTACCCGGCTCACCATTTACGACCCGTTGCGGGCCTGCAGGTCTTTTATATTAAAATTAGTATATTTCTTTTAATACCTATCCTAATGAGTAATAACTAGGGATGTAAAATAAAATGTTTTTTTATAAATAAATGAAAACGAAAAACTGACTTATATATCAGAATCAGAAACCCTTGACACTATAAAATTCTGGGAAGTTCATTAAATAGCACACTCCTTTTAAACTCCAATTTTTTAAATAATTTTCTTGGTGCAACTAAATATCATGTTGTGATATTTAAATTCCTTTGATTAAAATTTGATCGCAAAACTATTTTCTATAATAAAAAAAATTATATTAAATAAAGTTAATTAGGAATATTGGTTATTATTGAAATATAACGATAACTAGTTACTTTTTTAAAATGTAAGTAGCAGCTATAGCTGGTTATCTTTTTAATAATGTAACTTGTAACTATAGTTATTTGCAAAGGCAATTTTTAATAAAACTAGTTTCTCAAACTTAATTTAACAAAATGAGCGAGTTATAAAATTACTTGTGATAATAAAAAAAATGTAAACAAATCACTGGTGTATGATTATATTTAAGATGTTCGCGAAATAATGAAAAATTTATAAAATAAAATATAAAACATTTTTTCATCCGTCATAACCTTTAAAAATGTTTATAGAGAGATATTCTATATTTTTTGTTTTAATTCATTGAGGAGAAAAAATTATATAGAATATTGTAAATTAAATACACCCTCTGGCGGTCATTAAAAAATAATAAACAATAATTAGACATTGTATTTTATGTTTTTTTTAATAAATAAAGTTGTATTCAAAAAATTATCTAGATAAACCAGTTATATTAAATGCTATAAAATAAGGTTATGATAGATTCATCCTGATGTTCGATTTGCTGTAGTATTAAAACCTCAAAGAGCAGAGAGTTATTAATATTGTTAGCATGCACACTTTATATTTATTCAAATACATTAAGGATGTTATTCAAATACATTAAGAATGTAAATCTGAATATGTAAGTAGCCATTTGTCCGGAAACATTGCAAAATATTAAAAATATGAAAATATAATATTCTTTTAATAAATCGAATATTCCAATATTCGATCTATTTAGGTGGGATCTAGATGTATTCGTTTTAATAACCTATTTGTGGCATACCTGCATATTTTCCTACCTCGATGGGATTATTTTTACTTTTTTCTGCCCGGCCTGCGTTTTTTTAAATGTTTATTTATTCTAAATAATTAGATTCGTATTTTGTAAAAGTTTCTAAAGACAAAAGAATCATTTAATTAATAAATCGTGTGATGTTGTAATTTTTAAACCTAGTTCTGCTTATTATTTTAGGCCAGGTCCAAATATTAAAATCATGTCATTAGGGCCTGTTGTACCTTTAAATTATTATTTTTGGGGTAAGATGTGATACGGCGTATTTTTGAAATATAAATCCTTAATTGGGATTCGATTGAAGGAAGCGAAATATTTTGCAATATTATTTATCTATTTAAATAAATCATCTCATATTTAAAATAAAGTAATAGTCCAATATATATCCCCAGAATTTGATTTAGAATTAAATTATAAATGAGGAATCAGAATTGCTTCATGTAGTTTATTAATATACCCAAATCTTGTATTATATTCAAAATTATTGTACTCAAGTTATTGTTAAATTTAATATTTTATTTTAACTTTGTAAATCTTTTCCACTAACTCTTTTATTTTAGTTTATGAATACTAATTTCTAATATAATTTATTTATCTAAGGAATAGCATATCCTTACGCTGACAAGTTGTCGTAGATTTTAGTTCTATATAACTATGGAAAAAAATAGAATTTTGAATAGTAAACAAGTTTAAAATATACTTATTAAAAACTTCGAAATCTTTTATCATTAAGCGTCAAACAAGATAGGGGAATTAAATTATTTATACCATGCAAATCATTATTCAATTACATACACTTGATTATCCTTTTTTTTAACGAATCAATAAATTTATAGATATCCATTCCCAGACATGACATCATTTAAGTCATAAAATATTGGATATTATTTTAAAAGCAGACGATTTAAATTAAACAATTAAACAATGATGTATTTAGTACGTCATAATTTCTTGCTCAAAGGGATAAACATCTTCATAATTTGTATTCCATTTATGAGGAAATGAATATGTTTTGAAATGTTCAAATTTATTTGATATATTTATATTAAATATCTGCAAATCCCGGCCTGGCCCGTATATTTTTAAAAATCCGGTTCGGGCTGGGTCGATCGAGCATATTATGTTTTCAAAAAATACGGGCCTGGCAATTAAAGCACTGCTCAATTGTAGTAACTTAACTTGGAGATATTAAGGGTTCCATTGACATTCAATTAAGTTATTAAAAACTACCGAGTAATATTTATATATAATTTAATATACATATAAAGGATATGCATTCTATTTTTTCTTCAAATGTTTTTTAATGTGGTATTCATAAAAACACTAAAAAACAAAAATAATTTTTTTATTTAATAAATCGCATATATAATTAACTGTTCTAATATTAATTAAAATATATTTTATATTTTAATAAAGTATCAACAACATATAAAAAATCTGAGATCGGGCGTTTTAAAAAATATTTATGGGTAATATGGTATGATACATGTATTTTACTGTTTTTCAATATTCTTATCAATAAAAAATAAAGTATTGCATAAATATGGGTAGTAGAATCTTTACTTTAAATAAGAATATATAATATTAAAACAATTACATTTTGCTAATAAATACTCATTATTTTTTAGTATTTATATCGATTTTCTATTGAAAGCCAAATAATGGCATTATAATTTTTTTTCTACAGATTCATATTGAAATTGCCATAGCATTAGTATTAGCTTATACTGTCCATTTATTTATTAAAAAATTAAAAAGTTTATCTACATTGAGATCCTCTATTGAAAAGTATTTAGATAAAATGTGAAAGGCATTTTGACGAAATGTGAGGCCTATTTGCCCTGCATTCACAGATAGTGCAAATTAGCAGCTAAAAGCTTTAGATGACAAGTGAAAAGTATTTAGATAAAATTCCTTTCTATGAGGTCTACAACAGCCAATGATATTGACTACAGCTGGCTTCAATTATTGCACACTTTAAATATATGAATCGCCAGTTTAGGGGGGCCAATATTAAAAATAGATAATAAGCAACTTTTCTATCTAAAAGAATAAATTTTAAATAATTTATATCTCTATCTAATTAATATATGCTTTATGTGCTTGCTCAAAATATAGAAATTATCCAGACAATATTTTTAAAAATCTTCTACATCGGCATCATTTAATTTAAATTATATTATAAAACAATAATTATCTCAGCAATCTAAAAATCTTACCATTTGTTCCCAAACATGGTAAAAAATAGTCACAAGGAATAAAACAAAAAAAATGGTTATTTATATAACTAATATAAAAAATTTATTCTAAAGTAAATTTCCACAATTTTTATGATAAAATAAACAAAAAATATAAATGGGCTAAATTTAAAAATTAAACTTTACTTTCTAAATCAAAATTGGGTACTAAAAAAAATATGACAATCAAATTACTGTTAAAATTTTAATGACATAAAATTATTCCGTCAATATCTGGAAAATTTAAATCTTTTTAAAAGATAAAATTGTATAAGGGGTTTTTTTTTTCATTTGTGTTGCTTATAAATATTATAAAATATTGTTTCTTTTCTTATATAATGTATGTTTTTATATTTTATTATAATATAATATTGCTTGAAGGCAAATTTTAATAAAGGCACATAAAAATAAATCACCTTTCCTATGTAAAAATATTATTATGTAATTATGATTACATTGGATAGATTGAAAACATTAATAAAATAATTGTCTTTGTATTTTAAATTTAACTGCTTTTAACAGTAATCTTAGTTGGGTCATGGAGAAATCGGTTAATTCAACTCAATCTACAGGTGGGTGCTGAGAAAATTCGATTTGCATTGGTGAGTTATTTAAGCTCTTCTGAAAGCTGATCTATATTTTTTTAAACCAAGATTAAGAGTATATTTTTTAGCTAAAGATTAGGTTTTGCTGTTTTAGCTGGCTAAAAATTAAATAACTAAAATATAAAAAAGGAACCAAACGTTTTTATATAAAATAATTTTTTTACATTTGATAAATGGTAAAATTCCATTAAATAAAACATTCAATAAATAATTTAGATTGTTGTATGATTGCAAAAAAAGGGTCATTTTTACAGATATCAATAAATAGCTTAAACATGTCAATTAATTATTAAGTATTTTTCAATAATTTGAGTAAATTATCTAATTTTAGCTAAATAAAATAGTGTGCAGATAATCATAGTGTGTGATAATAACACTTTAACATTCAATATCATAAAATCTAGGTATCAAATAGTTTGTTATGAAATTATGACCTATTATCATATTATATTTTTTTTAAATTCAACAAAAGATAAAAACTTTTTTATGTCAAGTAAAAATCAATTTTTAGATTGGGCCAGATGGGTGAGTCCAAAATTAATTTAACCTTGTCTGGTTAGATGAACACTTCATAATTTAAGCAATATCTACAAATGGTCTTTGAATTAGGCAGTTAATTATTTTTTGTCAATATATTATCCATAAACTAAAAAATTGTCTTAATTAAGACCATAGACTGAACTCAAACCTCCAAACTCTTTTCCAATTCCATACCAGCCCTAGACATAAAAATATTTAAGTGCATGAACCTTAACTTAATATTTTTCCTTTAGGAGTTAATGAATTTTAGTCATTCGATTTCTTCAACACTTAAGTAAAAAATTATAGGTTAAATCTAAATTTGATTTATTTTTACTAACTCTTAATAACCACTATATATTTAGATGATATTGAAAGCTTTTTTACTCTTATTTCTACAAAATAAACTTATCATTTTATTTAATTGTTTTGGTAACTTTATATGTAAAAAATACATCAAATTTGGACTTTTGGTAAAAATCTCTAAAACCTGGACCTGTACCAAATCCTGCAAAATTTTTGTCTGGTCCCAAACCCTAATTCTGACAAAGGTCAGACAAACCCTAATTCTGACAAAGGTCTAACTCAAACTAAATAAAATTAACCTGATTTTGCCTGTTAACACAAATATATATTATGCTCATTAAATTTATATCTATAACAAAATTTTATTTCCCAAAATTGTAGTAACTGTTTGAGCTAGGCCTTATCAATTAAATGCCGCATAAAATATTTAAATTTCTTTTAATGCTAGATATGTAATAGAAACCCCACAACCCCAATGATACAAGAAGGCTCAAGCCAAATCTTTATGGATAGGGAAAAAATGAGTGGAGAATGCTACAATAAGAATCCTATATTTATTTCATGGACATCTTTATAAAGCAAATAATTTAAAAATGCTTTATAATTTTAAAACTCTTTTTATGTGAACTAAAACCCCATAAATCTTTAATTTAAAAATTACAGATGTTTCAAAATATTTGTTTTATTTGCATAGTAAAATTAAAAAGCTGTAAAATTATTGTCAATCCATGTCAATTTGTAAAATTTATGTAATCAAAAATAGAACCTAAAAAATTATTCAGGAACTGTTTAATCAAATATTCAAAATTTCTGTTAATATAATAATCATTAATTTAGGTGTAAAACATGGGAATATAAAAATATCGATTATAGTTAGATTATAAATCAAATTTATATGTAATATATCTCTAGTAAGTATATATATTTATATATTATACCATCTGCATCTACTTCATTTATCATGTCTTGTAACTCTGCTTCAGTTGGATTTTGTCCTAATGACCTCATAACAGTTCCTAATTCTTTAGTGGTTATAGTTCCATCCCCATCTTTGTCAAACAATGAAAAGGCCTCTTTAAATTCTAAATATTTTTATAAATATACAGGGTAAACATATTATGAGTTTTACCTGCTATTTGTTCTTCTGTTAATTGATCCGCCTATTAACATAATAAATTAAAATAATATAAACTCTTTACTCTTACCATTTGTATATTATTTTTAGTATTGCTTATTATTGTATTAAAGATAGGTCAATGATGAAGAAATAATGTAATCGAACACTTTTAGAAGAGGCTAAGTGGAAAACAAAACCGATATAAAATCAATTTATTTGTGAATTATGTTTTAATCATAAATATTTATAGTTAATATATGATGGAATATGTGATACAGTTTATTTTTTTTATGTTTTTAGTCTATTAAAGGTAAAAGTTTGTGTAATTGGTAAATTATAAATAACAAAATAATAATAATGTTTACGCGCAGTAATATAATTTTTAATAAAAATTTATGCTTAGAAACATCCACATTGTTATTATAATTTATATAATTCTAAAATCGATATTTTTTAATAATTGATTATTGATATTAGATAGTAAAAGACATATAAAATCAATAAATGGAATCAATTTTATGTTATTTACTCATCTGTATAGAATTATTAAAGCAATAGTTATTTAGCCTATACAATTTAAATTAATATTCATCTGTTGTATTATATAGCATGGTTAAAAATCATATTATAATTAAATTTAGTATATTATTAAATTTAAAATATTTCATTTATTATAAGAAGTATTTCGCTATATATTAAATATATACTAAGTATCAACAAAATCAATATGTAACTCGTAAAAAGGATATCTTCCATTATTGTTATGTGATTTACTAATTTTTCAATTACCCTCTATTTTTATGTGGTCATTAAATTATTGACTCGGTAAAAACCGCAACTTTGTGCATATTTCGTATATTGCTTCTATGTTGTTTCAGATGATTAAAATTGTATCATCTCCTTCACTTCAAAAGACTATTATTTCAGTAGCAAACTATATAAAATCTTGATCTATCAAAATAATATACATATATGTATATAATACTAACCAAGTTGACAAATTAGTATTTAAATGTATAATATATTAGTCCGCCGTATACGTCATTTTATGGTCTGGACTTAGACTAAATTACGTTTATAGTTTAATCACTGAATGTAATTGTGTTCAACACATTTTTTAAGATAAATTATATTTGAGTCTACGTTCTAGTAAAATAAAATTACCGGGAGATTAAGTCTTGAGGAAATTCATGGGAAAATAAGAAGTTAAAGCTAAACATTCAAAATATTTTATATATAATATAATTAATATAAACATATTAGTCTAAATAGAAATGAATTTATGTTATTAAGAGTATAAGGTAAAATGATTTAAACATCATAATCAGAAAAATAGTAAAATATATGTGTCTCTTTATTTATTGTTCCCATTTTATTGAAATTTTTGAGAATTCTATCTGGTATATATATTGAAGTTTATTATAAGGATTGAAACCAATTTTCTAGCTCGTTCATGATGTAGTGTTAATATATTCGGACTGATTTTTATTATTTCTTTTTCACTGTCTATTAACTCAATATTTACCTTATGGAATGATTTTATTATTTTATTTATTTCACATTTAATATTTACCTTACTTACTGTTAAATAATAGGAATTAATAAAATTAAAATATTATATACTTGGTTATTAAATAGTAATATGTTTAAATTTTATATAACACGCATTCATTAAATTATCTTTATATTTGCGCCCGAGTGGTTTGAAAGGAAATTTTATCATGTCCTCGCTTAATATAAATGGTTTAATGAATAAATTAACCATTTTTCTAAGGCTCATGGTCGACGAAAAAATGGATGTGATCGCGTTACAGGAGACCCACTCAAAAGATAATAATATGGCTACCTTTAATAACTTTGAAATGTATAGTTCTGGCACCACTTCCAATAATTGGTCGGGGGTTGCTTTCTTTATCAGCAAAAGATTATGCAAATACGTGGATAAATTTGTGCCCATTTCGGAGAGATGCTGTTTACTATACCTGAATACCTGCTTCAGGCAATCAATCTTAGTTAATGTCTATGCCCCGCCTAGAAGAAACGAACGGCTCGCATTCCTTGATGACCTCGAAAACATTGTAAACTCTCTTCCTAGGAGTCGTAATTTGATAATCCTTGGGGATTTAAATACTAGGATCGGAAAAGATGACTCCTTTATTAGAGATGGGGTAATTGGGAATGCAACTCTCTCTCAGTTAAACAGTGATGACAGCAGAAAGTTATTGGAGATGTGCAGGAGTATAAACCTCAAGGTCGAAAATACTTTCTTTTCACACAGCGAATTAAACACCCTAACCTTTAGTAGAAATAATATCAAGTCTCAGATCGATTTCATCATCTCGAACATCCATAGCTGGTTCATCGATGTAAAAGTAATGCCAAATATTAATATTTCTGATCATAAATTAATCAGAGCCAGTATTACTGTGAAAAATTTATGGGGAAACTCTCGGCGTCCTTCTCTTCAACCCCAGCCGAGATACCTGTCCTGGAAGAGAAATGCAACACACCTGCAACGCCCTGCAGTCAAACTACAGCTCGA
This sequence comes from Gordionus sp. m RMFG-2023, assembly GCF_954871325.1. NCBI lineage: Eukaryota > Metazoa > Nematomorpha > Gordioida > Chordodea > Parachordodidae > Gordionus > Gordionus sp. m RMFG-2023. Next base: position 44,787,958 of record NC_088776.1, read on the forward strand.
TCTATTCTTAAATGATAGGGAGGCAACTTTCTTATCCTCGTCGGAGTCTCAATCTGTCGAAGAATGTTGGGCGTCTTTCAAAAACAACTTGTTTGATGCCTACAATCATCTCCCTAACATCAACATTTCTCCACCAAGACAGGAATGGCTATCCGATGACACCATTCGCATGATAGCTCAACTCAAGTTACGAGGTGAGCGCGATGGTCACTTATGGACCTCAATTCATAGACTCCTAAGGAGAGATAGAAGGATCTTTATTGCTAAAAAGGCTTTTGAGATAGACAGGGATATGAGGGAAAATAGAACTTTCGACGCCTACAAGAAACTAAATTATTTTTGTAAAGCCAAAGTGTTCAAGACACTTCCAACTATAAGACTGGATAATTATAGGTTAATTACTGACCCCGACGAACAGATAGCGTTATGGCTTGACCACTATATGGGAGTCTTTGATTCTAGGAGGCCTACCTTAATCCCATCCACTAGTCAAAATGTTGGACAATTGGACGCAAACTTTTCATTGGCTGAAATTGTGGCCGCTATTAAGAAGCTTAGGAATAATAAATCTCCGGGTACAGATAACATTACAGGAGAACATCTGAAAGCAGCTCCCTTAACGATCTCTCGGTTCTTACTTCCTTTGTTTAACAAGATATGGTTGACTGGGATGATGCCAGCGGATTGTATCTTTTGCAACTTCCCGAAAATTCCAAATCCATCTAAATTCAAGGATTATAGAGCCATCGCTCTCACGTCTATTGCATCAAAAGTTTTTATGGTTCTTTTAAAAAATCGCATTCTTTCCTCTACACCAAACCTTTTGTCTAAATACATTTGTGCTTACCGTCCAGGTAGAAATATAAACGAACCAATATTAGCTTTAAAGATTATAATGCAGAAATGTCAGAAGTATAAATTACCTTTTTACTTTATTTTTATCGACTTTAAACGTGCTTTTGATAATGTTAACCATGATGCGCTTTGGAAGATTTTAACCGAATGCGGCATTGACTCTAATATTATAAGGATCCTTAAAACACATTATAGTAGTCTTTTTGCCTCCTTAAAAATCAATAATAAGGTTTCTCCATCTTTTAGGACAAAAAAAGGGGTAAAACAAGGATGTGTTCTTTCCCCGCTTTTGTTTAATATACTTATGAATAAAATCATAGTAGATACGCTGGCTACTGCGAATCTCTTAGAATTAAGTTCCAGTCAGTCTTTTTTCTTGGAAAATTGGGTGATATCTTATGCTGACGACATAGTTTTGATAACAAAAAGTTTGGAAGAAACCCAAAATTTGATCGCTATATTAAACTCCTTTAGTCTTAAGGTTGGCTTGGATATTAACTTTGATAAAACAGTGATAATGCCCTCGTCCCAGGCGCCTCTTTTGAATAATTTGGTGGTGGGGGGAAAGTTGGTTAAGGTGGTAGAATCTTTTAAATATCTAGGTGTAACCATTGACAATAAAGGTAGTTGTAAAGAAGAACTAAAAATTCGTTTACAAAATGCTAGGGCGGCTTTTTATAAATTTTTTAAACTGTGGAAAGCTAGAGAGATATTCGTTTTCACAAGACTCTGTATTTTCAACTCAACCATCATCCCGATTCTCTTTTATGGCGGTGATACATGGGAGATTACCAAGACCGAAACTAGGAAATTACAAACGTTTGTAAATAAATGCCTTAGAATAATAAATGGAATCTTCTACCCTAATATTATCTCAAATGAAAATCTTTGGAAGAAGTCTAACCATACCCAGGTTCACGTGTCTTTAAAAAAGAAACGTCTTACTTTCTTTGCCCATATTTTAAGAAATCATAGCAACAATAGCCTTGTTATTGATGCCATTAATTGGTTATACTCCTTTAATGGGAAAACATATTGCAAATATAAGACATTATGGTTCTACAGAGCCTTGAAGGACATAATGGATCTAAACTTAAATTTGAAGCAATTCCTAAGGCTAAATAAAAACAAAAAATCTATAAAAAAACTACTAAAAATTAAATCGAACTACCTAAACCTCTCATAATTTTTTTTTTTCTGTATTTTTCAGGTTATTTAATTTCTTCATCTCTCAATTTTACCTCTTGATTTTGTCTTTCACCTTTTCTGTGAATTACTTACTTCACTGACTTCAGCTTTTATTTATCTTATTGACTTAATATACTAATTTAAATCAGTCCGTCCCATATTTTTAATTAAATATACATTGTACTTCTATGCATTCCCATTATATGAGTTAAGATATATTAATGACATTTTTGAGGAATAGTTTGTGATTTGCGTTTCCTATGTGGGCTAAAATTTTTCTTTGGCTCTTTTTAACTTAGTTTTTGGGTATGTTTTTGTAATTTTTCCATAGTTTTTGAGTTTGTAATGTTTCTGGGGTAGAGGGTATCCTCTTTTGTTTATGAGACATTTATTTGTTTATAGTCATCTGTTTATTTTATTTATTTATTTTTCTCTTCCCTAGTTCCTTTGGTCTCTCTAACATGTCCGCCCCCTCCATAGACAAATATAGGAATAGTGGATATGTCCTCAGTCTAGAAATTACCGATTCTGAAAAAACTGCATGGTTAACATTATCAATAGCTCTGTTATAATTCACAAATGTAAAGCAGAAGGGGGTTTTGTACTTAGTTTTTCTGCATGATTATTTTTCTAAATTAATTTTTGGCTCCAGTATTTTCTTTTCTTGGCCTGTATATACTTATATATTTTGGTGTGGGTGATATGCTTTTTTTTCCATGCTATAGGATGTGATGGCTATAGCTCAATAAGCCTTAAATTTCTGTGGTCTTAGTTTTTTGGGTAGTTACTTAGGTAGGATTTTGATCCATCCCACTGCAGTAGTTCCGCTCTCCCATATTCTATTAAATGAGGGCAAATAGGTAGCGATATTGTTATAGATGCTATTTATTTTTTTGGTTTTTCTGCTGTGATATTATCTGGCCCTGGAGCTTTGCTTTTTCTTAGTGTTTTTTTCTTAGTCTTTGTTCACTTGTTATTTCATTTATGGAGAAACCAGTCGACAGGGGGGTGGCGAGGTTTGTAAATATGTTTTGTTGGTAGAGTCTTTCCGTGAGTGATAGACTATCATATAACAATCAAGCCAAAATGCCTTTTGTTAATCTCATATAACAATCAAGCCAAAATGCCTTTTGATAATCCTGGCCAACAATTACTTTTCCATTTCCTAAAACTTACGGAGCTGGTTCCTATTTCTGCGTCATAGTTTCCTTTCTCTCATATCTTTATCATTATCAAAGACCTTTTTCGCTATATAATCTATCTATCACTCCATAGAGTATTTTGTTTCTCTGGAAAAAGGAAAAAATAACCGTTTGTTGTGTGGTGTTCGTTGCTGGATAGTCATAAACCGATTACTGACTAGTTTTTGCCTATTCACTGGAATTTTCACCTATTTTAAACAATTTGTGGTAAACCCATTTTAGCTTTTCCTTATTTTCATGAATAAATTCTAATCTCAATTGATATGAACACATTCTCAATTATTTGTTAGTAACTATCAAGGCTTACATTAGATGTTAAACTTAAAATTAGCCACCACCCACCCTTAAAGTAATTAAATTATTTTGGCAGTTCATGGGTATAGGCTTTTGTTTTGCCCATTTCTTTTGTTGATTAGCCTATAGACGTTTAAGCGACAGTTCTCGGACTGTTGCGCGTACAAGTACGTGCGGCTTGCCCACAAACGTGTGAAGGGCTCCTCATTTTTTTTCTCCCCTAAATTAACTATCCAGTTTGATGGATTTTTGAGGAAAACCTAGCGTAGCTCTGTTGTATCCACAACCAGAGGGCGAAAACGCTTTTATCACGTATCACTTATTCAAATTGTACGAATTATATTTTTATTTTTAGTTTTGCTTTCTGTTTTATAACTTAACCTTTTGATTATATATATTCTAATTTATATTTATAAATAATATATATATAGCGTATAGAAGATAATAAATATGAAAATTTTTTATTTTATAATCAAGTGTTCCACACGCCTTTTCAATTACGGACTGATTTTATTATTCCTATTACTTTACATTATATTAACTTAATAGTTTCGTACTACTTTGGTAGTTTAAATGATTGTTATTTTATAAGATGTAAAATTTATTAGATTCAGTAGTTAAAATTTTTAAATAAATAAAATAAAAATTTGTATAACTTTTATTTAATGTCTTACTCCATGCCTACCTTAACATATAGTCTATTTTTTACTATGTTATTACAAAAGCAGACCATTCTTTCTGAGGCTGCACTGGATGGGAGGATTGAAAACAATTTTGTAGGTAATCTGCAGATGTTTGATTTTTACAAACCTTTTTCCACCAGATTAATCACTAAATATTTGCAATATCTTCCCATATAGCACGATGTTTCTAAAAAAACTTTCTTTGCATTTGTATTTAGCTAGATTTAATATTACTATGACTAAATTTAGATCTAAAAGATTTCTTGCCCTATGTAGAATGGTAAAGGCAGTTAAAAATTTATGGGTAGACAAGACAAGCTAACGTAATTTCAAAGGATTTTCTGCAAAATGAAAATCTAGAAAGAATATTTTTCCTTTTTTTTATAAGTTTAATGTTTTATGCCATTTTGAGATATTGTGTTTGAGTAAGGTTGTAAATTATGTTTTATTTCTGTAAAATATTTTTTGTACGTCAACTAAATGTGCTTTTCCTAGAATTTGTCAGAGTAAGATATTTATATTCTGTCTAAGAAATATATTATCTAAACATATATCTCAGAATTATGGGTCCAATTTTGTAATAGTTAAAACACCTCGTGTTTTTTATTATGGTCAACTTATAGGAAGATAATGAGAAACCCCGATTAAATATCATTATATTTTACAATAAAGCGAATTTACAAGTTATATAACAGAGAAAATAATGGATAGTAGCATTACAGTAAGTTGGTAAGTAATAAATTGATGTAATGAGAATGATAGATAATGTTAAATTAGATATTATATCCCTAATATTTATTTAAAATTTGCATGAGATATAAAAATGATAACAGATAATAACAGCAAGATAAATAAATATAAATCATATATTTATAAAAAATGGAAAATATTCCCAAGGAAAATAAATCATTCCTGTTATATCCCTACTACAGTCTCTCATCTATGCTGAGCCATATGAATGGATAGGGAGCCTGTGTACCCCATAAATAATTTCCGCCTCTAAGCCTAACCATCAAGATTTTTGGCACCAAAATAAGCCTCCAAAATTATTCCCCATCCTAAATTTTTTAAAAAATATTCTTTTTCATTCGCTCATTAACCATCAAATGAAATAACAAGTGATATAACATGTTTTTATTCCTCGAGCAATCTTTTCGTGAGTCTAGTTCCTCTACGATAACTGATGCAGATAAAAATATAATTTATTCTTTAAGACATGTTATCGCAATATTTTCATATATAAACCAAAAAATATAAAAAATTCAAAATCATAATAACAATACTAAAAAATCATTAATAAACTTCATCCAAAATTCAAAATGAAGTCATAGCTATGGCGAAAATGGTATAAGACTCTATCTCAACAAGTTATAACAAAAACTAGATAACATATTTTGGTCTTAAGACTGATAAAACAATCGGTAGGAATTTGAGTTTAATTATTAAATATATGTCTGTGAAAATCATAAAAAGATTAATTGGCTATGGCATAATTAATTTAGAAAGTTCTTCTGCTAAAAGCATTGCAAATTATAATAAAACATTAGAATGATTTAAAAATTGATTTATACAATATTTTAAATGATGATGCAATGTCATTCAGACCAAGATGAAGAAGTACAGACTTTCCTCGAACAAAATTACTAAACGATAATTTATTCCATCAAAGTTAGATCTTGTTTAAGTAGGAGCAAAAATATTCCTGGGATTTTTTATTAAGAGACTTTTAGACAGGAGAAAATAAACCTTAATATATTTATAAAAATTGATATTTGTATCTCATCGCAATTTTAAATCTTAAATCCTTTATTCAAGGCAGTTTTTACTTAGCTTGTAAGTGAATTTTGTTTATTGACTAGAAAAACTGATTGATGAATTAGTCATGATAATCAGGTATTTGACGTACTAATATACTTGCTGTTTCTATCAATTTCATTCTAAATCTTGAAAATTTTTTCTTATTTTGCCAATAGTTGAACTTCCTTAAAATCTCGACCAATCAAGTTAGAACTCTAAAATGTATTAAATACTCACTTTTAACTGATATATGTTTTAGAGTTAATGCTTTCACCTATAGTTAACTACACGCTTAAGGCATGATATCATAGTTTATTTAACTTATAATTCGGTTGCTTTTTTATGCTTGGCGAAATTGCTTGAAAAATTGATAAGTAGTTAATATATGTAAAAAAAATTAATATCATTATTATTTTATTAATTTTTTTAATATCGTTTTTTTTTATTTTAAAAATTGTGATTTTTATATAGTATAAATTATTGTAGTTTATATAAAATAAAAGAAAAATTAAAAACTGTCGTGAATTTTATTTTATTTTAGTAAGTTTCATAACTTGTTCAAAAAAGTGGTGCCGTTCTCTTCTAGGAAAAGAAACCTTTTTAAAAATCACGGCATAAGGACAAATAAAAAATAATTAAAAATTTATGATCGCGGACCATTAAATCAGGGATCCAAACTGTAACGAATATCGGTTCGGTTCAAATTCGGATAAAAATAACGGTTCAAGGTTCAGGTTCTTGGTAAAAAAAAAAAATATCGGTTCGGTTTGAACCTCTAAAAACCAGTTTGAATACTTTTATATTCAAATTTACATTCGAATTATGTATAGGGAAAAATATTTTCTTTATTTCATCATTATAATAAAAAAAACATATACATAAACATTTTTATTAATTGCACCTTATTAAATAATATTTAATTTATAAATATAACAAATAAATATCTTAATGTGAACAATATTTAACTATATTATCTTAAAATTTTTTTATTAAGCCCACAATTGATATATTTTCAAGATTCGTCTCACTCAAATTACATCTATAAGGAGAGAGTATAAATTTAATTGTTGAAAAACATCTTTCCACACTAACTTGAGTAGCCGGCACTGCCAGTATGATATCTAACAATTTGTATTTGTTCTTCAACATTTTCAGATTGATTGTCATCATCACTATCTTACATAAATTTTACCATCTCTATAAGATTTGCCCCATTGTCAGTTGTTATAGTGATTTAATACTTTTATTAAAAGGAGTTTTAAATTTTCTACAGTGAGCCGTTTAAAAATTTATTTAGTGTTCTCAGAACAATTTTTGCTTCTTGAATCTATTGAAGATTAATCCCAATAATGGACCTGTCTAGACGAGCAACGCAGTCAGTTTTTAGTGATAATAACTTACCATTTATCTCTTTGATTATATTTTGTCGAATAATTAAGGCTGATTTTGCAACATTAGATTGAATATTTTGAGAATTAATTTTAATATTTCCCATGCCTTCTAATTAGTGTTGTTAAAAGGCTGAGTCAAGACGGCTTAGCCAAAAACTTAGCCAGTTTTTGAGCAAAAAATTCGGCTCAGGCTCAAGCCGATTATTGAGGCGAAATTTATTTATTTGAGATTAGTGTTAGTGTTGCCAAACGGCTGAGCCAAGCCGGCTTAGTCCTAAACTCAGCCAGTTTTTGAGTCAAAAATTGACTAAGGTTCAAGCCTCCTCATTGAGCCATTTTAATTGGCTGGTTCGAGTCGGCTCAAGCCGGTTAAGGAGTTGCCTCAAGCCGTCTTTTAAGCCAAAATTTATTTATTTGAGATTAGTGTTGTTAAACGGCTTAGGCAAACCGACGTAGCCCTAAACTCATCTAGTTTTTGAGTCGAAAATTGACTCAAGCCGGCTTAGCCCTAAACTCATCTAGTTTTTGAGTCGACTCAAGCCGGCTCTTTTAGCCAAATTAGTTGGCTGGCTCGAGTCGGCTCAAGCCGACTTTTGAGCCAAAATTTATTTTTAAACGTCTGAGCCAAGCCGGCTTAGCCCTAAATTCAGCTTGTTTTGGGTCAAAAATTGACTGAGACTCAAGCCAAAAGGAAGATCTCATAATTAAAAAAGATCTACGACACATATTGCATCGGTATGGCAGACTCATGTTTTTTTCTACCCGCATTATGAAATTGCAAAAAGTATTTTATTCCTGACGATAATAATTATTATTTAGGCAAAACTCATTCACAATTATTCATTTTGGGTATAACACCTACTTTAAAATTATTCATTTAAAAAAAAGACTATGGATATTAAATAATTGGAATCAGCTATAAAAAAATAACATAAAAAAAGGATTGCTTCATTTTTATATTTTTTATTTATTATTATATTGAATTTGTTTTATGTAATTTTATAAATTATTATTTATTCTTATATACCCATGCTATAAATGGAAAAAAACACAAATTTAGAATTTATAAATAAATTATTATTTATACCCCTCATATATATTTTTTAATATTTTAATTTTTTTGTTTTTAAATTTTATTTGTTCATGTTATTTTATTTTATATAAATTTAAAAAAAAATCGTTTTTTTCTTTTAAACTAAAGATATTTTGATAAATAATCTTTCATTAACTCAACATTTTATATCTTTATTTTTTCATAGAATTTGATGTAAATAAGAATTAATTTTTTTTATTAAACATTTTTAAAGGTGATATTAATATTAAGTATTATTTATGAATTTTCAAATGTGTTTTTTTTAAATATTAATATCAGATAACTGCAAAGGTAATTTGCATGGCCCGTTTTAAAATAGAAAAATTTCGTCCAGGATCCTATTTTCAAAAAAAAATTTAGGCCTGGCAAGGATGGCAAGGATTTTTTTAAAAATATTTAGACATAGTCCGTGATTTATATATTCAGGGCCGGCCCGTCTCGGACTTTTTTAATGTTATTTTTGGTCTAATTACCATCTTTCAATCGCTTAAGTTGTTATTGATATTTCTATCTTCAATCAACAAAGATTTTACATTATAATTATACATTTTATTGAACATATTTTGATTTGAAAAGAATTTTAATCTTCTTTGTTAATAAATCATTTTGAGGAATTCTTTTGAGAATTTTATTATAAATAAACAATCTTTTAGCTAAATCTTTTATAGTTTTTTTTATCATTGTAAAATTATCTATTTTTTTTAGTATATTAAAAGACGTAGTTTTTTCTAAATAATTTTTTTAAAAATATTTATATCTTTTTTATGTTATTTTATATGATCTTTTTAACCAAAATATTTTATTGTGACTTGTCATATTCGTTATTTTTTAACATTTTTGAAACATTTTGACATAAAAGGGTAAAATATTATTTATATTGTAAAGATGTTAAATTATAAATTCTATGAAGATGTTCCTTGGAAAAATGGCAATTATCATAATCGATATTTTTAAACATATTTTTGACGCTAATGGACAATATGTATTTTTAACATGCTAAATTAAAATTTCAATTAAGATGTAACATATAAAAGTGACAATTGTCATAATCGTTGTTTTTAATTTTTTAAATTTCTTTTAATGTATATGCTCTAGTATTGCTAAAATGTTTAAATAAAACTTCAGTGAAGATGTACGCTAGATAAGTGACAATTGTCATAATCGTTATTTTTAAAGTTTATAGAATTTTTTTGACGCAAATGGGTATAAATATAGGTTGTAACATAATTAAAATTTCAGTGAAGATATATTTATAGATAAGTGACAATTGTCAAAATCGTTATTTTTAAAGTGATGTATTTGGATAATTTATTGATTGTAATATTATTTTATTGTTTCGCGTAGATTTGTTATTTTATTTATTTTAGATAGTATTATTTTATGGTTTAGTGCAGATTAGTTATATTATTTTATTTTAGATAATATTATTTTGTTGTTTTAATGAGTTTATGTTTTTTTTATATATTATTTTTTTTCGCAATGTCTATATAAAAAGAAAAGAACAAAAAATAAATTATTTTTTTGTGTGGAAAATTATTATTTTTGTGTGTTTTCGTGTAAGGAAAAAGACAAAGGAAGGAAAAAACAAGTAAAATATATCAAGTAAAGCAAATTAAAATATATCAAGTAAAAACAAAAATACATTTACATTTTTAAAAAAAATTAATTAAGTATACATCTATTTTTAAAATTAAATTAATTAAAAGTGAGAACTAGAAAATAAAGTTTTTTGAATTTTTTTCGCAGATTGGTAAAAATATATATTGTAAACCTGTTAAATTAAAATTTCATGAAGATGTAGCATATAAAAGTGACAATTGTCATAATTGTTATTTTTAAAGTTTTTGTGAATTTTTTTGATGAATGGGTTAAAATATAGATTGAATATATTAAATTAAAACTTCAGTAAAGATGTACCATGGAAAAGTGACAATTGTCATAATCGTTATTTTAAGTTTTTTGACGCAAATGGGCAAAAATATAGATTGCATATTTAACATGTTACAACTTATATTTATATCCATTTGCCTCAAAAAAATTCTATATACTTTAAAAATAACGATTATGACAATTGTCACTTATCTAGGTGAAATCTTCACTTAAGTTTTATTTAAACATTTTAGCAATACTTATTATAGCCCATTCACATCAAAATAAAAAACTTTAAAAATAACTATTATGACAATTGTCACTTATCTATAGTACTTCTTCATGAAATTTTAATTTAACATGTTTACAATATATATTTTTACACATTTGCGTTAAAAAAATTCAAAAAACTTTAAAAATAACGATTATGACAATTGTCACTTATCTATATAGTACATCTTCATGAAATTTTAATTTAACATATTTACAATATATATTTTTACCCATTTGTGTAAAAAAATCAAAAAACTTTACAAATAATGATTATGTCAATTGTCACTTATCTATAGTATATCTTCACTGAAATTTTAATTTAGCATGTTTACAGGTACATCTTCACTTAAGTTTTATTTAAACATGTTAGCAATACTTATTTTAGCCCATTTACATCAAAAAAATTTTAAAAACTTTAAAAATAACGATTATAGCAATTGTCACTTTTATATGTTACATCTTAATTGAAATTTTAGTTTAACTTGTTAAAAATACATATTTTTGTCCATTAGCGTCAAAAAAAATCTAATATGTTTAAAAATATCGATTATGATAATTGCCAATTTGCCAAGGAACATCTTCATTGAATTTATAATTTATTATTAAAATATTTTCCTTAAAAAGATCATATAAAAAAAATAACATAAAAAAGTTTAATATAAATATTTTTAAACAAGTTATTTAGAAAAAACCAATTCTTTTAATATACATAAAAATAGATAATTTTACAAAGATGATAAAAAAAACTATAAAAGATTTCATCTAAAAGATGGTTTATTTATTATAAAATTCTCAAAAAATTTCCTTAAATACAAAGAAAATATAAAAATTTTATCAAATGTTCAAAAATCTTTTTCAAAAGATTTTTTTTGATTAAAATTTTGGGCATGACATGAAAATCACTAATAAATTGTAACAAAAATAATATTTACAATAGCAGCATATCATTTTTTTTATTAAAAAAAACATCAAATAAATAAATCTATTTTCATAATATAATAATATAATATAAATTATTATGTTTAAAAAAATTTAAAAACAAAAAAAATATTTATTATTATTTAAATAAATACATTTTGGCTCAAAATAAGACTCGAGCCAACGCCTGAGCCGGCTTGAGCCTAAGCCAATTTTTCGGCTCCGACCTCGAGATCGGAGCGGTAAAAACTCGGCTTTTTAACAACACTACTTCTAATATAGGATTAAGAATTTTTTTTAAAACCGCTATCATCACAAACATCTATTATTATTTTTTTATTTAGTTTACTGATATTGTTTGAATGTTTCTTCTATCGTCTTAATGACATCTTAAACTTTTTTATTTTATTAGGTTTTTATTGTGATATTTTGTTAATTTTATCGAATTCTAAGGGGTGGTTTCTTGTGACGCTCAAGATTTGCTCCATGATACCCTTTCATATTTATTTGACAATCAGTAATATTACATTTTTATGTGTCATTTATAATAATATGTAAATAATTTATATATTGGATTTAATTTTTCTCTAGGCATTATAATTTATAAGCTTAAAATATTTAAAAAATGTTGTAAAATCGCAATATACAAAAGTTTATAAAAATTATGACTGATACTTATCAAAAACAAATCTATATAATTAAAATTTTTGCAATATATTAGTAATAACTTACACAATATTTAATAAGCATAAGATCATGAAACTCGAATTACTTCAGAAGCATTTTAGCGGTTCGGTTCAGGTTCGGATAGAAATTTTTTTAGAGGTTTATAAAAAATACCGGTTTTAAACGGTTTAATGATTCGGTTTGGATCCCTGCATTAAATATTAATAATACGATTCATAATAGAAAATAAGAGGTAAATTATTTATTTTTTTGGGGGGGGAGGGGGGAATTTAATGTATTGTTTGATAATAATTTTGTTAGTGATTGCATTGTTTTATTTTTTCCTTATAAAATCGTGAAATTTTTTTTAGTAGAATTACTAATCAGTATAAGAATCAATCTTGAGTATAAGGAATCTTGTATAACTATTTTGAGATTAGAAATGTTTCTCCATTAGGTATTTACTTTGGAGTGGCGATAGTTTTAATATTATGAGTTATATTTTTCTTTTGGCATGGAAAAAGAAATGAAAATAAGAATACAAATAAAATAAGAATGTTAAAACAAATGGAAGTAGAAAAGAATAAAAAATTTGGTAAATTTAAAATAGATATGGAGAAATTGTTTTATGAAATGTGTAATATGAAAATAATGAAAAAAGAAATAGAATATTAAAAAAAAATATCTTTAGAGATTTTGAAAAGAGAAAATTTGGAATTATTATTAATAAACCAGATATCATTAGATACTGAAAAGGAGGAAATTGATATGGAAAATAAAAATATGGGATTTGTAAATGATGAAGTTGTATAATAAATATGATGTAAAGTGTATGGTAATAGAGGAAATAGAAATTGAAAATATTAAGAAAAAGAAAATTGAAAGGGAAAATTATGAAAGAATAAACAAAGAAAAGAAAAAGTAGAGATGCATAGAAAAGTTGAAGAAATGGAATTGGAAAATAGGAAATTGCATAAGGCGAATCAAAGATATAACGTAAATAATTATAGAAATTAAAAAGAAAAGGGGGAAATAGGAGTTGGTCGATTGGAACGGGATCAAATGGAACGTGTTTTACATGTGGGAAGCAAAGATTATAAGGAGAAAATAAATCAAAGACCATTGTCGAATAGAACTTGTTTCACATGTGGAAAATTTGGCCACGTAAGCAGGGATTATAATAAAAGAATAGTTCAGGGGACTTACCAGCTGTTTTTAAAAGATGCGGAAATAAAGGGCATAGTGAAGAGAGTTGTTTTGTTTCAACGTAAATTAGTGGAGGATACACATAGAATGCTTTGTAAAAAATGCGGAAATTCGTGGCATGATCGAGATAAATGTTTATTGAATAACATTCCAGCAGTGGAATATGGATTCGGATTCACATAGTAAATATGATAGGGAAGTTCCGAGGAAGAGTTTGTATTTGTCCAGTGGGATGACTATGGAAAAGGGGCTATATTTGGAAATTTCTTTTTGGGAGAATCTAGGCACAAATAAATAATAAAGAGTAGGGGTTTAATATATAAAGTTAGTGAAAAGTTACAAAAGAAATAAATGTGGGATGTAATTGTGGAAAATAATGAAATGAATATGGAACGAGATAAAAAATCAGATATGTTGTTAAAAAATGATTTAGAATAAATAAATATTTTGAATGATATGAGTCCGAATTTGATTGTGAAATATAATATGAATTTTGATTCATTCCAAAAATGTGATTTTAGGAAATAAATAGATTGCGATGTTGCTAGATATGACATCTTTAAAATATATTGAATATGTACTTATTCCTATTGTTTGAATCTAAATATCATCAGAACCGTTTTTAAGAATTAAGAAGAAAAGATGTGTCAGGAAGCACTTCAAATATTGATAAAATTTTCAGAATAAGTGTCTTCAGTCTATTTTCAAATCTAAGATTGGCGAAAATTATGTAGATAATAAATATTTCCTTTATAATGGCCACTAGCATTCAGTTCCAATATTTCTGTCAACAATTTTAAAAAAAAACAAAATAAGGGGTTTTGGAGCTAAGTTTCTCCCCTCCCCTTTGAGTGAATCTGGGCTAAGCTACTAAAACTATCATAAATTTTAATTTTCAATATGATTGGATGGGAGGAATTACAAATAAGATTTTTATTGAACTTTAATTTTTAAAAAAATTAACACGTTTATAAAAAATAATCTAACACTTTTTTATTTAAGATAAAAATGTTGAATGCAGTCACAATCTTAGAAATGTAACTAGGTGTGGTAAGTTACTTTTTAAAAATGTAACTAGTTACACTCAGAGTTGGGCAGGTCCTCCAAAAAAAGAATCTAGATACAGATTCTTTATAAAAAAATGAATCTTAGATTTTTCAAAATATCAAAAAGATACAAGATAAAAGATACTTGTATCTTTTACTAAATTAGAGTACCTAATAAGTCATATTCGAAGATACTAATTTAAAAAATATATCAATATCACAAACAATTAATGATTAGAATAGTTTATTAAAGATACATGAATAAAATAAAATTAGTATATTTATTTGTGAAGATACCATTTAGCCATACACTCCGAATATAAGAATGAATATTTGTAAATAATTACATAAAATATTTATTAATGAATTAATTGTAATAAACCAGGTCATTTGATATTAGTTTTTGCCTATTAATAGCTTAAAATTTCAAGGGAGAGTAGTATATTAATGGGAGTTGAAAATTTGCAAATAAGCAAAAAAAATTAAGTGCAAATGATTAATATCAGAATTTGCAGGTTATTTTCAATGTAGTTGTATTAATAATATAGCTTATATTAGGAGTATATGGCTAAATGGTCATCTCTATAAATATATACTAGTTTTATTTTATTCATTATCTTTAATAAGTATTTATCATTACTTGTTTGTGATATTTATGTATTATTCTAAATTAGTTTTTTCAAATGATGACTTATTAGTTTCTTGCATTTGTAAGTACTCAAATATAGTAAATATCATCTAAATCTCTTTTCAAATTTTTTTTATATATTTCTTGCAAAATCATTAATTATATATAAAAAATATGAAAATAATGTACAACATTATATTATTATAATTATTAAATGCATAACAATTTTTCTTAATGCATTTTAAATTGATTAAATTTTGTAAATAAATACTGTAATGTAATTTTACTTATATCAATAAATAAATAAAAGTAACTAATAAAGTTAAATTCTACCTTATTATAATTATTTTATTAAGAGCCTTTTAAAATTATCTAATATTATATATCAATTGTAGCTTAAATATTTCCTGTAATAAGAACTTTCTAAAATAATTAAATATAAAATATATTAGGGATGTGTCGATATTTTTTATCGGATCGCATCGGGCCGATATTTTACCCCTTTTAAAATATCTATTATCGGTCAATATTATAAAATTTGATCCGATATAAAAATGGCTTCTTTAACAAAATTAAAATGTTATAAAATTAAAAAAAATAGTTATATCTGAAATCATTTATTTTTATAAATAAAATCGGAATCATTTTTATGTATATTTTTAATAATAATAATTAATTAATAAACATTCATATTGTTATTTTTTTGCGCATTCTGTTTATAAAAGTGTGCAATAATCTCTTCAGAATCTGTTTTTAGTGAATCTGGTGATATTGACAGTTATTATCGCCGCAAGCTGACCTCTGATAAATTGGAAATATTGGTATTTCTAAAAAGAAATCTTCGATATATTAATGTTAAATATTATTTTAAATATTTATTTCAAATTTTATAATATAATTGTTTATTACTTATTATGTAAATAGATTAATGTTATTTTATTATATAAAAGTGATTTAACAATAAAAATATTTTATTTACTTTTAGAATTGCAATTGAATTGAAAATAAACTATAACTAATCATTATAATATATTTAAATGACATAAGTTATGTATGGTATAGTTAAATTATAGATGTTATACTAATAAAAAGTATATTAAAAATTAAAACCATTGGTATCTTTACAGAATACAAAATTAGATATAATATCGGATAGGTAATCGGACGATATCAATTTAATATCGGGAATATCGGATCGGCCTCCAAAAAGTGGTATCTATACACCCCTAAAAAAATATATATCCAAAATGATTTTAATTTGATAATCAGCCATCTTCTATAAAAAATTTTAATAACAATTATCTAAGAGGGACTTAAGTATAAATATTATTATGTTAATAATTATTAAATAAAAATGTATAATATACTTTAATATGTTTAACAAAGTTTGTGAAGGAGTTTGTTGAACCTTTAATAACTTTTTTACTTGTGCAATTTTGACATTCAGCTTGTACCTTGTTCTTTTTCACATGAATTACTTTATAAAATTTTCCATCTAGAATTTTAAGATTCGGTGATTCAGGAGAACCTATCTCCATAATTTCATCTTCACTACTATGATTGTTAAACATTCTACAAATTAAAAAATATTACATATAAAATATATCCTTCTCTTATTTAGTTTGTTGCTATTTTTAATCTATCTTTCTTTGTGACCTGTAAAATCTCCAACTAATTTTGATTATCAATACATTTAAAAGATAGCGGGAAAAAATAAAGAAAATAGTACAAGATTTCATCAAGAAAATAAAGTAACATTGTGTGATATGATATGTAAATGTTTTAAACATAAATATATAAAAAGAATCTGTATCTTTTAGAAAATGAAAAAGATACAAGATTCTTTTCCAAATAAAGGATCTTAGATACAGATACTAGTATCTTATTAAAAATGTCAATAAGATACTGAGTACAAGATACAAAAGGATCTTGTATCTTAGATACAAGTATTCGCGGTACTGCCCAACTCTGGTTACACTTAAAATCATCAAAAAATTATTAATAATATTATAGGATTTTGGATATGTGGCATTTCTTTTAAAATACGGTGTTCACTTTTTATAATAATAAAACGCTTTTTTAAAAAAAAATTTGATATATGCTATAAAAATTTTATTTAAGTTTATTTAGTTAGAAGAAATTACTGAATTAATTGTAAGTGCATAAATAAAGCGTGATATAGATGCGCTTGGTTATTAGCCACACGCAGTTCCATCCAACACTATGGGTCTGTGAGGCAAAGTCACTCAGCCATTTATGGATAAATACAAAAATAATATTCTGGATATGCCAACGAAATCCCGGAATACACTTCAAAAAAAATCATATTTTTAAATTTAAAAAATGTGCTTAAGAGCGTATTACATAAATACTGCGAAACATTTTCCGCGAAATGCATTATCGTGAATGCATTACCGCGAATGTTGATTACCGCGAAAAGATATTATAGCGAATGCATTACCGCGAATGCATCATAGCGAAAACAGTATCGCGAATGCATTATAGCGAATGCATTATCGCAAAAAATTTATCGCAAATGCATTACAGCGAATGTATGACCACGAATGCTTCATAGCGAATGTATTAGCGCGATTGCATTATAGCGAATGCAATATCGCGAAATTATTATCGCAAATGCATTACAGCGAATATATTATCGTGAATGCAATATCTCAAATGCATTATAGCAAATGCATTATCGCGAATGCATTACAGCGAATTCATTATCGCGAATGTAATATCATGAATTAATTATCACGTATGCAATACTGATTTATATTTGACAAATGATCGATATAATTAATATAAAGTATTAAAATTCTTTACTACTTATCCACTTACTTCTTAATAAATAGTTCATCTTTATTATGTTTTTATATTTTAAATATATTGGGAACCATAAATTTGTCATCTTTTGGAAATTCCTAGCTGATAATATTTTTCCCGATCTCTATTTTTCTAAAGAAACTCTTTAAACTCACTAATTATATTGTAACTCATTTAGCAAGTTGAGACCTTTTTCAAAAAACGAGAAAACCAGCCCAATTGACGTTTCTATATTTAATTAACGTAGAGTTTTTAAATTTTTGTAACTCTAAAACACGTCACTTGCTATTTATGAAGTTTGGTATCCTCAATTTTTTTTTAATAATTAGATAAAATCGTTTTTTTTAAAAATTTGAAATACTAATATTGGACAGTCTGTCTAAAGTCTGATAAATATAAAATTGTAATTTTAATCAAACTCCATTCTCGATATTGCAACTGATGTATTAAGATAATGCATTCGCGATAATGCTTTCGTGGTAATACATTCGCGATAATGCATTCGCTATAATGCATTCGCGGTAAAGCTTTTGCTGCAATGCATTCGCGATAATGCTTTCGCTATAATACATTCGCGATAATACTTTTGCGCTATTATATTAGCGCTAATGCATTCGCTTTAATATTTTCGCTGTATTATATTCGCGATAATGCATTCGCTATAATGCATTCGCGATAATGCATTCGCGATAATACATTCGCTATAATGCATTCGCGTAATACTCGCTATAATGCATTCGCGAAAATGCATTCGTGATAATGTCTTCGCTCTAATACATTTGCTATGATGCATTCGCGATAATACATTCGTGGTCATACATTCGCTGTAATGCATTCGCGATAATTTTTTTGCATACTGTTTTCGCTATGATGCATTCGCTATGATATCTTTTCGCGGTAATCGACATTTGCAGTAATTCGCGATAATACATTTCGCGCTAAAATTTTCGCGGTATTGACATGTAACCGCTTACGAGATTATTTAAAGTTGAAAAATAACATTTTGGGTATAGGCTTTTGTTTTGCCCATTTCTTTTGTTGATTAGCCTATAGACGTTTAAGCGACAGTTCTCGGACTGTTGCGCGTACAAGTACGTGCGGCTTGCCCACAAACGTGTGAAGGGCTCCTCATTTTTTTTTCTCCCCTAAATTAACTATCCAGTTTGATGGATTTTTGAGGAAAACCTAGCGTAGCTCTGTTGTATCCACAACCAGAGGGCGAAAACGCTTTTATCACGTATCACGTAAAAATAACATTTTGGCAGAAAAAACAGTGACTTTAACATATATATAACAACTAATGAATTTCATAGCTCTATCTTGTGATAGAATATTTAATATTTTTGTAAATTTTTAATGTTATTACATTTGACGAAAGGTAACAAAATATATATAAAATTTTATAAAAATTGATGAAAATTCTACAATATCTTTCTAAAAATATAAAAATCAGAAATATTTTAATAAATATATTCAGTAAACTTTATCTTAAAAATATTTGAATATAAAATAGTAACAAACAATATTTTAAATTAAAAAAAAATTGATAAAAACTTTATAGTATCTTTCTAAAAATATAAAAATTTTAATAATTATATCCAATAAACTTTATTTTAAAATATTATTTTGCTGAAATGTTAATTTGAATATAATATAATTTAAGCATTATTTGGTCTATAAGTCTAAGCCCCTAACCAGTCCCTTGTCTACGCCGCTGAAGGCTGGATGTGCATAGGGGAAAATTTTTTTTACTGCCTTAAAATAATATTTACAAAAAAGGCGAATTTACGAAAGAAGAAACGTTTATACATACTCTCCCCTTCTCTACGTTTATACACTTAACATCAATCTGTCGATTAGTGTTGCCAAAAATCTATTATTTTCCCCCCAAATTGCCTCAGTCTCGAGATTTGGTCAAAAGAAGGCATTCTTTCTAAATTTATATAGAAATCTCATGGCTCAGGTTAATAGTGCGTAATCGGCTAAAAATCTCGCCTTAACCTAATTTGGCTTGGCTTAAAAATCGACTAAACTTAATTAGGCTTAGCCAAAATATCGGAAACTAATTAGTCAAAAATTATGCATAGGCTAATCGTTCGTCAGAATTTATATTTATTAAATTTTTTTATTTATATATATTACATAACGTTGTGCCAGTTATCGGCTAATTAGCCGATCGCAACACTAGCTCATGTAATATTTGAGAATTTTGATTTACCTTAATCAAGGTCTTCGGCATTACTGAATTAAATATAGTTAATTATAATTAGTATACTTATTAATTCAAACTGTTTAATATAAATAATATATTTATGGAACGATAAATTAAAATACTTTAATAATTTATGAAAAATGTATTTGATTTGAAATAACAATTAATTTCTTACTTTTTTTATAAGCGATGATTCTGGTTATATTCTAATTAAGAATTATAAAATCCATGCTATAATTAAAAAAATGGATAAAATGGCAAAATAAAATAGGAAAATGAATAGTTATCATTGGTATGTTTTGAAAAAAAACCAGAAACAAAAAAAGAATTACGGAGTTGTCTTTAGAAAACTAATTAAAATTTTAAATCAATAAAATGAAACGAATGGGTGTGTGGAAGGGGGGGGGGGGGTGAAATTAAGTAAATAGAAGTGGTCAAGCGAAGAAAATAATTCAAAATTTGAATATTAATTAAAATCAGTGGCGTAGGCATGGGGGCCCAAATGAAAAAAAATTTTTTTTTTAATTTTTTAATTTTAATTTAATAAATTCTTAATAAACGCTTGATTTTTATGTTTTAAATTTATAAATAATAATAGATATACACATTTGATTATTTTTATATTTATTTTTGGTTTGCAGCTATTTCACACCACCCAAAAAAAGGGAGTTATTTATTCAAACAAATCATGATATTGACTCAAAAAATCAAAAAAAAACTAAAAAGATTTTGTCCAACCAACGAAAGACAAGAGTCGGTGAAACTCTTTATTGAATTATATGATGTTGTCTTTGCAGCACTAGAATTTTATATATCAAGCAAGGAAAAAGATTCAGCAGATGCCGAAAATCTTTTGCAGGCTATTATTAAGCCACAGTTTTTAATTTCAATTCAATGTGTTTATTTTTTATTTAATTATACATATGATTTTAGCAAAATACTACAAAAAATTGATTTGGATTTAAGGGAGATTATGAATAGAGCAAAGGATATTGTTGAAATATTAACAAATATCAGAGAGAATGTGGATGAAAAATTTCATGAAATATATGAAAAAGTAAAGGAGATTGCTAATATGTTTCGAATTGAAATTTTTAAACTTATTAGTCTCTAGACAATCCAATCGATCAAAAATTGATGCATCAACGATTGAGGATTTTTATAAAATAAACATTTTTAATCCCCTTATTGATACATTTTTATTTCAATTAAAAGAAAGATTTATTAGTCATATTTATATTTTAAAAAGCTTTTATTTTCTTTTGCCGGTTGAGTCTTAACTGTTGATTACACTTGAAACACGAGAGGATATTAAAAAAATCTCAGAGTTTTATGCTGATGATTTAGTAGGTTCATATGATAAGTGACTTTGTAATGTCGAATTTTGGTATAAAAATCTTGACAGAATAGGGTATTCTTTGAGACCAAAAAATGCTCTGCAGGCCCTTTCCATGTTTAATTGCATTTTAGATTCCCTGCCTAATATCAAAACATTTATAATTATTTTAACTACCTTGCCAATTAGTACCTCCTGCACTAATGGGTCTTTTTCAACTTTAAAAAGGATAAAAACCTATTTAAGAAACACAACCGGTGAAAAACGTTTAAATGGATTAGCCCTATGAATATTTATAAGGAGATTATTTTAGATAAAAATTTGATTCTAGATGAATTAGCAAAATATCAGAGAAAAGTAGATGACTCTTTTTAAATTCAAATCAAAAAATAGCAATAAAATTTTTATTAGTTTTTATTTTTTTAAATACCATTATTTGCATAAGAATTACACATATTTTATATAATTGTAAAAAATTACTTTTTTTAAATAGAGTCTTTATACATTATAATTTTTAATATTAAAATATGTATTATATAAAATATCAACATTTTGAAAATAATTTAATTAATAAAAATATATACATGATTAAATAAAGGAATGTAAAATATATAATAAAATACCCTAAAATTTTGTTATATGAAAATATAAAACAATTTTAACAAATCCAAAAATATAAGCAATTAAGTGTTAAAAAAATGGAAAATTTGGGGTGGGCGAAGCCCCCCCCCCTTAAAAACATTAAAGCCCCCCCCCCCCATGATAAAATCCTAGCTACGCCACTGTTTAAAATCGACGTTCAATAAAATTCGAAATTCGAGTAGCAAAGCAATAATATTTATTCTTATATTTTTACCACCATCAAATTCGAACCGAAATAAAGTATGAATGGATAATATAAAAATTATAAAATAAAACTGATCTGCTATGGTCAGTGAAATATTTGGAAAAGGCGAAATAATCAGGGGAAAGTGAAACATCCGATAAGCGCAACAAAGAAGCGGAAAAAATGAAATTAATATACGAAAAGAAATTAGAAGCAAAAATAAGGGGCGTGATTATCCATATGATCCGAAGTAAATAACATAAAAAAATCGAAATTTTTTTTATTAAATCGTGAAAAATAATATTCAATGAAATGTATACTCAAACTATTTTAAGTATTCAAAATTTTCTAATAATACATTTTCAAATTAAAAAGATCTGGGGAAAAGAAAATAATAAGTTTTTACTTTTAATATAAAATAAATAATATATTTATAAAATGATAAATTGAAATGTTATTGATTTATAAAAGAATATTTGATTTTAAATAACAAATAATTTCTTACTTTCTTTACTTCTGCCACTGCCATGAAGATGATAATCCAATAAATTTAATAATAGGTTGATATTTATTCAATTTTATATAATATCTAATTAAATATTTTAATTATATTTAAAAAAATCTTTAAAAATTAAATAAAATAGCTTCTTGTTAAAACAAAGAATGTTACTAGCTCTTTTATATTTATTGTACTTTAATTTCATCAAATAAATCCCTTTATTCAAATAAATATAAAATAATGATGAAGTTTAAATTATTTCAAACTTATTTTCAATTACATATTTAGATAAATTAATTTTTTAGAACATTCTAATTTAATTTTTATGATAAAATATAAACTATTCGCAAACAAAAATATATTTAATTATTTGAATATAAAATATTCATGACAAATATCAGTTCTACAATAAAATTTGTTAAATATTTTTTTTACTTAAATATTTTCATTTTAACATCTACCTTTAATTATGTCAAAATCATATATTATATCGATTCTGATTTATGGTTATAAAAAAATTCGAAAGTACGATAAATGAAGGTCATAGAAAGATGGAGTATAATTAGAGGGTAAATCATATAAATAATCGCCAAAATGATCAATGGAAAAACAAATATAAATTATATTAGGTTCAAAAGTTCATGCAAAATTGTCTGAAATTTATAAGGTAGGTATTCCAAACTTGATGAAACTGGTAAAATCAAATTTTTAAATTTAAAACGTGTAAAGTTGAAAAAATAAATATCACCAGAAAAAACAAATTAAGGCTAACATTTTACATGCAATAAATAATTTTTAAAATAATTTCCCGCCATCGATAGAATTATAAAATTTTATAAACCTTTAAAAATATTTCTTAAATATACATTATTAAAGCTGATAATGAATGGCAGAGGTATATTTAGGAATGATTTCACATGTAGGAAATCTACTACATGCTGTTAATGTGCAGTTGCAATCAGAAGAATCTTAATAGAGATTCATAAAATTATGTTGCAGATGTGTTCATCTTTATAGTTAAAAATTGACAATAAATTTTATGACGCCATTGCTAAAACTATATTAAAATGTTCAAATATTTTAAAAATACCGTTGTTTGAGGAGATTGTAATGCTCTCTATTTTTGATTTACAATGTAAAAAATATATTTATTTTATGCGAATGTATAAATAAGATTTTATAAAATATAAAAAAAAATGGAAAATTAAATAGTTATAATGTTAATTATATTTTATTTGAGATTTAAATAATGGAACTAAAAGTTTACCGTCGTTATTGAGATATTTATGAAATTCCTGGCAAGACATATTATAAATTTGTTTAACCATTAGCTCGGCCTCTAATGTTGTTAAAGAAAACGATTTCTCTCCTTTTTCCAGGCAGTCCTCACCAGGCTAAAAATGCGCTCGGGTGAGGCATTAGAATGAGGTAAGGAGAAGACATACTCGCATATTTTTTCCAAGCATGGAGATTTATTGTTATTACAAAAAAATTCTACCCATTTCTCCTCTGCTTAGACCATCTAACTAACTTTAAGTATTCTGGAATCATAAAAAATAGTGAGAATTACAATCTCCTCAAACAAGACATCAATGTTTTCGGTATTTTTAATATATTTATTAAATTACAAAAACCATCAATTGATGGTTTCTGTTCCAAGGCCATAATGTTTATACATTTGTATATAGAGTTATTAAAATCAAATTTTGATTGTAAATATTCTAAAATTGTCTTAATAAAAATATCTGTTTCATTTAAAAATGTATTAATTGGAGTATTATTTGAACATTTTAATATAATATTTTTATCAATAGCACCATAAAATTTATTACCAATTTTTAACTGTAGAGATGAACAGAGCTGTAGCATGATTTTGTGAATCTTTATTAATAACGAATATTCTGATTGCAACTGAATATTAACTGAATGAAGTAGATTTCCTACATGTGAAACTAATCCCAAATATGCTTCTGCCATTTCATACTCGAAAAAATTTTCAAAATTGGACAGCTTTTAAAATCTTTATTTAAGAAGTATTTTTTTATTTGTAAAATTTTAAAATTCTATCGATGGCAGGTATTAATGATAACCACCTGATAGGTACATATCGCAACAACTCCCACCATTCCAAGTCAGACCACTCCACCAACTATTTTAATTCATTAACTCTTTTAGTTGATGAACTAATTTCGTTAAAACATTTCTTCACTATTATTTCGACATGTACAGATGGTACATTCATTGCCTTCTTGCAAGAATTATGTAGTATATGGCATATACAGCCAATTGGTATTAATTCATTATTGTGCTGCCTCAATTCGGTAAATACACTTTGGTTTTTGCCAAAATTTACAGAGGCATTATCAGTGCAGAAAGCTGACATGCAAATCATTGATAACCCTGAATCACCTATATTTATTCACCATTATGTGGTTAGCTACATCGTTGGATTTGTAACTATCGAGGAAAAAATTTTAACAGTTTTATAGAAATGTTCTTATTCTTGTTGAAATAGTGAAGGATCAAGGGAAATGCTTTAATATTTCCCTTATTAGATGCATCTGTTGTAATTGCATATGGATGCCCATCTTTAAAATCGTCTAGAATTGACCTCTAGGATTCAGGTACTAAAACACTTGTGATAGCCTTGCTCATTTTTCTTCTACCACAAGTAAGATTTGCACTTATATTAGAGTCGTTAAATATCATGGGAAAGATTCGACCCACATTGTGATGATATAGCTCTGTGAATGTTGAACTACATGATAGTTGTATACGATTTCCGCAACTGTAGTTGCATCTGTATTATTTATTATTTTTGGAAAATATTTTTGTATTGCAATCGATAAATGAAATTGTGTTAATTTATTATTGGATAAAAATAAAACAGGATAGAAAGAAATTTACAAACTGGACATTTTCAAATAAATATTTAAAATTTATTTTAAAAATATAAAAATAATCAAATACTGTCTCTCAAAATTATTATTTATATATTAAAAACGTTAAAATACTATTTTAAAAAAATGCGGGAGAAATTAAAAAATTGCGGTAGATTTTTGCGGGAGATTTTCAATTGCGTTAGTTTTGCGAGTGAGAGATGTCTGCGTGTAAACTAAAAAATTGCGGCTCTTGCTGATGGGGGGAGACATGGCAACCCTGATCACGGAGCCAACAAAATCTATCAAACATACAAAATAATAAATGCTCTACCAATATCTGATAATATTCCCACAATTGTAAGGAGTTGAACCTAATATTGACTCCTCTGCAGGTTCAGTGAATTATTATTTTTTGTTTTTAATTTAGAAAACACGCCCTATCCTAAACTCTCTTAATGATTGTACAAATTTAGATATGTCTATTATTGCCAAAAAAGAAAGAGACGGCTGGTTAATCAACAAAATAAACGTTCCAAAGATCACGAAACCCAATAAATTCTACCAACCACACAGAATAAATTAGTCACTTCTCTTATTTGTCTTTTCCATCTCCTTTCCCCTTTTCTTTCCTTTCCCCAATTTCTTTCCCTTATCCTTTTTTTTCCCTTCTCCCTTCCTTCCTTTCCAATTCTCCCTTCTTCTTTTGCTTTGCCATTTTCTTTCCCTTTTTTCCCTTTTCTTGCTTCCCCTTCTTCTCTTCTCTTTTCTTTCCTTTTTTTCATTTTTTTTCATATCCATTCTCTTTTCCTCTCTCCTTTCCTTTACCATTTTATTTCCCTATTCCATTTTCTTTTTTGCCTATTCCTTTTTTCGCTTTTTCCTCCTTCTTCTTTTCCATCTCCTTTCCCTTTTACTTTCCCTTTTTCTTTTCCATTGCCTTTTTCTTTCCATTTCCCCTTATCTTAACCTTTTCATTATCACTTTCTCTTTTCCATCTTTGCTTTTTAATTTTCCTTCCTATTTTTTTTTTCTTTCTATTATCCTTCCTTTCCTTTAAAATTCCTCTCTTACTATCTTCCCCTTTCTTCAGTTCCATCTCCTTCCCCTTTTAATTCTCTAATTATCTATCCCTTTCTTCTGTTTTTCTTTCTCTTTTCTTTTTTTTCCGTTTTTTCTTTTCATTTCCCCCTTTTTCCCCGTTTTATTTTTCACTTTTCCTTTCTCTTTTCGCTCCTTTCCCTTTTTCTTCTTCATTCCCCTTTTTCTATCTCCCTTTCCTTTTTATTTTTTTTACCTTTTTTCTTTTTCTTCTCCTTCTCCTTTTGCTTTCTTTTTTTCTTTCCATTTCCCCCTTTTTTCCCTTTTTCTTTTCCCCTATCTTTACGTTTATTTTTTCATTACCACTTTTCTTTTTCTTTTCCTTTCTCCCTTTTTTTTCCTTTCCTCTTTTATATCCCTTTCCCCTTTTCTTTCCCTTTCCCTTCTTCCCTTTTAATTTCTTTTCTATATTCGTTTTTCTTTCTCTTCTCCTTTCGTCCCTTCTAATTTCTCTTCTTTTACCTTCCTATTTCTTCACTTTTCTCTTCCCTTTTCCTTACTTTCATTACCCCTTTTCTTTTCTTTTCCTTTCCTTCCCTTTCCCCTTTTTTTCCCCTTAACCATCTTCCCTTTTTGATTTCCCTTCCATATTCCTTTTCCTTTCTTTTTTCTTTCCTTTTCTTTCCTTTCCCTTTTAATTTCTCTTATTACTTCCTCCTCTCTTCTCATTTCCTTTCCGATTCATTTTTCCTTTCATTACCCTTTTTTCTTTTCCTTACCCTTTTCCAATCTTTCTCTTCCCTTTTCCCTCCTCCCTTGCTTTTTCATATTAGTTTCTCTTTTCCTTATTTTTTTAATTTCTCTTATTACATTCCCTTTTCTTTTCATATCCCTTTTATTTTTCCTTTTTTTATTTCTCTTTACCTTTTTTCTTTTTATTTCCCCTTTCCTTTCCCTTTTCTTTTCCGTTTATCTTTTCCTTTCTCTTTTCCTTTATATATTTCCTTTCCTTTCACTTTTTCATTTCGCTTCTCCTTTCCCCTCTTCTTTCTCTTTTTCTTTACCTTTCCCTTTATCTTCCTTAGCATCCATTAATATTGATTTCAAATTTACTTCAAAAATTTTCAAGGAAATACAAGCACAATTCCCAATTTGTTTTGTTAGCTATTTTTATTTTCGCGTTTAAAACGGAAACCCTTTTTCTACCCTTTTCTTTTGCATTTTCTTTCCTCTCCTTTCCTCTTTTCTTTCCATTTCCTATTTTGTTTCCCTTATACATTTTCTTTCCCTTTCTACTTTTCTTTTTTCCTTTCCCTTTCTCCTTTCCCTTTCCTAAACCTTTTCTTTGCTATCTCACTTCCCTTTTTTTTGCTTATCTTAATTTTTTTTCCCCTTCTCATTTCCAGTTTCCTTTTTTTAAACTTTTTCGTCCGTTCCCTTTTCTTTTCATTTATCTTCTTTTCCCCCCTTTAATTTCCTTTATCTTTCCTTCCCATTTTCTTTTATCACTTTTCTCTTTCTTTGTTCTTTACATTTTCCTTTTTCTTTCCCATTCCTTTTTCTTTCCCATTCCATTTTATTTTACCTTTTGCTTTTATTTTACCTTTATTTCCACTTTCCTTCTCCTTTCCTTTTTTATCCCATATGATTATTCTTAAGGATCCTACCTATTTTAAAGCTAACCGTTTTGTCGGGCCAAATAATATGGTTTTTTTTATCCTTGATTATTATTTTGTATAACATAAAAAAATATACATAGTACTTTATTTTTAATATTTAAAGAATATTTTATCTATACTTAATTTAAAACTTGCATTTCGTCACACCTACCATTATCGCATTTGAAATGATATGTGGTTCGCTTATTTATATTACCACATATGATTTTAATTATTTAAATGGGATTCTACATCTATTAAAGGATCCTAGCCTTTTTTGAAGTTATCTAATTCTTCTCCCCAAATGATATTTCTTTTTATCCATGCTGATTATTTTGTATAATTAACTAAAAAACTATATATGCTTCGTTGTTTTATTGTAAGCAGATCGAGATAACAATATATAATATTATATTTTAATAATATAAATAAAAAATATATATTATGAATCCTCCCTTTTAAAGCTGACCATTTTGTCACTCCTAACATCATTCCCCTTTATTCTTGCTGATCATCCTCATTAAATGGTTGCCAGGTCAAAATTTTCAAATTGCGGGAGAAATTTAGTATTTTGCGGGAGAAATATGAAAATTGCGGTAATAAAAAAATTGCTAAAAAAAATTTTTTGCGGGCCAATTGACTTAATTATCCGCCTATTATTTTTTATAATTAGTTTACAGTGTTGTGATGATTTAATGAAACATATTGATGATTAAATTAAAAACCCATCCATATTAAATTATTTTCTTTGCAAAAATAATTAAAATATAGACAAGCATTATTGAAAATTCTTTTATTTATTCCTTTTGTTATTTTAATTATTTTTGCAAAGATTATGGATGGGTTTTAATTTAATCGTCAATATGTTTCATTAAATCATCACAACACTGTATATAAATGCAAAGTCGGTAAATATTTTTCAAAATAAAATAACATCTTGATTTATTAAAATATATTAATTTATAAAAAAAAACCAACGATCTTTTTTAAATATAAAAAAGATAAAATTTTATTTAAAAAAAACGATTTTAATTTTACAATGTTTTATGCGAATATCCCGCAAGACCGCAATTGGAAATATACCGTGTGTGAATATAACATTATAGGGATAGGCGCTTAATTATCACGTATCAAGTTTAAATACATACTAAGATATATTGTACTCATTCCAATGATAATTATTTTATTTATTATAGTTCAATCACATTATTATAATCAGTGCAGGGGAGTGTATCTACATTCATTCCAAAACAAAAATATTCTCCATAGATAAGAAATAATACAGATGCAACTACAGTTGCGGCAATTGTAATCACTTATCTTGTATTACAACTTCACAGAGCTACTTATCATTACAATGTAAGTAGAATCTTTCACCATAATATTTAACGACTCCAAGATAAATGAAAACTTTTTGTAGAACAAAAATGAGCAAGGATATCATCAATGTTTTAGAACCTGAATCCAGGAGGTCAATTCTTGACGATTTGAAAGATGGGCAACATATGCAATTCTAACAGATGTATCTAATAAGGGAAATATTTTCCTTGATCCTCCGCTATTTCAACAAAATTAAGGACGTTTCAATTAAACTATTAAATTTTTTCCCCTCAAATAGTGAAAAATTCAAAGACATAGCTAACCATATAATGGTAAATATAGCAGACTGGGGATTATCAATAAATTACATGTCAGCTTTCTGATCTGATGCCTCAGTGAATTTGGAAAAAACCAGAGTGTATTTATAGAATTAAGTCAGCACAATGTTGGTTGCGATTTGTTCCTAATACCCGTTTTATGCATTAATCCATATCTCTAGCAATCTTTTTAAAAATATATAAAATTTTATATGCTTAAAAAATTTATATTCTTTACAAAGTTCTTTTAGGTTATACTTTTAAGAGACTTTTAGACCAGAGGTGGATTGGTCATTTACTAGATCATTTATGAGAATTTGGAGGCTATTTGTTATTTTATTTTACCAATAGAACTCTTAACTCAGAGGTTCACTCATGATTCAGTTGAAGCCTCTGTCTTTTATCTTAATGAATAATAGCTTCTTTTTTAAATAAAGCCAATTTTTCCTGTATTTTAGATCCGACATCTTTTTTAGATAAAAAAACGCCCTGACGGCAAAACAATCGTACCTTTTTTAATGAGAAAGCTTTTATGTGAAATTTTACCTGCATTGATCCCAAGGCCCCATCTAATAATTCGCATGATCCTCTTAAGAGAGCCGAATCTCTAAAAATTATAAAATACTCACACCTAATGTGTGACAACCTTTGTTCCCATAGCAGCTACATCAATCTGCTCTTGGACAAGCGGCATTAGATCTCTTCAAAATAATATCCAAATCAATAAAATAATCATACCTTCCTCCATTTTATAAACTCAAGCAGAAAATCGCCCTCTCTATGATTAGATCTAATTATCAAATATTTAAAACATCATGGCCCGACCTAGCCACTTGATATTTTTTTTAAAAATGTTTTTTCTTTTTATCAAAATATACATTTGTATCAATCTTTTTTTTAACTTAAACTTATATATGACAAATTTTATTATATTCTCCATATTATAATGTTAATTTTTAAATAATAATATTTTATTATATTTGTATATGAATTTTAATAAAAAATTGAATCTTAAAATATATAAATATTATAATTTATGTATTATTAAGAATAGATTCACTGCCCCCCCCCCCATTCTGATTATTTTATATCAAATAAAAGGGCCTCATTAGAATTATTTAAATTAAATGTGGAGATGTTGCATCATGAAATGAAATAGGAAAAAGATTATTAGCAGAAGTTAAAGAATCACATCATTTTAAAAATAACGTAAATATTATGTATAAAAAATTATCTTGCATTTAAAGAATTGTATTGCTACCCAATAGCAATCATTATTGAGATATCAACGGCTTCTTGTGAGGCCTCGTTCTCTACACTAAAAAGAGTTCTGAGCACTAGAGAATCGATGAAAGAACGTAAACAAAATTTCGTATTATAATGGCCTATGAAAAAAAAACACAAAATTTAGCATTTAATTCATTTATGTTGAAATTTAAAAATAAAAATCGTCGTATTATATTATAGTATTATTTTGTATATATTCAATTATACTATTATTTTGTTTCATATATGTTGTATTCCATATCAAATCAACTGAAGATTCAACCCAACCCTCTTCGATTTTTTTTAAAATTTGCATGATGGTAGTATATACACTATCTAGCAATAATATAAAATTTTAATTCTAAACTCAGTTTACTTCATGAGATATGGCCATCTTTAGAAACACGAAAAGTTCAAAATACACCATATTTAATTTAAAATATCTCAAAAAGTAATTAAGCTAAAGGTATAATTTAAACTTTATTAAATAACTCTAGAATAGCCCTTTAATATGATATAAAATTTATTATATTAAAATAATTTTATTACCAAAAACCGGAAATAGAAAACCGGAAATGGTTGAAAAAAAATTGCCCTTTTTTTTTCTTTCAAAATTTTTTAACAATAGACATTATATATCTTAATATTTGTACAAAATCCTAGATTGGGACCATTACTGGGCCAATAGTTATTACGCTTTAAATATAAATAGTATGGCTTAAATTCTATATTACACGAAATGAGTAATTATTTTTTTAACAAAAGTGATAATATTTGTGAATAGTATTAAAACTGAAATCCGAACCCCATCTTAAGATTTATATTCGCCCACCCCCCCCCCCCCCCAAAAAAAATTTCTTCTTAAATTCGAAATTTTTGACCTGGCAATTCTATGAGTGAATTATGTAGATTATTTTCTTTGCCGGATAAAATATTATCTTTGTGATCGTCAGAAATATATTTTCATAATGATTATTTTCTACTTATAATTAATTATCAAATAAAAGAATTATCATAAAAATCAAATTCAATTCCAACAGCAACAGCCGTCATTTTTATTGATTAATTTTATAAAGAAGAAAATTAAATTATCGGTATTCATTATCCAATTTATTTTTAATTTAAAATAATTATATAAAATTAATAGCTATCTTTTATTCCTTACCAAAAAAATTTAAATGTCTAGAAAAGTTATTTCTATTCCAGTAAAGTGCTGTAATCCCTTTAGAATAAAATCTCATTCAGTACGTTACGATCTTAGATATGTTTTACAATGGATGATAGAAGTGAATTCTAGCTTATCAATTAATCAAAAAATTTGTAGATCTAAATATTTTAATTCCTCATGCATTTATTTCTTCGGAACAATCTTCATTTTTTAAGTCATTAACATCGAATTTGAAGGATGGGGAATATCTAATAATATCCGATTTTGCAGAGAACTACGCTTTTGTAGTTCAAGATCTCGCTCAAGGCTTCTATTGGACTAATAATCAGGCGTCACTTCATCCATTTATGATTTATTACTGCGAAAGCGGTACCATCAAACATATAAGTTACGTAGTTATATCAGATTGTCTAAAACACAATACTTGTTCCTTTTATTTATTTCAAATAAATTTAATTCAATTCCTGAAAGAAAGATTTGATAAGATTTCAATAATTTATTATTTTTCTGATGGAGCCGTTACCCAGTATAAGAACAAAAAAAACTTTGTAAACCTCTACAACCATTATAATGATTTTGGGATCAAGGCAGAATGGCATTTTTTTGCAACTGCACATGGCAAAACTCCTTGCGATAGTTTAGGGAGAATTACAAAGAGGTTGGCTGCTAGAGCAAGCCTGCAACGTCCTTATGAAAATCATATATTAACTCCTATGGATTTATATAATTATGCGAGAATTAATATCCCGGGTATTAATTATACATTTGTCAGCAACGTTTAATATTTAAGAATGGAAACCAATCTCGAAAATAGATTTTTAACGGTCAAACTAATTCCCGGGACACAAAAATATCATTCATTCATTCCAATGGAAGGAAAAATGAAAGTCAAACGTTATTCTAATTCATTAGATAATTTTATGAATGATATTATTTAATTTAATATGTTTATAACAATATTAATTTTCCATTTGATATTCATGTAATATAAATAATTAGCTAAATAAAGTTATAAATATTTTTACAATTATTTTCTCTCTAAAATAAAATCGCTAAACTTATATGTTAAATATGACATAATGTCTACTAGTGGGCTCACAGCCCGAAACATTTATAAAAAAAATATAATCGGCCCGATATAAAGGAATTTTCTTTTTATTTGTTTCGTAAATTACTATATATTTGGTATAATTTAGGATTTAAGCCATACTATTTATATTTAAAGCGTAATAACTATTGGCCCAGTAATGGTCCCAATCTAAAATTTTGTACAAATATTAAGAAGTATAATGTCTATTTGTAAAAAAAATTTGAAAGAAAAAAAAGAGCAATTTTTATTTTATAGCTATTTCCGGATTTCTATTTCCGGTTTTTGGTAATAGACTTTTTATTAATAAAATAATTTTTATATCATATTAAAGGGCTATTCTAGAGCTATTTAATAAAATTTAAATCATGCCTTCAGCTTAATTACTCTTTGAGATATTTAAAATTAAATATACTGTATTTTGGAATTTTCGCGTTTCTAAAGATGGCCATATCTCATGAAGTAAGCCGATTTGAAAAATAAAATTTTACATTTTTATTAGTTAGTGTATATACTACCAACATACAAATTTTAAAAAAAATTGAAGGGGGTCGGGTTGAGAATCGACTTTTTTTTGTTGATTTAATATGGACAACATATACATTTACAAATTTTTATAAAAATAGCAAAAAATTCTTAACTGCCTAACTATTTGTTTTATTTCAAAAATATATTGCCCCCTCCCCCATAATCAGTTGGCCTTCGCCAGCAAGAAATCCCTGGCTATGCCTAATGATTCTCTTAATAATTTCACATCCATTTTTTATCCCAGTTTGATAGACTTTATGAGAGAACCAAGCGTTGCTCTGTTATATATATAACGCATAGGGCTAGAGGCTTAATATATCAAGTATTTTGTTTAATCAGCCCTGTCTTATCTAAATTAGAAAATATACATTATAATTATAAAATTGTAAATTTATATTCATAAAAAAACAATTTACAAAATAAAAATTTTTCATGGGAAATTTATGTTCACGCCCAATCACGCTAGGCAAAAATTTTGGGAAGGTCCTTTATGCCTAATAATTAAAATTTTTCACCCTCATGCCGTGACCTATCGTGGCCGGCGTCCACCTCTACTTTAGATACCAGTTTAACGCATGAGAATGATTTTGAAATATAGCTTAGAACATGTAATGAAGTATTTTTTATGAAGAATTTTATCCAACTCTGGCTCATGGTATTAATTTAATCT
Source organism: Gordionus sp. m RMFG-2023 (assembly GCF_954871325.1). Taxonomy (NCBI): domain Eukaryota; kingdom Metazoa; phylum Nematomorpha; class Gordioida; order Chordodea; family Parachordodidae; genus Gordionus; species Gordionus sp. m RMFG-2023. The sequence goes on from NC_088776.1 coordinate 44,822,700, forward strand.
AAAAGCTTGCCTGAGCTTAGTGATCATTTTATATGAAATAAGTTTTATTAAAATTTATTCCATTCTGCTTTTTGTACAAAGGTATACGCTATTTTATAACCTTTTTATTAATTTAATTTATAAATAAATATAAATTAATTATAGCAAAAGGTAATCAAAATATATAATTATAGTTTTATATTTTTATTCAACGTGTTTATTTAAATATTATAAAATGTAAATGATATATTGAATAAATCAATTATATTTATAACAGTAATTGTATAAACATAAAATTCAAAATAAAATTATTATCATGATTTCTTAAATTGGTTTAATCTCAATTATTATCGGTATCCAGGTTTTCATATTCAGCTTTAAGGGCAGTTTTGGCCAAATAATAGCTTAAAAGGAGTCCAAGAATCTGAAAATAAAATCAAATATACTTATTAATTTACATAAAACATGAATTTATCGGTGCAATTGTGAGTTGATTTAAGAAATTCATATAAATGGCCTCACTTAAAACCGTCTATCTACTTTTTATTAAATTTTACAGAGACAAGAAAAAGTTTAAATATAAATTTTTATAAATAAGCGGTTTAAATAATAAAATTACCATAATAAACATATTAATTGATCTAGAAATGCAATAAAAAACGCCTTTAAAATTTTGTTAGTTAGACCGTTTTGTATTTTGTGACGAGACCGACTATATTATACAATTTAACAGAATCATAACTAAGATATTGATTCATTAAATCTTAAAGAAAAATAGTTTTGTCAATTATCATTTCTTAGCTCCTCAGTGTATGCCAATTATTTTTAATTTATGAGGGTTAATTATCGTTTTTTGGATTTGGGCCATTGTTTTATTATGGAAATTTCTTATATGAATTCTAAGGAGTGATTATTTCAAATTATGATTGAAATATAAGGTCCCACGGGCAGAATTCAATTGTGCTAACTATTTAATTAAACCAAGGTTATTTTGTTTAATAGAATCTTCATATAAAAATTTCCAAGTATAATCAAAAATTAAACCCATTTATATAAAAATACGTAACACTCATGGAAATACATCACTATATAATATATCTTTCGAATACAAAATATATAACAAATTTAATCATCTTTTCACTCATATAATCTCCGATTATATCATCGGGGTATATCTCTGATGTATTAAGAAAAGTCGCGAAAGTTATCGCTTAAAAAATATATAATAATAATTATTTACGTTGAAAAATGCTATAGATAATTCCGTTGCGCCAATTGCAGCCATATGATCATTTACAAACTTAATCACTTTGTCGTGACAGCCCTAAAAATATAACATCTTTTATAATTTAATTTTAAAATCATATTAATAAAACAATCACAAATTTTAGCAGATTTAATGATATAATAACAATTTAATGAAATATTACATTAAATTTCTATGGCAGTAATATAAATGTGCTAGGGAACGAGTGAAAAAAGTAAATATAAAGAGAAATTCTCAAAAAATAAGAAAGTGGAATTAACATTTTAATGTTTTATAAACTGAAATGAATATGACCTTATAATAGATATATTCAAACCTGGGTATAAATGTTTTGGCCCACTATCGTAGAATCGTCTGGTAGCGATGAATGCATGCAATCATTGGGAGATATTGAACAACAGCTTAATGGAACAGTGTTATTAAAGCCAAAGGGGGTATCAAACCAATCTGTATAGTTGGAGATACCGCAACAATGTAACTGAGAGGAGAATAAATTAATTAAGGAAAAATTTTACAAGCTTAATTAAAACGGTAGGAATAAAAAAGCTAATCTTATACGTGAGATATCACCGCCAAATCGACTATGCCGATCTTATCGGATCGGGCTGATATTTATCGTTTAAAAAAATTTGATCGGACCGATATTTTTAAAAAACCCGATCCAATATTATCATTGTTTTGGAGAATTTTATAATTGTGCATATATAACATTTATTATTTTATTAAATAATTTGAATTTGCTGATAATAATAATTGAATAAAAGGAACCAAAATTTAAGTTTGAAAAAATCAAATCATTGTAAAAGAAGGAATATCTAAAAATGAGATATTTTTTTGATTAAGGCTGTTTCCTAAATATCGATAATATAAATTAATAAATTTATTAATTTTAATTAATGTTGTCAAAACGCGTTTAAAACGAAGTTCGTTTTTTAAAAAAAATGATGAACGACCTTATTTATATTTCTGATGAACTTTGAACGTTCGCGCGTTCCCTTTTTTTGATGAAACGCGTTCGTTTTTAAAGTTAGTTCAATTTTAGAAAATCTTATTTTTATTCATTTGAAAATAAATATTAATTTAAATCTAAATTTTTACATTTTTTAACCAGTTACTATTACTGTCCTATAATATTGTTTATTAACTGATTATTATTATTTATAGATTAGCGTAAGCGATGTTATTTCATCATCTAATTCTGAATTACATTACCATAGCCCAAATTTAATAAATAACAGTAACATCATATATTCAATAAACTTATTCTATCCTTACCAAATGTAAAATGTATACAAAGAAGAGTATAATATCAGTTTCAAAATCTTCAAGTTCTAATTTAAAGATACTTGATTATAATATTTATTATTTTATAAAATATAACTAGAAGTATCCTGTTAATAATTTATAGATTGTTGTATTTCTAGGCTTATTAAATTATTATGATTATTGATAGATTAAAATAAAGTAAAAATCAAAAATTATATATTATTTATATAGATATAAAATTGTTAATATCTTTTAGAATTTATTTTTTTAGTATGTTTATGTAAAATTTGTATCAAGCGTTTTATATTTTAATAGGTGAACACAATTTAAAATATTATAAATTTATATATTTTGTAAATAATAAATTTTATATGATACATAAAAATATTTATATCAGAGACCTGCAGAGGTACCATTTGCAAGCAACCCCCACCCCCCGATTTTTAAATTTTCAGGCCTGGCCCGAAATTTTTTCAATTACATTTATTTTAAATCTTTATAGCTAATAATGGTGTTAAGATATTCAGATTTAAAACATATAGACCGGTCCGGGTATGTTTAAAAAATTAACACGGCCTGCAGGTCTCTGATTTATATATAAAAATTAATAAGACTCATTCACTTAAAACTATTAATTTTAAATAATATTTATATTAAATTAAATAATAAATGAAATTTTTAAAAAAAATTATTCATTTGAATGAACGTGAACGCGTTGTTCCTTTTTTTTTGAGGTAGGATAGGAGGTTGAACTAGTTCAATATTTTAGAAATGTTTAGAGCACTATTATGAAGAAAAAAATAATATAAGCTATTTTTAATGTAAAAATCAGAGACTTGCAGGTCGACCCTAAGCCCGGAGACACGGCCGGGCCTTATTTTAATTTTTTAAATATACTCGGGCCTGGTCATATACTTTAAACTAAATATTTTAAATAAATAAATATAATATACAGGCCGGGCCTGAAAATATAAAACCCGAGTCGGGCCAAAAAAAAATTTTTAAATAAAATCTCGGCCCGGTCGTGCAAATGGCACCTCTGCAGGTCTCTGAATGGTATTCTAAATCATTTTTCGTTATTTACAAAAAATTATTATTTTTTAAAATAATAGAAATAATAAATTATTATAATAAAATTTTGGGTAACAGATTAAATCATGGGGAAATTTTCATATATTATTTTTTTTTTATTTTTTTTTTTTTAAATTTTTTATTTATTTTTTTTAGATTGTCTGGATTTTGGTAGAAATTTTTGAATGTTACCTTTTTCTTTCAATTGGCGTATTTTTTAATATGTATGAATAAAACGGTTACTGCCACTCTCGGGGGGGGGGGGGGTATATTATTTTTATTTTTTATGATATTCTTTTATCATTTTTTTTATCAATTTTTAATTTTTTTTGTGAAGAAATTTTTAGGAGAATTTTGCCTACAAATTTAATTTTTTTTTGTGGTAATAGGAATTATTAATTCCGCATATTTAAATTATATTTAGGAGAATAACCAATTTCGGAAAATGTGCTAAATGCATTCGGAAAAATATTTTAAGCCCATTAGCCTGCCCACCAATTTAAAAATATTTTTGACACCCGCCCAGACCATTGTTCATTTAATCACGCCTATACAGATTTCAAAATGGTAAGCACTTTCCCCAGTTTTGAGTTTCAACTGATAATATTATATGTAATATTATTTGTTATTAGATATCAAAATTGCAAATTATATTTTTAAAAAAAATTTGACCTATAAATATTAATTCGTCTAAGATAAATGCTGTGTCAATAATTTCATATTAAATATAATTTTATATGTTAAAGGATAAAATAATATAAATTACGGCTTTTTGAAGGTAATCAATTGATTTTTGATCTTCTTGAGGATAGTGTTCCAAGGAATGATTTAGACCTAATTTAAAACCGTTGGCTATCTACAATAAAAAATATATTTAAGATTTCAAATATATCATAAAAGTGTCTGCGATAAATAGATAACATCAAGATAATAATTATAGAAAAGTTAAAATAGGATTTTATAGCGAATATTCTAAATACTAAATATAAAATACGAAGTCATAATTTTAAAAAAATTAGATTTTATTATATTTTTTAATAATAATATTTTTTAATTTATATAACATTAGAACCAATAAATCTTTTAAAATATAAGCTACATAATTTTTTTGGCAATGATATATTCGGACTAGGGTTGGACAAAAACAAAATAAAAATTTTGGCTACCAAGCCTTAAATATAAACTAAAAGGAATCAGAGAGCGGCCAATCAAATTACTTTTACACCTTTTTTAAATACAATATATAGTTTAAAATATAATATAATGTGGGAGAAATTATGAATTCAAAGTTATTAGAATATATTTATTTTATAGATTAAATAATTACAAATAAATGATATATTTTCATAGATTAAATATTTACCAATAATTCGCAAATAAAAGTTTTAAAAAATTTTTTTTGATAATCATAAATTTTTTTGAGCTATATAAACACCCAAAACCTGTAAAAGGAATGTAATTTAAATTTAACCTTGTGTCTTTTGGCGTAAAAGGAGATCCCGGCTATCATTTCGAGAATAAATATTAGCAAAAGAACCGCGGAATACTATTTAATATAAAAATAAATAATATGTTAATGCAAAAAAATACTAAAATTTTCGAGATATATAATTATATATAGCTCAATACTATATTCAGTGGCGTGGGCATATGGAAGGGGGGGGGGGGTGTCAACCCCCCCTTCCCCCATGAAAAATGAAAAAAAAAAATTTTTATTTTTAATTTAATAAATTCTTAATAAACGCTTGATTTTTATGTTTTAAATTTATTATAAATAATAATAGATATACACATTTGATTATTATTATATTTATTTTTGGTTTGCATCTATTTCACACCACCCAAAAAAGGGAGTTATTTATTCAAACGTATCATGATATTGACTCAAAAAATCAAAAAAAAAAACTAAATTTGTCCGACCAAATTCATCGAAAGACAAGAGTCGGTGAAACTCTTTATTGAACTATATGATGTTGTCTTTGCAGCACTAGAATTTTATATATCAAGCAAGGAAAAAGATTCAGCAGATGCTGAGAATCTTTTGCAGGCTATTATTAAGCCACAGTTTTTAATTTCAATTCAATGTGTTTATTTTTTATTTAATTATACAATATGATTTTAGCAAAATACTACAAAAAATTGATTTGGATTTAAGGGAGATTATGAATAGAGCAAAGAATATTGTTGAAATATTAACAAATATCAGAGAGAATGTGGATGAAAAATTTCATGAAATATATGAAAAAGTAAAGGAGATTGCTAATATGTTTGGAATTGAAATTTTTAAACCTAGAGTAGTCTCTAGACAATCCAATCGATCAAATATTGATGTATCTACGATTGAGGATTTTTATAAAATAAACATTTTTATTTCCCTTATTGATACATTTTTATTTCAATTAAAAGAAAGATTTATTAGTCATATTTATATTTTAAAAAGCTTTTATTTTCTTTTGCCGGTTGAGTCTTAACTGTTGATTACACTTGAAACAAGAGAGGATATTAAAAAAATCTCAGAGTTTTATGCTGATGATTTAGTAGGTTCATATGATAAATTATAAGGTGATGTCGAATTTTGGTATAAAAATCTTGACAGAATAGGGTATTCTTTGAGACCAAAAAATGCTCTGCAGGCCCTTTCCATGTGTAATTGCATTTTAGATTCCCTGCCTAATATTAAAACATTATTAATTATTTTAGATACCTTGCCAATTAGTACCCCCTGCACTAATGAGTCTTTTTCAACTTTAAAAAAATTAAAAACCTATTTAAGAAACACAACCGGTGAAAAACGTTTAAATGGATTAGTCCTATTGAATATTTATAAGGAGATTATTTTAGATAAAAATTTGATTCTAGATGAATTAGCAAAATCTCAGAGAAAAGTAGATCTCTTTTTAAATTCAAATCAAAAAAACAATAAAATTTTATTAGTTTTAACATATAATCAATTTTTTTTAAAAAAAAAAGTATTATTTATTAGATAATATCATCATATTTTTTAAATAACATTATTTGCATAAGAATTACACATATTTTATATAATTGTAAAAAATTACTTTTTTTTAAATAGTCTATTATAATTTTTAATATTAAAATCTGTATTATTATATAAAATATCAACATTTTGAAAATATTTGTAAAATAAAAATTAACAAAATCTAAAATAACTCATCTAAAAAAATATCATAAAATAAAATATACAAAAAAATTATATTAATTAAATATTAAAGCAAACTTAAATAATAAAAGACCGGTCCGGACCGCGGTCTGGACCGTAAAAAATAAAAAGACAGGTCCGGACCACGGTCCTCAAAAAAGACAAGTCCGACAATCGGTGCGGTCCGGTCTAAAACCGATAGGACCGGACCGTTGACCTTCATTACATCTAGGACACCTTGCATATAGATTTTTAATAAAATGGAGTAATATTAATTTAGAGCATATAGAGGCAAAAAAAATTATTGATGGTGAAATTTATTTTCAATTTTAAATTTATTAAAACATCATAAATTTGTCCTAAGAACATTTAATAAAATCAATTAAACAACCCCTACTACACATTAGGTTTTAATTCTTCTTATTTAGTTTAAGTAAATCAACTAATTTAGAATTTAAATTAGACAATTATTTAAATTTTATTTTTTTTTCTAGTATATTATCGATCATTCAATATATAAGGCTGTCCCAAAATTAACAAGAATAGGATGAATTACATTTTATTTTTTTGGCTAGGCTAATTTATATTATTTTTTTTAGGATATGCTAAATAAAATAATTAACTTATAACCTTGGTATTACTTGATTAATTTCTGTTATTTTTAAATAAAAATTTATACAAAAAGAATGTTTATCCGTGAGGCGTAAATTGATTGAAAAAAATTATTAAAAACTAGTACAATACCAATTTTAATCTATAATTAATATTTTAAAAAACCAATTAAATATAGATTGGAACAGGATAAACGCATCGGCGAACCCAATATTTTGTACAAAATTCCGAAATTGAACAGATCCGAAACATAAATCAATATTGATGCCGTCTTAATCAAATTCGTATTAAATAAAAGTTAGTTTTCGATCATGTTCAAGGTTCTGTGCTTTGGCATGCAATTACTTCACGAAAATATCGTTTTAAAAAACCGTACAACTTTATTTGGATCTCAGATGCAACCTTTCAAAAAAAAGAAAAATTACAAATACTTTTGCACAATGTATGCAAAACCCAAATATTGTTAATGCTACCACTAAACCAGAATTTATTTTCTCCTAACTCAACAATAGTGGAGTCGATAAGGTGATAGTGTGAGATGAATGTGAACATACCCATTTGCTCTATTTTATATGATGTTTATAAGTGCATTGAATTTTTATATAATATGGATATTTCTAACCCTATTCCCAAATTATTATAAATATAGTGTAAAAAAAATTTAGAGAATTTTTAATAGATTTGGGCAAAGTAGCGAGGATAAATGAACCTGATTTACTGAAAAAATATAAACAACGAAACATAAAATTTTCTTCAAATACTAATTTCCATATAATAGGGCTGTCAAAAATCATGATTTTTTTTATTTAAATCAAATTTTATTATTTAGAAAATTATAAAAATATGCCAAAAAGAAAATAATACCTTAGGCAAAGTTATTTATTAAACGTGAATTATTTATTTTATTAAATTACATATTAGTGTTGTTTCCATTTTTAAAAACGGCTAACCCAATATTTTAGCCAAAAAATATTATGCAAGCCTGAAGATTTAGCCTATAGATGGCAGAAAGGTTTGGACATCTATTAAAGAAATCTCGAAGCTTGCGTAACAATTTTTAGCTAAAATATTAGAAAAGCTGTTTTAAAAAATCGTGCTGTTTAATAACACTATTATGTGTTTTCTTGTGGAAATTTATAAATAAAAAAGTTAAATTAGCAGTATTTATATTGATTAAAAAATATTTAACCATTATGTTATCAATATCAAATTACCCATTTATGATTATATCCTAAATATATAATTTTTTAAAAAATTAAATTTTACTGTTGTTATAGAATTTTTTAAATAAATTAGTATTTTTACTGATACTAGAATTAAAATTTATAAACTGCATCTGAATTTATCTTAGTTAAAATTAAAACCACATAAATTTGGTAATTTTAAAAGTCATATGGGAACAATGACCCTTCTATCAAACTACTCATGGATAGATGGTGATATTATACTTAAATTAATTAAATAAATACAACTTAAATCAATCTTCGTTTTTATTTGAAAACAAAAACTAAGAATTTATACAGGCAAAATAAAATAGATTAAATCATGATTTTTATTTAAAAAAATAATAAATAAATGTAATTTAGTCATGCCAACTCTACTATATTCTAAACAATAAAAAAATATATATTTGTTATAAACGGGCCATTCGATCAAGAAAGGCACATTTTAGGCCGGCCCCTTTTAAAATTCTTAAATATTTTGGAATTATTTGGACTGATATAAAACTGAGAAAGCCGTTTATTTTAGCTAGCTAGCACACCTGGTTCCCGAGATATAGGGATTCATAGTTGCAAAAAAGAGCCACTTTGGAATGTGTAAAATTTTTAAAATGCATATATCTCAAAGACTATTTATAATAAAAAAATATATAATATTGTAGGTAAAAAAAATTGGCGCCAGTTTACCTATATTGCTTTACCTGTGTTTGTAAGTAATAAAGGAAGTTTTTTTAGAAATTTTTTTTTGCCTTCTATTTAGACACCTTTAATAAATATATACAATGTCAAAACCTTGGCGACGCTATCGGCTCTTCCGAAATATACATTTTTATTAAAAATTGAAAAAAAATAGATGACGCTATATGAAACTAGGAATTATAGTTGGAAAAATAATATTCTTAAGGAAAATAAAAAATATTGATACGCTTAGAAGAGATGTGAAATTTTCCAGTTCTGCCCCCCTCCCCACTCAAAATTTGCATTTTTGGATCTATTTGTTGCTATAGCTAATGACTCATTAGCTCGATAAAATAGCATAACAGCTGCGTTAAAAAAGAATATTTTATATCACATATTATTTTACGAGCATATTATATTACAAAATAAACTGTTCAAATCGAGCGATCTCTCTCTGCATAATATTCTTAACTTGCCCGTTCTTAAATAATTCAACACGTCTTCTAGCATATTATTTTAACTCGTCTGTTTACCAATAACATTCAGGATTTGATAGTGGAAAAAACATCTAATCTAGGTGAAGATCAATTAAAATTTTATTCTATATCACAGGTGGAAAATTAATACTGATGATTTTGTCTAAAATACTTTAAATGAAGATTTAATTAAGATTACATAGGATATAATGCCAAAAAATAATTTATAATCCAGCATTACCAGATTGCTTTTTTAATGATTGTGATCATTGACCTGAATCTTCTAAAAGCCATGATAAGTTAAATATTATATTCAAATGATGTAGAATATATTATCTACAAGCAATGGGTAACTACAGATAGTACAAAACTTGTAATTATCATTTCATCAACCTATAATTGCAATATTCATGAAATTTATTAAAATTAATTTAAATGAAGGAGAATATCCTTTGTGGTTCAAGATGAAATACAGGGGTAAAGAGCAAGTTATCATTTTGTGATTTATTACAAGTCACTTAATAATTTAAATCATTTAAGTTACGTAATAATATCTAAATCGCTCATTCATAATACAATTAGCATTCATTTATTCCAAAAATATTTAATCTGCTACCTAACAATCCAAAAAAATTATTCTATTTTTCAAAGGAGCATCACAATATAAGAATCGCAAAAATTTAATCAATCTTTGCCTGAGCGGCATTTCTAGGCCACATCTCATGGCAAATCGGTATCTGACGGGGTCGGAGATACAGTCAAGCGTTTAGTGGCCAGGACTAGTTCATAAAGATCGGTTTCAGAACAAAAAACTTGTCCTAAAGAGTTTTTTGCTTATTCTAAGTAAAATATTAAAGGTATAAGATTTCTTATTATTTTTTTTATTAAGGAAAAGATTTCTCCTATAGTATGGAAGATAAATAATTTTAGAAGAGAAATCCAATAAAAACCATACCAGGAACGCAAAAATTTCATCATTCGTTTTCTCAGAATAAAATCGAAGCTAAATTTTATTCAAACTCAACAGAATCGCAAATATTAAATGTAACATTTTACTCGCGATATATGAAAAAATAAATGGATATATAACATGTTGACAATCAATGGTGGATGGCCTATGTATTAGAGAATAAAATCGAAAAAGATGAGGTGTTTTTTGCATCCTCAAAAACCCTCAAATTCTTATACATATCCCTCCTTAATTGACAAATTGTGGATGCATAAATCACAAATTTTAGATGTGATCAGTCCTTCAACTGCTACCGGAATATATACTTACATAAGATTAGACAATTAAAACTATTCATCTTTTTAATTTATTTGCTTAAAATATATAATTTTTTATATCTAACTAAATTTTGTTTCAAATATATTTTAAATTATGGAATGAATTTGATTATCTTTCTATATTATTAATAAAAATGAATAATAAAAAAATTAAACGAAAGATATTTATTATTGAAAATTTGAAACATTATTAAGTTTCTAAGGGGCATTTGCCAACATTGACCCACAGCTTAATTGGTATATTTAATAGAAATTTGAAATATTTTAATAAAAATTGAAAATATCCTGTTATTGGTAAGTTATAGTGGTATTTTTGAAAAAAATGATGAACGGCGTTCCTTTTATTTTTGACGAACTTTGAACGTGAACGCGTTCCTTTTTTATGACGAACGCGTTCGAATTTAACGTTCGTTCAATTTTAAATATACTTTTTATTTTTTTTTATGTTTTAAAAAATTTATTTTAAATATAAATACTAAATACCGAAATTAACATATCAAATATAAAATAAAATAAAACAATATTATATAAAAAAGGAGGTGGTACTACAAGTTCCCAAAAAACATGAGTAATTATATTTTAAAATAGTGATTTGAAGGTTTTGTTTTAAAAAATAGAATTCTTTTGCTTCTGATGTAAGGGCTCTTGTCTTATCACTATATTTTTTAAGAACTTTAAAGTTCCGCTTGGCATATGTCCAAGGGAAGAGATAACGATCGGTGTAATTTGTGAGTTTGGAATATTTCATTGTTTTTTTTTCTAGGCTATATCAACCGGATTAGAATTTAAATTTTTGGAGAAAGAAGATACGCATGTGAAGTCCCAAATTAAGGATTTCCCTAAAGACCAAGGCACAGAAGTTAAGCCATCTGGTCTTATTGTACAACAAGAAATACCCATATAATTTTTATCCTGATTTTTATGATACTAAATTATTTAAACCCTAATATTCATGAATCTTGATACAACAAAATTTTAATTTAATTTAATAACTTTTTTCTTTTTTTAAAAAATAACATTTTTGGAATTTTAGAAATAGGTCATTCATTCATATATACCCCCTCCCCCCTCCTTTTTTTTTCTTCTAAAATGGGTATGTCAAGCATTTGTAATGCTTGCCATAGAAATATAACCTTGACCCAAGCTATTTGTTTTTATAAACATGGGCCCAGGTCAAATCCATGTATAAACTCTGGTAAACCCCCTTCAAATGAAATTTTGTACAACAAAATTGAAACAACCCCCATTGTAACTCAAAATTTTTATACTGATTTTTATGATAATTTATTAAAGTGGGAAAAACCACTTACCTTAATCCACCTACCCCTTAAATCAAGGTCTTTAATTTCTAATTTTTTAACAACACTTATTATGGAAGTTAATTCAAATTTAAATTCCCTTAAAGCTTGGGAAAATCTTTTAACCTTTCCTTTTAAAGTCTTAATTAAGCCTACAGATAAAAATTAAAAAACAATTTTGCATGAATGTATAAAATATAAAATAGACCATTTTTATGACTTAAAAATGGAAAATTACGTTCCTGATGTAAGGGCTACATCTGATTTTGCCCATAAATGCAAAATTATATCAAAAAAATAAACCAAGGGGACGTATGTGGAGCTCTTAAATTAGCTTCATCTAATGATAAATTGGCTCCATTTGATGAACATACTTTTACTTTATTAAAAGAATTGCACCCTCAGGCCTTTCCTGAAGATCTTCTCATCCCTATAAAATCTAATTTAATCGAAATAGGTAAGGAAGAACTAATTAAAACGGTTTTATCTTTTAATAAAAACTCTGCAGGGGGAATTGACGGTTTTCGCCCCTCTTATTTCCAATTTTTAATTAACCCTAAAAATCCTTATCAAGATTCATTTGTAAATTCATTGGTAATACTTAGTGAAAATATATTGAACAATGATTTACCTAGTCAAGTTCACCAAATTCATTTTGGCGCAAGATTAATTGCTCTTTCTAAGCCTGATGGTGGAGTTCGGCCAATTGCAATAGGGTCTTTTTTAGGAGACTATTAGCTAAGATAATCGTTGAGCGCATCAAACCTGATGCTTCAAAAATGTTCCAAACATATCAACTAGGCTTTGGTACTAAAGGGGGATGCGAAATAGCCGCTCACTCTCTTCGCATATATATATAAAAGATCCTCTTCCAGACGCCGTAGTCTGTAAGCTTAATTTTAAAAATGCTTTTAATTCTTTATCCAGAAAAGCATTTTTGAACATTTTTTATGAAAAATTCCCAGTTTACGCAAAATTTATTGAACAGTCTTATGGCTGTAGAACCCCTATCAAATTCGGGGAATATACAATTCCTTCTGACAAAGGTATTGAACAAGGAGACCCTTTGGGCCCTCTGATCTTTAGTTTAGGTATACATAACCTAGTTCATTGTCTAAAATCCTTTTTTAATTTAGATTTAAACATATGGTATCTAGATGATGGTACCATTTGCGGACCTTCTAAAAATATTCTTGCAGCGATAGAATATATAGAGAAGAATTCTCTAAACATAGGCCTTACTCTAAATAAAGCTAAATCTGAAATATGCTTTTTAAATTCTAATACTCTCAACGTACAAGAGTTTAAAATCATTAAAAAAAGTGAAATTAATCTTCTAGGTTCACCTTTAAGCAGTTTTTCCAACTGTGAGGTGTTCGTGGAAAAATTTTTCGAAGGCTTATTAGGACTTGAAACTATTTTAAACGAAATTCCTTCACACCAGAGCTTTTTTCTTTTAAAAAAATATTTATTTTTACCAAAGATTTTATATATTTTTAGATCTTCTTCCTTTTTTTTAATGAAATTATTAATCGTGTTCATAAATTTTTTAGAAGTTTATTAGAAAATATTTTAAATATTAAATTGGAAGATTTTAATTGGGGTTTCTCACAATTACCCTCGTTTACATTTATATCCTTTAAATCTTATATCTCTTTCCTCATTTTTGGCATCGCGTTTGATGAATAACGCCATGATATCTTCTTTTATCTCTCCTAAAGATAACCTTTTTAACTCAGCCTTGACAACCTGGGTATCTTTAGCTCCACCTGAAGCTGTCTTGCCCACAATCTTAACACACCAATCTATTTTTGAACCTTTAATTAAAAAAAAATTTTAAATAATCTCATCAAACCCCCCTTTGGAGTATATTCAACTATTACAGAATGCTGACTGTACTAGTAATTATGAATGGTTGGAAGCATTACCAAGTCGTAACCTAGGTAACCTCTTATCAGATGAACAATTAAGAGTTACCATAGGCCATCGACTTGGACGTAACATTGTTCAACCACATACATGCATCAAATGTAAAATATTAGTTGACTCCAAAGGGAGACATGGTCTAGATTGTATATATAGTAAGGCAGGCATGCAAGGCATGCAGCAATTAATTTAGCTATTAGCCGTTCTCTTACCAGGGCTCGAATACCAAACATCCTGGAGCCTACAAATTTATCATTAGATGATGGCTTAAGACCAGATGGCTTAACTTCTGTGCCTTTTTATTTTTATTTATTTAAAAAATTTAATATTCCCGAATTTTTTTAAAATAGTATTATTTATATTTTTTAATCAGATGTGTATTTCCTTTTCACATTTCAATTTTTTTAACACATAGTTTATTAGTTTGAATATTATTGTTTATATTTTAATTTAATGGATTAGCATAAGCAAGGATATTATTATTTAATCCTCATCATCTGATTCTGAAAATCCAAAATCAAATGAATTATCATTACCATGGCAAAATATGATAAATGTTTTACAGTAAAATCCTATATTGAAGGAATTAATTCAATGCTTACCAAGTGTAAAATGTGGCCAAAAAGTATTATATTGTCAAAATCTTCAGGTTCCAATTTAAAACGACATTTGATTGTAATATTAATTATTTTATTTTATATAAATAACTAAGTAAAATTATTAAATTTGAAGAAATAATGCTTTGGGATATTTGACCCCAACAATAACGATAGTTATTTTTAAATTAAAAAAAATTAGTGGCCTCAAATATGGTCAGCCATTGATAGACGCCGTATTAAATAAGATTAATAAAAGGTAATAAACCTATCACTCTCGATTAATGTTCTTTCTACAATTATACATCCTGCATTCAAATGGCCATGGATAAAACTTCCACAGAATGAACCTATTAAAAATAAACTTATAGCGTTATTGAAAAAAAATGCTTTGAAAACCCTAGAGAACTGTTAATTTCGAGATATACTTTTTTTTGTCAAGGCAGTAGGGATGGATTGGAGGAGGATAACTTATCTCAATTTTTTGAAGCAAATAACAACAATAAATGTTTTCAATTAATTCTCCACGGTAAAAGAGCTGTTTATTAAGTATAATACCGCAATCCCCTCATCTGCCCCTGTAGAGCGCGTTTTTAGTATAGCTAATGCCGTATTAACTGCCAAGTGTTCCTGTCTATCGGATAAATATTTTGAAAACAATTGTTATTAAAATTTAATAAGAAAAATTTTCTATAGATAAAAATATCTTTTTCGCTATATTATATTTTATTTATAATTATATTATCAAAATAAAACTATATTATTTTTTAACATGGCTAAACATTTATTTATATTAAATTAAATTTAAAAAAAAATTTCATAAAATTTTGAACGGTTCATAAACGTGAACGCGTTCCTTTTTTTTGAAAGTGAACTTGAACGTGAACGCGTTCGATTTTTGTCAATGAACATTGAACGCGTTCGATTTTTTTGAAATATTTACAGCACTAGTAAGTTAGCAACAAAATTTTAACCATAATCCATAGTTTGGTAAAGCGCTATCTATTTTCTTTGATGAGCCGTTACCGTAGCCAAGGCTTTGGCATCGCATATATATTTATAAAAGGTGTCTAAATAAAAGACAAAAAAAATATTAAACTCCCTTTATTGTTTTAAACAGGTAAAGAAATTTAGGTAAACCGGAAGTTACAGACTCAAATTGGCGCCAATTTTTTTTATAGACCTTTGGAGATTTTTTTTCCTACAGTATGATATATCATAACTTTTTTACTCTAAATAGTTTTTGAGATATAAGCATTTTAAAGATTTTACAGATTTCAAAGTGCCTCTTTTTTGCACCTATGAGCCTCTATATCTCAAGAACCAGGTGTCCTAGAGAGCTAAGATAACTGGCTTTCTTATTTTTTTTTACATATCTAAATAACTCGAGAAATTCAAAAATATTAAAAGAGGTCGGCCGAATCGTGATCGATGACATGGAATAGCCCGAACATTCTTTTATATTATGTCCTGTTTGTAATAATTTATCGTCTCACTTCCATCATTTTAATTATACATACCATTATGATATTCTAGTTAATATAAAATTGTTAATAAATTGTATAAATCTTTGAAATTTTTATATTTTATTTAAACAGCATCTTTTCGATCCTGTTGGTTAGAGATTTAGTCGAATTCGTGGCGAAGTAATAAAAATACACAAAAATACAAGCATATTTTAATTCAGTTAGCTCGAATTCGCGGCACAGAATACAAAAAACAGCGTATATAATTGGCCGCGAATTCGCGCTAACAATGAAAGAGAGGGGTAAGGATTAAGATACATATAAATTGGTGGAATTATCTTTGATTTTTAGTAAAATGCATACTAAATATAAATTATTGTTCAATTTTATCAAAAAAGCTTCAATAAACTCACCATTTTTTCATATTAAGATTTTACCTTTAATTAAAAATAAAAATTCCTGTTCTGCACTTGCGATTGTTGTCAAAGTTAGGATAAAAAGTTTTGATATCGTTTTTTCAAAGTTGATGTTGTTTTTCCTATTTCGATAATAAAATTCTTCATATCAAAATTTCTTGAATTAAAAGATATTTTTTTCATGTTAGTTTTAAATTAGTTATTTTAAAAACTGAGTGGAGATCTCTTTAATTAAAAAAAATACTAGGGCTGTGCCTATATTAAATATCGGATCGGGTCGATATTTTTTAAAAAAACCGATCTGATCTGATATTTTCATTGTTTTTGGTTGTATATATATATAATTTATTTGATGTAATGTTTAACACTATTTTTTTGTCATATTACCTGTAACAAGAAAAGGATTTAAATAATATTTAACAAGTCACATTCAGTTTTGTTAAACGGCTCGATTTAGCCAATTTTTAAAAACGGTTAACTCAAGATTTTGACCAAAAGTAAAATACGCAAACTTATTTATTTTGCGATGACAGAAAGGTTTGGGCGAAATTTCGAGACTTAGGTAATAAATTGGATAAATTGAACTGTTTAACAACATTAAAATGGGATTGTTATTTAGGAGAATAAGTTAGTTGGTTTTTTTTCAAAATATTGATATTTTTGTTATATTGGTTCAAAGATAGATATCAATATAAATATCGGATCGGTACGGTTTTTTAGTAATATCTAAAGATGCCGGATCGGTGAAAATTTGAAATTATTATCTAATTTTTATCTCATATATTTATTCTTTTTAAAATAAACATTTCTTATTTGCTTCCATAAAACAACGCTTATTTTTTAAAATGTAAAATTAAACACATTTGTATAGTTTTCTCTTATTTAAAAAACGCAATTTTGTATTTGGCTCCCCTAATAAAGACAACGTTTGATCTGGAACCGCCTCGTAAGCCAAGTATTATAAGACCAAACCGAACGTTGTCCAAACCGATTTTTATTTTGGTTCTGAACGCTAATATAAAAAAAAATATCATTTTAAAAAATATATTTACATATTTGCAAATATAAAAATGAAATAATCAAATATGATAACTAACAAAACGGTAGCAATCGTTAAAAAAATAATTAATTCCAGCACTCCTAATGTTATTTAATAAAATTTAGGTAAATTTAAAGTTGTTAAAAAATTTATTAGCAGTTATGATACTAAAACAAAGAAATTAAGGTTTTTTTATGGGTACCAGGCACTAGTGTTGTTAAATAGTCGAGTTTTTACGACTCTGAACTTAAGTCGGAGTCGCAAAACTCATTTCAAATTGAGCGGCACAATGAGCCGCATGAGTCGACTAGTGTTGTTAAATAGTCGAGTATTTACTACTTTGAACTCAAGTTGGAGTCGCAAAACTCATTTCAAATTGAGCGGCTCAATGAGCCGCATGAGTCGGCTTGATGAGTCGGCTTCAGAGTCGGAAAAATTTTGAATCCGCCTGCTATTATTATTTACTCCACGATAAAATATTTAAAAAATTTAACCACTATGATTCGAGAATTTAAATATTTTAAAATTCAAAATGACTTATGTATAGTGTTAATTTGCTTAGTCGTAAAATTTACAACCAAATTATGGGCTCAGAGCATTAAAATCTAACAATCATTTATCTTAATTATATATATTTGTATATAGATGCGATATCAGCTCAATAAATTTTTTAAGTCAGTTTCTGTATTGATATTCAATAGTTGATGTATCGGTATGTAGATACGTTTTTATAAGATATATTTAGTAATTATAAATATGGTTAATTCAGTATTTTATCCATTAAAAATATTATGCAAGCCTGAAGATTTTGCTCATAACTAGAAATCTCAAGCTAGGTAATTTTTTTGGAAAATATTTAGTTGACCATTTTTAAAAATAAGCTCAAATGGGGATATTTTGCATCACAGATGTATTTATATTTATATCCATTTTTAGACGATGAATCTGGAACCATTTACAAAGTATAGAGTAGCATAAAAAATTGTATTCCTATTAGGGATCTGTAAAACACCACCTAGCCCGGGTATATTTTCTAGTGTTGTTAAAAGGCTCTTGAGCCAATTTAAAAACGGCTAACTCATCATTTTATCCAGAAAGCTATTATGCAAGCTTTAAGATTGTGGTAATAGATGGCATAAAAGTTTAGACATCTATCAGCGAAATGTCGGGGTTTAGATAATATTAATAATAACATGGTCATATTCTTAAAATAATACATTTCGAATTTAAAAATATTTAAATTTTCGAACCATAGGGGTTAAATTTTTTTAATATATTTATCGTGGAGTAAATAATAATAGCAGGCCGATTCAAAATAAACCTTAGACGACTCTGAAGCCGACTCATGCGGCTCATTGAGCCGCTCAAATTGAAATGAGTTTTGTGACTCAAAACTTGACTAGATTTTAGGCTAAGTCGACTCGACTTAGCCAATTAACAACACTACCAGGCACATCCCTTAAAAAAATGATAGTGACTGGTAGCAATTATGACTGGATTTAAAATTTCCTTAATTAGACTCGATTCTTACACATTGTAAATTGCATCATTTGTTTGATAATCTTTTGACCTTTTTTTGTTACATAGTCACCTGCTCGGGAAAAAATTGTTGACAATAATTTGATTAAATTGCTTTATTTAATTTTATAATTATAAAAGGATATAGTCAAGCTGAGCTAAGACCAAACTAAACCAAAGAACCCATTTCTAATACCAACCTGTTATATAAAAAACCAGTACTGTTGACCTAATCAAGGTTTCCCAACGGTTTTATATTTAAGGTCTGATCCTGATTTTTTTAAATATAATAAATTTATTTTTATAGTTAATAATGGTAATTTAAAATATTTGGTTTTAAAACATTTGGTATTTTTTTAAAAAAAATTTAGGCATTTAAGCCTGGGCTGGGTATATTTTAAGATAATTAAAATACGACTGGACCTGTAGGTCTCTGATATTTATTTTTTAAGACTTAATAAATTTTTATTTTACTTTAACAAAAAACTATTTTAAAAATTGAGTTTTTCTCCTAAAATAAACTTCCCAATAATATGAAAATTTTTTACAGAGTAATTTATGAAAGTGAAGCAATATATCAACAGAAACCATCAATACAGGTAATTAATGAACTATTGTATTTTTAACATGTTTTAAAGAGTAATTAATTACTTTTGTTATTATTTCAAAAAGTAACTAGTTATAGCTATTTTTTACAAAAATATAACTAGTTATCTGTAATTAACAAAACTATAAAATACCAACCATTTAGTAGTGTATATAGAAAAACCTTATAATTTTGAAGAGGATAGAAAATATATATATGAATCCATTATGGCAAAAAAAATATTCTTTTCATTTAATTTAAATTAAGACAAATTTTTTATTAAATTATTCACAAAAAATATTATGTATAATATTCAGTCAAATTGTGACAAAATTATTTGTTAACATCTGTTCCTTGAATAATCAAATCTCATAATACTAATTTCTATTCAATATAGCTAAATTATTTAAGCCGTATTTGTTTTTTGGTCAATTTAAAATTGCAGAATAATTTTTGTTTTGAATTTTTGAAATTAAGTTAAATATAATATTTACTTTTTAATAATATAAAAAATTAACTTACAACATAGAGAAATCGTGTGTTCCCCTTTGCAGTGCAACAGCATCCTAAAGTCCCAACTGATATTATAAGTGCTCCAATACCAATTAAAAGATAAGGTGTGAATGCATAATTGTTTGTAGATAGTTGTGTATAAATATAAAGCGACACTTTTGCCCAAATTCCAATACAAATTATTATTATGCCACTTATCTGAAGAATGATAAAAAAAATATTTTGAATCAATAACTAATGCTTTATAAATTATAAACATTACCCAAAACAATATATTGAATATCATAAGCAAAGTTTTTAAGCATGTTACAGCTGCCAAGGTTTCTAATCTTCTTCCCATTTTTAAAAGAAATTTGAATTAAACAAAATTTTAGTTTAAGGTCAGCTGATCTAAAATCATTAATATTAATTCTATTTCCATTGGTTGATTTAAAAAAAAACAAGAGATCCAATAGGAATTGATACATTTTTGGATTTGAAGCAGTTTGATGGCAATTTAAACCTCGTATACTTTGATACTGAAACCTTAACTAGGTTTCGACATTAAACAACTTCTAAAATATAATATTTTGTTTAATTATATGGAATATTAATATATTATTTTTAAAGAATTAGAAACATTTTTAATTATTTTTATAATTTCTTAACTTAAGAATATTTAATAATTAATGAGAGTTAAGTTTATCAAAGGGATATTTATAATTATTTCCAAGACAGGGCTCAGGTTTTAAAATTTTTATTTCTATATTATTTAAAACCAGAATTTTCTCTTTAGGGTTAGTATTGTTAAATATTCGAGTTCATGGGACTCCGACTCAAAGCCGATAAGCGTAGATTAATTTAGTGGACACACTTTTACAACCAAACAGGGGCCCCTACAACGTGGAGGGGGGTCCGAAACAACTGCTTCAGTAAATTTGAGTGGGGGTACTTTTTTTTACATCCATCATGATCATGTGATTTCTGGTTTATAAATGTAACAATAAGACTCCCCCCCCTACTAAATATTTAATTTAATATATTCACGGAAATTTTGGTCGATGTTTAGTAAATTTGTTATCCGAAATTTCTTGTCATAAATTATTTTCCCAATTTTAAAATAGGCCTAAAAATATTAACCAATATTGACAATAGCAAAATTCCTAGAAATTGGATTACTTATAGTATTAAAATGTATAAAGTTTTTTGCTTAACATGTCTCTTATTTGGTGGTCCACACGCAAATTCAAAATGGACATGTGAAGGTCTAGATAAGTGGCTAAATTTTAATCGTGATATTATTTTGCATGAATCTTCACAGGCACATATGATGGCCGATTATCTAAGGCTTTCTCATAATAAAAATTCTATATTAAAATTTATAACACCTCAGAAAGAATGTGTAGATAATAACCGTTCTATTATAAGAATTATAATAAGATGTTTAGATTATTTAATATCTCGTAACTAAGCCTTCTGGGGGAACAGGCAACAAGAAGGCAATATGATGGCCCTTATTAAGCTTATTGCAGATTCTGAACCTATACTAAAAATGTATATACAGCAAAATGAAGAAAGAAAAAAGGATAAAAAAATAAGGGATTAAAAACGAAATTATATTCAAACCTATTATCATATAATAACATAACAATAGTGAGGCAGTTTGATGGATCTGAGATGGAGATGATGGGAAAAGTGAAAATAGGCGATGTAGGGAGTGACGGATGTAGTGAGGCAGTTTGAAGGATCTGAGATGGAGATGATGGGAAAAGTGAAAATAGGCGATGTAGGGAGTGACGAATGCCAAGTATTGGATTTATGGATTAATAGAAGTGTAGAGCCAGATGGGATGGGACTGGATTACGAGTGTTGGGCTGGAGTATAATTTTTGGGTAGTATTTGCGCAGTGGGGAGTATTTCTGGCCGTCAAAAAAGGCATCAGGGAGGATATTATAAAGATGGTCGAGGAGGATGAAGAAATTTACAGGATAGATGGTGAATAGATGGAAGACCGAGACAATATAGAAGTGGATGAGGGGACATCCATGTTTTGGGGAGAAAGTGAAGGGATGACAATGGAGGATCGTGTAGAGGTGGTGAGAGAAGGTCAAATGTGGATGAATAGGGAAATGGGAGGATGTTCAACAGTGACAAAGGAAATAGTTGGACCGCGGATGCGAGGTATAGAAAATGGAGAATTACAAGGAGTTGCAAGAACAAGGAAGAGAAATAAATAGACCAGAGGATTCAATGGGAGAGTTGGAAATTGTAGAAAAAAGGAGTAGAAAAATTAGCTCAATGAGGAAATTTTTGATGAAGATTTGGGTTGTTTGTGGGACTATGAAGTGTATATACGGATGAAGGAGGGATGCGTACCAATATTGTGCTGTGCGTAGAGTACCTTTTAATGGAGGCATGAAGTAGAAAGAGTTGGATCGATGGGTAAAGGAGGGCATCGTGAGTCCGGTGGAGTACAGCGAATGGGCGACGCCTTTGGTACCCGAAAAGAAGGCCAATGGGAAGTTGAGGTTGTGTGCGGATTTACGGGTAACGTTGAATCTATGTGTGGTGGAGGTGAAGTATCCGTTACCCAGGATAGATGAGATAATGGCCAGTTTGAAGGGGAGCAGATATTTTTCGAACGCGTATTTGCAATTACGGGTGAAAAGGAGAGGTAGAGGTTGTTGACTATAACAGGTTGCCGTTTGGATTGAGTGTATCGGCGCCTATATTTCAACGGATGATGTCGGCAGTTTTTCAGGGATTAGAGGGTGTTTTTTAATATATGGATGATGTATTAATAACGGGGGTTACGCCAGAGCAGCACAATAGAAGATTGGGAGAAGTATTTCAGAGGATCCGGGAAAAGGGATTACGGGCGAGTAGGGAGAAAAGTGTCTTAGGAGTAGTGGAGGTTGTATATTTGGGGCATCGGATTAATGGAGTAGAGGTTAGATCACTAGATAAAAATATGATTGGAATTGGAAGTATGATAAGGCCGAAATGCAAGGCGGAGGTACAATCTTTTGTGGGAATGGTAAATTATTACCATCGATTTGTCAAGGATTTTGCAGAAATAGCAGCGCCGTTGTATAAATTGCTGAAGACAGGAGTAAGATTTGAGTGGGGAGATGAGCAGGATGCTGCGTTTGAAGGTTTGAAGAAGAGAATTGGAGAGGAGCCCATTTTGGTATTTTCAACAATGAGTTGGAGGTGATTCTGGCGGTGGATGCGTCCAGTAAAGGAGTAGGAGGGGCGTTATTACATGAGATTGATGGAATAGAGAGGCCCGTATTATTTTCTCCAGAGTATTCCGGGATGCGGAAACGAGATATTCCGTAATCGAACAGGAGGCTTTGGCAGTGGTTTTTGGGCTGACCAAGTGCCGAGAATATTTGATTGGGCGGAGGTTTGTTGTTTATACGGATCACATACCTTTGATATATTTGTTCAAGAAGGATAACAAAAATTTGATGATGTTTCCACGGTTGCAGAGTTGGCTGTTGTTGGTAGGAAGTTTCAATTTAACGTTGAAATATTGAAGAGCACGAAAAACTAATTGCCAGACAAAATGTCAAGATGTGGGGCCAGAGAGGAGGTTGAAGACAAAAGTGGGACAATGCGGAGAAAAAAATGGAGATGGCTATGGTGAGGGCGATGTCAAGAATTTTAAAGAGTCCGGTGAACTGGGAGGAAATTCGGGCAGCAACAATGAAAGACCGGGATCTGTGTCGGGTAAAGGAGTGTCTAATGGGGCGTAAGCCATGGCGGGAGGGAGATAAAAGATACAAGAATGTGGCAAAAATTGACTGTTTTGGATGATTGTTTAGTACGAGGAAATAGAGCGATTGTTCCCAGAAAGCTAAGAGAGGCTGTGATGGCAATGTTGCATGCAGGGCATCAGGGAGTTGAAAGGATAAAACAGTGAGGTCGTGAATATGTGTGGTGGGCGGGAATGAATGAGGAAATAGAAAAGCTAGCTAAACAATGTCTAGTTTGTAATACATGGGCCAGTATGACATCGAGGGATAAGAAAAGTACATGGCCGAAAGCGTCGGGGCCTTGGGAAAGAATTCACATAGATTTCTTTGAGTTTGATAGGAAAGAATATTTCCTGGTAGTAGATGCATACTCCAAGTGGGTAGAGTTTGAGGTTGTAGGTGGATTAATGACGAAAATTGTGGTAAAAAAATTGAAAATTTTGTGGGCGAAGTTCGGGGTGGCAAAAGTCATCGTGTCCGATGGAGGTCTGACATTTAGCAGTAAAGGGTTTGGAAAATTTTGTGTGGAAAGTGGGGCGAAACATGTGCTAGCGCCAGCGTCATCATGACAGGATTTCCACTGGATGCAAACCCCCTTCAAAAACCTTTACCTACCCCCCTTAAAAAATTAGTCCCGCCTTCGGCGGCGGTGTCACCAGCGTCTACATGACATAATTTTCACTGGATGCAAACCGCCTTCAAAAACCTTTGCCTATCCCCCTAAAAAATTCCCGCCAACTTCGGCGGCGGTGTCTCTTTATCATTATTTTCACCTATTTATTTATTGATACTCTTTTCAAAGAATTTATAAAGGATAACTTAAATTAATCTATCTCTACTACCAACTATCGATATTTTGTGAAAAAATTTATTTTTTAGATAATAAATTCAAATAAAACCTCAATTATTTACAATTAATTAATTATTATGGCATTATGACCTTGCTGAAATATCTAAACCATTTAAATTACATTTAAAAGGTTAGTTTATTTGGAAAACAATGTGTAGGATTGTTTGCAATATATAGATTGTCGATGAATTGTATTATAATAATACTATAATAAAAGTATTAATTTTTACAGCAATAAATTTTGTCCTATTTCATCTCAAAATTTAATAGATAACCCCCCCCCCAATAATTTATCCTACCCCCATTAAAGCAGCTTACCCCCTACCTCCTCAAAAAAAATAGGATGCAAACTGTTCCTACCCCTCCCGCTCATGTAGACGCTGGCTAGCGCCACCTTATCATCCGAGCTTAAATGGGCAGGCGGAGAGAAGAGTGGGAATCGTGAAAAGTTGGTTGAGGAAGGCCAAATTTGGAGATGGTGAGATATGGATTTCGGTGGCATATTATAACAATAGCCGGAAGGGGGCGGAATTATCGCCATCAGAAAAGTTTTTAGGGCGACGAACGTGGATCGGATTGGAAGCGTTGAGACCTCGGAATGAGAAGGAAGGTGAGAAAACGGAACAGTAAAGTGGGAGGAAGTTTGAGGTAGGTCATACCGTATGGGCCAGATTGTATGAAAGTGAAAAAAAAATGAGAATCAGGAGTGGTGGTCGGAAAGATGGGTAGAATGTTGTACCGTATAAAGTTCTCGGAGGGAAAAGTGGTGGTCAGACATGCTGATCAGTTAAGAAGGGGAATGGAAACAGGGCAGTAGCGGTATATTTTTATGTCAAGTAGGTACAAATATGAGGTAAAAAAAAAAATTTTTTTGTATAATGTGTTTTGGGAAAAAATGGCTTGAGGGGTTTGCGGGCCGGTTGAGAAAAATGGCTCTATATGAGTTGTGCCGGTTGAGAAAAATTTGTCAATATGGGTCGAGAAGAATAGCTCAATATGAGTTGGGGGCCGGTTGAGGAAAATTTGTCAATATGTAGTAGGGAGTGCGGTTACGGTCCAGAAATAGAGGACGGAGTTAAAAGGGGCAGTGAATAATTTTTATGTTTTTTTTCAAGGTCATTGAGAAATCAGCGGACTTGGCTCCCGAAGGAAAAAATTTGGTAACAATTTTTTTTATAAAATTATAGTATATTATTTTTTATTGTATAATATTATATTAAATCAAATGGTAGAGAAATAAATTGGCAACATTTTTTTTATATAATAAATAAATTGTATATTATAATCAAATTGTAAGGAAAAATTGGTAACATTTTCCTCATAATTATTTAACTGCATATGAATATATTCCTACTTAAATTATATTGTAATCTTGTAGGAAGAATATGATGTTTAAGAGTATATCTTATCTCGAGAGTCTTAGCTTAATTAGCGAACTCGATTCTTAATTTGCCAAACTAGTGTATTCTTATAGTAAAAATTATCTATTTTATTTTATTAAGTGAATATTATTTATATTTTATTGCAGACTTCATGTTTGTAGAAACATTATGAAATTAAGAACTAAATAAAACAAAAATTTTTTTTTAAAATAAATAAAGTATATATCCAAACATGTATGTTGAAATAATTTGGGGTTGTAAATGTAGATGGGAAGGTGAGTAAACCGTTAGGGATTTATAGTTTTTTTTTCGTTTGACAATATAGTTTTTTTTTAAATTAGTAATGAGAAAATATTTATAGTAGTAATAGGTAAGTTTAAGGGGTATATAGGTTATTTTTGTAGTTTTGGTCAATTTTGGTAAGTATGTAAAAAAATAATAATAATAAGATATATAAAATGGTTTAAAGTAATCTTAATTAATGTATAAATGGAAGATTTACTTTTCAATTTGGGTTGTAAAATTTAGAATGAGAATAAAAACGGGATCAGATTGCATTTTTGTGTTTGTTTAAAGGGAAAATATAAATTGGATCAGTTTTTATTTTGAAAATATAAATTTGTGTTAAAGTTGTTCTGGTAAAGAAAATTTGTTTTTAAATGTGATTTATGTTTAACGAAAGGGAGCAAGAGTAAGGTTAAGAGAATGTTAGTAATATTAAGAAGGTTTAATAAATAGAACGAGAAATTGATTTATTTGTAAAGGATGGGGTTGATGAAGGGAATAGAAAAAGTTTGTTTTGAAGTAAAATTCATTAAGTTTTGTGTTGAATTAAAAATCAGTTTGGTTTTGAATTAAGATTATAAATAGTATTCACTGATATATTGAAGTTATTCTTGAGAGATTCAAATAAAATGCCTATAGATAATCGGTAAGTATGAATTATTTTAGATTTTATATTTTTTTAGTAAAGGGTTAAGAAGTCTATTATTTTTTTTTCTCCGTAGTTTTTGGAATTAAAGAAATGAAATTTGAGGTAATATTTTTTTTTTGGTAAAGGGTTAAGAAGTCTGTTATATTTTTTTCCCGTAATTTCCTGGAATTGAGGAAATGAAATTGAGGTAAGGTTTAATTAATGTTTTTTTTAAAGTTAAATATGGTATAGGGTAGTAGGGGTAATAAAATTTATATGTGATTGTCGTGTCATTTACATAGACTTAGGGTCGCATAAGCTTCGGACGACTATATTTAGTAACGATATGGAGTCTTTGGGGAGTAAGTGGAGAATGATGTCCAAAGATCAGGATCCAGGAACTTCTCGGGCCGGGAGTGCAGAATCCCGACTAATGACACAGACGAGGTGGAGGTAAACAAAGGACCCTGTTTTCGATGCGGAGTGGAAGGACATATGCGGAAGGACTGCCCACGGGGAAATCTGTCAAGAAGGAGGGAAATGTATGGAGAGTTGGGAAGGCCACAGCCCCGAACAATGGCACCGCAAGGAGGGCCAGATGTATTGAGAGTAAACCCGCCCCGGCCGATGATGCCATCAAGGCCGATGCCGCCGCCACGGCCTGTGCCGAGGAGATCGGGGACCTTCAAATTGCCCTCCACGTCACAGCAGAGGCAAAACCGGTGGTGTGGGAAGCACCCGAAAGGCAGGCAATAATGGAGGAGGAATTTCTGGAGGTCGGGGTGAGCACGGGGGAGTTACACGAGTTATTTGGAGACTAACAGACCCTTACGCCCTCTCTAATAAGGAACTTTGGAGTGGGGAAGGATGTAGGTATTATAATATTATTTTTGTTGTTTATTTTTTTTTCGTGAAATTATTGTATATTTTTATTTGCGCGGATTAATATTATAACATACGCGGAATAATTTGTTTCAAAAAAGAGAAGACTCATGGTGAGTAGAGGATATATTTTTTTTGTTGGAAAATATAATTTGTAATTTATATATATTTAAATTTTTGAATAATTTTTAATTTTTTTTAAATTATAATTTTAATTTTTATAATAATGTTAAAAAACATAATTTTTGTTTAAGAAAAAAATAAATAGACTAATTAAATTTTCGGTGTCAGTTTATTTAAAGAAGAATAAAAGTAAAATAAATTAATTCCTGAAAAGGACAGTTCAATTCGTTAGGAAGGTCATTAAGATACGGCACAGCGTCAAATATATATTAATCTAATCTAATAATTAAAATAGTATTCATTAAATAAAAATTTAGATAGTCTTATTAATTTTTAAATATTAAAATTACTATATATTTCTCAATAGAACTATAAAAGAAATTGTTCAGGGAGCAATTAAAAAAAATTATTTTTACAAGGGGATATTAAGGAGTCATTAAAAAAAAAATTTTGCTTCAGGAGGCTATTCAAATTTTTCAGGGGGCTCTAGCCCCTGCGCCCCCCCCCCTGCGACGTTACTGATACGGGCTTCATCTACAATATTTATCAGAAATCACATAATGATTTATGCTGTTGATATCTGTTAGGTTACTCTACACATTATTATATTAATAATAAATATATATATGATCATACTTAATTGACGAATATAACACATAATATATAAATACTAGTAGATAGTCCGTCAAAAATGACAGGGAATGAGAATTTTCTTCTGATATTTATGCTAGATGTTACCTGTTATTTGAAAATTATATCCATTTTTATTCTTTTTACCCCCTCCCCCCTTCAGGCCAGGTTCAATCTATTAAACTAAATACTATGGTTTGAGTAAGAATAAATTTAAAGCTTTTACTTGATAATACCAATATGTTAAATTTACTGATCATTGATACATAATATTTAATATTAAAAAAAATTCCCAGGTAAAGTACAAAGCCATAATAATTTTGAAAATTCATCCAAACTGAACAAAAGATCATAATAATTTTGGTAGTTGAGAACTGAAATAAAACATTTAAATGATCATAATGAATTTAAAAATACAATAAAAATCAGATTTTCATGGGCCTTGGTTTTTTGATCAGGCCGAGCCCTGGCCTGCAAAATAACTTGTTTTTGGCCAATGTCTAACGCATAGTTAATAATAAAAAAATTTTCAAACGTTCAAGCCCAGCCCAATATAATTTATAAAAATTTTCCAAGCCCAGTCCAACTCATAATAATTTTATAAAAATTTTTCTCAAGCCTGGCCAACCCATAGTAAATTTTAAAATTTTTCCAAAACCTGGAGATAGATAAATCTCCAGCTTACCCCTACTACTTCAGACCAAGGCCAACCCATTTAGACTAAGAGTGAATACTATTTTTTTGAATAAAAATAATATTTAAATTAGCTTTTACCTGAGGGTCATATAAATATTCTGTGTTAAATATTTCACGCCTAATATTAAAAAAATTCCCAAGCCATGTCCATTCACTTGGGAAAATTTTCTCAAACCTGCCAAAGATCATAATAATTTTGGTAGTTTAGAACTGAAATAAAATATATAAAAAGTCACAATGCATTTAAAAATACAATAAGAATATGAAAGTTGCATGGGCCATGGTTTTTGATTAGGCTTGGTCATGTCTTCAAAAGAAATTTTCAGGCAAATTTCTAGCCCATATTTAAAATTAAAAATTTGAAAAATGTTTAGCAAGCTACGTCCAAGTCCAAATTAATTGTGAAAAATATTTCCCAAGCCCAGGAAAACTCAGAATAATTAATTTTTTCCTTGGATCCTGAAAAATATAAGAGGTTTATAAGAATTGAATCTGTCTAATTTATGTATATATTAATTGGAAAAATTTTTCAAAATTATCATCAAATGAAGGGGAAATATCTGATTTACCTATATGAAATTCATGAATACAAATTAAAGTACCATACTGAAAATATGTTCATCCTAATTATTTTAACCACCACCTTTCCAAATGATTTATTATTTAGTTACAAATTATAAAATTAAATTTAAGAAATTGATATTAAATTACAGAAAAAATTAAAGATATTTTAAGTTATCAAATAATAGGAGGTTAACTACAATCATAGTCAAATTATATATAAGTAAAACAAAATTATACATTTCATCAAAAATGTTATAATAAGTTATGAATAACATACATTCTACAATTATGAAGTTATGAGAAAATATACAACACTATATTATAATAGATTGAATTATTTAATGGTAATTGAAGTATTAGTAAGTGGACAATTTTTACAAAATTATTTAATTCTTTATTTTATTCTTCAAAATATTAGCTAATTATCTCTGCAATTTCTCTTGGAATATCTGTCAATTTTCTCTTAAACCATATGATAAATATATTACAATAACTCAGATCGTAACATTAAAAGGTGCTGGAAAATAAGGATCTACTATATGTCAAACAATATATATGGTTAAAAGAAAATATTGATGCTATTACTAAATATTTTGAATCAATTTTAAAATTGACAGACAAATGTAAAATATTAAAAGGCAAAAATATAAAATAGTTTTTTATTTTAGGAATCTAAAAATTGACATCTCGGAACAGTATTATTTTATATATGTATATAAAATTAACTGCATCATACCTAAATGAAATTACTATCCCTATGTCTAATGATTCTGTACATTATGTTACTATTATTTGTTATTTATTATTCAATAATAGCTAGATCAAAATAATGCCAACAAAGAAAATGAAAACCCTATAGCTATTAATAAAAATATTCCTATTCCTACTCTTAAAAGATATTATCATTTCTATTATAATTTTATTATATAACTCAAATATAATAATTTATATATATTTTATGGAAAAATTATCTTTCAAAATAAAAGATATTATTAGTTTTCCAACTGTTTATTAAATATTGATACAATTATTTTACAATATATATTTATTTATTAGGTATATAAATAAAATTTAAATATACCATTATCAAATAATAAGTTCATATAAAGTTTAATAACTGAAAGGTAATATATAATAATAAATACAATTAAATATTTACATATCTTTTAATAAATAACTAATAATTGAATCATATCAAAAAATTTTGAATATTTTAATTTTTTTAAAACTTAAATGTGTTCAAAATGTTGTTATTAATTTGTGAAAATTAAGGATTTTTTTAAAACATTTTGGACGCTGCTTAAAATAAAATTTTAGTTAATTATTATTCAATAAATTTTTTGGATTTAAAGAAAAGTTATTTGGAGAATAGAATAATATTTCATAAAATTATAAAAATAAAATTTGGTATCTATTCTATCTCCAGTTTTGGAATAATAATAAAAATGATTATTTTAAAAAGGAACTATTAAATATAAAACACATGAATTTCATATAAAACCTACAGTTATCATAAAAATTATTTAAATGCTTTTAAGTACTTCATAAAATACTCTTTTAACTTCTCCCTTAACAATCAATCTTAATTGCTATGTATACCTAATAAATTAAGACCCTTGCCAATAATCTTCTAAATAGCTAATGGATACCACCACAGAGTTTTTGTGACACAATCAGGTTGACCTCATATTTGATTTTCTATGATAGGAGGTCTTTGTTTAAAAGAGTATTTATGAAGATCTTAAAAGCATTTAAATAATTTTTTATGATAAGTGTAGGTTTTATATGAAATTCATGTGTATATTTAATAGTTCCTTTCTAAAATAATCATTTTTATTATTATTCCAAAACTGGAGATAGAATAGATACCAAATTTTATTTTTATTATTAAAGAAATATTATTATATTCTCCAAATAGCATTTCTTTAAATCCAAAAAATTAATTGAATAATATTTAACTAAAATTTTATTTTAAGCTGCATCCAAAATGTTTTATAAAATCCTTAAAATTTTCACAAAATTAATAACAACACTTTGGACAAATTTAAGTTTTAAAAAAATTAAAATATTCAAAATTTTTATCAAAGTATACTTTAAAAATAGTTTTGATAACAAATTTGTTTTACCCCTAACGTTTCCTGTAGGTTAACTATATAAACTATAACAAAAACCTTATGAGGTGAAGATAGTAAAATGTGTTATAAAATTGAATGAATGTTAAGGTTGTTACATGTACTATTGGACCGATTACCCTATAATCATTTTTATTGGACAAATTTTTTTTAAAAGAACACTATTGGCTAAATTTGATTGAGGTTTTTTGAGGATTATTATAGTAGATAATATTTCAACATATTACTACTTTGCTACTTTACTACAATTTTCACCTTAGATTAACTTTTATTATTACTTTATATCGTTTAAAAATTTAAATTAACAACTTTTATATAGGGAACAAATTGATATATTTAAGTAGTTGTAAAAATAGTACAGTTTTATAATATTCAAGTAATAAATAATAAAATAAACAAATTAAATAAAAACATATTAAAACGTATTAGAAATCCTTTAAAATTAACAAACATAATAGCCAGTAGAGACTTTATATATATATTTATTAGGATAAATATCTCCCTCGACAAATATTGCAGATAGAAATCCTGAAATCTCTATTTCCTAACCTCATAGAATTTTCAAACCTCTGTTTATCGTTCTTTTCAAATTTTTAGAATTTCCCTTTTAAATTAGATACTCAAATACAGATACAACTCAAGAAAATTTCCAATATTATTTAGATTTCTATAAAACTATAATCACATGACATGTCAGATTAAAAAAATTAAATATTATATTAACCCGCGTCCATCAAACCTGTAATTGATACTTTCCTTTAATCCTCCTTTTACCTTTTTTATTTAAAATATATTTCATAAATTTAACACATCTCCATCAAAGCACTCCGTGACTTAATCTATTATCTAAATTGGTATCTGTCGCGTTTCAATTGAAGTATTATGGAACATAATAACAAAACTGATATACCATATTTTGAGGAATCAAACATATTTTTAACTGATTTTTTAAATAGGATTATAATCGAACAAGAAGCACATGCAAAAATTTTTCAAATCTTGCAAAAATGCATTGAACGTTTAATTTTCTTTTCCACAAAATTATGTAATTTGTGCACCCAACAATTTTATAAAGACTGGGAAGATGTAAAAGTGGATTTTTCTAAAGCCAATTATTTATATCTAAACAGTATTACTACCAGCTCAAATTTAAAATCACACCTATTTAAACAATCTCATTCCAATTTTAATGTATTATTTAAATATTTTAGTAATCTTTTTAAGATTTTTATTTTACCATTCAAATATTTTAAAATTATTAATTTGTTTTTAAATATTTTAAAGCTTGATGCAAATAATGTGGACCTTGCTACTAACCTTATCTCACCTTTGAAACACTCTAAACAAATATTAAATTCTTCAAGTCAAAATGATATGGGAAACTATGAAAGACCCTCAGTTTTAAAATATAATAATAGTTATTCCCAACATAATTTAAATTTGTCAAATGAATATGAAGATCATAATAATGATATTTTAGACATTAACCATCCAAAAGCCATAATCAATACAGTCATTTCTACTATTAAAACAGATGAAGCTTTAGGTCTCCAATCAAAACAAGTAAATCTTAAACTTTAATCTTACTAAATAAAGTTTATTTATTTTATACATATTGTGCTGCTATCAAATTATAAAAGTAATTTTCATTTATTTTACTGTTATATATCATTTAATTCTTATCAACTTTTTGTAATTTATTTATATATATATAATGCTCCTTTTTATAAATCTTTATAGTATGAAGAAATGGAAATATTAAATGAAGAGAATGAGATTGACAAAGCCATTACTAATCATCAAAATTTACAAATTGATAAGTCTATTTGCATAGATGATAAAAAGATGGACAGTGCTATTAATGTTTCTGACGACAAAGTCTTATATGTATGGCATTTTAATGATCAAGATATAGTTAAGAATGATGTTTTGCAAATTAACAAAAACACAATTAAAAATAGTGAAAATTTCCTTTTAGACGGGGTCGATAATAACACAAATACCATTGAACAAAATTTGTTTAGAAAGTCAGATTTTGAAAATTCCAGATTGTCAATAATTGGAAAACATAAAAGAAAAGATGAAAAATGTGAAGCTAATGACTATATCAAAGCATTCAACACAATGGATAGTTCCAATAATTGCCACACTCACATTTACTCTGATAATTCTGGAGAATCAATTCAAATTAGCAAAGATGAACATCTTCATACAAATGTAAAGCCATGATATACAAAATATATGTTGTTAAGGATTGGGAGTATAGTTGGGTAATAACTAAATGTTGGTTAATTTGGCTTAACCTACAGGCCCATGCTGGAGAAGGCATTTTAATTCATTTCTTTCATAAAAAAACTCCAAGGCCAAAGTGATAGTTTTTAGCCAAACTAGATTAGAAGATTTTTAGCCAGCTAAAAATATCATAATTACCCAACTATAATGGGGATGAAGATTAAATATTAGTACAAAACTGATACCGATCTTATATTTAGATTGATTTTATTTAACATCTAGCTTTGAACCAATGTCATAAAAAAAATTAACATTTTATATTCAAATAAATCAACTAAACTTCACAAATGATTAATTAAATTTTCCAAAAGTTATAGGTAGTATTGTTAAGTGGCTTGATTTAATCGATTTTTTAAAATAGCCATCTAATGGCAAAAACTTAAGGCTTAGGCTATATTATTTTAGCTAAAATCTTGGTTATACACTAATTTATGGGCAATGTTTATGGTAGAATATGACTGCTTAAATAGTTTTAAATACGTTTCTTGTTACAGATAATATAACAAAAAAAAAATAGTATAACATTTCTTTATCTACTCTTTCTTTTATAATTATTTGATTTTTTTAAAGCATTACAAATAAATTGAATTTTGCCTCCTTTTGTTAATTTATGATCATTATTTAGGTGTAAATAAAAAATATTATATAAATGAATTATATATATTACAATCAAAAATAACAAGAAACACTGATAATATGAGATTGAATAAGGTTTTTTGAAAATATTAGCCTGAGCCAATATTTTTTTTAAACAATGCTAAATATTGTTCTACATTCTATTTTTTTAAATTATACATGTTAACACTACATTTTAATCTTATCTACAAAATTTATATACTTTTTAAAACTTAGAAATTTTATTATTTGTATAATTTTATAATTTTTGTAACATATCAAAATTTAATACAATTAAATTTAAAATTCATTACTAAAATTTCATTAAAATATCTAATACAATTATATATTTTTTTTATTATTCATTGAGTTTTTATTAAAAAACAAATTTAAAACAAAAGTCATATAAAAAAAAATTAATGATTATAATAATAGAGTGCATATGTATAAAAATTTTAAACAAACAACTGGATAAATTAAATTAAAAAAACAATTGAGATCGGTTAACCTGCTTTGCTATATGAAACTATGAATATCAATGCAATTACTTTGATGAATAACAATTTTAAGATCTTGTTTTAAATAGAAGGTTTCATTATGATCACCCCTTATTTGGCTTTAAATTTGAGCAATTCCTCACCAAAATCACCAAGAGTATCGGTGACAAGTGGAATAAAATTAAGTTAGCAATGTCTGAATATATGTATATTTTTAAAATTTCTGCCGAATTAAGTGCTGAGGGATTTCTGTTGAAACACACTGAAAAATCGATTGCTAGGTATTCGGTTGATACCATTGGCCAATGTCGTAAAATTGCTTGGTTGGGTCGAATTAACATGATTTTGGTTGGGTTTTTGGTCGAAAAAATGAACCAAAAATAAAGCAACCAAATTGGCCAACCTGATCGACCCCAGCACAGACCCGAGCACTGCATTGACCCGATTTATTTTATATAAATAAAAACATGATATTATTTAATATTTTTATTTATTTAATATTGAAATGAAATTTTAATTATTTTTTATTATATTATGAAAATGGTTTGATGTTTTTTAATAAAAAAATGTAATTATAATATCATTTTAACAATAAATTTGTGATTTTCATGCCCAAAATTTTAAGCAATTGTTAATTTGATAAGAATTTTGTATTTTGTAAATAAATCTTTTTTGAGAAATTCTTTTGTGAATTTTAATATAAATAAACAATCTAGATGAATGAAATATTTTATAGTTTTTTTTTATCATTTTTCTGAAATTATTTTTTAAGTATATTAAAAGAAGTTGTAATTTCTAAATAATTTATTAAGCATGCTTAAATAAAATTTCAGGGAAGATATGCCTTCTAGATAAGTGACAATTGCATAATCGTTATTTTTAAAGTTTTTTGAATTTTTTTTGTCGCAAATTTAAAATAATTAATATTGAAAACAAATTTAAATAAAACTTCAGTCAATATGTACCCTGGATAAGTGACAATTGTCATAATCGTTAATTTTAAAGTTTTTTGAGAGTACCGACCAGATGATAGACCCTAGCACTAACTTATATTATTTTATTGTGACTGAATGTGAATATTTTGCTCAATTGTATTTTGCATAGAGGACGAAAATTTCAATATTAGCATAGAAATATTCATATTTAATATTAGATTCCTTTTTCAAAAATTGTTCCTTTCATCGACCCGAGCATGAACCGGATCACTTACTCCAAGCAAACCTATTATATTAGTTTATTGTAAATATTTTGCGCAATCATATTTTTATATATAGAGGACGAATATTTCAATATTAACATGAAAAATAATCATATTTATTTAATATCATATACCTTTTTTAAAAAAAATGTTCTCTTATAATCTATAAATTAAAAATTAGAGACCGAGTAATTCCATTCCTTATCAATTGATATCAAATTAGAAATAATTATCTTCTAAGACCGGGAAAAATTTATTATAGAAATTTATTGATTTTTAGATATGTATAATTCATATATCATCAAATGAGGGTATTATATCTTTTTTAATAATTTTTTGGATCTCTAAAAATATAAAAATTGTTATAAATTTTGAAAAATTCGAAAAAAATAAAATTCATAAATATTTCTTGAATAAATTGTTTATAGTGGCTTAATTCACCCCCCCCCCCCATTAATTTTCAAATAATTATAATAAAGTCATTAATCATTACATTACTAACGTTTTGAATTTTTTTTTTATATTTTCTATATAAATAAATAACTAAAAAGTAATAATTAAACCCCCCCCCCCTCCAAACTGAACCCAAAAAAATCGTTTGTTTTTATATAAAAAAATATAGATGACGAAAACTTTTATTGTAAGAAAAAAAAATACTTACTTATCTTATACCTTAAAATGGAATATTTTAGAAATTAAGTAAATAAAAAGATAGACGATAAATATAATTCTTGAAAGACATCCTTTTTTTAGAACTTTGTTAAAATTTTTGAATCGATGGATATTAATAAAAATAAGTGTAAAGTTACTTTTGAAACATAACTAGTTACATTGATAAAAATATAACTAGTTGCAGTTACTAGTTACATTTATAAAAATATAACTAGTTATAGTAATGTAACTAGTTATTAGTTACAGTTATATTATGAGTTACTTTCTGGTTCTTATAAATTTTAAAATGGTCTATTAATTCTAAAAATATATTTTAGGTTATTTAAGAAATAATGATTTTTTCACTCACATTTGTCAAATATTTATTTTAAACTTATTGCAAATATATATATTTTAATGTTAATT
This sequence comes from Gordionus sp. m RMFG-2023, assembly GCF_954871325.1. NCBI lineage: Eukaryota > Metazoa > Nematomorpha > Gordioida > Chordodea > Parachordodidae > Gordionus > Gordionus sp. m RMFG-2023. The sequence continues at coordinate 44,860,665 of NC_088776.1, forward strand.
TAAATAGAACTGTATAATATTGGAGTTTTTTTGTCAAGAAAATTGTGATAATAAGAATATTAGGGGAAGGGTATTAGATAACCTATTTTTTATTTAATTATATATCCATGCATCCTATTGTATAATTTAAAAAACATTTTAGACCATAGAATTTACCATTTTTTTGGAAAGAAGACCATGACTTCCCCACTGAGCCCATTGCAATTTAAGAAACGCTCAATATTATAACTGAATTTTTTTTTTATAAATTGAAAATAGGTATCCAATAAAGTATAAACCCCACAAAAGTTTTGAAGATGGTTAAGTAACTATACTCTACCTAAGGGAGCTCTGCAAATTCAATTTTTTTTGGCCTGAGCCCATTGCAATTTATTAAAACGCGATCTCAGTTATACCTATTTGCAGGCACCACTAACAACCTCCTTTTAGTCTGAAAATATTTTATTTTATTTAAATAAGCTGTTTCAACCAAGCAAATTAACAACAATAAATATATGATTATTTTTCTGTTAATATTTCGTTCTCTATGCATAAAAATATGATTGGGCAAAATATTCACTCACAATAATTTAATATTGTTTGGTGTAGGTGCTCTGGTCCATGCTCGGATCAATGAAAGGAACCATTCTCAAAAAAGGAATCAAATAAATAATAAATATGAATTTTTCTGTTAATATTGAAATATTCGTTCTTTAAGCTTAAAAATATAATTTAGCGAAATATTAACATTCAGTTATTCACAATAAAATAATATAAGTTAATTATCTGGTCGGTGCTCGGGACGATGAAAAGAACCATTTTAAAAAAAGGAATAAAATATTAAATATGAATATTTATATGTTAATATTGAAATATTCGTCTTCTATGCACAAAAATATAATTGAGCAAAATATTAATATTCAGTTCACGAATATAACTCTGGTTGGTGCTCGGGAAATATCGGTATATCCCTAAAAAAAAGAAATAATTCTTTTGTTAAAAAAAATGTCGTGGTTTGTTAAGTGATTATAATTAGTCTCTATATTTTGTTTATTTGTAATTTAATGACCCCTATCTATAAATAAAAATGAATATCAAAACTCAAAACATATTGTTTAACTGTCAACTACTGAACCAACTCATCTAATCGGTTTAAGTCAGCCAATTTTTATAATATTAGAGATCCAAAAAATTATTAAAAAAGATATAATACCCTCATTTGATGATATATGAATTATACATATCTAAAAATCGATAAATTCCTTTAATAAATTTTTCCCGGTCTTATAAGATAATTATTTCTAATTCGGTATCAATAATTAATGATTGAATTACTCGGTCTCTAATTTTTAATTTATAGATTATAAGAGAACATTTTTTTAAAAAAGGTATATAATATTAAATAAATATGATTATTTTTCATGTTAATATTGAAATATTCGTTCTCTATATATAAAAATATGATTGTTCAAAATATTTACAATAAACTAATATAATAGGTTTGTTTGGAGTAAGTGATCCGGTTCATGCTCGGGTCGATGAAAAGAACAATTTTTGAAAAAGGAATCTAATATTAAATATGAATATTTCTATCCTAATATTGAAATATTCCTCCTCTATGCAAAATACAATTCAGCAAAATATTCACATTCAGTCACAATAAAATAATATAATCTGGTTCTCGGGTTTATTATCTGGTCGGTACTCTCAAAAAACTTTAAAATTAATGATTATGACAATTGTCACTTATCCAGAATACATTTTGACTGAAGTTTTATTTATATTTGTTTTCAATATTAATTATTTTAAATTTGCAACAAAAAAAATTCAAACTTTAAAAATAACGATTATGACAATTGTCACTTATCTAGAAGGTACATCTTCCCTGAAATTTTTTTAAGTATGCTTTCAAATTATTTAGAAATAACAACTTCTTTTAATATACTCAAAAAAAATTTTTTTAGAAAAATGATAAAAAAAACTATAAAATATTTCATTCATCTAAAAGATTGTTTATTTAATTAAAATTCAAAAAAGAATTTCTCAAAAAAGATTTATTTACAAAATTTAAAATTCTTTTCAAATTAACAATTGCTTAAAATTTTGGGCGTGAAAATCACAAATTTATTGTTAAAATGATATTATTATAATTACATTTTTTATTAAAAAACATCAAACCATTCATAATATAATAAAAAATAATTAAAATTTCATTTCAATATTATATAATATAATGTTTTTATTTATTTAAAATAAATCGGGTCGATTCTGTGCTCGGGTCTGTGTGGGGTCGGTGCTCGGGTCGATGGATTTGGTCGACAAGGTCGACCAATTTGGTTTCTTTGGTTTTGATTCATTTTTTCGTCCAAAAACCAGGGTCGTGGTCGTGTAAAACCAACCAATTTACCACACTACCATCGGCTCTTCTGTTGTTGCTTGAACCTAAGTGATTAGGCTCTAGAGTTGCGGGATGTCCTCTTCAGAGCTTTAGAGACTAAATTATTATGGCAGCCTTTGGAATGTCTATAATGCAAAGGATGGTGTCCTTTAGAATTGGGTGGTAAAACAATTAATACATTTAGAAGGAAGCGATATATTACAGCCAAGTCGAAAAATAGCTATACGAAGTTCTTCCATTAATGAAAAGAGACCGAGATTTTTGCTTGGGATAGCTGACAGCCATTCGTAGCCTGGCTCGGAATTCAGAATAACTTGGCTGATTCTAATGAATCACTTGATAAGATATAATCAACAGAATGAGACACCAGGGGGATATCCCATGCTTTCTGAAGAGTGGATGTTGGTCCACTAACGTCAGGTTGACTATTGCTCACCCATATCTGAATAGCGCTTTAGGTCAAGATCAAGACTAGTAGAAATTACACTTGAAATACTTAATTTTGAGGAGATAAAAGGAGCTAGTGATAGGAAAGATGGGGGGGGCGGAAATAAATCTCGCCATTTTTACATGGAAGATAGGCCTGGAGTCACGATTTGTCTGAAAATTTTATATTGACCATACCCTCTTGCATTGTGCTTATATGCAACTCATGTTTGAATAGGATCTTTTTAATGAAAGATTGGGGCTGATTAGGTAATTTTAAAGAGAGAATATATAAATTTACTGAAAATTTTAAAATGTTTTAGATGATATTATTCAAGCATTTCCTATTATAAATATATAGAATATATATTTTGTTATACATTTTTATATTTTAAATTTGAAAAATAAATATTAAACCCTTCACTACAAAGGTGGGGTAAATACGACCCCATGACTTATATCATCTTTGTAATACAAAACCGATTTTGACCAGATTTTTAGTAGTTTAACATTTTATAAAATTTCATGATTGATTTGATAGTTTTTGAGATATTTGCAATTTGTTGAGCTTGGGCTAAAATATATCCCACAACTTACGTTATTTTTTTATTACTAATTATGATTGTATATGGCAGGTTAATATATAAATTGAAAAAAAATATTTATTATATTTTTTGATTGATATATATGACTTTAAATTTGAAAATTTTATATTATTTTTTTACTCATATAAATTGAACATATGATTTATAATTTAATTATTCAAGTTAATAAGCCTTCAAAATATGGCTTAGAATTTATGCCCTTGTTGATTCAAGAACTTTTTACACTTTAAAAATAGAATTATATGCTGTCAATTAGCCTGAAGGACCTTGTAAATTGAGCAATAAGTCATTTGATGTGGTTAAAAGGCTAATTCAACCCATTTCTGACTAATAGGAATGTTATCACAGATAACTAACTTCAGCTATCTAAACATTTTTTAAATTCTCATTCATTAACTATAGTAGGAACCTTGAGAAAAAATAAAATAACTCCATTAATGAGTAATAGATATGAAAATCCTTGTGTTAATAGATTGCTAAGGGATAATATTGGGAATATGCTCAATATAGAGGAACACATTTCTACCAAACAAAAAGGAAGATGTTTCTCTAATCCAAGAGCTAAGGACATAAAAACCCCGTATTTGCACAAATTGTTCAGAGTTTATATGCAAAGATCATTGCATGTAATGTTGTGAATGTTTTTAAAAAAATAAGCATTAATCTTTGATATCAATTATTATTTTTTAATATGTGTTGTTTTATTATAAAATCTATATTTATTGCTATATAATATTGAATCAATAATATATATATATATATTCAAATTTGCTTCCTTTAATTTTTTTTGGACATATAATATGATTAAGAAAGGTTCTAAATTTTTTTTTATTTTTGAGCAACTTAGTAAAAATAATCTAGAAATTTTGGTATTTATTATCTCTAATATTTTTTCAATAATTGTTTAAAATTAAGTCTTAAATTTTATTATTTATTGAGATATAGTTATTTAAAATTTGTGGTAAAATAGACCCCACCGATGTAACTACGGAGTCTTTCCCACCTTTATAGTGAAGAATTAAATAAAGAGTCTTAAGTATTTAATTTTATGCTCAGATAATATGTAATTAGAAGAAAAGCCTTTAAGATATAGTGATCATTGAGAAATAGTGTTTAAACGAACGCGTTAAAAATGAACGCATTCGTGAACGAAGTTCGTTTTTTTGAAAAAAAATGATGAACGGCGTTCCTTTTATTTTTGACGAACTTTGGACGTGAACGCGTTCCTTTTTTATGACGAACGCGTTCGAATTTAACGTTAGTTCAATTTAAAATACTTTTTATTTATATGAAAAATTTAATATTAGTCTTAATCTTTTAAATTTATATTTTTTATTCTGCTGTATTTCCTTTTTCACATTTCAATTTTTAACACGCCATTATTATCGTTTATTTGAATATTATTGTTTATATTTTAATTTAATTGATTAGTATAAGCATGGATATTATTATTTCATTATCATCATCTGATTCTGAAAATCCAAAATCAGATGAATTAATATTACCATGGCCAAATATGATAAATGTTTTACAGTAACATCCTATATTGAAGGAACTAATTCAATGCTTACCAGATGTAAAATGTGCCCAAAAAGTATTAGATCAGTGTCAAAATCTTCAGATTCCAATTTAAAACGGCATTTGATTGTGATATTAATATTTTATTTTATTTGATATAATTAAGTAAAATCATTAAATTAAAAAAAAATGTATGGGCTATTTGACCCCAACAATAACGATAGTTATTTAAAAATTTGTTGCCTCAAATATGGTCAACCATTGATGGACGCAGTATTAAATGGGATTAATGAAAGGTAATTAAACCTATCACTCTCAAATTAATTGCATATATTTTATTTTTTTAAAGATTTGAACATATATATATATATATGAAGGTCAATATATTCTTTCTGCATTATACATCCAGTATACAAGCTTCAATGGCCATGGATAAAACTTCCACAAAACGAACCTATAAAAATAAACATATAGCGTTATTGAAAAAAATGCAATTAAAACCCTAAAAATGATAATGCAAGAACTGTTAATTTCGAGATATTTGTCGAGGAAGTAGAGAATGGATTGGAGGAGGATAACTTATCTCAATTTTTTGAAACAAAGAATAAAACAATGAATGTTTTTAATAAATTCCCCACGTTAAAAGAGTTGTTTATTAAGTATATACTGTAATCCCCTCATCTGCCCATGTAGAGCGCATTTTTAGTATAACTAATGCAGTATTAACTGCCAAGCGTTCCTGTCTATCAGATGAAAATTTTGAAAAATAATAAGAAATTTTTTTTATTCGTTATATTATATTGTATTTATAATTATATTATCAAAATAAAACTATATTATTTTTTAACACGGCTAATATATTATGTTAAAATATACAAGACATTTATTTATATTAGATTAAATTAAATATTTTTTTATCTAAACAGCACGGATATTAAGGTGTAAATATTATTTTGATGATAATTATACAATTATTTTTATATGCCTATACTGTGGAATATTTCGATGTTAGTTTGCTACCCTTAATTAGTTTTACTTAAAAAAATAGCATGGGTATTATTTTATATAAATTAATAAATATTAAACAATGTTGTAATCGAGATAATTTGTAAATTAAATTTTTACTGGCCTTCAAAATGGATTTCTCTTGCGTAAAATGGCTCAAATCTAAGAAAAAGATATTATAATGATTTGTTTAAAAAAGAGTCATTGAAGGGATAGTAAAAAACTTATTTTAAATAAAATAATGTGAGATCCCTCAAAATTAAATTTTATGACTTGCCAGAATCTAAGGCACCCTAAACAACTATCCACTTGAGCATTTATCTGCTATTACCAAATGCCATACAACATTTATTTAAAGGGATGTGATATTTTAATATGGGATTGGCCTAATAATTTACTTTTTTTAACCGAGCGATTGTTATATTTAATTTCACCTATCCTATATATGGCGGATAAAATATTCAAATAATATTTTTTTACTCCTAAAAAATTTTAATAATGATTTTCTTCAATAAATTTACCTGCAAAGAAAAATATATTTAAAAAATATATTAAAGGGTTACCTGAGACTTAAATTTCTTTAAAATGTTTTTAATAATATTTTATTTTGTGTAATATATTTAATATTTTATGATGATCATAATACAATAAAATTTCATTAGGTTAATTAATATTTTAAATCACTTTCTACTGATAAAATAGAAGGGTTCTGGTAAAAAATGTGAAATATTTATATTAGTGGTATAGGATCGATTAATATTAACCTTAATATCATAAAAATTGGATGGGCTTCAAAAAAAAGATCAATCTCAAACTTTTCACTTTTACTCTTATAATTGGTTACAATAAATTTGTAATGATTAGGCTTATAAATTAACGATTTCGTTTATTATCCATTTATATTTATTTTACAAATAAATAATTTAAGCCAAATTCCGCTGGGTCATTATCTGTCGATACTGATGACATTATCATAGAAAAGGAGATAGGGATAGGTGATCAAGATATAACTAGAGAAAATATTTGGGCATCAAGCCAGGCTCAAAAAGGTGGGAATTTTTCCGAACACGATTATCGTCCCAATGTTTTAAACCTTTATAAAAACGTCGAAAACTTAAAATCTAGCATAAGTTCGCTATTGCCCCCCGAAATCCAAGAACAAAAAAGGCCAAAAAAACGGAAAAGTAGCCTCCCTATCAAATTCTCGCAAACGTAAAACAACTGTTTTTCTTAAATGATCAATCTACCTTAAGGGTGACCCCCCTCCACCTCTTTACATTCAAATATAATTTTAAATAATTATTTTTTAGGTAATAAAATAGGGTTTGTTATAATAGATAGAATTTAGAAACGACGATTTGTATATAATTAAAGTTTCTAATAACTAATTTATTTTCCCATCGTATCTTATAATTATTAAATATGATCTCAAGGAGCCTGATTTTTATTACTAATGTGGAGAAATGCAATAATTTTTTTGTGAAGTTATGTGGTCTGACTCATATTAGAGTATTAATTATTTGACATTTTTATTTGTTCCACTTACACGAATTGCATTTTCGCCTATTTACTTATAAATAAATGTGGCGTATTTAAATCTTATTATGGTGTATTGTAGTATAATATGTATATGGAAAATTCATATTTATTATTTAGTCCTAAAGTATGACTTCTTGTATTATCGATATATATTTTTTGATTTATAAAACTTATGAACTATATTATGTTGAAATTTTTTAAAAATATAATTACTAATATTTGTAAAACACTCAAGACAAGTTTTTGGTCTAAAAATAAATCAAATCCGCGACCAATAGGACATAGGTTTATATGCCTCGTTTTGATTTTTAATAATATAACAGATTCTGTAAAAAAAATTATTTTTTATACCCAAAATAACAAATGTATAAAATTTTTAACTAGTAAAAATAAAAGATATATGTTAGTCAACCAAATTAATCGACTAATAAGGTCACTCTAGTTTTTGATCGGGTTACTCGAGACTTTTAGACGTAGTTGGAAAAACCCGAATAATTAAAACGCCAACGAATATTCTATAAAATATAGTTTACTGTCACAAGCAAACTCATGTTATCTAACATTTTTAATCAAGTTTATTCAATTTTAGAAAAGGTATATTTATATAATATAAAACGAAACCTGGCTATTACGCTACCTTATACTTATCCTAAATGGTTGATCGATTTTAAAAATTGAATGAATTAGGTGTGATGTGCAATATTTAAGCTAGGAATGTAAAAAAAAATTGCGTTATATCATTTATAGAAATTGTTAATAGCAATATTATGCACAAATATGCTCATTTGTATTACAAATTGATTACTGTCATTATTGTTATAAATATATAAATAATTTAAATTATGTTTCATTTTATTAGATTTTGCATTGTTTAAAGAAAATCTTAATGGTCCGTCCATTATTTATTTTAGTGTCTGATAATATAGTCGGATTCGTAATTTGATTTTTTATATATATATTAAAATATTCCTTTTATAATCTTAAATTTTGAGTAAAATCATATTCAATTGTGGGTATTATGGCTTGAACGAATTTCAAAAATATCACGAGATACCTAATTAAAATTATTTTTAAAATAATTGATATATAACGTCGATCAACATGATTATTTAAAACAACGCCCAAATTTTATAAAAATGCATATACACATTATTTTAAATATGAACTAGCCCTAACTTATCTCGTTAACCTCTAAAAGCCTACCCTCTTTCCTATGCTAAAGCAGCCATAACCTAGGAATTAAACCCTAGCATTCTAGATAATCCATGTTTGTAATTGAGCCCAAAAAAAGATTTTTTGATTATAATAATTTACGATTTCATATTTCCGAAAAACTATAAAACGTTCGATGCAATGCATCATAAACAAAAAATAATATATTTTTATATTACTTATGAACTCCTATATCTTTACCACCTTGAGCGCAAGTTTCGATAATTTTTTTCATCACTTCAGCATGTCTAAAAAAATAAACCATATTTTTTGTAAACAATTGTTTAAATAAATTTCTAGCTCCACTTTTGGTTAAAAATGGGTTGTAGTCACAAAGTAGTTAGAATCTATAATAATAAAGTTGCGATTAAAATGGCCATAAGAAACAATAGGAGTATAACTTTCTTATAGGCCATGAATGGGTTTCTTTAAAGGCCACAATATTCCTTTCTGAGGTAGGGCAAGTGTTGACTTGAACATTACATTTAAAAAATTAATTTTTTATGTTTCTGAGGGTTTTGTAAATTTAATTACAGATTTATAGAATATTCATCTCCCCAAATTTTATTAAAAATTAGTCACATTAATTATTCAAGAAAATAAAAAAACTAATTTGTGATTTTCCTTATATAAGTAAATATAAAAGTTTTAACTTGCAGGGATGAATGGATGCCATAGGCGGGCCTGATAAATGTGGATGATTTTCCATGGTTATCGTCTTTTTAACGTGATCAGCGCTAAAATCATTGTACATTTGATTTACAGATAAAGGCATCTTATTCTTTTATTATATTTTTTTTATAAATATTGATTAATATTTTTAGTTATACAATCAATTTTATCCGCCAAAATGAGATTAAGGGATGGAGTTAGTGTTGTTAAAAGGATTCGATTTTTGAAAATGGCCTGATTAAAATTTTAGCCTAAATAATATTATGTAAGCCTCGAGATTTGCCAAATACAAGCACAAACCTTTTTCCCACCTATGAACAAAATTCCATAATATTATTTTGACTAAAATCTTAATCCGGACGTTTTTAAAAACCGAGCCGTTTAACAACACTAGATAGGATAATATTTTGGCAAATAAAATATTTTATTACAATTTCTATCAAACATGAAATACAGTCTTATTCATAATTTTCTTATATAAATTGTACAAATAAAATATATTGGCTCTGCTTGTTTTTAGCTGAGAAATTTTGAATTTTTTGCTAAAATCTTTATTTTCATTAAATATTTATTAAATTAAAATTATTTGGATACAAAGATTATTTATTCATAATTTATACGTTTGAAAATTTTCTGCTATATTAAAACGAGGTTAGCCAATATAATATTTTTTTACTTTACTAGATTATTTTGCCCTACCACCACTAAGTGGCTAAGGCTATTTTGTGGAGTTTGGAGGTTACGTTTTGGCAAATATAATATATATTATAGGGTATTTGAAATATTATTAAATAAATATCTATTAAAATAATTGCAAAACATTTATTATTCATATAGACGAACATATTTAAAAATTTTAATGGTCCGGACCGAAAATATCTGACCGGAGACCGAACAGAACTGAAGAATTTTTCTAAATTAGTCCATATTTTCGGTCCGGATTGTTGACATTAGCTAATTTTTATTTTACTTTTAAAATATAAAGATTATAGATCAAATCAAAAATATAAAAAACTCTGCTGAACCAATATAAAATTCCGAACCTTAATCAACTTATCTATTTGTTTAATTAAAATCGTAGCGGGGAAAAATTATATTCTAAAATTTTAAGTTAAGAACCGGAATGAATCTGGGCGTAATTAACGGTTGGACTCACCTAGTTTTTTTATTGAGATCATTTGTGTTAAATAAACATAATGAAGTAATACTATCAAATAGTGGAATTTGGGAACACTATATATGCGAGTTATATTGTAAATTAATTACGATTGACATTTTGTTTTTGTGATACCTCGTCATATCCAATCAACCATAATCGAGGCGTTTGGTAATATTTGTCATATGTTATGTGTAAATCGTAGGTTCTAGTTTTGGAAATATTTTTATTTTCGTTGTCAGGGTGTTCCAAACTTTTGAGGTCAATGTTGGAAAAATCAAAAGTCATCTATGATAAAAAGGGGTAAATTGAGCGATAAAAGTAAAAGTTAACAAATATAAAGGAATTGCCTCCGTAAAATTGCCATCATATATTATGGCTGCAACACATATCCTTTTGGCATATATTATTGCCAGTGAATTTTTTAGATTTGTTAACTTTAAAATATAATAGTGATATTTTAGAAAAATGAAAATAGATAAGTTATAACTCCATGGTTCAATTCAAAATATAGATAGCCAAAATTGTATCTAAACTAGTGATGTAAAATTCCTGGGAAATTAAGTCTTGAAAAAATTTCCGAAAAGGTGGAGGATGAGAAAAATGCACAACAGAAAATTTAAAATAAATTTTGCTTAGCATATTAATGAAGTATTATAATTTAATTATTAATTTTATGTTATAGAAAATAAGCTTAGACAAAAATTCTTGATAATACTAAATTCCTGATGCATTTGTAAGATGAAGATAATTATCATCTGGTTTAAGAAAATATATAATCTACAAAACATATCTCAGGATCATGGATAAAATCTACACTCATTCCAAATTTATAATGGCTAAATGAGTCTCATCTCATTTTTTTTATCGCATTAAAAAAAATTTAAAGTAATGAACGGGCGTGGGTAGGTGAATTCTTAATATTTTAGGCGAAATGAGCAGAAATTAAAAATATATCAAAATAAATAAAGAGCCAAACCAGCCATTAAATTAATTTTTAATATTAGGAGGGCGGGTTAAACAAGATTTATAGATCGAGCGGGCAGGTAAATTTTAAATAAATTTAAATTGGGAAAAAGGGTGGATTAAAAAATTTCAAAACAACGCGGGCTTTTGACTAAAACCACCCGTCTATTGCAGACCTTTAAGCTAAAGGATATTTAAATTAATTATTGTTTATTTTGGTTCGTCTTTAAAACTTATTTCTAATTAAACCAGATTACACATATTTTCAACTAGGAAATTCTATTTTAGTTCTAAGTTTTTGGATTAAATCATTATTTATTTTAATATATTTTTTTTCGGTAATAATAAATGATCTTTTAGGTAAATCTAAATAGCCTTTCTTTTTAGGATATTTAGAGAAAGCTACATAATCGGCGAAATGGACGACTGTTTAGAAATAAAACGAGCCAGTATACAGCGTTTTTAAATGTAAAATTATAAAGAATATTCATATAATTTCCTCTTAATTTATTAAAGAAATAAGCAAGTTTATATCTGGTTCCCCAATGTTTATTTTTAAGGTAAACAAACAAAATATTTATCGTATATTGACCAATGACATATAATACCTAGACTGACGATGCAATCATAGTGTACATAAATGAAAAACAGCTGAGGACGATATCATGGTTATGGGTAGCATATATAAAAAAATTAAAATTTTAATCTAAGTGATATAAATTAATATTCTATCTCACAATTATTCCAAGAATATTCTCACATTACCAAAATGACTGGGCACGTGGTCTCCAGCTGATTTGCATTCAACGATCTTTTAAAATGCATTATTATGAATGAATCTAGGTATAAATTATATGTCATTGATAATGGTATGTTTTTTTCTTTTATTTATTAAAAAGAAGAAGCGATTTTCAATTTGCTTCCTGAATGTATTTTTTTTAAACATAGCAAAAATGGTAACTACATTTTAATGAAATAAAATATTAAATTTATTTGATAATCTTTTAAATGGATGTTTCATCATTGGCATAATGATTTTTGTCTGAGCAAACTTGCATTAACATTTTTGTCATAAATCATATCAAGTTGCATGATAGATAAAGTTAACCATTTAAAGAATTATTACTGGCAATATTTGTAAATTTACCAAACTTTATATAAGGTTAAACAATTTAAATCCATTAAATTTCGATCAAAACAATTAAGAACACTTAAATAAAAACTTAGTTACTCTATTATTTGCACAAAATACTTTAATAACCTGATCATCATCTTGAATATCATCATATATCTTTTGAGGCTCGTTTTGTATTTGAACATTTGCTGCTATACCCATTATCTTATCTTTGCTATCCGTTTTTGTATCCTTTTTGCTCAGATTATGTAAATAGGCCTCCATATCTCCAGCCTCGTCACTTTCACTTCTATCCGACTCATGATGAGTTTCTGATAAAGATCTGCTAAGTAATAAATCCTCATTGGCGATATCAATACCTTGATGGGTATTGTTTCTCCCTTTAGTGGATTTGTTAGATTCTGTATCTAGGTGATTAAGTGGCATATAAAAAATATGTAATTTTCTTAGAAAAAGATGAAACTTATCCATGACTCATAATCAATAAAAAAAATATCATAATTTTTTTAAATGACATATTATTAGGGTATCTTATACAAACAATTGTATAAATAAGTACCCAAAAATATATTTAAAAATAACTGTGAATCATGAATTTAGAATTGTTTGGAACTAGCTTAAATCTTTACAACATTATTATAATCTTCATATTGGCTAACATAATTTAACTTTAAAAAACTTTTGAAAATGGGGACATTTAATAAGAGCCCCAACAAAAATTATCTTAAATAAATGTTAGACCTTGTATATAAATTTAAAATTATTTTTTAGGGAGAGAAAAGGAGTGGGAGAGGGGGAGTTGGGGAATAATTTTTATTAAATTAAAATTATATTTATTAAAACTATATCAAATTTGTAAATTAGGAGGAAATCCCCACTTGACAATGTCTATGTTAATATGCAAATTAAATATTATTGTAAAAAATTAAATTATTAATTTAAAATATCTTCCTATTTAAATATAATTCCTCATGTTTAATAAATGATATATGTAAATATTTTCTAATTCAATAAGAAAAAATTTAAAAAATAAATTAAATATAAAATGCAAGGAAATTATTAATTGATATTTTACTAAAAATGCAAATGCTTTTTAAAGTAATTTATTGAATAATTTATATATCTAAAAATGGTACTATTATTTTATATAAAAAATAAAAGTTCATACCACTATGATATATTGCTTCAATCCAGCCTTGATCTGCATTATCATCATCTAGAATTCTGATTTTTTCAATCATATTTTTAGCTGAAAATTTTTTCATGTCATAGCATGGAACTATATCATATATTTTAAAGAAAAATATTAATATTTTATAAATTTAAAATATATAATATTTTGTGGCATATTAAATCTAAATTTTCAAAGCATTATGTTTCTAAGGTGTTTAATATTAATACCATTCCTTGTTATTATATATTGCTTATTAGGTGGTAAATATGATTTCAACTTTGAGGTCTCACCACTGGCCCAAGACCAGGTTGGGCAATGATGTGTTAAATGATCTCCAGCAATCATAAACTTTAAAAAAGAATAAAGTAAGAATTAACATTTTTATAAAAACTTCTTCTGGTGTTATTACTCCAGTTGCTTTAAATTTTGATTCCTAAAATTAATTATTAAATCAATTAATGTAATTTAAATAAAAACTTTAAGAACAGGTGTTAAAAAATCAGCGATTTCTAAGGCTTTCCCTTTAACAGTGTTATATACATCTTGCATTATTTATAAATATTGAAAATAAGACCTAACTATACAATTGTTAAACAGCTGTAAATTATTTATTAAAAATAATTTGTTTAGTATCATGCTAATGTTTCTTGCTTGTAACTATAATTTTTCTTATAATTAGTTTGAAATTCAATTAATTTAGTTGTGTTTAATATATTATATTATAATGATATTGGAAGTAAATTTTATCCTATCGAATAATTCATTTTGTCATCTTGTATGTATATATTAAATAAAAACATTTATTAAAATGTATAGATTGTTTATTACTTGATGCATTTTTAATTTTATAATTTGAGAAATTGGAAGTAAATTTTATCCTATCGAATAATTCATTTTGTCATCTTGTATGTATATATTAAATAAAAACATTTATTAAAATGTATAGATTGTTTATTACTTGATGCATTTTTAATTTTATAATTTGAGAAAATAATTTCTTTATCCTTAAGATTTATTGGTATTATTATCATAAGTTGGATATTTCATTTTGACTTATTACACTTATTGATGATTTCATTTAAGATAACTTTTCCTTTTTTATATATATATTTGTTTTCTTATAAACTTTATCTTTTTGTTTGTCTACCATTATATGTGTATCTAAACTATTTCTCAAATCTACTATCGAAACAGGGGCGGACTGGCCATATGACCAGTTGGACATTTTGCCCACGAGGCCGCTATAAAATGTCAATTTATGAGGCCGATTAAAAAAAAATATTATTATGTTCACATTTTTTGTAACTTATCTCTTATGTATTTTTATAACTTAATCTTTATTCCGTTTTGCTATAAAGATTTTTTTTTAGACACATTTAAATTTTTTATTTTTCTATTTTCGATAAAAACAAAATAATTACAAGTCTATACAAAAAAGTTAATAAACCCAATACAAAAAAAATCAATATATTATATATATAAAAATAATATCGCAACAAAAATACATCAATGTTACAATAATAATAAATAAAATGCAACCTTAACCGCGTACAATTAATAATTTAAAAAAAACATATAACTCTTCTCACTACAACATGTTATCCCCCCCCCCCCCAAAAAAAACAACTATTGTTTACTCATATTATCCTGAATATGTCCCACACTACTCTTGCTCCAACAATAACTCCTCCAAATCTTCTATTAGGTCCTCCGTGCCTCGTCTCTCATCATTGCAACCATATTGCCCCTTTTGTCTGGTATAGCTGGTACCGGATACACACTCACCGGGGTCTCGCTTGTGATCGCCATTATTGGCCTTATTCGCTTCTCTGTAGCCATTCCCTTTCTTCTGGTCAAACCCATTGTATTTGGATGGCCGACTCCCCTTACCGTACTTGAACACGGATCATCTCGAACACTTCCCTCAGCCTAACATCGTCCAGTCACTTCCCTTCTATGCATCACATAGGATTTCTCCATAATGGAAATGGGAGGTGATCTTGCACGGACAAATGAGTTTCAGTTCCCCCTCGATTCTTTGCCAAAAGTCGCCACAGACAATGCCTTGAAATATGTCCAACACCGCCACACCCATAACACGTTATCCTCCCTACGTTTCTCCAGCTGAATCTTTCTCTTGACCCCTGAATCGACTCCATCAGTTCATCTTCACTCTGTTCATTCACCAATGTAGCACCTTGTTGCATCTTCCCTTCTTCATTCCATACCACACCCATATTACTATCGCTCTTCACCAAGTTCACCTCCATTATCATCTCACCTTTTCTTTTAATATACTAGGTCTCCATTGCAAGTTTCAATTAAAAAATTTTTTTATTGATCAATTCTATTCAAAATTTATTTAATGCTTACAAATTCAATTAATTTACCAAAAAAAATTATTTTAAAAAAGAACAAAAAAAAATTTATTTAATCACGATTACAAAAAAAAAAATTTTGCACGATTTTTTAACAACTTCCTTTCCATCATACTAAATATTTAATTATTTTTTTTTATTACACTTCTTTTTCTACATACCCCAAATTTATTTTCCTCCAACTTTCACAACACCAACTGCCTATTCCATATATTCTAAAAATTTTTAATATTCTATACGGTTTAATTTATTACTCTTTTTTTAAAAAAAAATTCTCGTTATTTTAATACGCATATTATATTCCCAGTAAGCTACGCCAAAACATTTTCCATCTAACCCATATTTCATACACAACCTTGCCTTCAAAACATTATATTTAACCTCGTATTATTTTTTCATATTCCAACACTATAACATATACAAATTACTGCCCCATTTTTATTTTTACAAAAAAAAAGATCAAATACTTCTTCCATAAATAATTACCCACAAATGTTACGCAATATTTCACGCAAAATCATTTTATTTAATTACCCCAAATCAATTTCAAAAATTGCTTTCCTTATTTATGGGGAACATTATAACCTTGCTTTGTGTTTCCTTCAATTTCGCTTTTCCTTTATTTAACCATTACTCAAAATATTTCACATAATTTCCTTGATTTTAATTAAATCAGGGATTTAGGCGTTTAACTTTATCCTCGCGTAACAATACTCCCTAAACGTATACGTTATTGCATATCTTGGTCACATATACATATATGGCTGGCCAAAACGCACGTACTAACTATCCCATCTTACGCCACTACACTACCGTATCATCTCAATTAGCACATATTGCATCTTTACTATAATTTTCATGTTCACATTATCTAAAAATAAATTCCACGGTACTTTTCTTAAATAATAATTTTTTTCTTTTAGCAATTTTCTCTATAAACTATTTCTATACGAATCTCTTCCATAATTGATCTCTAAGCCTGACTCTTTCACTGTTATCATCAGATTTTACCCTATTTAATTTGTTTCTCAAATTTTCTATTACTACACTTTCTCCCATTTTTTTGAACTTCCATATAATCTAATCCATACTAATTGTCCAACCGTATATTCCAATTCCCTTCTATCGATATCCTCTATAATTACAGCCGTTTTACTAGGTACTAACATATCCAAAAACATCCTTACCTTCCGGCCTATCATTTTTTTTGCCGGGGACAAACCATCTTTTCCCATTGCATTATTATAATACAAATGCTTCACCCATATTTTTCTTTTTCCACTTTTTGTCTTCCTCAACGATTCTTTAACCGTCGCTACCATCCGTTCCTCCGTATCATCCCAGAGACATGATATACACCTGTTCTCTCATAGAACCTCTTGAATTCCTCATCGATAAAAGCTGGTCCTCCATCCGATACAACAGTTTTCGGAATACCAAACTCGACCATACTTTTTTAACATGTTTAATCACAATATTCGCAGTTAACCCATGCATTTCTTCAAATTCCATTCATTTAGAGAAT
Source organism: Gordionus sp. m RMFG-2023 (assembly GCF_954871325.1). NCBI lineage: Eukaryota > Metazoa > Nematomorpha > Gordioida > Chordodea > Parachordodidae > Gordionus > Gordionus sp. m RMFG-2023. The sequence goes on from NC_088776.1 coordinate 44,878,353, forward strand.
GCATCTACACTCAATATATACCTTTTCCCTTCATATTCGATAAAATCAACATGAATTCCCTCCCCTGGTTCTATAACTTTTGGCCATGTACCATTTTTATTCTTACAGGGCATGTCGGACCATGCATTGCAAATCTCATATTCCTTTCCAAACTTATCCTCGTTCATTTTCGGTCACCATACGTATTCTCTTCTCCATTGCTTCATAAGCGTAACTCTTTGATAACCCGCAAACATTCAAAAGTTTTCCCTTCACCGCCGGGGTATAACGGCTCGGTGTCCCCTCATGGCACAATCATCCACTACCGTTAATTCTGTTTCAATATTTTTAAAACTTTATCATCATCTTTCCCTGACCTTTTCCCATTAGACTTAATTTAACTACCGCTAATTCTCTATCTTTCCTTGTATAATTTTATATATCTTCCCATGTCGTTAGGCTACTTTTTATACGTGCCAGACATTCTTCTCGATTATCACTTTTCAATAAAACAGATTCATCCATATTTTAACCCGCTCCTAATTTCGATAAAATATCAGGTAATTGATTCTCCTTTCCCTTTCGATATTTTAAGTCCAAATCAAAACTTCCTACTAACAACAACCATCGCTGAAGTCGAGGCGACAACATCAATTCTTTATTATCTTTTTTAAATAAATGTATTAATGGCTTATGATCTGTAAAAACAACAAACTTCCTACCTATAAGGTATTCGCGTCACTTTGTTAACCCAAAAATAACAGTCAATGTTTCTTGTTCTATCACGGAATATCATTTTTTTACCTCTCTAAATACTCTCGAGAAAAATAAAACAGGTCTTTCTATCCCATCTATTAGATGCAACACCGCCCCACCTACTCCTATATTACATGTCTATAGCCAAAAATTATTTCCAAATCACTATGAAAAACCAGAATTGGCTCTTCTCCAATTCTCTCCTTTAATGTTCTGAACGCAATCTCTTGTTCCTCTTCCCATTCAAAATGTACTACTTTCCTTAATAATTCATATAAAGGAGCAGCTACTTCCGCAGAATTCGATATAAATCTATGGTAATAATTCACCATTCCCACAAACGACTGTACCTCTACCTTACTGGTCGGCCTATCAAATTCGCAATAATCAACAAATTTTTATCCAACGGTTTCACTTCCATTTCATTAATTTTATGACCCAAATATGTCACTTCAGTTATTCCCAACACACTCTTTTCACGACTAGCCTTTAATCCTTTATTTCGAATTCTAATAAACACTTCTTCCAACCTCTCATAATGCTGTTTCATTGTTATCCCAACAACCAAAACATCATCCATATAATAAAAAACATTCTCTAGACCTTGGAAGCAGCCATTGTAGGCTGAGAAATAGGGGCTAACCCAAACGGTAACCGACAAAAAGTAAACAATCCCTTAAAAGTCGTAATCGTGAACTACTTCCGAGTCGTTTTTGCCATCGGTAATTGCAAATATGTGCACGAAAAATCAATCTTTGAAAAATATTTTCTTCCTTTCAAACTGGCCAAAACTTATTCTATTCGCGGTAACGGGTATTTCACCTCTACAACCCAAGGATTCAATGTCACCCTAATATCTGCACACAACCTCAACTTTCCATTGGCCTTTCGCACCGGAATCAACGGAGTTGCCTATTCAATGTAACTAATAGGACAAATAATTCCTTCTCGCACCCAGTTATCCGACTCTTTTTCCATTTCCACCCTCCATTCAAATGGAACTCTTCGCACCGGACAATATTGAGGTATAAAGCCTTCTTTTAAACGGAGATCAACTTCATAATCCACTAAACATCCTAATTTCTCTTCAAAAATTTTACTATAATTATTCATTAAAATTTCCACGGCACTTCGCTAATTCTCCAAATTTGGCAATTGTTCCTTACCTTCCCCCACATTACTCTCTTCTTCATCTTTTTTCCTTACAAATTTCGCCGGGAATTTTCGTAACACTGGTATATCCTTATTTTCATTATCCAGTTCCCTGCACACTTCTTGACTAATAATTTTCTCCTCTATATCTCTTGAAATGGTTACTATTTTTATTTCATCATTATTTCCCGCATTAACACATTTCCTACAAGTAATTTCTTTTTTTTTACATCTCTATGTTTGTCATTTTCAATAATATTAACTTCCCACAACTCATTATATCTTTCCTTTTTTGACTGGCACTATCCGCGTTTCAAAATCTTTGTTTTTACAAACTCATTTTCAAAATTACCCTTCATACCGTTTTCGCTGATTTCATTCTTTATATCACATAATTTTTTATTTCCCATTTCAGTATTTTGAACCTCAACCATTTCATCTCATTTAATTTCATTTGAAAAAATGCCCCAAAAATTTTTACTGGACCAATCTTAAAAATCCATTTTCATCCCATCAGGGCCATAGCCAGGTATTTTCCGGTGGGGGGGGGCAGCTGCTTACTTAGGGGGGAGGCACTATTTTTTAAAAAATAAAACAAATAATTAAGCATTCATAGAAATTTTTTGCTATTTTTATTAAAAATTATTAATGTTATATGAATACAAAATAATACTATAATATGAAAATACAAAAATAATACTATAATATAATAAGACGATTTTTATTTTTAAATTTTAACATAAATGAATGGATAAATTTCGTGTTAAATTTTTTTCATAAGCCATCAATACTAAATTTTGCTTACTTTGATCTTTCATCTACCCTCTAGTGCTCGATAGAACTCTCTTTATTTTAGAGAAAGACGCCACACAAGAAGCCGTTGTTACTCCAATGCTGAGTAGCATTTATACAATTCTTTAAATGCATGATGATATTTTTTTATACATAATATTTAGGATATTTTCAAAATTATGTGTTTCCTTAACTTATACAGCTAATAATCTATTAGCCAATTTTCATTTCATGATGTAAAGTTTCCATATTTAAATTTAATAATTATTCTAATCGGGATATTTTGTACGATATAAAATAATCACTATCAAAGGGAGACAATGCATTAAAACTTGATAGATGATTATAATCATCTTGTGTAAATCGATCTAAAAAATTATCAACAAAGTAATCAATAATTTCATACTAATTCTATTTTAAAGAACTCCAATTGGAGTCTTTTTAGCAATCAAATTGTAATTTGGTTTCGACTAAAAAATCTTGGAAATTTATAGGCGTTTTACGTACTCTTGATGATTTGTGGGGATTAAGATTAAATTTTGTTAAAAGTTTTTCAGCCTTTATTCTAATCAAATCAATAGAATTATTGCTTCTTATATTTTTTAAATATATTGATAGTGGAATCAATACAATTTTTACATCCACTTGGTAAATACCTACTGACTAGTGTTGTTAAAAAGTCGAGTTCATCCTACTCCGACTCAGAGTCTCGAGTCGTTAGTCGAATATGTCGACTAACTCAAACTTAAGTCGTGAACTAATTATGAGCTCAAGTCGACTCAAGTCGTAAACTCAAGTTCATAAAATATTCGTCTTCTAGTCATATTTCAGATTTATTATTATTAATTAAGATATTTTTTGTATTTTACACCTTTTTTTAGACTTTCATGAGTCGTGAATACAAATTAAATTATATAGTTGAGTCGACTAGAGGACTAATAGTTCTATGAACTTGAGTCGTCAATATGAGTTGACCAGAGGGCCAATATTTCAAATTAGTTTTTATTATTTAAGATATTTGTTCTGTTATTTACTTTTTACTTTAGATTTCCAACTTGAGTCGTGAATATAAATTATATAGTTGAGTCGACTAGAAAATGAATAGTTCTATGATCTTGAGTCGACTTAAGGACGGAGATTTTAAATTAGTTATTATTAATTTATAAAACATTTTTCTTTAACTTTAGACTTCCAACTTGAGTCGTTATACGAGTTATATACTTAAATCGACTAGAAGACGAATAGTTGTGTCGTTTTTTACGACTTCAACCCAAAGTGGTCGTTTTATTCGATCCGATCACTATTATGGGTCGTTTTTTAAAGGACGATCTAAGGTTTGTGTTGCTTTTTTTCTCACCCATTATCCTAATCATATTTTTCGACCAAGACTTCTAGTGTTGACTCCAATAAATATAAAAATAACATTTAGTAGATATTAAAATTATGGGAGGGTAAGTTATTTATAGCTTTTTTTAATTATAATGTTCTGACTTACTATTATTAATGCACTGGCATTTGTCATCGTCATTTTTTTAAATAGAGATTATGTACGATAAAAAAGTGACAATTGTCATAATCGTTATTTTTAAATTTTTAAGGCAAATGGGTAAAAATATACATAGTAAACATGTTAAATTAAAATTTCAGTGAAGGTATACCATAGAATAATGACAATTGTCAAAATTATTTTTGAATTTTTTTAAAGCAAATGGGTAAAAATATATATTGTAAACATGTTAAATTAAATTTCAGTGCATATGTACCGTAGAAAGATGACAATTGATATTAAAAAGTGCGAGTGGACCTGTAAAGAATTTATGAGGCATTTTGATGAAATAAATAATAAAGGTTTCTGAAAATGCCTTGGAAAAACTGGCACAATTCGCAAATATATTGAGCGTTAAATTACAAAACGAATTGTGTTCATTTACCAGTATATTCAAAGATTTAATAGCAGAATTAAATAAAATGGATGATGATATCATATGTACAAGTGAGGAGTTAAATGAAGAAGATGGAATATCCCAATATGATTTGATAATAAATGAAATAGGTGTTAATAGGCGTGTATGAAATCATTACAAGTTACAATATGCACAAAAGTGCATACATTAATTATTTTTGACATATGAATACATTTTAATTTTGTCATTTGCTGAGGTAATTGCGAGAGAACATTTAGTAAATTAAAAAATTATAAAAAATAGGCTGAGCTAATATAGACCAAGAAAAATTAGACGCGTTTTTAATTAAGATTTAAAAAAATTTATAATGCATTTAAAAAAATGTTATTATAATAAAAATCATAGAAAATTTTTTTTTAATTCTCATTTTCCCACCTAAACTTGGGTCCAAAACATAAAAAAATTATATTCGATTCATAACTTTTACGTTAATCTTCATTAAAGTTCAAAAACACTTATTATTAAAAAAATTATATCAAAAATATTTTTTTAAAAATTATATCAAAATGTTTTTACAATAATTATGGAAAGTTATTTAACTACTATATAAGAATGTTTTTTTTACATTATGGAAATGGGTTACAACAATAACAAATCATATTATTAATGTATATGTGCAATTTTAATATATGATTTATTTACTATTCTTTTTTTATTAAAAAATATAAATAGTTTGAACATATCAAAAATTTATTTATAAATAAAAAAAAATTTTTTTTTAAATAAATATTGTTAATGGTGAAAAAAACAAGAAAATTTTACTTTTTTATAACTTTTTTAAAATAACCCAAAATTTATTTTGAAAGAGATAGATTTATTTTGGGAGAAAGAAACAAGGGGAGGGATTGGTTATTATTGAGGTGTGGGGGGTTACTAATAATATTTAATTTTTTATTTCTTATATTTTATTAATAATTTTTTTTTTGCACAATCATATTTAAAATTATTTTATGATAACATATGTGATTTTATATATAAAACAATAAAATATGTTACTTTAACTAAATAAAAATATAAAATAAAATACAAATCTTATTTATTTTAAAAGTACCATGAAAACAAATAATATATTTATAAAAAGAGGAAAAAGGGAGTGTTTCGAAGAAATAAAAATTAATTCAAATTATATTAATTATTGGAAAAAAAATTTCAGGCATAAATTATTTTCGTGAGATAAAAAATTATCCCGATAAAAAAAAGTCTACATTAAAAGCAATGTTTGTCTTGATATTTTATTATTTAGAAACTAATAAGACTATTTAAATTTTATTAAATGAATATTATTTTAATTAATAGATTAGATTAATACATATAAATTATATTTTCACTATGACAGCTTGCAATCAAATTTGGTATTAAAAATATAATATCAATAACTCATTAAATATTAATTTATCTGTAACAGTTGAAGTTTAATTGACTTTTATTATTTAAATTATTATTTAACCCTAATTAAATGTATATAATCATATATTATTTGGAAATTAACAAATTTAATACTGTAATTAGCCGAGTTCAAAATGACTAATCAACTGTATATTTATTAAATTTTATTATCATACTTAAAAATATTTTCAAGGTCGTAGATATATAGTTTATAATCCTCTACTATATACAGTTGTTTATAAAATATTCGATATAATGCCACTTATATAGACGTATTTGACAATTATATAATATATTACAGTTAATATTATAATAAATTTTACTAATAAATGGTTTTGATAATAAATATAATAACAAATTGCATTCAAGTATTTAACGCCATCTATTTAGATATAAATAATTTTAAAAATTAAACATTTTATTATTCATCCTGCAATAGATGTAATAAATTTGATATCTTTTCTTCTCTTTTTTTACATGTTTTTAGGAAAGCTATTTTTTTTCTTTTTCGAAAAACAGTCTTGAGTTAAATTTTTAATACAAGTATATTTTTGATATTATTACAAACTACTATTATTTTAAGATATAATATATCAAGGTGGTGCGACAATATGTAAAATCTTAATTGTTTCATCATATCCTTCTGGTCCTTATTATATAGTTAGAAAATGTTTCATTTCTAATATGGCATTGCCGTATAAATAACTCCAGGCTTCAATATATTTGCATAATTACTTCTTCCAAAGATTCTTAGTGTTTTTAGTGTTTTTATTTTATCAATTTATCCAACATAATAAATTCTAATATTAGTTTACATCATGAGTGTCATGGCTATTACTGCAAATTAACCAGCATCTATTATTTGTGTTGCTAAGTAATTTAAGATTATTACTATAAGGCTGAGAGCATATAATTGCATATTTTAAATAAACAATAATGGTCAACTGTGTAGTCATTTATATATCATTTAAAATAGAAGATAATCTTTTAGAAATTTAATATCTCACAATAATTTTCTCGATTGCTTATCTAGCTTCCATCATGTCATCTAAGAGGAAGCTCTAACCACCATATAGTTTTATGATTTGGATTGGTCGTTTATACTCTCTCCTTCAAAAATTGTTGATTGGGTTTAGGCCAATAAATGTTTCCTTATTAGTCCATTCTATAAAACATTGTCTAAATTGGTAACAGAGAGCAATACTAGTTTGATAACCTTTTGTCAATGTAAGTTGCTAAGAATTATATTATTGCTGCATTATGTCGTTTTTTATATGCCAGTTTATTTTGTATGCATAATATAATAAATGACAAAATATGCAAATTGGGGGGTATGAGGGCCGAAACCCCCCATAAATTTTTTTTTAGTTGAGCCCCCTGAGATTGTGAAGGCTAGCGACGCCCCTGCTTAATTGTCATATTTAGAAATAAAATAATATTTATTATATTTTTCTTTCTTCTATGTGCATAATCTATGAAGGTAATAACTTAATTTATTATCATACTGTTAATGCTAAGGCTTGATGTGGATTAGGGTTAATATGTTCATAATATTCGATTGTAAGTAAGACCATTTTATTAGATACCAAAATTTGCGGTTCATGTAAAATACTAATATTAAATTTGACATTAGGGGCTGGCTTGGAGCTATGTAACAAAGATAATGGGCAGTGTTTATAATGGATGAGAAGAAATGCTCATTAGTAGCCAAAAAGTTTATATTAGTTTTCACCAAATGCTCAGGTTGAAAACTGATATTAAGCCCCTAAACTGAGCTAGGAAATAGCTTAGAGCTATGCAATAAGGATAAGGGTTAATGATTATATTAGAGTGGGGAGAAATACTCATTTTATTAGACACCAACCCCCACTTTATTAAGTAAAATCTAAAAGATAGTTTTTACCAAACTTCGCTGTTCAGTTTAAAGACTGATATTAGGTTCTAAACTGCGTTAGGGGATAGCTTAAGCTATTCAACAAGGATAAGGGCTATTGTATATATTAGATGAGAAAAATACTCATTTTATTAGACATCAACCTTTCTACATTTGGTATAATCTAAAAGATACTTAAAACTGTTGAGCAGCTAGAAGGAAGTAGCCGATATATTTTTTTTAACCAAATTACACGGTTTAGGTTAAAGACTAAGCCCTGGACTGCATTAGAGGCTAGCGTGGAGATATGCAATAAAGATAATGGTTTGTGTTTATATTATATGAAGAGAAATATTTTTTCTATTTTAAAAAAATTTAGTATAATCTTTGCGGAAAATATTATCCAAGATTTTGTTGTAATTCTTTCATTACTACTATCATTCTAAAAATGTTCCACCAATATTTTATTATAAATATTTTATTGCAATGATCAATTTTTAAAATTTCCATTTTCTTAAATTAAAATTTTTTACTAAATTCTTTCTAAAAAATTTGAAAATATGTTTAAAAATTTCCAAATTACATTTACACTTGATTTTACCATAATAATTTTTTAATGGTGGTGTCACATAGAATAACAGTAAAACATTTTGGCCTGTTATCTTGGATTGCAAACACAGTGATTATTAGAGGTGGAGCTTTATTGGTAAAATAAATGCATATTTAGGGCTATGTAAACTAGTTAAATTATCAGACCTGTTTTTATCTTAAATAATTTGCAAAAATTTATACGGTAAACCAAACCATGATAATATTTACTGCATGTGAAGTAGCCTTTCCAAATGTATCTGTGAAAGGATTACTTACAAATAATGATAAATATCATAATATATTTATAGGATGTAAACTCGTAAGCTTTATATAGAAAACTATGAAATATTGGATTAAAAAATTTATACATACAAACGACTTATTTTATAAATTGATTAGGGGGATTATGATTATTTTATTATTTTTAATATTATATATAAATATAATATTTATTGTAAATATTATGCATAATTTATATATATATAATAAATAAAATTTTATAATATAAGAATATTTGTATTATAAAAAATAATTATACAAAACAATTACTGACATCCTATATTAATTGTCAATATCACATGACCTATTAGTTATAGTCTCATTTTGGCAAAGCAAAACCAATGACTAATATTCGAAAATTTAATCCCATCTAATTGGGTTAAGAAATTTGGGGGTAACCTATGAGATGAGCCCATCCACAGTTCTTGGGCAGGCTGCAGTTACCTGTGCGCGCAAGAGGCGAAACCACTTGCTTAAACGCCTACGGGAAATAAGAAGAGAGAGAAAAGCCCGTACCCGATTAAGTAAAATGTAAATTATAGGGAGGGGTATTGGTAGATTTTAAGTTTATGGTCTATATTGAATTTGTTTATATAGTAAAAATATGATATATTTTTTTAAATAAATCTGCCTTACTATTTAAGAATATTAAGATTAGTGAGTTAAGTATATTTTGGATAATTATATCAAGGTAGGTACATGAAGAGTTTTATAAACAAATAGATAAATGTATGTTTACCATGGCGGGAGGAAAGTGGTGCTTATGTTGCTGGGGGGGCTAAGAGATTTGGAGGGAGCAGGTAGCCCGATTTGATTTTTAGAAGCTTTTTTATTGAGCTTTTATTATTGTTTAAACGTATGAATTGTTCCATCGTTAGATTTAGGCTTATGATTTCTTTTATCGTTCTGTATAGCCAATATGACTTGTATTTACCGTATGTTTTACCTTCATGAGACTCGAGCCAGATTATAGCTTCATGGACTATGTTTTGTCTGAAGTTTCTGATGGTGTGACCAAAGAGTTGAATGTGCCTTTTTTTGAGAGTAGTCTCGATCGGGACATTTTTTGAAATTCGCCATAGGCTGGCATTCGAAATTATTCTTGGATAGAAAATACCGTTGAGCTGGCGCAGACAGCGGTTTACGAAAACTTGTATTTTCTTTGTCTGAGATTTATTTATTTCCCAAGTGTCGCTGCCGTAGAGGAGGACTGGAATGACTGTGGCGTTAAAAATTCGGAGCCTCGTTTTGACTGAGATCTCTCTCGCTGTCCATAGTTTGTAATATTTCATAAAGGTTATTTTGGCGTTTTTTAGTCGGGCTTCGATTTCACCGCTGATATTTCCTTTATTATCGATAAGTACGCCAAGATATTTAAAATTGTTAACTATTTTAATTTCATTTCCCTCAAATGTTAAGTTATTTATAGACGCCTCTGGGGATGGCATAATAAACGTTTTATTAAAGTTTATGGTTAAACCTACTTTGTTGCTATGAAAGCATAAACTTGTTAGTAAGTCTATTGTCTCATCTCTTGATTTGGTGATTAAAACTAGATCATCTGCGTATGAGATGATTCTTAGGTGATTGATATTATTATTGTTTGATGATATATCAACTAGGTTCATGGTGTTCGTGGTTTCCTTTATAATTTTGTTTATGATTATATTGAACAAAATAGGTGATAGTACACAGCCTTGTTTTACCCCTCTTTTAATCTTGAAGTAAGGTGAGAAAGTTTGGCCTAGCTGTAATTTGGCCCAAGAGTTATTGTAATGGTACTTCAAAATTTTAATTATGTTTGGATCGATATTGCAATCTTCTAGAGTCTCCCAGAGGGCATTGTGTTTCACGTTGTCGAAGGCTTTGCTGTAGTCTATGAAAGTAAATATAAAAGGAAGTTTATATCTAAAACACTTCTGTAGATAGATTTTAAGAGCTAGGATGGGTTCGTTGATGTTCTTATTTGGTCTGTATGCGCAAATATTGCTTGAAAGGAGGTTTTTGGTAGAATCAAGAATTCTGTTCTTCAGGAGCACCATGAACACCTTTGAGACTGTGGAGGTGAGAGCAATGGCCCTATAGTCTGCGAAAGATGAAGGATGAAGTTTCTTGGGAAAGTTGCAGATTGTGGATTTATTCCAATCATCTGGGGTCTTACCTGAATGCCATATTTTGGTGAATATGGCTAATAGATATTTGGAAATGCTCTCTGGAGCGGCTTTCATGTGTTCATTTCTAATCCCATCAGAGCCAGGGGCTCTATTATTTTTTAGTTTGTTTATGGCTCTGTTAATTTCTGTGAGGGAGAAATTGGAGTGGGATAATGGCAAGATTGTCCGTTGGGGGTTCACTATCTTGGAAGGGATCCTGGACTCAAAGGCTGACATATAGAAGTCTGTCCAGATGGCCATTTGCTCCTGAGGGTCTGTATATTTGTTACCTCCTTGTAAAGTAAGTATTGGTAATTTCTTAAAGCAGGCTGGTTTGCAGAAGTGTTTGAGCTTTTTATAGGCGTCATGAGTTTTGTTGTTCCTCATATCTATTTCTATTTCTTCAGCTTTCTTTGCTAGGTAAATCCTACGATCGCTACGTAGTAATCTCTGAATGCGTTTCCATAGTTCTAAATTACGGCTTCTATCATTTTTTATCGATAGGATTAAGTTTTTTGTATTTACTGAGAGCCATTCTCTTTTTGGTATTTGGCTGTGGTTGAGATTATTATATGCATGGAAAACCGCACTTTTGAAGTCTGTCCAACATTCTTCTAATGGTTTGGTAGGGAAGAGCTGAATGGTCCTAGCTAGGCCTGAGCATATTGTTTCATTATAGGTTGTTTTGTCAATATTAGTGAAGTGCCATTTGGTAGGTTGTTCTGGCGTTGTACGTATTGTGCTATGGATGCGCCTGGTATTATTGTTTCTCCATTCATCACTACGTATTATTATATGCGCTTTGATCAGTTTGTGATCTGATATGTTTATGTTTAGGATAGCCTTTACATCTGCAAACCAGCTATGGATATTGGATAGGAAGAGGTCAATTTGGGAGGAGTGGCCGCCTCTTGAGAAGGTCATGAGGTGAGGAGGTTTGTGTTTGAAGAACGTGTTTTCAATTTTTAGATTGTTATCAAAACATATTTGGAGTAGTTTTTTTCCATCTTTATCGTTGCTGTTATATATTGTTGTGTGGCCTATAGTATTGCTTACTTTGTATGTTATCTCATGGCCTATCTTAGTATTGAAGTCTCCCATAGCTATGATATTGTATCTTTTTGGTAGGGAGTTTATCACGTTATCTAGATGTTCTAGGAATAACATTCTTTCTGTGAGTTTAGGGGGGACGTAAACATTGAGGAGGATGGTGGGTTTGTAGGCGGTATTCAGGTATAGTACAGCAATTCTTTCGGTTATAGGGACAAATTTTATAATGAATTTTTTGAGCTTATTTTTGATAAGGAAGGCCACACCTGACCATTTATTGTTCGTGGTTCCAGAGCTATAGTATATATAATTTGTAAATTGGGCCGAATGGTTGTCGGGGGAGTGAGTTTCCTGTAAACCTATTATGTCGGTAGAGTCATTTGATAATAACGTCATAAGAATTGACATTTTATCTTTGATGCCATTAATATTTAAGGAGGACAAGAAAAGAGACCCGTTTAGCATAGTTTTAACGGAGGAGTTAAGATTCATGATGTAAGGTTTGGTAAAGAAATTTTTCTGAACTTGTATTTTGCTTGAGCTAAAGAGTTACGTGAAGGACTAAATTAGTTAGAAAACTATATGTTTTAAGAAAATTAAATCTTTTATAAGATAAATTTGGGTGAAAGCGACAAAAAGGGAAAAAAAATTATGAAGAGAAAATAAATAAGCGAAATAATAACCTTTAGTCCGGAGTGTTTGCTGGGATCCGAGTGGTTGGGTAAATTTAAAATAATTTAAAATGATTTTAAATATGGCAGAAAATTTCTTAAATATAAATGGGTGAAAAGAAAATAATTATGTAGAACTATTCTAGTTATTTCCGTTTCGATATCTTATTTATTACAGAAAATTAAATAAAATAATTAAAATAGGAAAACATGGAGATCATAATAATTTTGTAATTTGCATGTTGTTTATTTATAATATTCAAATTTCTAGAATTTATAAATTAAATTAAAATGAAGTTATGTTGGGAATATACGGAAAAGAAAACAAACAAAAATAAACATAAATAAATAATAATAAAAGGGACTCGGCGGAATTATATGGGATCTAAGATGGAGGATATGGAGGGGGAGATTTAAGAATAATAAAAATGAAATAAAATGGAGGAGGGGGGATTAAACAGAAAGTAAGATGGTGGATAAATTAGTTAAATTAGGCTTAAAGTATATTCTATGTTTAAATTAATTGTATTTGATTGTATTAGAAATTAAGGACTTAAAGGATTTAAGATTATATTAAATTTGATTATATAAGAGATTGAGTATGCATATGAATAAATGGAAAATAAGTTGGAGTTCTGAATTAAAATGGAGGATATGTAAGGGAGATTTAAAATAAATAAAATAAAATGGAGGAGGGGAGATTAAACAGAAAGTAAGATGGTGAATAAATTAGTTAAATTAGTCTTAAAAATATATTTTATGCTAAAGTTACTTGTATTTGATTGTATTAGAAATTAAGGTCTTAAAGGATTTAAGACTATATTAAATTTGATTATATAAGAGATTGAGTATGTATATGAATAAATGGAAAATAAGTTGGAATTCTGAATTAAAATGGAGGATATGTAAGGGAGATTTAAAATAAATAAAATAAAATGGAGGAGGGGAGATTAAACAGAAAGTGAGATGGTGAATAAATTAGTTAAATTAGTCTTAAAAATATATTTTATGCTAAAATTACTTGTATTTGATTGTATTAGAAATTAAAGTCTTAAAGGATTTAAGACTATATTAAATTTGATTATATAAGAGATTGGGTCTATACTTAAATTGATTATAATTAAGAGAATAGGTTTAAAGGATTTAAGGAACTTAGTTCTCATTTTTATCTTATGTGCTAGGAATAAGGTTTTATAGAAATATTGAGTAAAGTATATATGTAAAATATATATCTGGAAGAAGTAACCTGGGTACTTTTATAGTACGCGGTGAAATTCCATGATGTCTATCAAAAACATGTGTTTATCTAAATTATTATATGTTACATTTTAAAAAAGCTGAATTATGCATTAAATTTTGCAACAGATTCCTACGCAGTGATTCTAATAAAGGACTAATAAAATTGAAATGCCTAGATAAACATGAAGGATTAATAAGTGGGTTACCAAAACATCTTAATGCCCCATCTAAATTTCGAAACTTAGTTAAACCTTTTGGATTTTTCTTGCTAGTAATTGATACCATTATATTTATTTTATATTACTTTTTAACAGGTAACTGGCACATCCGTGACGGCCTGTGGTATTTGGCAATATGAAAACATACGTAAGCTTACTAAAGCGGATTTTAATTCTGCTTTAAATATGAAAATACCAAAATTTGGATCTGTTCGAAAAAAAGTAAAATGATTTCAAACTTAACTAACGTTTATTAGATATCAGATCACTGGATTAATAATTTAAATGAAGGTCAAAAATTGATTGCCTTAATTATTGGTATGAATGTAGCTGTGTTTATAATGTGGAAAATATCAAAATTTCAACCTTTTTTAATGAACTTCTTTGCCTCACACCCTAATTCTAGTAATATTATTATTATAATTCTATTTAAACCCTATCTAGAACATTCATGCTTATCCATGCTATTATCTTCATTTAGTCAGTATAATACTTGGCACCTTACATTTAATATGATAGCCTTATGGTCATTTGGCACACCTGCTTTACAAATTTTAGGAAAAGAACAATTTTTAGCATTTTATTTGATGGCAGGTTATTTTTTTTATAAAACCTATTTAATCTTTTTACAGGGACCTTTTCATCTTTAATAAGCTATGTTCTTAAAATTGCCTTGCAATCAAATGCCTTTTCTATGGGGGCTTCTGGAGCAATTATGGCCTTAGTGAGTTGTGTATGCATCCAATATCCAAATGCACAATTGTCTTTAATTATACTACCATGGATTAATTTCTCAGCCCTAACAGTATTTATTTTTAATTTTATTAAAATATTATATTTTATTGGGCATGACTAAAATGAACATACCTATGCATCCTCTATTTTAGAAGTGCAAATTTAATTAGAATAATATACAATTGTTTTTAGCTTATCAAGTGGATTTAAAAATGTTTGGTAAATTAATGAAATATTATAAAAATACTCTATTTACATGACTAAAATATACATCCATATATATGCATCCTCATTAATTATGTTGTTTTAAAAAATTTGATAACTTAGTGGGATTTTGCAAAAATGCTCTTTTTTGATCAAACTATGCATCTCCTATTAAAATAGCTCTTATTTAAAATATTTTTTTAAAATTTGTTTTTTGGCAAAACTACACATCCCTATGTATCTGCTATTATAGATGGGCAAATCTAATAAAATTAGGATTGTGTTTAGATTAATAAAATGATATAGAAAATGTATTTATTAATTTTAAAAAATATGGTAAATTAATAAAATATCAAAAAACACTTTTTAGATGATTAAAATACATACCCCCTATGTATCCTTGATAATTATACACCATTTAAAAAAAAAAATGAATGCAGAATCATGTGTAGTACTTTAAATTCAGAAATGTTTATATTAATTTTTAAAAAAATATAAAATATGATTTTTTTAAACTACTTATCCCCTATTAAAAAGGCTAAAATTTAAAAAAATAAATATAGAATTATGTTTAGCACTTTGAGGAGATACAAAAAATGTTAATAATAATTTTTTTTTAAATAATTTAATATCAAATTTTTTTTGGAAACTATGCATCCCCTATTGTAAAAGCACAAATTTAATAAAATGTATGATTAGAAATATCATCACATACAGATCACTACGCATAGTCTAAATTTATGCCCTATTTTTAGGAAATTAATGCAGTATCATATTTACCTAAGAGGATTCAGAATATTTTAATATGTTAAGCTAGTGGGATCTAGAAAAAATACTCATTTTTTTTGGGCTAAACTACGAATCTTAGCCAATTATTAGTGAATAAAAAATAAAAGTTAAATAATGTCTTACATTTTAAGGTGATCTGGAAAAAGTTAGGTTAAAAAAATATATAAGTAAATTATCAAAATAAAAAAAAAGGGCCAAATTATAAACAATCGATTATTGTTAAAAGCTAAACATAAATTGAATAATCTTTAATATGTTGTTAAGGTTATCCAAGAAATGTGAAAGTGAAGTTTTAAATGCAATGGAATATGATTAACTGATAATCTATACGAAATATCGCTGGAGATATATTATTATTTTTAAAGTGAAATTATGTTTACCATATTGAGTAAGGCTCAGGATCAGGAGTTATAATTATCTATCTAGTCTACATTTTTAGGCGCTAAAAGCCCGAAAATTTACTAAAAATGATCATATTCATGAGGGTTTAGATTTATGCGGAGATGAGTATTAAAAATGTACAAGAACCTGGTTAAATTTTTGACCAACACTGTCTCCTCAGATAATTAAGGAAATATAATTACAAAATTTAAATGTCAAAATTAAAAAAAATATTAGATTAAAAAAAAGGAAATTTTTATGTTGTGGTGTGACTAATTGAGTGTCTGTAAAAAATTATAAGATAGATAGATCAGAAATTTATTTAAGGGAATTTCAATTTTAGGATCTTCTCCTGTCCTCCTTTTTCACGCCTACAGGAAATATAAATAAAATTAATTTTAAAAATGACCTTCAAACATAAAAACCAGTTGAAAAAGTTGTAAAGGCTTTCGGACTGGGGCGAAAAATATGCGCATAGGGTCTTTTACTCAGCTCGTAATAATTTCTTATTATAGAAAAAGATATATTTATTTGGCTATAAGTTTAAAAAATTTGGAAATTCCGGACAGGCTGGTAAAAAAGTTAATTTACTAATTTACGAAATATGATTGTACCATTGGCGTACGCAGCGGGGTGGGGGGCAAGGGGACAAATCCCCCCCCCCCCCAAGCCAAAAAATGTGCCGGATATATTTTTCAAAAATATTATTGTTTATATTTGTTAATATTTATTCGTATCTCATATTAAATATATATTTAATTATATTTATTATCACATTTATCTACTAAGTTATTTTATCAATTAATTTCGATTTCAAGTTTTCCAGCGTAATATTTACTTATTATTTTCAAATTTTTAGTGGCGTAATATTTATCTACCATTTTCAAATTTATAGTCAAATAATAATTATTTCTGAAACTTCTTGTCCAACAGGGAAAAAGAAATTGCAACCTTGTCAAATGAGATAGAGTTACTGCCATCAAGCAGTAACAGCTTTTAAGGAGTTAGAAGAGCCAATTATTTGCTATTACTGAAATATCACAATAAAATATTTCCTCAGAAGCAAGAAAATTATTGGATTCAATGCTTATTCCAAATTTTATTTCTCATTAGAATGTATTATTTAATTATAGAATTATTTTAAGTATTACTTTTCAAAAATATGACATTGACTTGATTAAGAAGATGAGAATAGCGGAGAGCATTTTATCAGAACTCAAGGAAATTAGGGCTAATGTTGATGAAGAATTTCATATTTTATATTTTATTGTTGAGTCAAAAGCAGAGCTATACGTGTTTAATATTTGTCTCCCTCGACTTGTAGCAAGGCAAGCTATTCGTTAAAACATTAATATAGGATCAGTAGAAAAGTATATCTTAAATACAGATACATTTATAAACCAAATAAATGAATTTTTAATTCATCATGCAGCACTTACTAATCTGCAAATATTACTTCCACAAAAGCCTTCCCAACCTTTTTCAGATAATGATAGAAAAAAAAAATATTTATTAGATTTTTATTATGTAGATGTTAAAGTATCTTATGATGCCTTACTAGCTGAATAACTATGTTTATAAGATTAACTATAGTTGATATAGTCCAAAAAAATGCTATGGATGCTCTCATTATTTCAAACACATTTTAGATTTAATTCCCAATGTATTAAAAGGGTTTATAAAATCTTCCCATTAGTAAACTAATGAGAGAACATTCTCTTTTTTAAGAAAAATAACAGAGGCCTGCAGAAGTACCATTTGCAGAGCACGGCCCGGATTTTTTTTTAAAGATTTTTTACTGCTCGGCCTTGGTTTTTTTTAAAAAATTTTCAGGCTCGGCCCAGCTTTTTTTAAAATAAAATTTTCAGGCCTGGCCCGGATTTTTAAAAAATAAATTATATTTATTTTTGATTTTTATAGCTAATAATAACGATTTCAAATATAGGCTGTTTTAAAAAATATAGCCCGGATTGGGTGTTTTTTTAAAATAATTCAGGCCCGGCTTGGGTGTTTTTTTAAAAAAAATTCGGGCCCGGCCCGGGTATATTTAAAAAAATTAAAATACTGTCCGGCCCGGGGGCCGGGCCTGCAGGTCTCTGAAAAACATACCAAGAAGTACAACATCTGAAAGTAGATTGAAAGGTTTGGATCTTTTGAATATTCATAGGCATTTGACGACAAGCAAGGATGAGATAATTGAAAAATTAGCTCAATCACAACGAAGATTGGATTTTACATTGTAAATATATAACATACAAAATGCAATTATTCCTAAGAAACTTTTTATGTAAAGGCTCAAAAAATTCAAATTTCTATTTTGGGTCATTTAAGTGATTCTTTACATATAATTTTTTTTATAATTCACATTAATTTAAAATTGTGTATTAGAAATAGTTATTAGTCCTAATAAATGCTTGATATTTAAAAAAAACAATAATATTTCTTAAAAAATTTTATTATCCCCCTCCCCCCAGACCAAATTCCTGCGTACGCGCCTGGATTGTACATTTTTTAAAAAAAATTAGAGCCTTTTTAATAGGGGAAGATTGGTTAAAAAAAGGGCTAACCCCACTAAGATATCAATTTTTTTTAAAATTAATATTAACATTTTCTGAATCCCTTTAAAGAGCTAAACATGATTCTACATTCATTTTTTTTAAGAAGTGATTCCTAGGGATTTGTCGGAGATGTTTAATAATCCCAAAAAGTGATTTCTGGATACTAATTTACAGAGTTGTTAAAAGATACTTTAAAAATGGATCTAGATACAGATACATCGTCTAAAATGAATCTAGATACAGATACTTCGTCTGAAAGGGTATCTAGATACAGATCAATTTTTAAAATGTATCTAGATACAGACACAATTTTTTTGTACTTCTAAACAGGGTTCACCGTTGTTCTTGAATGAGAGCACAAAATACGTAAACAACATTTTTATGTTTTATAAAAAATGTTAATTCCACTATTTTTATCGTTTCTTATAGCAAATTCTCAGTGGCTTATATCCAGTGGCGTAGGCATGGGGAGGGGGTTTCGAACAAAAATTTATTCATTAAAAGTTCATGGAATATCTATTAAATTATTTTAAAAAATTCTAAATAAATTTATTTGCTTAAAAATTTTGTGCATTAGTGGTATGGTTTTAATAATTAATAGGCGCCATGGCTAAGCAAGGATTTATATATTCCTTACATGATAAAAATATATTTCACAATCTTGAAATGATACTTGTAGATTTAAATAGGAAAAAAAATAATAAAAAAAACTGAACTTAATAAAAAACTGATCTTCACACTTACTCTCAGAAATAATAAATTTAATTTCTTACTCTAATACTAACTCCGCGTTAATCCTGGTTAGATAATACTCTTGTTAAATTTTATTTCTTTATTTAATACAAAATAAACATAAAATCATTTTATTAAACAATGGATTGACATTATATATATATGTATACAATTATTTATAAAATAAGCCCAGCGATGACAATTTTTATATTTTTTTAAAATAAGTTTTAAAATTTAGATATTTTTTGCGAAATGCACTTCCTTTATTTTTTTTAAATCTTTGGATTATTACTATCATTTAAATGATTCAACATATGAATTTTAATATTATTGAGAAGAATAAAAACGAAGTTGGTTTAATTTTACTATGCACATTTTGATAATATGAGATAAAATAAATTTTATATTCAAATACTTTTATTTTTTTAGAAAGCGTTAAATAAAAGTATATAAAAATGTATCTGAAAAGTATCTAAAAAACAAATAAAGGTACCTCTACAAAATAGTATCTAGATATAGATACTTTTTATAAAATTATATCTAGTATCTAGTTAGATACAAAACAGATACGACATTTTTATATTTAGATACAGTATCTTAAAAATTTTTGCTAATTTATCATTTTTTAAAATTGAAAATAACGTTTTCTATATCATCTCAATAAGCTAATCACGATTCTATGATAATTTTATTAAATCTGAGCTTCTATAATAGGGGATGCATAATTTGCTCAAAAATATTTCGATAATTAAAAATTTAATAATATTACCATTTTATGAATCCCCTTGAAGAGCTAATGATTGTATATTTTTTTTTAAATTAGAGCTTTTAATAAGGGGATGATGCATAGTTTTTCTAAATCCCACTAAGTTATCAATTTTTTAAGATTAATATTAACATTTTCTGAATCCTTTTAAAGAGCTAAAATAATTCTGCATTCATTTTTAAAAAATAGCGCATAATTATCAAGGATGCACAGGGATGCGTAGTTTATTCATGTAAAAAAGTATTTTTTTAATATTTTAATAATTTACCAGTTTTTTTTAAAAATTAATAAAATTATTTTATAAATTTTGATAAGCTGAACACAATTTTATATTATTATTAAATTTATGCTTCTATCATAAAGGGATGCGTAGTTTTCGGGGATGCATATTTTAGTCATGCCTCTTTTATTTGAATTTAAAAAATTATTTTTTCCTGTTAAAATATGAACAATATCAAGGCACTTAAAGGATTGTTAATATTTGACTCACTCGGTATTTTAATGAGATGGAAATTATTTGATCATGCAGCACATTTGGGAGGAATGTTATTTGGAATGTGAAATTAGATTTTAAATATTTGGTAATCATATATTTATTTTTAGATGGTATTGGAAATATGGTGATGAATATATCTGGAGCAAGAGAGAAAAAATAATATCTTATTGGCATGAATTTAGAAAATCAAGAAATTAAAAATTTATAGTTATTAATAGAAAATTTTAAACATATTTTATTATAATCATAAGCATTGTTCTGGGGGTGAGGTCTGTTGTAAAAACTTGAAGAGTCTCCTAAAAAATTAAAATTATTTTTAGATATGGATTTTCGCTTTTAAAACTAATTTTAGATATATTTTCCTTTGTTAATTTTGAAAATGACATTAAACCCTATCAGGTTGTAAAAGCTGATTCAATATATGCAATTTAGATTATTTATTGGAGTGAATGGTTAATAAATTTCAATTGTAAAACCTTCAATGATATGATGAAATATTTATATTTTTCTTGAATTATGAAATATAAATTAATTTCCGAGCTATTACCATGACCAAATTAAATTTTGGAGAGAGAATCGAACTATAAGGTGCAGCCTGGAGATGCTTGGACTTATTAGTAAAGTTTAGAGGCCTCATTTTTTATAAGGAACCTTGCCTCCATAACCCTATTCCACTTAGTCTGGTCTTAGGCCAGGTCTTTTTTAAAGGTAAAGTCTTGTATTTCAATTTGTGTTAACAATTCTTTTGCAACGGACATAAATATAAATGCCTCTAATCCAATTTCTCTTGTCTGATCTGATATTTGCCCTTACTATTTTTTTATAATTTACTAAACGTTTTTCACAATTCACTTGAGTGAATGATAATTTTAAAATATATTCGTATGCAAATTTGGGCATGCACAGACCGAAAAAGTGTCTTAGCGTTTTCCAAAAATATCGAATCGATATTAAGGGGGAAAAATAATCAAGTTCACAAACTCTTTTCCGAAGGACAAATCCCTTTACATTATATATACATTGTTAGCCATAACCTCAATTTTGTACTAGGAAAAACATTTTCAGCTTCTTCAAGTAACTTTTTATTTGCATTTTACAAACTATTCAAAATTTCTGTTCCTCGTCAGTAATTCATTACGATGGATGATAGAAATTGAAAAATTTTGAGAATTGATCACTAGATGAAGCTGTAAAGTAAAATACCATCAAGGCAATTGAATATAGCTTTGTAGCTATTATATATTATTTCAAAGATAACCAAATATAAAAAATGTAGCTCAGACTAGAGGATTTTTTAGGTAATTTACTAACTTTTGAAACAATTATTACCTTTTTTATTTTTGAATATTTATTGATTACATTAACGGAGTGCAAATTTCTCTTCAAAAATTAATAGCCCACTTGTTTTTGCAGTCAATAATTCTAATCTTACCCTTAATAAGATAAGAAGTGGTATGGTCTTTTTTTTCTTCCAAATTATAAGAGTTACATTTTAAATTTATTATACCTTATTATGTTAAAATTAATTTTTTGTCTCATTGATATTCATAATTTCGATATTATTTATCAAACTGAAGTTTACTATATAATTATTGATATTGTTAAGGATTTTATGATATAGATTGCATTCGATTTAGACGAGTTTTATCCTATATCACATATGCTTGAAAATTTATGCCTCCCCTAATATTGAATTATTAATGGCAAAAAATTTTGTTTTATATTAAAATATTAACGATTCTCAAAAACAATGTTAAGTATCTTAAAATATTTTTTTCTATTCCTATTACTTCTTATTTGCTTGGTGAATGATGTTATAGCGTATGTAAACGGGTGGATCGACAATATGACCGACTAATCTTACTATTCATTATAAGCTTAGATCATTTATTATTAAATAATCAACTGATTATATAATTATCAAATTCTTAAAATATAAATAATCTAATATTTAAAACGAGATTATTACTTTTAAAGTTATTTTTATTATATAATAACATAATATTTTTATTTTTGTCATTTAATCTATATTATTATATTGATTACAATATGGTATATTTGCAAATAAATTTAATTTTACACTTTTTTGCTCGTCATTTATTTTGGAAATAATTATGAATGTATGATATTTGGCATCATCGAAGTAAAAAGTCTGGTTATACGCCACTTATTTTTTGTCAACCTCATTATACCCTGATGCTATCCGGCAGCTTTAAATCAGAAATCTTTTTCATTTTAAATTTATCATTTTTATATATTATAAATGAATGTGCAGATTATAAAAGATACAGAAGCTAGAATCTGATCTTTTACAAGCTAATAAAATTCTATATTTTTTAAGATATGAAAATAGCCCCATTATTTTAAAAATTTGTAAAAATATTTGAGCTGTATTTAGTGTTTAAGATTGAGGTTTAACAATCATTTCATATTACATTATTTTTAATAAAGACCCCATGTCAAAATGATTAAATTAATAATGAAATATATCTAGGATTATATATAATTCCAATACGGCAAGATTTATAATAAAATGTAAATTAATCAAAACTTGAACTTCATTCAAAAGAATAAATTTTTTTGAAAAAAGATAAAAAATAGCTAAATGTTAAAGAGAAAATGTTATTAAAAATAATTTGTAGCCGTTTTGCCCAGTGTTTCGATATTGGAATATTTTCATTTTTTATGCTGGAACTTATTTCTATATAATTTTTTTTCTCCTTTTGTTGACTGATCTTTATATTTATTTATTAGCTGTTATATTTTATTTTTGTATTAAGTCCATTTTGTCAAAAAAAATTAATTCTATAATAGTTTTTGTTTTCATATTCATTTGTGTTGAATAATTAATTTTATTATTCTTGTTCCGATATTAGAACGCCAGACACTCAAATGAATATGATTTTGAGGCTCAACGAAAAAACTACACAGGTCTTAATATTTAAAAAAAATTCGTTTCCATAGATACACATACACATCAATAAATTTTTATTGCACGAAAATAATTACAGAGTACAATTGTATAAATGTATGACATCTATATTTATAAAAATTTACTATAATAAAAGTTAGCATTAATATTTTAATTAGATATTTGAAAAAAATATTCGGCATCATTTTGATTTCATAGAAAATTTATAAACTTATTCTCCGTAACAAGACTGTATTGTCTCTTCAATACTTATCATGAGATAATCTGAATTGTGATACTGAACTAGAAGATATTTTTTTTATTAATTTTTAGTTTTGGAAAATTACATTCTGCCATGCTGTAGTATTAACATGTAAAATTAAAAATATAAACATGGGTGCTAAAAGTTTAGAGACGCCCGGCTATCGATGAAATAACAATTAAGATAAACTTAGCCAAATCATATAGTGTATTTTTTTAATTTCCTATGGTAACCAAAAATTTTATCAGGGTGATTGATCTAAAACAAGTTAATATTTTGCCATAAAATTGTTGGCTTGGTTAAAAAAATAGTTTGCTTAGGAAAGTTTAAACGATTTTGTTGGTTTAAAAATCAGAGGTATTTTAATAAGTTTCATGCTTGCAAAATCGTTTTTCCAGTTGATTTGTGATTATATCAATAAATGTAATGTAAACATTAGCCTTAAAATATTTATCTTTATTAAGCCAATCATCTGGACAAAATTCCTTTTTACTTTTGGAACTTTTTCCTTTTCGAAATGATAATCCATGTTCGACCATTTCTTCAGCGTTTGTTATAATCCTTAAAAAAGAATTTCTTATTCTTTTTGCTGTAGCAGTTAGAAAAAAGAAGAAATAAATATAATATACTGAATGTCAGTTATTTTTATGATATGAACAATTAATTTTCCTTGGGGGAAGAAGAGAGAAGGGGAGATCAGAAGATGCCAGCTGGGAAAGAACAAAAAATATTGGGATTTGAACTATTTTTATGAGTATGAAACATTTATAAATTATTTTGATGTGAACATAAATAAAATATGGTATAACATGAAATTAAACAATGTGGTTGTCCTATTTGGTAATGTTTATTGTTGGTATTTATTTAATTATTAGAAAAGGATTGTTTGGGATTGATAAGTTATATTTTTGTAAAGGGAAGGGTTGAGAGTAAGGGGCATTCTTCTATACTTTTATAAGAAAGTTCGAAATATTTTATTGTAGTTTTTAGATTTAAGTCAATGGAGCAAATATTTTGAAACGATGTTGCCATTTTCCAATAATTCGCACTGAAACATAAAATTTTTTCATTTAGTAACATAGTATCCTCTTTCACTCAAAAATTGATTTAAATATTATAGTGCTTGTACAAAATTGAATCATGGATGATAATCTTGTAAGATATAATATTTTAAATATCTTAAAATTGTTAGATTCCTTGAAGGCTCTAATTTTTAATATGCCCCATTTAGTCATAGTTACTATAAACATTTTTTTGAATGAAGTTTCTTGTTTTGCCAATGTTTGACTTAGCATCATCTAGGACAAGGTTCCAAATGTGTATACGATGTATAAATTCGTCCTTGGGTTGATTTCTTTTTCTTATTTGAACAGAATATATACCAATTCCAGTATTAACGATTTGGTCATATCCCTGTCTTCTACTTTTTTATATCATTGCTAAATTTTTCCAATGCCTGTGTAATATCTGATGTTATTGATTTGGAATTCTGTTTTGGGTCCTTGGATTTCTAAAAAACGATTCGTTAATTATAATATTATGCTAGATAATATTACCATTCTTTATCTATAATCTGAATATAAAGCTTAGTTAGCAAATTTTTTAAATTTCTTGGACTGTTTAATAATCACATGAAAGAAGACTTTTTGCCAAATTAAATATAAAATATTAAGTTTTGTTTACTTTTAAATGAATATAATTTAAAATGATATTATACTGATATATGTTTAAATCTATAAAGATTACAGTATAAGTGTAGTTTAATAATGATAAGCATACTTTTATCAATCCTATAGATACAATATAAGTGTAATTTGATAATAATAAGTTTACTTTTATCAATTCCATTTATTAATGCATCTACTAAGTAGGTAAGAGCAAAATAAGCCAAAAATTTTTGGGAATTTTTTTATATATTGTATTTTATAAAAATAATAAATAAAATAACTTCATAATACAATATAAAAAACGCAATAATTTAATTTAAAAAAATGATGAAAAACTTAGAACCAATTTTTTTAAAAATATATATAATAACTTTATAAACTGTTTATCATTGGGAATCTAAAATACATAAAAGATACTAACAAACAATATATTGTCTCTATAAAAATATATAATAAATAATACAATATTTAAAAGAATAAACCCATTAAAAAACAAAAACTCTACAAGTTAGTCAGCAGGACTTAATGAACCATATATAGAAATATAGCTCTATTGACGAATTTAGATAGATATACATTGCCTGATCACCTGTGATTACACGTAACTTTTGTATGATTGTTACGAATCATCTTAGGGATTGAAATCCAAATGAACCATGGTGCCTAAATCACTGTAATGAATAATTTAGGTGACTATATTTATTGGTTTTAAGTTTCTCTGCTACTGATGGAGTTGGTAGAAATGATCTGGCTAAACGATCTAAGCAAGTATAATCCCAAGCAAGGGATGCACCTTGATTCCAAGGGATTCGGTTTATTCCATCGGTGCTTGTTTGGTTGTCGGCGCTGAAACCATTGGGTTCCAGTGCAGTGAAGGAAATGTTTGTGGCTCTTAACGTTCTATTGAGTGAATAAATAATAATGCCACAATGAATCTTTTTTTTTATTTTTAATAATAACTAATATTTTGAATATTGGAGAATAGTTTTATGTGAGAGAAGGCCGGTTGAGGTTCATAGGGGGGCAAATCCTCCACAAAGCCAAAAAATGCAGATGCCGGATTATATTTTTCAAAAATATTATTGTTAATATTTATTTATATTTGTTAATATTTATTCTAGCTCATATATATATTTAATTACACTTATTTATCACATTCATTTACTAAGTTATTTTATAAATTAATTTCGATTTCAAGTTTTCCTTGGAATATTTACTAAGTGGCATAATATTTATCTAAATTTCTAGTCAAATAATAATTATCTCTGAAACTCCTTGTCTAACAGGGAGAAAGAAATTGCAAGCTTGTCCAACGAGATCGAGTCTCCGCCATCAAGAAGTAACAGCTTTTATGGAGTTAGAAGAGCCGATTATTAATGCTATTACTGAAATATCATAATGATTTGAAAGAAATATTTCCTCAGAAGCAAGAAAATTATTGGAAAACACTTATTCCAAATTTTTTTTCTCATTAAAATGTATTATTTTATTATACAACTATTTCAGGCGCGTACGCAGGAATTTGGTCTGGGTGGGGGATAATAAAATTTTTTAAGAAATATTATTGTTAATTAAAAATACTAAGCATAAATTTATCAGGATTAATAACTTTTCTAATACACAATTTTAAACTAATGTGAATTAAAAAAATTATATATATGAACCGGTGTAATGTTTTAAAAATACTCCATTTTTTTATATACTCCAATATTTAGTGATATTGACGTTTATGACTGACGTGCATATATTAAATATTACATTTTTAGTGATATTGACGTTTATGACTGACATATAAATATTAAATATAATAAATTTAGTGAATTGGCATTTAAAACTGACGTATGAATAATAAATATTATTTTTTCTATGTCCTATGATATTTAAGGCAATTTTGCCTTATTCTCTTTAGAAATTATTAGATTTAATATTAAGTGTTAAAAATTTATATATTTATTTAAGGTTTAATACGAAAATATCAAAGATTAACATATAAATCTTGCACTATCTATTATCACGTTACTGCTCAAAGTTAGAAACAATTTTCAGAATAATTTTTTAAAATCCTTTATTTAATTTGTAAATATAAATATAAAAAAATCAATTAATAATATATGCGATATAAATAATATATGCTATATGCGATATAAATAATATATGCTATATGCGATATAAATAATATATGCTATATGCGATATAAATAATATATGCGATATAAATATTAATTAAAATTAATTATGCGATCAAAATGTTCGCTATGGTTTATTAAATAAATATTTACATTAAATTTTTTAATATTACTTAATTTTTTAATGGGCATATAGTATGCCCATTTATAAATAGTATGTATTAAAATATTTGTCTGGAGCATAGTTGCCATTGCAACTATCTCCACCTCTGTACCATAAACGGCATTTTGAGCCATGCCCGTCCTCTCCAGGTATGCCTCAACGGGTTCTCCCAGAAACCCCTCCATCTGCTCTGCCATGTCTTTACTTTTCATAAAGCGCACACATTCCGATCTCAGGAAGTGATAGTGGCATTCATCCTCGCAAATTTCTTTGCTTATACATCTATAATAATGATTAACAATTTAATTTATTTTAATTATCCATACCTGAAAAGACAATTACCATCGCCAATTATCCTTTCAGTGGAAAAATTTTCACTCATGATGCCATTTTTAAATTTGGGATATCTTTTCTTGATATCCCAATTATAGCGAAGTGAGTGGTATATTTTCCAATTCCTATTTGTAGGAATAAAAAGATTTTTAACATCTTTTTTAGAAACCAATGTCTCTAATATAATTTCATCATCTAAAAAATATGTATAAATCTACTAATTATGCAAATTTATACCGTTCCTATTAAGCTTGTTTACTTCGCCATCTACAATCTTCAAGTTGGAAGGCGGGGCACCTATTAAATTAAAAAATTGATTTTATCAAATCTTAAAAATGTTACCAAAAGGTCGAATGTCATCAGGCTCTAGCATTTTCGATGCTTTTTCTGGTGTCTTAACTCCATCATCTAAAAAAATATGTATATTAGATATTTTTTATTATACCTTTTTTGTTTATACAATTATAATCCTCTCCAACTATCGAATTTAGTATATTCATTATAGATATTTTCAAAAAAGATTTAATATTAAATATATGAAAATATTACCCTTCATATGATTTTCTTCCGCATTAAGCTTTAGATTTTTAATAGCTGGTTCTTGAAAATTTTCATCATCATCTAAAAAAATGAATATTATTAAATAATAAAATCCATTGTATACCTTTTATGGTACTAGAATGAAACTTTTCACTTGACATAGGAACTGTTTAAAGTTATTTAATAAATTTTTAAAAGTATTAACATTTAATATTTGGTCGGGTTTTTACCTGTTTCCCACTAGCACTTATTAGCTCTACATTGCCTAAATATTATAAATATTTTGTTGTTAAAAATCATAATTTATACTTTTGTCAATCCCAACTATTGTAAAAGGACCCAGCCAAGGCCGTGACATTTTTCCACCCTTCCTATCAGCTCGACGGCTGTTCCAGATAAGCACCTTATCATTTATTTTATAGGCAGCATTTTTCCCAGTATGGCGGGTTCTATAATCCCTCTGCTGCTTGAGCTGGGCAAGATTAATATTGCCCATGGCAATATTATGTATGTCCTGCATCTTGCAAACAATACTTTGAAAATAGTTTTCCCTATCTATCTCCTCAACATTGTCAGGATCTATATCATTTTCCTCATCATCCTTAAATATTATAAAATATATAGTATGATTTATAATAGGTTTATTATACCCCATAAACTTGTATTGCTTTTCTACCATACATCAGCTCAAAGGGCGTGAACTTCGAAGATTCATGATCAGATGTGTTATAGGCAAATAATATGCCAGGCAGGGCATTTGTCCAAGTTAATTGATCATCTTCAATACACTTTAGAAGTGCATTTTGGATAGTTCTATTTACCCTTTCAACCATGCCATTTGCTTGAGGGGTGATAAGCACTTGTCACCCTCTGCATGGTCCCCACGAGTTTGTGATAATTAGTGCTAACTTCATTCAGAAACTCCCGTCCTTGATCATTAATTTGAATCTTAAAACTAAAATTAATATTTTATTATCAAATAAATCATACTTTTGCTCTGCCATATGTGCATAGTAACGAATAAAGGAATTTCGATACTGATTTCGCTGTTTTATACTTTAAAGGCATGGCTACAACATACTTACTGAAGTAATCAACAGCTACTGCAATATATTTATAGCCATCCTCACTTTCTGGCAAAGTACACAAATCAACTCCTATTTGTGACCATACCTTTTATAAAATAAAAGATTAATGTTATATATATTCTACTGTGAAAAAAGTTAAGCTTGTTAATGAACTTTAGTATGGTTAAAAATTGGGATTAAGGCTAAGTGAGAAAAATAATATAGGATAAGCTAAAAAAAATGTCATAAATTATAATGTAAAAAGATTCAAAGGATAATTTAATAAATTTACTTACCACTTTATATGGTTGTAGATATACTGAAAAAAAAAATTCTATAAGGATGGCAGGTATAATAAACTAATTTAAAATTTAAATGATACAATATGCGAAAATAACAAATTATAAAACAAGTGTCATATATATATAATAGTATCATACCATTAATAAGACTATAAATAAAATATCTAAAAAAAATTATATACAGTTAAAATGATTAAAACTATAAAAAATTTAACAAATCAATGATTTTTATATATTTTACTACCTTTGCTCTAATAGGAATTTATTGTAACTCATTGGTAGTTTTATCAAATCTTGTATTACACCTTTGACAGATGTCACAAGAATTGATAAATTTGACTACATCATCTTTCATATTTGGCCACCAGAAGCTAAAAAATAATATTAATCATATAACTAGAAATATTATTATGATTCATATATTATGGCATTTATTAATACCTTTATTAATAGTCCCTAATAAAACATGAATTTGTTAAATATTGGAAGTATTTGTGTAAATAAAATTTGTTTTTATATTATTTTAAACATAATCTAAATATTTTACCTATCAGCCAATTTTTTGTGAGTCTTGGTGATACCAAAATGGGCAGCAAGTGATGTAGCTTCAATATTGGTATCACAACCACCGTGGACTGTTTTTATAAGCTCCTTTCTTTTTATAGAGTCGATAATTACTTCACCAGTGTGGGAATGGTGAAATAATTTACCATTGAGCATTTTATATCTAGCGGCTTTGACACGGAAATTTTTTTTTCTCCATGGTTGCCAGCTAAATATAGTGGATACTTCTTGGGTAAAATGAAGTTTTTTATTTCTTCAAAATCTTTTATATTTAAAAATATAAAATAAAAAATAAATTTAAAGAAATAATTATTATATATAAAAATAATAAATAAATAATATATTTAAAAATAAGAAATAAATAATATATTTAAAAATAAGAAATAAATAATATAATTAAAAATAAGAAATAAATACTTGTTTCTAAATCTAATGTCATTTGCAAATACAGGAAATACAACTAAAAATTATCTTAAATATAGAAATAAATAATAAATTTTCTTAAAAATATAGAAATAAATAATAAATTATGTGATACGTGATATATTGCGGATACAATAGAGCTACGCTAGGTTTTCCTCAAAAAAACCATCAAACTGGAAAATTAATTTGGGGGAAGAAAATGAGGAGCCCTTCACACGTTTGTGGGCAAGCCGCACGTACTTGTACGCACAACAGTTTGAAAACTGTTATTTAAACGTCTATAAGCTAATAACAAAAGAAGTTGGACAAAACAAAAGCCTATACCCGAGAATTACAAGATAATTTAATTATTTTAAGGGTGGGAGGTGGCTGATTTTAAGCTTAAAATCTACTATAGATATTTTGATTAATATTTTCATATCAATTGCAAAATAACCTGAAAGAGAAAAAGAAATTAAGTATATATTATTTAACTTCTTGTGAATATTTCAATTTGGTTAATATGGTTATAACATAATGTAATGTTAAAATACCTAATTATAAAACAATATATATAGAATAAAAAAAAATTCATAAAAAGATCTTAATAATATTTTAACTCTTTAATAAAAAGTTTTAATGAACAAATCTTAATAATATTTGGAGCCTTTAAAATTCAAAAAATATAAATGTAGTTTGGCAGAGTTATTTAAAACACTTGTGTATCTTTTAATGATGAAATAATGGGTTGCTTGTAAGTTGTAGCAAAAGTATAATGTCAAAAAGGTAACAAGAATATAAACTAATGTAAAATTAATAAAAAAATGGAGAGCTTGGTTTAATTATTAAAAAACAACTAAAAAATAAAATAAGGGGAATAAATTAGGGGAATGACTAAAATACGCGTCCCCGAAAACTACGCGTCCCCAGTCAAAACGACTTATTTCTATTATTATTAATAGGAAATCTTATTAAGCTTTATAAGATAAGTTAGAAAATGTTTTTTTTAATTTAAAAAAAATACGGTAACTATATAAAATTTACAAAAATTTATTTTTTTAAAAAATAAACTACGCGTCCCCGGTCAAAATACAGTTTTTTTTAAAAAATCAAAACGGATTCATATTTAGCTTATTAAAAGAATACAGAATATGTAAATATTATATTTTAAACTATTTTATAACTTAGTGATTTTTTCAAAAAACACTTTTTTTTAACTTATCTTATAAAGCTTAATAAGATTTCCTATTGATAATAATAGAAATAAGTCGTTTTGACTGGGTACGCGTAGTTTTCGGGGACGCGTATTTTAGTCATTCCCTAAATTAGTAAAATGGTATCAGGGAGATAATATATTATTCTTAATAAGCATCTTGGTAAAAGGGGAATTGAGGGTGAAAGTAACAAGGGAATAGATAAATCAAGGCTTAAAGGTATTAAGCCCAACCAAAAATGACTAATTAAACAAACAGATATGTAATACATTTTTGAGTTATATGTTAAAGTTTAAGGTCCAGTAGAGAGTTTAAGTTTAAGGGATGCAGACAAAAACTAGTCACAAACTTAATTCTAACCAATCAGGATATTGATAATTAATATTAAGATGGGTATTTGCTGTTTGATAATTGAGTTTGAAATGTTTAACCATGAGTCATTATTGTTGATTTGATTCAAATTATGTAGAAAATTATTTGCTGGGGTTGGTAAATTAATATTAGAGATATTATATTTTTTAAGGATTATAGGAGTATATTTGTTTGAGGGTTTGAAGTATGTGTGATATTTATTGTTTCTTTGTTTATAAAAAGTTGATTATTTAAAGTAGCAAAACCAATAAGAGAATTAGTGATTTCATTACATAATTTCATGTTAAGGTCTCCTCCAATGATGATAAAGTGATTTTTATTGATATCTATAAAATATAAAAGATTATATAAAAAATTCCGCCTTTACAAGCCATAAAGCGACAATTTGAGATTGTCCATGACTATCTATTACAAGTAGAATAAACAGTGGCATACCTAGATTGTTTAATTTGTAGGTAGCATCAATGAATATCACCTCAGGATAATATTTAAGATAATGAAGCATGCTAGCATCTTGAAAGTAAATGCCCAACAATTCACTATCATTTTCTAGGATTTCCACCACAGCTCCATTATCTTCCCTGATTGATTTATTACATCAAGTAATATATTATCAGATGGCTTGTTTAATTTGGCTGAAATATTATGAATATCTCTCAGAGTCATCATCTGACCTGAATTAAGAACATATTCTTGTATTTTCACCTTATTAGCTTTAAAAGTGATAGCTTGCTCCACAATTTGTTTTTTTATTGGAGAAAGCCTTCTTTGTTTAGGGAGCATCTCATATAGTTTTTTATCTTGATTATATAAATTATGTTAGTTAAAAATCAAATAAATATGTCTAACCTAGATCATGGTTTTTATGATCTTTTACAAATGTGACAATATCTAAAGAATACACATTTAGTTTATCACACTGAAGAAAGACTGTGAACATAAAAATACATTCCTTGCGAAGACTAGATGAGGATCTTATACCTCTAGACTTGGATTTTTTTTTCAGTCCATATTTACATATATAATAAACTTGATTATATTTATATTGAGCTATAAATGCTTTGCTATAAGGTTCCTTTAATAAGTCTGATTTATTAATAACTATGTTTAAAAAAATTTCTTTTTCATATATAGATATGGCATCGTTTAATTCATGTATAGAATTAAATTTAGCATTAAGATATAATGACATAATTAAAATAAATATATAAAACTATAGTGTAAAATATATTAATATGAACCTGTTTTTAAATCTTTAGCTTCTTGAATCAATGATAAATCTTTAGCTTCTTGAATCAATAATAAATCTTTAGCTTCTTGAATCAATGATAAATCTTTAGCTTTTTTTTATTTTCTAAAATAAAATAAAATTTATAATGTAAAATATATTAATATGAACCTGTTTTTAAATTTTTATTTTCTAAAATAAAATAAAATTTATAATGTAAAATATATTAATATGAACCTGTTTTTAAATCTTTAGCTTCTTGAATCAATGATTAGCTTCTTGAATCAATGATAAATCTTTAGCTTCTTTTATTTTCTAAAATAAAATAAAATTTATAATGTAAAATATATTAATATGAACCTGTATTTTTAAATCTTTAGCTTCTTGAATCAATAATAAATCTTTAGCTTCTTGAATCAATGATAAATTTATAGCTTCTTTTATTTTCTATAATAAAATAAAATTTATAATGTAAAATATATGAATATGAACCTGTATTTATTTTTTAAAATGGAGTTTAAAAAAGGCGCCAACGGGGCAAATATCCTTTGCGACCTAAAAAATTTGACTGGAAATTCAAAAAAATCGCCTCAGCATCATCAGCTCCAGTATAATGTTTCTTGATCGACATGAGCACTTTTTCAAAAAAATATCATTATAAAAATTACATTGATCTAAATATACTCTGATATGTAAATACATTATAATCGAATAATATGATCTGAAAATACTCCACAAATAAGCTTAAAGGAGTATATAAAAAAATGGAGTATTTTTAAAACGTTACACCGGGCCGGGCCCGTAATTTTTTTTAAATATACCCGGGCCGGGCCCGTAATAAAACCCGGGCTGGGCCTGAAAATTTTTTAGAAAAAATATCCGGGCCGAGCTATATATTTTAAAACCAAATATTTGAAATCGCCATTATTAGCTATAAAAATCAAAAATAAATATAATTTATTTTAAAAAAATTCGGGCCAGGCCTGAAAATTTTATTTTCAAAAAAGTCGGGCTGGGCCTGATTTTTTTTTTAAAAAACCGGCCGAAAAAATTTTTAAAAAAATCCGGGCCGTGCCCTGCAAATAGTACCTCTGCAGGGCTCTGTTATTCTTCTTAAAAAAGAGAATGTTCTCTCATTAGTTTACTAATGGGAAGAGTTGATATAACCATTTTAATACAGTGGAAATATAATCGAAAATGTGTTTGCAATAATGCAAAGCAACCATAGCATTTTTTGGGACTATATCAACCATAGTTAATCTTTTAATCATAGTTATTTAGCTAATAAGGCATCATAAAATAATTTAACAACTTCATGATAAAAATTTTATATTTTTTTTTCTATCACCATCTGAAAAAGGTTAGGAAGACTTTTGTGGGAGTTCTGCAGATTGGTAAGTATTGCATGATGAATTAAAAATCATTTATTTATTTAGGTTTGCAATAAGATTTGATTCTTTTTAAAGATAAAAAACTCCGTTCTGCACTTGCTGTTGAACGTTATAAAAATTATATTTATAAAAATTATATTAATTTTTTAACCAACTCAGTTTAGTTTATTTAGCATAGTACAAAGATTATATTAAGTTTATTTAAAAATTTTGTAAAAAAAATTTCAAGGGATGGACGCTTCGTCACTGATTAAAACCAAGCAAGATAAAGAATTAATATAAATTAGAGCTTGTTTGAAAGGAGATACATAATTAAAAAGTGAAGACAAAGCCTTTAAAAACATAAAGAGTGAATTAAATATAGAATGCAATTGTTTATTGAGAGGATATTGCTTAGTGATACCGAATAAGTTAAGAAAAGATATTTTAGCAGCGGTACATACAGGATATAAAGATATAGAAAGAATGAAGAATAAAGCACGAGAGTACATTTGGTGGCCCAGGATGAATAGTAAAATAAAAGATTTAGCTAAGAGTTGTGAAACATGAAATATGTGTGCTAATGTTCCAGCAAAAAACAGGGAAGATAAATGGCCAGAGACAAATGTTCTATGTGAAAGAATACACGCAGATTTTTTAGAATATGAAAAGATAAAATATTTTATTATGGTAGATGCAGGTTCAAAATGACTAGATTGCCAACAGGTGTCAGGCCTATCAACAAATGTAGCTTTGGATAAGGTAAAAGATTTTGTAAGTAAATATGGATTAATGAAAACTTTACTATGAGATGGTGGTCTAGCGTTCAAAGGCAAACCATTTGACAAGTTTTGTAATAGGAAGATTGAACATTTATTATCGCCACCACATTATCCAAGAAGTAATGGACAAGCTGCGAATGGTAGTCATTGTTAAAAGTTGGTTAAAAAGAGAAAAGTATGGAGAAGAAAAATGGTGATTATTGTTATTAGCATCACTAAGACTAGCAAAAGAAATTCGCCAGCAGAGATCAGGGTTGCCAAGTCAAAATTTTCAAATTGCGGGAGAAATTTGGTATGCGGGAGAAATATAAAATTTGCGGTATAAATATAATTGCTAAAAAAAAATTTTTTGCGAGCGCCTATTATTTTTTATTTAGTTTATATAAATACAAAGTCGGTAACTATTTTTCAAAATAAAATAACATCTTGATTTATTAAAATATATTAATTTATAAAAAAAACCAACGATCTTTTTTAAATATGTAAACAAGATAAAATTTTATAAAAAAAAACGATTTTAATTTTACAATTAAAAATATATTTTATGCGAATGTCCCGCAAAACGACCGCAATTGGAAATATACAGTGTGTGTGACTAACATTATAGGGATAGGCGCTTAATTATCACGTATCACGTTTAAATACATAATAAGGTACTCCAAATAAAGAAATAATACAGATGAAACTACAGTAGCGGCAATTTTAATCACTTATCTTGTAGTACAACATTCACAGAGCTACTTATCATCACAATGTTGGTAGAATCTTTTTCCCATAATATTTAACGACTCTAATATAAATGAAAACTATACTTGTAGGATAAAAATGAGCAAGGCTATCATCAATGTTTTAGGACCTAAATCCAGGAGGTCAATTCTTGACGATTTGAAAAATGGGCATACATATGCAATTCTAACAGATGCATCTAATAAGGGAAATATTAAAATATTTCCCTTGATCCTCCGCTATTTCATCAAAATTATGGTCATTTCAATAAAACTATTAAATTTTTTCCC
This sequence comes from Gordionus sp. m RMFG-2023, assembly GCF_954871325.1. Taxonomy (NCBI): domain Eukaryota; kingdom Metazoa; phylum Nematomorpha; class Gordioida; order Chordodea; family Parachordodidae; genus Gordionus; species Gordionus sp. m RMFG-2023. The sequence continues at coordinate 44,915,435 of NC_088776.1, forward strand.
CTCAAATATCGAAAAATCCAAAGACATAGCTAACCATATAATGGTAAATATAGCAGATTCGGGATTTTCAATAAATTACATGTCAACTTTCTGATCTGCCTGAGTGAATTTGGAAAAAACCAGAGTGCATTTACAGAATTGAGTTAGCACAATGTTGGTTGCGATATGTTCCTAATACCCCTTATCTATAGAATTTTAAAATTATATAAACCTTTAAATATTTCTTAAATAAAGATTATAAAAGCTGCCCTAACATTTTTAAAGTTATTTTCAGTAATGAATGGCAGAGGTATATTTAGGAATGATTTTACATGAAGGAAATCTACTACATGCTGTTAATGTGTAGTTGCAATCAGAAGAATCTTAACAAAGATTCACAAAATTATGCTGCAGATGTGTTCTTCTATACAGTTAAAAATTGACAATAAATTTTATGGCGCCATTGCTAAAACTTAATTATATTTTATTTGAGATTTAAATAATAGAACTAAATGTTTACCGTCGTTATTGAGATATTTATAAAATTCCTGGCATGACATATTATATATTTGTTTAATCATTAGCTCGGCCTCTAATGTTGTTAAAGCAATCCGATTTCTCTCCTTTTTCCAGGCAGTCCTCATCAGGCTAAAAATGCGCTCGGATGAGGCATTAGAATGAGGTAAGGAGAAGACATACTCGCATATTTTTTCCAAGCATGTGGATTTATCGTTATTACGAAAAAATTCTACCCATTTCTCCTCTGCTTTTAGACTATCTAACTTTAAGTATTTTGGCGAATCATAAAAAATAGAGAGAATTACAATCTCCTCAAACAACAAATCAATGTCTTTCGGTATTTTAAATATATTTATTAATTATAAAAACCATTAATTGATGGTTTCTGTTCCAAGGTCATAATATTTATACATTTGTAAATAGAGTTAATAAAATCAAATTTTGATTTTAAATATTCTAAAATTGTCTTAATAAAAATATCTGCTTCATTTAAAAATGTATTAATTAGAGTATTATTTGAACATTATAATATAACATTTTTAGCAATAGCGCCATAAAATATATTATCAATTTTTAACTGTAGAGATGAACAGCGCTGTAGCATGATTTTGTGAATATTTTTTATAAAGAATATTATGATTGCAACTGAATATTAACTGCATGAAGTAGATTTCCTACATGTGAAACGAATCCCAAATATGCTTCTACCATTTCATACTTTAAAAAATTTTTCAAAATTTTAGGACAGCTTTTAAAATCTTTATTTAAGAAGTATTTTTTTTTAAGGGTTTATAAAATTTTAAAATTCTATCGATGGCAGGTATTAATGACAACCACCTAATAGGTATATATCGCAACAACTCACACCATTCCAAGTCAGACCTCACTAACTCTTTTAATTCATTAAATCTTTTAGTTGATGACTAAATTCGTTAAAACATTTCATCATTTCAACATCCACAGATAGTACATTTATTGCAGAATTATGTAGTATATGCAGGGTTGGGCAAATTTTCAGAAAATTGTATTCGGATACAGATACAGATAATAAAATTTTGTATTTAAGATACTAGATACTTTAGAAAAATTTCAATAAGATATAAGATACAAGATACTTTATTTTTTTTAAAAAAGGTATCTAAGATACAAGATTAAAAAACTTTAAATAGTCAAAATCAAAATGTATAAAGCTTTATTTTCTTATCTATAATATAAATTTATAAAAAAATATTTAAAATAAATTGTAGAAAATAACAAATTTATTATAAAAGATAATGCGATATTCCATTTAATAATTATATAATTAGTAAATAATAATAAATCAGCATCATATATCAGAATTATTTTTTAATATTATTAATTTTTCAAATGATTTATCGTTCAATCTTTGACGATTTGGTCTATTAACCATATTAGCAAAGCTAAATAATCTTTCAACGGGTGCTGAGGAGGGTAATATTGTGTTATATTTAATAAATATTTCTTTTATATATTTATAACTATTTAACATATTTATACTCCGCCTGTCATCTTTCATATAATTTAGGACCTCTATTTCAATATCACTTATTGAATTTTTAGAATTGGATGTGGTACTTTTAAGGCAAAGGTAATCATCATCTTCATCGATTGAAGATTTTGTTGAAGTATTAATTTCAATATTATTTTTAAAAACAATTAAAACTTCATGTAATAACAAATCCTGAAGGTATTTTTTTTCTTTTTCACCATCAATCCAACGATTTTTAAAATCGGGATGAGAAATAGTTGCCAAAAATGCACTTTTAAAATTGTTATCAAAATCATATATATTTTATATTTTTAAATCTTTTATATAAATAATTTTCTATGGCAATAGCTAATGGTTTGCAAAATTGTAGATTGGTTTGAATTAAATTTGTAATTTTTGTTTAACGACATTTAAAATTGGAGCTGATTCTTCATAATAGCAGTTGATTTCACTCTGTATTTTGTCAATCGCTATAGCCAATGGGGCCATTATATTGCATTCTTCTAAATATTGAATTTCAATATCTTTTAATTTAGGAAATTCTAATTTTTAACATAATTTAGGAAGTTCGCCTTTAAATTTTAATAAACTATGAAGACTATCATACAAACTATTCCACCTAGTGCAACAAGGTGTAACTAATTGTTTTCCTAAAACTGCTTTGATAAGTTCTGCAGTTTTAGGCCTATTATTTACATTCCATAGCTTAGTACATTTAGCTATTGCAGGATGATGAATTTTAAAAATGTTAGGAGAATCCTTAATAGCTCTCTCGACATCTGTTGTGGTAATTAGACTTATCGTATGGCACAAACAACGAATGTGTGGAGGCAATGTTATTGAGGCTTCTTTAGGCCCTTAAATAAACAAATAAATAATTTTATTTGAATAAAATTTTTCACTAAATTTACAATATCATAATAAATTTTAAAGAAGTATTAAATAATACTTTCAATGATTTGTCATTCTCTACAGCTTCCATAGAATATCCAAACTCCTTGAAAGCTTTCTTAAAGTTAGGGCCGTTATCTGTAACAGTTGCTATAACTTTTTCGTCAATACCAAAGTCACGATGAATTTCTTTATTATGATCATCTTGAAGAACTTCAAAAAATTTGCCATTAAGTATGCTTAGTTTAAATTTATTGTTATAATTTTCGGTTGAAGAATCACCTGAAGACGAAGATAAACATATTATTCTATTTTCTTCTTCCATAATTTTAAAATAGACAGATATAAACAATTCAAATATGGTAGTTCTAATTGTTAGCAAATTGCTATATGACGACCAACGTCATATTTCAAAAATTATCTTAAAATATCTAAATTTTGATTAAATTTTTCATTTAAATCTTAAAACAATATCATTTTAAATTTTAATACTATTTAAATTAACCAATATAATTTTTTTTTAAAGTATCTGTATCTTTTTGAATACAAAGTTGGTTAAGATACAAATACTTTTAAATAATATGTATCTTAGATACTGGATACAAGATACTTTCCAAAATTTTAAAAAAGATACAAGATACAAAAGTATCTTGTATCTTAGATACAAATATCCGCGATACTGCCCAACCCTGAGTATATGGCATATACAGCCAATTGGTATTAATTTATTATTGTGCTGCCTCAATTCAGTAATTTTGGTTTTGCTAAAATTTGCAGAGTCATTATCAGCGCAGAAAGCTGACATGCAAATCATTGATAACCCTGAATCAGCTCTATTTACCATTATGTGGCAAGCTACATCGTTGAATTTTTCACTATCCGAGGGAAAAATTTTAACAGTTTTATTAAATGTTCTTATTCTTGTTGAAATAGCAAAGGATCGAGGGAAATGTTTTAATATTTCCCTTATTAGTTGATTCTGTTAGAATTGCATATGGATGCCCATCTTTCAAATCGTCAAGAATTGACCTCTAGGATTTAGGCACTAAAACACTTGTGATAGCCTTGCTCATTTTTTTCTGCCACAAGTAAGGGTTGCACGTATATTGGAGTCGTTAAATATCATGAGAAAAAGATTCGACCCACATTGTGATGATATAGCTCTGTGAATGTTGAACTACATGATAGATGTATACGATTTCCGCAAATGTAGTTACATCTGTATTATTTATTATTTGAGAATATTTGTATTGCAATCGATGTTGATATACTCCCCTGTACTGACTTATATGAATGAAATAATGTTGATTTATTATTGGATAAAAATAAAACAGGATAGAAAGAAATTTACAAAACATGTTTTTCGAATAAATATTTTAAATTATTTTAAAAATATAAAAATCATCAATTATTGTCTCTCAAAATTATTATTTATACATTAAAAATGTTAAAAAAAATTGCGGGAGAAATTAAAAAATTGCGGTAGATTCTTGCGGGAGATCCAATTGCGGTAGTTATGCGAAAGAGAGATGTCTGCGTGTAAACTAAAAAATTGCGGGAGTCTCCCGCTTATGAGGGGGGGGGGAGACATTTGGGTAGAAAAACAAGAACTGAATTGAATTTTTTTTGAAAGAAAAGGTAAAGCAAAAAGTTATTAATATTGTGAGAAACTTTGGAGGTTTAGTGTGGATACTAACTTTTGATGGTCCAATTAAATGAGGGAAGAGTATAGTAAGAAAGAATATAGGAAGAAAAAAGGTAAAGGTAGAAATTGAAGGACAGCAGGGATATATTCAAGACATATTAATCAATTAGGACCTAGGTGTTTAGGTTAGGAATAACAAAGGGTTTTAAAATTGATGATAAACATAATTGATTTGTTTTTATGTAACAAGTAATAATTATGAGAATCTTAATTTTGAGTGTTGATGATAGACATAATTGATTTGTCTTTTAACAAGTCGGATAAAATTATGAGAATCATAACTGTGTGGGTTTTAAAATTGATGATAAAAATAATTGATTTGTTTTTTTGTAACAAGTTATAATTATGAGAATCATAATTTTAGGTGTTGATGATATACATAATGGATTTTCAAAAATATTGATATAATTATGAGATTCATAGATGGTGAGAATCCAGTAGAGTTACAATAAGAGAAACATCCTGATTCAGGGTTAACAAATATGTTTGGTAAGATTATAGAGGTAAGGAGAAATATATATCTATAGTTTAATTCTGTTATAGATGGCCTCCTATTTAAGGAAATTGAATCATCAAGATAGAAATTAGGGAAATAGTTGGTTCTGTGGAGTCAGAAAATGGTTGAATGCAGCCCGCGAAGAAGCACAGCATAGATATGGAGAGATGTTACAGGAGCCCCCAAAAAAAGACGGCAGCAGATAGACGATGGGGATCAGAGGTGTTAGAAAGCTAGAATGTTGGTAGTGTGGAGGAAAACATGTAATGCAGTTACATAGGCGTAGCCAGGGGGAGGGGCAAGGGGAAAATCCACCTCCCCTTCAGAAATTTATCACTTTTTTGTGAATATCATTTTAAGCTAATAAAAAATATCCCCCTTAAATATATTGCAGTAGCTGTTGATTACTTCAGCAAATATGTTGTAGCCATGTCTTTAAAGAATAAAACAGCTAAATCAGTATCGAAATTCCTTTATTCATTACTAAGCACATATGGCAGGGCAAAAGTATGATTTATTTGATAATAAAATATTAATTGTAGTTTTAAGATTCAAATTAATGATCAAGGACGGGAGTTTGTGAATGTAGTTAGCACTAATTATCACAAACTCGTGGGGACCATGCAGAGGGTGACAAGTGTTTATCACCCTCAAGCAAATGGCATGATTGAAATGGTTAATAGAACAATCCAAAATGCACTTCTAAAGTGTATTAAAGATGATCAATTGGTTTAGACAGATGCCTTGCCTGGCATATTATTTGCCTATAACACATCTAATCATGAATCATCGACACGCCTTTTGAGCTGATGTATGGTAGAAAAGCAATACAAGCTTATGAGGTATAATAAACCAATTATAAATCATATACTATATATTATATACTTAATTATATTTAAGGATGATGATGATTATGATATAGATCCCGACAATTGAGGAGAAAGATAGGGAAAACCATTTTCAAAGGTTTGCAAGATGCAAGACATACATAATGTTGCCATAGGAAATATTAATCTTGCCCAACTCAAGCAGCAGAGTGATTATAGAATCCGCAATTCTGGGGAAAATACTCCCTATAAGATAAATGATAAGGTGCTTATCTGAAACAGCCGTCGAGCTGATAGGGGGGAAAAATGACACGGCCTTGGCTGGGCCTTTTTACAATATTTGGGATTGGCAAAAGTATAAATTATTATTTTTAACAACAAAATATTCATAATATTTAGGCAACGTAGAGCTAATGAGTGCCTGTGGGAAACAGATAAAAACCTGAGCAAATATTTGTAACATAAACATTATGTTACAAGAAAAGGTATAGTTTAAAAATAAATTAATTTTATATTTGTATATTTATCAAGATGACACAATTAAAGCTGGACAGAAAAAAGGTTAAAACTTTTAAAAATTTATTAAATAACTTTTAAACAGTTCTAAGGTTACCAAGTGAAAAGTTTCATTCTTCTACCATAGAAGGTATACAGTTGATTTAATTATTAAATAATACTCCTTTTTTATATGATGAAGAAAATTTTCAAGAATCAGCAATGAAAGCTTAATTCGGAAGAAAATCATATACATCGCGAATCTTATTCACATCATATATATATTCACAGGTGCGTAACCAATGGGGCGGGAAGGAGGAAATCCCCCCCCCCCCCATCGCAAATTTGACTATTTTCATAAATATAATTTTAAGCTAATAAAAATTTTACCCCCCCCCCCCCCCAATCAAAATTTTACAAATATTTGATTATCAATTTTCAACATATTATTCAAAAATAAAAATAAAATGGAGAGATTGAAATCAAACGATAATTTATTTTATTATTATATATATTTCTTTTATTAAATTCAAAATGAGTAGTGAGTTAGAATCAATAATTATTTTAAATAATATTTTAATTATTAATATATATCTATAATTTTTTAAATATTTTTTATTTTTACTTCCATTTCGTAGAACAGAAGAAATAGAAATACAAAAGTTAAATAAGGCTAAGCATGAAAAAAGTAATGTGTCGTCAGAAGCGATATCATTATTGAATTCAATTGATCAATCAGAGTTTATCATTGCTGCTAGTTGCATCAATAAATTATTTTTAGCTCACTAATTTGTAGAAATTTACAAGAACCAAATTTAGATTTGGTTCAGGTTATTGATTTGGCGGAAAATATACAGAGATGAAAATAAATATTAACTCAACTGAAGAATGTTATAAAATATCCATTTTCATCCCATTCTTAGATACTTTTTTATCGCAAATAAAAGTACGATTTTTAGATAAAAAACAAGTCTTTAACAATCTTCAAGTTTTATTACCTAAAGATCCTTCTTCGTTTTCTAATGCCACTATTGGTAAAATTTAATATTTAGCAAAATTTTATTCCTATGAGATTGATACTGAAATAAATTTAATCACTGAATTCTAATTGTTGTATAAATATTTACTGCGTTTAGCTATTTTACATGAGCATGCTATTGATGCGCTCAATCGGCATAAAGAAACCTTTGCTCAATTTCCTAATATTTAGAAGTTGTTTTATATTCTTGCATGTTTGCCTATTACAACATGTACGAATGAAAGGACTTTTTCCAACTTGAGATGGTTGAAAACATATTTACGAAGTATTGAATCTCGGCTAAATGGGTTAACTCTGTTAAATATCCACAGAGATTTGGTTCCAATGACAAACGAAATTCTTGATGAATTGGCAACATTCCCACGAAAATTAAAAATCATTATAATTATAGAAAATATTTTGTATAATATTGTATTTGATAAGAAGTTAAAAAAAACTTGTTAATTTAATTATTTTTCAATCATTATTCTATACACACTACTATAAGTATTTTCAATAAAAAATTATATTCTACTTATATTGTGTGAGAATTTAAGCTGAGGCTAGTTTTTAAAGCAAATTTTACAAAAAAAATGACATTACACTTTATTTCAACATTTAAAAAAACTTTATTAAATATAATATACCTAACTTGAAATAATAAAAAATAGGCTTGTAATATCCATAAGCACGAATTAGTAAATAATAGTTAAAAATAGAAATATAGTTATTATTAAATTATGAATAATTTAATAGAATAGCTAAAAAATGAGACCCGGCCGAAGCCAGGCAAAAGGGGTTTGGGGGCGAAGCCCCAAAAATGTAAGGAGTAAAATATGTCAGTCTAAAATGTCAATATCATTAAATAAGTGAGTAATTTTTATAAGGAGTAAAACATGTCAGTCAAAAATATCAATATCATTAAATAAGCGAGTAATTTTTATAAGGACTAAAACATCAGTCAAAAATGTCAATATCATTAAATTTATTAAATTTAATTTTTACAAGTCAGTCAAAAATGTCAATATCATTAAATTTATTATATTTAATTTTTATAAGTCAGTCAAAAATGTCAATATCACTAAATTTATTATATTTAATTTTTACAAGTCAGTCAAAAATGTCAATATCACAAAAAAATATAGTATTAAATTTATGCACGTCAATCGTAGATCAATATCACTAAATAAATGAGGAATTTTTATACGGAGTAAAAATAGTACATTGCACCTGCAAAATATTTGAAGCGATGAATACAAATTTTTTAAATGATAAAATCATCTACAAATATTATGGGTTAGTTCATTTAATCTTACATTTTTATATAAAATAAAAGGATATTTAAAGAAATTTTGTTAGAAAAAATTTAAAAAATAGATGAAAGAATTCTAATTCAAATTTAATTATATATATTTTAATAAATTATCATTAAAATATAACATGAAATAGAAAAAAACATTGTAAAAATATGTAAAAAAAATTATATAAAAATCACAATAGTGATTCTAGTAGCAAAATATCTATATCTATGGTAGTGGTTCTAAAATGGGTTGTGATTTCACGTTCTAACACTAGGCCAAAAGTTTAGTAAAATTTTTAAGAGCCGGGTCATGGCAAATTTAAAAAATGATTGCCTTTTTTTTTATTTGATGATAGAAATATGTTAATATGCTAAAATATGGTTATAAAAATCATTTTTTTAATTGTGAAATATTAATGTGTGGCAAATCAGATTAGCGAGTACACTTTGGCGTTTTGGCATAATATATAATACATATAGTAAAAAAAACAATAGTTTTAAGAAAGATAACCTTAATTCTATCTAGCAGGAGAATTAATATCGAAATCATTTATAAAGTCTAAATTTTTTCAACATTTAAAGCCTGTATATGAATTTTACGTTGTGAAAATAATGTTATCAAAAACCGACCCTGGTAGTAAAAAAAACAATAGTTTTTAGAAAGATAATTTTAATTCTACCTAGCAGGAGAATTAATATCAAAATCATTTATAAAGTGTAAAGTCTAAATTTTTTCAATTTAAAGCTTGTATATGAATATTATGTTGTGAAAATAATGTTATCAAAAACCGACCCTGGTGGGATTCGAACCCACAATCTTCTGCTCCGGAGGCAGACGCCTTATCCATTAGGCCACAGAGCCTAGACAAATTAGGTGAAAACAGTAAATTTTATTTCTTAAGAATTATATATCTATCATATGACTTTTAAAATTTTTATGAGAACTAAATTATTTAATTAATGATTTTAAATATATTTTATTTCAAAATGAAAAGCATTTGAAATTTTTTAACTATCCTATGAAATTATGGACGAATATAGTTATTATGATAAAAGAAAAAATAGAGCAAATAGTGTCCCTCACTCTTTTTCATCAGTTTCTATTACATCTGCATTTATATCATTATCTTCACCATCGTCATCTTCCGGTTCTCCTCTGAGAAATGAATTACAATATGACACTCAATCATTGTATGATAATGTGGAAAGTAACAAATATATTAACCATGTTGCAAAATGGGAAACTAATTTTACAAGGTAAACTTTACTTTTTATTTATGCACTTTAGTTTTATATTTTTTAACAATAAAACAAGTATTACTTATAATCATTATTTCTATTTCTATATGTATATATATATATATGTATATTACATATATATATATATAAGAATTTTATAATGAAGTGCTACACTACATGCCTTGTTTTATCTTATAATGCGAATAAAATATATGTTTTTATATCAATTACCCCTTTTAAAAGTATGTATCCTTACAATTTTTCTAATTTTTTAGAAAATCCTAAAAGCTATTCATAATGCCTTAAAAAAATGTAATAAATTTTGTCAAAACTTTAATAAAATTTTCAAAGCTATTTGTTGAATTTTTAAATATTTTACCCCTATCATTTTTATTTGTTAAAAGTTTATTATTAATTTACTATTTTGATATCAATTTTATTTGAAATAATTAATTATAATAAGGCATATTTATGGCATAGATAGTATGGTTTACATATTATCTCAATCTCATTAAAATTATTTTAAATTGGGTAACATAATAACTTAATAAAAACATGAAACAAGCATTAGGAAACTGTGATGTTAATGAGAGTACAAGTCAATTTTTTAAAACTATCATAGAGATGTTTAGGTTTGTAGCCAGTCCAGAGCCAACAAAAATTTTATTTTGATTTTTTAAAAAACCTTTGAGCAATCACTTATTTTACTGAGTTAGAGCTTATTATGAAAGCTCTTAGTGAGACAGAAGGGCCTGAAAAAATATCTCCTCAAGAAGGTCGACTCACTAAAATTCATTTTTTTTTCATTAAATTTCAACAAATTATATAAATGTACACACTAGTATTTCATGTAGAGTTTGAAGAAAAATTTTCAAAAAAATCTTTAAGATATTTTTTAAAAATATTTCATTTTACCTTGAAAGAATTTTTATGTTGCATGAAAATTACAAAAGGTTTACTTATTAAAGATTTTTAAATAAGATTTTGGCATTTTTTAGTTAAAATTATATGAAAAATCTCTTTTCTTTAACGTTATACATTTCAAAAATAAAATTTTTTTGGAAATATTATATCAGAGCTTAAAGAAATTAAGTCAAGACAGAATTTCATAAATTATGAATTTCTAAGTGCAATCCAAACATACCTTGACCAAGATCCCTCTTTCAAATATTGATATAGGACCTTTAGAATATTTTGGAAATCTTCTTAAGTCAGATAAAAGAAAGCTTTCTGCTTCATCATCATCTTTACAAATCTAGACTTTTTTTCTGAATATATCAAAATTATGATTATTTTTGACTAATATACTTACTAGCTTGCATAATAGAAAGAATATTTTTTTCAATCAAGAAGAATTAAAAATCTAGGAATTACTATACTCCAGAAATTAGATTAAACAGGCTAGCCCTTCAAAATATAAACAAAAAATTTGTTACCCCTTACTTATTAATTGTGTTGTAAATCCGATTTCAGTCTATTTGAAAGCAACCCGATTTAAAATTTCCAAAATAATATTTTATTCATAGGTGACCGAGGTTTTGACCTCTATTTGCCAAATCTCGTTTGGATAAAATCTTAATCGGGCCTTTTCTAAATTGATCCAAATGACTTTTTAACAACACTACTTTTAAATTCATCGAAAAATTAACTCAATAAAGAAGAACACATATTGTTAAGTCAATACCTTGCCGATTTACATAAATATCTTAAGCGGGCTTGTTAATTGATCCTTTTAAGAATCATCATGATTACGATCTTTTCCAAAAATATGAACCGAATTTTTTTTAAAAAAAGGATCACGATCATTTTATGAATAAACAAATACTTCTACAATGAGACATTCCTTTAATCTTGATTTCTTATTTATAAAATCCTCAAGAAACTTTATGTTCGATGCTATATAAACCAATAAAAAAAATAAATTTTTTTTTCCAAATCATTTTATTTAAAAATATAATCTTAATTTTTTTGTAAATAATATGTATAATACTACAGAAATAATAATATATTTATTTTAGGGATGTATCGATATTTTTTATCGGATCGGATCGGGCCGATATTTCACCCATTTTAAAATATCTATAAAATTTTTCGATCCGATATAAAATAGTATCTTTAACAAAAATACAATGTTAGAATTTATAAAAAAAGTTAAATTTAAAATCATTTATTTTTATAAATAAAATCGAAATCCATTTATGTATATTTTTTTAATAATAATAATTAATAAAAAACATTCTGCCATATTGTTATTTTTTTTGCGCATTCTGTTTATAAAAGTGTGCGATAATCTCTTCAAGATTCTGTTTTTAGTGAAGCTGGTGATATTGACAGTTACCATCGCCGCAGGCTGACCTCTGATATATTGGAAATTTTGGTATTTCTAAAATAAATCTTTGATATATTAATATTAGTGCTGTAAACATTTCTAAAAAAATCGAACGCGTTCAACGTTCATTGACAAAATTGAACGCGTTCACGCTTAAGTTCACGAACGCGTTCACGCTTAAGTTCACGAACGCGTTCAAAATTATGATAAATTTTTTTAAAAATTTTCTAATATAAATAAATGTCTGATATTTATTAACACAATATTAGCCATGTTAAAAAATAATATAGTTTTATTTTGATAATATAATTATAAATTCAAAATTATATATTAAATAAAAAGATATTTTTATTTATAAAAAATTTTTCTTATTAATTTTTAATAACAATATTTTTCAAAATTTTCATCTTATAGACAAGAACGCTTGGCAATTAATACGGCATTAGCTATACTAAAAACGCGCTCAAGGGTGGATGAGGTGATTGCGGTATTATACTTAATAAATAACTCTTATAACGTGGGGAATTTATTAAAAACAATTATTGTTTTGTTTTTTTTGCTTCAAAGAATTGAGATAAGTTATCCTCCTCCAATCCATTCTCTACTTCCTTGACAAAAAAAAGGATATCTCGAAATTAACAGTTCTTGCATTATAATTTCTAGGGTTTTCAAAGCATTTTTTTCAATAACGCTATAAGTTTATTTTTAATAGGTTCGTTCTGTGGAAATTTTATCCATGGCCATTGAAGTTTGAATACTGAATGTATAATTGCAGAAAGAACATATTGATCTTCATATATATGTTAAAATCTTTAAAATAAATAAAATGTATGTAATTAATTGAGTCATAGGGTTAATACCTTTTATTAATCCCATTTAATACGGCGTCTATCAATGTTGACCATATTTGAGGCCACTATTAACTATCGTTATTGTTAGGGTCAAATATCCCAAATGAATTTTTTCTTCAAATTTAATGATTTTACTTAGTTATATTATATTATATAAAATAATTAATATAACAATCAAATGTCGTTTTAAATTGGAACCTGAAGATTTTGACAATATAATACTTTTTGGGCACATTTTACACTTGGTAAGCATTGAATTAGTTCCTTCAATATAGGATGTTACTGTAAAACATTTATCATATTTGGCCATGGTAATGATAATTCATCTGATTTTAGATTTTCAGAATCAGATGATGAGGATTAAATAATAATATCTATGCTTATGCTAATCTATTAAATTAAAATATAAACAATAATATTCAAATTAATAAACTATGAGTTAAAAAAATTGAAATGTGAAAAGGAAATACGCAGCCGATTAAAAAATATAAATAATACTTTTTAAAAATAATTCGGAAATATTAAATTTTTCAAATAAATAAAAATTTAAAGTATTTTTAAAATTGAACCAACGTTAAATTCGAACGCGTTCATCATAAAAAAGGAACGCGTTCACGTTCAAAGTTTGTCAAAAATAGAAGGAACCATCATTTTTTTCAAAAAAGCGAACTTCGTACAACACTAATTAATGTTAAATATTATTTTATTTTTAATATTTATTTCAAATTTCATAATATATTTGTTTATTACCTATTATGTATATAGATTAATGTTATTACTTATATTATATAAAAGTGATTTAACAATAAAAATATTTTATATATTTTTAGAATTGCAATTGAATTGAATATAAACTATAACTGATCATTATAATATAGTTAAATGACATAAGTTATGGTATAATAGTTAAATTATAGATGTTATACTAATAAAAAGTATATTAAAAATTAAAACCATGGTATCTTTACATAATACAAAATTAGATATGATATCGGATAGGTAATCTCCCGATATCAATTAAATATCTGGAATATCGGATCGGCCTCCAAAAAGTGGTATCGGTACACTCCTAATTTATTTATAATTTTTTAAATTAACCTTAAATAATAATTTTTTAAAAAGATGTTATTTAAACCTGCGTTTTTCATTAGGAACGTGTTATTCTTTACTAAACAAAAAAACATATTCCTAGCACCTCTTGGAAAATGTTAAATCATGTTGGGTTTTGGGGTGCATGGAAAAGTTTTGGTTATTATTATTTAACATGACAATATTAAATTTGGTTGAAATTACTGATTATCTTTCAAATGGTTAAAATGGCAATAGCTGGATGAGGGAGTTTCTATAGTTTTCATATGTTTAGAACCAGATGCCTCACATCTAAGAATACGTGAGCCATGAACTTAGATTTTGTAAAATTTTGTCAAAGTAATATGATTTAGGGTTGACAAGTCGATCGGTCAATTGATAGAAAGTGTATTTGACCGGTATTATATGGTCAAATACTCTAAATGTATTTAATTCACAAATTATTTTAAAAAAAAGTTAAATTTTTAAAAATAAACATGTACCAAATGCAGTATTTTTACGCCACATAAATCAACATGCCATATCATCTACGTTAGGCACAATTAATTAACGAGATTGGCTTCTTCATCAAATGTATGTAACAGATACAAATTTGCAAAAGAGCTTTAAGAAAGTCCGTCTTAAATAAACTGTTTGTGTTATATATCCAAGAGAAATAAGTAATATATCTTAGAACGTACAATTTTTGATAAAAAATGTTAAGTTTTTAAATATACTTATATTGATATCTATATCATTGTTAAGAATTCAAAGAAACAAATGCACTTTCCAAATAAAAAATAAGATGCTATATTTAGATAGCATGTTATTTGATCATGATTTGTCCACCTTGCCCTTTAAAAGAAGTTGGAAATATCTTATTAAACCTTCCAAGTACAACTTATTCATCGGAAAAAAAAATTCCTCTTGGGTAATATTCATAAAAAGGAATTCGATTGAAAACTTTGACTACGGGAAAATAGTTGGCGCTTATTATAATTTAAGATTAATTAAAAACATAAAAATATATGATTATTCAACTGACCAAGAAAACTACTCTGTCACAAAGTGAAACTGAAACAATATTACAAGAATATCAAAATATTACAAAATTTAATAATATGCATTTATTTACGAATATTATATTATATATATTTGTTATTACATATGTATATACCTAATAATGTGAAAAGTGTCATAAAAACCAATTGACCATATTTTACTAGTCAAATATTGGCCAATTGATCATATACCGATCAAATACCCAATCCTGATAGGATTATTACATTTATGACAAATTAAGGTAACAGCTAGGTTGAAAGACAAATAATATTTATATTGGAGTGATTATGATAGGTAAATGGTAAGCTGAATCATTGTAATGATTTTATATGACAACTCATTAGAGTAAACAATTACTTATCTCGAATGCTATAATGGTCGAATATTTTTAATATTAACAGCTGATGATACTTTTAACTTTTAAACTACTATTTGAGAGTGCTGGCTATGGGTTGTGAGTGATGTTAATTCAATAAGCTAATATATTGTAGGATAATTAAGAAAGGTGTTTTCACTGCCACACATTCAAATAAAGTAAAAAAAATATTTTTTAAAAGGATCATAGGATCTTTCATTAACAAAATGATCTCGACCAATAACTTGATAACATCGATCCAGATAATTTGCCAAAATAAGGATCGAATTTAGGATCGTCTATCCTTATAAAATTTCTTTAACAACTCTGATCTTAAAAGTATTTTTGTGCATATCTATATTTTCAACATTTTAATTTTTTTTAACCATAAGGCCATTTTTTCACAATCAATAATTCTTATAAATATATATATATATGTATATAAAAATGCTTAAAAATTTCATTTTTCATAGGAATTTTTTTTCAATTACATATTTTAGTGATTCATTTAGCTGGTTCGCCAAAAAATATCCCGTTATAATTTTACAGATTATTTAGCTATTAAGAAATTGTTTTTTAGTCAAGTCCCAATAAATTTGCCAAATTTTAGATGTTTGAGAATAACAAGATAAATTTTATTTTAATCTAGTGTCTAACCCCCAAATTCCTGACTACACTTCTGGAGATGTTTATACCTAAATATGCCCTTTATTAGCTTATAAATATTAATTTAAACGCAAATGCAATGCAATACATTGTCAATTAACCTATTTTTTAAATTTTCCTTACCTCTTTTTAACATTATCAAATATTGATAAATTTTATTGCTGCTTACATATTAATACTTAAAATCAACTATATATTTTTTTATATATACTTAATTATAAATTTACTAATGATTATTTGATTTTCATTTTGTTTAAATCGGTTTAAATAATCGTAAAACATTAATAATTATTATTTACACATAGATATAAAAAGTGAAAGTGTTGTTTCTTTTTAGAATATTAATAATAATATATTTTTTTGTTATCTATATTTATAAGTGTATAAAGTATATTTGAAATATATTTTTTTTTTAATAATGGAACTAAATTAAATACCTTTTTTAAATATAATATATTTAATTATAATAAAATAATATATCTCGTTTATGATATCAGTCGAGTTGCAACTTTCAAATCCCGCGATATTCCATCATCTAGTAATAAATTTAGAAGATATAGCTATTCAGCCATGCATCACAAAAATCCAATGATCGTTAACGTTATGGTATATATCTATCTATATTGATTTTTTAATTTGAAATTTAAAAAAAATGTTAATATAATAAATCAAATTTAAAAATTACTATTTAAAAAATAGTAATGGTTTTATAAGCGTTTTTAAATTTAATGTATTAATGTCGAATTGTATTTTTGGGATATGTATGGAGCAGGCGCGTAACCAATGGGGGGGGGAAGGGGGAAATCCCCCCCCATCGCAAATTTGACTATTTTCATAAATATCATTTTAAGCTAATAAAAATTTTACCCCTACCCCCCAGATCCCCCCCCCCCATCCCACCAATCAAATTTTACAAATATTTGAATATCAATTTTCCAACATATTATTCAAAAATATTAATAAAATGGAAAAATATTTAGTCAAGAAAAATATTTAGTCAAAGAGATTGAAATCAAACGATAATTTATAAATAAGGTTGAGCATGAAAAAAAGTAATGTGTCGTTAGCAGCGATATCATTATTGAATTCAATTGATCAATCAGAGTTTATCATTGCTGCTAGTTGCATCAATAAATTATTTTCCTATAGCTCACTACTTTGTAGAAATTTACAAAAACCAAATTTAGATTTGGTTCAGGTTATTGATTTGGCGGAAAATATACATGAACAGGTAGATACAATAAGAATGAATGTAGACGTTGAATCGAAGGCTAAATTTTATGATATAATACTAATTAAACCTCGTCTAGCACCTAGGCCATTATTGAGATGAAAATAAATATTGGCTCAACTGAAGAATATTATAAAATATCCATTTTCATCCCATTCTTAGATACTTTTTTATCGCAAATAAAAGTACGGGTTTTAGATAAAAAAACAAGTCTTTAGCAATCTTCAAGTTTTATTACCCAAAGATCCTTCTTCATTTTCTAATGCCACTATTGGTAAAATTAAATATTTAGAAAAATTTTTTTCCTATGAGATTGATACTAAAATAAATTTAATCAGTGAATTCGAATTGTGGTATAAATATTTATACGTTTAGCTATTTTACCTGAGCATGCTATTGATGCGCTCAATCGGTGTAAAGAAACCTTGGCTCAATTTCCTAATATTTCGAAGTTGTTTTATATTCTTGCATGTTTGCCTATTACAACATGTACGAATGAAAGGACTTTTTCCAACTTGAGAGGGTTGAAAACATATTTACGAAGTACTGAATCTCGGCTAAATGGGTTAGCTCTGTTAAATATACACAGAGATTTGGTTCCAACGACAAACGAAATAATTAAAAATCTTGTATTTGATAAGAAGTTAAAAAAACTTGTTAATTTTATTATTTTCTAGTCAATATTTTAAACTACTATTAGTATTTTCAATAAAAAAATTATATTCTACTTATATTGTATGAGAATTTAAGCTGAGGCTAGTTTTTAAAGCAAATTTTATAAAAAAAATGACATTCACTTTATTTCAACTTTACATTTAAAAAAACTTTATTAAATATAATATACCTATCTTGAAATAATAAAAAAGAGGCTTGTAATATCCTATCCATAAGCACGAATTAGTAAATAATAGTTAAAAATAGAAATATAATTAAATTATGAATAATTTAATAGAATAGCTAAATAAGACCCGGCCGTAGGCCGGGGAAAGTTGGCCGAAGGCCAGGAAGGGGTTTGGGGGCGAAGCCCCCAAAAATTTTTTCCCCCCTATAAGAAAATCCTGGATACGCCACTGGTATGGAGATTCGGAATATCAGTTTTAAATTATTTTCTGAGGGTATTTTAAAATTTAGAAATGAGTATCTATCCTATATTTCCAACAATATTTGTCTTATTTTAATTTGTATTTAAAAAAATATATATAAATTAAGAATATTAGATCGAAGTCAGGGCATAGTTGTCTGAAATTTACAAGGTCAGTAGTCAAGGGAAGGCAGGGGAAATCCCCTTCTAAAATTTGGTTCTCGTAAATATCATTAAAAAGGTCCCCCCCCCCCTTCTACACGCCCCAACCCCTCTCTTTCCCCCAAAATTAATAATTTTATAAAATAACGGGTATCATTCACTATTTTTAGAGAAAAAAGTGGAAATTATTTTATAAAAATATAAGAACCAAAAATGGCCTACAATAAGTGGACCCAAAGAGGCAACAAAATTTTATGGGGAGGGGCAGCAATATCCAGGCTACGCATATGATGGTTGGGGGAGACCTAAAACGATTGGTATTTTGCATTTTTGCCATAAAATTTTTAAACAAACAAAACAGAAAATTATAGATTTATATGTACCTAAATCCCTTTTACAAAATAAAAAAATGGGTAGCGCTCTACCTATAATACTTTAGTCGCCGTGATTAGTTATCTAAAGTGTGCCATTTTCTTCATTTTCCCTCTTCAGGGTAAAGTAGCTAAGCATCAGGGTAAAGTGGGTAAAATAAAATTGAACATAACTATATTGTTTAATTAAACAAAATATTGCAATTTTGACATCTATTCATCACTTTTAAATATAAACAAATCAATACAATATCGGAATGTAAAATATTATATCAAAAATGGTACATTTTGAGTATGCAGATTTTAGGAACATCGTACATTTAAATTATCTTTCCCTTTACGACTATTCTTAAAATTTTATTCCAAATAACACAAAAACTATTTATTAATGTCTTTTTTTGCTAAAAAATATTTTTTTAATATGGTTATAAACGTTAATATTTAATTATCTTTTTACAGCTGGAACATTTTAACAATTTTACCTATAACTACTTTAACCCCAAGGTTATATATTGAACAAATCTTTTTTGTGTAACTTCTAGTTAAGTTATAAATTTCCGATAAATTTTATTTTCTAGCTATGCCTTTTAGGAACTTTATACAAATTTTTATAATATATTGAACAAATCTTTTTTGTGTAACTTCTAGTTTCCGATAAATTTTATTTTCTAGCTATGCCTTAAAGGAACTTTATACAAATTTTTATATTCTGAGTCTGAATATATTTTGCAGAAGGTAATTTTTTATAATATTTGAATAAAAATAAATTGTTTTTTGGCAAAATATGTCAAACCAGAAGAGTTTTTTCAAAAGATGAACATAGGTAAGAAATTAGATATAAAATACACCCTCACACCAAATATAAGGTCTTTATGCTAAAGAGTTTAAAAATCGCATTAACATTGTTACCCCGTCAATCGCTTTACCCCGGTCTTTCCTACTCTCGATATCAGTGGCGTAGCCAGGATTGATCCATGGGGGGGGGGGGTTTAAAAATTTGCCAATTTTGTGCTTTATTGGTGTCTAACCACTATAGTAGCCAAAAAAATATTAGTAACAAAATGGCCAAATTTATGATTAATACGCGACTGAAAGCATTATTCTTGAAATTTTATCAATGTTTAGTCAATTGTAAATTAATTCAATCCATTCGGTGTAGAAAGAAGAATAAAATCCCCTCCCCCCCAAACCTCCCATTTTTTATGATCATTCAATATATCTTATTCTATGTTAAAAATAATTATTTTAAATAAATTTTTGCATATAATATAACAAAATTTTAGAGAATTTCATTATAGATTTTATTTATTATTTATTATTTATTATTTATACAATAAAATTTCAAAATGTATAAATTTTATACAGATTATATTAAAAATTTATTCTAAATAACTATATTTAAAAAAAATAGAATTACAATAAAATATGAGTAATTCTTGTGCGGTATTTAAAAAAATATAATTTAACAATTATAATATAATTAATACAAATGAGTATATTATATTTAAAACATAAATAATTCTTATTAGAGATCCGCAAAAGTAGGAAAATCGGGCTGGGTCGGGCCTAATATTTTTAAAAAAAATTCGGGCCGGGTTGGGTCGGGCCTTGGAATTTTTATAAAAATATATCTAAATATATCAATTTTATGTTAAATTTTTTATGTAAAATAAAAATATTTGATTTTATTTATAAAAACTAGACGCCATCTTTTATTTTGAGTAATTATAAAAATGAATTTCTCTATTTAAATAAATTTGGGCCAGGCCGACAAAATTTTTTAAAAATAATTCCGAGCAGGGCCGGGCTTGAAAAATTAGGCCCGATGCAGATCACTAATTCTTAGTGCAAATGCAATATTTTTATTAAAAATTTGACTAAGAATTCATTATAAATATGTTTTGAATATAAAAATTTTATGACTAAGATCATATTATAAGAATATAGCAATTTTATAATTTGAATTTATAAAGAGAGGTCTACTTTTCTCTGAGATTTGACTAATTCATCTAGAATCAAATTTTTATCTAGAATAATCTCCTTATAAATATTTAATATTGCGAATCCATTTAAACGGCTTTCATCGGTGCTATTTCTTAAATAGGTTTTTAACCTTTTCAAAGTTGAAAAAGACCTTTCATTAGTGCAGGTGCTAATCGGTAAGTTAGCTAAGATAAAAAGCAAGGTTTTGATATTAGGCAGGGAATCTAAAGTGCAATTATACATGGAAAGGGCCTGCAAAGCATATTTTGGTCTCAAAGAATACTCTATTCTGTCAAAATTTTTAACCAAAACTCGACATCACAAAGTAATTTATCATACGATCCTGATAATTCATCAGAATAAAACTCTGAGATTTTCTTAATATCCTCTCGCCTTTCAAGCGTATTTAGACTCAACCGGCAAAAGAAAATAAAAGCTGTTTAAAATAAAATTGTGACTAATAAATCTTTCCTTAATTGAAATAAGAATGTATCAATAAGGGGAGTAAAAATATTTATTTTATAAAAATCCTCAATCATAGATGCATCAATATTTAAGCAATTGGACTATCTAGAAACTACTCTAGGTTTAAAATTTTTAATCCCAAACATATTAGCTATCACCTTTACTTTCTCATTATATTTACTAAATTAAATGATTTTTCTTTTATTTAAAAATTATAAAGAAATTAATTAAAATTTTTAAAACTATCTAATTAGTTTTACAATATAAATTTTATTATGAGAAAAAATTTACAATATATAATATTTTACATATAATTTTTAATATATATTTTTAAACCATGTTATCATTTAAAATTAAAAATTATTATTTGTTTTTTTAAATATATTTCATTTTCATATCGTATATAATTTTATTTATAAATTGAAACTATTTTTTAAATAAAATTATTTGCAATAAGAAAAAAATTTAAAAAAAATTTCTTTTTCGGAGGTTTCATAATTTTGGGGTTGATTTAAAAAAAAAAATATTATATATTGCAGAGTTAAACGCTACTTTTAAAAGTAGCGCGCTACCGCTATCGCTATTTGTTAAAAAAAGTAGCGCGCTATCTGTTAAAAAAAGTAGCGCGCTATCGCTATTTGTCAAAAAAGTAGCTCGCTATTAGCTACTATTTTTTAAAGCTACTTTTATAAAAAAAATTTACAAATTTTATTTTTTGCTTATAATGTTATTGTATAGTAAATATATAAAAATCAACATTTATAAATATTAAAATATAGTTAGTTTTGATTATAAAAAAATTTATGTAATAAAAATAAATATTTATGGTAATTTGTTGCATTTTAATAATAAAATCATTTCAATATTCTCATCCCTATTAAATAATCTCTCGACACTAGCACTTGAGGGTAAGGGCGTATTTAATCTTATATACATATTTTTAATATAAGATAGATTATCAATAATTTTATTTGCAAGTACATCGTATGTCTGACATCCTATTAACATTTTGAGGGCTAATGCCACAGATCTTCTTTTTAAAGTTCTAGGGTCTAGCCAATGGCCTGTGATTCCCAAATAAGCTCAAAAATATTTAATCAGATCAGTTTATAAATATAAATAAGTTTTTACCTTCTGTTATGTGTTCAACTATCTCCCGTGCTACATATATATAATATCTCTGATAACTCTACTATTAGAGCATCTTTCATCATTTTAAAGTTATCTGCTATTTTATTCATTAGTGTCTGGCGGCATAAAATTGTTGTACCAGGGGAGTTTTAATAATCATGGTAAATGATGGATTATCAACTAAGGATAATTGGCTGAACTGTATAAATTATAAAATCAACAATAACTTTATCAGCCAATTTCTGAGAAATATTGTCATTTGCATTATTAATTAATTTGGTTTGAATTGAATTAGTCTTTTTGGATGATAGTCGCCTATACCAAAATTATTTAGATGTTTCTCAATTTCCTTAAAACTCATGAACAGTCTTATAAAATAAATATTATTAGAATGTAAAAATGAATTTACCTTTAGGTGTTTATTGAGGTTATTGCTATTGGATTGATATGAGGAAATATTTTTTTTTACATTTTAAACATTGAAACCAGTTTTGGTTATTTTTTTTTTAAAAAAATTTTCAAATCTAGGGAATGGGAAATTTGTATTATAGCTATTAAGAACATTTTCTTCCCTGATATCTTCCATTTCATTAATATCATAGTCTGAATCACTTTCAACGATTTGGATATCCATAGGCGATGACATTTTAAATTATTAACACGTGATTTAGGTTTATAATACAAATGAAAATATAAATTACAAATTGAAATTATATTTTAATTTCAAAATTAAATAATAAATTATAATTAATTATGATATTATATTTAAATTTTCATGTTTACACTATCATTATATTTTTTAAAAGTAGCGAAGTAGCGGCTACTTAGCTACTTTCAAAAAAAGTAGCGCGCTACTTTAACAACTCTGATATATTGGGTTCTCTCATTTGATGATGTGTAATTTTATTATGTAAAGTAATCTCGACTCTTTAAGAATAAGGAGGGTCAATTAGCAAATAACACGATAAAAATATTTCATCAAAATAAATTAAATGTTCAAGATTTATAATCATGAATTTACCTTTTTTTTAAAAAAATATTGAATATGTAGTAATGATTAATTTTCAAAGGATGGATCTAAATCACATTATAGCTCGATGTGCACGGTTAATAAGAAGTTGTTTCAAGCTCCCTCGCCCAGAATCAATCAAATTAAACAGGAGGAAGGGATGGAAAGGGAAGCCAATCACGAAAAATCGACTCACCTCAATATTTGTTTGTCCAACACCTGGGAAGATCTTGCCCTTGTATTTATAATTTCAAAAAAATAATAATTTAGTTACTTTCATTTTTTTATGAAAAAGAGTTTATACTAACCTCACTCAAATGTAAGGCGGTGCAAGGTTTTTGGCGGTCCGGTTCTTGATATCTTTGGTGGTCTAATAAATTTTGTCAGTTTTTAGTTTGCCTATGCATATATTAAATTTTTATCATCTGTTTTGTTAGAAAATATAATCATATATCAAAATATTTATTGAGTAGTGATCCTTTTTTATATAATATCTGCGAATTTTTCATTAACAATTGAATATCTTTCACAAATGCACGATTGATAATAATAATATAATAAAAAGGGATGGGAAGGAGGGATCAAATGATTTCGGTCGATCCAAAAATTGGTGGCCTCACCGCTGCCTCCCCCTGTAGAGTCCTGTTTAATTGCATGATTAATAGTGTACCCAATTTATCTCGTTTATAACGTTCCAATAGTTTTCCTACTTCTAACGTTATTTCATGTCTCTTGAGAACCGTTATATAAGTGGATTATATTGTATATTATAGGTGTACCGTTAAAATCTCTTAGAAGCCATCCGATTCAATTAGGGACTACCAGATATTTTTTTTTCTCAAGACGCTAAAAATTAATGCGGCTTATTAGATAGTGGTTGCAAGCAAATGAACTATTTATTTTTTTGAAATATTTCAAAAAACGTCATATAGGAAGTCCCCATAGAGTTTATAATGATTAAATTTATTAACATTGTTTTTCGATATTTTATGCATCAAAATTGAGAAAAATATAAAAAAAACTTATCCCAATTCTTGTAAAATAGGGTCATTCTACCTACCTACAAAAAAAAATATTGCAACGTTTCTCAAATAAGGCCTATTATATTTTAAATCTAGTTCTAAAAAGTATCCGCCATCTTGTTTGAGATTTTTTTTACATACGACAAACTTAGCCTAAATATTTTGATTATGAATCACTCCCAAAGTTAGTTTCCAGTTCCATACTTTCTTTTAATCATGTATAATCCTTTCTAATCAACTAGTCAAAATTTTAAATATAATATAAATTTTAGGAAGACGAAGGCAAAGGAAAAAATAAAATGGGTAAGACAAATTTTTCGCCATCCATTTTATCGGATAATAATAATATCGCGACAGAAAGTATAGATTTAAACAGCGATATATTTGGGAGCAATAGCTATAATTACTATAATTGTGATTCCGATTCTTCTGACTGTGTGGTAAAGGTAAAAGTGAGGGATAAATGAAGGAATAAATATTGGAATGAATGACTGATAATATATTTTATAAATTTTTTTTTAAAAAAATATGTTTTCAAAGTTGTTTTTTTAATGAAGGAATTAAATAAGTTAGTAGTTTTATTGGCCAGATATTTATTTTGACAAGATAAAAAATGGTCTATTTTTTTCAATATTTTACTTTTTTTATATAATTTTTTTAGTCACCTTTTAGAAATTATCCTTACAATTATGGTAATGGCAATAACACTAAGCCTTATTTACAAAATTCTTTTCGAGCCATATCCAGTCCCAATGCTAAATCATGCATTAGGTTATTATATTTGTTTATAAATTATTATTAAACTTGAAATTTTTTTGATGAAAATAAATATTGAAAAATATAGACATGCCCAAACCATTTTATTTTAAAAAAGATTTCCTGAAAGTTTCACATTTAATTTAAGAGACTTTTAAATTTTGTAAAAGTTTTTAAAATTTTCAAGCAAGTTTTGAATATAACCTAAGAATTTAATCTTTTTTAAAAAATTTTAATTTGTTATTTTTGGATTAATGATAACATAATACTAATTGATTTAAAAATTAAGTTATTTTCGATACATTTAATTATAGTTTTCGGCTTAAGAATTGAATTTAAAATGTTATTTAAAAAAATTAGATTCTAATAATCACAAAATATGATTTTTAATTCAGACGAAGTGTAAGCCCAGTTGTGGTACTAAGACCTAGCACCTTAAATATAAAGCGCAAATGTAAGTATCTTATTTTATTAATATAACAGCAATCGTTTATTTTTTAAATTATGAATGGATTTTAAATTGCAGAGTCGAATCGTCATGTAAAAAATCAATATTTTTTAATATTATGAAACTTATTATTTCGTGATTTGTCGATTTTTACTTTTTGCTTAATTGGTAATTTGTATAATATTTTTATTTTATTAAAACCAACTTTAAAAATAAAAAAAACTCTTATCTTATAATATATTATCCTATTTGCAAGTTATAAAACATCTTTATTAATCAAACAAAAATTATTCATAATGTATTAATATATTTTGTGCACATGTTTCGATTAATTAGATGAATCAGACACCGACAGCTGTTCTAGTTCTCCGCCCAGTAAAAAGTTTTTGACACCTCATTACCTAACGTCCCCTTTATCATTGGAGGTTAAATCATTTATCAATCAACCTCAACAAACTTGCAAAGGCGTTTTCAATTACGAGTCTTTTAACAGGGATATTAATTGGGATAAAGACAATGTTAGCGACAACAATGATGCAATAGACTTTGATAATAGGGTGGGAACGAGCAATGTAAGTCCTTCAACTTGGATTACCAGTGAAAAGGAGTCAGCATCTCCCGAAAACAATGTCATTATTAAAAACAATAACTTGATTGATAGATATGCAAATCACGATTTAAACAACTTAAATTTTAGCGAAATAAATCGTCAACAAAACAATAAAAATTTAAGTAAATTTCAATGTGGGGCACCGCTCGGTATGCTGCCCTCTAATAACCATACCAGTAATACCTACCGGTTTTACCAACACCAATCCCACAGAAATCCGTTTTTAAAACGCCTTTTTACCGGTTCCATGAATAATATAGAGTAAGCTATATATAATATATATCCTGTTCTCCGTTTATTGTCTGTTTTTCAGATTTACCCGGGTAAGCTAGTTTTCCATCTGATCCCCCTTCTCCATTTTTACGGTTAGGCATCGTTATCGGTCTATTTTACTCATCACCAGTCCAATCGTTTTTATTTCAATCTTTTCTCACAATTCCTTATTGGTTTTTTCTCCGTCAGAGATACCCACAGATCCCTTTAACTATTCTCATCTCCATTCTTTAAATTTAGCTTTATGTGCCATTATAATTGCCTGTTTCACCACCTCAGATTATACAACTTCTCACACATTACGTAAACTTTTCCCTTCAACTTTAAAGAGACGTTTTTATTTGTTAGGATAGACGACATCTCTCGAAACTAATTCCATACATATTTTACTCTTCTAACAACAGCAGAATTAACACCTCCACCAGCATTCAGCGCGTCACACAAATTGCTCAACTTTCTCAGTTTTTCCAAAGTGGATCAATTACTAATATCCAATCTACTTATCTACGTTATCATCATTGACTCCTTGCACATACCTTTTGCAGATAAATATCAAACTAGCTATCTTTAGTAAACCTTCCTCATCACTATATCTTTTAATGTATTCATTTATGGTAGCACCACAAGGTGCAATATATACTATATTCTTTCTCATATTATAGTTCAAAAATGAGTATTGGGTGCAATAAAAAATATTATTATCATGACAGATGATTTTTATTATTAATTTAATTATATAATTATTCAATTGCATTAATATTTATATTTATTGAAATACCATTAAGATTTTTAATCTTGATATGCATGTTATATATATAGGAATATAATTTTTTCCCCTTTAATGTCTTTCTAAATTCTACTGTATCACTCCCCTCCATCACTCGAATACTTTTATTTTCTTGCCTGTATCCCTAGCTCTAGTCTTAACATTGCTATACCCTTCACCAAATCCCTCCACATTTTCACTGATATCTCTTTTTACGCTTCCCATTTATCACCATGGTCTCTACTTTTTCCCGATGAACACCTCTGATCTTTCCATATGGCCAAATCACCTTTGTTCTCCCTCTTATATTATCTTATATCATCAATCTCTATACTTTCGAATTTCATAATTATGTTTCCTTTTTAGATCTGACCACCCATTTATCGCCCCTATAACATCATTCCTAAATAATTGTAAACTTTGCATTCACCCACCTGTCAATCATTTCCTTATACCACAAATTTAGTCATATTCACACCTTAAGTGCATTGTTTTTACTACTCTTCTTTAATCCAAATTACTCCAATAAATCCAGGTACTTTTCAAACTCGCCTCAACTTACTCATTTTCATTTCTCTCTAAGATATTATTCAAATAAGGTATACTAGGCCGTTTCTAAATCTAACGACTAAGTTATCTTACCGAGAAACAGAAGGAAATTTTTTGCTAAACTCCGTTATGTCCCTTTTACATATAATTCCCGCCCTTCCTAATTAGCATCGCAATCTCATTTTACACAAATAATATTTTCCATGGGGGATGGTTACTACCATGAATAAACTCTTGATCATGCATGTCTCTTGTATTCGACAGATACTCACTTTCGTTTCAAAGCCTTTTAATTATCAATTAATTTCATAGCCCTTCTACTTCTTTAATCTCTTTATAGCCTTTGAACTACCATCGCTTCCATTGTGGATCAGTGCGATCTAAATCCAAATTGATAGTCACCTACCACAATTCATAGTCACTTTTCGACAATCCGTTCCACACTTTCATCGCATGACTTAATGATTTTATTCCCTTGTAAATTGTAATTACTGCAGTCCTCTACATCCTCATTCATTTGAAAATTATAATAATGAAATTCTTTCAATAACTTAATATCGTTTAGAAAATCAGGAAACATTCTAGTAACCATTCAATTCCTTTCATCTAAAATCTTTACTGCACCTTTAATAATGTTTAAAAAACTACTATTACAAAATATCAAGTTACTCCGAAAATAAAGCTTTCTTGTCCCATTCACTCAGAGCCAAATCTTTGATATCTCCATTGTCCTTCCTTACTAGGCTTAACAAGCAAGAAAACCAACTCATTAATATAATCTCGGACTCCTATAATAATAATAAATTGATTCCTTCAAAAGAGATAAACAGTGCCAATTCTTCACAAAGTACTGACGCCTCATTATCTTCTTCCCCTTTCGAGAAAAACCACTCGAGAAATGATAGCGTCTCAAAGAATTTTAAAAATCGTTGCCGAAAAAATAATTATCACAAAAACGAATTTTTAAGTGATACAATTAAAAAGATTCACAATCGACTTGTCGATTCAAATAGCAGTAGTGATAAAACTGAAGAAATTGTCAATGTGGAATGCCGACTTGAGGGTGATAAAGATATGTTTATTAATTACGAAAATAATATTTCCTATAAAGAGGAGGATAGGTTAAAAACATCTTCTTTCGACCAAAATGAAGATAAATTATATCTCTCTATGGAGACCGAAAACTACACAGACGAATATGGTTTATTATTATTATATATGAATGTTCGTTCTTTTTTAAATGTTTGTTTATTGATTAGATTTATATTAAGTAGTTAAACGAATAATTTTAATTGCAATAT
This sequence comes from Gordionus sp. m RMFG-2023, assembly GCF_954871325.1. Taxonomy (NCBI): domain Eukaryota; kingdom Metazoa; phylum Nematomorpha; class Gordioida; order Chordodea; family Parachordodidae; genus Gordionus; species Gordionus sp. m RMFG-2023. The sequence continues at coordinate 44,944,903 of NC_088776.1, forward strand.
TCGTTTTTGTTCAAGCAATAACATAAGACCTAATGAAATAAGTCTGACACCTTAAGATTTTGTCTTTTCATTTGCTTGGGATTTAAATATAGATTTTCCAGCACGAATTAATAGATAGAAATTCCTCCACTATATTTCATCCTATAAAATAAATATTTGTAGATAAATAATGTTCACTATATTTCATTAGTCACCGTTTTGGTGATAATTTAAAAAAATTTAGACAGGAAGTTGTAGGGTGGTAGCCAAACCCGCTTCAGAAATTTGCCCATTTTATTAAAATATTTTAAGCTAATAAACGCCATCCCCTTTCCCTCCCCATTTATACAATATACCCCTCAGATTTTATGAAAAATAAATAAGTTAATTTATTAAATTAACGAGTAATGATATTTAAAATTTCAGAAAATCATCATTATAATGAAAAAAATTGATGAACCAAAATTATTTTAGAAAAATTTGTAATCTATCAAATAACTGCGATCAATAAAGCTTCCCCCAAATATAATTCAGATATAAGTGGCGATCGTAAATAAGCTTTCTACCTGACGCAAGCGATTACAATAAAATTTTTCTTTTTATATAAATAATTTAATTTTAATAATATTTAATATTATATATAGGGGTGTACCGATACCACTTTTTGGAGGCCGATCCGATCCTATCCGATATTTCAGATATTAAATTGATATCGGCCGATAACCGATCCGATATCATATCTAATTTTGTATTCTGCAAAGATACCGGTTTTAATTTTTAATATACCTTTTATTACAGTGAAGAGGGGGATATTTTTCACCAGATGTTAAAACAAAATAAAAGGATATTATTATATTTTTATCTTAATCATACTTAAACATTAATCTTTGTTAAAAAAATATTAAACAACTTTTTTAAATGTCACACTTAAAAAATTTTTTTATAAAAAAATATAAAGTTTTGTCATCACATATTTTCTTTTATTTAGTTAACGATATTTTATGTAGAATAATTTTAAAAATAATGATAAAATATTCATCTTAGTTATTAGATCTTAGTCAAAATTTTTTATTTCTGAAAATAGTTTTTTTCTCTCACTTTATTTTATCATATTTGAGACATAACTTTAATTTAATATTTTATTCAATTCGTATATTACATATAAACATTATATAATAAATTCGTAATTACATTAATACATGAATATTGATTATATAAAATATGAAATATTTAATGGTAGTTCATAGTCATAAATTTGCTTAGTAGTACCTATTTAATTAAAATATTAAAAAATGTTAATCGTAATTTATTATATAATTAGATTACTTTAGTCAATAGGTAGTCCACGATAGCTCAACTCCAAATATTGTTGCATATGATTATAAAAATTTGTAAAATCATAAGGAATAAATTGATGCATAATTTGATTAATATTTGTTATTATGTGCTCCCTTGTGCTTGGTCTGGGAATTAATGACCTATATTTGTTTTTGAAGACCCCGAAAAAATTTTCAATTGGGTTCAATTGTGGTGAATATGTGGGGAGATACTCCATCAATTAGATGACTTTTATGTATAGAAGCATTATCCATAACTAAGATGGCATCTGGTGGTAACATACTAATAATCTCCATTAACGAATTTCGGAATAATATACCATTATATGATCAGAATGATTTATATTTTCATTAATAGTTGCTAAAGAATTATTATTTGCAGAAATGCTAGAATGTGATTGATAACTTTCCATATCATTCCCATTTGAGATTGGCAAAGAATAATTTACAGAAGTACTTGGGAGTAAAGGAGAGTTATTAAAATTATAAAGTAAGTAGTCTATATTAAACATTATATATGTAAAGATTGAAAAATTAATTAATATTAAATTAAATATACAAAAATATTAAATTATGTAAATGATATGTGAAAAAATATGTTTTTTTTATGTTAAAAAAGTTTTTTTAATTATAAACTTCAAGTGCGGCATTTTTTGAAAAAGTTGTTTAATATCTTTTTAACATAGATTAATGTTTAAGTATCATTAAAATAAAAATATAATAACATCCTTTTATTTTGTTTTAACATCTGGTGAAAAATATCCCCCTCTTCACTGTAGTACAACATCTATAATTTTACTATACCATAACATATGTCATTTAAATATATTATAATGGTCAGTTATAGTTTATATTCAATTCAATTGCTATTATTTATATAATAAGTAATAACATTAATCTATTTACATAATTAGTAATAAAAAAATATATTATGAAATTTGAAATTAATATTTAAAATTAATATATCGAAGATTTCTTTTTATATCAGAGATATGTCGGCGGTGATGGGGACTGTTAATATCACTAGCATCACTAAAAACAGATACTGAAGAGATTAATGAACACTTTTTTAAACAGAATGCGAAAAAAAATAACTATATTGCAGAATGTTTATTAACTAATTATTTCTATTAAAAAAATTAAACATAAAAATGTATTTCGATTTTATTTATAAAAATAAATGGTTTTTTAGATATAACTTTTTTTAAATTTTGTTAAAAGCGCCATTTTATATCGGATCGGAAAATTTTATAATATTTGCCGATAACCGATATTTTAAAATGATGGAAATATCGGCCCGATCCGATCCGATATAAAATATCGGTACATCCCTAATTATAAGTTAACTTATTTAATTATGAGGAAATTAATATGCATATTTGTTTTCAGGCATGGGTCTTCACACTAAGCTGGCACAAGAATATATTCACCCCCCCCCCCCCCCCCTTACCTTTTGGAAAATATAAATATTAAAAATAGGTAGAAATTCAAATATTTATTACATAAAGTATAATATTGAATAAACTCCAACCAAATACGAACTTTTTCAGGTCGATTCATTAATGATATTTATAAAGGATGGTTCTGGTGAAAGCTAAAATAAAGGATGGTTTAAAATACATAATTATTTGAAATTTGATGTTATAACAAATATCTGCACTCCAGAAAAAACGATTCAATTTCTGACAAATGTAACATTTTAAAATGGAGATCAAAGTGTATTCACCATAAGTTTGCTTATTAGAAATATTTGAAAAGACCCTTTTTCATACACTCCACTCTGTTTCCACAAAAGGTAATTAGAGGCTTTCAAGAATTTTATTATAAAATATTACAAAAATATAAACATTTTTATCAAATTGCCACATCTCATGAAAACAAGGACGTCACATATGATCATCAGAAGAAAGGTTCACAATTTTTTAACTATAATTGATCTTCAAAAATATGGAATCAATATTATACATTTTAATATTTAAAAAATCATTGACCAAAATCGGGAGAAAAAACTATTCAGTGGCCATTATAGTTTATTATATAATCGAAGATCTTCCTCCTTTGGGTAAAATTATTAAAATTAGGAATTTCTAAGGTTTGTGGATTGATAGAGGTGAACGTGATAATTTGTTGGAACACATAAAGTTATCATATTATAGAACCATTTATTTAAATGTCATATTTATCAAGTTTGTGTTGTTATTCATTTAAGAATGTTCAGAAAATCTTTTTTGATTACAAAATCATAGTTTAACGGAAATTATAGTAGTATATTATCAACACACAAGAAATATAGTTTAAACATATCCAGAAGAAAATGGGGTTCAGAAATTGATTAAGGTTCATTATTCGCTAAAAGAAGTTGATCAAATAGCAACCATTGTATAAAACAAAATTGGCATAATTTAAATGCCTTCTATGAAAATTATATGCACAATCACATCACTGATGATATATTTAAATTATGAAATAATTTTCATAAAATATAATGATTTTATATATGCATCCTTTTAATTATTTTTTTTTAAAAATAGTTTTAAAAAATAAAATTAATACGCTAAAAGTGGGAATTTCATAAACGGGCAGGGTTGGGCAGTATCGCTTTTGTAATTGTACTTTATATCTTTTTGTTATTTTTAATAAAATACTTATATCGGTATCTAAGATACTTTATTTTCAAATAATCCTTATTTGTATCTAGATTGATTTTTTTAAGGATCTGCCCAACTCCATAAATGTGTTATATCATATAAACATTTGTTCCATCATCGCTGTTCTAAATACAGATATAATAAGCTCATTCGAAATGTTTTGCTAATTTATTTTAAATATTTTGAGTATTATTTTTATATGGGTTTTTTACGATGATTAATTATAAAAAATTTGAATAGGAAATTTCGAAAATTGGGAAAAATATCTTAAATAAGAATAATTTATTAAATATGATTAATTTTAGTATTTGATAATTAGAATAAGCCAAAAAAATAGGAGTATACTTGTTGAGTGTTGTGAGCATATTTTTAAAAACGGTTATCAATATTTTAGCCTGAAAAATATTACGCAAGTCTGAAGATTTTTCTCATATATCATTCAAAAATTTGGACATCTATTAGCCAAATCTCAAGGCCTAGGCAATATTTTTCTGGCCAAAATATTGAGTTAACTGTTTTTAAAAATCGAGTCGTTTAACAACATTACTTGTTAATAAGAAAATTCTTTATTAAATATAGCATGCTGAGTTACCCTCCAAGAAGATTGCAATAAGGGGGAGGGGCTTACCTCCCCCACTCATTGTTTAAAAATTTTAACCCACTTCCATACTTCTAGGTTATTTTCAAATTCCCCCGCCTGCCCATTTATCAAAATTTTGTTTAACCCACCCACCCAATGTTCAAAAGTTATTTTATTGGTTGGTTTGGTTCTTTATTTTAATGTATTTTTACTTAGACCCATTATGCTTATAAAATAAAAAAAAATTATTTTTTATAAATAGAAATATGTTCTGCTCGTTTCGCTAGAAAAATATTTCAAATTTACCCGCCCATCGCCCGGCCATTGTTTTAGAATTATTTTTCTGCCTGCTCCACCCCAATGTTTAAAATACGCCCGTAGAATGGGCGGGCGGGCTAAAACTTGCCCATTGCAGATCTCTATCTCCTACTTCCCCGATATATATGAAAACAAACCCTCCTACCCTCAGTTCATTTAGACATTAGTTCATTTTGCCTTGTAAAAGTAACGGGGTTTAGCACTTGTTGTGACTAATTGTATAATTTTTTATTTCCCAAAGATTACATTATTTTTTTTTTATTTATAAAAACTTATAGTCGTCGAAATTCAAAGCATGGAATCCGATGACAATAAAAAGCAAGAAAGTGAAATTAAAAGTTATAATAACGAAATCCTTATCAATTCTAAATCGCATTTCGACTCGAATATATCACCTGATTCGATTTCAACAATTTTGCAACCCACATCTCTCCACCCACCTTTAAATTCCATAATCATATAATAAACTCGTTTCTTCTTCACTTTATAATCATCGGTAAATATTTAAAGGAGTAGTAGTTTCATTTCCCAGTAAAAATATCTTATGAATTTTAACCACCAAAATTTTAAAAATCCTTTTGTTACATAATAATGAAATATTATATCAAATTAATAAATTAATTAATATATTTGTTTTATAAAATTTCCGTATATTTATAAAGATATTAGTAACTATATTACATATTTATATTTGTAAGAATTCCAATATTTAATATGAAGAGGAATTGTTTTAACTCTATACCTATTTATTTTATATTATTTATATAATTCTTGTGCATTTATCACTATTTCTATGCTATATTTTATTATTTATATAATTCTTCTGCATTTAACACGATTTCTTTGCTAATACACCAGAATGACAATTCGATTTAAAAAAAATATTTAAATTTAATGTTCATGACGTTTTTTTATCAAGATTTGGCGAAATAGAAAATTTATCTTATAGAGTCCCATCCTAGTTAGGTTTTTTCTTGCAGCTTTTTAGTCCTTTAGACACTTTGGAAATTTTGTTTTTGAATTAAGTGATATTAAATTTTTTTTTTCTATTTCCGCAATGTTAAAAAACAGTAATTTATATTACTACATAGGAAAAATCTGTAATTAAAAGGTGAACTATGACGGCCTCACTAAAATATGCCCTTAAATTTAGATTAATTTTTTAACAAGGATTTGATATTTTAAAATATCTTATTTATTATAATTTTGAAACATAAAATGAATTAATTATGCATTTCCGGACAAAATATAGGTATATAATTATAAGTATGCGAATAGAATCGGACATTATTTATTTTACATTGGCGTAGCCGGGGAAGGGGGCTTCGGAAATTTGCCTGTTCTCGTAAATGTTATTTTATGTTAATAAACCTCCCCCCCCCCTCCAAAAAAATGATAAAATATTACTATCAAAAAGAATATGAAGAAAAAGTTAAAGTTAATAACTTTTAAATTACCACAATTATTTAAAATTTTAGTAAAAATACATTTTTATAAAAATCCATCACAGCCAAAGGTCTACAATGACCTTTAATAAACTCACGAGAAAAAACCCTAATAGCATTCCCCCCCCCCCCTCCCATTATTACAATCCTGGCTACTCCTATGTATTAAAACTTAGATTAGAAGTAATTCTTTCTAAATTTACCCTTAATTTTTCCAGTTTTTTTATCTTTATGTTTGTTCTTAACACGGTACTTTTATTTAACCTTGCTATGTGTTGTATTATATAATTTATGTAGTGTATATTTATTTAATAACCAATTATTAATTTAAAAAGATATATATTAGCCTTGTGATATTTTCACTTACTGCGGATATAAACGATATACATAACTATATATTATTCACTCTTTTTACTAAAACACTTTTCTTAATTCTGAGCTGAAATCCCTTTTATGTTTTTAATTTTCCTCCATTTTTTTACTTTTTCTGCTTTTTTCACTTTTCTGGCCATTTTTTTATCCTACCTATATTTCAGTGGCATAGCTAGGCCTTAGAGGGGGTCCGCCCCCACGCCTCCTTTAACGCCCGGTCTTCGGCCGGGTTTTTCTTAAAAATCATATTTGTTTTTCTTATAATATCGTAGTCCTAGATTTTTAAAGTTCATAATAATATTCAACAAACTTTTTATTTAAAATATTATCTTGTTGGGGTATTTATTTGAATTAAAGTATTTTTTGAACGTTGCTCTGGGGGAACCATATTTTAGATAATATATAATAAATATATTTCTTAAATGTATCAATAACATGTTATTATAATTTAGTAGATTATTCTCAATGACTTTATAATAATACTATCCAGAATAATTTCTAGTAATATAATATCCTTCCACAAACATCAAAACCAAAAAAATATAAATATTCATGGTAATTTATTTTATATAGTCACTTTTGAGTCTTTTGAACGTATAATCTAAAAAAAATTTTGCTCTAGGAGCGGTCCAACCACCCCCCCCCCTTTCCCGTAGCTACTCCACTGCTATATTTATTAAATAAAACAATTATAATTAATAAATGGATGCGATATATATTTGAATAAAAACTGTATAGTTTGTTTATTAAGTGCCCTTAAGTGGGGAAAATCAGCAACGAAGGGAAAAGGATTAGCCTATTTTGAAAAGGTTTAGAGACATTTACATAGATGGCTTAAAAAATACAACAAAGGGGTAAAATAAATTACAATATTTTTCTTTACCATCTTTGCATTTAAAATATATTAAAAAGTATGAAGATATCATCAGAAGTTTGCTATATATTAAAAAAAAAACATTTAAGAACAAAATCCCAGATGCGTAACAACAGGAGCGGGTCAGTTATCGAAACTGCCAGAGAAGGAAAATGATTTTCATTTTAATAAATTATAATCATATTTTTGACAGTATCCATGTTGAAATTTAGGGAGGCAGAAATGAGGGAATTTTTTTAGCATACAAAAAAGTAAAAGAATTAGCAAGAAAGGAAATATTAAAAAAGAAAAAAAAAAGAAATCAAATAGAGTAGAATGTAAGATTGATAATAAATATACACTTAACAAAAGATGAACGTCTTTGTGACATTCTACCGAGAACCCTCCCCCCCCCCCCACCCCTTCATAGGAATGCTGTCCTTAAGATATTCTATTGATCACACACTGTTTAATTATTATGATAATGTCGAACATTATATCACACGATGTAATGGGATACACTCCAAAGACACCTTACCAATGATGGACGTTTAACTTTCCTAACTGCGATTTCCTTATATGTTTTTGTAAAACAACATGTTTCTAATGAAAGCTTGATTATTTGCTACTTGGTTAAGATTGTTTTATATTTTAATTGCCTTATATTTAGAAACCTTTTTGAATAATCTATTTCGAATTTTATTTATATAATATAAGAATAATCAACAAACATGTAAATATATAAGAATGTATAAATTACAAATAATGAAACTTTGTTGCATTAATTATTGCCTTAGCGTGCCAAAATATATTTTTTTAAAATAAACAATAAATTTATAAAAAATATGTGTGTGTAACAAAAAATGCAAATGTTCACAAAATGAATGATAAAATATAAGGCTTTTTTGACCCTTTAACACTATAAAGCATTATATATTTAAAGAATAGACATGAAACTGAAACTTAAATGCAAAAATAGAGGTATTGTTATAGTAAGATATTAAAAATATGTAAGACTGAGGAAGGCTTTAAGATTCGTGTCATTGATCATAACAGCTTTATTTTTTCCAAATTACATGTTTCATAATAAATCACTTATTTAAGGATTTTCATCAATATTCAGATTGTGAATTTACATCCTTTATTTCTATAATAATAAAAATAATCAATTTTATAATTAATTAAATTTTTATGCATTTGATGAATATACAACATATAATTCGCCGTTTTAAAACTTGTAGATGTTTTAAGGTTAGTAAGGTTACTCTTATTTTTATCAATAGATTAAACCTGGTTCCAAATTCTACTTAACTAGTTGTTTTTCTTGTATTAAAATTCTTGAAAATCTCGCATTCCTATTTTTAAAACAAATTTTTGTTTAATCGAAATTACCTACCGTTTTATTAAACTTGTAGAATATCATTTCTAAACTTAAAATCGTATAATTTTAACAAAACTGATAAAGTAAACCGAGGCTGGATAAACCATGGGACATGTCAGACACCATGATATTTATACTTTGCTCTAATAAGCTAGTCTGCATTTATGCGGAAATTAGCAGTTTGAATTAATGGTATCTTATTATTTTAATCGTCACTAGTAAAGCTAGTGCTAGTGGGGTTTTTGAAACCAGCATACTTTGAACCTTGAATATGCCATAAAATATTTTTTTAGTAAATATTATAAAAAAAAATTATAGATATTATAAAAAATCAAAGGAACAAATAATTTATATGTTCTAAAAATTTATAATTATCAAAATTGTTATATTTATATATATATATATTTGACTCTCAAACAAAATACATAAAGATTCTAACTAAAAAAAATGATATTTTTGTCCATTATAAGTAAGGCAGTAAATTAAATGTTCTATGAAGCTTCATAAGGCGTTGATTAACCCCACAGTTAGGGCTTGCTGGACAACACTACTTTTACAAAAAGTGAAATGATAAATGAAAGGTTAATATATTATTACATTGTGATAGTAATCATATTTATTTGTAAATTATTATTGATAATGGTACATCCTCGAAATAAAAAAAGTCAAGAAAGTTATAGACTTAAAAAGATATGCGATTTGCATAACCCTAATCTTCTCATTTTAAACTCTCAAAATAATAATTATTATATAAAATTATAAATATGTTCACTATTTGCTAGTTTCTGTTAAATACTACATTTTTTACTATTATTAATTTTAATATGAGGAAAGTGATTTCGTTTGATTCTATTTTTTTTAATTCAAAAAACGAAATCCATTGATTGCGACTGTGAACAGGGTTTGAAACTCAATTCTGGTGTTCTGAACATTTTTTAAAAATAATTTCTCTGATTTTCATTCCTTAAACAAAAATAAGACTACGTTCACAATATCTCCTTCTAAGTTCTAACCCAGTTTCATAGTAGTTCACAAAACAAAAATTGTCCCACAAAAATTACAAAGTAAAAAATTACGATATTAAAAATAATTTTATGACTTAGCTTACTTAAAATGCAACTATCAGTGTTTTAATATCGCGCCGTTTATTTAATTTTTTTAATAATCCTAGTGTACCTTTTTTTTTTTTTAGCTATTATTGAATTTTTTTTTATCATAGTTTAATTAGTTTTGCTACAAAAAGAATGGAATAAAAATTTTTTACCTGAAACAATAGGTTGTTCATCTTTTTTGTCTTTGTCTTTGTCTTTGTCTTTGTCTTTGTTTTTCTTTTTATCTTTTTTATCTTTTTTATCTTTTTTATCTTTTTTATCCTTTTTATCTTTTTTATCCTTTTTATCTTTTTTATCACTGCTTTTCTTTTTATTTGTTTTATCTTTGGCCTTCCTTTTGTCTTTTTTGCCTTTAATTTTGTTCTTAGCTTTTCTTTTCTTTTTGTCTTTATCCTTTTTCTTGTCATATTTATCCTTATGTTGATTTCTTTTTATTCGTTCTAGTTGGTTATTTTTAATCATTACATCTATAAATAAATATGGCAAATATAATTAATTAGTATGATGATTTGATAACCAGAAACTAAAAAAGAGGTATATAATATTAAATGTAAACGATATGTTAAATATTTTCAACATAATTACATTTACAAAATTTTTTTCTGCTTTATTTTACCCAAAATATAATATATGTTTAATCGAAATGCTAAGAATAAAAAATCTTTAAAAGTTGAGAACAAAAAAAATACTTAATGCTGGAAATTATTTCTTAAAGTTCAGACAAGACTGAAAGAGTAAGAATAAATAATTTATATATTCTTGTAAAATAGAACTTAAAAAGGTTCAGATTTAAAAAGGAAAAGCTCATAATACAAATGCTAACTAAGACTTATTATATATACTTCTGTTTTCTTAGGACAACAATTTAAATTATAGATTAGAAGAAACAAAAGATTGTTCGAAGACAAATTCACAAGATAATTGGCATCACCCCCTCCCCTCCCCTAATTAATCTTAAAAAGATTAGCTAAAGACAACCCCCCCCCCCCCCCCCCCCAAAGCCAAAAAATGCAAATGCCTGATTATATTTTTCAAAAATATAATTGTTAATATTAATTTATATATTTGTTAACATTTTATTCCTATCTCATATATATATATTTAATTACATTTATTTTTCACATTCATCTACTTATTTTATCAACTTCGATTTCAAGTTTTCCTTGGAATATTTACCTATTATTTTCAAATTTTAGTGGCGTAATATTTATCTAAATTTCTAGTCAAATAATAATTATCCCTGAAACTCCTTGTCCAACAGGGAGAAAGAAATTGTAAGCTTGTCCAACGAGATCTAGTCTCCGCCATCACGCAGTAACAGCTTTTATGGAGTTAGAAGAGCCGATTATGAATGCTATTACTGAAATATCACAATGGCTTAAAAGAAATATTTCCTCAGAAGCAAGAAAATTATTGGATTCAATGCTGATTCCAAATTTTTTTTTCTCATTAGAATGTATTATTTAATTATACAACTATTTATGTAATACTTTTCAAAAAATGACATTGACTGATTAAGAAGATGAGAATAGCGCAGAGCATTTTATTAGAACTCAAGGAAATTAGAGCTAATGTTGATTCATATTTTATATGCAGGGGCGGACTGGCCATAAGACCCGGTGGGCATTTTGCCCACGAGACCGGGAGAAAATGTCGATTTTTGAGGCCGATCAGAGGAAAATATCAAAATAGAGTCCGATTAGAATAAAATTATTATTATGTTCACATTATTTTCTCTTATCATTTATTTATTTTTAATGATATCTCTATGATTTAAATATCACATTCCTTGAGAATTATCATGTCGTTTACTATAATTTAAATAATATATCAATAACATCGCTTGACGCTACACATCATTACCACTTTCTTTTCTTTGTTTTTTTTCAAATGAAGTGAAAACGCTTCCGTTTGAGTAGAGTCTAAGTGATTAATTTATTATATTATATTTTTATACATTGATTTATTGTAGAAATAATATGGCCAACATTTCTTGTTCTTAATTGATTGAAATCAAATAAAATCCAGGTCGGTGAATTAGATAAAAGGATGGATGCTTGGGTGAAATAGAATAATTCATCTGGCCAAAATAAGTTGAGAAGGCTGCTAAAAATAGGTGAGATAAGGTGGTGGGCACGTGAAAAAGCCCTTAGATGGATATAAAGAGAGCTTGCTCTCAATAACGATATAGGCACTTCAATTTATAATAGATAATAAATAATTTGAGACAAAAACTAGATAATATATGTAAATTTATGACTCTAAGTACAGCTATAATATATTTGAAAATTTTTAAAATAATGGGGCCACTGTCTTCAAACTAAAAAATTAGGTACTTTGTCAGCATGGAAATTGAAAGAAGATGCTAAATCTTCTGTCTCATCGATTATTACATCGATTCAAAATAAAGCAATAAAATGGCTGATAATTTAAATGAAACATTTTCATATTTATAGCTCTCGGAGAGTATCTGAAAAATGCTCTGTAAAAAGATCGAATAAGACGAGCGAAGAGAATATATAGTGACAAATGTCAAGATGAACGTCCTCAAGAATCGATTGACCTTTATAGGTTCGAACTATTTAGTCCTATCCGGAACTACTTTCTGCGAATTGAAGCTTATCTTGAATGTGCTATATTTGTATACAAGACATTTTGATGAAATAAATAGTAAAGGTATTTCTGAAAAGGCCTTGGAAAAACTGGCACAATTGGCATATATATTGAGTGATAAATTTTATAACGAATAATGTTCATTTGCCAGTGTATTCAAAGATTTTGTAGTAGAATTAAATGAAACGGACGATGATATCGCATGTACAAGTGAGGAGTCAAATGAAGAAGATGGAATATTACAATATGATAATAAATCAGAGTGTGATAATAAATGTACCAAGTGTTTAATATGCGAGTATGAAATTCTTAAAAGATACAATAAGCATACAAGTGACACTAATTTATTTTTGGCTTATGAATACATTTTAACTTTTACGCAGGTTAATTGCGAGAAAGCATTTAGTAAATTAAAAATTATAAAAATAAGCTGAGAGCTAATATTGACCAAGAAAAATTAGAAGCGTTTTTAATGATGTAAGTTGAACGAGAACTATTAGTAGATTGAACTAGAAGATATTCCTGTATATTTGCGCAAAGGTTCAAAGTTAATGAGAGATTTATTAACGTAAATTTATATATTTTCTTTATTCTTTTATTAAAATCTTATTAATATTATTTACAACATGATCGGTGCCTGATTTTATAAAATATGATTTGATTTTATAGTGCAATATCGTTGTAAATCTAATATAAAATATATATTTTAGATGAATATTATTTTATATAGGTAATGAATATGATTTTAGATGTGCATTAATAAAATATATGATTATTATATAATACTATTCTTTTTTTTTTTTACTAAAAATATAAAACGTTTCAACTTATTTTCAAAAAATAAGAAGCCATTTAAGGGAACCCGGTCGAAGACCGGACAAAAGCGGGCCGAAAGCCCGCAAAATGGGGGTATGGGGACTTCGCCCCCATATAAATGAGGTTGCTATAAAAAAATGTTCACAAGGCTGGAGCGTCGCCAGTCCGCCCCTGTTTATATGTTATTGTTGAGTCAAAAGCAGAGCTATACGTGTTTAATATTTGTCCCCCTCGACTTGCAGCAAGCAAGCTCATTGTCAAAACATTAATAAAGGATCAGTAGAAGAGTATTATAAAACAAATGTCCCCTCTCTTAGATACATTTATAACCCAAATAAATGAATGGTTTTTAATTCATCATGCAGCACTTACCAAATATTACTTCCACAAAAGCTTTCCAACCTTTTTCAGATGGTGATAGAAAAAAAATAAAAATATTTGTTAAATTTTTATCATGAAGATGTTAAAGTATCTTATGATGCATTATTAGCTGAATAACTATGGTTAATACAATCCCAAAAAATGCTATGGATGCTTTGCATTATTTCAAATACATTTAGATTATATTCCCAATGTATTAAAATGGTTATATATATATATATTAGCAACTCTTCCCATTAGTAAACTAATGATAAAATATTCTCTTTTTTAAGAAGAATAACAGAGCCCTGCAGATATACCACTTGCAGGCCACGGACTGGATTTTTTTTTCAAAATTTTTTTGGCCCGGGTTTTTTTTTAAAAAAAATTTTCAGGCCCGGCCCGAATTTTTTTAAAATATATTATATTTTTTTGATTTCTATAGTTAATAATGGCGATTTTAAATATTTGGTTTTAAAATATTTTTTTAAAAAAATTTAAGGTCCGGCCTGGAAGCCGGGCCTGCAAGTCTCTGAAAAACATACCTATGAAATGAAATACAACTTCTGAAATTAGATTGAATGGTTTGGATCTTTTGAATATTCATATGCATTTAACGCCAAGCAAGGATGAGATAATTGAAAAATTAGCTCAAAATATATAAAATACAATTATTCCTAAGAAACTTTTTGTGATTTATCCAACATTTAAATGTTTTATAATTAATATATAAATTTTAAAGGTTAAAAATATTCAAATTTCAATTTTGGGTCATTTAAGTGATTCATATGGTGGTTATTTTTATTTTATAATTCACATTTATTTTATAGTTTTTCAATGCCGGTTTATATATATAATTTTTTTATAATTCCCATAATTTAAAATTGTGTATTAGAAAAGTTATTAGTCCTAATAAATATGCTTAATAATTTTAAATAACTATAATATTTCTTAAAAAATTTATTATCCCTCCCCCCAGACCAAATCCCTGCGTACGCGCAGTGGCGTAGCCAGGATTGATACATGGGGGGGGGGAAATTTGCCAATATTTTGTGCTTTATTAGTGTCTAACCACTATAGTAGCCAGCATAAATGAAAAAAATATTAGTAACAAAATTTTGGCCAAATTTATGATTATTACGCGACTGAAAGCATTATTCTGAAAATTTTATCAATGTTTAGTCAATTGTAAATTAATTCAATCCATTCGGTGTAGAAAGAAGAATAAAATCGTCCCCCCCCCCCCATCCCCAAAAAAAAACCTCCTATATTTTATGACACTCAATATATCTTATTCTATGTTAAAAATAATTATCTTAATTAAATTTTTGCATATAAGTATAACATAATTTTACAGAGAATTTCATTATAGATTTTATTTATTATTAAAATACTTTAGTATAAATAACACCCCTTTATTTAACTATGTATTATTTTAATGATAACAAATGAGTATATTAATAAAACATTAATAATTCTTATTAGAGATCTGCAAAAGTAGGAAAATCGGGTTCCAATATTTTTAAAAAATATTCGGGTCGGGTTGGATCGGGCCTTGGAATTTTTTTAAAAATATATCTAAATATATCAATTTTATGTTAAATTTTTTATGTAAAATAAAAATATTTGATTTTTTTTATAAAAACTAGACGCCATGTAACATATATCTTTCATTTTTAGTAATTATAAAAAGGAATTTCTATATTTAAATAAATTCAGGCCAGGCCGACAAAACTTTTTAAAAAAAATTTAGGGTTCGGGCAGGCAAAACATTTTCAAAATAATTTCGGGCCGGGCTTGAAAAGTTGGGCCTGATACAGATCACTAATTCTTATTGCAAATACGATATTTTTATTAAAAATAGTATAATATATAAATATTATGACTAAGAATTCATTATAATTACTTATTGAATATAAAAATTTTATGTTATAATAATATAGCAATTTTATGATTTAAATTTATAAAGAGAGGTGTATTTTTCTCTGAGATTTGAATAATTTATCTTGAATCAAATTTTTATCTAGAATAATCTCCTTATAAATATTTAATATTACGAATCATTTAAACGGCTTTCACCGGTGCTATTTCTAAAATAGGGTTTTAACCTTTTCAAAATTGAAGAAGACCTTCATTAGTGCAGGTGTTAATCGGTAAGGTAGCTAAAATAGTTTTTATATTAGGCAGGTAATCTAAAGTGCTACTACACATGGAAAGGGCCTGCAAAGCATTTTTTGGTTTTAAAGAGTACTCTATTCTGTCAAAATTTTTATACCAAAATTCGAAAAGTAACTTATCATACGATCCTAATAATTCATCAGAATAAAACTCTGAGACCTAATATCCTCTCGCGTTTTAAGTGTATTCAGACTCAACCGGTAAAAGAAAATGAAAGCTGTTTAGAATAAAATTGTGACTAATAAATCTTTCCTTTAATTGAAATAAAAATGTATCAATAAGGGGAGTAAAAATATTTATTTTATAAAAATCCTCAATCGTAGATGCATCAATATTTAAGCGATTGGACTATCTATAATCTATTCTAGGTTTAAAATTTTTAATCCCAAACATATTAGTTATCACCTTTACTTTCTTATTTACCAAATTAAATGATTTTTCTTTTATTTAAAAAATTATAAAATATTAAATAAAATTTTTAAAATCTAATTAGTTTAACAATATAAATTTTATTATTAAAATTATAAATATCTAATTTAACTATGTTAGAAAAAATTTACATTATATTTTTATTTTTATTGTTATTTAATATTTTACAATATATTTTTATTGTTATTTAATATTTTACATATAATTTTTAATATATATTTTTAAACCATGTTATCATTTAAAATTGAAAATTCTTATTTGTTTTTTTAAATATATTTCATTTTCATATTTTATATAATTTTATTTATAAATTTTAAATAAAATTATTCGCAATAAGAAAAAAATTAAAAAAAAAATTTTCTATCTAAAAATTATTTTTTAAATTAAATTTTTTTTTTCAGAGGTTATGGGGGGGGGGCAATGAGTACGCGCTTGTTAAAGACTAGTTAAAATTTTTAAAAATATTTTAATACTCTGGTAATAGAAAAAAATATTCATTTAATGACATTTTATTTTGACATGATGGTTTAGCAAAATTAAGTTTTACATAATTTTTTTAAATATTTAAATAGATGTTTATGTTTAAATAATTGCTTTCACTTCTTTTTTTAGTTTCAATATGTTCCCAAATTAAAATATAATCTTTAGTTGTTACCCTTTTGTATTAAATTTATAAATAACATACAATTTTACTATTATCTTTATATTCTGATAAGTTTATAAAAAAAATATAGAACATTATAATATGAATATTACAACCCTAACCTGTTACAGTATTAAGGACCTAGAGTAATGATTAATTCTAATTATAATAGTTTCAACTACCAATAGCCGCACCTCATTAGCGATCTTCACCATATTTATGAGGGACCTGCAGAAGGTTAGCATTTCATACCTAATCCAGATTTTAAAAAATCAACCCTTATCGTTCGTTATTTCAAAATTTTGGCTGTAGTCTAGAAATTGTTTCAAAAAGGAAATTGAAAATATGTCAGGTAAATGAATATTAAAAGCTTTATTACAGTGTTGTGATGATTTAATGAATATTGACGATTTAATTTAAACACATGCATATATAATTATAATCTTTACAAATGTACAACAAAAGAAATTTCAACAATGCTTTGTTTATATTTTAATTATTTTTGCAAATATTATCATTTTATATGAATGGGTTTTAATTTAATGCTCAATATGTTTCATTAAATCATCACAATACACTATATATTCTTTTCAAAAATTTTCCGTTTGAATTTAATTTAATAAAATTCGCGCTACCCGAATTTTCAATTTATATTTCTTTAAGTCAGGCCTGACATAGATTTTTAATTTTTAAAGATATTTTAAGCCCAGCCCCGATTTTTAAAAACATTATTTTTTTCTGGGTCTGGTTTCTGGGCCGAGCCGGGTACGGGTTTATAAAAATTAAAAGTTCAAATTATCATAATAGTTTTATGTAAATGGATCTTGTTTCTGTTGTGACATACAAAAATATTATTAAGCTACACACCTTTAGCCGATCTTCCACCTGAGAATAAATATATGTAACCCTTACTTGGGCAAAATTGAATATTTTTAAATCGAATAGATATATGATTCGAATCTCTTTATCTTTCGTTTTTACATAATATTAAGAAAAAATAAATTTCCGCTTTTGTGTATGAAACTATTAAAAGTCCTATAAAGAAAGACATTTAAACAATGATTATTTTTTGATTAGTAATAAATACCCAAGTTTTTTCGTTTTAATCAAAATCATAATGAATTAAATTAATGTTATACTTTAAAATCGATTACCTCTATTCAGATCATACTCATTTAAGGATTTCAATTCGGAATTATCCTTTCCAATTTCATGGGATGATGCGGGCTCATTAATATGACCTGTATAAATTTAATATATTAAAGTATGGTTTTATTAAGTCCATTTGTTTTTAAATATTGGACTAATTCTTATTTGTATTTTGTGGTATAATTGTAAACATGAGTAAAACCCTATATATTTCGTATTTTTATTCGAACATTATGGAAACGATGGTTTATTATTTTAATAAGTTGAACCGGATTAAGATTAAACCAAATATGAATATATATAAAGTAGATATATTACCTTTAATATTAGGAACAAAATAAAATATTAAACATAAAATCAAATTTAATTTTAGGATGTACATGTATTTAAAAAAAAAATTAATTTCAAATATTTATGGAATACAATTACATTACATACAGTAATAGAAGACTTCTATTTAATATAAATCAAAAGATAAATAAATTGAAATTGAACTTATTTTGTAAATAAACGTGTTAAAAATTCCAATTATTGTTTAATTCAGATCATAAATATAATTACATAATGGATTTAAATTTGAAATCAGATACAAACTATTTGGCAGAAGATTCATATCCTTTCCATATATAACTACAACATAGATTTTTTATTTTTTTAACTCTAATTTAAGAGTAAAATTTATTAAAATATTTAGCTCGAGCTTTGCTCTATATCTATTTTACAGTGTGCAGATGCACTTGGCCTGAATGTAAATACAATATAACATATCTAATAAAGGCTCTAGATAATTCAGACAACTCCTTAATTTGACCAAAGTTTTGATTCCAATCAAATTCCTATTAACTACTAATATAAGGTAAAGTCTGGATAAATCGGGCAACTGTTCAAGTTGGACAAAAATCTTGGGTGAAACGGTACCCAAACTAACAGGTTTTATTGTAGAGTAAATGATAAAAGGTAATGTGAAAAATTGCAATAATTTTTTTTTATTGGACCCTTTATAGAATATTTAAATTTCGTATCTTGCCATTTCTGGTGGCTAGTTAATTTGTTGTTTTCGTTTAGCATCTGATCTTATCATCATATGATCATCAATCAGTGTTCATCAATTTTCTTGTCTTCATAGGGACCATCTTCAGACTTCCCAACACTTCTATTACAAACATGACTTATGAATCACAGTCGTAATCCACCTTAACATTTTTACCTCATTGTAGCCGAACTTCCCCCCCCCCCTTTATTCTTCGGCACTCATATTTTTGATTAGGACTGTAGGCATCACCAATTTATATAACTTGCTCTATAACATTAATAATGGATTTTGTCACATATAACTCCAGTCAGACTTATCTAATTAATCCCACGCGCATTTATTTCTCCCTCAGTTTCCTCTACCATGCCTCAATTATATTGTAGATTCTAAAAATTTGTAACCATATATAAATTTTAGCTTATATAAAAATAGATAATTAAGAAACTTCAGCAATAGTCCGGGCAGTAAATTTATCAATTGCTTGCAGATAGCATGATAATGGCCCAATTATTTAAAAAATTAAAAAAAAATACTTGCTCTTAATGATGTTGGTTAAGAGCATGTATTCCTTTATTAGCAAACTATAAACAACGCTCAAATGTTAAATAAAAATATACTATAATACTTATATAATTTTATTAAATGAACAAATCAGAAACTATCTACACCCTTTATAAAAGTTACCATTTTCACAAAAAATATGCCTTTTATCACGGTTTCCAAAATCGGTACTTAATGTCCATCTTGCGGCACTTTGCCTTGTCTTTGGCTAGTCTACCCCGTGAAGCCCTGGATGTTGGATCCACACATTAATACATACATAGGGATAATGTTGGGATGCCCTTGATAATTAAAAAATAATATCCTAAAATATTATAATGAAAATGTTTAAAATTTTTACTTCCGGGATTTATAATAATAATCATTATTATTTTTTTTTCTAAATGAAATAGCCTAAATTTATATTTTACTATCTCTTATTCTCATTTTTTTAAAACAATTTTGATATGCAACTTTTACTAATATTAATCTTTTTTAACCTAAAGGTAATAACTTAAGAATATTTATAGCTTTAATACCTGAGCTTGATATTTTATAACCAAATTTAATGGCAATATTGGCAAAGTTTTAAATTCAAACAAAAATTATACTGAATTATTATTAAAAATTTATATAGAAAAACTATTAAAGAGCATATTATATTTTAATGCGAGATACTAAATATCATGATATACTTTTAAATATTTCATTAATGTTTAGTATATACACTCAGATGATATATACGATTTTATTCCAAATACGATAAATTTATAGTATTAATCGATATTCAAAGCTATATTAGATTCCTGCTAGTGGCATTAAAATTACTTTTTCACGCCAGTCATGACGGGACTTACAAACACATTACTGCAAATGATTTATGAAATTTGTAAATTTAAGTCATTAAAATTTTTTTACTTCTATCTATTTAACTAAATTAATTTTAGGGGAAAACCAGCGATTTGGAGCAAATAAAAAAAATAATTCAAAAATTACTATATAAACAAGTTAAGTGGAATTATGAATTTTTGAATCGTTTCATCAAAAATGTTTACAAAAACTCTAGAGTTTTGGAGTTTTGCGACAATATTTCCCATATTAGCTTTAAATGGTATTGTTGGGAATATGCTATTAATTATCTTATTTTTTAATAAAAAAACCAAGAATAAAGGGCATCATTCTATCCCGATTGCCTACACATACCTAAAATCCTTAGCTATATCAGATTTGTTATCCTGCATATTTTTGGGTCCCTTTATCCTAGATAAAATAGGATTGTACAAAAAATGGGAATGGATATTAACGGAATATTTCTTGTCCTATTTGTTCAAAATAAATTTGATATTATTGAATTATTTTATTAAAGTAAGTCTGTGCACAGTCGCCTGCTTTTCATTGGATAGATACATCTTGATATCTTATCCCTTAAAATATAATAGGATATGGTGTTGTGGGACCAATAGGATAGATAGAGTTATTCTTTCTGTAACTTATGCATATTGTGCGGTTTGGATGATTCCTTTGTTTTTTAAATACACCATCAATCAAATGATAAACAATAAAAATGAAACATTTGTAACTAAAGATGATTTTAATTGTTCTCCACACAAGTATTATATTTTAAATATTATATAGTGATAATTTCCATTTTAAAACAAAGAATTCCGCTAAAAATTGTGCTAAACAAACTTTATTGGATCGAACTTAATAAAATGGTGGCTAACAGTTCTCATGCTTACACGAATGTAATAGATTCAAAATTTTTAAATGGCTCAATTTATGGTAAAATTTTATTTTATTATGAAATCGGCCGTGAAATAGCTCTAACCTACTTACCATTATTATTAATGTGTTTTGTCAAAATTGCTTTAATTTTCAAATATAAATTCTATCTAGCCGAGAAACGTAATACGTTGATAAATTTTAACACTATTAAAATAATGGAAATTAACCATGATTATGATAATCTTAAGCCAAATTTTGAGAAAAGTAAAATACGCACCATATCTTATAAGAAAAATCCTACAAGCTTTTACGACGATATTCGTTTTAACACAATGAATGGTAAAGATGTAGTTAAAAATAGAAACAAAATAAAGTTTTCTCATATCAATTACGAAAAAAATCATATAACGCTAATCATGTTATCCATTCTCACTATTTCTTTAATTTGTTTTTTGCCCACATCGTTTGTTGTCATTATGGATGCAATATCGGGTTATAGGTGGAGATTGAACAACGACTTATTCAACCTTATCGGAAATTTATTGGAAACATGCAGTTATTCTTTTAATTTTTACATTTATTGTAAAAACAATATGTTGTCTCTAAAAAAACGTTAAATAACATTATGTCGTAATTTTTTTTAAAAAAATAAATTTTTAATTAATTAGAACAAATTTCTAAGTAACGCTTTTTGGCTTAGGTAAAAATAATATTTTATATGGTCACCTGTTAGTAGGATTAATTTCCTCCCTATCATCTAAGACTGTGGGTGCTACGATACCGAAGGTTAATATATTTTCGATTTCACGGTTTTTTAAAATTTATTTCTCTTAAAAATTTTGGATATCACTAGAAACAAATTTATTGTTAATTTAATTTTTAATTTTCTCTTGTTTATTTCATGGAATTAGAAAAAAAAATCATAGTAATAAATGATGTTGTTGATATATATCTTCACTTCCAATAGATTTATTATTTTAACTAATAATAATTTTCGTTTCAAAAAAATATTGAGAAAATAATTACCAATTTACATTCAAAATATTTATCCAAAATCTTGAAATGTGATTTTAAAAAACGAGGAGGCCGGAAAACTTGTTTTCATAAAAGCCAATATCCTATTTATGCAGAAAACTATAGTGTTGACAAATTGCTTAATTATTGACGTTTAGATTTGATTTAGAGCCTCCACAAAATAAGATAACGACAAAATGCGAACCCGACAAAATTTTTGCCCGGGTTCGGTTCGGGGTATAAAAAAAAGGTGGGTTCGGTTCGGGTTCGGTTTAGGGAAATATTTTTGAACCCGGGTTTGGTTCGGGTTCAAGAATTTTTGAGTTGATAAAAAAAATTCTATATTTAAATCATAATAAAAAACTAGGCATAAATTTGATATAAAAAATAAATTTTTTATTTTATTTATAGGCAAATATAGTTAAAAATACAAAGCATATAGTCATGTATCAATTTTAAAAATTTTATTTAGACGTATTAGCATAATATCTTCCAAGAGTTGTTCACTCATCCTCGATCTATGTGGTGAAAGAATGAATTTCAAATGTGAAAAAGATCTTTCAACGCTAACCTATGTTAAATGTATTTATATGTGAAAATATGAAAAATTAACTTGGGTTGCAGGAACAGCAAGTAAGATTTTAAATAAAATATATAATTCAGGGTATTCCAGCTTAGCAGACTCTCAAAAATGCAAAATATTTTCCTTCTTATCTAATCTTTTATAATCGCTAAATCCAGTAATTATTGTTCCAATACTTTTCTCAGCAATCGTTGGCCCTCTTTTAAGTATTTTCTCCTGCCTTTCTTTAAGTTGTATCAATTTCTCTAAATCATCTTCTTGTTCAATAACTTCATCGGAACTAATATCATCAGATAAAATCGGCGTTGTTAAGCTTTTAATTCGTCTCCATAAATTGACAAGATGTTTTTTCGCACAAATCTTATCATCATCACTAAGTAATACCTGTAATATTTAAGGATTTATATTGTTTATATTTAAATATTTCATAAAATAACAATTTTAATATAAATCTAAAATAATTAATTTACTAAGCTTTTAATTAACCTTGTATCTTGGGTCCAGGTATATGGCAGCTAAGAGAATTTCGTTCTTTATAAACCTTTCTTCTCTGTTCTTAAGACAAGAATATAGTAATTGAGCAAAATGGTTTGGATTTTTTTCCAGTTCGATGCAGCATCTTAACCATGCTGCATAAAAATCTGTCAGTGTTAACTGTTCAGATTGGAATTGTTTGGTTGCGATTTTTAGCGGTTTTAAAATTTCAACAATCGTTATTATCTCTTTCCAATCTTCAGTCAATAAATAATCAGATTGCTCTGTAAAAAAATCTTCGATATTGGGTTTTAGTAAAATCAGCCTTTCTAACATATCATGGGTTGAATGCCATCTGTGGCAATCTAACACAGGCTTAGGGAATTTCATATTTTTTAATAACTATTGGTAAGTGGGATGTCTTAATTTTAAATTTAGGCTCCTAGCTTTTGCAATGGTTTCCACAATAGGTGATAATTTTATAGCATCTTGAAGTGCCAGCTGAAGTGTGTGAGCTGCACACTGTACACTATAAATCGGATAGGATATAATAGTTGATAAAAAAGTATTTTGTATATCATCAATATCATATTTATATACATTTACATCCATATTTTCCTCATCTGCTGATTCACTCCTTATATCATAATCAGTTTCAGGTTGCAGGAGCTTTATAGCTCTTAAAAAATTACAACCATTATCAGAAGTAATTGTGTATATTTGTTGAATATTAATTTTAAATTTTAGTAGAGTTTTTAATATATTCTCTTTTATATATTCTCCTGTACATCTCTCTTTCAGCTCTACAATTCCAAGAGTCCTCAAATTTATAATGGACTTTGATATAAATTGAATATTTACACCAAGAATTGACCTATCTAGTCGTTGAACTGCATCAACTTTTAAACTTATTAATTTTCCTTCTACCTCTCTCGATATTTTGTCTCTAATTGATTGGGCTGTTTTATTAATAGTTCTGGATAAATTTTCTTTGTTTATAACTAAATTGAGCCCAGATAGGAGTGGATTTATAATTCTTTGAAATCCCGAATCTTCAATAATTGATAAAGGCCGGCCATTTACTGTAACAAGTTCTAGTATAGAACTCATCAAATCATTAGATGATATATTTATACTTATATGCTTTTTTGGAAAAAAGGTTTCTATATTAATTTTAGGTTTTTTTGCCAATAACAATTCCTGATATTTGGTTTTTTCATTTAAATAATTTAAATATTCATTGTTGTGATTTCTTTCCAGGTGTCTTTCTAAATTTGACAAGTGATTACCAGACATTTTTACTTTGCAATATGAAATTGATTTTTTTTCTATTGTATTAAGGGTAAAATGCTTATCAAATATGACTTTATCTTTAATCTTAAATCTATAAAAAGAGAACAATTTTTTTAAATAGCAATGATTTCAGAATTAAAAAAGAGATATTTATAAATTTAATTTCATTTATAATATTTACTTCATTAATATCTTGTAAAAATTAAACTGAAACAAAAATAAATGATTAGCAGATATAAATTTTAAAATCATTTTAATAAGTTCACAAAAACTGCCCTACATTTAACAATTTTTAAGTTAGATGTTTAGAATTTTTTAAATTAACAATATAATAATTTTTACTTTGATTTGTTAACCATTTTCTTCTAATTAATAATCTTTAAGAATAATAAGATAAAAATTTAAAAATAAATGGCGTAAATTAATTCAATTGTTTAAAATTTTTTAACACTCCAATAGGAATCGAGAATAAATTTAAAAATGGCATAAATGAATTAAGTTGTTTAAAATTTATTAAGACTTCATTTAATTGGAAATTTGAAAATATAATATTTGTATTTACATATATTAATATATGATTTTAAATAATACACTGAACCCGATTGAACCCGGGTTCAAATAAAATTCTTGGGTTCGGTTCGGGGTTTTGAAAATTTTATAAATGGGGTTCAGGTTCGGTTCGGGTTCAGAGTTTTTTTCTAAAAACCAGGGTTCACTTCTCCGGGTTCGGGTTCGGTTCGAATCACTGGACAAAACTATTGAAATTAGTATATATACTCATTATTATATTAATAGTCTACAGCCTGAATAAAAATTCAATATTGCTTTTTTTTATTCATTTGTTTTTTGTTATTTCCCGAGTTTTCCTCAAATTTCTCGAGAAATTTTCCCATGTCTAGCGACACTTTATCACTCATTCATTTGATAACTATCACGCGACAGTTTATTACGCGACATTTTATCACGCGATTTTATTGACTTATTTATCTTTTTTTTTAATTTTTTTTCTCTAAATTTTTTCTCTAATTTTCTTAAATTAAGAAAAAAATACATATAATAAAAGGTATATTTATTTTAAATAGTAATATATAAAAAGCTATATGATAAAAATTAAAAAATATGAAAAATTAAGAAAAATATGATTAAAAAAAATTAATTATAAATATAAAAAGTAGATAAAAGTAAAACAGGCACCGATGAATGCTGTCATCTAAAGTGGAGCGTAATATAAAAAGAAATTATTTGGGACTAAAAGAAGTTTATGAGTCTAACGATGACTTTCAATTGTATAGCAATTGTTTATCGACCCTTGCATATGTCTTAGAGGATGATCTGGAAATGCATTTGAAACCTTGGTAGAAATATTTGGAGAAATTTATGGCTTCTATGAATTTATTTCCTATTAAAAAGATCTATATCTGAAGACAATAATTCCTGGAAATATTATATTATTATAAATGATAGGGCAACTAAATAATTTCAGCTCTTTAATGTGAAATTGTGGAAAAAACACATATACGTTAAATGGTGTTGCCTGGAATTAAATCCTTATGATAATATTCTCATCTGACGTTTTGATGAAAATTTATAAAGTAGCATAAAGATATGCACAAGCATAATGCTCAATATCTCCAAGTCCTAATAGGGAAAAAATCGTTACCTCTGAAGATATTAAAAAACGAGTTTATTTATGTGTTTTGAATTGCAGAATTTCGGATTTTTCACATGAGATATTACTTCCTGCAATTAAATTTTTATTTTTATTTGTGATATATTGATTTATGATTACCTACTAATAAAGAGTATAAATTAAATGGTCTTATTAATTATGTAGATAGGTGATTACTTATCTCCCAATAAGAACTACGAATCTCAATTAGCCTCCATCTCAACATAGATATAATCACCCTAAGCATTTGCAGTTTATAGATCGATAGTTAAGGACTCATTATATTGCAGTTACTCAAAAGACAGACACTCGCACTATCTTTCAATAAATGTACTTATACGAAAGGTCTCTCCAATCTAATATTTTCATTCAATCAACGCTTGAGATGATACTTATGAAAATTAAAATCGTTTTTTTCAATAAAAAGATCAAAATAATTAATTTTTTTTATTTGAATATCTTATTTTATTTTGAAATATAAACATTTATATATATATACACTATTGAATTAAAAATATATGTGGTGTTCCATATCAAATCAACTGAAGATTCAACCCGACCCCCTTAAATTTTTTTAAAATTTGTATGATGGTTGTATATACACTAACTAGTAAAAATATAAAATTTTAATCCTCAACTCAGCTTACTTCATGAGATATGGCCATCTTTAGAAACGCGGAAATTCCAAAATATACTATATTTAATTTTAAATATCTCAAAAAGTAATTAAGCTAAAGATATGATTTAAATTTTATTAAATAGCTCTTTAACATGACATAAAATTTATTTTATTGAAAAAATGTCTATTACCAAAAACCGGAAATAGAAAACCGGAAATGGCTATAAAATAAAAATTGCTCTTTTTTTTCTTTTAAAATTTTCTTACAGATAGACATTATACCTCTTAATATTTGTACAAAATCCTAGATTGAGACGAGTACTGGGCCAAAAGTTATTACACTTTAAATAAAAGTAGTATGGTTTAAATCCTATATTATATACCAAATGTATAGTAATTTACGAAACAAATAAAAAAAAATTCGTTTGGGATTGGGCCGGATATATTTTGTTATAAATCTTTCTAGCCGTGTTAGAAAAATTAGGCCCTATGCAGATCACTAGTAGACATTAATCATTATAATGGTTGTAGAGGTTTACAAAGTTTTTTTTTATACTGGGTAACAGCTCCCTCAGAAAAATAATATATTATTGAAATCTTATCAAATCTTTCTTATAAGTATAGAATTAATTTTATTTGAAATAAATGAAAGGAACAAGTATTGTTTTTGAGACAATCTGATATAATCACGTAACTTAAATGATTGATGATATCGCCTTCGCGGTAATAAATCATAAATGGATTAAGTGTTGCCCGATTATTAGTCCAATGGAAACCTTGAGCGTGATCTTGAACTACAAAATCAGATATTATTAGATATTCCCCATCCTTCAAATTCGATTTTAATGACTTAAAAAATAAAGATTGTTTCGAAGAAATAAACGTATGAGGAATTAAAATATTTAATTTTTCAATCAAATACTCCACTAATTCGTTGGCGGACTTTGTTAAAGTTTCGAGTGTAGTACGGTCAGCCGCCAACCATTGTTTAAATGTTATATAATATATGGAATTATTATCAAACAATAAGTGTATTCTTTCTTTAAGTTCCAAAGGGCCGGGACACATTTGGCATTTCCTTAAGTAACAGCAAGGCTGGGCTGGATTGCATAGACTTTGTGCAATGTAGTGTTTATAATCTTTTAAGAGAGGAAATGGAAAGTTATGCTGGTTTGCAGTTAACTTATCTAATTTACCACCAATTATAATTAACTTAAAATTCTAATGAAATATGCAGATGCACATTGTATGCGTTCCAGACCCGCCTGCTAAAATACAGTTTTTTGATCTCATGATAGCAAGCTTGCTAAAACCTATCTTTATATTACTGTTTATTTCTTTAAAATTGGTAAATAATTCTTTTATATTACATAAAACTAATTTATTTTGCACTTGGTTCTTTTTTCCATTAACTTTCATTGATATAAAATTATTCATACCTGGCATAAGTCTGCTGTTTTCATCAGAGTTATAAAATTCTATTACTTTATTTGTAACGTCATTCGGAATTATTCTACTTGGTTTTATGCATTATATTTAAAATAATACAATACAATTTGGTAAGTGTTGTTTTGAGTTTTTTAACATTTAATAAATGCAAAATAATCAGATTTTTAGGATTTTAGTTTTAATGCTTATTATTCACATATATTGCCCACTTTTTTAAAAAATAATTACTCTATATTTGGTATAATATAGGATTTAAGCCTTACTACTTATATTTAAAGTGTAATAACTTTTGGCCCAGTACTCGTCCCAATCTAGGATTTTATACAAATATTAAGAAATTTAATGTCAATCTGTAAAAAAATTTAAAAGAAAAAAAGAGGAATTTTTATTTTATAGCCATTTCCGGTTTTCTATTTCCGATTTTGGTAATAGACTTTTTTTCAATAAAATAAATTTTATATCATGTTAAAGAGCTATTTAATAAAATTTGCATGTCTTTAGCTTAATTACTTTTTGAGATATTAAAAATTAAATATAGTGTATTTGGAATTTCCGCCTTTCTAAAGATGGCCATATCTCACGAAGTAAGGCGATTTGAAAAGTAAAATTTTATATTTTTATTAGTTAGTGTATATATTACCATGTAAATTTTTAAAAAATTCGAAGGGATTAGGGTTGAGTATCGACTTTTTTTGGTGATTTAATATGGAAAACAACATATATATAAAAAACCCAAATTAAAATAAATTAAGTAATATAACGTAAAACGAGAAGAATAAGAAAGGAGGAGTAAGTAGCAAAGTTTTTAGAGAGAAGGTTGCCATGTAAGCTTATATAATTTACTTTAAGGATAGTTATGCAGAGCCTCTGTTTGATGAAGAAGCCTTCTCGATAATCACCAGTAAGTTTGCAGATATGAGGTGTTGGATCATGAAATTGATAATTCAGCCTTTACACGATCTGCAGTTTAAACTGTGCTTTCCTTTGCTGTCTATAGGAGTTCTGCAGCTAGGGCAGAAGTGGGAAAAGGTTATACAATTAAGGCGGGTTCCAATAGCGTGGATTTTATATATTAATCAATAAAAATTTAAAAACATAGGCAAAGGCCTACAATTTGTAGCGTAATTGGTTCCAATGGCTAGTGATGCCACTGCCTGCAATAAGTAAACCTAAAGCCACAATAAACCGGGGAAAATCCAATCTATCTACCTCCCTTATCAAAATTAAATGTAAAGGAAAATATAGCTTTAAACTAGGATTCCCCCACATTCCATAGTAGATTTGATTAGGTAAAATTTTGTACTATTATATTGATTATAGACAAATAATCAGAAATTCCTTTTATTTCAAAAAGTGCGTGAAAATCCACGAATTTTTAAGTATCACCCAAAAATGACTCAAGTCTATTTGATTACTTTTTTATGCTAACACTACTAAATTATATAAGTATCAATACCGCCAGAGTCATCGAATCTCATATTTGAAACTACGATGAAATGTTGAATTTTTATATCAATGTTTATTTATTTATAATTGCTTGTATGATTTCAATAATTTTCATTCTATCGGTACCAATTTGGAAATTTTATATTTTGCTAATATCTTATATTTATATTGTTTAGCAATGAGTTGAAACCAGGGATGTAGTCAGAAAGGAAAATGTACCGTCCCTCACAATTTAAATTTTTTTTATATTGTCATTTCCGAAAATAGGGAGCATGGCGTGCCCCTTTTTAGCATATTAATATTTTATCATTAAACATTAAACTTTTATAAACAAAATGAGTAATATATTAATGTATATATATTTTCAATTTCAAAAACTAAATTTTTCCTATTTTAATTGGTTCTTAATAACAAAGATTCAATAGAATTAAGGAAATGACATCGCATCCATCTTGACAGTCCAGACCCTCTCATTTGTTATGGGAAAGAGCAAATTAAGCGACTTTGTTTTATATTAGCTCGATATGGCTCTCGTGATAAAGGCTTGAGGGAATATATTGATGACAATGAAGATAACAAATTCCCTGTGATTCAAAATTGTATTAACACAATTATTTACCTTATGAATGTCAATTTGATGGATTTGTATATATAAGTCTTATGATAAAACATATTCTCAGTTTAATAATAATAAACGTCAACAGGCCCCCTCTCTTTATAGCTATAAATATCCCCAAAACTCTTTAAATTCATAAATTAATTTTTTGCATCCATTTAAAAATTATAAAAACGTTTAAATTAACATATTTTAAAATTCAAGGTGCCGCCTTTTTTAAGATAAATCGACTTTCGTCATTCTATTTCCTCTTTGTTGTCATTTCTTGGAATTAGAAAATATAAATTTCTAGTTTGTATTTTTTTATGATTGTATTCATATTTGAGATAATATTCAAAATGTCGATATTTCAATTATTTTGGAATTTGAGGGGAGATATCTAGCGATGTAAATTCCAAGGGAGCTATAATTGGGTTTGGAGACACTTTATCAAGTGACACATTATCACAACGACACTATCACTCAGGCATTTGATAACGCGACACTTGAACGTGCGCCACTCATGATATGCTTGAAACTGAATTATATATATTTTAAAAGTTATATTTCGATAATATTTTTTAACTTTTCCGTTTAAATTTAGATATTTGAAAAAAATTTAAAGACGAACAGCTACGTATATTCATAGCCCTTCGCCTTAACTGTAATGCTGTAGTTCCCTTCATTTGCATCGATGTGGTCAGCCCATCGAGTCGAAATCTTACCATCTCTTGCACTGCTAGTTCTCCAGTGGATGACAAGCTCGTCATAAATCTTTCATTAACATTCTCCTAGCTGCTCTTAAAAAAGTTAATATTCCATCCATCCTCAAACCAGTGGGCCTTCAAATGAAAACGTCATAACCCGGTATATCCCTCATTCCCTGGACAAATCGTCACCCGCTTACTTGGGACGTGTCGATTTTGCAGCAACGTCAACCTCTCATTTTTTGCCATCGAAAAGGCAGAAATTCTTAAAAAACAAATACGCTGTCCTCACCACCAATCGTTACCAATACCTTAGGCATGTTCGGAAGTTAGGCCAGGATTTTACTTGATCCGATTTTTTAAGCATTCACTCTCCTCTAGTTTTTAAATATTTTTCTTAGTTCTTTTTTATGTTTTATTTTTTTTATATTTATATCTTTATTTGTTTTTTTTAAATATGTTGTATTCCATATTTAAATCAACGAAAAAAAGTCGATACTCAACCAGACCCCCTTCGATTTTTTTAAAAATTTGCATGTTGGTAGTATATACACTAACTAATAAAAATATAAAATTTTACTTTTCAAATCGCCTTACTTCATGAGATATGGCCATCTTTAGAAAGGTGGAAATTCCAAAATACTATATTTAATTTTAAATATCTCAAAAAGTAATTAAGCTAAAGACATGATTTAAATTTTATTAAATAGCTCTAGAATAGCTCTTTAACAAGACATAAAATTTATTTTATTGAAAAAAGTCTATTACCAAAAACCGGAAATGTCTATAAAATAAAAATTGCTCTTTATTCTCTTTTAAATTTTTTTTACAGATAGACATTATACTTCTTAATATTTGTACAAAATCCTAGATTGGGACGAGTACTGGGCCAAAAGTTATTACACTTTAAATATAAGTAGTAAGGCTTAAATCCTATATTATACCAAATATAGAGTAATTATTTTTTAAAAAAGTGGGCAATATATGTGAATAATAGCATTAAATCTAAAATCCTAAAAAATCTGATTATTTTGCATGAATTAAAATTTTATATTTTTACTACTACCATCATACAAATTTTTATAAAAATCGAAGGGGGTCGGGTTGAATCTTCAGTTGATTTGATATGGAACACAACATATATATCAGAGACCTGCAGGCCCGGCCCTAAACCCGGACCGGGCCTTATTAAATTTTTTAAATATACCCGGGCCGAGCCGGGCCTAAAAATTTTTTTTTAAAATATCTCCAGGCCGGGCCTAAGATTGTTAAACCCGGGCCCTCCTTAATATTTTTTATAAAAATTTTTACATTATGAGTTAATGGTTATAAGATTATATTATATTATAGTTATGATTAATATTGGGTCATGATTAACGCTATCTAACACCCACTAATCGATCTAATTATTAATTTCCTGCAAATTTATTCAAAGTATTAATAAATTTTTTTATAATTCATATCTAAATTTTTACAGCATATTTTACCAAAACATCTAATAAAGGTATATCTTAAATAAGCCCCAATATTCAAGTATTATTAATATATTTTTTTATAATTCATATCTAAATTTTTAGAATACATTTTACCAAAACAATCAAATAAAGGAATATCACTTCTTGAAGTTTGTAATACCTTTCAAAGCGAAAAAGGAGAAATAAAATTGATTTTACTTAATATAAAGCATTTTTTAATTGAAAAATTTGTTTTACACAAGTATCATTTTATTTCTCTTTTTCACTGTCCCAAATTCAAGCAATTATGTATGTTGTCAGAGACAGATCGCAAGATGACGGAAAACTATATAAAAGATTATATTAAATAACAAGAGGCTCAGGAAGTAAATGAAATACCATCGACCAGTCAAATTACGACTGTTGTTAAACAAACTGAATCGTTTTATGACAAATGGGGGGATGGTAATTCTGGTAATGTCAATACCCGATTATGAATATTATAATTACATAAATAAAAAAAATAGATGAAACATTTAAGGTGGATAATTTGTTAGAGTGGTGGGCGGCTCATCAAAGCGAATTTCCAATTTTAGCAAAATTGGCAAAACGGGTATTGGCAATTCCTGCTTCAAGTGCAAGCTGTGAGCGGAATTTTTTCACTACTGGGAGAATTCTTGAAGAAAGAAGAAGTAATCTTCAATCTGAAAAGGTAGATATGCTTCTCTTTCTTCATGATAATTTGTGAATTTTTAATATCTTTCTTGAGTATAGGGTTTCGTCAATCATGCTGGTTTTTTACTTTGCAAACTGTCAAATATTTATTGCATTTATTATATTTACCTTGAGTCATGAAAGTTTTTAATCCAACATTTTTCATTATTTTTTTTACAATATTATATAATACAATTATCTTCTTTTGTTAAAAATTTATATTATAAAATAAATTATATTAATATTGTGCAATTAGATTATATTTTCAAAATACTATTTATTATACATGCATTTTTTTAAATAGCGATTTATTTTATAAATTAAATACAATATATTATATTCTCAAATATTTTCCATTTTTATAAATTAAATATTAGTTTTATTTTTTTAAAATGCAATATAAAATATAGTATATGCTCAAAATATTATTACCATTTTTATGAATATTAGTTTTATTTTTATAAATGCAATATAAAATATAGTATATGCTCAAAATATCCACTTTTATAAATAACAGTTTTATAATTTTTATAAATTCAATATAATATTCTCAAAATATTAGCTTTTTACATGTATTTTTTAAATAATAAGCGATAATACTCGCTGAAAAATATGGTAAAATACCTCATAGGTGAATTTTTGTATATACCAGGTCGAATATAATTTTAAAAAATTCCGAGCCGGGCCTAAAAAATTTAAAACCGGGCCGGGCCGTGCAAATGGTACCTCTGCAGGTCTCTGATATATATAAACAAATGTTCATTTTTTTTTAACAAAAAGTATATTTTAACTATTAATAATCAGAATTTACCTTATTGTAATTTTTAATATTTTATTTGAAAATATAGGTTTAATAAAATTGCCTTTTTCTGAAAATTCTGAATTATTAACCTTTTACTTATTTTACTTTCAAATTATTTGTTTTAAGTAATATATTTTTG
The DNA here is from genome assembly GCF_954871325.1 of Gordionus sp. m RMFG-2023. NCBI lineage: Eukaryota > Metazoa > Nematomorpha > Gordioida > Chordodea > Parachordodidae > Gordionus > Gordionus sp. m RMFG-2023. The sequence goes on from NC_088776.1 coordinate 44,979,372, forward strand.
GGGGAATAGTGGGGTGAGGTATGTGTAGGGAGAGATTTTAACTTAAAATATTTACGGTGACTATAAATATTAAGATCTTAGATGCAATAATTAATCCAATTAACAAATAAATGTTTGAAATAGAAATGTTTATAAAATCGAAGACCAGACCTAAAAAATTTCAGTACCCCGGATAAATATTAATTAGAATAATTGTTCAAATCATCATTCATTATTCCATATCAAGGAATAAATTTTTTTATGCAAACATATTTAATTTCAATACGAGTATGACATATAATAAAATTTAAGAAAAAAAATATAAATACTTTTTATATGTGTGACTAAGAAAATTTTATCAAAATTTTGTTGGAAAGTAAAGTTTTATAAATTGTAAAAAAACATTAAGTATTGTTATGCACAATATAGTATATAATTTGAGCATTCGTTTTTAAAGCTGATTTCAATTACAAGTATAATTATATAAAATTATTTTCTGTACAATATTGAATATCAAAAATATAAACTTTTAAATATATCAAAGCATAAAAATGAGTCTATATTTTGACATTTTAACATTAAATACTGAAATAACCAATTGTATTAATATTTTAATTAACTATTTGTGTGTAAAATAGAGCCAATAAAAAAAACATTAATTATAATGAAATTATTTATTATCCTAAAATTTTTCTGTAATAGCTGTAAAGTTCTCTAGATTAATAAAAAAAATCCTCATTAGAATTAGATGTGCGTAATGTAACTCTCCGAATGCTTCAACGGGACAGAACCATTAGTATCTTCTGCTGATAAATGTTGCTTAGTACTGTCTCTTGCTTTAATAACCCTATGTTCATCATCATCTTCCTGATATAAAGAATCAATTTGTTTGGTGTACATTTTAACGACTATTGGTCTCCTTAACTTCATCGTAGGACCTACATTTGTTAATTCATTAATAAAAAGCTAGCTGATTTTTGGCATATAATTTCACTCATAAGATAATAATCAGAGATAAACCGATAGAAATATTTCTCACGATCTTGGTCAGACGTTACCGGAGGATACTTTCAATTTTAACCAATATTATGGACTTTGACCCTCTTTTCCCCGAAGCCAATGATAATTTATCCCCTACCCACTCCTACTCTCCTAGCCATATCAAATCAATATTAATGAAAGGAACTCAAATTAAAACACAACCCTTCTTGTCCTATTCATTTAAACGACGATCTTGCATCATATCCCCTCCCCCTTCCTTCGTGATAGAGATTATTGTTCCCTATATAATATCATAAGATTATTTTGTTATTTCATCAAAACAACAATCATATAAAAAGGTCTTCATAATTTAAAACCTAATTCTCCGCCAACGACACTGAAATCTTTTAGTATGAATGTCCATTTACGTACCATGGAAGCTCTACTTACGGCTTCATCGTTGACCTTTTTCAAAGCTAAGTTAATAACATCATGCAATTTGGCTGGTTTTTGTTCTATAATTTGTTTTACACTTTTGATATTGCTTCCCTCGCCTAGGATAGATGACAGCCAAGCTTGAGCGGGACGCGTTAAAGTGTCTGAAGGTGTATTAGTGGAGGAGTCAAGTTCAGTCTGATTTAAATTTGAATAAATAAATTATGTTTTTTCCAAATGTTTTGTTTTCTAAAGAGACTACTCGAAGTCAACTTCTATTATAGTTTAAAAAAAATGACAATAGTCACTTTATCGAAGCTGGAGATCATCATGATTAGACATTTTAATGTTATATATTCTATACTGATTACTTACATTTTGTAGTTATTTATATAATTTGCGTATTTATCAGGAAAATCATTATGATTTTTTTTACAATTAGCACCACAAATGACTGTCAAACATTATTGATACATTTTATAAATGAAACCTTTAAGGAAATTGGAGAAATTTTGAAAAAAAATTTTATTTAATCCTATGGGCGTTATTATCTAAAAATGAATAAAATAAATTTTTAAAAATTTGCGAGAATATTATATCTCTTACCTAAATTATTCATATTAGCTTACCCGGGGAAACAATAAAAAAACCATTATTAAACTGATAAGAAAAGAAGTAGAAGAATTCAAATAAAATTTTTGCGATTACTATTTTAAAAAATATTTAATTTTGTTTTAGAATTTAATGACATTATAATACTTATCTAAACTGACGATTTAATCTCCAAAATGCACCTTGAAGCGTCATGCTGGTGATACACCCTTTTTGGTTTCCCATATAAAATTCATCATATGTAAATGAAATTCTGATTTTTTAATATGGTCTAACTCAAGGAAATTGCCGTTATAACAGATTTATTTAAATTTCTATTCATCTACTTATAATTACAAGATTTGTCAGATTTGAAAAGTTATTAATAAAAAAGTTATAATTTTATTAAAAATCACGGACCCTAACCCATATCTTTCAAACCTTTAATTAATCTCCCATATCTCTTTAATCATACTCTTAACGTCAGATACTTGTTTAATGTTTATATTTCATTCAATTAAAAAAATGTCATTTAGTTGAACATTACTTGAGTTGAGCTATTATCATTATTTAAATGGAAAACAAAATGGCCTGTAACCAGCTGATTTGATGCACATTTAAAAGAATAAAGGTCCGTCTAATGATACGTCCTTGATTAAATCTTAACATAGTCATGAATTATTATTTTTTTTTAAAATTCTCTGATATATTTTTTAGGTATAAATTATATAAAATATTTTTCCCCAAAAGTTGGAAAATTATTTCTATTTGTTTTTTTTACAAATTGTTTGATAAAAACGTCATATAGTATCAACAATATTTTTTATTTTTTTACAAATTTCTCTACATGGCTACGTCCATCAACTAATAAATACCAAAACTCAATAACTAATTTCAGGGTCTCAATGTCCAAAAATTTTATTAAACAATTTTATGTGCATGATAATTAGAGACCTCATGATATTTATATGTAATAAAAATAATAAACAATTGCTTTAAAATAAATTAATTTGAAGTTTTAAAAATTCATTTTCATATCTTATAAAAAATAAATTTAAAATCCAGATGGGGTGGGGACGGGAGGATAGACGGTTTTTAATTGGACAGGATTTGGTAATCCTAATGCCAGGACGCGTTTTTTCCCTATCTTTTTCGCCTCTATAATGAATTTTTTATTAGAAATTATTAAAATCACCAATTTCTCGAAAAATATTTTAGGCATATTGTCAAGAAAATTAAAAAATTTTTAAATAAAAATTTAAAAATATTTTAGGCATATTGTCAAGAAAACTAAAAAAATAAAATTTTTATAAAAAAAATGATTCCATATTTTTCATCTTTTTTTGGGATGGGTATCTGTCTTTCGAAAGGACGTTTGACCTTCTCTAATAGTGATTCTAATAATGATTATAATACTCGATTATAGTATACAAATTGAGCTACTTTGATGGTCAAAAGGACGGATAAGAATTTCTTGTAATCTCCCACGACCATGGCGTTGCTAACAAACTCTCTTAGTTCGTTTTTTATAGCGTCTTCGATAGGAATTGGTGCCACATTTTCTCCTCCAGCTGTTATTATTAATTCTTTATTTTGTTTTGTTTCAAAAGATAAAGATTTTATATTTCATAACAAAAAACATCATGTCAACGTTAACAAAGTAAAAGTGACAAAATGTGTAAATGCTTCAAGAAATAATTTCTTCCCCTTTTATTTTAAGTTTTTTAAAAAATATATATTACATATATATATAAATACAAAAAAAACAGTCTGATTTTAAATATAAAAATAATATTTGTGACAAATTTTAAAACTATTTAATCAAGATAAATATTTAAGTCAAACTTTCTGATTTAAGATAAAATGCAATTATAAGAAGTAAAAATTAGATTAAGATTTCTGAATAAACAGCTGAAAATGCTGAATTAACTCATTGATGAAAACAAATATGATTTTATGAACAATTTAAATACAAATTATAACGTGAATTAACTTCAAAAATTTTAAATTTACAAAATCCATTATTCATATATAATAAAAGATATACATACCTTTAATCCTACCAGTAATGTAAACGAAAGGGCCCCCAGTCAGTGTCATATCAAGTCTACTCAAATCCCCGGTTCTAAGCCAACCGTCCTTATCTATTGTTTCGTTTGTTTCCTTCTCCTTACGAATATAACCCATGAACACGTGACGACCTCGGAGACAAAGCTTTTTTTTTAAAATGTGAGTTGTTAATAAAGTGTATATTAAACATAAATTCCAAGATTTTTAAAAAAATATGAATCCTATCAAATTAGCATAAAAGCAAATAGGTTTTTAAATTTATTTTTAAAATATTTGGGAATCTTAAATTTTTAAAAGAAAGGGGGTTCTGATTCCTAAATTTGAAGCTGTTGCGAGGGTTTCATAGAGCCATGATCAAACCTGTCAGAGTACACTCTCCCTCCCTCAAAGTAGAACTTTTTTCGTTCGGACCTGGGTCCACAGGACCTAAATGTAAGGAACGGATGGGCCCTAATTTTTTTAAACTATTTTTTCATTAAAAATATAAAGATTTCCTTTGCATACCTTCAATATTTTATTTTCCTCATGCTCATATGATTCAAATATCAATTATATATTTAATTATACAAATTACAACAGAATAAGGGCTCAGGATTTTAGGAATACTTTCTCATTTTTTCAAAATTAAAATAAATTCTTGATAATGAGATTTTCTTATTTTAGATTTAAATACAATTAGAAATAATTGTAAGCTTTCGTTTAGCCATCATATATGATATAACAAAACTTTGTTTTTTGATGATGAATTACACTTCGCTTACAATTCTATCCTCATAAATTAAGGCCAGACCTAATTTTAACATATAATTTTCGAGCAGAACTGTGAGAATCTGGCTGGAAAAATTTATTGTGTGGATTCGGGCCTAGAAAAAAATAAGATTTTTTTCGGACTCAAAAAATGTCTAGAAAATTTAAAAAAACCAAATTTCGTAATTGTTTCCCCATCAAAATTCAGTAGACCCTTCAAGTGTTTTGTATATTAAATTCTTGTTATGGTAAGATATATCATGCTCCGCCCTTAAGAAACTCTTCTACTGATCCGTGGTCACGTAGTAGTAATCACTTCTAATTTATTATTGATTGAAGCTATTACTTTCGAGAATTACATTTCTGTGAAAAGATCATTGGTTCAAAAAGCTTGTCACAAAAACTAATATTTTTCTTGTAGGATGTTTGAAAACATCTTAAAGGCCCTTATTAATATATATTCATTTTAAACATTTTTTTGAAGTTCAAAATACATTTAATATTTGTAATCTATCATTTAAAGAATACTTTTTATTATTCTAATCTATCACCCTTAAAGAATAAATTCATCTTATATTTATAATATATTATCACGATAAAGATATTCTTCAATTTCTTTTATGTTAATTCGTAATTAAAAATAATAATTCTAATTTAAAACTTGGTTAAAATAAAATAAAACACCTATATAACAGAAATAATTTAATCACTAATTTTCTTAATCAATATAGTGAACAATGGCTAAAAAATGGCGAATTCGAGTCAATCCACATAAGCGTGTAGAAGAAAATCTGATAGGTATTGAAGCGTGGCAATTATTTTAGCTTTCTTCAAAGCTAAGTTATAATAAAAAAAATCCCGAAGATGAGGTAATAGTATCGGGTAAGAACTAGGTTTCGTTTTTTAGCAGGTGAAAGTTAGATGACTCCATTGTCTTGTCAACAGATGCAAATCTTTATATTTTAAATTGTTGTAGGAACAGCGATTTAAAAAAAAATTATTGTCGAGTTTATCCAATTTCTTCTTTCTATAATGCCCTTTTCCCCTCAATTTTATCTAAAATAAAAGTAATAGTCAAAACTTCTCCAGAAGATTCCTCAGCGGTAGTACCGAGTTTATTTTGAGTCCCAAGCATGGAGATTCCCACACTGCCTCCCCAATAATTTCCAAGGCCCGGGATATTGAGCGTGGCTGGTCCAGTGCATTCACTCATACCTTTTTTAACAAAAAAAATATTTTTTTTTTAGAGAATAAAATGAATTTAAATAAACATTATTATAAATTTGAGATCTTCAAATCTGATGGTCAAACTCTTAATTAAGCAACATTTTTCTTACTTTTAACTAATTTTTTAACTTTATTGTAATGAAAAAATTACTCTAATCTGAGAAATACGTAAAGTTGTGGTAATACTCCTCTAATGGGGTGGGTTTTATCAATTTTAGGAATATAAGGAAGTGGATAATATTTATATTTCATAATAAGTAAACTTAAAATTTAATTTAAGTAATACTTCATCCTTTTTATTACATTTAATTTAGATGTACTTACATTGGCACATAAATTACTTAAAAAGTATTCAATTTGGGATAAATACATTGCCCCTCCCCCTCCATAGTAACGACCCTGATGATAATCTAATGACATTTAAGTATCTAAAATTTTTTACCTAGATTAATATTTTAAAAAATAATATCCATTAATTTTTTTTACTAATTCTTAAACAGAATGGTGATTTAATTTTATAATACAATAAAAATTTTAAATTAAAAAAAAAATCAAACCATAGACTTCCATGATGGGAATATTGAGCGAATCCATGTAGAGCCGCGTTTCTTTGGCTAGCGGGGCACCCGTGCTGACTAAGTAATAACACCGATCTAAGCCTAAGGCTTTTTTAACCTTTTTAAAGACAAGAAAATTAGCCAAGCCCCAGGTCCACGGAACGGGTTTACTATTAATGATATAATTTTGTTTTAAAAAAAATTTAAAACTCATTTCTATTAGGGTCAGTTCTTATTATAAATTAATGACAACCCAAATAAAAACCTATTCAATAATTTAAAAAAAACATTCTGGATGAGAAAAACTATCAACTACTTAAAATGAAAGAAGTTTCTTTATAAGGTTGTGTTCAAAATTTTAAATAAAAACTCAAAAGTTTTAAGAATTGCAAAACTTTCATGAGTTTTGAAAGATAGGAAAAGCATGTCTCGAATCTTCCATTAAATTTTAAAAAGTTGTTAAAATCTCCATTTAAAATATTCGAAATGTTGGATATTTAATTTATTAATTCGATATTTTATATTGTTTATTTTGTAAAAATTTCACAAATTACAATGTTTGAATGATAAAATTTTCACAATTGTAAAACTTTTAAGAACAACATTCGCGAATTAGAAAAAATTATTTAAGCCAACATTTTAATTTTACATAAAAATTGGCATATATTTTTTTTCCTTAATTTTTTATATTTAGGACATAGTCTAAATTGGTTAAAAAAAGAATTAAGCATAATATTTCGACTTCTATTCTTTCTTAATAAGTCTTCACTACTGCTTAATAAATCTTCATAATTTTAAAAATATATATTTCGTATGGGGATTCGGAATCCGTTGGGATTCGAAATCTCTTGATTTTAAAGCCTTTACCGAGGGCGATACGATATACAATTAAAATTTTACAGATAACGATACTTTAAAAATAGAAACCAATACTGCTACAAATTTTAATGCTGGTTAGTGCCGATACAAATATCCACAAATATCTTCGATATGATACATAAAATCACCGATATTTTTCGATACATTTTTATAATTTATTAATAACAGTAATAGTAGTACATATTAAATGAAATATTTTTAAAAATTAACATCAATTCCCAAATATTATTATTATTTGATTTTTAATCAAGATCAAAGACAATGAGACATTGGAATTTTAAAATCATTGTCCATAAAGTTTAATAAAAAATGTATCGGATACAGGATACTTTAAATAGGCTGAAAATTTATATATATTTTTCCATTAAAAAATTTCGCTTTCTACTGATGATGTTAAAAATTTTCTGATCAAAATGAATCATATCTTAATTTTAATATTCACCTCTTTAACATAGGTAGCAATTCCTTCATAATCACTTACTTCCCCCAAAAACTTTCTCAAATAAATTGATCATCTATTAGTTAAAGGGTCTTTTAAAAATGATAATTATAATAAAATTTTAATTTCATGAAACCTTTTTTAAAGTGAAAAGGCATGGTAGAAAAGAAAGATTTGTATAAATATTAAATATTTAGCAAAAAAATATATTAATATCAAATAATCCTGACCCCCTCATGAGAGATTCTGTTCCCTCCGAACCCACTTCTTTAGCCCAAGCTGCTATTTTCTTTTTTATGCCTGTTGCTTGACCACCCATTTCTTGCATTTTTTCCGTGATTTTTTCCCACACCCTAGGAACTCCTATGAATATCGTAGGCCTAATTTGTCTAAGATAAAGAGCTAGGGTGCCCTAATAAATCAAATTTTATATTTAAGAAACATTTTTTGGCAAGGCTGAAATTAGCGTTGCCAAGCTTTTAATCTAAAAAAGCGAACTTTTGAGTCTCCGCTCAGCAATTGAGACAAATATATTTTTTTAATAAACTTGGCTAATCATAGGTATTGAAATTTTTATTTACACCCTTATGTCTCACCTTCGACATTATTGTATCCTACTTATTAACTTTTGGCAACTGGCGTTAATTATAATTTAAAAATATATATTTCTTTTTTTAAATATTAATTTTCCCATCTCTAACTTTGAGAACATCGGGATGTGCAAAGTATATGGTATTCGCGGTATCCATAACAAGATACATATCCACGATTTGAGCGGCTACATGGCTCAATGGTAAATAAGTTAGTAATACTTCTTTGTGATCCCTTACTTTAATCATCACAGCGACTTGTCTGGATGTCCAGGTTAACTGTTAAAAATATATAAGAGTATATAAATTATATATGATTAAACTGTTTTAAGGTTTAATAACTACACTTGATATAAGATAGATGCACGATGAAAGGGTAATTAAATTTAGAATATCCAATATTTTAAAATCTTACGCGAAAATGTTATGATTATTCAATTTCGGATGAAAAAAAACACAATAAATATCCGATTAAATGAGAAGTAAAATTTTCTCCATTTTAGTGTTTAAAAAAAAATTGGAACCCTGGACATCTTAAAATAAATCAGAAATTAATCAAAAGACATGCTATAAAACACCATTGAGTTATTACGTTGTCATGACTTATCATGACACCCTTAGGATTTCCTGTGGTACCGGAAGTAAAAATAAGTGAACAACACATATTAGCGCGCAAAGTACTCAGTCTAGCTTCTAATTCTTTGTCCGTGACATGATCAGAAAGTTGTATGAAATCTTTCCACTTAATATATATAAAATATATTTTGATGGTAAAAAATTAAATAAGTAATATTTTAAAATCATAAAATTCATTTTGTGTCATTTAATCCAGGTGGAGCCAAACGGCTCGACCCATTTAGAAGATTTAATCGTAAATATTAACCTCTAGAATTAAATAGGGCTGAATTTTTACAATTACATTCTTAAAATGAGTCAAATAATTTGGCGCGACCCATTAACTCTAAACCAAATACAACCTTTCTTAATTGCCGTATTTTAGCATTTTTGATATTTATCTTTATGCAATCAAAGAATATCCTTCTAAAATATCATCATTATATTTATTCTACTTAATTGATAAATTTTTAATAGCGTTTAAAAGGGCATTAAAAATTAAATATTTTATAAATAAAAAATAATGTGTTCAACATATGGCAAATGTATTTTGAAAACAATTATACCGAATAAATCTTGAATCCATCGCCCGTTACATTGGTTTGAGGCTTACCCCTATATTGTATGGCGGCTTTAAGCATCGGTAGTCTATCCCTAATTTTAAGAATCTTAGCTAATTGCGTGGAATCCTCGACTACAACCAAATTCGAGCAACTGTCGTTCAAAATATTATAACACGTTTCCGCATTGTTTGTGGTGTATATTCCGGTGGATAAGCCTCTTTATTCCCCGCATTATGTGCATAGTTTAATCAAAGTGTTAAATATTATAACAATTTGTGAAAAATAATCTTACTATTTTGGACATTCCTCGATATTCCATTTTATTAAATATAAAAAATTAAATAGAGAGAAATATTAGTGAAGAACGGGGTCAAGAGAAATGAGATGGAAATGTTAGCTGTTATTAGTAAAAGGCAATTTTTTTAGACAATTGCCTAAAAAATAATTTTGATTTTTTTTGACCTAAAAATCACCAAAACTTTTAAATGTCTTACATAATAATAATGTACTGATCAATCATACCAGGTTTCTAGCTTGAATATAAAGATCATCAAATCATATAAAATTTCTAATTACCATCAAATGTTAAGGTGAAAAAGAAAACAAGTACGTCTACAATTAAATCTAAATATGAAAAGTTAAGAAATAACAGATAATTAATTTTTTTTGGCGTGGTGTGCATATAAATTTTTTTTTAAAAAAAGCAAAATGGAGGTGTTTGGAATGGGTACATCTATGTTTTATCCTATTATATCTGCTTCCATAGTTCACATTGATTTTTTTGTAATATCTAGTAAGTATACTATTTATAAAGTCAATTTTATTCAATTCCCATTTAACCCATACATTATGTTATAGGTCTGCATTGGGCAGGTTTTGCTCGCCCGCCCATACTTCGAACAGGCGTGGTATCTAAAATATTTTCAACATTTGGTGGTGATGGGTGATTTAAAAACTTTTTAAGAATTGGGAGGGAGCGTGGGCAGGTGAATTTTTATTCAGGCTAAATAAAGAGAACTTCAATTTATTAAAACTAATAGTTTTATTTCATAATATTGCACATTATAAATGTTAAATACATGAATATAAATTAATAAAGAGTCAAACCAGTCTTAAAATAATTTTTAAACATTACGTTGACGGGCGATTTGTAGATAAATGGGCGAACAGGCGGATAAAAATTATAAATGGGAGGGTAGGTTAAAATTTTCAAACAACGAGTGGGCGGACTTTTTTAAAAAAAACCCCCCTATTGCAGATCTCTACGATATGTCATCTAGCACGAGCGAGATGTCAAAAAAAATCGATCTCCACTAAACATTAAGTAGCGTCTATATCATATAATGGAGTTAATAAAAATGGGTTGAAGTGAAATAAAATAATCTTATCGCAAAAGAATTAAAATCCTGGTTCCCGTTCTAAATTGTTAAAAAAATGTGAATTTCGCTTACATCTCCTAGAAAATTTTTAAATTAAATTTGAAATGAATATTAATAGATGCTAGGGAAGTAAACATTTGTATTTATAATAAGTTTTTTTTTTAAAAATCGTTAAAAATGGGGAATATCATAATATTCTCAAAGGTAGTTCACAATTCTGAGAACAATGATATTTTAAACGATATTTTTTTTTAAACTCATTTTAACTACAAGTGTTTATTTCCTTAGTGTTATTAATAATACTTTTAAAATTTTATAGGAGATATGAACTAGATTCCCAATTTTTAGCGACTTTAAACATATCAAAAAATCCTTATTATCTAATTCTGGCCTCCTCTACTTTGGTAACATCATACCCTTTATCAATTAGGTTATAAGACAAATATACTAACACATCCACTTATCCATTAAAAAAAAGGTATTATATATATATATAATGAAAAAAATAAAACATAGACTTCTTATTATTTGGTTCATTATAATGGTTTTATTTTTGGGAAATCGATAATAAAAAACCAAATTTTGGTTTTTCAAAAGAAAAAACAAAACCAGAATTATCCGGTTGTATAAAAAAAAATAAAAAGTTGAGGAAGATTTTATACATGAATTTTATAAATATTATCCAAAAAAAGAAAATATTATAATTATAATACAATTTCCATAATAATAATTAAATATACTAACCCAGCAAATATAGCACCGAAATTGGAGTAAAACCATTCGGGTGAATTGAAGCCCATGATACCAACGCCGTGTTTAGGTTCCAGTCCTATCTAAAGATTGTTTTTCATAAATCATTATAAAATGTTAAGATAAGATAAGATCATATGAAAAATATTACAGCGATTTATATGCTGAAACTTTTATATATATTTTTTAAAAACTTATAAATAATATAAGGAACGATTAATCGAATTCAATAAATAAAAAAAAACTAAGGCCCAAATAAATAAGAATACAATAATGAATGAATGATATCAGAAATGAGTCGATACCACTTTTTCAGACGAAGCCAATACAAAATACTACAACAGATACTAATAAAAAATAAGTAGATACAAATAAAATAGTGTTAGGTATATTTATCAGAGACCTGCAGAGGTACCATTAGCACGACCGCCCGGATTATTTTTTTAAAAATTTTTTTGGACCTGCCCGGATTTTTTTAAAATATATTATATATATTTTTAATTTTTATAGCTAATAATGACGATTTAAAGTATTTGGTTTATTTTTTAAAAAAAACTTTCAGGCCAGGTCCGGGTTTTTAAAAAAATCTCAAGCCCGGCTAAGAAAAATCCGGTACGGCACGTGTGCCCGATCCGGGCTTAGGGGCGGGCCAGCAAATCTTATTGAAAAAAAGGAAAGATTTTATTAGTAAATTATTATTATAAAGTAAAGCTAAGATAGGATGCATTGAAAATTTTGAAAATGATCTTATAATATTTCAAAAATAAAAACTAGTATATAAGGGATAAATTAGTTAAGAACATCCTATTCAAAATTATGCTATTTTCTTCGAATGGTTTATTGAATTTATTTTCCCCACATATTAATATTATGTTGTTACTCATATCATTATTTTTCTTAGAAAAGGCGGAAATGATATGCATAAAATGTAATTGGTTAAAGATGACGATTAAATGACTTAATCAAGCGAAACGATGTAAATATTTACGGCGATAAAGGCTCTAGCAGTTCTCCTGGCCATCTCGTAATACTCCTTGTAAGTGACCGATATCCATGGCTGATCTATGGGTTCACAACTATCATCGTAAACTTGATATTTCAAAGCTACAAAATCGGGATAAGAGCTGACCACTTTGAGAAACCGATCTGGGACGGTAACGGGTTCTATAGATCCAGGACCGCTTGGCTCTAGCCTTAGTAAAACTGCTTTTTCTGGATCGTGGCATATATAATTCGTAGCTTCTACATATTATATGACAATTTTAAAAAAATACAATATGATCTTTATATAGAACTCATATTACCCCAAACTAAAGGTCGGGTAAGCAATGATAGGAGAAAAAAATTAAATATCGTTTCTAAATCAGTTCTCTATAAATGTGGAATCTATTGGTGATTGATATATATAAATAAGAAGCATACTTAGGCTGACATTTTAATAATTTAGATTTGTGATGTATAAACAGCAGTGATACGAGAGAAAAAATAATTCGTGATGACAAAAGAAATAGAAAGATTTTGTCATTTTTTTGGATAAAAATCAATAACGGAGATGAAGAAACAAATATATAAATTTAACTCGGACATTTGTCATCCAGAATATTAATTTTGTATGCTCAAAATAATTATGAATAAAAAATTTCTTATTATTAGAAAATTATATCAATTTTCCAATGACGTAAAAGGGATAGTTTGAAAAAAAGTGGAAAATGGCCAATAAAAAAATTCAAATTTGAGGGTGTGGCCAAATATTTGAAAAAAATATGAAAGTATTAGATACAAAAGCTAAAGATTTCTTTAATGTTTATAATAATGTAATTCAATGATAAATAACATGAAATATATATTTATTTTTAATCTAAGTAAATCTAATTATGTCATAAACAGAATTAATGCAAGCGTCATAGATAGGGAAAAGAAACGCAACTCACCAAATCCATAAGATAATTTAAAATGTCTTTAATAAAATAATTTAAATTTTTTTAACCTGCTAAATTATATTCGACCGTCTGCTTGTTTGCTATTCCGTTAGGTATATGATAACTAGAATCATCTGAATCCGACATACCTCGAGGTATTGAAATTTCTTAAAATAAGTTTTGAAGGGTCTATATAGGGGTATTTTTTAATTAAATTCTTGAAAATATATTAAAAATAATATTGGTAAGTTTAATCGGAATTTTTTTTAAGTAATAAAGTAAAAATAAATACGATATTTTTTAAAAATATAATAAAATTTGTTGTTAAAAATTTAGCCAAATTTATTCGAGGATATTATATTTTGAAGGTCTTATTAAGTCTCAACTCAATTTTATAAATATATTATATTAAAATAATGACGAAATAATGGTAAACTTTAATCCGTAAGATGTTAAACCTTTTTAGATATATATAATATAATCTTCAATAACATGTGACGATATAAGATCAATTTAAATTACATCTATTCAATATAACGAGTATCACTCAAAGATGGATTTTTTCTTCGCAACAGGTTGTCTTAAATATAGAGAACCATATGATATTTGTTCGCAGATGGTTTGGATATTAGCGATAAGAATCGTTTATAAGAAAATTAGTTCCCAGAGTTCAGCGGGCCTCGGTCCGAGGAAAGGAAATTTCCTAATGGGTTCTTATGTCCGGTTCATAATTTTTCTTATGAAGGAAAACGACATAAATTTGCCTAATTATCAGTTTTAAAAAGATTCAAAAAATTCAGCTTACCACATAAAAATATTTTAAACATTTGTTTAACTCGGCCCGAAATAGTTCCTTGGTTCGGCTCGATGTTTCTAATTATATTACTCGGGCGTTCATAATTTGTAGACTACTTTTATAATATTTATAATTTATGTCTAACCGACTAAAATATAATTAGTTATTATACAAGGAAAGTTCAATAGTAAGAAATGAATTTTATTTTTATAACAAATAATAAATTAATTAATTTTTTTACTATTTTGTATTTTAATTAAATTAAGCCTATCTCTGTTTATAATTTTGCCATCTTTCTTTGAAATTTTGAATAGATGACATAATAACACTCCCCCTCCGCCTCATTCTAAATTTTTTTTGCTTTTATTTAATATATTAGATACTACACATTTCATTTTCATTTATAATGAATATAATTCGATTTTTGAATTTAACACTCCTTTTTAAAAAGAGCTAGCTCCCGTTCACGCTATTGAGTTTTTAAAACGCGCTTTAGCTCCAGATTAAAAATAGGAGTGTGTCGCTCCTTTGATTTTTATTTTTTAAATATAAATTACACAAAATATAATCATATATTTATTATTTTCATCTATATCTTTTATAAATCAAAGAAAATGATGCATCAAAAAAAAATAAAATATATAAATCATTTATTTGCTTTAAAGAGTAGTAAATTTTCTAAATTTGAATAAAACCTGTTTAACAATACTAAAGTGCTCAATAGAAGTACTAAAGGGAAGAGGGGTAATTGTATTTTATAAAAATGCTTTTTAAATTATTATAATTGACAAATATATTTTTAAAAAAGTCATATATTATCCTGATAATCAATTTGATTGAATCCAAAAGATTATTCTAAACATTGGAGGGTATTTTATTTTTGGTTTAATTGTAGGTATTTTTGGGTTAGGAATTTGTTTTCTTATAAAATTAATTATTTAATATTTTTAATTCCCTAAACTGAAATTTATTCATTTCGAAAAATAACAATATATTAGAATTTGGCTATATTCTATAATAAATATATTCCGGAGAGTTAAAGCGTATAAGTCTTATGTTATTACATTTATAAAGATCTTTGTGTTTTTCGCTTATTATTTTATTTAAAAATACCATGAATTCACAATACGAATATCATCTTATAGCATTTGGACATATCAAATATTTCCCCAATTTTTTAATTATATTATCAGCCATATTAGTGATGTATTTTGTTTATTCCATAAAGACTGACACTTTTGAAAGTTTTGGGATAATAATTTTAATTCTTATATTTTCTAAAGCTTTCTCAAACTGTGGCCGCTATATTAATATTGTGACAGGCACAAAGTGAAGGCTGGGTTGGAAAATCATAACTTTATATTCTGTTAATCAGTATATAATCGATATCCAAAGTTGAAAATCTTCATCCATCTTCAGAACTTTTATTTTCAAAAATTCCATCTCTTTTTAGAAGGAAACATATTTTGAGGATTTGAATGGATATTATTTCATCCATTTAAATAGCTTCTGCATTTATAAAAAAACGGATATAGCTTCTGCATTTATAAAAAAACGGATAAGTCTTTCATGGTTTTTATGTTTTATAATTTGAATTTAAAAAATGGCGAGAACGAAAAAATATAAATACTCGGTTCGGTTCAACCTATTTTACAATTAACTAGTTTCATAAATTTAAATAAATTATCATTTTTATTGTATTCAACATATACATTCATTAAGATTATTTTCTAAACAATTTATACTAAAAATTTAAAGCAGTAGAGGAGCGGTACTCTTCCCCTCCATCCCATAAAGAAGCAAGTATCGCTCCCGAGTTTTGAAAAACAGTAATGCTCCCGGAGCGGCGCTCTTTAACAACTGATTATATAGTTCAGCAGAACACTTGATTTTATGATATTACCTCTATTTTATGGATTCTATAATATTCAAAATAAATGACAATATTTTCAGAATAAATAAAGGTGACCCAAATGAAGGATAGAATTATAAAAGGTCTTCAGTTTGGCCCTTGATCTTCACTAAAGGAGGGGGGGGGTATTATTCCCCATAAATTTTATTGGAGGTATTTTTTTATAGCTCTTAGCAGAATATATATTTAAATCAATTTAAAGTTTCATCATTTTAACGTGTTTTTTTTAAAATTTTTAAATTATATAATATTATATATTGTATAAAATTTTTTTGGGAGAGAGGGGTATGGAGATTATTAAGGATATTTATGAAAACAGTAAATTTCAGAATAAGGCATCCTCAGTTTAATGTGAATATAGATATAGTTAAGTTTATATAATTAAATATAATAGTTACGAATTAGTTTTTGATTATAATCAGGGACCGGGACCAAAGGCATTTTTGCATTCCCATTCCCAGATATCTAAATACAATTTAATTTATATATTTTCTAAAAGATTATTATTTATATTGGTTTTTTTGGGGCATTAATATAAATTTGAGTGTCGAAATAAAAACGTTCAACAATTCCTGGAGTTTCATATTTTTAAAAGAACGTTCCGGGAAAGTTCCGGAATACACATTCCGATTCCGTTCCATAAATTTCCCTAGGTTCCGTTCACGGAATGTTCCGTTATGTCCCTGATTATAACATTATTTTGAAAATTAATAATCATAAATAAAAATATTTTTAAATGCCCTAAGTCTAAGAAATAACCTTAATGGATCAATAAAGTCGTACGCAGGAACCGCCAAACATTAATTAATACAATTTGAACTATTTTTTAAAAAAGTAATTTATAAATAGAGTCACAATTTGAGCAACAGTAAAGTTTTAGAAATGCCAATAGCCCAGCATGAGCGAAATGGCTAGATTTTTTACTTCCCAAGGCCCAGAACTCTCTTAAACAAACAAGAGAATAGAGCAAACATATTTACAGGTATTATTGCTGATAAATGATTATGAGATAACAAACTTAACACGGGTTCAAATCCGCTGAATATAAGATTTTTAAAGAAATTTTACGTTACCAGAGCTAAAATTTTAAAATAATAAATAAAAAACCTTTTTTTTAAACTGTTTTTTAAATTATATCCCGTGTCGCGGATCAAATAGTAAGTTTGGATGAGCTAATATCCTGTCCTTATTTTACTATAATTACAATTAGTGTTGTTAAATGGCTCATTTTGAGCCGATTTTTAAAAACGGCTAACTCGATATTTTAGACAGAAAAATATTGTCTAAGCCTCGAAACTTCGCTAATAGATATTTGGACCTTTGTGCCATCTATGTGCAAAATCTTTAGGCTTGCGTCATATTATTCTGGATAAAATGTTGAGTTAACCGTTTTTAAAAATCGGCTCAAATCGAGCCGTTTAACAACACTAATTACAATAAAAGATTTTTCTGAGCGAAATGCGTATTTGGGATGTGGTACACCATAATTTCTATTTTCCAGACTTTTCATTTCTCTAACATTAAAATAAAATTAATGTTTTCAAAAATGAAGTTTTTTTTCTTCTTCTTTCATTCTAACCAACTTATAACATCAAAAATCAATGTTTTAAATTTTTAATAAAAATAATGCAAATATATTTTATAAGATGTCAAGTTCATTGTTTAAAAAAGAAAACATTGTAAATGAATACAAGATTTTGAGGGTTTTGTTTTTTTAAAAAAGGAAGTAATATCCGAAGTTTAATTATGTTTATTTTTTGACCTCAAATCGGTTATAAAATATTTGAAAAAAATGATTTCAGTTTGAGATTAAATGACTACTGGGGTTATAATTAGAAAATTTTCTTCAACATGATTCTCATAAAAATTGATGGAAGCGAAAAAAAAATTTTTCCATCCCATTCTAATTTTATTATATACCAACACCAAACCATATGCAAACAAAAAGAATCAAATCAAATTTTAAAAAATAAATATTTAAGTAACGAAGAAACAACTCGTGTTTTATTTTCCATTTCTCATTCTCTCTTTTTTTTTTGGAAATTTATTACACAAAATGAATAACTTTTTAAAAAGTCGATCGACAGTATAATTCAATATGCCGGCCTCAAGTCCTCTAGGAAGTCAGGTTCAGGTCTAAAAAAAATTAAAATGTAGCCGGGTTGAACTTGGGTTTATTCTTAATTCTAATTTATGAAATTCACTGAATACTCTTTTTTTTAAACAAAAAAATATGGCCCAAAAATAATTTAAGTTGGGATTTCCTTTATAAATTTTAAAACAGATTTTTGGACGCAACCTTAAAATTAGGGTATTTGTTCAGGGTCAATGCCTAGGGCACTTTATCCATGATGTGATTTAACTTAAGCAAAAATATTAGTTTAATTAAAATTTTCGGTCAAACAACAGGCTACTTTCTATAATGAAGTTTCATAAAAGTCATAAAGTAATCGAAGGTTTAATATTTGGTGCATATAACGGTTAAATAATTTAATCGGTTTTGTTTGTTTTTCTCGAGATTTTTTTTTTCTTTTCCAAAAAATAATCTCATCTTTCAATCGAAATTTCATTCATTCATATATCATAATTTAAAGAGAAAAAAAATGAAATTAAATACTAATGGGAATAGAATCGTTAATATAAATAATTATGACACTTTCTTTATCAAGTGAAACATTTGACACTTTCAAAAAAAACAGGACAAATATAAGAAAATAAACTTTTTTTACCTCTTCTGAATGAGAAACTTTATGAACTTTCTTAAGGGATAGAATTATTATGATATAAGTAGAATATCAAGATTGAAAATAGAAACTGAGGGAACTATAATAATATATATAAGGAACCATTAAAAAAACAGAATAATTTGATTAAGATTTTTTTTAAAAAAATAACAATTATTTGATTAGGATATTAAGAAAACAATATATTGATACGCGGATATTGTGCTTTCATCATAAAATTTACATATTACATTATTATAACGATTATGTCATTTATAAGCTAAAATTTTTTACAATATATAATACGTAACAAACTGTTTACTTATATTATATATTTGTTTTCTTTATTATTTAATTTTTTCGGATAAGCTAGTCACGTGTTGATTTTTTTTATTATATTTTATTTATTACTCTAAGGTACTAGACATTAAATTTCAAATTTGAAAAAAATATGTAAAAAAAATGTAATTTATAAAAATTATTTTA
Organism: Gordionus sp. m RMFG-2023; assembly: GCF_954871325.1. NCBI lineage: Eukaryota > Metazoa > Nematomorpha > Gordioida > Chordodea > Parachordodidae > Gordionus > Gordionus sp. m RMFG-2023. Next base: position 44,999,010 of record NC_088776.1, read on the forward strand.
CCAAAAATTTAAAAAAATCCATTCATAAAAAAAGGATATACTATTTGGATTTAATTAAAAATTAATTATCATATTAATGAGGAGGTGATTAATTATTATCTAAATTTCTATTAAAAAAATTTATGCTTGGGGGGACCTCTAAATTCTTCCTAAGATCATCTATTTTTCCAAAATAAGATTGATTATTTAAAGTAAGCTATTTTTTATTAAAATTTGATATTTTTATATTTAATTTGTAAAAATTATTAAAGATTTAGTACATATGGGATGAGATTTTTATTTACATACTCCTATAAATTAATAGAAAAACAATTTTGATAATATAATGCACAATTCAAAATTTTTTTGTAAATCTCGAATCAAATAATCAATACTTTTTTTTATTTTAAAATTTGATCAATATTATGTAAAATTTTCGACAAAGGAACTATTATTTTTTTTTAGAATTTATACTTGTAATTTTTTTTAGTAAAGTTCTAGACAATTGAATTACAATTTAAATTAAAATTTTTTCGCTAATTCTACGTTTTAAGCGAGATAGAAAAAATTTGGGCAATTGGTATGTTTTTTTTATTACAAGTTCAATAAAAAAAATTGTCATTGTTTACCTATATTTGTTTTTATTTATTATGTATTTATTTTTAATAATATAAAATATAAAATTCTGAAATTATATTTAAAAATAAAATTCTATTATAATAAAATTAATATTTATTGTATTATGCAAATTTAATGTAATATTATCATGTAAATTGTTGGATATGTATGGAATTATCTTATAATTAATTATTTCTATAATTTGAGCCCTTTATTATAAAATTATCGATTTATTTCTCAGCGCGAGTTCTGATTTTAATTTTTTGTGTCTTCATTTAGAAACTCAAATTAGATAAAAAGTTTTATATTATATTTTATTTAAAAATTATGTATTTCTGTAATACAATATTCAGATTTTATGCCCCTTGTATTTTCAGAATCGGATGATCTAAAAAAATCACCTAAAAAATATATTTGAATATTACTATAATATTTTATTTACAGAAGAAGAAAATTCTTATTTTTTTAAAATAATTTGCGCCAGATTCGATCTTATCTTGGCACTAATAATTTAATAATCAAACAAAGAAATTTTTTTTTTATAAAAAGAATAAGATATTATTTTATTTTTAATTATAATCGATTTCATTCCTTGATTATAGGATAAATTTTCATCTCGTGATATTCTATAAAATAAAAGGTAAAATAGATTAATTGATTATATTTTCTTTTAGAAAAAGATTTAAATAAGACCATAAATACACTGGATAATTAAGGTGTTTTCTACTGATACTTTTATTTTATACATTACTTTAAGAGGGTTTGGGGATTTTATGATTATGAAATGCACCTTTATATGTTTTTCTTTATTATATAATTTAGCGTATTTCTAGAATTTAATAAGAATAACAGACGATAAATGAACATTTTGTTCTGTAATTCATTCATTTTACACGTTGTTCTACGACCTGTCCTTTAAAGAACATTCACCTAAGGAATTTTTGAATTATTATTTTTCTCAATTAACTTATAATTCTTTAATATAATTTGATTTAAATTAGCAAAAATTTTATTTTATATAAATATAATTGTATTTTAGGGCTCGGAAATTATATATTTTTTGAATGTCATGTGTCATGTTCATTAGAATTCAAACAGTAAATTAAGAATAAGATTTTTTTAAAATTAAATGAAAGACATTTATTTTTAAGAATAAACCGATAACAAAATTATTTCAAAATTTTCGAATCTCGAGAGGTAAATATTTTAACAAAAAACGAATTTAAATTTAAAAATAGGAATGATTTAAACGTAATGCTTTTTTTCATAAGATCACAAATTTTACGATGATGTATTTATGGTGGAGGAGGGGGGGGGTGATGTGCCATCAAAGAGCCATTTGATTCCGATTTTTTTAAAAACTTTTATTTCTTATAAATGCAATACTATAATGTTGTAGTATTGACATTTTTCAAAAAAAACTAATAATTTGTTTCGGGGTAGTCAAGAAAACAGGCAACATATTTTTAATAAAACTAGTGTTCTCGAAATTACGCTAATAAATGTAACCTTGTCATCTATCAGCAAAATTTTCAAGCTTTCTGGATAAAATATTGAGTTAGTATTTTTAAAAATCGGCTTAAATCGAGCCGTTTAACAACACTAGTTTGCTATTAAAATTATGTTTCCTATTTTTTTGACTCCCCCGAAACAAATCATTAGCTTTTTTTGTTGAAAATATGTCTATATCTATACTATATCTAGATTTGATGAAAGCTATATTTATTATTCAAAGTCAAAACCTTATTTTTACATTGAATTGAAAAACCAAATTTAGATCGTATCTTAATTTATTTAACGAATCAATTAAGTTTTAGGATGTATTTTTTTTTAGAAATTTAAATAAATAAATGGAAATGGCGATCAGTGGATAAAAGTAGATAAACAAAACAACTTAGTTGAATTTTTTTCCTTACAATTCTTCCTTTATTTAAATGAGGTACATTAATGATGACGATTTTGAAATTTTATTTTTGAATTATGTTAGTATTGATTTCGATAAAATTTTAAAAGTTTTGGAATTTATTATTTTAATGTGTTGGACCACAACCTTTATTATTTGTTATATTTTTTAAAAATTATCTAATCCTAGTGGACAGATATTTTATTATAAATTATATTAAACTAAGTCCAAACTCTAATGAACTCATATTTCTCATCTTTTCCAATACTAATTTTTATTAGGACTGTGCCGATATTAAATATTGAATCAAACCGATATTTTTCAAAAACTTATCCGATCCGGTATTTTTTTATTTTATAAATAATTTCATGATAATCAATTAATAAAAACTAAAATACAATTTATTTGTTGTAGAATATAAAGAAATAGTTAAAAATTTGCACAATTTTTTGTTACATTATCTGTAACAAGAAAACGATACATTTAGCTATTGTTGTTAAACGGCTGAAGCCAATTTTTTAAGAATCTTAACTCAAGATTTTGGCCGTAAGTAAATTATTCAAGCTTATTTATTTTGTCCACAGATGGCAGGAAGGTTTGGACATTTATTGTCGAAATTTCGAGGCTTAGGTAATAATATTTGGCTGAAATCTATATTTAGCCCTTTTTAAAAATCAGCTAAATGGAGCTGTTTAACAACAATACATTCATCCATAAATATTACAAGTATTTTAAATTAGATTATTAACTTTTGGTGAATAAAAAAAACCAAATGCACTTACATGAAAGGTTTTTTGAAATATAGAAAATATGAAAATTTTTATTACATTGGTTAAAGGATTCACAAAATTATCATATAATTGAATAAGTTTTTATTTTCGTTCGATCGCGGTCTTAATTTATATTAGTATCGTTCTATTTTAAATTAAGATCTTTGTCAAAATAATATTATATAAGCCTCAAGATATCGTTAATAAATCTTCAAATTTTTCAGCCATCTATGAGCAAAATCTCTTTTATATTTTTTGGCTAAAGTATTGGGCTAGGCATTTTTAAAATCGAGCCGTTTAACAACATTGGTTTATATTATAATTACATTATTTTGCGATACCTCAGTTCATAGTTCGAAATTAAATAATAAGGAATTTTATGAAAATGGGCATGATTTAGCCATTGATTTGTCCAACAAAAAAGGCGAAAAATGGCGAAATCATATTTTTAATATTAAATTAAAAAGTAATTCTCACAGCACAAGTTTGTTCCAAAATGTAGGTGACGGAAAAGAATGTATCCTCTATAGAATCGAAAGATTGATGAGGAAATAGAAGTAACAAAAATATCATGTAAAATGGGTTCTTATTAAAATTGTTAAGAATATTTTTGAAATGATCTATTACACCCACAATACATTGTTACTCTGCTTAGATTACATGATGCTAAATAAATTGTTAATAGTAACACAATATATTTTTACCAAAAAAAATTTAGATTTTATATCTCCATTCTACACTTTAAATAAGGATAGGCATCAAGAAGGACAGTGCTAATCGACTTATGGCCTCCTGAGGCGATTCGTCAGTTCATTTTAACCCTCAAGGATTTTTTTTAAAAAAGTTGGTTTATTCTTGAAAACGATAATCATAAAAAATTACGGAAATAAATTAATTTAAATTATGTATGGATCAAAGTCCGGTTCTATCCTAAATAAATTTTAAAATGGACAATATTCATATACCTTAAAAAAATGACGCAATGCTTGACCTTCTCCCTTCTCTGCCACAACGCATTGAGAGGGAATAGCTTCCAAAATTTATTTCCGCTTGTCATTTGACTTGGAAGCTATATTATAGATACTGATTTTTAACAGTTTTTGTTACTATCATTCAGTGGCGTATCCAGGATTTTCCTTAAGTGGGGGAATATTTTTGAGGGGTTTTCCCCCCAGCCCCCTTTAGCTGGCCTTCTTGAGCTATTCTTCTCAATTATTCATAATTCAATAATAATTACATGAATATTTTTAGTTTTTATTTACTAATTCGCGCTTATGGATATTTAAAGAAAAGGTTATAACTCAATTTTTTATTATTTTAAGTTAGGTATATTATATTAAATAAAAAATTTTTAAAATTATAAAATTGAAATAAAGAGTGTCATTTTTTTTATAAAATTGGCTTAAGCCTAAATTCTCATAATAAATAGAATAAATTTTTTTTATTGAAAATACTAATTGTAGTGTGTATAAATATAAAATATTGAAAAATTTTTTTAAAAACAAGTTTTCATAACTTCTTATCAAATACAATATTAATTATACAAAAAATTTATTAAATACTATAATTATAATGCGATTTTTAATTTTCGTGGGAAATTTGCCAATTCATCAAGAATTTCGTTTGTCGCTGGAATCAAATTTCTGTGGATATTTAAAAGAGCTAACCCATTTAGCCCAGATTCGGAAGTAGTATTTCGTAAATAAGTTTAAGTTGGAAAGGTCCTTTCATTCATACATGTTGTGCAAATATTCAAGAATATAAAACAACTTCAAAATATTTGGAAATTGAACCAAGGTTCCTTACATCGATTGAGCACATCAAGCATGCTTAGTTAAAATAGCCAAACGTAGTAAATATTAATACCACCATTCGAATTCACTGATTAAATTTATTTCAGTATCAATTTCATGGGAATATCTAAATATTTAATTTTACCAATAGTGGCATCAGAAAACGAAGAATCTTTAGGTAATAAAATTTGAAGATTGTTAAAGACTTGTTTTTTATCTAAAAACCGTACTTTAATTTGCGATAAAAAAGTATCTAAAGAATGGGATGAAAATGGATATTTTATATTCTTAAGTTGAGTCAACATTTATATTACATCAATTGCCCAAGTGCTAGACGAGGTTTAATTAGTGTTATATCATAAGATTTAGCTTTCGATTCAACGTCTAGATAAATATTATGAAAATATTCATCTACATTTATTCTTATTTACCTGTTCATATACATTTTCCGCCAAATCAATAACCTGAACCAAATCTAAATTTGGTTTTTGTAAATTTATACAAAGTAGTGAGCTATAGGAAAATATGCAACTAGCTGTAAAGATAAACTCTGATTTATATTGCAAAATTTTGACGGGGAAGTGGGGAGCGGTAAAATTTTTATTAGCTTAAAATGATATTTATGAAAACAATCAAATAAAGGGAATTACCCCCCCCCCCATTTGTTACGCGCCTGCTATCATTCTTATGAATAATCGCTAATTTTCGTCATAATTATTGAATTATAATTTTATTTGCCAACATAATATATTTAATTTTCACATCCTTTTCCTAGTCTTACGATAAATATCCTGGTAACTTATATGTAAATGATTTTAATTTCTAATAAAGTATGGAGGCGAAACTTTTTATTTTTATAACAATCGTAGTTCACAGAGGTCAATTATATAAAACTATTTGAAATGTTAGAAGTTTTTGTTACACTTATACTTAGCATCGATATCCACTCACGCTATTATCGTACCAATATTTTAATTTAAAAAGAATACCATGGGGTTACCCAAAAATGATGAACTCATAAATTAAAAAATTATTATTTAAATCATGAATTGATAAAAATAATATTTCAACCGATAAGAAAGAAAGATAGGGGTTTTCTCTTTTACTTTTAACTTATCTTTTATAATTTAAAAATACAATTTTATAATGAGTTCTCAAAAGAAACCATAATTATGTCTAAAAAATTATTTATAAAATAATCATTAAAAAAAGAGTTAATATAAATGTATTTTATCTGTATCTGTGATATATTAATTATCATATCAGTGTGCGAAAATATCGGTGCAGCCTGAAATTTTTTTCAAGCCCGGCCCGGATTTTTTTAAAGATTTTTGCCCGACTCACCGGTTCCTAACATTTAAAATGAACCCCGGTACCTTTTTAAAAGAATATTTTGATAGCGGTTGTTAAATTTGATAAGGTTCCTCTTCCGGTTATAAATTCTAAAAAAAATGTTCTATGTCGATTGTCATATTCTATTCTTTGCTAAGTATTTTTTAATCAAAATATTTTGTTAGCAATGTATTTTTTTCAAAAAATTACAATTCCTTTTTAATTGATTTAGATACCCATATGTGTATATTTTTATTCTCAGTATATATATTCGATATAACGGTAATATTTGAACTTAATATTATTTGCTCTTGGTAATTTAATAAATTTATAATAAATTATCCAATCATTCTTTGAAGTTAATCAAACTATCACGAAGTCTATAAAGTGCTCATAGTAGGATACTTTAAAAAAAATTAATATATAAAATGAATACCCACCATAAATTTCAGACATTTTGCATTGAATTCATAAACTACTTTTAATTTATATTAATTTTTTTTATAGAGATTTCAAAATATTCTTAAATTTTTTTTTACCTTTTGTCACTTCCACACTAGCTAAATTGATGTTTTTTTAAAAAATTTAGGATGCATATCTAATTTGATCCATGCCTTTATGATATTTTTATTTTTTAAATTTATTATTTTATAGATTTGTAATCGTATTTTTTTAATTTTTGTCATGGTTTTTTATATTGCTATTTAAAAATATTTACATCGTTTATAAGTATATTTTTTAAATGTTTTGGTAACTTTAAAATGAATAAAAATTGACTTGAATTAATTTTTTTTTAAAAAAATACACAAAAGTTTATTCATTGTTAAATCATGTCTTTCAAATTTAGGATTTACCCTCAAATAATTTTTTAAAATTGAGAGTATGAAACTGTGGATTCATATATCAATGCGATATACATAATAATATTTTTGGTATCAGTATGAGTGCATCTCTACTCCTTGCGAAGATTAATTAATTAAACATTTTATGAAATGAAAAAATTAAGGCATAAAATGAAATTGATTTTATTATTAACTACGCCCATACAATGTAAAGATTACCTTTAACTTTCTACTAAAATTAAATTTCATACTAGCAAGGGGTGGGGTTAAAAGCGTACTTGGTTTAAAATATTTTTTATTTCGCGATTCAAAATTTGAGCACACTTAAAGATCACGCCATTAAATTTATCAAAGTTTAAAATTTTTCTTTAAAATAATACATATTTATATTGCCTGAGGAAAGTTTTATTTGAAATTTTATTTATTAAGAAACATGTACACTAAGCTTATTTGTAAAAAAATAAGGATATTTTATATACAAGTCCTTTTCTATTCCTTTTGATATATTTTTCTTATCCTTTTTTTTTACAAACCACGAGAACCGGAATCACTTTAGTGATTCCATAATATAGCCAGATTTTTCCAAAAAAAAATTAACATTTAAATTTAAAAAAAAGCCAAAAGTTAATCTTGATTTAAATAAATATGTTTTTCACTGAACTATAAAGCTGTATTTCAAACTAAAAATAATATCTTGCTTACAAGATGTAAAGTTTAGTTTTAGTTACAAAAAGATAGTATATCAAGAAGGAAAAAAATTCACATGATAAATAAAACTAAAAAAATCCGATAAAAAAAGGAAGTTTAATAATCTGAAAATAATTCCACATGTGGTTAGGTGGTGGTTTTTAGATGGTTACAATTAAAATAACAAGCAAAAAAAATATTAGTTAAAATTTTAACTCATTTTTCTATTTCCAAAATAAATTATTTTATATTAAATTATAAAAATTAGGTAATATAAAGTAGTTGCGAAACAGTATTATTACAATCACGATGTCCATTTGCAATGGTTCTCTCATAACCTCGCCAAATTCTTTAGATCAATCCTCGGATCCGATCAAGCAACCCAATAATTATCATCATTCCTTAAAAAGTAATCATTTTTTTAACACGAGTAGGTATATAATCGTACTTTTAAATATACACATATAATTATTTTTCTTCAAATATCTATTTCTAGATCACATAAGTCTAGAGAAAGATAAACTTATCCACGCCATCGATGTTCCGATATCAAACGGATACGGACACCACGACGAAGATGACGATGCTTATAGCTCACTCCCCGATGATTCACCTATCTCTCACGATGACCAGTTTAGTAATTCCCTCTCAAGTAATCTTTCCCCTACTTTTACCTCGGAAAAAAACCTTGAGAAAACGGTGGAAGAAACGCTAATTGCTTCAGCCGAAGAATCTTGCTCAAACCCTCCTGAATCCATTCCAAAATTAAAAACGGAACCTGAAACCATGCCTAAGGAGCAAACATATCATAACGTTTACCCCGACGGCCTATCTGTCATTGAAAACTGGGCCGACAACGATTTAAAACCGCTCACCATCCCGCACAAGCTTAAATATATTGCCGATACAAATCCCCAAGCTGCGGCGTATTACTACAAAACTGACGGGGAAGATACGCATTGGGAAAGCGTGACCTATCGCGAATATTTACAAGATATAAGACGCGTGGCCAAGGCCTTTCTATCGGTTATACAATTTTTTTTATTTATATTTTATTTTGATATCTGGATATGGAAAAAAAACCTTATTTTTTTATTAAAAAAATTTTCTATTCGCAATAAAATGAGGTATTCAAATTAAACAAGTTTTACCTTAAAGATTTATGCCTCCTTTAGGAAGGAAATATTTGAAAATGATTCGTATTTTATTTTTTCGAAAATGTTTACCAACTTATATTACAATTGAAATATATAGTTTTATTTACAGATAAAAAAAATCGATGAAATATTTTTTAAAAAATGATGACGAATCAAATTCTACTCATTTTTTTAAAAATAATGTATAATGTAGATTTTGGTCTTATTTTGTAACATCAATCGTGGAAACCATTTTGAAATTTTACAAGGTCTTTTTTTATTTTTTTTATTTTTTAACCAAAATATAATATCTAATTTATGTAATTGATCTATTATTATTATATTAGATTAAAAGTTTATAGCTAATTTATATGAAATTATATTACATTTTGTATTTTTTATAAACATTGATGTGCTATATTTAAAATAATAATATATTTACTAGATGATATATTATGGCCATAAAGAGAAGGATTTTTGAAGAATTTTTAAAAAATCTTTGATATAACAACAAGAAAAGACTTCTTTTTTTTTTACCGTTATCTAACCTTTTACGTTATTTTATAGTTAATTAAATTATATTATATTTGTAGAAATCATTATTTAATTCTATAAATGACAATAATTTTCAACTTATAAACAGTTAGGCTTGGAGAAGTTTCACGCCGTGACCATAATCGGCTTTAATGCTCCAGAATGGGTTGTGTCTAATTTTGCAGCCATATTTGCGGGGTACTTTGATAACTTGATTCTAATTTTGGAATAATATACTATCATTATTATATACATATACCTCAATATAAAATATTTTATATATTATACCCTATTAGAGAATATTATACATATCACAATGGCTTAGCTAACGTTTATAATTTAAGCTTTCAACTAGTCTTAAAAAACCTACTCAAATATAAATATTTTTAGGCATGGTGACATGAGACCAGTTCTTTCCCCTCTTCTAGAGACCAATGACATTAATACGAATCCAGACTAACGATTAAAGTATACATATATTGAAGTTCGCCATTGAAAGGCATTTAGACAAAATGCGAAACAATGCTTCTACTACAGCTGAATTCAATGTAAGTACACTTTTAATAAATGGATCGTGTCTAGATTAGTATTAATGTCGTTGCTATCAACAAATCAAAAACCCGAACTGGCTCTCAAAAAAAATAATTTTATCATTTTTAAAAAAAATTATTAGATTCGGGCCTCTCTGCTTCGGCCTAATTTGTCGAGCAAATGCATCTGAATGTATTTTAAATTTAATAGGACTTAATATTTAAACAATGTTATTATAAATAAAAATATTAAGAGGGTTGTCCACCGGGGTCTACACTACGAATAGCGCTGAAGTTTGTTTTCATATAATGATGGACTGTAAAGCAAATATATGTGTGGTAGAAGATTGGAATCAAATGAATAAAGTTCTGAGCGTAGCCGACAAATTACCGAACCTAAAGGCAATAATTCAATATAGGGAACAGGATTTTCCCTCAGAGTCAAAACTCAGCCATGCCAGACACTTCAAAATATTGAAAGTTATATTTATTTTTTTTTCAATGAAATTATTGATTTCAACGAGTATTATATATTGATTATTGTGATTGATACCTCTATTTTTTATCCGGCATAAAAATACGACTAAATTTATTCCCGAAAAATAATCACCTTACCTTTTTTTAGAGCAATATTTTATTTATTTAATTTTTAAAAATAAAATTTCATTCGCAAAAATCAAATGTAACTTTGTTTTTTTGTTCTAAAAGTGGTCCGATTTAGACAGGTATTCTGAAATGACATCCGAAGACATCTTAAACGAAAAGATTGAATCTCAAAAACCTAATAATTGCAGCACATTGATTTATACATCAGGAACTACCGGAAACTCTAAGGGTGTAATGATTAGCCACGATAATGTAATAAATTATATCCACATTTTTTTGATTTAACTTAATTTTTTTTATTTAAATAAAAGATTTAGTAAAAAAAATAAGAAATAATTTATAGCATCGGAAACCTGCAGAGATCAAAATTTTAGGCCCACCCCAGATTAAAAATTTATTTCTTAGCCCGGCCTGGATATTTAAAAATTTTTACGCCCGACTCGACCCTATAGAATATTTTCAAGGACAGCTAAGTCCGGGATTTTTTTGGATAGTTTTTGGCCCTCAAATCTTAATTTTGATCATTTTCCTCATTTTTCAAATTTTTTTAAAAGAAAATCGAAAATATGAGCAGTAAATTAATATTAAACGCTCCATTTAAGATTTTCCCATTGATTATCTCTGGCTGGGCCTGCATGTCTCTGAGATAGATGGAAAGGAAGGACAATGTTGGTACCGAATCTAAATTATTGAATAAATTGCTTGCTTACAATTACTTTGAAATATTTAATGTCATCTTTTTAAAACCTATTTTAAAATGTAAATATAGTGAATAAAATTTTATTTGCCCCTTTACTTAATAAAAAAATTGATTAGTTGATATGGACCTCGACAATCCTTTCAAATTACATAAAATCTCAACACCGTTCAGAAAGAATGGTTAGCTATCTTCCCCTAAGCCATGTAGCTGCTCAAATGACTGATATATACATGCTTATGGAATCCGCATCCAGTCTTTGGTTCGCTAAGCCCGATGCCTTGAAGGTAATTTAATATAACAAATTTTAATTAAATTTAGTTAAGATTGAAAATATAATATTTTATTTTATATTATAATACATAATATTTTTTATTATAATACTTATGTGATATTGTTGTACACTATTTCATCTGAAATTTACTAACTGGAATTGATATATATATATATATTTACTACATATTTAACCTAAATTATTTTCAGAGCCATTATCTTATTTTGGTATTAAGTGAAAATGAGGAACAAATATTATGTTATTCAAAGATAATTTTATGGGATTTTTGAGTAAGTAAATAATTTTTGATATCTTAAAAAACATAATATCAAATTTTCTACGATATTTAGCTGAGAAAGAAAACTTAATTATTCTCCTTTTTACCTTAAGTTTGCAGTATCGTCTTATATCTTTTTAAGTTGAATAAATCACAAAAACATTTACTGTTTGAATATAATTTTGCCATTGCAGTTTGATATATAAATAGAAATTTTAAATATTCTGGGACTCTTATTTTAAAAGTTATTTTTGAAAAGTAAATAAATTGTATTTTGTTTAAGATTCAATTCATAGTAAATGATTGATTTGATTATCTTAAAGGTACTTTCGATGAATATATAAACATTATTGTAAAAGTTTCATGGTTAAAATAAAATAATTTTATATTATAAACTTTTTATATCTTAAACACCACATTGGCGACTATTAGGTGTAAAGAGACGTATTAAATTAAAAGATTAAAGATAATATTACTATGCCTAACGAAGACTCGAAGTTAGTTCTGAAGAAAAACGAAGAAGCAGCAACATCTAGTCAATTCCATAATTCTTCAAATCTAAAGTGAATATTCAGGACTATATATATAATTTAGAACTCATTTTTAAAGTAAAAAATATTGTCGATCATAATTAAAAAAAAGATTTGTTACTAGCATAGATAGATGTGGATAACTTAATTAAAATAAAAAAATTTCCATTACCAAATTAATTTAGAGAGCATTAATTACATAACTTATTTGATAGTTTGGAAAAAATATTTAAGGATATCTTTAATATTTTCCTACATCGAAATAATTTTTATACTTTAAAAAGAAGCGGAACTATTAAGATTTCGATCGTATTTGCACACTTTGTAATTTTAAATCACCTGTTGATAAAATTTTAAGAGATATTATTATCTTAGGAGTAGTGCTGCCTGAGTAGGATAAAGATCTTCGGTCAAAGTATACCGAAGGCATTTTCATTTTTGAAAATACCTTCGTTTAGCTATCGCGCTGTCTTCCTTGGAAAAGGGCCCAGGTATAAGTTAAAATCATTAAACCTACGCCGACGCAAGGTTACAAAAACACGTATTTTAGGAATAATAGTTATAATAACGGTAATAAATTAATAATAGTTATAATGCCAACAAATTCAATTATAATAAATATATTCCTAATAATTATAAATCTAGTTATAAACCTAACTTTGTACAAAAAATGTCATATGCTTTCGATGCGGCAAGGCAACCCACATAGAAAAAGATTGTAGAACTCATGCAATACAGATGATACCTCGCCTGTCATTTCCTGATAAAGTTACCATTGATACGAAGATAAATAGTTTGCGGGTTACAATGGAATTCGATACCGGTGTGTGATGGATGAAGTTGCCTGGAGACACATTGACAAACCATCACTATCGCCTGCATATAAACTAGTAGTGAAAGTTGAAGTAAAAAAACATTTCTAAATTTTTAGGGTAGTTAAAGGAGAAAATTCTTTTATGTTTGGAACGCCTTTCCTTAGAGAATTTGATATAAAGCTTTCGGAAGAAGTTCGAATAAATAATATAAATATTAACGTTCCCACTTTAAATACCCTTGCATCATAATTTCCTCAAGTTTTTAAAAAATAATTAGGAGAAATAAAACCAACAAGCAGTTATCTGCATACAACCGAACGCATTGGCTACGCCAACGGTTAATATCTTAAAGAAATCCAGTGCCATGCGGATAAACAGAGATTTTCGTTTAACAATTATCAAATATTTAGCGATAGATAACTATTTACCAACTTTCATCGACCTAACAAATAGGATCGCGGGTGGTAAAATATTTTCAACGATAGATTGAGATGCATTTTTACAATTAGAAGTTAGTCCAAAATGTAGAGGTCTTTTAGTAATTTTGACTCATGAATACCTAAGAATTCCTTTTGGGTTGACTAGCGCTCCGATAATATTTCAACGCTTTTTGCCAAACCTATTAAAAAGAATTCCTATCGTTAGTATATTTTAGACGACGTAATAATTGCAGGCGAAAATAATTTTGATCATGTAGTTAATTTAAAAGAAGTATTAAGAAGATTTGATAACACTGAACTGACAACGACGGATAAAATTAAAATTGGAGAAAAGTCAGTTACTTTTTTGGGTCATGTTATTGAGAAATTCGGAATTCATCCTGCAGAAGATAAGATTATTGCCATAAAAAATTGTAAAACACCGTCAAATGTGAAAGAATTACGTTCTAGGATGGATTACTATGAATCGTATATACAAAATTTACATTCTATTTGTGCCCCTTTACACTTACTGACGAGTAAAAATGTTAGTTGGTTTTGATCAGCTCAAGAAAATGAAATATTTATTAAAGTTAAAAATATAATATCAAAAGAATGCAATAATTCCTTATTCAGCCGATATTCCTGTCGTGATTTCTTGTGATGCTTTCGAATATGATCTAAAAACTGCTATTGCACACCGATTTCCTACTGGCCAGGAGAAACCGATTGCTTGCCCATCTAGGACATTTTCGGCGGCTAAAAAGAATTATCCCACCATTGATCGGGAAACTTTTATCATGTTCGCTATCGAGAAGCTCCATCAATATATTTATGTAAGACATTTTATTTTGGTTCAGATCACAGACCTTTAAAATATATCTTAGGTGATAAAAGAGACCTAATAGTATTTAAAGTGGGAGCATTCAATATGAATTCTCTATGAAAAGGTATTCATAAGAGAATTCTCTCCTTTAACTACCTAAATAGGTAAAAATTTAGAAATGTTTTTTAATTCGGCTTTCACTGTACATTTACCAAACACTTCGTGGTATTATTATACCCATTAGTTTATACGCAGGCGATGTGCTGGTTTGTCAATGTGTCCCCAGACAACTTTATCTATCACACTGCACGCAGCACCGGTATAGAATTCCATTGTAAACCGCAAACCATTTATCTTCGTGTCAATGGTAACTTTAATGACAGGCGAGGTATCATCTGTATGGCATGATTTATACAATCTTTTGCTATGTGGCTTGCCTTGCCGCAACGAAAGCATATGACTTTTTTTGTATGAAGTTAGGTTTAAAACTTGATTTATAATTAATAGGAATATAATTATTATGATCGAATTTGTTGGCATTATAACTATTATTAATTTATTACCGTTATTATAACTATTATTCCTGAAATATGTTTTTTTGTAACCTTGCGTCGGAATATGTTTAAAATTTTGTTAACTTCTACCTAGGCTTCCTTTTTCAAGGAAGACAGCGCGATCGATAAACGCACGGCATCTTCAAAAATGATAATGCCTTCGGTATACTTTGACCGAAGATCTTTATCCTACTCAGGCAGCCCTACCCTTAAGATAAAAATATCTCTTAAATTTTTATTAACAAGCGATTTAAAATTACATAGTGAGTAAATACTTTTTAATTTAATCGAAAAATCTATAATAGTTTCTCCGCCTTTATTTAAGGTATAAAAATTATTTAGATGTAGGAAAATACTATAGATATCTTTAAATATTTTCTCCGAACTATCAAGTAAAGTTATGTAATTAATTATCTCTATATAAATTTGGTAATGGAATTTTTTATTTTAATTAAGTTATCCATATTTATGTATGATAGTAACAAATTTTTTTATTATTATGATCGACAATATTTTTTTACTTTATAGATGAGTTATAAATTATATAGTTCTGCATATTCACTTAAAATTTGAAGAATTATGGAATATGGAATTGACTAGATGTGGATGCTTCTTCGTTTTTCTCTAGAACTATTTCAAGTTTTTGTTAGTAGTATTATATTCTTCGTCTCTTTGACATTATAATTTAATACATCTCTTTAAACTTCTCTTTAAAGTTAATAAATTACAAGTTAAAATGTTAACTGTGACTGTTATTTACTAATGATATTTTAAAAAAATAACATGTAACTCATTAGAATTTCATTTCAATATTAAATTACCTTATAAATTTTTATATAATTCAGCATCATTAATATAACCTTTTATTTACTAAAATATTTTGTGATTTACAAATTTTGATTAAAGGAATTTAAATAAAGAAATAATTTAAAAAAATATATAAATAATAACAATATAATATATATTTAATATAAATTTGGACTTAAAAAATTATGACTTTGATAGCCCTAATGTTTCAAAGTTGGTGTAAGTGTTGTAAACCTCAATTAAATTTTAAAAAGGCGGCTAACTATATTACCCAAGCCTCAAGATTTTGCCTTAAGGATGGCAGAGAGATTCTATTCTGGCCAAATTTTGAGGTCTGGTATAATTACTTTAGATAAAATATCCAATTAACCGTTTTTTAAAAATTAGTTAGATTTAGGTTTGTAAATAATATATATATATAAACATTTAATTATCTTGAAAAATAATCTGAAAATAGTTGTTACAATAACTAGTTTCAACTTTTCAAAAGTAGCTAGTTATTTTTTCACAAAAATACAATTGTTATTACTTTAACAACACTAATTTATTCCAATAAAAATATCATTTTATAGTGCAGTTTAGTAACGACCTTAAAAGAAGCCAAACCTACTATATTCATGGGTGTACCTCGAGTATGGGAAAAAATTGCTGAAAAACTTTTTATTATGAATAAATCACTTCACGGCTTTAAGAAATCTATTTCAGACTGGGCCAAAGATATAGGGAAGCGTGGAAGCACGGCATTGATGAAAGGGTATGCCTATTTATAATTGTTATGAGGTTCTATGATTTTAAATGTACATTTATATTTTTTATATTCTAATGCTCATCTAATTATAAATGTATAGATGATTCAAAATTGTCAACCTTTAAGATTTACAATAGCATAAAAATACCAAAAGTGAAAATAAGTATCTATAATTAATAAAAAAAATATAGAGATATAAAACAATCAATACATATAATTTAAGAGATAATTTTTGCATGTTACTATCCTCAAAAAAAAAATAATTTGTAGCATCTAATAGTCTTACAATTAAAGTTTCTTTTTTGTTTTATCTTAAGCTTCTGCTCAATTAAGCAAGATAAGTTTTAGGATTTCTGATCGGTTAAAATTATAAATTAATCGCTAATATTTTCAAAATGAAAAATATATATTACAAATTACAAATCTAGCTAAAAATTATCATCAATGTATTTGTAATTAAATTATATTATGTTATCGGTCTACTTTTTTAATTTATATATTTAATACAGCTCTAACTCCATAAAATAAATGTCACTATACTTTAATATATTTTTATAACAGATTTTTTTAAAATATATATAAGGTCAATTTGATCAAAATAGGAGATTTAAAATTTTTTTGAAATTGCAGCAATTTTAACCTGATCCCCCTCTTTCCCTTTTCAAAATATTTTTATGAACGGGTTCCTTCATAAGCTAATAAGTATATCAAATAGTGATAAAATTTTCAAAGTTTTTTTTTAAACTTTGAAAAATTAGCAATAATACAAATGAGTTGAAATTTTATAATATCATTAACATAAATTTACCTTAAAATTATTCATTATAAATTGAAATTCTTTATAATATTAGCGACTCCCTTCCTTGGGGCCATTATCTCGCCAATCGCTTGGTTTTTTCTCGTATTAAGACTGCCTTGGGCCTCAACCATTGTCGGTTTTTTATCAGCACGGGAGCTCCTTGTTCCTCGGCCACTTTAACCTTTTTCGAATCCCTTGATATAAGGATACAAGAAGTTTACGGAGCTTCAGAATGTACAGGACCAGCTAGCGTGAATTATCCTGAGGTAGGCTTTTCTTGGATAGGAAGTTCTGGACCTCTTCTTCCCGGAACTCAGGTCAAGATAATGAAACGGGATCCGATAAAAGATAGAGAGAATCAAGGTCTATTAACTTGTTATATATTTTCTTAACAGCCCGAACGGACGTTGTGACGGTCCAAAATTTGGATCGATTTTTATATATTTTGTTTTTTCGAATCATATCTGAACTGATTTTTAAAAACTTATTCTATCTGAACTGATTTTTAAAAACTTATTCAATACTCTGTTCCTCTTGTCGATTTGACATTACTATTGGCATTATAGTTATAAAACAATAAATAGGCTAATTTAGCCAATTATTTGTTACAATTTAAAGAATTTGCCTAATGCCTAAAAAAATCTGTTAGTATTAGTGAAAACCATTATTTATTTTTAATATACTTTTAAGATGCCGCAGTTAAATATGGCATTAAATGCGAAGACAATCGTGAACTTGGAAATAATAATTGTAGTAACGGGTCAATTATTCATATTAGCAATGGTGATGTAAAAACTCTATGTTCATCTCAGGATGATATTCTAAATGAAGATATGGAAGGAGAGGTATAATATTTTTATCAAGTTTAAGAAAATATCATGCAGAATTATCTTTTAAATAAAATTTATATGTAAAAGATTATAAATTCCCTATGATAAAAGAATATCTCTAAAATTAATGAGAGGTAGTCATTTTGTGAAAAATAATATATTTATATCAATTAGATACTGATAAAAGGAAGACACGTTTTTATGGGTTACCTTAACATGCCCCAGCAAACGATTGAAGCCATTGATTTAAATGGATGGTTTTCTACTGGTGACATGGGAAAATTAACCAAAACCTCAACTGGAGGCCCTTTCCTCTACATAACGGGAAGATTAAAAGGTTAAAATATAAAATTTCTTTGATTATTCGGAATTATAATATTTTCAATATAATTTAAAGAATTTTGAATTGTTAGCTGATTAAGCATATGTAATTATTCTAATGGTCTCTTTTGTTAATGAAAAATATTTTTTCTCGGAAGAGTGGTTTTCCATAACAAAAGGGTTTTCTTGCTATACAATATCCCTATTACTGAAATATAATAACTACATTTTCGCCATATATTTTGTTTGCTGAGCCCTTTCTAATAAATTATATTTACCTTTCACAGAATTGATTGTAACTGCCGGTGGAGAAAATATCGCTCCTATACCCATTGAAAATATTATCAAAGAACAACTATGCGAACTGGTCAGCAACGTTATGGTGATCGGTGATTACAGAAAGTTTTTATCAGTGATACTAACGTTTAAAGTATGGTATTAAATGATGTATTATAGTTTTTTTTTTTTAAAAATTAGTCATTATTAAATTTTAATATGCCAATATAAATTTACTGCAAACGCTTACAAATAAATTTAAGCCTCAAAACTATTTTTATTTTCTTTATACTTAAAATTTGACTTTTTTCAGACAGAAATTGACATAAATACCGGGTTATGTTCTCAGACATTACTCCCTTCAGTTCAAAAATTTATCCTTGATTTGATTAATCAAGTTTCTTCAACCTCATCCAAAATCACAGACTCATTTGAAAATAATTGCGCTAATGCTGATGAGTGTAAAAAAGAAAGTACCTATTCTAATGGCAAGGTGAACTGCTGCTGCAATGACAAAAAATTATCAATGAATTCTCTCTTGGTCAAGAATTTGATTCAAAATATGCCGCTTACACTAAAAAGATATATAGATGATAGGATAGACGTCACAAATACAAAAGCCGTTAGCAGAGCTGCTTTCATAAGAAAATGGGTCTTTTTGGAAAGTGATTTCACTATACCTGGTGGAGAATTAGGTTTTTAATGTTTGACAAATAAATGAATATCTATATTTTATACATATATTTAATTAAATGCTAGTTTAAATATTTATTTTAGAGTCTTATTCAGATAATGTATTATAATTATAATACTCTTTTTTTAAAACAAACATTGCTATATAACCAAAATATTAGCAAATAATAAAAGTAAGGGTTTAAAAAATTAATATTTAAAGGAGAAAGTATAAATTTATGAAAAATATATCCAATGACGGCATATATAGTATACTCCCATTATTTCGAGTGGTAACTTCTAGTGTTATATGATATTATGTTGTCTGATATAATAACCTTCATTGGGGTCTTTTGTAGTTTGAATTCTAAAGTTACCTAGCATAAATATATGCATTTATTTCTTTTCGGAATTTCAGCTCTTGTAAAATTACCATAGATCGGATATATTTCATTATTCGGAAAACCACTACATATGACGTCTTGCAATAACATTTGTTAATGGAATAAGAGTGATTACATTTGACTTTTTACTATTATTAAAGAGTAGGAGAAAAATGGGCTTCAGAATAGAAAGAAATGTTAGCTTTTTGAATTGATTTTATTATTTCTTATCTTATTTTTCATCGTTTAATGGTGGTTTCCTAGGTTTATTCGGGTAAACCAGTTTCCCCTCTGGCACCCTTTTTCCGATTTTACCCCTGATCATCGTTATTTGTAAATTACATTATTCTATTCACCCATTACCATTTTATCCACGTCTTCATTGGTCTTCCTCTAAGCATTGATCCTATAACTCGGATCGAAGTACATCTTTAACCCAATCATCTTTCGTTCAACATGCCAAAATTACCTCAGTCTATTTTTTCTCCAATACTTCAATCTCTTCCAATTCTTTCCCTTAATTCATTATGTTTTCTCTCTCTCTCTCTAGATACCCCACGCATTCTGACTATCTTAACTCAGTTCTTTCCCATTAAGCTTCATGTGTCGCTTTCTTTACCCACGATTCGCCACCTTATATACAGCTTCTCACAAGGTTTACATATTTTCTTTCAGCTTCAGATATACGTTTTTATTTGTTAGAATAGACATCTCTTGAAACTTTTTTCGTGGACCCTTCAAACAACGGCAGAATTAACACCTTAATCTGCATCCAGCGCTTCACCCAAATAACCTTTTCACTTTTTCCAAAGTAGTTCCATTGCTATCTAAACAACTATGTTCTATAGATAAAAATAACGTTTGCTATCATCAGGCTTCATTTTTCGCATATCTTTTATGCAACTATTTCTGCCAGTTTATGTATTTACGGCAATTCGGTTCGGACAATTTGGCTCAGCGGTTTTATACTTTGAATAAAATACGGTGTCATATAACCATTATTTATAATTGAATGGTGACAATTTTCATACTCGTCGCTATTGGATAAAACACGCTTACATATATTTATTACTTTAAATCATAGTTTATTTCTTTGATTTTATTTTTCTAATCCTTTATGACCATTTTATTCGCATTGCGATATATCTAAAAATAATGCAATAAAAAGAAAATGGCATTAAATATCATATCTATATTATTAATCCATGAATAAATTGATAAATATATCTTGATTTTTTCTTATTCCAATTTATACTAAAGATATTTTATCATTGTATCTATTTAGGGCCCACTATGAAACTCAGACGCCCTTATATATTAAATAAATATTCTCAAGTAATTGAATCTTTCTATAGTGACAGTAAAGAAATAAATAATGGTCAAACTCTGGAATATAGAACTTCCTAACCTTCATAAAATGCGTTGTTTTAAATTGAAATAAACATTTATTATATTAATATACTAAAATAAGGATTGTTTTTTTTTTATAAAAGTTACATTTGTACATAGATATTTTTCCTTATATTAAAAAATATTTTTTTTAAAGTTGGAATAAAGAACAATATTTAAAATGCCAAAATTACCCCCCCCCCCCCACCCTACCCCTCTTCCATTCAATCTGGAAACATAATATTTAGTTTTAATTATGGCAATTAATGACTTGTAAAGCACAATATATAATATTTTCAGTGTACTTAAAAGGCTATGGTCTCATATAATTTTTTAAATATTGTGATTTATAAATCGTGATTATTGATAATTATTTGTAGATTAATTTATTTAGTATTTATATATATAATTTTTTAAATTTTCTAATCAATATTTTGTAAATTAATAGTTTGCACAAATAATATTTATGCTTTATAATATACTCTTATTTCTCATTTGAAACTTTTACTTTTAAATTCAAATTAAACGATAAATATATCAAACCCAATCACATTCATATGATTGTATAGATTTGTCGTACCAAGTTACGAGTTCAACCCTATAATTAAAATTGGTCAATTTACACATCTTTGAGAGAGTTGTATATTTTATTTAAACACCATATTTATAAAATTATTATGTAACATCTTTTTTAAAATTGACTATATAATATAATACGCATATAATTAAAAGTTATAAAAATTGTTATGATGCGTAATATAATTTTGTTAGAAAACATTTCTATATTTTTTTTATAACAAATAAAAATGTTTGATATTTAGTTGGTATGCATAAATATTGGATATATAGAAATATATTTCATTTATAAGTAATTCTTCATTGTTTAGGGCGGTTTTCCAGGCTTACCCGGGTAAACCGGGCTCCCCTCTGATCCCTTTTCACTTTGCAGTCCTAGGCATCGTTATTTGTAAGGCCCATTATTATGTTACCTCTTATCCACCATTACTTCATCGATGTGCAACTTTATCCAATTATCTTTCGTTCAACATGCTCCACCCAACTCATTCTATTTTCATCACCGCTCCAATCACTTCTATTTCAATCCTTTCTCACAATATCTTGCTTGTTTTTCTCTTTCTCGGAAATATACCACACCACATCCATCTAATATACGTTTTTATTTGTTAGAATAGACGAATTTCTCGGAACTCTTCCACATGTTTATCACCCTTTCATAGCAGAATTAACTACGCTATTAATACCTCACACGTGTTCTACAGATAAAAGTCCTCTTGCTATCATCAGGCTTCCATTCACACTACAACATTTTTATGCTCTCATTTCTGGTTCATTGAATCTAGTAACACCATTTCCACAGGCCCAGGTCGCTCTATCTTTCTTATTTCCTGATTCTTCGCTTCTTATCATCACCTTAGTCTTTCCTATGATCACGCTTAGATCTTTTGCTTTCAGAATTATATGTCTTATGGTTATCTTATCCTTTAACTCTGTTTCACTTGAAAAAGTTCCCATGGGAGATTTCCAAGTACCACTCGTCACTATTTATGATAATAGTGGACTCAAGATTGCTCCCTGATGCATCCCAATTCTCGTTCATTGTCATCACTGCCAAAACCAGATATTCTGCAACATCTTATATTCTTAAAGACCATTTAGTAATCTAGCGCAAGACCATGTCAAACGTTTTCAATTATACAAAAGCCTAAAAGGGCATTTTCTTATCTTATATTTGCCTTACCACAAAAATCGCACTCGTAGTTCCTTTAGGCCGCATTCATAGTGGAATTAGATCCAACACGATAATAGCTCATCGGTTGTTAAAATCGGTATGAGAATCAATTTTTCTTTATTAATACCAATATTTCTTAGGTAATTATCATGTATAGAATTAAAGATAAAATTAATGTTAATAAAGAAATATTGATCTCATAAATTTTAAAAATCGATCAGCTGTTAAATCGCGTCGGATAGGATCCTACTACGAATTCGGCAACATGGTGTAAAACGAAACTGCATATCGATTTTCACTTGATCTCGGATTCTTTTTTCTAACATTATCTTGAAAAATCTTAGAGTCTAATCTCAGCACGAATCTAACGGACCACATTTTCCCTTGTAGATAGAAATAACCACGTTTTCCCGCAGTCCACGGCGATTTTTTTAAAATTGATTTGGTCAAGATCGGTCATCTATTCCACTCCATTCTCTATCGCTGTCTTTGGTAGTTGCTTTACCTCTTTATCTTTGAAGCTTTCTTCCCTAACATACAGTCAGGATCTTCTGCATTTGTATTTTTTTATATCTAAATATTTTTAATAAATTTCAATATATTAAATGTATAATAAAATAATTTGAAAGGTTCATATAACTTAAACCTTGGCACATATTTTCTTCTGTTCTTTCTGACACCTTTAACCAAGATTTCCTACAATTAAACGAGACACTCATTTATTTTAATGTACTACGATTGCTTCTCACCATTAAAAAATCACTACGTTTCGCATCGCCGGACTGATAAGTCACCAATTTCTTTTTATCTTTCTTAAAGAGCGTGTTACAATACCACCATTGCCATGTCATCGCTACTAGGTCTGCTTTCAACATACTATAACCCTTATGAATCCCTTCATATCCTTCAACGTGTCCATTTAAGCCGCTGCCAAGTATAATCACCTAACATTCGATAGTTTATTTAAGACATTTTATCATCTCATTAGAATTCCGCAAGGATAACATTCTCCGCACTCCTAAATTTAATAAAATAGCGTATAAAATATTTCCTATTTGGGCCCTCTATTTGGAATAAGGACTATCGAATATTTAAAAAGATATATAATACGGATATTAAAATTAATATATCTACACCTGCAAAGTATCAACTTAAAAAATAATTAGTTTACACATTAATTTGGGTCTATCGTAAAAAAAATAATTATTTGTGCATTTAAATAATCGATTCTTCATTACAAACCTGCTAAAAACTAATTTGGAAATATTACATGGAGTTATATACATTTTATGAATGAATAATTATTTATTAAAATTAAAAATGTGTTATTTTTTTGTAACAATATGCTAAATCGCTTTTCCCATAACTTAATATAGCGATGCTCAGCTCAGCTCAGTATGAAAGGACTGTCCTTAAGCCGTCTCAACGCTTGGATTATATATTAAACTTTTTCCTGTTTAGCTCTTAGCTATTAAGCCTTTGAGCTTTGACTATAATAGTTGGGTGATTAGTATATTTTTAGTCATTTAAGCCAATTTTTAGCCCTAAACCAAGTTTTTAGCCGAAAACTATCACTATGGCCTCGCGTTTTTTTTTAAAGATAGCAGCTGAAATTTGGAAGAAACTGATAGGATTTTCTCCAGCACGCGCCTGAAGATTGAGCCGTATTAGCCGATGTTTAGGCATAACCCAGTCATAACTATTACACCCTATTCTGGTTTATTTTAAGATTGTACATTAATAAATATTTGTTATTTATATATTTTTTCGGTATAAATATAACGAATACGTGGCAAATCATAATAGCATTTTTCTTTTTAGGCTATTTAGAGGAAACTATGGTTAGACAGACGGCTGTTTAAAAATAATTAGAACGTTGACACGGCCTTAATACTTTGTGTGTTCACAAGAACCTATTACAATTATCATATTTAATTGCCCCCCCCCCTTCCCCCCATTTTTTGACTTATAAGTGTTATTGATGTGATTGAAGTCTTATATAGATTACATGTGTATTTCTTTTATAATTAGGAAAATATAAATTGGTCAATTATAATTATATTAAATTGAAAGATTTTTCTTATAAATAGTGATATTGAAAATATTTAAAAAATCGAAAATGTAATAATTATTTTTACTTTATTATTTTTCTGTTAATTTTCTAATTGTAATCATTTATTTGTACAATTAGAAAATAAATTAATGATTAATTAAATACTTATTTAATTCCACTCTATAAGTATATTAGTTTAAATTTAGAAACCACGAATAAATATAATTTTTTTATAAACATATTTTCTACCACATTGATTGTGTAGCTTCCCTTCCACTCCATAAGTATATTAGTTTAAATTTAGAAACCACGAATAAATATAAAAGTATTTTGTATAAACATATTTTCTACCACATTGATTGTGGAGCTTCCCTTCCACTCTAAGTATATTAGTTTAAATTTAGAAACCACGAATAAATATAAAAGTATTTTGTATAAACATATTTTCTACCACATTGATTGTGTAGCTGTAAAAGTATTTTGTAAAAACATATTTTCTACCACATTGATTGTGTAGCTTAGGGGGTTACCAATTCTAAGACCACTGATTGATTGATGAAAAAGTACGCATAACGATCCCGCTTATTTCTCAATGCTATAATTGGCGAAGAGTATTAGCACACATAATCGAGTAAAAAACCTAAAAAAGGACTGGATTTTATGTGGATATGCACATTTTTACTTTACACTTATTTTACGTCACTTTAGTTATTGATAATTATTTTCGATAATTTGTTTTGATTAAATTTGACCATTACTATTTCACAATAACGTGCTATACTTTGACTTACATTGGAAAATAAAGGAAAGATTCAATATTGGTATGTATTGTTTGCTGTGTACATTTTTATTTTAGATTCTTTATCTCAAAAGTCCTTCACATTATCATCGGACCGCTCTAAAATATAGGATAGATTCTATATTGACAAGGATTGCTCATTAAATTTTAGGTACTCCTATTTTAACTGATTCCTCTACATGACAATGGTCATAGCTATTCTTTATCATAATCCAGAGCTAGTCGGTTCACTAAGCAGTCTCTAAGATTTTCAGTGGATGCAAACCCCACTCAAAAATCTATGCCTACCCTCCTCCCCCCCCCCTTTAAAAAATTCCCGATATCTTCGGTAGCAATGTTTTTACATTCTTAATTAAACCCTTTTAATTATAGTGGTACTCCTTTCATGCATGATTTTAAAAAGAATAACTTACATTATTTTAGCTCTACTTCAACTATCAAAATATTGTGAATATAAGTTATTTTTTATTTTTTTAGATCATGAATTCAATTAAAAATCCTCATTTACAATGAATGTATTATTATAGAATATTGTTTGGCATGAATATGAGTTTACTGAGAATGCCTAATCCTTTTAAATTACATTTAAAAGGATATGTCTATGATTATTTGCAATATAGATTTGATTGATAATCAGGAATATCATTGTATTATAATAGGTCTATATGTATTAATTTTTACAGCAATATATTTTGTCCTATTTCCTACCTACCATTTAAAGGCGCCCACCCCCTCCCATCTCAACAAAAATTGCCTGCAAACTGTTCCTACCCTACCCGCTCATGTAGACGTCACCTCTTGTTCCCTTCACATCCAGAATCTTATTAATGATATATCAAATATGACACTTTGATTTAATTTAATCTCGTCAAACTTTATATACCAGATAAGATATAAAAACATTAAATATTTTTAAAAATTAGGATATGATAATGGAATAATGACTTGTATTCAAAGTTGTAAAAAAAGACTTTATCATTTTGAAATATTATATCTTATAAAAGACGTTTTATTCCCTATCGATTTAATAGGAATTATTTATAAGCATACCAATGTAATACCAAACTCTACTTATTGTAAACCGGTTTATGCAAAAATATAATTTAAAAAAAAAATTATATTTAAATATTAATGAAATTGCTACTTTCCAATATTGTTTCGAAATAATCAGCAAAATAAAATAAAGTTACTTTGTTTGTTTTAAAAAATTGAAAAGATTGTTATATACCCTATCTGAACATGTATAATCAATAAATCCATAAATATTTAAAATAATTGCCTCATTATATTTTATTAATAAGTTTAATTAAAGTATAAAAGATTTACATTATTTAAGAAATTTTTTTAACTATATAAATTAGTAATAGCCAAATTTATACCACAAGAAATCTATTCAATATGTACATAATGGAAACAAGTCATATAACATATCAAATAATTTAATGAATATTTAAATACTAAGAATTATCTCAAGTTATATATTTAATAAAGTTGAGTAAGTAATATATAATACATTATATATAAAACTAAATTTTTTAACATCTAAGGTAGTCACAATTTGTAGACCATTGATAGTGATTCTAAACCATAGACAACCTCTATCGAAACCAAACAGTGATTAAAACTGGTATTAATATACACATGTATAAATATTTTGTCACCTGAATCCAGTTTCTAAAAAAGTCTGTGAACCGGGTTGAATTTTTTAAATATCCTAACTAAGATT
This sequence comes from Gordionus sp. m RMFG-2023, assembly GCF_954871325.1. NCBI lineage: Eukaryota > Metazoa > Nematomorpha > Gordioida > Chordodea > Parachordodidae > Gordionus > Gordionus sp. m RMFG-2023. The sequence goes on from NC_088776.1 coordinate 45,026,685, forward strand.
ATTATCAATCAAATTCAGAGGCATAAAGATATTGGGGCCCCTAATAAAAATATGAGGTCCATGTATCTGCAAAAATTTGGCCCCTGCTTGCGCCATAGCCATTTTTATATATTAATATTTGACGGTGCCAATTATAAAAGTGTTACCATATAGGAGTATTTCAACCAGAAATTTATTAATTCTCCATGTTATAAATTAGAAGTGGCGAGTCTAATTTTTTTATTTACCATCCATCCATTCGTGCTAGTACTAAGACATTACATTTTTACATCCGATGCTTTATTTTTTTTTATAGCCGACCCGCTCTCACTAAGGACAAAATTTTGATAATGCCAGAAAAAATCACCGGCTATATTAAAATTAAAATAAATAATTATTTTCGCTAAACCAAAAGGTGATTAGTAATATTTTTACACTTATTTATTTTATTTTTCTTTCAAAGTTTTATTCAACAAATATTATAATTCTGCCTTTTTCTTCACACAACTACACAAAGAGCAAAAAAATGAAATAATAATAATTGTCTTACCCTGCATTCGCGGTTAACACTAATTCGTGGCGAAATATATAATAATATACAAAATACAGCGTATTTTGTATAATTCGCCGCGATTTCATATTTGGCTATATTGTACAAAAATATTTATTCGACAAATTATTATCCTTTGTTTAAAAAAAAAATTACGACATGCTACGGAAACCGTTTTGAAAAAAAAAACTAGCCTATAAGTGGCCTTTTTGTAGCAGCTAAGAATTCATCACATTTCATTCATAAATCAAAATTTATTCAAAAAATGTAGAGTGCTAATGTATTTTTTTATTTTCGTTGCTTTCGTCTTTCGTCTTTCCTCTAGTAAATATTGTATATAGAAAATAATCTATCAATGGAAACACACTAGACAAGGTTGGCAAAAATTCACATTTAATTTTTTGAAAAAAAGGAAGAATTTGAGAAAATTCGAAAACTTTGATAAAAATAGTTTTTTTCTAAAAATAAAAACATGTTCAAACCATTTTTTGAAATTTAAAAAATTCTAAGAGTTTATTCAAGTTTTTTTATTTGAAAGTTTTTATTAAAATTTTTAAAACTAAATTTTCCTTGATTAGGGTTAAATATCTACTCAATCTCGATTATTTTTTGGAAAAGCCTGCCACGCTCATTCGGTACGAAATTTGTTCACACTCAGTGTTGCAATTTCGGTCACTGAGATTATTTCCCGCGCCCATCTCTATTATAAATTTAATTTGAAAGAAAAGGATCTAAAAATATTTTAATCGTGTATGACTCATCTTGTCTATCACTTTCGGAAAAATATATTATAATCAGTATATTATATGTACAATAATAATAAAATAATATTGGTTGCTTTATGTATGGATTTTAATGATAAAATTTTTTAAAATTTCTTATTCTAACCAGTTTGTATACTAAAAGGGTTAGATTTTAAAGGCAAAAACCTAATCGATATTATTTTTTACTAGACGAACTTAAACCATGAAATTGTTATCTTTATTGAAATCTAAACCGAACCAAGAAAAATGATAGCTAACGATTCCCAATTATTCTTTATATAGCTTTAAGGATCTTATTATAGATACAAATTTTGGAAGGTGCCTAATTGACATATGGGGCTTGTTAGTTCATTGATTGAATTTAAAACCGGCAAAACTTAAGGATGCGTCCATACTCCATACTCAAAAAAATAATAAATAAAATTGTATTTTATAATAGCATTTAATCTATATCTTTGAGACAGAATTATTTTTTTAAAAATTCCTCTTATATTTTTAATATTTTTAACACGCTATTTTAAATAGTATGCTAACTAATTAACAGTTTAAAAAATTATAAAATACATATTATATGAAAAATAAAACTCTCTTTTAATTTTTGAAAAAGTTTCAGATTCATGTATAACTTTTTTTAGTCAGTTAGTATTTTAAAAAAAACCTGGTGTCTTATCAGCATCTAATTAACATAAAAAAGCATACTATAAAGTTGCAAAAAGCCATTATGTGTAAAGGACACTGTGACTAAAAAACTAAACTGTTCATTATATTTATAAGTTATTACTGATATTAGCACCACAAGGGCCATTATAATCGGGGTTAATCGGGATAAATCAATTATGTTTAAAGATAGATATGCACCTAATGCTCATGCTATTGGTCAGTATTCACTATTTTGTTGATACATTTGTTGATACAATGTGTCGTCACCAAATTATTCAACTCTCATAAAGATAATTGAATAACTTTTCCTAAAAACTTTGTAGTAAAATAAATTATATTTCTTTGTAAAATATATACAAGTCATTTAAGCCTGCATCCTGTATTTTTACAAATGTAAAGATTCCCATACATTTAAAATGTCATATTTGATCAATTTTTATATGAATATTTTATATATGTAAGTTGAAATATTATATCAATTGAGCATTGTGCATCAAAATAAAGAGATAAATATATTGATCCCTCTTCTATGAGACTTAATAAATTATTCGTTGCCTAGAGAGATCCGACTCGTCTTGGGTTAGGGGCTTGCAGATTCAAGAATTCACTTTTATCAAAATAGATTTTGAATTTTTTTTATTAGTTATTACTTTTTTTATCAGTACATAAAATATGTGTAAGATTTAAATGACAAATTTAAATTAGTATTTCGTAGACTTGAATACTGTTATTCAGTGGCGTATTCAGTGAGAGGTCCAAAAAATATTTTAATTTATTATGTGATTTTATTACTAAATTATTAAAAATAGTTATTATTTTTCCCCCGACCCTCCTAAGCCAAATGCTAGATACCACTGCTTTCATTATTTTAAGATATCACTTCCCTATACTGTACTATCAAGTGCGGGAATAAACTTTTATAGGATGATTAATAATTTGCCTGTTTGTACTCGATAATCAACCAAGACAGATTAATTGTCTAGGGCTATTTTTGTCCAATGTCTTTTTTTTATCACATTTATGTCCAGGGTTCCTCTTTAACATAAATTTATAGATAAAAAACAAATCCACTCTTTTTAATACAATTATGATTTAAAATTTATATCACATAATCGATGGGAGATATATCCAATTAGGTTTTTTTGACTTATGATTTAAGATAATAAAACTTTTTTAAAAAATTATAAATTTGCAAGAATTGCAAAATGACAATACAATAATAATGATCTAATTGAAATTCAACTCAAGATCTTGTATTATTTTATTCACTTTTCCTAAATTTCTCTTCTTTTTTTTATTATCTTTTGAAACAAAAACTACTCATCGTATTACTTTTATTGAAAAATATATTTATAAAATTCGATTCTTCTACAAAAAGTAAAATATTTATTTTTTGATCTTATTTGTGCCAAACATTTTCAGGCAACCGATCATTACCCTTCATAGTCCTTAAATCTCTTTCAATTCTCTCTAAATTTAATATTTACTTTATTTTACTTTGCAAAATATTTGTTCACTTGTAAAATATCTTTCTAAACTTGTAGTGTAAAATACGTTTTGATATATTTTTTTAAATCAAATTTGAGATGTTAGACTTGAAATTTAGAGTTATACTTTATACACTCAAACTGACTTACAAGTTTAACATGATAAAAAGTAAAATTCTAAATGCACGACTTTTCATGAGAACTTATTTAAATTTAAGGCTTATATAAATTTAAAAAATAATAAAATTTGTTCAAATTTAAAATATTTTTCGAGAGAGTTCAAATTAAATTTAGATGTGCTGAATAAGATTTTGCTCTTTATGCCACAATAGGAAAGATTGGGGCGCATAGAATTAGGAGGTACATCGGAGCATCGCAACTTTTTAAAAACCTGTAAAGGTCAAAGTATGATATTTTTTATTATAAGATAGATAATTACAATATGCACCTTCGGCAAAATTATGATATATACCTCTCGACAATTAATAATTGGTTAATGTCAGCTAGGTGTCATGAAGTATGTTTTTATATCTAACTGCAATATATTTTAGAAATATTTACGTCTAGATTCTTAATCCTAATCTTAAATACCATGAATAATAATTGAAATAAAACCCTAAACTATATTCTATCATCTATGTGAGTATTTATATACTAGTATCTTTTAAATTCACTTTTATCACGACTGTGGATTTAGGGTATTTGGAGACAATCGCTCGTCACATTTTTTAAATATATCTAAGGGGTGAGGGATTATTGAAAAAAGAAACCAGATATATTGTACGTATCCAAAGTTTAGGAATGCATTAAATTATATGAAAATAGAGTTAATTTTAATTAATATAACAATATCAAAAAAAGTATAATAGGCTTTTGGAAATTCCTAAATAATCTATTGATTGAAAATTCATACTTGAAAATAAAATGACACCATTTCTTTTGGGAATTCGGCCTTAAAATGTATCTACTGAAAAAAAAGAAGAGTTTTCAAATATATTTTTGAATCTAAACTCTACTGAGGTGCATGACTGCTGGTTTCACAATAAAGATTGTAATTCAAACAATATTTCTATTTAAATTAGATTGACTTATAATTATAATTTAGATAAGCATTATACATAAGGATTATTTAAAATTTGAGTATTAGTCAAAAGTGCTAGAGTCTTATTTGATGAACATTAGTTTGATTTATTCAAATATTATTGCAAATCATATTTTCATTGAAATTAGGTTGACCGACTTCTAATTATAAAGAATTAGATAAGCATCATGCATTTTCCGGTCCATAGCTAGAATTTTTTTCTTAGGGGTAACTGGAGGGGTATCGCGTTATTACAGAGAAACCATTACAGAGAAAACAATTATAGAGAAACTTTTACAGAGAAAACAATTATATAGAATGTCGATTATAGAGAATAATTTTATAGAGAATTATTTTATAGAGAATTATTTTATAGAGAATTATTTTATAGAGAATGTATTTTAGAGAGTTTTTTTTATAGAGAAAGCAATAATAGAGAATGTCATTTATAGAGAATGTCTTATATAGAGAATGATTTTACAGAGAATTATTTTATAGAGAATGATTTTATAGAGAATAATTTTATAGAGAATGATTTTACAGAGAATGATTTTATAGAGAATGATTTTATATAGAAAATGATTTTACAGAGAATAATTTTATAGAGAAAAATTTTATAGAGAATGATTTTATAAAGAATTATTTTATAAAGAATTTTACTTAAAGAATATGATTAATTTATAAAAATATGTTATATATATTTGGGAATTTTACGAAATATATTTTGAAAAATAAGTATAAAATAAAATAGGTGTTGTTAAAAGTTTGGCAATGTAATGCAACTATTCAGGCGCGTACGCAGGAATTTGGTCTGGGGGGGGGGGGATAATAAATTTTTTTAAGAAATATTATTGTTTTTTAAAAATATTAAGCATAAATTTATTAGGACTAATAACTATATCTAATACATAATTTTAAATTAATGTGAATTATAAAAAAATTATATATAAAAATCACTTAAATGACTCAAAATAGTAATTTGAATTTTTTGAGCCTTTAAAATTTATATATAAAATATAAAAAATTTAAATGTTGGAAATATAAATTAATATATAAAAAATTTCTTAGGAATAATTGTATTTTGTATGTTATATATTTACAATGTAAAATCCAATCTTCGTTGGGATTGAGCTAATTTTTCAATTATCTCATCCTTGCTTGTCATCAAATACCTATGAATATTCAAAAGATCCAAACCTTTCAATCTACTTTCAGAAGTTGTACTTCTTGGTATGTTTTTCAGAGACCTGCAGGCCCGGCCACCAGACCGGACCGTATTTTAATATATCTAAAAATGCCCGGGCCAGGCCAGAAATTTTTTTAAAAAACACACGGGCTCGGCCTAAATTTAAAAAAAACACACGGGCTGGGTCTAAATTTTTAAAAAAAAACACTCAGGCCGGGCCTGAAAATTTTTTTTTTTTAAATTTTTTTTAAAAAACACTCAGGCCGGGCCTGAAAATTTTTTTAAAAAAAATATCCAGGCCGGGCTGTATATTTTAAAACAGCCTATGTTTTAAATCGTTATTATTAGCTATAAAAATCAAAAATGAATATAATTTATTTTAAAAAAATCCGAGCTGGGCCTGAAAATTTTATTATAAAAAAAGCCGGGCCGGGCAAAATTTTTTTTTAAAAAAATACCCAGGCCGGGCTGTTAAAACAGTTTATATTTGAAATCGTTATTATTAAAATCAAAAATAAATATAATTATTTTTAAAAAATCCGGGCTGGGCCTGAAAATTTTATTTTTAAAAAAGCCGGGCCGGGCCTGAAAATTTTATTTAAAAAAAAGCTGGGCCGGGCCTGAATTTTTTAACCGGGCCATGCCCTGCAAATGGTACCTCTGCAGGGCTTTGTTATTCTTCTTAAAAAAGATAATGTTCTCACATTATCTTACTAATGGGAAGATTACAAATATATATAAACTCTTTTAATACATTGGGAATATAATCTTAAATGTGTTTGAAAAAATGCAGAGCATCCATAGCATTTTTTGGGACTATATCTACCATAGTTAATCTTATAAACATAGTTATTCAGCTAATAAGGCATCATAAGATACTATAACATCTTCATGATAAAAATCTAACAAATATATTTTTTCTATCACCACCTGAAAAAGGTTGGGAAGGCTTTTGTGGAAGTAATATTTGCAGATTGGTAAGTGCTGCATGATGAAATAAATTTCGTAAAATTCCTTACAAATCATGTCAAAATTTGGTTCATCTCTTAGTGACAAATAACTTTTAACTTAAGAATGGATTATCGGTGTGTCCCATCTATAATTAAAATTTTTTTAGGAAGAAGAATAATAATATAAGTAAGAACTAAATAAATTTTGCTGAAAGCTTATAAATGAAAATCTCTACATTAGTTTTGTCAAATCAAGTGGTTACCATTAACTAGCTACACTAAATTTTTGCTAAAAAATATTTAGAACTAGTTACATTTACAAAATCGTAACTGTAGCTGCTACATTTTTTAGAAAGTAACTGCCAAAAGTAACTAGTTACTTAATTTAAATAAATATAATTAAATAATAAATTTAAATTTGTAAAATTATTTTATATTCTTTTACTATATGATTTAATTAGTCAATGAATTTATATTAATATAAATATATTATATTTAAGGTAATTTAATCTATCCGGCTAACCCTGAATCTACTATCCACTAAAGATAATTGTAACTAGTGACAAGTTATATTTAAAAAAAGAAAACTCTTAACTGTAACTTGTTATATTTTTCCAAATTTAACTACTAACTTAACTAGTTGCATTACATTGCCAAAGTAACTTTTAACAACACTACCTATTTTATTTTGTACTTATCTTTAAAAATAAATTTCGTAAAATTCCTTACAAATCATGTCAAAATTTTGTTTCCTAATAATCGAAAAACCTTGTGCAAAGATAAACAAATTTTTCTGTATCGATTGTAATAATTCAAAAACTACCCAATTATTCGCTTATATAAGGTAATTCTAATATATAATATTATGTCAAATATTGTAATTTATTTTTCCTATGACTATATATAACATTTTTCATAAAATAATCATATTCTTAAATAAAAAATAATATTCTTTATAAAATAATTCTATAAAATACATTCATTATAAAATAATTCTCTATAAAATAATTCCCTATAAAATACATTCATTATAAAATAATTCTCTATAAAATACATTCTCTATAAAATCATTCTCTATAAAATCATTCTCTACAAAATCATTCTCTATAAAATCATTCTCTATATTCTCTATAAAATCATTCTCTGTAAAATCATTCTCTGTAAAATCATTCTCTATATCATTATCTGTAAAATAATTCTCTGTAAAATTATTCTCTATAAACGACATTCTCTATAATTGTTTTCTCTATAAAAGTTTCTCTGTAAAATACATTCTCTGTAATGCCGTGGAACCACTAGAGGGAAGGGGGCTAAATTTTTTGAGGTATTTAGATTATAAATTATGGTTCGATCACTTTTTATCATTTTATAGCGAATAAGCAGATTCGAATAACAAATAAAAATATGCATTATATATCCTAAAATATAAATAATTGGTAAATGACTAAATTAGGTAATATTAATCATAATTTATGGAATATAATATTACATAAATTTTTATTAATAATGATTTATGTAATATTAATGATTATTTATGCAATATTAAGGTTAATTTATGTATATATATTTTTTAAACATAATTCCCTTCTAAATATGAAGTAGCAAAAAATTCCAAATCGTTAAAAATATTCTAAATGGAGTGTACATCTAGGGGCTAGGCTCCTAAAATACCTACTCCCCATTAGTTGCGGCCCTGTGCATTATTTTTTAGGATATTCTTAAATGACTGAACGAACTTTAATTTGATTCAAAATTTCAAAGCAATTTTCTAAATTAGCTAGATTTTTTAAAGTACTATATAAGCATTCGATTATTTAATATAAATTTTTACTAGTCAAAAAAGCTTGATCTTAAATTTATTGACAAACCATTTAAAAAATCAGTTTGTTAACAACAATCATATAAGTATTTCAAGTAATTTAATTATTTAATCAGGATATTAGTAAAAAGAGTTTGAGATTTAAATTATCGGTGGATACTATTACTTTATTAAAAATTGCAAGGCAAGGCATTTAAAAAATCGTTGTATTAAGTTATTACTTTATAATAAAAGAATTATGCTTAAAATTTTGGATTAGAAGATAAATTATAGGATCTTATGTGTATCCTCTTTACTCATTTCATGGAATATATGATATTCTTGGTTTTTGAGGTAACCCAATGTGTCCCATGCAATGGTACTACGTGTCTTGTTACCAGCCTCATGCCGAGACTTTTGGCGGCCCAAGGCAAAAAATAATTTGGCAACCCCAAAAACACGATATACCTAAACTTATTTGATAACTTTTCGCAATGAAAATAAAAGAATATAAATACCTTATTAAATTTTAATCATAAATGAAATGAGTAATGCACATTATAAAAATGAATATAATTATAGATTAAAATATTGCGATTTTATTTTCCTCCTCGCCTTTTTATTTGCAAAAGAGGATATTATGTCATTAGAATCTAAGGATGAGGGGATATCATTTCCTATTGAAATTAAAGAGAGATTAACAAGTCGGTCCTTTTCCATACAGAATCGTAGATAAGTTAATTAATTTGAAAATCTGCTTTCTGCGGATGTGACGGTAATTGGAATGATTAAAATAATCCTTAATAATTAATGTTAATATAACATAAAATTTCCAATAGAGTTTTTATTCAATTAGTAGATTTTGAGGATTAATAATGTATCCTGATCTGTTAAATATCTAATGGACAAGATATTTTTATCTCACTTTCAGGCTATCCATTCTGGTATACATAATATCGATCCAAAATTTTATTTTGTAAATCATTATTAAACTTATACAGAGTCTTTTCAGGATTTCAAAACATTACCTTCAACTTATTTTGCATAATTGAAAATGACACAAGTAAACGGTATTTGTAAAATTTGAATTGAAACTACAAATTTGCTATATTTTTAACTTAAAAGATACATTATGAAAGATACATTGCAGTTTGAACTTTGAACATATTTATGCGGTTCATTGATCCCCCTTTGAGATTTTTTTATAATGGTTTGAACAATACCGTTAATTCTGGTCTTGTGGTTCGATTCGAGTGATTAGAGATTAATTCACTTGAAAAATTACTACAAATATATTTTCTTATAATATGGAAATCTATAACTTAAAGTTTGAGCACCAAGTTTTGTATATTTTTTATATAATGTTTTCCTTACTATTTAGAATTAGTGTATAATTTTTATTTAAATCTAAATTCATTGTGAAAAATTCATTCAAGTATTTAATTTAAGATTTTCTATTTCTATTCTCGTAACATTTCAAATTCCATTATCAACGTTATATGAATGCTTTTAATATATTATAAACTTGATCATCTCCTTTTAAACTTTTGTCGGATAAACTTATTCGAAATTTTTTTACACTTATTATATTAAAAATTGAGGGTCATAGACCCGGGAAAAGCTAATTTTTAATATGAGAATAAGGAATTAGCAGATATGATTTATATAAATATATTCCATGTATGTTTTAAAAGTTTATTTTGCTACCTTATCGATTTGTTTGTTTCATTGAAATAAGTTAATATACATACTATGATAAAGTTTAGATTTAAAAAAAAGGAAGATATGCTATAGATAAATATTAATGAAATATGCTTTTTTAAATATCATATCCAAATTATTCATTGGGTTATTTATAATAATACAGTCAATATTTTAGAAAGGCTAAATATTTATTATAGATATAATTATTTATTAAAAAAATATGCAAATTTATTTTGTAAATAAATATTATTATAAAAAAAAGCATGGTTATTGAAAATCAACATGATATCGATATATTCAACCAACATAAATACAAATTAGTAACTCGCACCTTGTTATATAACGATAACGCGATTTATACCGAAAAAATGGATAGGTGCCAGATACAAGATGGAAAAGTTCACGACAGCAGAGATTTTTACTTGATACATCTCAATAATGTTTTTCTATGCGTTGCGCTTGTCTTTCCCATCATCTATCGTTGTCAAAGATGGATTTTCCAGTTTTGCATTATTAGTGGCTCTTCTCTCAACATAATTTGGTGGAGTATAAATAGAGATATCTTTGACAATCAGAAAAAACTAACAATAAGTAGTAATTATAGTAAAACAGACTTATACAATGACTCGTTACTTGTTGGAATCAATTATTTGTATATCAAATTAAATTCACACAATGCAATCAAAAACCTCTCAGATGAAAACTTTGCAACACATTCTGTAAAATTAATTACTTCTATAAACGTAACAAACCACTTACAAAAAATGGACACTTATAATGACATCGACTTTTTACTTTGGAACATCACCTTTTTGATCATAAATTTCGTTCACCTCTGTTTTCTTATAAATTCAAATTACATAAATTGTCGACTTGATCCTGTCCGTATCCTTTTTTATGATAAATATTTTAAACCATTAAATATATCGAAATACGAATTCTCCGGCTTTTTAAAAGCTTCTGTCATATCAGCGTATTCTTTTAATCATCCAAACGAATCTTCCGCGAATTTTAAAAATATAAAGGTTAATGACAAAATCTCGAAAACAGTTGCTATAAATATAATACATCCTAAAAAATCAGGAATCCATTATCAAAAATACGTGTCTCATATCAAAAGTGTTTACCCTTACTTATCTTTATCAGGTTTCGAGAAGCGAATCGTATTCGCCACTAAGACCCTGAATAAAAATAAATTCAAGTTTGATCCGTTTAAACTTCACTATTTGTTGGAAGGGAGGTATAAAAAAATTATTTTTTATATTATACTGTATTTTTGCTTTTATAAATTATATCATTTCTGGTGTGTAACTCAAAGTTTAGTAATTTTTGGAACAAAGGTTGAAAAAACTTAAATAAAATTTATCATAACTAAAAGTTTCCAGTCAAGCGATCTCCAAAATGCAAATTATAAATGATATTGGTTAAAATTTTGATTAAAAACATAGTCTCATCGAAGTAATTCCAATGTAGGGTTTTGTTTGTATAGATATTTCATAGAAAATTTTATAATTTTCCTAAAGAAGACAAACATTTTTTAAAAATGAAATCTAATTTAATAAAAGCATAACCTAAATTTTGTGATTTTATTAATTAAATGTTCTGTTTTAGATATGTTAAAGAAAATTATGATTTTATTCGATAATGTCTTTTTTTATATTATTTTATAATCACATAAATCATGTATATTATAGTTGATGAAGAGATATGCAATGGGCGAGATTTAGTTTCTGAAGAGAATTGTCCTCCCGCCTATTTGTTTAAATATATTATTGGTCTAAATATATTATTCCCGCTCACCAATTTGAAAATATTTTTTTTGCTAAGCTAACAAAATGGTAAAATTCTTTTTCAAAGGGTTTTTTTCCTTGTTTTAAAATGATAATATTTTCCATATTTTGTCGATATACTCTGAATATATGGAAAACTAAGATTTCTTTGGGTTATGATATTTAGAGTTTAATAAACAATGATCAGATTTTATTTTTATACCTTTTAGGGGTCTCCCTTAGTTCAAATCATCCCCTGACTTATACGTAATATATACTAATTCCATAGCAGTTAAATATCTAGGCTGCAATTGGCGAGAAATGAAAGATTCCGAAATGTTTTGCCACGAATCAAACCATCAACCCTTCGCTTCATATTTTTCAACCTACTGACCCACCAGCTATCATAAAAAACAATTTTTTAAAATATATACATTAGTGTTGTTAAAAAACTAGATTTAGCTGATTTTAAAAAAGCGGTGACTTCAGGATTTTAGATAAATAAATATTTATTTAAACCTCGAGACCTAGCCAAATCATACCAAAAAGATTTGGCCATTTTTTGGCAAAATATTTCATTTGATTCTCCCTTCAAATATTTTGGCGGGCATACCATTAAAAAATGAAAAATTCTTAAATGAGGAATTAATTTTTAATAAATATAAGCCTGTACAGACAATCTTAGCACATACATTATTTCAAACCCATCCACCTATCTAATTTTTTAAAAAAAATTTCTGCCTATCCATATTGGAGTGTGGACATACATGCCAAAACTTTACTCATTGCAGACAGGTAAGGTGTAAATTGGGCAAGTAGGAAATTTAAATTTCCTTAATTTAACGTGTTTAATATATTCTAATTGATTAATATCTAGCAATCCCCGTTAATTAGATTAGACACTTTAAATAAATTGTTCTGCCTACATGGCCCCCATATTAAACTTACTTCATTTCAATTGACTTATTAAGGATCTACCATATATGCAATTTAATTTAATAACCAAAAAGACATCTTGACTATATTATATTATAGAAAACGGGAATAATGTTAACTTAGCTGACCAATCATTACAATACTTATCATAATTTATAATATTATAGTATCAGAGTTGAAATCGGAAAGATTCATATCCATGATATTCCTCCCATGAATTTTATTAATTCTCTCGAGTGGGATTTTATGATACACTCTTCGCTTAAAACGAAATCAAATGATCATCTACTCATAAATCAGGTTAGTTTATCGATTAAATTTCTTTTTATAATTACAATTTGTTAATATATATAATTCAATGAAATCATCAAAGGTTACCACTTCTGTATAGTTGGCTTCTATATAATATCACAACTTAAGTAGATTTACTACTCAATAAATTATTACAATGTATAAAAATATTTTTAAATAAATAGTATTTGATTAATCATGAAAATACCAGAAGATGTATTAATTTATATAAATCTAACCATAAGCTTTCTCCTATAAATTAATCCCATCTCATATCAGTCTTTATCACACTAGTGTGGATAAAAGCTCGTGACTTTTTGGAAATGTTTGTTATTAATAGATATATAAATTCTAAATCTAGCCATATCACATTAATTAATAATCATTATTTGGCTAAGCCCGGGAACCCCCCTTAATGACGTAGTTTGTATTTAGGTTTGGTAAAAATTCCATGAGTTAAGGCTAAATAACTTATAAAATTAACACATTTAGGCCGTCCTAGTAGAATCATATTTATAAAAAAATATAAATAAATCTAGTTTTTACCAAGAGTCTGTAGTAAACTAATCAAATTTAAAATATTTTTTTAGAACCTGAAAAACTTATAGACTCTAAACCCGAATTCTTTGTTAATGCATTTCAGCAAATGCTATGCATTACCATAAAACTTTACTTCAAATGTAATTACATATCCTAAACTAGGTATATAAGCTAAAAAGACCTGACGTGGCCTAGATTTATTATAAATTCTTACTGAAAATCCGTTACCTAACCAAAAGGAATTTTTTTTTGTTGTATTTATAGTCAGGAATATGTTTTCTAACTTAAAAGCGCGTAGCCTAAAATTCAGTAGAAATGCCTTATATCATCATTATTAAAACTTTTATATTTATTTAAATTATTTAGCAAAAACAATATCTTCCATAATCACTATTATAATTTTTGTTAATATATTATAAAGGTTAATGCTATTATTTTAAATAGCTTATTATCTTATTAAAGTTGGATTTAAATATTAAAATACATCTTTGTCTCCTGTGAAGTTAAAAAACGGCTTTAAGTAAGACTGAATAATATATTTAAACATGTGTGAATGGTAGGGGAAATCAATGTATAAATAAATATTAAATATAAATGTTTTGTTGATTTAACTAAAACTAGGCACAGGAAGGTCTGGGTGCAATCAAGGATTAGTAATATAATAGATATTGGATTAGATTCATATTTATCAACACATAATATTTTGCTATTTTTAACCTATGGCCTGGGGTTTATAAATAATGAAATGATTAAAATTTGATTATAATCAGGGACATGGAACGGAACGTTTACGGAACTGAACTTGCTTCCGGAACCTTCCCGAAACAAAATATATAAATTTCTTATTTATTTCTATAATATAAAAATAAAAATTTTAATCTATCTAACATACATATATTAAGTTTTTTTTTCTTTTATAATTTTTTTTTATAATAGTTAAGAATCATTAATCATATTAAACTATACAATACTAGCAAGGTAATAACAATTAGCAAACAAGTAGTAAATTAAGAAATTAAAAAAAGGGGAAACATTTTTATCAAATTTTAAAAATTTATTTAACTGTTTTTTTCTATAAAATTAATTTGTTTTCTTATTAAATAAAATTTTAAATGGACAAAAAATAAAAAAATTTCAAGCGAATCTTTTAGGCAAATCAAAAAATTTGCTATAATACTGGGAGTCCAATAAAATAAAAAATCCCATCCTGCATGAATTGTCCCAAATCGTATTAGTAACTCCATTTAGCCAGATAAGTGTTGAACGTTGTTTTTTTGACACTCAAACACCACAAAGAACCAATATAAATGATAATCTTTTAGAAAATATATTATTGCTTCGATGCAATAATTGATTCATTTAATAATTAAACAAAGATTAATTAAAATGTGTATATTAAAAAATATATTTTTCTAAGAACGTTCCAAGCTGGAACGGAACAATTTAACTTGGCCTTAACCTGAACGAAACGGTGACACAAAAATACCCTTGTTCAGGGTCCCTGGTTATGATATAATAATTAATATTTTTAAAAAATTGATGGACAATTCTTTCGTTATATATCCAATAATATATTTGGAAAATTCATTGCGGTAATGTTTCGCCCAGTAATACGAGGTTTTTATATTCCGGTTACCTTATATAATTTTTTATTTATTTAATCACAAGGTTAGTTATAAGCCTCTATCAGACGATATCATATACCTTTCGTGGGACAAAGAATTTCTTTTTCATTATTTTTTATCCAACGACACATTGGAAACACAAAATAAAAATCCGTTTTTAATTAAATGCATATTGAGTATGGACATACTTAAAAAGTTATTCGACGTTAGAGAAACAGTGGTTAAAGATAGTCCGAAATCTTTAAATGATGAAAAACAACTACACAAAATAGATATTAAAGGAAAGTCATGCGAAGCACAAAAAATAATTAAAAAATCGGCTTTATCAACTAGAACACCCCTAATCGTGATTAAAAAAAGCGATAAAAACTTTTTCAACAAGATAAAATACGAACCGAATCCAGTTTCGAGTGATACTTATTTTATTTCAACAGGTACTAAACATGCTCTCCAAAGATTACAATACTAAACACCGCAATAATGTGTATATAAAAAATTTGAATATTAATCCAAATAAAATGGTGATATATGCGCACAAATTGTCAAATTTATCAGTTCTGATCTATCCTAACATCAAAAGTTATGCACATTTCGTATATTTAGATGAATAACTTTGCATTGTAAAGATATAATTAAATCAATCAATATATAAAATGTAAGCAAAAAAAGTATTAAAATAATATATAAATTTAGTATTTTATGCTTTAATATTAATTAAAGCTGTGATCTATGCTTAACTTTTATATTAATTGCAAATTATATCATTATCCAAAATGAAATAAATTCGTATTACATAATTTGATTTAAATAATGATTAAAAACGATTCATCTAATTATTATAAGCAGCCAAGTAATGATAGATAACAACGATATTTTTGGTTGCCTCAAATCAAATATTAATCATAAATTATTTTGTTGGTTATTTTAGTAAATATAAAAATCTTCTAAGTGAAAATCATCATGGAAAGTAGCAAATTATTGTCTTTAGCTTATGACTACCATAGTGGTAAAAAGAAACATTATTTGATAAGTTAATTTGATATTTAAAAAAAAAAAAATTTGAAGCAATAATTTTTATTTTTAAAATGTTGTAAGAATCTCGAGGGAAATTTAAAAAACTCATTTAAATTTTCTTTAATTTTTTATATAATGATTTTAATGTTTAATTAAGCTTAAATTAAGAGGCCACATTTGAGTTTTGAGTGAAGATGTGAATGATATCTATATAATGTAAATTAAAAAAAAATATTTGTCCTTTATTTAAATTTATTCCCAAAAAAATAAACGAAATGATTAAGTGAAATCGTTATTCGAGTTTTAAAATATGAAATATAATATAATTCAATGAAAAACTGGAATTGAAAGCGAAAAATAAATTTTCAAATTAGCGATCGTTATTGTCAATCAAAACATATAAAAATAAATGTCATGACACATGAGAGAAGGTTTATAAAATCAAATGACTACCGAAAAATTTAAGGGTCACTGAAAAAAATATACTGTTAAATTTATAACTTTAATAACTATCTGGCTCTGCAATTAAAGATATTATAATTTATAGTTATTTTTTTAACCAGGGATCCAAAGCGAAACTGAACCAAACCATTAAACCGGTATTAATCGTTTTTATCGAATCTGAACGGTTAAATCGGTATTAACCGTTTTTATCAAACCCGAACCGTTAAATCAATTTCTATCGGAATACGAAAAATGCTTAACCGGTTGGAATTTCATGATTTTATGCTTATAATAAAATTATTAGTAATATATTGTGAAAATTTTAATTTATATCCAAATTGTTTTAAAAATTATTATCATAACATTTTGATTGATAAGTATCAGACACAATTATATATAGCCATTTTACAACATATATTAAATGTACTTAAAAGTGTAAATACATGGAAGTGAGCTACAGTGGGTCCCTACAACGGGAGTGGGGGTGGGCCGAAGCAATTGCTTCTTAAAATTTGAATAGGGAAAAAATTTTAGTTTTTTTTCCCACAACCATCTATAACCAAAAGATTTCTTGTCTTATAAAATTATTTTCCCAATTTCAAAGTATGCCAAAAAATATTAACCGAAAAAATACAAATGTTTAATTAATAAATGCACACGGCATTATATAAGAGATGATAAATGGACAGACCATATTAGAAAAAGATATGGTTGGCAAAATTTTAACAATACAAAGAAAAGCTATTATAGTGGCTTTTAAAGATATTATTAAACTAATTGCAGATTAGGAACCTGTCATCAAATTGTATATTCAACAAAATGAATAAAAAAGAAGGGAGAAAAAACAAGAGGGATTATAATCCAAATTATATTCTAATTTATTATCGTATAATAATATAAATAATCTTATTAAAACCATGAAAATATGGTTATAAAAAAAATTAAAAATGAGATTAATTTAATAGGTGTTTTCAACTATAGTTGATGGTACATTTGTTGTGTCGAAATCAGAAGCTATTGCTTTGTTAGTAATATATATTGAAAATGGTAACACTACTGGCCTTGATATTAAAAAAAATACGATATGCAAACTTAGTTCCACGAATTCACCCCTCGAGTTCTTAATTGTGAAAGCTATGATGGCCTTCAAACATAAGTTGAAGGATCATAGGAGTACAGGCCTTAATTAGAGTGAGATCTAAAGTCGACTTTTATTTGGTGTTAAAGTCATCGATTTAATCTAATCATTGTTCAATTATGACAGTCGATAAAAGTACTAATAAATGTTTTAGGGATCTTAGACGAGATTCACGTGTATTTCTATGGTGTTAAAAAATATGCAGTGCTTAAAGCATGTCACAGTGATGTACAGACAAAATCGTAACGATTTTTACCCATCAAGAATACCATTCCGTAATAATATCTTATTTGTTTAGATTATAAATGTTTATTTTATATTTATAGAAGCTATCTATCCTCTGCAAGAAAAATTTTTCTACTTTATAATACCTTGAGGGGTTTTGACAAATTTAAAGGATTTTGAAGATTCTACCACTTCTTAGAATAGAAAATTTTGATTTTATTTTATAACTTTGTGTTTTGGATAAAATATTGTTGATAACATTGACTTGTACAAAATCGCAAACTATTTATGAATGTTTTCTCAAAGGCATAAGATTTTCTGCAGAGGAAAAATCGACCTTTTGATTTTTAAAGTTCTAGACTTAACACATTAGTGAATGTAATATTATATTAGCTTTAGAACCAGTTTATGCTGCACCTGAATTGATCATCATGCTGTTGAAAGATTCAATTATAAATCGATGAAATTTTTAAATCAAACATCATTTTTTACACCAAAGGAAATGGCGGGAAAAACATTCGTTAAAGAAGATATTAATGATATCTGTCATATTTACTCTTTAAATTTAAGCATATTTTTGAAAAAATGTATAAGTTTGGAAATATTTATATTATGACTAAAACGAGGGATGTAATTAATACACATGACCTGGAGGTTAAAGAATCTAAAGATTTGTCAGATTTTGAGAATTGTAAATTTATTCTATAAAAATAATTATATTAAACATTATCTAACTACTTCTGATGATGATTTTGAGACTTATGATTCAGACTGGAATTCCTTTATTTTACCTTATCGTTTACTTTAAAATTTTGCTGTTTTCCTTAATTTATCAATTTTATATAAATATTTATTTACCATCTCTAGGTGTTAAAAAATAATTAACTGGTATTGCGGAGAGCGTGGGGGGGGGGGGGTACTTTTTATGGGGTATTCTACTTCCATCGCTAGAAAGTGTAAAGGCCACTGGTGGGCTATAAGCGCCATCTTACTGTTTGTAAGTTGATTAAACGACATTAATGAGCATTAATATATTGATTCGATAAGACAATTATTTAACGTGCAAACCACAAAATGACACTTTCTATCTATATACACTTTTTATTAATGAATTGTCAATCTAGTAATTATTTACGTATATATTATAAATGACGCACCCCAATGTAGTTACAGATTATACTATTATAAAAGGCCACCACAACGTCACCAGAAATCATCCTCTAAAACTCGCTAAAATTAACAAAATATCAAAAGCCAAAAGAAATAAAAAGGATAAGAATTTCATCAAGCCAACACTCTTGAAAAGAACAAACATGGCACAAGATCTATTAGAAAATCAGAGAATATTAAAAATATTTTCGTTCATTTTCCTAAAGAACTTCGCCTAAATAAAGAAATGAATATACTATTGACAAAATCAGAGTAATCGATACCCGGAATTGCATAAATTGTCTGACGTTATATTGGCAGTGCCAGCAACTCAAGTTAGCGTAGAGAGATGCTATTCAACAATAAAATTTATACTTTCTCCATATGGATATATTTTGACTAAGGTAGAAAACATTAAAATTGTATGCCTTAATACTATTTTTTAAATAAATAAAATCAATATTGATGTAAATAATTTATAAATTAGATATTATTTATAATGTGCAATAATAAAATATACGTTATATATTAATGAAAAAAATGTTTTTCTAAATATGTAATTCGTAAGTTTAGACCGATTAGATATTTTTTAAGAATCTAATCTGAAATATTCGTTTCTGATCCCTGTTTTTATCAATTAAAAATGTGATTTGCTTTTCTAGATAGTACAGGGTGGGGCAAAAAGTTACCATTAACTTTAAGTTACTTAACACTTCTGTTATCATGTTAAAAATGTAATAGAGTTCTATAACTGTTAATGTATGAATTAATGTTAACTTAAGTTACTATATAAATTTTAGCCATTTTCCAAAATCTTTTAACGAATAGATAACCATCATATAATGTAAGCTTTGCAGTCAAAATCGGATAAGGATAAGTGTCCTAAATTATCTACATTTATCATTTTTTCAGTTATACGATTACATTGATTATTCGTTATATATTTTGCACGTATTCTTGGGTTAATGTTGCTTATTACCAAAGGCAATACCGAGAGAATCGTGATTTTACAATTTTTATTTGATATATAATACCAAAATTTATTAAAATGTAATAAGACCCTTATTATTTAACATATATTATAACGGAATCAAGTGGTTGAGTCCGGCAAAAAATACCATCCCCCAAGGACGGAACCACCAAATTAGATTAAGAAAAAAAATATGATCATTGCTGGGATTCGAATCCATAACCATCGGATTGGTAAGAAATGCTCTTGCCGACTAGGCAACGGACGCTTTCCAAAATTCACGATTTTTCAAATATATATTATAAATATATTTGGTAGTGCCGATCCAAATGAAAAATAAACAAAATATAAATTTGACAGGCAATACCTTAAGGTAGTAAGCATCATTAATCCATTCTATGCATATAAGCTATGTATTTGTATACAATTTTAGGTATATTTATTTATAAATTTTAAAATGAAGAATATATCTTTGCGAATTTCAAATCTGTGAAATGGAAAGTAATTTACTATATATTTCCCCTATACATATTATTAATAATATAAATAATTTAAGAGATTCAAAGTTATTTAAAAAAATAAGGTTTGGATAGCATTAGGATCCAAATAATTTCTTTTTTTAAACAATGCTTTCTTCTTATAGTTAGTTTTGATCCTCCAAGTGTGCATACTCAATAATTGTATAATATAAATTAAAGTCCTGCATCAGATCTATTGTCATAAAGTCTGGTCCTAATGCAAAGAATTTTAGCTGGTCATCTTAGTTGAATCCCCCCCCCCACCCCTCCTTTAACTTTATGAAAGGAGTTTAGAAATTTTGATTACATTTTTAATTTTAAATCTGCTGACATTAAAAAAAGCAGCAGGGTGCAATTAAAAAGTGAGAATACATTTGGCCAACATCTAAATATTTCCCCAGTAGACCATATAGTGTGTAGCCTTTATATAAATTAGTATAAAAATGTACAGCAGATGTGCATGATTAGTTAAATATTTTTTTTCTAAACAAATTTATGTGGGAAAAATTAATAATTTTTTTTAAAAACATTTCTTGCCATATAAAAATCAATTTGTTTTTATAATAATAAAGATTTTAAAATAAACTGCAGCTTAATTAGATCTGTGCCAAATTGAGGTGATACCGTATTTTTACATTTTCTAACGATAGAAGAAGTAAAGTATATTAATAAACTAATATTTAAAAAAATTACCCAAGATTCTTGTGTATTTTTATTTTCTATTGTTTTTAATAAGAAAGAGCTTATAGGGATGAAAACTATGCGAATTTAAATTTCATTAATTAACAAAGACATCAATATTTTATCTCCTATAAATCCCCTTGATTTGGAGGGCTAACGCACAAAGATTTCCAAACTTTGGAAAATCTTGCAAGTATTTGGTATCTCCTGCAACAAGTGTTCCATCAGAATGTATCCCCCGGGACATCATTCTTGGTTATACTCAATTGATTTTTTAATTTTAATCACAATACTATTCATATTTTTATTAAAAATTATATATTATAAAAATATTTAATATAAAGCTATCTATATTGCATTTTTTTATTTATAAAAATTCAAATAAAATTAAAAAAACAAAAATGGCTATCAAGATTTTTTATTAAATCGTTTAATATAAAGATAATAAACATTTTTAGTAAATATTAACACCCAAAAAAATCCCTTCATAACAATGTTAATTTTTTATTTTTACCGGTAATAAGAAAACACTTGAAATTTTTTAATTTTTTTTTTATATTTTCCAAAGTAAAATTTTACGGGCTATAAAATGATATATAATTTGTAACTCTATCTTAAATATTTTTTAAAATAACAAGATTTAATGAAATCATGCACTTAGCAATTTTCGATTTTGAAGGTGTATATCTTTGGATCTGGTTGACCTAGCACTCTAAAATTTTGATTTTATTAACATTTACAACATAAATAACTAACATGCCAAGTTTCAATCATTTTTGAGATGGTCGGTCGAAAATCTCGTTTTTTTGGTCAATTTGACGTGGAATCACCCATATTTTAAAATAATTTGTAAACAAATTAGATAGATAAATATGCTTTAAATACATATTAGTTCATTATAGTAATACACCAATAACATTTTAGAGTATGGTCAAATACTCCTTCTGTCAATTGACCGACTAGCCAACCCTGGTGAAGATAGATATTCAATTGCTCCTTTAAATTTTGAAATAAAAATTAATATTTCCTCTAGAAGATCCAATTTATAGTGTGAAATAATGCTTTCCAATTCCTTTAACAACATGATTAATTTGATTATGGTTCCATAAATACATTTAAGCATGATTAATACATTCTGCACTCTGATGCCAATAACTTTCTTTTTTGGTCATTATTGATATTATATTGTATTGTCAATTTGAAAATGGGTATCAGTAAATATATGAATGCTATCAAGATCTAGCATATTCAACATTAGATGTATTGAATTTAGACATATTCTAATGACATTATACAATTAAAACAGTGATGTTGACAAATCATTAGAATAAGAATGAATGTATAAGGAAAATTTAAAATTATTTATGCACAAGTGTGATTTACATAAACAGCAGTTTTTGGTGAGTTCAAAAATATTGGCAGCCAGCAAATGGCTGTCCAACATAAATCTCAATCTTTATATCAGATTTAGTAAATAAAGGAGATAGAATATTTATAATATCAAAATTTTGACATAGAAAACTCATATATTCTATGATAATATATTAATTAAAATCACAATATGAGAGGTATTACACTATGATTAGATTTATTACATAACTGTCATTGTATATTTTAAAATATCACATTAAGAGTTAAATCATCAAATTTAAAAAGTTTATACACTTATTTCCTGAGTAAAAGTATTTGGAATTTTGGTGCCAATCATAAAATCATCTAAGTCATATATTACTTTAATAATTAATGAACAACTGGGACATATAGCAAGATCCTCTCCAGCTTCTAAATCTTCCTTTGATATTTGAAATTTATCTCCACAAGGACATGGATAAAAATACATTTCTGAATTAATATCATATTCAAAATCTTCAATCTCAATTTCATCATGATATATAGACATTATATAATTATTTTAAATATTAAAGCCCAGTTTTTTCATACACTCTTTATGAGCTGCTATTAGATCTTTACAATTTTCTTCGCCTAAACATTTAAGGATAAATTAAATACTATTTAATTCGAAATAACCTTTCTTTAATATACAACTATCTCTGGCTTCCTTTGTTTCTGGGCAAGAACAACAAGCTTTAGGTTTTTTATCTTCCTTTTTAATTTCACCTGATTTATCTTGTTTCTTTGTATGTTTGGATTCTTTATGATCAATGGGCTCTTTTTCTTTTTTCATTTAAATATAATATATAGCCTGAATTAAAATATAAAAAGCATTAATTCTAACTTCCAAAAATATTATAATAAGAGAACATCAGAGTTCCATTATTGCTTTTATATCTGCAAACTTTTAAAAAATGATAAATTTATAGATGGCGTATATATTTTATATTATCAAATCATATAATAAGTTTATTCTAAAACAATAAATATACAATAAAGTAATTTTAAAAGCCAAAATTTTATCTATTATATTGCATAAATTTTTGAATATACAAAATGATTAGCTTATTTTCCTATAAGTTTTATGTTAATTTTTGAATTAATCCTAAGAGAATATCTAAAGTTGAAAAGAAAGCTTACCTAAGCTGTCTGAGAAGTTGTATAGTTTATGAGAGTAAAACGTGGGTTTAAATGTGGCTCCCGATGCTTAAATTAGAAAGATTGGATATGAGAATGGCTAGATGGATGTGTGGGGTATCTCGGTGAGAGAAAAGAACTTTAAAGGAATTGCGAGCAATGTTGGGTAGAAACAATTTGAGCGATAATGAGAAGAAAACGACTGATTGGGCATATGGAGCGAACGAAGGATAACTGGGTAAAGAGATGCCCCTCGATGGAATAAAATAATCGAATCAGAGGGGAACCTGGCCTATCCAGATATATCTGGAAATCTCCATTAAAACTAGAAAATGAAGAGATAAACTTGATTTAATATTCTTATATTTTAATAAAAAAATCTGAAAGATAAAAGATTTTAGATTGGGGTTATTAAAAGATTTAAATATGATGGTTAGAATTAGATTCTACACTTGTGTTAGATATTATTTTGATTAGCGAATACATATATATTATAACTATTTATAGTAGAAATACATCTATAGACATAAACTCTGTTGTAGACAGACAAAAACCTGCCGAAAGTCCGTTAAAAGTGGTTATTAGGGAGGAGCAAATCCCCCTATAAATCATATATAAATACAGTAAAAAAATATATATATATATTTTTATAAATAAATAGCACACTATTATCTACTTTTATAAAAATTTTGCCACGCCCCTGCAACCTATCATTCTTCAATATAATCCTATATTTTTTTTCACATTTAAGTTTCACTCTCATTTCATCCTCTTGATTTCAGGTATGCCAAGATTTATTATTTATCTTTATGGAATAGTATATAATTTACAATCTTGAATAAGGTATTTGATTACTACTAACTTTTATAAAAGATATATTATTCATTCTTCTTTAATCTGTTTCTCAGCATCCTCATTCTATTATTCGAAAACCTTTCACGCTCTTTCTATAATAACATAAAATTGAGAACTAGAAAATAAATATATTTATCATGTAAACCTATAGCTAGAGAAGAAGCTTAATCAACATCATCTTATTTGTTCACTTTCTCCATTTCAGACCGATCAGTACTACTTTTTTTGTTACAATCTTCTCAAATATTTTTTTACTATTTAATACATCGTCTGTTAGAGAACCTTTCTATTTAATTATATTCAATTGGAAAAGATTAAAGCTAACTTGTACTCCACAATTAATTCGAACAATTATATTGATAAGTGTCGTCCTAGATATTTTTTAAAAAAATTAAGAGACATACTTTTATAATAGTTTAAGTATAAAAATATGGTTTTTAAATAAAAGGTAAATCTTTCGTAAAAGAATGAAGAAAATTCATTCCCAGTCATTTTTGAGGTTAATGATGCTTGGTACCTTAAGGTACCATCTATCAAATTTGAATTTTGTTCATTTTTCATTTGGATAGGCACTACCAAATATATTTATTTATAACATATATTAAATCTTGATTTTTGGAAAGCCTCTATGGCCTAGTAGGCAAGAGCTTGGCTTACTTATCCTATGCTCCCGGGTTCGAATCCCGGGAATCTTCATGTGTTTTTTCTTATTCTAACTTGGTGGTTCCATCCTTGGGGGGATGATATATAGAAGGCCGGACTCGACCACGTGATTCCGTATTAATATATTAAATAATAAGGGTCTTATTAGGTTAATGATGCTTGGTACCAAAGGCAGTAACGAGCAAATAGCCATTTTACAATTTTTATTTTGATGGGTACTACCAATTGTGTATTTTTATTTTTTAACGATACGAATCAAAAACGAAACTAGTATATGTCCGATATGAAACTATTTTATAATTTTTTTAACAACAATGGAAAGCCATTTTGATTTAGGATTAAACGATAGTCAGGTAATATTAATATTTAGATAAATACATAAGATAATATAATTATATCTTATAATCTTTATATCTATAGATCAGTCAATACATTTCATGCAATTATTTCTTAATAGACTATCAATCAATACAAATGTGATACTTCAAACAATATTTTCTTAAATTATACTTATGCAATATGATTATACTTATTAAATATTTTGCAATATGATTATACTTATTAAATATTTTGCAATATAGATTATACTTATTAATTTTTTATGATTCATAGACAAATAATAAATAGATGAAATACCTTTGCTGAGGCTAAATTTTTTAGAGAAGTAATAACAAAAACTTAAGTTTGTCTAATTATATAAATTTAAAGATGTAATAACAAAATTAAAACTTAAGTTTGTCTAATTATATAAATTTAAAGATATAATAACAATCAAAACTTAAGTTTGTCTAATTATATAAATTTAAAGATATAATAACAATCAAAACTTAAGTTTGTCTAATTTTATAAATTTATAGATATATAACAAAACATAAGTTTGCCTTATATAAATTTTTATAACATACTAATGATTACTTTTAATGTGGTTCACAGTTATTTTTGTATAAAATAATATGCTTGATGACTATCTCATTAATTATTTTATTAATCACAGCTAGAATATGTTTGCACAATACAGTATACTTTTACTGGATTTCAAGTTAAGACAGCTCTATCAGATCAGGGCCAAACTTTTTTTTCTTAACTAAGCTGCAAGACAATTATTACTTTTTGTGTAAGATTCCATGATTTTCCTTATATTATTCTATTAATATCTTCTGTTTTCATTCAATTATTAAGGTTAATTGTTGGTACAAGTATAATATCATTTGACACTTAACCATTTATTAAACCTAATTTTAATATATTTCTTATTTTTTTAGATAATAAATGGAATATTTTAGGCTCAGATAAAATTATAAAGATATCTTAGACTGGGCTATTTGTTAAAATTTATACATCATATGACAAATCAATTTTGATAAAAATGCTAATTTGTAATCACTTGAACAAAATCTTGATTTTAAAATTTACATGTTATTTTAATTTTATTAAAATCATTTCTACAGGCAAGAAATTAAAATTAACAAATATTTTAATGTTTTACTCCAGAATGGAAACCTCAACTAATACCCAATAGGCCCTTTATGTAGTAGAAAAAGGCATAAATATAAGATTATATATCATAATGGTTAATTATTTTAATTAAACTTTATTATAATTTTAAATCAAAGATGTGCTAATATTTGTAATTTTCTCAAAAAATAATAATAAACACATAATTTATTTATTCTACTTAATCATATCATATAATTTATTATAATTATACATTTATTTAAAAATATGTAATATAAAAAAATATATATTTATTTCTTTAAAAAGCATAATGTTTTTATAGAATTTCAGAATTTTCATCTTGATTTTTGAAGGAATTTGTGGTTACAATTTTTGACAATTGATAAGTTGGTAAATTTGTTTTATTTCTTAAACCTATAAATAAAAAGTAAGTTATAATAAATTTCATATTTACTTAAAGAATTAAAATATTAATATGATATTGAAAATAATTTAGTTACCAGAGTTTTGAATAACATCTATTGCTTTGGGGGTCCCATATTTTGAAAGTGATTGATTAAATTTACAAAAACAGGTTGCAACTCAGATACTGCTATTCTATTATTCTTTGGGAGAGAAGCTATAAAAAATACAATAATGCCATAATAAATATATATTTTACTGAGAGGATTTTTGTTCATTTTATTTTCCTTGCCTAAATAAAAATATTCAAAAGATAAAAGATAATTTAGTTACCAGAGTTTTGAATAACATCTATTGCTTTGGGGGGTCCCATATTTTGAAAGTGATTAAATATTTAATAAGTATAATCATATTGCATAAGTATAATTTAAGAAAATATTGTTTGAAGTATCACATTTGTATTGATTGATAGTCTATTAAGAAATAATTGCATGAAATGTATTGAATGATCTATAGATATAAAGATTATAAGATATAATTATATTATCTTATGTATTTATCTAAATATTAATATTACCTGACTATCGTTTAATCCTAAATCAAGATGGCTTTACATTGTTGTTAAAAAAATTATAAGCTAGTTTCGTATCGGACATATACTAGTTTCGTTTTTGATTCGTATCGTTAAAAAATAAAAATACACAATTGGTAGTACCCATCAAAATAAAAATTGTAAAATCGCTATTTGCTCGTTACTGCCTTTGGTACCATGCATCATTAACCTCTTATTACATTTTAATAAATTTTGGTCGGTATTTAGCAAATTAGATTGGTATTTAAAATATTTCCATACATTCACTTGGTAGTAAGCATCATTAACCCATTTTTGACGGGCTATCTACTAGTTTGTAATAATTTTATGCGATAAAATTCTAATTTAAGCAGTAATTTTTTTAAAAAATAAATAACTAATATGTTCTAATCGTAGGGGAGACATAGGATCTTATGAGCCAGAGGTTGTTGCGAGCCTTTGAGTTTCTTTCTAGAATATTCAACTCTAATTATTAATTGAATGACTGTATTATGCATATGAAGTTGTAATTTATTTTAATACCGGATCACATATAAAATTTTAATAAAACAATATATGATTTATACCCTCAAAAGTAACTTTTTAAATGCTGTAATTTATCAAAATAATAAAGTTTTTAATTTACCGATAACTATCTTATATAAAAGATTAAAACCAATTCTATATAAAATTATTCTTTATATGAACAAAAAATATGTTTAAATTACAATAAAATTAGATAAAACAGATATAAATTAAAATTAATGAAACAACAAGATTTAAAATATCTATATAGAGACAAATATTCAAGAAATTATATAATATAAATATCTAATAAATGTATCTAAAGTGTTTATGGATCTTTTTCAACGTAATGCTTTTTTGGGCACATGAATCCTGTTGCAATTTTAATCTATCCTTTATTTGTTTAAATTGTCAATAACTTTCATTAATTTTTATGATTATTTTCCATTCTGGCTTACTTTTATCAATAAAGTAGTGCAATGATATAAATATAATTTTTATATTTAAAAATAATCAATATTGGAGCTCAAAAGTCTCTCATGAAAAAACTCCTTTAATTCTCGGGTGTAACTCATTCTTTCCCAAAAAAAATTTTCGGAAAAATTAACACTGTTAAAAAATTATTGTATAGCATACAAGTGGAATAAAATGAGATATTATTTATTCAATATTATCAAGTACTTTTAATTTTATTGACGTATTCATTTTAGGGCTGGCATGCTTTTCGGTCTCAATTTTACAGATGAATCCTTAAGATTTATTTTTAAAATCAGTGTTTTTATATTTTCATTCTAAGAGTATTCTACGTTTTCTTCTGTTGTGCAATTCTGTAATTTTCAAGCTAAAGGAAGAATTCTCCGTAATTAACGTTCATGAAAAATCAAAACCGGAATCTTGCAAGATATGTGTCTTGTTTGGCCCAAGATATGCTGAAAGAAATTTAATAGCTTAAATTGTATATGGCAGGGCCTGGCATTAAGTGGTCATTTGAATTCAGGAAACTTGAATTTCGTTAATAATTATAAATATAATTTTCGTTGTAAAATAAAAGGCATTAGGGGATTTCGCGAAGAGTTTTATTAGTATCAAAAAGATTTCTACATATCTCCAGCCACAGGATTGAAAATGAAATTATTGATATTTGAATAATATCATTTTAGAAAACTTAATTAATGAAATCAATTCTGCCCCATGTTTCTCAATTGTGACAGATCGGACTATAGATATTGCAGGTAGTAAGCATAGTGTGTCATTGATACATAAAAAATAATATTAAAGATGTTTAAATTTATTCATCTTATAAACATGACTAGGTCTGCTATAGCTTAAGTAGAGCATCTTTAAAAATTCAAAGTAATAATTAATCACATTGTTGTAGCTGTTGAAAAAAAGAAGAAATAAATTTAATATAATACATAAAATGTCAGTTATTTTCTGACAGGAAAATTAGTCTTTCCTGGTGAATGGGAAGAAAACGAAAAGAGATCACATGGGTTATTGTTGAATAAAAATCCTTTGTTGGAGATTTGGAGTGAAGATATTGGATTAATTGGAGAAGATGTCAGCTGGGAGGAACAAAGAATGGACCTGTGGGGATGAAGAATATATGAAGCTGGATAATTATTATTTATAATCTTTATATTTTTTTAATGGATAGATAAATATAATTATGAATAAATTTGGATCGTTTTATTGTTGCCGTCGACAGGATCTACTTAGGGATTAATGCGGAACACAATGCAATGTAAAGGATAAGAAAGTGATGCATGTACAGAACCTGGAGATTCAAGAGTTATTTGTTATAAAAAGGTAAGAACCATTTTTTTATGTAATTTTGAATTTTACTGTGAAACCACAACACAAGTACTAGAAACTATACAGGGGTAAGTGAGATTAAGGGGTGAGTTTAAGGGTTTCTATACTTATATATTTAGCTTACAAAGGGTAAGATAGAAAGTATGTAATGAGTATTCGGCAGGAATATGAAAATAAGATCAGGAATTTAAGACAGTAATATTTGGTATATTATATGTCTAAATGTATATTGTACATCCATATGGTCTTATTATTTGGTATGCCTTAAAACTCATTGAATGGTGTTATAGGTGTTCCGTCATAGGAAGCTAAGACCTCAAGATCAGCAGGACAGAAAGGATTGCTAAATTTTAAATATTTGAAATTTAGGAAAATATATATGGAAATAGACTTTTGTAATAGTGTGTATTATATAATTATGCATTTTGGGTTTTTAAAGGGATGGACATGTGTGGGATCATTTATTATTAATTAATGTTAATATATTGTATTTGTAATTTAGTTTAAATTAAGGTTGATATGTTATTAAGGGATCTATTGAGGGTGAGTTAATGTTGTTTATTTTGAATTAATTAACCATTTTTATGAAATAGGGTGTAATGTAAATTACACATATGATATATTTAAGTTATGAATGATAATTTAAAGGAATTGAAGTATGATGAAGTCAGAATAATATCTAATGTTAGAGGTGGATAGTTATTTTGATTTAGCGTTTGCATTTGATATATATATAAATTGGCTAGGAATTTATATGATATATTAGCTGATGTGTAATATTTTTTTTTTTTAAATTATGAAATCTCTATATTTATTATATATATTTTTTTAAATTATAAAATTTTATAAAAAGTTTTATTTGCAATTATTATATTATTTTTATGGTATGCAATGATGTGAAGGGAAAATATTTTTACAGATAAGGTCAGCCATGTTGATGGGTATGCCTTGAGGTGAGAATATTGTTTAGTTTGCATACTGGAGATAGTTTTTTTGTGTAAATTTTTGCTGCATTTTACATTTTTTTATCTTTGTAATAATATAGCACATCACATTTTACTATTTATTTTATGAACATTTTTTTTAAAAGAAAAGACTCAAAGTGAAGGTGTATTAAAAATTCATACCATATAGCCCATTATATTCTCAATTTTTGTTACGTTGCATTCTACATTTTTTTGAATTTGTGCTCATTGTGATGGCAGAGGTAGGTAGAAATGGTATATTTTTCTTAGGATACTGAGTAATTCCTAGATGCGAAATATTGTATTTTCTACGTAGTATATATTTTTCCTCCCTATAAAATATTAAATTTATTTCTATACATATGTTTTGTAATTTTATTTAAAATCTTTGTTCGGCAAAGTTTCGCAATTATTTTTAATACCTAAAGATGGATTTTTCTATTCATTTTAGGAGATATTTATAAAAATGTAGCTTTGTTTTTTTCACATGACAGAAGGAAAATTACATGTGTTGAAATTGCATTTCACACATAGACCATGCGTTCACATTACATTATTATATGTAAAATCATTATCTCTTAATTACCATGAATCATACCCAAATAATGTATATTATAGCTCATATTTCCCAAATGTCTTAAAATGAATGAATTATTATGTTTTGCTGATATTACATTGTCCATATTAATGTTCCATAGATTATAAATGCAGATACCCCAATGTACATGTCATTATTTATAATATGTGTTTTCGCGATTATATATTGAAAGATATCGGCGATATTATATTATAAATCATCATAAGGGAAGACGATTCGACAAATTCCCTGAACGTCTTCAAGGCATCCAGATACAATTCAAAGGGGCGATTTGAAACAATTCAAGGTCGATACAATTCAAAGGGTGATTCGATACAACACCACTACAGAGAAAGGGACGCTGGGCTTGTGAAGGGTGGGCGTGTTGTAGCTGTTGAAAAAAAGAAGAAATAAATTTAATATAATACATAAAATGTCAGTTATTTTCTGACAGGAAAATTAGTCTTTCCTGGTGAATGGGAAGAAAACGAAAAGAGATCACATGGGTTATTGTTGAATAAAAATCCTTTGTTGGAGATTTGGAGTAAAGATATTAGATTAATTGGAGAAGATTTCAGCTGGGAGGAACAAAGAATGGACCTGTGGGGATGAAGAAAATATGAAGCTGGATAATTATTAATTTATAATCTTTATATTTTTTTAATGGATAGATAAATATAATTATGAATAAATTTGGATCGTTTTACACATGTTAAAATTATTTTTTTGAAAGATAATAAATATCGATTTGATAAGCGGATAAGAGTATGATAGAGCATGCAATGAGTTGGCAATTTAATGGACTTCAGTCATTTATTAAAAAGAAAATGTCTAAAAACTGTATATGCCCACTGTTCTCATTTCCTCAACTTGGCAATTCTTAATTGATGTTTTTTACATTTTTTTTTAATATGCCGGTTTTATATGTTTAATTTTTATATTTTCACATTAATCTGAATTTGTGTATTAGAACTAGTCATTAGTCGTAATAAATATATAAAACTTAAGATATTTTTAAACAACAAGAATATCACCTAAAAAAATTAACCCCTTATAGATAATTAAGTGTTTTTGTAAGCTGGTAAATTCAACATAATAACAATAAAACTAACCCAAAATAGTATAAACACTAAGGTAATATCCACCATCAACAGTTTTTTTTAAATCGCATTTATCATAAAATACAACAACAAATAAACTAATTACCTCCTAAAGAAATCTCTATAAAAAATAAACAAGCACAATTTTCGTGATTAAATTCACTTATTTTTTATAAACTTCTTGCCAATATTGGAACTAAATCACCCTTATATATATACTTCTATCTATGCTCAAAATTTTACAGAGGTATCGTCATGTAGGGTAAATGGCTGCCAAACATTGAACGCTAATACACTGCACTGGATATGCCTCCTAAGGGATGGTGGAGTGCTAACTTGATTGAAGGATTGTTTCAGTGTGATAGGATATACGGTAGTAGGTTTTATAATTAATCTACTTTATTATAGTTACCTATCTCTATGTAAAATTAACTTCAGAATAAATTTAACTTGGTATTTTAAATATAAAATATGCAACAATTTCTAAATAACTCTAATTTTATGTTGGTAGCACATTAATATTCTGTTTATTATATGCTATCTGTTACAATTCATATTATATATATACACGCACATGAAATTCACATATCAAATATTACATTATATACAAATCATGAATACCAAAATTTTTTCATTTAAATTATAAGTAAGATCGCATTCCAATTTCTATGATCCCTATTATTTAAATCCTATTTAAATAATAAAAAAGTTAAAAATAATTCATATTAAAAGTTTTAAAATTTGTACTTTAGAAATTCTGATAAAAATATTATGAAAGTCAAAAATATTTTTAGATACAGTTATTACAGTAATCAATAAGTTATTAGTTTTTACAAAATCAAATTAACTTTTATTAGAAATTAAAGCACAACAAAAATGTATAAGCTATTTTATAGATTAGAAATAAATGAGAGAATATATACGCATCATATTATTATGGAATATATTATTTGAGTTTAGACAAAAGCTTTAATTTGTTTGATGTGCGTTAGTTATAAGCGAGCATCGGTATGGTTAATGATTGTATTTTTCGTGTTTATTTTTTTAGTATGGGAGTTAGTATCATTATCGATATTATTAAGATTCGTGTCTATTGATTTTTTAATTTAAATAATTATACAAAATAACAAATATATTATTCAAAGTAATCGTAGGGTTTTAATTGAATTCAGGTGTTTTATTGACCCGATTTTCTTAGTTATACCATAAATCCTTTATAGTGGCTGTTTTTTTAAATTTATTTATTTTTTTCGGAATTATATACCAACATGTGTACTGTACCTACCCTACCTTTAATTCTGCATTGGAATTATGGGTTAGCTTTAAAATATTATACAAACATCAATAGGAATGTCGCATTAAATTAAAATTGATTAAAAATCTCAGAAATTGTCTAAAATTAATTGGATAAGAAGCACTAAACACATGCTAGAATGCAATTTCGACAAAAATAAAGAAATTAAAAGGCGTCCTCTAAAAGGATTTAAATTTTAAAAATTGTCACTGCCATGATTTTTTAAAGCCCTACGAAATATACAAAAATATGGTTTTGTTTAAAAAATTTAATGAAATCTGTTTGTATTATATTATTAAAGAAGTACATAGAATAGGGTTTTTTTTAAATTTGATTTGTATAATTTTTTTAGACGAGCATTCTTAGGGGAGGTCTAACTAATTAGTTCAATATGAAGACCTTTTTACAGCACACAAAAAAGTAAAGTTTTTTTTATTATAAGGTGATCCATTAGGATCCCTTTTTCTGTTTGCAACCATTAATATAATTCAAACCATTAATTCAGAACTCTCACTTTCACTCCACATCTGGGATATAGATGACGGTATCGTTAGTGAACCTCAATTATAAACCAATAAAGCCGTACACATTATCAAGGAAATAGAATGCGGTGTTGGACTCATTCTCAACCTCACAAAATCCGAATTTATGCAAGTACCTTCAAAGAGGAGCTATCACATCTAAATTCCCCAGTAGGCGGATTCACGGCAATCAGTGCCTTCCTCCACTACTCTTGACATTTTTTTTAACCTTGGTTACCTCTTGACTTGCTACCCTCGCATAAATCATTCTTCCTCCGTAAAAACTTCTTTAACATTCCACGTATACTTTATGCTCTGTGCTCATGCTTATTTTTAAATATCCTATACCTCTCAGTATTTATGAAAAGAAATAAAAGATCTAACCGAAAATATTATTTTGAATCTAAAATTCAATGAAACACATGGGCTCAAGCTTCATTACCCATAAATGGTGATTTAGGGATTAGATCTCCCACCGATCTTGTTCTCACTGCCTTTATTTCGAGCAGTTTACTTTCGAAACCTACAATCACGACCCACACCTCACAAAGTGACTTATTCTCAGATGATGTTATCCTGCTATAGAGGACACGTGTTGATGATGTCATATCGCCCAAATCTAATATACAGAAGGATTGGAACAGGTCAGTTTTAGCATGCTGCGTTAAATCTCTATATCTAGCATGCTCCCAACAGACCGTTCTCTCTTACTTCTTTACTTAATAGATGACATGAATTTAAGGAAATAATTCCTTCCAAAAATCTTCAACTCCAACTAACTAACAATGAGCTGATCCACGCAATAAGGATCCGCTTAAATTCTACAATACCCTTTCCTCATCTCTGCTCTAGCTGCAGAATTTCCTTAGACTGCAAAGGAAGACACAGGCTACATTACAGATCGTGCAAAGGAGGAATCCTCAGACACACCCAATGCATTACCTTGATCCAGCGGGCATCGCCCAAATACTCGTTATACTTGAACCACCAGGACTTTTTAGATCTGATGTAAAGAGCCTGACGAAATCACCCTAATTCCATGAAAACGGGTCAATTTCTGGCGTGATTCTTGTATAGATCCATTAGCTTTATCCAACCAAACTTTAAACCTACTTGAGCAAAAAGAATAACATAAAATTTTCAAATAGGAAATATCAGAAGATCACATATTTATCCCAATAATATCCACAACCTTAGCCTCCTTTGGTAAGCTTGCATTATCCTTCATCACAGATTTAGAATCTCACATCTGCAAGCATACTGGAAATTTTAATTGCAGTCTTCTCTCCACAGATCTTCGCTAGATTCACTTTTTTTCTGTATTCTTATCATTTTACACTATATTTCAACTTTATTTTATTTAATTTTAAATTTGTTTTTTCATACATAAATTTTGTATTACTTATATTATTTAATAAATATTCGATACTTAAAATTATTTTTTTTAATTTTAATAAATAAATATTTTAAATAGCTTGTTATTTTTTTTATTAAAAAATTTAACTTTTTTTAAAAGTATTTATTCATATAGTGGCAAATGAAATGATGATTTTAAAATAATTTATTATGCTTTTATTATTTGCGGAAAAAAGTGCCAATAAAATTTGTTATCGTAAAGAGTTTTCTTTTTATCTATGTAAAATATAATTTAAATTTCAAAAATATTAAAAAAAAATAAATGGTATCATATGGATATTACCTCCCACATCCATATCAGAAAGCTTAGAAATTTAAAAATTAAAGGGAAAAGTTGAATTGATTGCACCATCTTATTCTAATAATTTTATGGCCTTAAAAATGCTAAATCTTATCTATTTTATTGTAAATTTTGGTAAATTAAAAACAAATGTCATATATGATTAACTCCTGTTTCAAATATATTTAGTTTTCATATATTGGCGTTTCAAATGAAGTAGCTCGCGTTAGTAGCATAAATATGATTTTAAAATGGTCAAAAGTACATCATGCCCTTCAAAATGTTAAATAGGAATTAATATATGGATTGCAGTTAGAAAATATTTATAAGCTAATTATTATATATCACAAACAACACTACATGATAATCTAGTCTATAAATATAAAAGTTATATTCTTGCAAAAGAGGAAGCCTAAAGAAAATGGATATATATTTATGGTAAAGTTAGACAAAATCCACAATTACAAATTGGATATAATCTCTTTTTATAAAGATGCTTTTCGTAGTATTTATTAATGATTTTAAGATATTAATTTATTCCAAAGTATAAATCTAGTGGTGCACCAACCTTTACAATCTCAGGGGGGCTCTATCTCCTGTGCCCCCTCCCGTGAAGTTACGGTATAGATCACAGCGCTAGAGTAGATACTTTTCAATTATATCTCTAGATACATACGCATATCTTAGAATCATGTAAGGTGAACATAATGTCATAAATTAAAATAAATAATAAATTTTTCTGGCCATCTAATATAAAATAAACTTTTATAAATTACTAACTCTTGTTAAATTTAAGTAATGTTAAAATTTAATAATCACCTTTATTAATCTTGATAATTGTTTTTATAAGAATAAATAGATGTTCATGAATTAAGTTGTGATCAAAAAACTATTGGAATAAATTAGCGTTTTAAACATTAATAAATATTATAAAAGTATCAAAAAAAATTATAAAAAAAGATACGAAACCCAATTCGTGATTGTGGATTTTGTTTAACTTTTCCAGCACAAACATATGTCTATTTTGGTTAGGTATACGTTTGAAAATTACTATCGCACTGTTTATAAGTTCTATTACACTTGAAAGGATTTTATTTATAGGTTGGATTATACTATATTATATATAATACCTTTTTTGTATGCTGTATAAAGCGTTCATTAGATACATAGATGTTTTAAATTGAAACATTTATAAAATTATAATGAAAAATTTTGGATATTATACGTAGCTTACTTGTGATATTAGGCGGAGGCATAACTCTACCGTATTTGGTGGCTTCTTCCATATTTTTATTGGAAAACGAAGTCATGTTATCAAATTTGATGTCTTCTAATAAATAATGTAAGGCAGAAAATATAATGTGTATATGTTGATCGTTGTAATAAGGAATATCAAAGATTAAAAATCCCAGAGTGGGAATTCAAACCAAGTTTTGTTTATAATCCGTTAAAAATAAAAGAACGGAAACTAGAGCCTATTAAATTTTTTGGAACCAAAATCTGATTTCTAAAATATTAAGAATTGAGTTCTTTTCAGTGGATGTTCTAAGCTCCGAATATAGTATTATATTAAATATTTTAAATCACGTTATTAAAAAAAATCTAAATTGATATAATATTATACAAATATTTTTTAGAACTTAGCTTATGTTATAAAAATAATTAACATTATTGACAAATTAATTAATATATACATATAGTATATAATAAACTATTTAATTTTTTTGAATTTATATTTAAACCTGGACCAGGATTGTAAGCATGATTCTGATAGGTGTATATATCATAAAAATTATCATCTTCAACCCTGTGATTTAGAGTACCATTAGGATTCTGCGCAGAGCCATAATCGTATATTCCACGTGTTGAAGCTGGGTAGGTTATGTAATAAGGAAGATGATGGGTTGGTCCACCTTCTAAAGGACTAAGTCTTGGGATCGCCCCATTATTGTTAAGAGTAGGGGGAATAGGAGCGATTAAAAAATTATCGTCTTTAGAAGCTAGAGCATTAATGTCTGGCTGTTTAATACTGCTATTAAGATGATCAACATCCATTAACTGATGTTGGTTAAGATGGGGAGGCCTCCTCCTGAAAGTATTATTCATATGCACTAAGCCTTCAGTTATATCGCCTTGATAATTGTTGTCGAGTATGGGAAGAGAACTCATGAGCATTGGATGGGAAACCGGTACGATCATCATTTGCTCTTTAGGATAATGATTGCCTTTGTCTTCATATATATTTTGAGTTTTTTTTGATTTTTTTTTTGATTTTTTTCCATTATTTGCATACACATTATCTTCGTTTATATACATATCAGGATGAGAAACACCTTTGAAATTATTATGTCGTCTTTTCTTAGAGGATTTTGCACTATTTCTAATTAGTTAATAAAGATATTTATTATTTCTAATTAATAAACACTTAAGATATATATATGTACTTTACGCATATCATCCATAAAATAAACACTATTAACACCAAGAATATCACTGAACCAGATATACCTCCAACTATAAATTTCAATTCTCGAGTGCGATTTCCTATAATTAAATATAAGGTATTTTTTAATAATATAAAAAATTACTATCTGCGCATATTAATCCAGAAAAGCTTTCGGAACAATCGCAATACTGTATATTGAACTCATTTTTTTTGCAAATCCCATTGTTAAGACAAAAATTATCACAAGAATCTATATTACAATATTCGTATTTCTATCTAGATTTTAATTGTGCTACCTTTACAAAAGTGTCCATCTCCTAAATATCCTATTTTGCATTGGCATTGGTAGGAATCAAATGTGTCGCTACAATCAGCAAATTCATGGCATGTATGATTTCCTAAACGACATTCATTAGTATCGTTACACCCGATAAAGCCATCACCAACAAAACCTTCATAGCATATACAAGTGTATCCAGCTTTAGTGTTTATACAAGTCGCATTAGCTACACATTTTGCCTCACCTGTTTCGCATTCATTTGTCGCTATTTATCCATTATTAATATATGTTTATATAATTATTTGGCTTACATATACAATCATTAAAATGAGTTGAACCCTCTTTTAGTGTTGTAAAGTCCTCGGGGCAACTAATACAAGTCTCCATCTGGATAGAAGGCTGATATGTTCCAATCGGACATATTTTACAAATGTTTGAATCATTTAAATATGATCCAGAGGTGCATATTGCTAAATAAATTTATATTTAAAATAATAGGAATATTTTAAATACGTATTATACACTCCTGAATTTTTCTAGAGCCTTCATATGTTGTTGTAAATCCTGAAGGACAAGGGAGACATCTATCGTGAACCACATATGTTCTATATCTACCTTTCACACACTTTTGACAAATTCCATTTATGCTGTATTCCATACCTGATTCACATTCCTCTAGACATTGTGATAAAGATGTGGAATTAGTTAAAACAGTAGTAGTTGCTAGGGCATAAGCTTGATTATCATATTTATGAACATGTGATATCAAAGGTTCTAGATTATTGTTTATTCTTCCTTCCATAACTAATTTAATTGGAATATAAGAGTTGACAGGACACGAAATGCAGTCAAACATCCCCCAATCTGGTTGATAAAATCCGTATCCACAATCATGACATGTTTGAGTATCACCACCTTAATTTAATATGCATAAATTTTACAAAAACTCTAAATAAAAGGTACCGTAATATTTTCCCGGAGGGCACGATTCTTTGCAATCTGTAATAGATATTGCTCCCATTATCGCTGTTTTGCTAGGTTTGTTATTTATTAAAGGACAAGGTTTACAAAAATTCACACTTCCTTCGATATCTTGATAAGAATCCTTAGGGCATAATATACATTTTTTAATGTTTGGGTCAAAAGAGCTTCCCATCGAACAATTTACTTTATACAAATTATTAAACAGTTAATAAATAATAAAAAATTACCGCAATTATCTCCTAGTAAGATTTGACCTTTAGAAAAACATAATGGCTTGATATTAACCTTAATTTTGTCTTTCATGACACTAACACCAGGTAGGCTATTCTCAAAATCAAATCCTTTCGATAAATAAAAATGGTCCATCAATACATCTTTTAAAGGGGAAAATCTACCCTCTAATCTATTCTTCAATGGGTCGCTAATATTATGCGAGTATAACGTGTATTCATTAATTATAAAATTACTTGATAGAAATGAATTGAAAATCAGCTATATAATAATTTCCTTTGTTCAGTTGATTAATATCAACTTTCGAATTTGTATCTATTAGAGAACTTTGAGTGTCAACGAAGTCACTTAAGACAATAAGGTTTTTTTTATCTGATAAATCGGTAGGGTCTTTTTCAGTGAAAAATAAATCATGGTCATTTTCTGTAGACCTTTTTTTAAACTTGGAATGTTCGTTTTGACATAATATCTCAATTTCGATATTTTGATTGCACTGATTATCAATAGAATTTTTAGGTACATCACACATCATTTCCCAGTAGATATTCAAAATGTCCAATTCTTTTCTTATGCGTCTTTCCAACTCTATTTTTCCAGCCGAATTACAGGGTCCCTTTGTTTTGAATAAGGCTGACATTTCAACAGTCTTTTCAGCACGCCTCATTCCTATATAGATTTTAATATATAGAATGTTTATGAATGTTGATTGTCTTTCATAATCTCGAAGCAAATAACAATCAAGGAATCAAATCCAATATATTATTAATTTTAAAAAACAAATTTTTTAAAATTAATTATATTATTTTGTATCTTTGAGTATAGAAATAATGATCTCCATTCAAACTTTCAATTTTAAGTCCAGCCCAGCCCCAAATATTTTTTAAAAAATTTTCCAGCCCGGCCCGATTCTGAACAAATAATTTTTTATTTGTCCCGAATAGCTTGGCTCGAGGAAATAATTTGCACGGCACGGATTTATTTAAATACCGAAATTAATTTTTTTTTAAAGTTTTATACAATTAACTTTTGTTTTATTTTTAATTATATATTTTAGCGTCAATGTGTTTTTTCCACTTTAAATCATTTTTTGAGCGTGTTTAAATATTTAAAAAATTTGATTTTACCGGAAATGTATGCCGTCAAGTTCGGAATAACTACCCTATGGATTTCAAATAATTTTTCCATGAACTTTTAAACTTAATATAATTTTTATTAAAATTTCCCTATATTTTTAATAATTATAAATAACTCAAAGGTTAACAGCAAAATTGTCTGCAATTCTTAGGATAGGTATTCCAAACATGCTAGATGGCATGTTCGATAAAATCATATTACTAAATTTAAAAAAACTCGCTTAAAAAATGATTTAAGGTTGAAAAAATAACACTTTGCCTCTAACATATATATATATGAGATATTGGACATTGTATTATTAACCTCAAAATAAAAGATATATGGTGCCTAGTTTGCTTCAAATAAATAAAATTTAATATCTTTTTAACTTAAAAAAAATATTCTACAAATAAATAATAAATATTGGCGTCATGTTTCTTGAAAACATATTTGTTTTACACAAAATTGAATTGATTATATATGTCATAATTTTTAAAGGGATCATGACTATCCGGGATCTTCACGGGATTTAAAGGGATAAATAAAAAATTAGGGTTGATAATTAAGGAATGATAATACGGGATTATCACGTTTTAATAAAAAATTAGGGTTGATAATTAAGGAATGATAATACGGGATTATCACGTTTTAATCGTGATAAAGAGGAATCTTATTTAAAAAGCGTTTTCCACGAGTTTCGTTGCGTTTTTAATTTTCAATTTTGTTTTTTTTGGCCTTATGATATAAGATATGTCTAGTATAGGGTATCATTCGATAGCTAATCAAAAGATTTATTCAACTGGAGGTCAATCTCTGCCCCAGTGATAATACCGTATAGTTCTTTATCCTTTAAAAAATTGAAATTTTAAAGGGATCCCTTTAAATCCCGTGAAGATCCCGGATAGTCATGATCCCTTTAAAAATTACGACATATATATTACAAAATTCAAAACCGCCAGATTTTTTAAGAAAATGTTAGGCAACCTACCCCGAACCAATATTTTAAAAAAAATAGAGCCTGGGCCGGTTTATGACTTAGCCTATTTTTCTATCTTCTAAATTCAACGACTATATACCTGAGCATTGTGGGAAAGAAGGGTTATCTTCATCTAAGTTAGGCCTCCAAATACCTTCTTGTCCACATGTATAGAATTTAGGAACTGGTATGGAAAAGCTACTATTGTATTCATGCTCACAACTTATGCTACAGAATCCAAAATTCGAGCCAGACCCCCAATTACCACATTCAATTTTTAGCTGTTTCGTATCTGCAAGTCCCAGTTTCTTAACTGAAGCTATTAATGATTGCATCCTAGTATTACAATCCCGTGTTTTTTGATTGACAAATATATTAAAATTGCATAAATCCATATTTCCAGATGAGTCCTTAGCTATTATGGATACCATATGTTTTCCCAAAGCAAAATAAGAACCTAATTATTTAGAGGAGATTATTTATAATTTATGTTCTATTGATATGAATAATTACCAGATTCATGAGAAGATTCAATGTTAACAATTTTTTTGTTGTCTTTCAATACTATAGTTGACCAATTTACTAAA
This sequence comes from Gordionus sp. m RMFG-2023, assembly GCF_954871325.1. Lineage (NCBI taxonomy): Eukaryota > Metazoa > Nematomorpha > Gordioida > Chordodea > Parachordodidae > Gordionus > Gordionus sp. m RMFG-2023. The sequence continues at coordinate 45,069,729 of NC_088776.1, forward strand.
ATTCCCCTCTTTTCAGTAGAAATAGTTATTTCAGAAGGACAATTAGCAATCCTAGGAGAGTTTTTGTCTATAAAATTATTTACTTTAGATATAATAGCAATAACTTTATATCTTGAAATTAATTTTAATATAATATAGATTTAAGATTAAAAATATAGAAATTCAGCTTAAATGAGTAAACCAAGTTTAAGAGGGTCACATATCGAAGGATCATTTCGACCTTCTTCACACAAAGAATTTCCGCAGCTTGAAGGTATCCTTTCAGTGTCACCAACCATATGATAATCTGACCATCTGGCTAATAAACCATCGTAAACTATTGGAGCTTTTGCACAATTAACGCTCTAATTTTCATATATCAATAAATATTTTATTTTAAAGAATAAAACTTGCAAAGGTATTTCAGCCTCATAACTCAATATTCTGTCCCACAAATTGACCCTGCTTACGTAACCCCTAAATTGAGTGTTTAAAGGAAATCCTTTTGCGGTATTATCTATTGATGTTAACGTATCGAGATCTGGTTTATAAATACTTGTCTGCTTCAAATCTCCCCACACAATATCTCCCAAGGTGATGGATAGATACTCGGGAAATTTGTTATTCTTTCTTCGTCTGTTTTTTCTTTTATAAGTCTCCTCTACTAGTTCATCCACATTCGTTATTCGTACTCCGTCTAATATAATATCAAAGGAATTTTCATTGGAAGAGAGAGTTATCATTAAATGATGCCACAGACCATCGTTAATAGTCTTGGCAGCATTAGGATCTGACGAACCGAAAAATATAACTTTGTGTGGGTCATTTTTAAAGATATTGATATGCACACCAATGTAATCTATCTTCAATAATTCTCTGACGGGATTTATAGCCCTGTCGGATCTATATAATATAAATTATCATTTAATTATTTAAAATTGATGATAAAGGGTTGCAGCTCACTCCATTTCCCATAAGGTTAAGATGTTTCCTTTGTCCTTGTAATCCAAATATCTTACCCATAACCCTATTGTTATACTGTGGGTTCTAAGATTGAGAGGGCTTTGTAAATATGCACCAGATTTTCTGTTTTTCCCATTGATGTATAAATCCCATAACACATCTACTTCTATATAAAATGAAATATATAATTTATTTTTATTATTATGATTCTTTAAGTAGCAGCAAGTAGAAATTTTTAGCTGGAGAGACACTTATTGAAACTAAAAATTAGTTCATAGAAATTCCAAAGGTTATATTTATGTAATCCTATATATTTAAAATTTCATGCTAAATATCGCATTTAAAAATATTATGATATCCACAAATATACATAATCTTGTTGTAGACTATCAAAAATATACCCATAAAATTATGAAGGTAAATTAAATGTTATTTAAAAAATACCTTTATCGCACTTAGGACCCGTTGTATTAAATGGGCATTGGCAGGTAAAAGAATTGATCCCGTCTATACATTTAGCAAAATCAGGGCATTTATTATTGTTACCTTCTGTGTTTCGGCAATCATCTATATTAATAGTACATCTTTGACCTTCGAACCCTAATGGACATTCACATTTAAAAGATGAAGGTTCATTTTGGCTAACGTAAAACGGCGAATCTGAAGATAAAACCACTTCTTTGCAAACACCTCCATTTTTGCAAGGTGAATCATCGCAAGGATTTTTTAACTTTTCGCAACCATTACCGTAAAAGCCTGGAAAAATAACGAGATTGTGGAATTTGAAATGTTAAAAAAAAATTTTTCTCATAATTTAAAAAATTATTAATTACTTGTGGGGCATAAACATTTCATATTTCCATTTTCAACAACGCATGTTCCTCCGTTTAAGCATGGAATACCAGCACACAAATCAGGAGATCCTGTACATCGTTTACCACTATACCCTGGTTCACACCTTTTCGGTTATATATAAAAAATAAATCAATAAATCTGCAAAATTCAAAATTCCTGACCTTAAATAATATATTATATCCTAATTATATTAATATACTAGTCTAGACTGAAGATTCATTTATTACGATTCATTCTAAATTGTGTATAGCAAAGGAGTCAGCTGTAAATGCCATTCGTGTGGTCTTCACCATTGGTTAAATGACATTTATGTTGAAAAAAAATTACTCCATCATAGTACATTGTTTTTAATGTTGTAAAAGATGATTTATTAAATTTTACTTAAAAAATGATTTTTAAAAATTATACTAAAATTCAATATAAATTATATCAAAATAAAATATATTTAAAAAAATAAATAGGAATATACTAAAATTTATATAAAAAAAACATTTTAAAAATAAGGAAACCATCATCCTAGAGAGGAGTAAATGCTTAAGAAATTGGACTGGCAGATTTTGAGAGAAATCTGCTTATGAAAGCAGAATCCTTTGTTGCGGGTACCAGTAATAAGTTTACTTTTTTTAACCAATAGAACATCCCTATCGTGTTGGTAACTATTAGTAAAATAGAGTGTCTGTGTGAGACTAGCATATTTTTTTTAAAGACTTCTGCCTTTTCAATGGCAGCAGGTGTAATTCCAGATTAGTGAATATTTTTAAACAATACAAAACAAAAAATGTCATTAATTCTACATGAAGACCACAAAATGATGTGTACATCTTATAGCTATTTGCGTACCCGAAAATATCTCACCGGATCAAGTTTTCACTTATATGGGTATACAATAATTAAATTATACTGTTGTATTTAATTTTGGTACTCTTTAGGAGTAGAAATTTTTCACAATTATATAAGTGTGAGATAAATTGATAGCGTTTGAGATTTAATAATATAATTTTTAGTTCTATTACCGTACCCAGGTATATAAAAAATGGAATTTCCTCAAATTTCGATAGATAGTGGCAAATTATTAAGTCATATCCAACATTTATATTAATTATTATTAGAAATTAATAGGATTGGGCTATAAATTTGTGTCCGAATTTGAAAAACATGTGCCTAATAATGAAGGTGCACCAAAATTTTTGTTTAAATTGTGGAGGTGATCTTATTAAAAACCTAAATTAGAGAAGTTTTAACGGGAATATATTACGGTATGATTAAATTGATTTCATTAATTTTGATACAAATTGACATAATAAAAATTTGATGTTCATACGAGCAAAAATAGTCCTTAAATATATTGAAACATTTTCCGCCATTTCTGCAATCCGAATTTTCGCAAGAATCAACAATAATTTCACAGTTTTTTCCTTTCCATCCGGACTGGCATTTACATTGATAGTCCGCAATCTTATCCAAACAGGTTCCACCATTCAAACATGGATCCATGACACAATCATCTACATTAATCTAAAGAGAATAATTTTTAGTGTGAGGTTAACGAGAATTATTTATTATTTCAGAGATATCTGTAGGGATACCTTTACAAAGCTCAGCCCGGATTCAATAATAATTTTCATTTTCAAACTCGGTCCAGTATTTCTATGAATTTTTTGCCCGCCCCGGGTATTTTTTTGTCATTTTATGGCCCAGATTAACCCGAAATTTTAAAATTTTGTTATTTTGAATTATTTCTGGCTGTATTTTATAAATTATTTCTAAGAGAAATTGAAAAAATATTAGAAATAAATGAAATATCAAACGGTCCATTATATAATCTGATTTATTTTTGATAGAAATGGGAGAATTTACTTTCAAAATAAATCTAAAATTATTTATGAGATTTTTTTGCCTAATTTAAAATAAATTTCGTTATAACTCAGTCAGCAGAGATTTTTTTTGGTGAAAATCTAAAAATGAACCCCAATGTATTTTTAAAGATGCATGGATGTTAGTAACTATAAAATTAAAAATGACATTTACTATAAAAAAAACATTTTATTTATAATTAAAGGTCCCACCTTAGCACAAATCCAGACGTGGCACATATCTAATATATATACTAATCATGTAGCACCTAAATGCTTATCTTGAATTGGCGTTGTGACATATACATAAAGATGCTTGGAAGAGGTTAAAACGGGGTTTTCCAATAATTTTCAATCAAATGATAGAAACTGCAATATAACATGCTCTCTTTTATAAAAATAAGTATTGACCTTATTGAACATCTTTTTTCCCCTCATATCCAAAAAAACTCTTTTAGGCCATTTGGATTAGAATTGGCAACAAGACATCAATACTAATAAAAACAGAGGGTGTTGCATATATTATAACTTAATTTTTAAAAGGCTTTTTGTGCTTAATATTTATTTTTATATTTATATTATATAATTTGCCACTTCTTTAATTAGTCTATCGTTTAAAATTGTAAATATATTTTAATCTTTATATTTGAAGGAATTAAATTATGTTTATTTAATTTATTCAATGCAATATTTATTTCACTTAAAAATTAGGAATCAATTCTTGATAATTTAATAAAATCAGTGCTTCAAAATAAAAATAAATTAATAAAAAAAAAATTGCGCTTGTAAATCATATGACCAAAAAAATAATCCGCTGCTAACTGGTTCTTACAAAATTTATATATGTGGTAAAAGTTAACTACCTCACAGTTTGTTCCAATAAATCCAGGTTTACATTTGCATTTATAATCTCCTAATAGATCCCTACACTCGATAGATCCTATAGGATCGCAAGGATTATTAAGACATTCATCTACATCTATTTCACATGTTTTACCTGATGAAACATATAAATTTATAAAAAAAAATAAAATAATTAAGGGTACAAATTTTTTAAAAAATTAAATATGTAGAATAAAATCAAAATTTACCTTGAGTTCCTACATCGCATTCACATGAATATGTATCATTTCCATCATGACAAATACCATTATTAAGACATGGATTATGAGCACAATCATTAATATTATGTTGGCATTCAAATCCCGTAAATCCAGGTGGGCATATACATTCATAGTTGTCGATCATATCTATACATGAGCCGCTATTCTTGCATGGATTTGGTGAACATTCGTCGATATTGATTTCGCAGTTATCACCTATTTTGCATTTACTTTATTTACGAACATTAATTCATAATTTTTTATATACCCGCATAGCCGTAGAGACATACGCACTCCTTGTAAAGCAATCTATCTACGCAAGTTCCATTATGGCAAGGGTTAGGGTCGCATAAATTCTCTTTTATTTCACATCTCTTGCCTTTAAATCCCATTGGACAAGCACATTCATAGTCCATGTGCAGATCTGTGCACGGAGCTCCTAACAAACATGGTTCTTCCGAGCAATCATCTGTTATTAAGGATATTAAGAGGCAATAGCTTTAATTAATAAATATTTTTTACCGATATTAATTTGACAATACCGTCCTGTCCAACCTGGAGTGCATTTACACGTGAAGCGATCTAGAGGAGCTGCTTCGCATATTGCTCCATTTAAACAAGGGTTCTGATGATCGGAACCACATGAATTTATAGTTTCATTGCAACTTTTCATTATTAGACATCAAAAATTTTATTATATAATATTTTGGTTAGCAATTAATATTTCTTTGATTATGTAAAAAGGATGGCTGAAATGTAGTTCACCTAATTTAACATTTCTAATATATTGAAAAGATTTTAAAAGAGAAAATAAGCCGAATTTCTCCTTAGCAATATTGAAAAATAAATATTTTAAAAAAAATTATGAAACTTATTTATTAAATTTTTGCCCTCCTCCCTCTCTGAAAAAAAGTGGACACCAAGTATTATTTTACTATTTGCCAGTAAATCCCTTTCTACAGAGACAATGATAGGGATCTGAATTTTGACACATGGATGAGGCGTGGCATGAATTATTTTCGCACATATTCGGAGGTATTTCACATCGATATCCACTATATGCTAATGCAAAAAATAAAATGTGATTCTTAATGATCAAAATTTTAGACTATAATACCTCTGGGACAGGTGCAAGAATACCCGTTACTTCCATCTTGACATGTGCCACCATTAAAACATGGTCCCGTCTCGCATTCATCTATATTCGTCTTACATAAAGCTCCAGTATAACCCGAGGGGCACACGCACACTTCCTTGTGATATAGTACTTTACATAATCCACCATTTTGGCAAAGATCCGTACAAATGACTGTTATATCGAAAATAATAGATTAAAAATGATAATAATTGAGCACGTTTTATATGTATATTTAATTACCTTTTTCACAATTATTCATAGAAATGGAACCATTTCCTTTAGTAAAGGAATCTTCCGGACATTCATGGCAGTAAATTTGACCAGATTTATCTTGATAATAGTTTTTAGGACATGCCATGCATATCTCTAAGCCAGTAGGAGAAAAGTACCCTGGTTGACAAGATTCTTTTTTTTAACATATATTTTTTAAAAAAATTTATTTTAATTAGATTTTGTATAAATATTTGTGAGTTGTGAGACATGTATCAGAAATTTTATAGTCAAATAAAATATTTCATATGCCATACATAACATATCATCGCTTGCATTGGTATTCCTTTTCCTATCTGACGATGTTTCAAAATAATACTAAAATATCGTATCTCAATACTAATAAAAATGTGTTAATTACATTTTGTGACATAACCTAAATTATATTTTATTTTATAGTTATTTTTAGACATTTATATTTAAATAATAACAGCATATAAATTTAATCTTAAAATATTGTAAATTTAAATACAGTATAATAGAATTGAGCAAGCTTCATTTATATCCTTTTAATAATTAATGAAGTTATAAAGTGGTTATAATAGATTTTCTTACAAGATATATAATTTCATATATTTTGAATGGTAAATGTTTTAACAATCATGATCAGGCGCGTACGCAGGAATTTGGTCTGGGGGAGGGGGGATAATAAAATTTTTTAAGAAATATTATTGTTTTTTAAAAATATCAAGCATAAATTTATTAACTAATAACTATTTCTAATACACAATTTTTAATTAATGTGAATTAAAAAAAAATTATATGTAAAGAATCACTTAAATGACCCAAAATAGAAATTTGAATTTTTTGAGCCTTTACACAAAAAGTTTCTTAGGAATAATTGCATTTTGTATGTTATATATTTATAATGTAAAATCCAATCTTCGTTGTGATTGAGCTAATTTTTTAATTATCCCATCCTTGCTTGTCGTCAAACGCCTATGTTCAAAAGATCCAAACCTTTCAATCTACTTTCAGATGTTGTACTTCTTGGTACGTTTTTCAGAGACCTGCAGGCCCGGCCCCCGGGCCGGACAGTATTTTAATTTTTTTAAATATACCCGGGGCCCGAATTTTTAAAAAAAACACCCAAGCCGGGCTGTATTTTTTAAAACAGCCTATATTCGAAATCGTTATTATTAGTTATAAAAATCAAAAATAAATATAATTTATTTTAAAAAAATCCAGGCCCCTGAAAATTTTATTATGAAAAAAGCCGGGCTGAGCCTGAAAATATTTTTAAAAAACCCAGGCCAGGCCTAAAAATTAAAAAAAATCCGGACCGTGCCCTGCAAATGGCACTTCGGCAGGCCTCTGTTATTCTTCTTAAAAAAGAGAATGTTCTCTCATTAGTTTACTAATGGGAAGAGTTTATAAACCCTTTTAATAAACTGGGAATTTAATCTAAAATGTGTTTGAAATAATGCAGAGCATCCATAGCATTTTTTGGGACTATATCAACCATAGTTAATCTTATTAACATAGTTATTCAGCTAGTAAGGCATCATAAGATACTTTAACATCTTCATAATAAAAATCTAACAAATATTTTTTTTCTATCACCTTATGAAAAAGGTTGGGAAGGCTTTTGTGGAAGTAATATTTGCAGATTAGTAAGTGCTGCATGATGAATTAAAAATTCATTTATTTGGGTTATAAATGTATCTGTATTTAGATATACTCTTCTACTGATCCTATATTAATGTTTTAACGATGAGCTTGCCTTGCTACAAGTCGAGGGAGACAAATATTAAACACGTATAGCTCTGCTTTTGACTCAACAATAAAATATAAAATATGAAATTCTTCATCAACATTAGCCCTAATTTCCTTGAGTTCTGATAAAATGCTCTCCTCTATTCTCATCTTCTTAATCAAGTCAATGTCATGTTTTTGAAAGTAATACTTAAAATAGTTGTATAATTAAATAATACATTCTAATGAGAAATAAAATTTGGAATAAGCATTGAATCCAATAATTTTCTTGCTTCTGAGGAAATATTTTATTGTGATATTTCAGTAATAGCAAATATTTGGCTCTTCTTAACTCCTTAAAAGCTGTTACTGCTTGATGGCAGAGACTCTATCTCGTTTGATAAGGTTGTAATTTCTTTTTCCCTGTTGGACAAGAAGTTTCAGAAATAATTATTATTTGACTAGAAATTTAAATGGTAGATAAATATTACGCCACTAAAAATTTGAAAATAATAAATAAATATTTTGCCGGAAAACTTGAAATCGAAATTAATTGATTAAGTAACTTATTAGATAAATGTGATAATAAATATAATTAAATATATATTTAATATGAGATACGAATAAATATAATTAAATATATATTTAATATGAGATACGAATAAATATTAACAAATATAAATTAATATAAACAATAATATTTTTGAAAAATATATCCGGCATCTGCATTTTTTGGCTTTAGGGAGGGGGGGGGATTTGCTCCCCCCCCCGCTGCGTACGCCAATGATCATGATCATTTATATAAAAATATGTGAAATAGGATCATTTTTATCGATTGTAAACTCATCAAATAATGGGCCAAATTTTAACCTATCCTTATTAGTGGTCTGAGAACCAATACTAAAAACGTAAGATTAACAAAATATTGTATTGGTATTGGGTCTAAAATATTGGTATTGGGTAAAATATTGGTATTGGTTTAAACAATATTTTTTATTTCTTGTATTAATAATGGTATTGGTTTAAACTCAAATTATTAATTAAAAGAATAGAAATAATTACTGTTAAAACAGGGCTGAGAAATAAGTTTCAAAATTTTACTGAATGCAAATTTTGTTTTTAAACTAGGAATTTAAGTGATGTAACAGGCGAGTAGACATGAATTTTCTAAGGGGTGGGGGGAAATAATTTTTTTATATTAAAATAATTTTTTTTAAGCATAAAAAATTTTTAGAATTAATCATCATATAAAATTTGTTAGAGACAATCATATTTAAAAATATGATAATTTCGAACACAAATAATAAAATATTAGAAAATACAAAATATTAAGAGAAATATAATACGGTTAAATATTATAGTTATATAAATCGGTATGTAAATCACAATAAAATATAAAATTAAAACATTATATAATGATTTAAAAAGTTAGTCAATATATCGTTCATATAAAAATTTAATCTTCTTTGCGGTTGGGCCAATTTTTTAATAATTTGTTTTGTGTTAGGGATTAGATCTCGATGAGTAAGCTAATCTAATGATATTGGTTTTTATTCTCTGTAATGAAGAAAAGGTCCTTTCATTTGTTTATGTAATAATTGGTATCCTTGCCAAAATATACAGTAATCTTAATATATTTGGAAAACTTATAAATCGTTTTCAGTATCATCAACATTATCTATCATTATTAACACTATTTGCTCTTCATTCATTATAATATCATAAATGAATAGATAATAGATATCATGTAAAAAATTTACTTCCACAGTACAAATAAACTATAATTATCAGAGACCTGCAGAGGTACCATTTGCACGGCCCGGCCCGGTTTTAAATTTTTTAGGCCCGGCCCGGATATTTAAAAAAAAAATTTTTACGGCCCGGACCGGATTTAAAAAATTAAGGCCCGGCCCGGATATTTTTTTAAAAAAAAATTTCAGGCCCGGCTCGGAATTTTTTAAAATTATATTCGACCTGGTATATACAAAAATTCACCTATGAGTTATTTTACCATATTTTTCAGCGAGTATTATCGCTTATTATTTAAAAAATACATGTAAAAAGCTAATATTTTGAGAATATTATATTGAATTTATAAAAATTATAAAACTGTTATTTATAAAAATGGATATTTTGAGCATATACTATATTTTATATTGCATTTATAAAAATAAAACTAATATTTAATTTATAAAAATGGAAAATATTTTGAGAAAATAATATATTGTATTTAATTTACTATTTAATTTATAAAATAAAAATAAATCGCTATTTAAAAAAATGCATGTATAATAAATAGTATTTTGAAAATATAATCTAATTGCACAATATTAATATAATTTATTTTATAATATAAATTTTTAACAAAAGAAGATAATTGTATTATATAATATTGTAAAAAAGAATAATGAAAAATGTTGGATTAAAAACTTTCATGACTCAAGGTAAATATAATAAATGCAATAAATATTTGACAGTTTGCAAAGTAAAAAACCAGCATGATTGACGAAACCCTATGCTCAAGGAAGATATTAAAAATTCACAAATTATCACCAAGAAAGAGAAGCATATCTACCTTTTCAGGTTGAAGATTACTTCTTCTTTCTTCAAGAATTCTTCCAGTAGTGGAAAAATTCCGCTCACAGCTTGCACTTGAAGCAGGAATTGCCAATTTTTCTAAAATTGGAAATTCGCTTTGATGAGCCGCCCACCACTTTAACAAATTATCCACCTTAAATGTTTCATCTATTTTTTTATTTATGTAATTATAATATTCATCATCGGGTATTGACATATTACCAGAATTACCATCGCCCCATTTGTCATAAAATTCAGTTTGTTTAACAACAGTCGTAATTTGACTGGTCGATGGTATTTCATTTACTTCCTGAGCCTCTTGCAATTTAATATAATCTTTTATATAGTTTTCCGTCATCTTGCGATCTGTCTCTGACTACATACGTAATTGCTTGAATTTGGGACAGAGAAAAAGAGAAATAAAATGATACTTGTGTAAAACAAATTTTTCAATTAAAAAATGCTTTATATTAAGTAAAATCAATTTTATTTCTCCTTTTTCGCTTTGAAAGGCATTACAAACTTCAAGAAGTGATATTCCTTTATTTGATTGTTTTGGTAAAATATATTCTAAAAATTTAGATATGAATTATAAAAAAATATATTAATAATACTTGAATATTGGGGCTTATTTAAGATATTCCTTTATTTGATTGTTTTGGTAAAATATGTTGTAAAAATTTAGATATGAATTATAAAAAAATATATTAATACTTTGAATAAATTTGGAGGAAATTCATAATTAGATCGATCTGTGGGTGTTAGGTAGTGTTAACCATCACCCAATATATTATTTTAATCATAACTGTAATATAATATAATCTTATAACCATTAACTCATAATGTAAAAATTTTTATAAAAAATATTAAGGCCCGGCCCGGGTTTAACAATCTTAGGCCCGGCCCGGATATATTAAAAAAAAATTTTTTCGGCCCGGCCCGGATATGTTTAAAAAAATTTTTTTAGGTCCGGCCCGGGCCGGGCCGGGTTTAGGGCCGGGCCTACAGGTCTCTGATAATTTATACACCAATATTGATATCAGAATATATAAAAGTTTGCATTTGCATTAAATATTGGATGTAATAAGTTTAGGTAATTTAAAGAAAGTAAAAAAATATATCGCGATATAATGATCCACGAAAAAACAAAATAATCTAATATATATAATCTCCATAATCAAGTATCTTCCTAATGTATTTAAAATTTAAGGAGACTATATATTGTAATGATATTTACGAGAGTGGAACACAAAACTCCCGTTTCAAAGTCGTATGTTTTAAGCATGCACCAACTTTATAATTAAATTTAAAATATTAATTATATATATATTAATTAATAGCTGTTCTGCCTTTTATTACCATATTAGCTTACGCGGTTGAAGTGTAATTATTTGGTTTGTGTGTATGGTACTAAATATACTTTATTAATAAATTTTATATAAATATTAAAATTTGGGAGAAAAAGAGGTAAAATTGTTGCAATGTATACCGTTTGCATGTATTAAAAATATCAAAATTTAAATTTGTGATGGAAATCATATTGGATAAAATTTAAAATAAAGATGCTTTAAAATTTTTGAATTTTAAATATGGGTTATACATTCCTGAAATTTTTTTTTTTGCAGACATAGCCAGGCCTGATCAAAAAACCAAGTCCCATGCAATTTTCATAAAATTTTGTCATTTATTTTTATTTTAATTTATATAAAAATGTCTTAAACTTAATTTTATATTTAGAATAAAATTTAGATTTGTGATAGAAATCATATTGTGTAAAATATAAAATAGAAATGCTTGAAAATTTTTTAATTTTAAATATGGGCTAGATATTGGCCTGAAAATTTTTTTTTGCAGAAATCTCCAGGCCTGATAAAAAAAACCCAAGCCCATGCAATTTTTATATTCTGATTTTATTTTTAAATGAATTATAACTTTTATATATTTTATTTCAGTTCTCAACTAACAAAATTATGGTCTTTGGCGGGCTTGAGAAGATTTTCCCAACAATTTGGTTCAGAGATTTACCTATCTCCAGGCTTGGGTAGTGTTGTTAAATGGCTCATTTTGAGCCGATTTTTTAAAACGGCTATATCAATATTTTAACCAGAAAAATATTGCCTAAGCCTGGAGATTTCGATTATATATCTCTAGAACTTTGTTCCTTCTATGAGCAAAATCTTCAGGCTTGCGTAATATTTTTCTGGATGAAATATTGAGTTAGCCGTTTTTAAAAATCGGCTCAAAACGAGCCGTTTAACAACACTAGGCTTGGGGAAAATTTACAAAATTATTATGGATTGGCCAGGTTTGAAAAAAAAATTTCAGGCCAATGTCTACCCCATATTTATATTTAAAAAATTTCCAAGCATCTCTATTTTAAATTTTATTCAATATGATTTCTATCACAAATTTAAATTTTATTCTAAATATAAAATTAAATTTTATTCTAAATATAAAATTAAATTTTATTCTAAATATAAAATTAAATTTAAGACATTATTATTAAATTACAATAGAAATAAATGGCAAAATTTTGGGAAAGTTGCATGGGGCGGTGTTTTTTGGTCAGGTCTAGCTGTGTCTGCAAAACAGAATTTTAAGGCCAATGTCTAACCCATATTTAAAATTCAAAAATTTTGAAATCTCTATTTTTAATTTTACCCAATATGATTCCTATCACAAATACGGGTTACATTGTAACAATTTTACCTCTTTTTCTCCTAAATTTTAATATAAAGCATATTTAGTAACATATACACAAACTAACTAATTACCCCTAACCCCGTCATTCTTGACGGGTTATTAGCTAGTTATATATATTAATCTCTTTTTAATATTGGTATTGGTCAGAGTTGGTCAGGTCCTCTGGAAAAAGAATCTAGATACAGATACAGATTCTTTATAAAAAAATGAATCTTAGATACAGATACTAGTATCTTTTTCAAAATATCAAAAAGATACAAGATAAAAGATACTTGTATCTTTTACTAAATTAGAGTATCTTAAATACAAGATACTTTTAAATTATCATTACCAATTAAATTAGAATAGTTTATAAAATACAGTTTTTATTATTTATTTGTGAAGAGCATAGCATACACATATAAGAATGAATATTTGCAATAATTAATAAAATATTTATTGATGACTAGGTTTTATGTAAAAAGAAATTTAATAAAATCATTCGTATTCACAAAATTTTTTTTATAATAACTAGAGATTTTAATATTAATTTTTGCCCATTAATAGTATAAACAGGGATGGGTAAGTAGTATATTTAATGGTAGTTGAAAATGTGCAAATAAGAAAAAAAATTAAATCAAATGGTTAATTAGAATTTGCAGGTTATTTTCTGTTGTTTTAAATATAGATTATATTCGGAGTATATGGCTAAATGGCATCTCTAAAAAAATTATACTAGTTTTATTTTATTCATTATCTTTGATAAGTATTTATCATTACTTGTTTGTGATATTTATGTATTTTTTAAATTAGATATATTTTCTAATTTGACTTATTAATTCTTGCATTTGTAATATTATATATATATATATATAAATATCATTTAAATCTCTTTTCAATTTTTATTTATATATTTCTTTCAAAATCATTAATTATAATATAAAAAATATGAAAATAATGTACAACATTATATTATTTTATTGTTAATTTCATAGCAATTTTCTTTAATGCATTTTAAATTGATTAAATTTTGTAAATAAATACTGTAATGTAATTTTACTTATATCATAAATAAATAAAAGTAACTAATAAAGTTAAATTCTACCTTATTATAATTATTTTATTAAGAGCCTTTTAAAATTATCTAATATTATATATCAATTGTAGCTTAAATATTTCCTCTAATAAGAACTTTCTAAAATAATTAAATATAAAATATATTAAGGATGTGTCGATATTTTTTATCGGATCGCATCGGGCCGATATTTTACCCCTTTTAAAATATCTGTTATCGGTCAATATTATAAAATTTGATCCGATATAAAAATGGCTTCTTTAACAAAATTAAAATGTTATAAAATTAAAAAAAATAGTTATATCTGAAATCATTTATTTTTATAAATAAAATCGGAATCCATTTTTATGTATATTTTTTTAATAATAATAATTAATTAATAAACATTCATATTGTTATTTTTTTGCGCATTCTGTTTATAAAGTGTGCAATAATCTCTTCAGAATCTGTTTTTAGTGAAGCTGGTGATATTGACAGTTACTATCGCCGCAAGCTGACCTCTGATAAATTTGAAATATTGGTATTTTTAAAAAGAAATCTTCGCTATATTAATGTTAAATATTATTTTAAATATTTATTTCAAATTTCATAATATAATTGTTTATTACTTAATATGTATATAGATTAATGTTATTACTTATTATATAAAAGTGATTTAACAATAAAAATATTTTATATACTTTTAGAATTGCAATCGAATTGAATATAAACTATAACTGATCATTATAATATATTTAAATGACATAAGTTATGGTATAGTTAAATTATAGATGTTATACTAATAAAAAGTATATTAAAAATTAAAACCATTGGTATATTTACAGAATACAAAATTATATATGATATCGGATCGGTAATCGGCCGATATAAATTTAATATCGGGAATATCGGATCAAATCGACCTCTAAAAAGTGGTATCGGTATATATCCAAAAATGATTTTAATTTGATAATCAACCATCCATCTTCTATAAAAAATTTTTAATAACAATTATCTAAGAGGGACTTATGTATAGGTAATATGTTAATAATTATAAAATAAAAATGTAAACTATACTTTAATATGTTTAACAAAGTTTGTAGAGGAGTTTGTTCAACCTTTAATAACTTTTTTACTTGTGCAATTTTGACATTCGGCTTGTACCTTCTTTTTCACATGAATTACTTTATAAAATTTTCCATCTAGAATTTTAAGATTGATTCAGGAGTACATATCTCTATAATTTCATCTTCACTACTATATATGTTAAACATTCTACAAATTAAAAAATATTTCATATAAAATATATCCTATTCTTATTTTTGGTGTTGTTATTTTTAATATATCTATCTTTGTGATCTGTAAAATTTCCAACTAATTTTGGTTATCAATATATTTAAAATATAGCAAAAAATAAAAAAAATAATACAAGATTTCACAGAAAATAAAGTTACATTGTGTGATATGTAAATGTTCTAAACATGAATATTAAAAAAAATCTGTATCTGTATCTTTTTAAAGAAAATGAAAAAGATACAAGATTCTTTTCAAAATAAAGGATCTTAGATACAGATACTGTATCTTATTAAAAATGTCAATAAGATACTGAGTACAAGATACAAAAGGATCTTGTATCTTATATACAAGTATTCGCGGTACTGCCCAAATCTGGTATTGGTTTATATTATTTAAACAATATATTAAAATAAATATATTTAGATAATTGGTATTGTAAATCAAGAATATATTGGTATTGGACCCATCTCTAATGTATATATAACTTTTTTACTTTTACAATCGCTTTCTAATATAGATCCTGGATGTTCAGTGAAAAGACCATCTGAGCAACTAAGGCACCCTTTGATACCGTTAAAGGTCGATAAACCGGAATATGTATTGTGAGGACAGTGTTGACAAGGTACTAAACCACTAGGGGAAAAAGTTCCATTTCCACATACAGCTAATTTTTATAATTTAATAGTCATAATAAGGCCATTTAAAAAATTACGTAAGCAATCCAGTCTTGATTTTGTCATAATATGCAGTGTATAAGTTAATAGAGGACACTTTATACATTGCGATGAGGCAAAAGTTTCTTGATAATACCCTAGAGGACATGGTTTGCACGTGTTGTTGTTTATTTCATAGGTTCCAGGTGAACATGGTACTTTAAAATATATCAAAATTTACACAAAAAATTTTACATTTAAATTTAGTTATAAAAAAGTTTTAATAATTTGTGCTAAGGTTCATTCTTTTATACATAGTAATTTAAGAAAGGGATGGTAATTTTAAATAAATATATATGATAGGCTAACAAATACGAATATCTGATTATTAATATGTTATAAATTTTAGTTTTATGCCTTATGGAGTGATTTAAAACATTTTAGTTATATTAATATTCCCGTTACAATTGACATTTTTATTATTTTATCACTTAACTTAAATTCAGTTTATTTTATTAATTTAAATTACAGTTAATTTTTTTTTCTTTTTACGTAACTTAAAATGATTGATTATTCACTTATTTCAATTTATAGAGATATATAGAAGAAAAGACGTTTTTAAATAATAGATATATATATTTTGATAGGTGATTTAATAAAGTTAATGTTATATATTTAAATTCTGACTTGGTGACAATTATAGAATGTGTATCATTATTTAATATAGATAAATCTGTTCTCTAATCACCACCAAATTCTCTCTTAAAACAGCATAATAAAATAAATATTATATAAAAAATAATAATTACGGCAGAATGGAAGGGAATCTCGAAACATTATAATTTTCCCTCTTGGACAATTCAACAAATCATGGACTCTTGGTGAAATGTCTGTCATTTTTTTCATTTCGATAGGTGGACAATTATCAGATAACATTGTGTCTGTTATTTTCATTAGTTTGGAGACTGGAGCTTGATACAAATTTGTTAATAAAGAAACAGTGGAGGAACATCGACTCAATAAAACGAATACATCATTACCCGCTTGAAGGTTTATAACAAATTTTGCCGATATCTATTATTTTATAAATATTCGGATAGATATGAAACGTTTCTTTAATATAAAATCAACAAAAATTAAGCATATCATAAACAACCTCTGATTTGGTTTGTATTATAAATAATTTTATAGCTTCGTCTTATTTACCTATTTTATATACCCAAATAGTGCAGGAGGGAGTAAAAAATGGCCCATCACATTTGAGGGATTTCATTGTAAAAATTTCTTATATAGTGAAATTCGAATAATGAATTTCATAATCTATAGTCGAAGTAAATTTTCACGATTAAATTAGCTAAATGAGTTTGGACGTTTTGATCGCCCCAATACTTAAGACACTATAACAAGCAAACTAAAAGATAATTACTGTAGTGGAATCGATGATAGCAAATGATAAATTGGAGAATATAGCCTTCACTTTCAGGCTGCCCAAAGAGCACAGATCTGTTAAATCTGTAGCGACACTTTCGAATTGTGAATGAATGGCGGTGGAATAATCGGTAACACAGTCTT
This sequence comes from Gordionus sp. m RMFG-2023, assembly GCF_954871325.1. Taxonomy (NCBI): domain Eukaryota; kingdom Metazoa; phylum Nematomorpha; class Gordioida; order Chordodea; family Parachordodidae; genus Gordionus; species Gordionus sp. m RMFG-2023. The sequence continues at coordinate 45,087,419 of NC_088776.1, forward strand.
TATCTATAGTGAGAGTGGAATCCAAAGGTGTGTAGATCATATTCATGACTATGTGATATTTTGCTAAAGCATGATCTATCATAGATTTAAAATAAAATCCAGTTAAATAATTCTCAAAATTATATTTTGATTTATTAAGTGATTCTCAAAATTAATTATAGTAAATTAAAAAAGTGTTCCTTTTATAAACACCTGGTTTAACACAATCAGCAACATGAAACCCCGGGATCCAATCATTTGCGAGATTACAGCGGTAAACTTTTTGAGGTATATCTTCATCTGCAAATCTATACCCATCAAAACATTTGAAAACGCATCTTGTTTCCGCGCCTAATAATTCGCATTTTTTTTCGCCGTTGGCAATATTTGGCAAAGACCAAAAAGAACATTTTTGAGCTAGATTATAATGTAATGGGCATTAGTGATAAATTGAATTGTCGAAATATGGCTAAGATTGACGGGTTGGTCACTAGCCTTTACAATCTCAGGGGACGCAAAAAAAATTTTAAAATTATTTTCAAAATTACCTTTTTTTATAGCTAAATCCAAAATTACCTTTTTTAACTGACATTATCTAAAAATACCTTTTTTTAGAAAATTATCCTAAATTAACTACTTTTTCAAATTTTTAGTGGGCTCTTTTTCAGGGGGCTCGAGCACCTGCCTCCCCCCCCCTCCCCCCCCCTCAGGGACGATACTGAAGATTGATATCAACAAATTAATAATATAAGTGAAACCTTGAATTGAAACGTGATATTGGCATGTTGCGATGTTATTGAATTGATCACTTGCAGTTATTTTAACAGTTTGAAACCTTTTTGCAGGGATTACAGCTGATGGGGGATCAAACACAACTTTCAATTTATTGTTATCACTGGAGTCATTGAAATGTAAATACTCATCGCCCACGCCAAATTTGTCCGATGTGAAAGTTAAATTTAATGAGTCAATTTCATTTTCAAATTCTCGAGTATATGACAAAGGACAGACTAGAGTGGGGGGAACATCATCTTATTATTTTTTTAAAAAATGGCCTTATTACTTAAATCGCTTGATATTAATTTTAAAAAACCTTTAATTATAAAGTGAACTATGCATGTTGCTTGATTTCCGGTGGGATCAAAAGCTGTATACGTAATATCCATTTTAGGCTGATTCATGAAAAATGGAGATTCAATAAATGGAGGGGATTCCAAATATCCAACTATTCCAAAATTATCAATAGCTCTAGGTTTAGAGAAGTTTATTTTACGCATTTTAGAACCAGCTCTTAAATCCGGTACATAAATTGGATTTTTTGGGCAATTAATGAAGGTAGGTGGTTCAATATCTAAAAAATAAAATAAGTGAAGCAAATTCATTATATCTTACCAAAGCATAGAGGTGCCGGTTTATTCCAACCTACTATTGTATTTCCATTCGATATCGGTATATTTATATCTCTTTCGTAACAACCTAATATCTCTAATTTTAAACAAGGTAATTCTCTAAAATCTAGAGTTTCTATCACTATAGATCTAGCCATAATAGCCTTTGCTAATATAAAAGTTTGGGGCAGGGCGATGGGATTTTCAAGCAAGGAAAATGTTTCAGGGTAGGATTTATAAATTTGTGAGCTACCAGCTCCTTCACTTTCCGGTAAACTGCGATTTAATGAATACATTCCTAAATTAATTGAATAATTAAGTCTAAAACTCGATATTTGTCCCATAACACTACTATCAATATATCCCTTTGCTCGAATTGCAGTAATTATAACAGGTTCTTCATGCGAATCAACAAGATCTATTCTGATGGAAGGTGAATAATCATTTCCACACCATGCTTTTGGAGAATTAAATCTTATATACTAAAAAATTTAAAGGGAAAAATATTACAATTATAATAAATACGTTAGAGGAATAGCCCGGAAGAGAAGATGATACTAATATAGCTGAATCGGGTATTACATTTGACGTCAATCCCAGATCAGTCATGTAAGGACACACATTGTTAATTGAGCATTTAAGCGATTGCAAATTAAATTCAGGAATAAATCCTTTGCGATTGCATGTGTAATTGACAGTGCGTCCTTCTTCGTATGAACGAGCTATTTGAAAGGAACCTGCAGGGGTACCAGGATCCCTACATACTGGCCCTAATTATATATTTAAGTTATGATAATGAATATGGGAATTGAATAATTAGTATATAATTTATCATTAAATTTACACAAATGCGCTTATGACTCACCAATGCATAGTAGAGATCCAAAATTCCAAGAACCATTATCATCGCAATATACTTGATTTGTTCCTAACTTACCACTACCAGCAACTTGATAAGGTGGTTTGCAAACAAGTTTAAAGTTCGATCCTACGAGTGTTGTAAATGATTCACCAAATACATATTCTGCCCCAGCTATTGAATAAGGGCGTCCACAATCAACCACTTTAGAAAAAATTTAAAAATCAGATTGTATAGTTTAAATTAAATAAATTATTTAAAAATTAAAAATAAATTTTTTTGAATAGAATTACGTGGGCATTTTGGAGCACTTCCTGAAAGCCAATAAATACTTTTAAAATTTATATTATCATCGTTGATGGCATTAGAGAGTAAGCCAGGTTTGAAACTGAAATTTGAAGAAGATGTTTTATATGAACCAATTTGTGAGATAGATGACATTATGGGATCAAAAACGCATTGTCGAAAATGGCTAAATGCAGTTCCTAAACTTTTTCTATTTGTTCTAATCGATTCTATGGAGTTAACATCATCAAAATCATTTTGGGAAATGCATTTTATTGACACATTTTGCCCGTAATCAATATCGATAGAATCAGGCATAACAATAATTCCATCAAATAAGATATCCGCTTTCAAACCTTTGCATTTTACGGCTATTAATGAAATTGTAAAGAAATTTTTATTGTTTACTGTTGGCTTAAAAATTATAATATTACAATAAATCTTTCAATGCTACCTTCACAAACTGGTACAGAATGATCCCATTCACCATTCATCATGCATTTAATAAATCTCTCTCCAACAAGTTTGAAACCTAAATTGCATTGAAACTCGATTGACTCCGTATAATAATAAAGGTCGTTGGTAACATTCGTTATTATCATACCGTTTTCAGGACTATTTACAGTAGGGCATAGTACTCCTATAGTTAATATTTAAATCAGTAGTTCGAATGATAATAGCTTAACTCAAGAAATATTCAGCTGAAGGGGATTTTTGAATTCGATAAAATATATTTAAAATTTAACAAGTGTTTGAAGTAAGGAATAGGATTGATATTGGCTTTGGTTAAGATATATTAAAAATGGTTTTTAATAAAATTTGAATTTTTTTTATAAATAACTTTTCAATTCTGACAGGCCATGTTATTATAAATAGATGAATAGAAATTTAAACAAATCAGCTGTTGTAACGGCAATTTCCTTGAGTTTAACCATAATCAGTTCGAATATAATAATAAACAAATTTTTTCTTTATTATCTTTATAATTTTTTTTTAATATAATTTTTTTTCCCTTAAAATAAGGCGTAGGTAACGGATTTACTTAGACATGTATGATTTATGCGCATGGTATCATGTTTATCCAATCCACTTTCTCCTTTAGCCAAATAGTTTCTCATTGTGCCATTTGACGAAAATAGAACGTACCCTGGCAGACAACCGCATTTGTAGCTTCCGGGTAGATTTCTGCAAATAGGATTACATAATTCAGGATCTTCCGTACATTCATCAATATCTTGATTTTAATTTATTATTTTAATAAAATATATATATTACAAAGACCAACACCATATATGTTCATTAAATTTACTGCATGTTAAAGTTTTATATTATTACCTATGCAGGATGTTATTTGACACCCATACAATTCTAAACGTAGACATGGAGCATATTCATAATCCTCAATTAAAATGTATAAGTAACGAGCTTTGACTGGATATGGAAAATTGACCCATGAATCCTGAGATTGATCCATGATTGAAATCCCTCGTATTTTCCATGGCTATAACAAATGTTTATGCGAAGATAACAAAATAACTGAGTTGTTAAAGTATCTAGATATAAAAATGTGGTATCTGTATCTAGATAGATTTTTGATTAAAGTATCTGTATCTAGATATTATTTTAGAGGTATCTGTATCTGTTTTTAGATACTTTTTAAGATACATTTTGATATACTCTATTTAACGCTTTTTTATATTATAAATAAAAAAACTTGAATGTAAAATTTATTTTATTTCAAATGAGCATATAACTTAATATTAATATATATATTAAAAAATTATATATATATATGTAAATTATTAAAATTTATATATAAAAAGGAATATATAAATATTAATTAAATATTATGTCCGAGTTATCAATAACAAGCAAATTATGATATTACAATCCATCTCAAGGAATTTGCTATTTTTAATTGCAATGGAATTGGTATTTTATTTTATTATATTAATTTGTAAGATTAATATTAGGACGAAAATGACAACATTCTTCCATGGCCAATTTATAGACCATATTTTAAAATAATATCTCAAAATAAAGAAAACAAATCTCTGTTAGTAAAATGTTTGCCATGTCCAAAAAATATGAAAATTTCAGTTAGCATTACCTCAACTTGCAACATTGTAAAACATTTAAGGGTATAGATACTAAATAAATGTTTACAATTTTAAATTTTAAGAGAAAACTTCAAATACTCTTAATCCAAATAAAAAAGGGGAAGGAGAAAAAATTTATTAAAGAAAATATTGGACTAGACTCATCGTCCATTGATTTTTTTTCAAGAGACCTCAGACTTTAACCCAAACCACTTTAGATGATTTAATAACTGATTTTATTATAGATAGCATTCAGCCATTTTCAATTGTTGAAAATCCTTCATTTATAAAAATGATCAAAACATTAGCTCTACAAAAAAATATAATTTGCCGACAGACAGTGGTTGCTAGAATCTCCCAAAGATGGGAGAATGAAAAAAAAGAAATCATTAAAAGTCTAATAGAACCATCGTTAATATGTACAACAGCAGATTGTTGGAATGCCTATCGCCGGTATAGCTAATATTTAAATTTGTATAATAATTTAATTACAAACAAATTATTTGAGCAGTTTTAAGAAATGTTAATTTTTAGTTCATACATAGGAGTCACTGCACACTATATAGATCCAACAAGTTTGGAAAGAAAAAATGTAGCGTTGGCTTGTAGAAGAATGACTGGTAGTCATACATATGATAAAATAGCAAAAAATTTACAAGATATAGCAAAGGATTATTGCATACAAAATAAAATCTCAAAGAGCATTACTAATAATGCCAAAAACTTTATTAAGTCTTTTAGGTTTATTTTATTATAAATATAAACATAATATTACTTATTTATAATAGAGTTTTCAAGCCAATTGAAAATATTAGTGAATCCATAGATGATCTGGAAGATGAAGAAACAGTTGCACCAATATCAATATCAGATCTTTATACTACTGCTCAGGATTTTGTAATATCAGAATCATAAACTTGTGTAAGAAAACCAATAATTTAATATCCGATTTTTTTCAGTATCCCACAGCAGGAGATATGATTGTTAATGATTTAAATTCTGATAATCAACAAATTTTAAATATTTTTTCAAAAATGAATGCCGAGATAGATTTTAGTGTTTTTAAACAATATCCTGTTATAAAAATGTTATTCATTAAATATAACACCACAATCCCTTCCAGCGCCCCTGTTGAAAAACTTTTTAGTATAGCTAAAAATGTCTTTGCAGATAAACGAGGATGTATTAATGACCAAAATTTTGAAAATATTTTATAACTGAAATCTAATAATTATTTATAAATTATAATCATTTAATCATATTTTATATTATTTTATTAATGATATATAATAATTATTTATATTAATCATATATTATATTAATATCTAAAAATCATTATTTTACTTATATTTTGATAAATGTGATATCGAGTCAATAAATTTTTTAGATCATTTCATTAATTTTCACAATAGAATCCTAATTTAGGTTTATTCAAACCTTATCTAAGAGTATAATAAAAAATGTATCTCTATCTAGATACATTTTAAATTGTATCTGTATCTAGATAACTTTTTAGAAGCTGTATCTGTATCTAGATAAATTTTTAGACGATGTATCTGTCTCTGTATCTAGATCCATTTAAAAGTATCTTTTAACAACTCTGCAAAATAATATATTATAGGTAAACTTCGCCTTCCTCGTTTAGTAAGTCCAAAGGATCCTCATCTTTATTGATAGAATATTTGATTCTTAAATATTTGCTAAAACCCTTGGTTCCATCTTGTCTTGGTCCATTTTGAAGATTAAGTTTATTAATAATCGTTGGAACCACCATATCTATCTATAAATATAAATTAGAAAATAAATTATATCAAATTTATTACCTTAATCCAGTTTTCTAAGGATTTATTAGATGTTCCACACCAACCAACAGCAGAATTGAAACGTATTGAAGATTTATTAATGTTTTCATTAGAAGAAATAATTTGAAAATCCTCAATTTTACCATTTTCAAAACCTAGTGGATAAAGATTGCTCGAACAATCTAAAAGTATATTCATTATAAATCTGTAATTTATTATGAACCCAAATTGTGTTTGTACCCAGAAAGGCATTCGCATATAAAACCTCCATTTTTGTTTGAACACTGTGATCCAATGGAACATGTATCTTTAGTTATCGGGTTTGAACACTCATCAATGTCTAAAAAAATAATATCTAAATTAATACAAATTATAAAACAAACCCATGCACATTGGGATTTCGGATAGTAAGCCGTTTGATAGACATTTGATTGTTTTTATATCATTTTTTACAATGTACCCTTTGTGGCATGTAATATCCAATGTTTTGTTAAACTCTACCCATTTAGGATTTGATCTTGTATAATATCCATTGGTAATATCGGGTAATTGAGAACACTTTACAGCTATATTAATTAATAGAAATAATATAATTGACTTAACAATTTATACCTTCACAAATAGGTGGAGAATCAGACCAGGTACCATTAGAGGAACAAAGGGTAACAGGAGGTCCTAGAAGTTTATAACCGGGATTGCAATTAAAGCTTAATAATGTTCCATAAGTAGTACCATCCCCAAGAACTATATTTATATCCCCGTTAAGTAGTTTCGAAAAGGCTGAACAGGTGGTAGCTTTTTTTAGATTAACATAATTTGATTATAAATTATTTTATTTTCTTATGATAGTATTAGGAATTATATAATATATTTAAACCATTTTAAAATAATATTTATTAAAAATTTACATGAACAATTTGGTAACTCGCTCCACCCAGCATCTAAGCAAGTTATTATTTGTCGAGGAACTTTGTTAGGAAAATGAAAACCAGAGTAACATTCATATATAGCTATACCACCATAAGTCACCTTGTCGGCTTGTACTACGTATCCATTATCAATTAGTGGCACAGGACCGCAGTATTTAGCTATAATATACGTGTTTTGTAAAATTTATGAAATGAAAAATAATTGGTTATAAATATTTGACAAATTTCTTATTTTTTTTAAAAAATAATATATATCTAAAATTATTTTACGGCCACAAGACGGAATATGAGGCAAACTCCATTTTCCACCTTTCAAACATTTAATTAATATAGGAACTTGAGCGGGGGTCAAAAAATCATAATTAGGCTGGCATTTTAATTTTTTATAGGCATCGTAGGCGTTACCCAACGATTCTTCAATTACTTGAACGTGTTTGGGGATAACTAATCGAGGACAATCTACCATTACAGATTTTTAAAAAATGCATATTATGTTAATGCTTTATATAATTTCCTTTAATACCTATCGAAAATGTTATATTCCACCCTCTGTCTGTTCCAAATTCGTTACTAAAAAACTTGACTATAAATTTTCCACTTCGTGTCCTATATCGTTTAGGGGACAAAATTTCTTTTGTAATTCGAATCGAATCTTGGACATTGTCATCAAATAGAGAATGCTGAGTCATTTCTTTATCAAGTTCATTGCTAATCTGTGCGGTTCATTATTAATTAATTTTATTTTCTCATTATAATATATAGTTAACAACTTTATGACAAAAGAAAATGATTTTTACTTATTTATATAATATAAGGATTGCATTTCGTTAGCATAATGTTAGTATAAATCGATTAATTATACTTGCTTTTAAAATTAGATTTATAAAAATTTGCTTATTAGATTTTCTGCTTTTGCGAACTTAATTTATAATCTAAGAATGTCTATTTTTATGATAAAAATACGTGTTAATTAAATTAAATATCGTTGTCAAATTATCAAACCGGCTTGATAAATTTTTATATAAATTTTAAAAAGGGTTAGGTACATGTTAATCTAACATAATTAACATAATTATTTCTTATGACATCTTTCATCATGAATTATGTTTTTGCGTTAACGTATACCGATTGTAGTTAATTTACTTTGTTCTTTTAGTGTTTGAACAGTTGCTAGATTCGATAAAATTATATTCATAAAATCTTGGAAGTCTTTTGGATTTATATTAAATTTTATAATATGATAAATGTACCTTTTGCTTTCCTTCCTGTCATGAGCAGATTAGATTTTAAAGAGGCCATATATTTTCTAATAACTTAAAGAAACTAATTAAATAGATATAATTTTGATTTATATTTTCCTTAACCAAATTTAAAATGATTGTGGTCATAAGTCTAGAATTTCTATATTCATTCATCTTTTCAAATAAATTGAATAGCGGTAAAGGGAAAAATGTTTTTTTTGATTGAAATGAAATATATATTTATATGCTTCCCTTTCGATTTTAATTGAAACCCTTTCTCGTAAATAATCAGATCCCAATTTTCAATTGCCTCGATCAAACTTCCAATTTAATCTTCCAAGACCGAAATACCTTTAACAAAAGAGTGAATTTCTTCTAATATATCTATCAAACCTAAATCACCAGTTAGTGGATAATCGTTTGCTAAAATGATATTTGGGAGTAGAGCAATTTTAGAGGGCTAAAGAGTTCCTAGCAACTATGCCAAACGAAATGTTTTCCACTAGTACTTCCCCAATTTTTACCATCTCTATTACTAAATCATTTGCATATGAATATAACTCAAGCTGATTTTTTATTTGACTTGTGATATATATTTAATTTCACCTAATCAACCATCCAAAACCAACTGAAACCAATGACGTATAATACTTTAACTAGATTGACATTTGATTCATTAATGCATTTTAGAGACCAAGAAAATAGCAATTTTTCGTCCCAAACTAGCCCGTAACCCGGTGACAGATTTTTTAGATCTAAGAGACCTGGTTCTTGCTAGTCCACCCAAATTCCTTTTAGAGTTTATAGAGAAAAAATCCCAAGCACAAAATATTTCGTTTATTCTATGATTTTTTTCAAAAAGGTTTACATAAAATTGGGAAACCAAAATGGCGTGTGTCACAAGCTGATTTATATTGATAAGCATTTAAATGGATCATTTGTCTAGGTGATATTATATGCCATTGCTTCAAACAATGATTGATATATAAAATATAACATGTTTTCTGTCAGAATCTCAACAGAATCCAAATATATAAAAAGATAATTATGCAAATAGATACCATTATTGTTTTGTTAAATATAATATTCTTATAACAGTTTTTCAAAAAAAAATTTAAAAAATGAACATTATGATGGATGTTTTTCCATATTTTAATAACAGGCTCTTAGATCACAAAAATTTTAGCAGCCGGCCAGCTAATTAAATTCAAAAAAAACTGGCTAGGTTGAAAGGCTGTAAGTCGGTTTCAGCTCAACGCTGATCATGTATATTAGTATTATTTTTAATGAAATAAAAAAATATAATGTCATTTATAATTTGACAGACCAAATATTTATTTTAAATTTACTTCTAAATAGTCTCCATCACGATTTATGTTGGCATTGTGCAAAATTAAAGTGATTGGATAATCTGCGGTTGATACAATTTCCCATCGGCAACTAATATTTGTAGGATAATTAGAAATTCCATAACCAGGGGAACTTAGAAAACCATATTTTGAAATCAACGTGTGAGAGCATCCTGTGTTTATGATGATTGATCATTTAATCGAATAATTTAATTTTGTATTTTTTTAAACAAAAAAGGAAGTATTCTTAAATAGTTTCATACCTAATTTATAGTTTATAGAAAAACTTCTGGTTGAAATATGTGAATATCCATGTGAAATATCGTTTGATGGTGAAAATAAGTCACTAAAGAAATATATTTTAATAGAATCGCTGATAGAAGTGAGAAGTATAGGTTTCGAATCAGTCAAGGCATTATAGTTTTTGTTGTCGGTATTTAAATATTTGTTATTTGGTGAAGCGTATAATATATTATCGGTTAAATTTGAATTATCCCTAATAATTAGCAAATCTCCTGGGTTCAGATTCAATTGGACTATCTATATTTAATATATAATACAAAAAAAATTAATATACACGTTGGTAATTTAAGGTTAACTAATCATAGAATTAATTATTTATCTTCCTGAATTTAAATGTTTAATACTCTTTTCATAATATTAATAAGCTAAACACCTCGATAGTTATAAGTGATCCAGGATCACCTCTCAATTTATAAGTGCACTCCAATCCAGAAGGAAAATTTTTAGGATAGCTCGGAGAAAATAGTGGTTGTATGGTAGATTGAACGCGTAATTCTGTCCCACAGTTCTTTAAGTCACTTCCTTGATTTTTAATGTTTGATAATTTGGTAATTTATTATTTGGATACAACAATATATACATTATTTTTCAATTTTAAAATGGTAATTTACTTGCAGTCCATTTGGCAGAAAATCCTCTGAATTGATTATTCGCATCCGAAGAAAATTGTATAATCATAAAATGATTCGGGCTTAAAAATGTTAAGGGAGAATTTGTCAAAAATGAATCCTCTAGATTTTTGCTTGAAATGGTAAATTCACTCGTCATTCGAGTATCAATATGTTGTTTACCGTTTCCTGAAATAGTAGCTAAGTAAATACTCTTTGATTTAGATCTTCCGCCACCACGAATATCTACCATATCAAAACCTTGCTCCGTTTCAAAGTTAGTGAACTATATTTGAATATGTTGTTTTAAGGAACAAATTACATGCATTTAAATCGAAATTAACAGTTTTTTAAATATGATTATACAGTTATGCTGAGTTTTATATTTATTTTCACAGATTTTTAAATTAAATTCGCAGTTTCACTAATTTTATTAGTTACCAAACCCACTATATTTGGTAAAATATTAGACACTTAGTGCTGCTGAGCAGCATATACGGTTCATGCCAAGACCTGATATCAAGCTCGTTGTAAGCGTTAGCGCTTAGCTTAGAAATATACAGCAAAGATAAGGGTTAGTTATATTAGATGATGAGAAATATTAATTTTATTAGACATCAAACCCACTACATTCGGTAAAATCTAACAAAAACTGAAAAATAATTTTATTTGTAACTGCAATTAAAAACTGAACAAATTGATTCAAAAACTGTGAAATCAATTATTATAAAGCTGTGAAACTAATTATTTAAAAATGTGAATTTCGACTATTTTATAGTGCTATTAAATTATATTCTTTTTTTTTAAATTCAAAAGTATATATGTGTGAATATTATAAAACACTTTAATTTAACTAATTAAGTTAGTTTACAAATATTAATATAATGATATATGTTTTTATTTGTAAAAAAATCATTTATCATCAAATAACATGTAATTCAATTTGGCTTCCCACAGGTGCCTCTAGAACCCATCTACTTATCATGTTCGGAGGATATTTTGCAGGAAATCCAGGCGTTTGAATTTGTCCAGAAGTTCCTTCCAAGTGATAAAAGTTTTGATCTGCAATTTTTTAAATAAAAGATTATGATATTATAGTATACTTTTTTTAATATAAATTTTTAACTTGTTAATTTTAATGTCATTTGAAAATATATTTATTAATTATAAAATATTCTTCCCTAAATGAATGTTAAATGATGATTTTAAACTTGGGCAATCAGATTCGTCAGAATTATCTCCACAGTCATCTTCTTTGTCGCATTTCCATGCCATTTTTATGCACTTTGAATTCGCACATTGGTATTGTCCTGAAAATATTTTAAATTGTAAACTGTAAATTGAGCATAGCAACTTTGAGATAATATTTTTGAATACAAAAAAAATGAATTAGTATTTTACCGTTCAAGCACGCTGGAAGTTGGCACACGAATGGTTTCAATGAATCACAAGGTCCGTTATACCACTCAAAATTATCATCCTCTGGCAAATCATGATACGAATCAATGATATTCGACAAGTAGCCATTCGCGCTCTTTATAAACACGCAAATACCATTTTTAATCTCTGGTTGACCGATACCCCAAAATCCGGCATACTCCGAGTTGGGCTCACCGTCACTCCATCGAAAATGGTAGGTCAAATACGAATTCGAACTTGAATTGTCCAAGGAGCCGATTAAACCTTTTTTTTTTAATGTATAAAAGTAATAGTCATTTAAACTAAAATTCTATGTTAAATATTAGATTTGGCCTAAAAATAGCCATAACCAGGAAGATGTTAAAAAACTTAAATTTTAAATATTGTACCATTTAATGGTGTAATTATATATTTTTATAATGCAATAATACCCATTTTACCATAACCCCCTAAAGTGCATCCCTGTTACTTTCAATCCTGACCCTAACCTTTTATAGAAGTAGTATAAGTATATTTTTTGTAGTAAGTATATTTTTTGTAGTAAGTATATTTCCTAGTTCTGAGCTATCTTAGTTAAGGAGGGTATTCCTAAATTAATAGGCCTGATAAACACTTATTTTTAGTATGAAAATTAATATAAAGTGTATCTCATGATATATCATAGACATGCGGGCCTATCCCGGCCCTAAACCAGAGGTCACGGACCGGGCTTTATTTTCATTTTTTAAAAAAATACTTAGGCCGGGCCGTATATTTTAAAATATTTTAAATGACCACTATTAGCTATAAAAATTAATATTTAAAAAGAATACGGGCCGGGCCGTTCCAATGGTATTTTTGCAGATCTCTGATATAGATATTTATGAGGATTTGAGAATGGTTGTTATAAACAATTATATCGAGTCTTTATAATATATTATATTGGTTGTATGTTAGGGATATTATACATACCCATCCACAAAGAGTTATTTTTCCCAAAATATTCTTGCGCTTTTTGACCGATGACATTGTTTACATCAATATCCGTGATTTTGACAAGTTGGGCGCCAAAACTAATTTTATATATAGTTTTTTTTATAAAAAAATATCAATTTAATTGCTTAAATTGCCCATATTTATAGGTTTGATATAATGGGCGAGGTGTAATTTTTCTTTAGTAAAGTGGCTTCTATATTTTCATTTGATTTTGTTAAGCTTCTTAGCCTATGTCCCAGCGAGCTACAATTGTGCAGTTTATTTTCCCTAAAATCATCATTAATCACTTTTGCGATTTTATAGAAATTTTTTAATTAGCATGAGATTTTATTTGAAAGTTTTTTTATAAAAATTCAGATTATACATTTTTTTTATCCATCCTTCTTAATTTTATTTTGCTTTTATTGCGAATATAATTGATGGGAAAATAAATTGCTTAATATAATAAGTATTTTTTTAAATTTTTATAAATAAAGGATTTAAACCTTTGGCACGTTAATTGAGCAGAATGTTGTGACATAGCCACCTGTAGCCATTTGTAACATTTTGTTTTGAAAAGGTACCATCCTAAATAATAAAATATAATAATCATTTTTTAATTATTTGCTAATTTCTAATAAATGAAAGGTTTTCAACATATTTTGAACTAATTAAATGGAGATTATTTTTAAAAATACAGGCAGCCATGAAAAAAAATATTCATTTAATCGTTTCATACACGCCAGGCTCGGAATAAAAATGATATGATTTTAAAAATCCATCTAGACGGAAATGAATTTACAAATCAAGTCCAAACCTTGCCTGAAAATATAAAACATTCACAGCTCAATTTTTAAAACAAATTAAAAGATATAAAAATTCGCATGACGGATCTGATATTCATTAGCTTTTCCGTCTTCCTTTTGAAACCATTTATAAAAAACACCTAAATTTATTTAAAATGACCAAATCTTAAAAAACTTGGACCAAGGAATAAAGTTATCTAAAAATTCTAAGCTGGACCTAAAATCAAAAAACCTGGAAGGCCAAGTGATCCGGCCCGAGCGCTGGAAAGTGAGACTTTTAAAAAAATGCGCATAGCGTAATAAAATAAGATCTTTTTAAAACCATTTATTTTAAGTATACCACCAAAGATGGGACCTCCTTCCTTATAATTGTTTTCAATATGAATTTTACTTTAACGTGGATATCTGAAAAGAAAAGTCTATAATCTTTTTTTTGATTTACGAAAGTCTGAAAATATCTTTAATTTTCAAAAAAAATAATATATATATACTTCGGTAGTATCATTATAATATTTCTCTTTATATATAAATTCAATTTTATACAAAAAAATGTGTCTATTCTTTTGTGCAATTTTTATTTTAGATTTAGTGTCAAATTTTTTTAAAAATTTGACATTTCCATTTCTTTTAAATCTTTAATTCTAATTGTTATGATGCGCCGGTATTAATGTTACAATTATATGAATATTCTTATTGTAATGTCATGAATGATTTTGGTAACGATCAAAAACCCTATATGGAAAGACAGATTTTTGGATTTTTTTAAAAAAAAATCACTTTAAATTCCTCTAATAAATTTTCATGTATTGACAAAGCTATAAACCGGAAAACTTATTCGGTTCCTTTTCAGTAATTCCCTGATAGATTTAAAATAAAAAATTATGTTATAAGATTTTACACACTTTACCTAGATGGAACATGAGTAAATTTTCATATCGTGTGGACATAACTCAAGTATTTTGTACATATTATACTTTTTAAAAAAAGTCAAACAGATTATAAAGTGAAGTGAAAGTTAAACTATTATTTTTTAGACTATTCCTTTCTAGCTTAATTTTGATTTAAAAAAAAATATAGAGCATATATTTTTATATTTAATACATTTTTATCTTGTTATGAAAAAAATCATAATCTTATTCTTAACTATGTTTTTAAAATTTGTTTTTAATATTTATTGTTAAAAAGAAGCTAATTTTATTTTACAACTCTTTGTTAAATGTGAAAACTATTAACACAACTTTATTTGTGTTAAAAATATTAATTAAAATATCAAATAAGCTATCAATAAAATACCCAATATCAATTTATAAATTATTGAACCAAAAAATTTAACCCATACATAACACTATAACTTATTATTTAAATATATTATTAGTAGAACCATATAAATTTTTTTTAAACAATTTTAATAATTATTTCTTAAGTTTGTCATCGTATCTTTCGATACCTCAATGGATGCTGAGAATATCTAATATAATAAATAGCGGTATTTATCTTGCTGAAATGTGTAATTTTCTTCATTTCCTCAGTAATTAGCGAATCTAAGATTTTCTAAAAAAAAGGGGGTGGGTCAAAATTTTCTAAAAAGTATGAAATTATTAATATTCAATATTCATAATTTTAAATATAAAAATGTTTGGTTTGTAAAATTCGAAGAACATATTTTATATTAAAAATATAAAAAGCAATTATTTAAAATTAATTTATATTTTTTTAAAAAAACTATAAATTTGGAAAAATTAGAAAACTTTCTTTAAGGACCCACCCCCTAACTCCCAGAAAATAATGCATTGTGTCAAAATTTAGGATATACCCCAGTAGATTTTACTGACGCAGTAGCGACTGACCCCTCCCCCTATTTCAGTCATGGGGTCACTTAGTTTAATAATTTTTGATGTGAATTGTTTTTTTGCTCTTAAAGATTTTGTCATCAGATTTGTTTAAGTAACATTCAATTAAACTGTTCTATGCAGTCATCACCCTCAAGCACGATCCAAAAATATGAGCAGATCGTGTTATGGCGTTAAAAATTTTATATAAATTATTAAAATATTATTTTTTGTAAATGACCCCAAAAGTAACCACCCTTAGGCCTTAATTTGACCCATTTTATTGATTAATAATTTACATTTAAATTTTCTAGCCTAAAAACATCAGGATATCTCTCAATTCTTAAAAACTTATTGTTATATTTTACAAAACATCACTAACATTTCCTTATATAAAAATAATTTCACAGAAAATTTATTTTAAATCAATATAATTTGCCCTATTATACTTTACAAAGTTCACAGCATGCTCCAAGTTTCCCATGATCTATCTAGGTATTATCATAAAATTTGAATTTAAAAAAATTTTTGGTGTTTTCTTTTCAGTAACTCATTATATCACCCGCATCTAGGCTTATTTAGAAATAATTAATTAAAGGAAAAGATTTAAATAATATTATTATTATAAGTTTATACATAATAAGGGACAAATACATTATCATTTATAATATAATAAGGTAAAAGAAGAAGGGAGAAGAAATTAAACGAGGTCATATTATATGGGAAGTGAAAAACTCAACAATTAAGTTTAATGTTTAACTTTATATAATAAGCAAAGACCTGCAGAGGTACCATTTACACGGCCTGGCCCGAATTTTTTTATTATTAATTTTCAGCGCGGATATTTTTTCAACCCGGCCTGGGTTTTATATTTTCAGGCCCGACACCCGGATTTTTTAAAAATATATTTTTTTTATTTTTAATTTTTATAGCTAATAATGGCGATTTAACATATTTGGTTTTAAAATATACAGCTCGGGCCTGTCAGAGTATTTTTTTAAAAATCAGGCCCAACCTGGGTATATATAAAAAAAAAAAATACGGCCTGGCCTGAGGGGCTGGCCTGCAGGTCTCTGATAATAAACATAAGTTGAATATTTTCAAATTATAGACTCCTTACAGTATGACAGATTTTATAGTAAAGAGTACGAAAATATCGCTCCCCATATAGATATTTGCTTAATTTTGGTATCTGTCATTGTTTTGAAAAGAAATATCACCATATCTTTGCCTTTACTAATTCATCCCAAGTAATATAATAAATTATTATTATACAATTGTAACAAGTTATAAAAAAAGTAATTTAAATACAATACTAATAAGTATTTGGCCATTTAGATTTTAAAAAAAGAAATTTTTATTAATTTGTTTTTATATATAAAATATTGACTATCGCCTATTTTAAATTAAGTGCAAAGCTTTTAGAAAATTCCTTTGGAAAATTTTAGAAAACTATAAATATATTGTGACAATTGCATCAAAACCCTCTAAATCCCCCTTAGCCTTGAGAACCTCTTACGACTAAAATATAAAAGAATTAAATACCGACTATTTAATAGATGGGGAAAGCAGTGGAAGCCAAAGCCATCAATGATACTGAGCCCCTCTTATGACTATAAAAGGATTCAATTATAAAATTGTGAGTGGGTAAACCACCTAAAATTTGAATGGCAGCAGAGTTGCATCGTTTACACCTAGAGTTAAATGACCGTGGCAATAGATGAAATATAAATTAATAAGCTATAAACTACATAATCGTAGCTACAAAATAGATTTTGAATTTTGATATTAACTGCATCTATAAGGTTTATAATGATACCTAGATGGAAAAAAGTCTAATGCTTATCTAGAGAGGGAAGAGAGATATCAAACAATATTATAATGTAAGGATAATTTTAGATAGGATTCATCTATCCATAAATAAATCTTAGTTTAAGGGTGCAGCAGGAGTTTAGAAAAAATAGAAGAAACATCAATTGTATTTTTTCTATTCCGATTCCAAGATTGGCAGAACAAAGATTGAATATAATTGAGGCATTATTTTATATTTATCAAAGGTATGAGACAATGTTAACCGTGGCTTGGTGATTAATTTACTGAGATAAAATGCTAATGAGAAGGATATAAATTAAAATGATTATAAATATAATGCTTTATTACAGAGGGGCTAATTGGTTAATAGCACAAAACTGGTCTCATGCAAGGAAGTGCATTAAGTTATATATATAATATTTATTAGTTTTGGATTACATTCGTGAAATAATTAATATATTTATCCTATCTGACTTTAATACTGATAAAGGAGAGTTAGGCTAAAGGTCAGAAAAAAAAGTTGAAAAGTTAGAAAAAGTTTATAGAAAAAGTAAGTAAGCGATTATATGGTCTCAGAGATATATTTCAGTCCAACTCTCTAAAACAGGGTAAGATAATCACGTAATAAAAATTTTAAGGTAGTCAACATAAATAGTGAGTATCCATTTTATAATTGAAAGTTTCATATTTATTCATCTGTCAGGGGGGGGGGGTCTTCGAAACATTTGTTTATAGGACTCTGTTTTGAATATATGAGTAGAATGAACGATAACAGAAAACACTTGGGAAAATGCGATAAGAAAAACTTAAACAAAAATGTAGTAAATCTTTATATATTAACCAAAGTTAGAAACCATAAAGATAAAGCTTATTTAGAGCTTCAATAAACTGAAAGTTAAACTGTGCTTATGCCTGAGCCCAGAATTTATCTTAGACTTCTTAAAAAATACGGATTGAGCTTAGATATTTTCAAAATAATCTTATTTCTAACAAATAAAGCAACCTTACCGAATGAATAGTAATATGCTTTTATCACTTATTTTTGATGTAAGGCAGAAAAGAATGAAGGAGAGTTTTGGTTCTAGAGGGAGTTTCAGGCCCTCTAGAATGATATTAGAAATGAGATAATAAAGATTGTCAATATAAGTGTTATTTTTTATATATTAATATGACATAATTTATTGAAACAAAGATTAATTGATATTTGATTCTTGTTTATTATTTTCTTCTTTTTTGAGGGAGTGAGAAGCTGACATGGTGTCAAAGATAAAAAAGACTCTGCTAACTGAATATATTACTTTAAATATTCAGTATCAAATTTAATGGTTATTTAAAAACTTATGAGATATGTTCATCAAGATGATTATAGAAATTATATAACGCATTTTTAAATGTTATTAGGATGATCCAACGAAGGAGGGGGTGGGGAGCTTATTGATAACTAGCTAAACTTAAATTAAATAAATCGTAGAGTGTTATTAAAAGTAGTCAGATGTCGTTATACAAAATCGCTCAATTTGAGCTGATTTTGAAAAACGGTTAACTCAATATTTTAACCACTAATATTGCCTAAATTTCGAGCGGCTAACTCAATATTTTAACTAGAATAATATTACACAAGCCTGAAGATTTTTCTCATAGATAACACAAAGGTCTAGACATCAATTAGCGAAATCTCAAGGCTTATGCAATATTTTTCTGGACAAAATATTGAATTAGCCGTTTAAAAATCGGTTCAAAACGAGCCGTTTAATAACACATCATGTGCCTATGGGCCTTCGATGATCAAAATATTTAGGTTTGCATAATATCTTTTTTTAAACTAGCGCCACTCCCTCTTATCTATTTTAGATTGGCATAAGAGTGACACATATATTCCACCTCCCCCCCCCCCTCCCCACAAAAAAAAATTCATACCACTATTAAAATCATAATTATAAATGAAAAAAAATTCTAAAATTATTGATCTTAAAATATTCATTATAAAATGTGATTTGTATTTTTTTTAGGAAAAAGAGAATATTTAAAAATTAAATATAATATTATACCTTTGGCACATATAAATCTATCATCTGTAACTGTAGTTCCCTGTTAAATATTATTTTTTGAAAAAAGAAATAATATATATTTTACAAAAAATTACATAACATAAAATTGAAAAATATGTGTCAAACTTTTTCTAATTTTTAAAATATAATGTAAAACGATTTAAAATCAATAATAATATATCACAATTGATACCTGGGGGGAGGGGGGGGGGTGATACGCTAATAACTATATCCCCAATTTCGATATAATAATAAATAAGAATTTTTTTAACATAGTAACATAATACGTTCCATTTAATTCTTAATTATGTTGTCCTCAATCTTAACCCTTTTCGAAATCGATAATATTATATAAAACACCTATGATGTGTAAATTTTAATATAAAAAAATAGGACAATAAAATTATCATATTTTTTTTATCGTAAAAAAATAAATACTCTCACTAATAAAAGGTTTATCTTTATGGCATAAGAAATCTTTGTAATGATTGAATGGAGTTATTTTTTTAAGATTCTATAAATCCCTTTCCATCAACTTTACAGAATATTTAATTTAGAATAACATACCAAGAGTCAGAGTTGGACAGGTCCTTAAAAAGGGTTTTAGATACACATTCTTTATAAATAAAATATCTTATATACGGATACTTGTGTCTTAAGAATATCTCAAATACAAGATACTATTGATGAAAAATTCATCTATTCCTTCCTCATAGTAAAAATTGAGATTTGTATATATCAATCGGGAGTACTTAAGGAAATACCAGGCATATTCTGGTGTTTTAACAAGCTGAAAGATAAACTCCAAATAAACAACTATAAAAACTATCCCAAAATTTTTCTAAAAGAGTAGGGAAATTTTTTAAGGTT
This sequence comes from Gordionus sp. m RMFG-2023, assembly GCF_954871325.1. Classification (NCBI taxonomy): domain Eukaryota; kingdom Metazoa; phylum Nematomorpha; class Gordioida; order Chordodea; family Parachordodidae; genus Gordionus; species Gordionus sp. m RMFG-2023. Next base: position 45,107,999 of record NC_088776.1, read on the forward strand.
ACCTAAGCTAAACCGCTAAAAACACGATATTTCGACGACTATAAAATATTAAAAAATATTTTATGTAATTAGGATAAACCAATATAGACATTATTATAAAAATAAATTTTTATAATCAAATATAATCAACAAATCGAAATTAATCAAATATTAATATTTTTATGTATTGTGCCGATATCAAATTATGAAAAATCATAATTTGTATAAAATATAATGGTATGAAAAGAAAAAAGAACAAAATTAATGCAGGAATCTAAGTTAAAAATAATGTTAAAGTGAATAATGATTTTTTAGGCAAATAAAGAGTATTTGTATCTTTTTGTAAAGTAAATAAAAAAGGTAAAATATTATAGGCTTTCAAATCGATATACGAGAAAAAAAGACAAAATTTTTAATCTACAGAAAGATTTGCATAAATTTCAAGATGAATTGAATTTGAAATGCGATGAATACAAAAAAGTAATCTCTTACCTTTTTTAAGATTCCGCGTTGATATTTTTGTATATGTTTTTATTTCTAAAAATAAAGTATCTATGATATTACCAATTTAAATTTTTTATCAAGAAGATATAAAGTACAAGTTACAAAGTACAAGTTACAAAGTACAAGTTACAAAGTACAAGTTACAAAGTACAAGTTACAAAGTACAAGTTACAAAGTACAAGATACAAACCAATTGTTTCGAAGATACAGGTATTCGGAGTATTGTTCAACTCTGCTAGGTGATAATAGTATAATCTTTCCAAATTTGAAGTTTTATATTTTAAAAAAAAACCTAAGGCATACATAGTGATTCCGAAATTTAAAGAAAAATAATATTTAATCTAAAAACTTAAATTCAGGCAAAAGATCGGAGCCGAAAACCAAATAACCAGAAAACTGTTATTTTTGTTAGAACCGCATTGCGAAAAATTATTAAAGATTTACACTAATGCATTATTTAATTATATTAAAATAAGAAGGTTTATGGAAATACATTTTTATTAGTTTTTTCTAAGAAAATAATTCTAAAATTACATTTATATGTTACTTCTGGAATTTTTATTTTTTTATTCCTACTAGATATTATAGAAATTATTGTATAATTCTTTCATCCAAACATCCTGGAATAAACTATTTTATCCAGGAAATTAATATCGAAAAAGGCATTAATTTATTTTAAATATAGTTTCATAATATGCCGCAAAATAAATCACGCATATTTGCTATACCATTTTTAAGATCATTTAAAAATGGTTGCAGGATTATAGAACTGAAAACTAAGTCCTCTGGATAAAAAAACAGAAAAAGAATTGATTTAGATTTCCCCTTTAGATTTAAAAATTAAGTTTCGATATCCTCATTTTAATAATCTCTAAAAATTCTTGATTAACAAGGTTGTTGTCAAAATGAGTTTTATTTAAAAATTACATTAAAAATTTATATATTTTTTATCTAGCAATTAGTACTTGAACTAGTCAAAAATCTAGACAGAATCTAAAGTGACCAATAAAAAATTCTTCCATTATAAAGATTTAAAACTTATAATAATAAGTAACCAATGGGTTTATCAGGCGGATTGGGTATCCCGAAAATCAGGAGTAGGAGGCTGAGGAATTAATTTAAAAAATTGCGGGGAAGAGGGAATGGATGGAAACGATTTCCTACACCTCTGGAAAAATTTAAATGGAATAAATTTACTCCTCTCTAGGGTGACATGTTCCTTTTATTTAAAGTTTTTTTTCTTTTAATATTTTTTATATAAAATTACTTTGATAAAATTCTCAATATAATTATATATTTTCTCATTACATAAGTTTTTAATATTTCTTTTTAAATATGTATTATTTTAAATTAGACGATTAATAGAAATTGAAAATAAATTAGATATTACCACGAGACATATTATAAAAATAAAACAAAGTGTTGCGAAATAAAAATTTATTATTTGATTCTTTAAAAAGCAGTGTCGAATTTACCGAACCTAGAAAACTAAACTGACCTATATAATTTAATATTTTATTAATAAACGTCACCCTAAACTTTTATAAAAATATTTAAAAGATCAAACCGACCCTTTTTAGATGTTCATTTATGTTATTATTTTTTTAAATATATTAAGCAATGTAATTTAAAAATGACATAATATTTATTATTTAATTGTTTTCATATCTCTTTAGCATACTTATTTTTAGATGTCTTTTTTTAACACAATTATATAGAAGAATTATAGCAATTGTTTTAAAAATGGGAACATTTAAGGGGATTTATATTCTTCTCTCTTAATGCATGATTGATAAAGAAACCTTATCAACATAACGTTTAATAATTTGATTCCATAAAATCAAGGGAAATAAATGTAAAAAATGACGTATTATATGCATGTCTATATCCATATTCCTAACATTCAATACAAATTTGGCATGTAACATGTAATTTATCCTTCCCTGAGCAAAAATACTTATTTCAATAAGGAAAATAACAACAATCAAAATATGTCACAATTCAAAGAGCGATTAATATATATGATAATGGATTGATAAAAAATACCGACACTTCCATATTGGGAAAGAAGAATATTAGAACCCTAAACCCTAATATATATTTTATCATCACAGAGAACACGATTGGACAAATATGGCAACAAAACTGTGTTATGTTTAATTCTTATATATTCATCATAAATAAAAATTAGAATTATTTATATAGCTATATATGGGTACTTTACTCTGAAAAAATAATAATTACTGAACCTTTAAAAACCAGATTTTAAACGAATCTAACTTTTAAATTTAATTTCTTAATCTGACAAACCCAAACCGTTATAATTTGTTCTTCCTGATCCTGGAACTAAACATCATATATAAAAAATGGTTTGAGTTTTACACACTGTTAAAAATAGATAGTTAGGGAAAATGGATAAATGTATTTTTTTCTTTGTCTAGATTTAATTTTTATAGAATTTCGTTAAAAATTAAAATTTTATTCTAGTTTCAAGAGATTTCTACTTTTAAAATCAAGATTTTTTGATTGAGTAATTATAAGAGGAAAAAATCTTTTTCCATCTTTCACTGTTTCCGACTATGTCAGATTATGCCCCTATCAGATTTCCCGCTATTAAAATATTTTTTTGTGTATTAAGAATTTTTATATATTCCTTTCTTTATCTTATTAAATTTAATTCAAAGAGAACATCAGAACCAGGTGTTTCTAAAAAATTAGCGAATAAAATCATAATTAATTTTATAATTTATATAGTCAGCCAATTTCCTTGGTTGATAACCCCAAATTTGTCAATCTGACTACATTATCACTTAATACGAATATATTATTCTGGCAGAAGTGATGGAAAGAATTTTGATAATTTTCAAAAAATATAGAGTTTAATTTGAAATCAATAAGATGTCTTACATCTGCAGAACAGCAGATAGGTGGGACTCTTGAAGGTAAAATAATTTATGTTCTTATCTTATATTAACTTAATCGGTGAGAATTTAAATAAATTGGTTTACTCTTAACGCATTTTTAAGCCTAAAATACTCAAATGAACATTTTTGATAATTTTTGAAAATTAAATAAGGCATTGCCCTCAAGTGCTATTGTTGAACGATTATTCTATAAGGCAAAATTTATACCTTCTGATACCCGCTCTAGATTTGGAGATAACATGGAGATGATTTTATTTTTGAAGTGCAAATTATTTTACATTTTTAAATCAATTTCTACATGTTCAAATTTATATGGACATAAATTTGATAATATATTTTAAAATATTTTTGTATAAAGTAGAGTAATAAGTAGCGAAAGCTACTTTTTTAAAAGGTAACTAATAGCGTTCTGTTTTTTTAATAAAATAGTGGTAGCGATAGTGCTATACCTTTTCCCAAAATAGCATAGGTGGTTCGCGCTACTTTTAAAGTGTCGCTTAACAACGCTGAAACTAATCTATCTAATTTTTTTTTAATTGAATCTTAAACATTCTTATTTCAATATAAAATTAATGATTCAATTATTTAATATTTTTTATGGACACTAGAACCTGGTCAGATAATTACTTACCTATGAAGGCCTTTATATGTATGTTTACTTAATAAAACTTGTAAGTTCTAATCCTCTGTGTGAATAATGTTAGAGACTCAACAATAGTATTTATTTAAAATATTAATAGAGAATGAGTTATTTTTTCATCGAACAAAAAATGTATGACGTGATTTTCAGAAAGAGATATTAAAAATAATTTTAAATATTTATTTAATGGATTGCTCATTAGAGTAAATGGACTTTTCTCCCTTAAAGACAAATTTTCCAAAAAATTATATATTATAGTTCAAAAAATGAATAAGTGTTTCGTGTTTCGATTCCACTAATTTAATTAGTAATTAATTACTGATAATATAAATTTTTGCATCAAACTATCATATACAGCGAGAAAAAAGGTGATGACTTGAGCACCATCGCTCGCTCCCAACCCAAATTTTTATATATAAATTGTTCTATATAACGATCATAACGTAATAACTCTTTGGTGGCTAGCCTATATTTTACATAGGCGTCATTGAGTAGTTTATCATTATTAATTAAACTGGCAACAAGCTATAATTTTTATAAAGGAATGAGGGGGGATTCTTGACTTTTTATTGGAAGACTTTAAGCCCACTTATTACAAACTTTTAGTAGAGTTTATAGATTTAAGAATATTTTATTTTCTGAATTAGACCCTATCTTGATTAAAGTTTTTTTTCACAAGGTAAAATGCTTATTTTAAGTTTTTGAGGTTTGTTTGACTTGCGGTAATATTTTTAAAAAACCAAAACATATAGTTTCATAAATTTCTTATGATAGAAATTTTACTTATAGAGTATCCATTAATCCCTTTCATGGGTAAAATTTGAATATAAACATGCAATCCTCTCAAAAATAGGCTTCTTATCGTGTCAAAAAAAAAGTTAATCAAGAGGGGTCTTATAGTCATTATTTGAAAAAAATTATTAATTTATCTTATTGGGAATTAAAATCATTGTTTGGGGCTATATTGTTTCAATTTTGGGGATGGAGATAGTGTTGTTAAAAGGCCGATTTAGCCGATTTTGAATCAAGATTTTAGTCAAAATAATATAATGAAAACCTTAAAATCTGGTTAATGGATGTCCAAACTTTCTATCATCTATGAGCAAAATTTCAAAGCTTACTCTAAAAATTTTGCCTAGAATATTGTGTTAACCGTTTTTAAAAATATAGCCGTTTAACTAGATGAGGGAATGCGGGAAGGATAATTTATGATTAATTTAAAATTATATTCACGAAAACTTTTAAACTTGGGAATGCCTGCCCCGTGCATTCAATGTACCTATATACTTAATAATATATTTACTATCATGATGAGTATATTTATTATAATAGTTTAATTAATAAGTATAAATGTTAAGATACAAATAAAAGTATTATAATATATGATATCTTATACATTTTTTCAAAATAAATTTATATTTAACTCCTTGAACCTAATAAAAAAATTTATACGCCGTATAAAATAAATGAATAACAAATAAAAAAATTATTATTCTTGATGTAAATAAGAAAAATCAAATATAATTAAAAATGGTGCCTTGACCGTTTTACCAACATTCTTGCCTTCTACTTATTCTACAAAAAAGCAGCCCTCGTATTAAATGCGCCAATGCTATTCCTATTGTCCCCTCCCCCTTGAGGTCCCACTATCAATGTAGAAGCCTCTAATACGCACATCGGAATATACGATAAGATATTTAGGATTCTCTGTCTCTTTGAAGAAGTACAAATTACGCTTTGCCCAATCACTATCTCAACACCACATGAACCTCAAAGAATTGCTAACCATCGCAGCAGGTCTATCGTGAGGGGTCCCCCAAATCATAACGGACAGCACAACGGTGTAGGAATCATTAGTAAATGGGAATTTTGTAGCCAGGAGTGCAAGGCTCGTTTCAGCCTTGATACGACGATGGGTTTCATAGATATTGTGGCACTGAGCAGGCATATAGGTTGTATTTTTACATAGGACAATCGAGCAGACCAGGCTAGTCACGAAGGGATTCGAAACAACCAACAATACGGCTTCGTATGCAAAGACACAAGACAGCTTGATATCAACCAAATGGGCGAATTGCTAAGACAAACCTCATTCTCGATAGCAAAAATTGCGGACACATAGGTCTAAATTACCATTTCTTTGATATCACATTGCAGTCGTAGCCAAGAAACATCCCCCCCCTTCTAAAAATTTTGTTTCTTCCAAACCCTTGATATCCCGTGATTATGATAATTTTTACATAAATATAGTTTATAAATAAATACTTTTCCCGCAGGAAAACTTTACCTTTCCGAGAAAGTAAGAACAGAGATTTCAATTTTATCTATGAATGTTAAAATCTTTTATAAGCAAATATTTTGTAATTTTGATGCATAAAAAATATTTCATTATGAAATCAAAAAGTTTTGAAGATTTTTTTTCAAACTCTGGGCAAATGTATTAATATATTAAAGTTAGTGTTTATTGATCGTTATATCTATCCTAAATTATCTAAAAAATGCAAATGCTATATTCAAAAAAAGATTTAATTTTAATAATCATAAAAAAAGAATTTTTTTTTATTTTCAAGATTTCAGTTGGAGTTCGACATCAATCGCAACGATGGAAAATTTAACTTATCAGTGAAATTATATTAGAATTCCATAAGAAATGTAGAATTTTCTTGTTTTTTTCTATAGGGATTCTATGTTAATAAAATTTATAGTCAAGCAAGATTAATTTTAAATTGCCTTTACCGAAAAGAAGTATACGATATTCAGGTCAGAGAAAAGCTTTTCAAATTAAAACATTTAAAAAAATACTAACACATTTCTAGTTATAGGATAAAATAAGAAAAATTTTTTAGACCCCTTATTTAAATAAAATTAGAGGGGCTAAAGAATAAACTTTGCTAAATGGGGGAAAAAGTAATTGTTCTTTAAAATATTGATTGGATATATATTATTATCTTTTATAGAAAATCAATTATACTAATTTATATAAAATTTAGGCAACTATGGCAAACTCATGACTTGATAAAAAATTCAAAAAAGAACAATAATTCGATGGAATAAAGCCAATCAGACTATTCAATACTTAAAAAGGTAGATAACACTGGAATCTTCTTGATGTTTTATAACCACGTTATATTTTAATTCGAATACTCATTTAAAAACGTTGCTTCAAGAACCAATCTTCCCATGTTTCTAATTATCGAGTATTCTTCACATTTTATAATCCCAAACTATTTTGTAACTCGAAAAAAAGCTATTTGGTTAATTTTTAAAAAGCATCAATTTATCCGTATAAATTTTAAACAACAACTTTGGAAATAAACTCACTTTATCTACATTTGTTCATCTGGTTTCGTTGCTCATAAAATCTTGTGTTTAAAATTGCAACAAACTTCTGAATGTGATTCCATTAAATTGAAATCTTCGAATATGGTTGAATTGCTGTGTATTACAATTTCTACTGATGCTTTTCATTATCTGATAATGGATCTCAAAATAATAGTTTTTAAAAAAAGAATATAATTTTGTACACTAGTCTTCCTTAATTTATTATACAATTCCACGCCTCTAACAATGGAAATTTGCCAACGTTAGTACAATAAGCCAAGTAATCAAAGACTTGATATTAGCTTTTATCTAAGTGTATTTTCTATACAATAAAACAATACATTACACTTGTCATTTCTAGAACAGTGATAGGTGCTGAAATACTTTGGAAATAAAAGAATATCTCTTGGTGGAAGCGTATGTGAAGAGAAAAGCACTCCAACAAAACTTAAACTTATAAATATTTTTATATCATATATAGAAAATGTAAATTATAAAAACTCTCTGAGAATTTACATCGAACTTTTATACCCTTCTTCCTATCTTTCTCTCATGAATAAATGCATATTTTGATCTGACAATTATTTAATTATGCAACAAAAATCTCGCATAAATTAAAATATACATAGTAATGTTTATTCCATCATCAAATATGTGTAAAATATTTGACTTTACACATTCATTCACAAGTACGATTGCCTTTAACCTACCCCCCCCCCCTTCAAATTGTTTGATATATAACTCTGAAAAAAAATATTGAGTGATTTTGTATAATTTTTTAAATTTATTTTTGAAGAAAGAAACATGAATTTTAGTGCTCATGAATTGTTACAACATTGTAACCTTGATTTGAAAAAGGAATGCATCAAATTCAAGTTAATTACACTTTTGATCAATTATTTTTAATGTGCATTTCGTTTATATTCAAAACTTTGATCAGATAAAATAAAAATTCTTTCATCTTTATTGTATTGACAAAAGCTAACTAGAACCTTTTTATTTTGATTTTATATTTTTTCTGTATCTTTTTCATTTTTAAAATGGGAATCGTGAATAAGTAGCTTAGAATATAAATTTGGTATTATACATGCAATTTATTGTAGAAACAATTTGAATTAAAATGAACTTCATTTGACAATTATAAGCATAATTAATGTAATATTTATACATTTTTAATCACTTAAAAAGTTAAACATTTTAAATGGGAACATAAATTTTTTTATAAGGGCTTCCCCCTCCCTATTTTTATTTCCCATAGTTACTGTCCTTATATTTAATTTGCTGAAAATATTTAAAAATAATATTTAACTTAAAACAATTCTCCACAGAAATTTATTAATTATAAAATAAGAATAATATTAATAATTTATTTTTTTTAAAATTCTTTCAAAAAAAGGAGGTTGATTTGCAATTTTGATACTTTATTAAATACGGCTCATTAATTTGTTGTGTGAAGATATCAGTGGCCCCTACAACGGGGGAGGGGGGGGGTCCGAAGCAACTGATTCAGTAAATTTGAGTGGGGGTACTTTTTTTAAAAAAAAATTTTTTTAATTTTCTTTATTATTTAATTCTTTTACTGTTTTGTTACATCCATCATGATAAAGTGATTTCTGGTTTATAAATGTAATAATAAGACCCCCCCCCCCCACTTAATATTTAATTTAATATATATTTACGAAAATTTTGGTCGATGTTTAGTAAATTAGGTTGTTATCCGAGATTTCTTGTTATAAATTATTTTTCCAATTTTAAAATATGCCTAAAAAAATATAAATGCCTAATTAAAAATTGCAAATCGCATAATATAAGAGATGATTAGAAATTGGATTACTTATAGTATTAAAATGAATAAAGTTTTTTGCTTAACATGTTTCTTATTTGGAGGTCTACACACAAATTCAAAATGGACATGTGAAGGTCTAGATAAATAGCAGAATATTAATCGTGTAATTATTGCATGAATCTTCACAGGCACATATGATGGCCGATTATGGAAGGCTTTCTCACAATAAAAATTCGATATTAAAATTTATAACACCCCAGAAAGAATGTGTAGATAATAACCGTTCTATCATAAGAATTATAATAAGATGTTTAGATTATTTAATATCTCATAACCAAGCCTTCTGGGAGAACAGGCAACAAGAAGGTAATATGATGGCCCTTATTAAGCTTATTGCAGATACCTGTACTAAAAATGTATATACAACAAAATGAAGAAAGAAAAAGGGATTAAAAACGAAATTATATTCAAATCTATTATCATATAATAACATAAATATTCTCATTGAAACCATGAAAAATATGGTTATAAAAAAAATTCAAAATGAGATTACATTTAACAGGTGCTTTTCAATCATAGTTGATGGCACATATGATGTTTCGAAATCAGAAGCTTGATAGTAAAATATGTTGAAAATAGTGAGATGCCGAAGCCTGTTGAAAGACTGATTGACATATATTGTACGGGAAATACCACAGGTCTCGATATTAAGCATAATATAATATTCAAACTTGGCTCGATGAATTTACCCCTTGAATTTCTAGTTGGGCAAAGTTATGATGGCGCCTCAAACATGAGGGGAAGAATCAATGGTGTGCAGACCTTGATTAGAGCAGAGGCGCCAAAGGCAGCTTTTATTTGGTGTTATTGTCATCGATTAAATTTAATCACTGTTCAATTATGCTAATCAATTAAGGAACTTCTAAATGTTCTAGGAATACTAGATGCGATTTATATCTATTTTAATGGTGTAAAAAAATATGAGGTACTCAAAAAATGTTAGTGTAATGATCTAACGATTTCTACGCATCAAGAATACCACTCGGTAATAGTACCTTATTTATTTAGATTTAAAATGTTTTTTTATTTAGAAGCTGGCTATCGTCATATAAAGCTATTGTAAATTTTTTCTACTTTATGATGCCTTGAGGGCAGCTTTAACTAATTTAAAGGATTCTGAAGATTCTGCCACTTCCACTATGGCTGGTGCTATAGTGTTTAGAATAGAAAAATTTGATTTTATCTCGTCACTTTGTATTTTGGATAAAATATTGTTGATAACAAGTTTGGCTTGTACAATATTGCAAACCATTTCGAAAGATATAGGGTTTGCAATAAATCAAATTTAATTGGCAAAAGATTGCTTGATTAATTTGAGAAGTATAATATAAATTATTGTCTTCATTTTTTTTAATCTAATAGATAATAACACTAAAGTTTTGGATGTTTTTTCAAAGTCAAAATTTTATGAAGGAGAAAAATCTACCTTATGATTTTAAAGTTCAAGACTTCAAACATTACTATCCAAAAAGGAGAGGTATATATAAACTTTCATCAATAAATATAGATATTTTTTTAGCTTTAAAATGGTGAGTTTTATGCTGCACTCGATTTAATTATTATGCAGTTTAACGAAAGATTTAATGATGATTCGATGAAATTTTACATCAATCATCATTTTTAACGCCAAAGGGAATGGCAGAAAAATAAATTATTAAAAAGATATCGAGGATATCTGTAAATTTTACAATTTGTCAAATTTTCGAAGAAATGTAGAAGTTTAGAAATATTTATAAGATGGCCAAAATGGGGAATGTAATTATTACTCTTTTCAAGGGGGTATTTCAGGGGGTATTCTGCTTCATTCGCTCAGAAAGTGTAGGGGCCACTGGAAGGTATTACAATAATAAAAGAAAGATATAACAATGTTAGAAAGTAACCTATGTAATGAAATTATTATTTTTTGGAAAGAAATAACGTCACTCGTAAACAGTGGCGTAGACAAGGAAAGGGGGGGGGGGGGGTGTTTTCTGGCATAGTAGAGCCGAGGACGGAGAAAGAAAATCTGCATATTTCGAAAGATATTTTTTGAAAAACAATTGTAAATTTAATAATATAATTTATTGTTAAACAAATTAAATAATTTTAAAAATTTTAATTAAAAGAAAAATCGTTTAATTTGGTAAAAATAAACAGCAAGCTTTTATTTGCATGTTAGTCTGAATTGTTGATTAAATTTGAAATGCGAGCGGATATTAAGAAAATCTCAGTTTTACTCTGATGATTTATGATCCTATGATAAGTTACTTTGCGATATCGAATTTTGGTATAAAAATTTTGACAGAATAGAGTACTCTTTGAGACCAAAAAATGTTTTGCATGCATTTTCCATGTGTAATTGCACTTTAGATTCCCTGCCTAATATTAAAATATTATTGTTTTTTATTTTAGTTATTTTACCGAATAGTACCTGCACTAATGAAAGGTTTATTTCAACTTTGAAACAGTTAAAAACCTATTTAAGAAATAGTACCGGTGAAAACCGTATGGATTAGCTCTATTAAATATTTAGGAGATTATTCCAGATAATTAGCCAAATCTCAGAGGAAAATAGATTTCTCTTTATAAATTCAAATCATAAAATTGCAATATGATTATAATATCTTCTTAGTCATAAAATTTTTATTTAAAAAACATAATTATAATAAATTTTTAGTCATAAAATTTATATATTTTTTATTTTATACTATTTTTAATAAAAGTATTGGATTTGCAATAAGAGTTATTTATATTTTGATATGATAATATAATCATTTGTATTAATTATAATTGTTAAATTATATTTATACCATTATTTGCAACTAGAATTACATATACTTTATTGTAATTTAATAATATTTTTTTAAAATACAGTTATTTACAATAAATTTTTATTATAATAATCTGTATAAAATTTATACATTTTGAAATTTATTTTATTGTATATTATCACTAAAATAAATCATAGTTAAATAAAGGGATGTTATTTATACTAAAGTATTTATAAATAAAATCTATAATGAAATTTTCTGTAAAATTTTGTTATATGCAAAAATTTAATTAAATAATTACTTTTAACATATATTAAGATATATCGAGTGATCATAAAAAATGGGAAGGTTTTTTTTTTGGGGGGGGGGGGGGGTGAATTTTTTTTCCTTTCTACACCGAATGGATTGAATTAATTTACAATTGAACACTACACATTGTTAAATTTTCAGAATAATGCTTCAAGTTGCCTATTAATCATAAATTTTGCCAAAATCTTGTTATTACTATTATTTTATTTATGCTGACTACTTGAGTGGTTAGACAATAATAAAGCACAAAATATTAGCAAATTTCAGAATTAGTATTTCCAATTGTTCAGCTAACTTTAACAAAAATGATATAAAAATAATTACCGAAAAATTAATATTATATAATTTTTTTAGGACCCGATCGAAGGCCGGAGGAAAGTGAGTATGGGAACCCCCTCCCCTATGGATAAATCCTGGCTACGCCACTGTTCGTATACTTTTTTTAACGAAACCTGATAACGTGCAATAATGCATTTATTTTCTGAATAGCGATTAGCGAATAATAACTGTTTTATTTTGCTTATTAAAAAATGAGATTAAATATTTAACAAAATCTTTTATCTTATTTTTTTATCTTTGTTTTTGAACATTTGATACCTTTTTTTTTCTTTAGATTTTATCCGGAATCAAGGTTATTGAATTAATATTGTAGGTAAATGAATTTATACTATCTTATATATGCAATTTATTATATTCGAATTTACTAAAATAAAAAGATGATTATAAGGTAGTTAAGACTTAACTTTTAAAGTAGCGTTTACTACAGCACTGAGTATAATAATAGTAAAATTATGTTAACTTTATGTGCATGTCTCCATATGCGATTCTTTGTCGTATGCAACTGGTAACCAGCTCTAGCATACCATTTAATTTATAAAATTAAAATAATTTTGAAGTTTCTTTTCGTTTTTTAAATTTAAAAAAAATTTTCAATATCGGACTAGAGTTAAAAACGGCTCGCTTTCAAGCGATTTTAAAAAATAATTTTTTAGCCAGAATAATATTGCCTAAGTCTCGAGATTTCGCGAATATATGTCCAAAACTTTATACAATCTATGAGCAAAATCTTCAGATTTGCTAAATATTTTTCTGGATAAAATATTGAGTTTGCTGTTAAAAATCGGCTAAAATAGACTCGTTTAACAACACTATATTCGGACAATAAAAACGAGAACTATTATCTATTAATTTTTATTAATCAACTTCTTAGTAAATAAATATATTAAGATTTCAATACAGAAGTTGGGGTATAAATATTTCCACCTCTAGCCGTTTTCGTCAGACAATTAATTACTTCTTCGATGCTCATCCTGATTTTTTTTACTGCACATTTCTGTAGATTATAAGCACTTTAGTTTCAGTGTTTCAGTGTTTATAATATCTTCCAGTGATTTACATAATCATAATTACCATGCATTTAATTGGTTTTTTGGTTAATGTTAAGTAATGTTTATTTCAGGTCATTTATTTGAATTATGCGCCCATCCCATGTGCTAACAAAATGTATAATTAATTTTTTTATCTTAATGTCATCTTAACCTGGCTGGGTATTATAATATTGTTGATCATATTGTATAGGTAATAGATATACTTCTTAAAACTTTTTTTTAAATGACTCCCTCATTCTTATATAATAATCAAACATAACAATGATTAAATAACAATCATGTTATACTCTTTTTATATATATATGTTTACAAAAAAGATTAGTATCCTATTTCACGAGTATTTAATATTATACCTAGAAGATGGTTTTAATATTTCACCTGTTTATTAAAAAAAAAATTTAATTATAATAATTTAATAAAAATTTTAAAAATTTATAATTAATTATCAATATATGCTATATAATAAGAAACTATCATCGTATATTTAAATGGGATGACGTCAAACACGAACTAAATATATAAGTCCTAAAAGTTTTATAGAAAATATTTTGGCCCTAATATATAAAGATAAACTTTTTATCAAAATCTCTAAAAAATTACCCCCTCCCTTAATGTCTTTCAAGCAAAAATTCACGATTGCGTCCCTCCATGTATCTGATCTCAACTACCATTATTAACGATTTTGGAAATTTAAAGAGAAATATATAATAGCTTTTATTTTTGCACTTCAAAATTTTAGATCTGGATAAGGTGACCATTAAATATATTTGGTGTAAGCGGGTGAAGGTGAAATGCCCCATTCAAAAATAAGTAATATCAAATCTTTATTTAGTAAAATAATAAGTACTATAAATTAATTTTTAAAAAATTAGAATGGTTATTCTATGATTTAAATGTTTAAGGCATAGGCGTATTTAGGATTATCCATAGGAGGGAGGGGAATGACTATTAGGCTGGATTTTCCGTCATAATTTTATTGGAAGTCTTTAGGTCCATTTATTGTAGCCTTTGGCGATTTTTGGTTTTCACTAATTTTTTTATAAAAGGTTTTTTTTTAAAAAAATTAGAGTTATAGTCTATTTTAAAAAGTTATTTAACTTTTACTAGTTTTTCTGTCAAATTCTTCTCTTATAGCAACACATTGTATACATTTTTGGAGGAGAAAGTGACGTGTAGGGGGAAAATTTTTATTAGTTTAAAATGATATTTACGAGAAAAGGTAAATTTGTGATGGGGGGGGTCCCCCTTGGTCACATGCTTAGTTTAAGATTGTATAAATTAATAACGACTAGCCTAAAGTCGATTCCCATGCCATTCTGAGGGAATCTTGTCTAAGCCTTTATTGTGTGGTTATAATCTGATAATCATGGACAAAATAATATAGATTTATTATACTGAACCCGAACCCTTTTAGAAGGGGTTCACTCCCACCCCTGGTTATAATTATTTTTTTTAAATAAATAGCTTAAAATCCATTTTAAAAGGGGATTGTAATTTTTTGTTAGAACTAAGCTTTTTCTTTAAAGACTATTTGACAGCTTATGTTTACTATTAATTCTCAACACTATTTAGGCATGTGCAAACAGGGAGAGGCAGCCAGGGTGATGTCACCGGGCCTCCAAAATAATACTGCATTCGGGGGTCGTCAAATTTTATTCCTTGTGCAGTTAAAAGGAACTTAAAATTTAAAAAAAGCGTAATAATTATTTTTACCTAATTCTGTCATATATTACAATTTTATAATATATTGCGTAAATATGAATTCATATTCTAAGCTGCTTATTCACGAATTCAATATTTTAAATTGCGCAGTTCATTACTTTACGATTTTTTTTAAAGCTCAAATTCGAGTATAAAAATCTGCGAAATTTAATTTTTACGCCAGGCTGAAAAATCTTAGCATGGCTTTTATGTATTTTTATTATATTCCTTTCATATATTATCATTTTTTAAAATTAATTTTATCAAAATAAATGAATCAGGCTTTGATTTGACTCTAATAATAAAAGCTTCAAACTGACTACACCAAAAATGGCTCAAATATAATAATCATAAATCAATTTTAACATAATAAATGGTACATTTATTATACCCTTCATTATTATCGTTCATTCTCGCTAAATATTAGCATTTGGAATCATTTATGGTGATGTATGAAACAAATGACATAATTTTGAAAATCGTTTTTTTAATAATAATTTAATGTCAAGATCTACAGGGCTATCTCGGAGTGGGCTATATAATGATATATTATTTTTTGTAATCTGGGCTGAGCTTTAAAACAAATAACAAACTTGAGGCAGACCAGGTCTGAAAATATTTTTATGAAAACTAATTATAAAATATTTAGGTTATACTTTTAAAGACTCGGAACTGCTCACAGATTGAGAATTTATTTGATGTATCCCAATCAATAGAAAATATATAGAAATCATTATGGTATAACCTCTCCATAATTTCACGATTTCGCGATATTTCATTGGAATATTTTCCCCAGGGACCTTGGATGATTTTACCATGTTAAGAAGCCTCTCTTAGAATTATAGAATTTATTCGAATTATACGAATTTATAAAAATTTGATTTTGTTGGATCATAATCGCGCCCTATGTTTTTTTAAAATTCGTAATTGAATATTTGATAACTTATTTTGAATTTTGAATATATTTTTATGTAAAATACATTATTTAAAAATGCTGAATGGGCCACTTATTTTTTTTTTACTTATTTTTTAAAAAAAGAAAAATAAAACACAGGATAATTTTAATTTTATAATTATTTTATTTATTTACATTTAATACAAATTTAAAAAATTTTAATGTTTAGAAATTTGTATTATTATTATTTTAAAACAATGGTTATTTAATATATTAAAAGGAGCGTCTTTTTTAACTTCATACTGCTATGGCTTCTATTATTTATTTTATAATTATTGTTTCATACCTGACCAAATTATGTTTTTATTTATTTTTTATTTATTTACCGTATATACCTCAACAATAAGAATTTCCTCTTTGTTAAGCATAAAAATCAAAAATTAAATTAATTTTTTTTATTTTAAGTTTTGTTTATAAATATAAAGAGTTTTTTATTTTTATGGAATAGGCTATTTAAGAATATATATATATTTCAAGAGAGCCTTCACTTATCTCACTTATTTTCTTATCAATGCTGAAAAATAAGCTTTAAAATTTTTTTTATTATTTTATGTTCCATAATGATAATTAATAGTCGAATAAAGTTGAACTAAACTTCACGCATTAGTCGGAGTCGAAATTTCAAATTTATGTAATGCTGAACCATTGACATTAACAAAAATTTCTTACAAATTATATAAGTATTTTTTTTATACTTTTTATATATATAAAATGTTAATTATCATAATTGATTTATTGGTTATCTGATGAGGTAGATTATTTTTATTTTATACATCATATTTAAAAAGTTTTATATTGTCAGTGTCACACTGCTGACTTAATTTTAATATAAATAAAAATTTTAAGAAAATAAATCTCTTAAAATTAAATATATATAAGTTTAAGCTCTGATCTTTTTTTTAAAAAAAGAAATATTTACATTTTTTGCATAATTATTGTAATTATGATGAAGGAAAAAAAAAAAATAAGGAAAATTTATATAAAAATAGAATTTTAATAAATATAAAAATAAAAATAACAATCACAATTTTTTTTAAAAAAATAAAATATATAAGTCACATATAGCTTAAATATTCATTAAATAATATAATGTATAGTAAAATAATTGAACTTTTATTTTTATGTAATGAATATAAATATTAGGGAAAAAGAAAAGATGTGAGTGTATAAAAAAAATAATTTAAATTGTTTTTAAATAATGATGTGATTGTGTGATTTTAGCATTTGATTTGTTAATACACTAAATTAATTAATATATTTATTTTAAAAAAACTCTATATTCTCAGTTTGTCTTAATATAATGAGGCAATCATTCAAAAAGATGGTCAAATATTCTTCTAATTGCAATTACTTCCGCAAATATAGAAAATATTTATTTTGTAATTTTATAAATAAAATTTGTAGTAGAAAGGGTAATTTCTTAAATCGAGACCTTATAACACATAGCCACACGAATCAATTGTGTTATAAAATATCTCTGAGAGGTGGGAGTAAATATACACAGTCTATATCTATTTGTAATGGGAATTTTTGGCTTGAGGAGTATCTAGTGGACCCTGCTTATATGGATATTAAAATATTTTTTTCCCCGTTTTCATTCACAAATCAACAAATGATAGTTAAATTAGCTATTCTTTAAAAGTTTTATTTGTTTTAAAGCAAATTTAAAAAATTCACAATAAATTTTTGATAAGTTCAACAACCTTTATTTCTTTAAATCGAGAAAATATCCATATTTGAGCCACTTACCTAAAAAGTGCCAACATTTGAAATTTTTACAATAAGAAATATTTGCTCATTTATAATTTGAGTATTTTCGATTTTATTTTTTTGGCACTTTTTGTCACATTTAGGTGAAATAGCAATTTGCTAGTATTTTTGGTCATTTAATATCAATTTTTCTAATTTATTAGTACATTTGCTGAGTTATTATATAATTTTAGTATTTGCTATATATTTTGGTCCTTTGGCACTTATAGGCGAAACGACATTTTGCTAATTAGTTAGAAAATTAACTCATTTACTATTAAATTTTCTAATTTACTATTACATTCTCTAATTTACTATTACATTTGCTCATATATTATATAATTCATTTGCTATTAAATTAGATCCTTTGGCACTTTTTCACGTTTTTGAAGCTTTTAAGCGAAACTGCATTTTAATAATCTAATATTTTTTGCTAATTGTCTATTATATTTTCTAGTTTGCGATACCATTTACTAACTTATTACATAATTTGAGTATTTGTTATTCAATTATCATGTAATTGGGTATTTGCTATTAAATTTGATCTTTTGGCACTTTGTGGCACTTCTAGGCGAAACGACTTTTTGTTAACTTGTTAGTACTCTTATTAATTTACTAATAATTTTATAATGAACTATTAAAATTGTTTATTTATTATATAATTTGGGAATTTGCTAATTAATTATTATATAATTTGAGTTTTGCTATTAAATTTGCTCTTTTCGCACTAATAAGCGGAACGACTCTTTGCAATTTATTAGTGCTTTTGCTCATTCACTACAAATTTTTTAATTCACTATTAAAATTGCTTATTTATTATATAATTTAAGTATTTGCTATTCAATTTTAGGCAAAATGGCTTTAGACAAAGTGCAGATATAACGTTGATTTTATGCAAGGATTCGAACTCTAACATATCGGTTCAGGTTCACATTTTGGTTCTTAAAAACTATAAATTCTGTTTGTATATTTAAAAACATGTTGTGCCCCATTACAAATAGAAAACAAGTTTAAAGCTAAAACAGGGTTGAACCGTTTTATATTTAGTTTTTTCAGAATTTCTAAAGAGGAACAATTTTTAAATTGCACCCATAGAACCTATTTATAAATAAGTTATCATTTTTGCACTAACAACTAAACAGTATTTTAATAACTACTATAATATGGATAATTGATAAAATTATTTTCATAAAAAAAAAACTATTGACTGCAGGGCTGAGCTGGGGTCAGGTGTTAAAACGGCCCAATATTCTTTACATCCTAAAGTCGTAACGATCTTAGAAACCCATGTTGATAAGGACCTTTTCTCTTATAAAAATCTTGGGAAAAAAATATACCAAGAATCAGGTTACCCTAATGAAGGATATTATTAGACACGATATCTTACTAGAGGCTGTCTAATCTTTATTTTTATTCATGTTCTCTTTTTTTTAAATTTTTCCTATTCACTTTTTTAAATTTTAGTTTAGATGTTATATATGTAATATGAAAATCTTAAATAAATTATTTTATTTAACTAATTTTAAAAAATACAATATAAGGGCCCAATAGCAAATTTATATCGTTTGCTATTATGCTATGCTATTTTCACCATTAAATGGTGACGCTTGATGCCTAAATCATTTTTTTTACTTTCGTCAAAGTAAATTCTTATGAATAGCCAGTTCTTCATTCTTTATTTCATTTTATATTTAACAATACAACGTAATTTGAAGTCAAATATAATAATGCATATTCTATGATAATATCACAATTTTTTTATGCGTCAGGCAATTATATGTATATACACATAATAATAATTTTTTTAATAATGCATGTTATATTACATAAGTTATAAATAAAAATAAAATGTTATTTTCGTCATTTAATCGTTATGACAAAACCATTTTTTATTCACCACCTTATTTAAAGGTGAAAAAAAAGAGATTTGATATATTTTTTGTCAAAATAAAAGGGTCATCTTCATTTCTTTCTCTTTTTTTGGAAGATGATACCTTCCTAATATTATATATTATAATTTCTATAATAACTTTTTTAAAGATAATTACATCACTGTGGTGATATAGGAAATTCAATTAAATACTAGGAATATAAATTTTTTTTATAATATATAATAAATGATTGATTTTAAAAAAAAATTTATTTTTCCTTAACTTTTTAAATATAATTATAACATTCTCCGCAAAATAAACCGATTGTAATAATAATGTTTGAGGAATATTGGGTAAGATTATGCTTTGTGAGCCAACCATTGGCTATCTTTTATTTATTTATTAATTTTTTTTAATATTTTTTTGTTAAAGGATATTTTTATTATCTAAAACCATTGGTTGTTTTTTTTAACCCAAAAATATTATTTTTAAAATGAATTTTTAATTTTAATATTTTTTTTAATTGATTTTTTTATTTTTTTAAATTTTATAATTTTTTAAATAGTTAGAATAAATCTTTAAAATATTATCTTAAAAAAAATACTTTTTTGTAGACCCGGTTAATAGAAGCATAAACCAGTTCATAGAGCATCTTTGGCGTTATCTCAAAACAACCAATGTTAAATCTGGGAAGTTAATTTATGGAAGATTGCATAGCAACATATACAGTGTTGACCAGATTTGATGGAAAACAATACCATTTATTTGAAAATAAATTTATTTGACTTACAAGAAATTGTTAAAATAACATATTTATATATTCCTATCAATTTTTACAAGTTAAATAATTTTTACAAACGAATTTAAAAAATATGGAAATGTATATTTATTTAAAGAAAGAAAAAAATATAATCTATTGAATATCTTTAAAAATGTTTGAGAAGATATTATAAGCATTTCTTATTATAAATATATAGAATATATATTTTGTTATACATTTTTATATTTTAAATAAAGAGTCAACTATTAAATTGTATGCTCAGATAATACGTAATTAGACATAAAGCTTATAAATAATGATATAAGTGACCAGGCTAGCAGGAATTTGGTGTAAGGGGGGTCGGGGGATAATAATATTTTTTAAGAAATATTATTGTTATTTAAAAATATTTAGCATAAATGTATTAGGACTAATAACTTTTTTAATATACAATTTTAAATGTGAATTACAAAAAAGTTAAATATATAAACCGGCATTAAAAAACTATAATAAATGTGAATTATAAAATATAAAGTGAATATAAACACGATATGAATCACTTAAATGACGCAAAAATGAAATTTGAATTTTTTGAGCCTTTAAAATTTATATATAAAGTATAAAAAATTTAAATGTTGGAAATATAAATTAATACACAAAAAGTTTCTTAGGAATAATTGTATTTTGTATGTTTTGAGCAAATTTTTCAATTAGCTCATCCTTGCTTGGCGTTAAATGTCTATGAATATTCAAAAGATCCAAATCATTCAATCTCCTTTCAGAAGTTATATTTCATAGGTATGTATTTCAGAAACTTGCAGGCCCTGCCTCCGGACCGGACCGTATTATAATTTTTTTAAACATACCCGGCCCGGGCCCAAAATTTTTCTTAAAAAAAATTTTTTTTTTTAAATATCCGGGCCGTATATTTTAAAATATTTGAAATTCGCCATTATTAGCTATTAAAATCAGTAATAAATATAATTTATTTTAAAAAAATTCGGGCCGGGCCTAAAAATTTTTTAGATAACCCGGGCCGTGCCCTGAAAATGGTACCTCTGCAGGGCTCTGTTATTCTTCTCAAAAAGAGAATGTTCTCTCATTAGTTTACTAATGGGAAGAGTTTCTAATATATATAACCATTTTAATACATTGGGAATATAATCTAAAATGTGTTTGAAATAATGCAAAGCATCCATAGCATTTTTGGGACTGTATCAACCATAGTTATTCTTTTAATCTTAGTTATTCAGCTAATAAGGCATCATAAGATACTTTAACATCTTCATGATAAAAATCTAACTAATATATTTTTTTTCTATCACCATCTGAAAAAATTTGGAAAGGTTTTGTGGAAGTAATATCTGCGGATTTGTAAGTGCTGCTTAATGAATTAAAAACTATTCATTTATTTGGGTTATAAATGTATCCAAGTGAGGGGACATTTGTTTTATAATACTCTTCTACTGATCCTATATTAATATTTTGACTATGAGCTTGCTTGCTGCAAGTTGAAGGGGACAAATTTTAAACACGTATTCTGCTTTTGACTCAACAATAACATATAAAATATGTTCTTCATCAAGCTCTAATTTTCTTGAGTTCTAATAAAATGCTCTCCGCTATTCTCATCTTCTTAATCAAGTCAATGTCATGTTTTTGAAAAGTATTACATAAAATAGTTGTATAATTAAATAATACATTCTAATGAGAAAAACAATTTGAAATAAGTATTGAATCCAATAATTTTCTTGCTTCTGAGGAAATATTTCTTTCAAGCATTGTGATATTTTAGTAATAGCATTAATAATCGGCTCTTCTAACTCTATAAAAGCTGTTATGCTTGATGGCGGAGACTCGATCTCGTTGGGCAAGCTCGCAATTTCTTTCTTCCTGTTGGACAAGGAGTTTCTAGAGATAATTATTATTTGACTAGAAATTTAGATAAATAATACGCCACTAAAATTTTAAAATAATAGGTAAATTACTCCAAAGAAAACTTGAAATCGAAATTAATTGATAAAATAACTTAGTAGATGAATGTGATAAATAAATGTAATTAAATATATATATGATATAGGTATATTAACAAATATTAAAATTTAACAATAATATTTTTGAAAAATATAATCCAGCATCTGCATTTTTTGGCTTTGGAGGGGGGGGGGGATTTGTCCACCTGCCCCCACCTGCTGCGTACGCGCCTGTAAGTGACCATAGATAAAGAAGCATCTGTTAAAAGAATTCTTAATTCATAAAAGTATGTAATCTAAGTAAGAGAAACAATTGGAAAAGGTATCTAAATTACAAATCTGCACGGCATCCTTATAATCCATAAAGATTTTTTACCCAATTTGCCCTTCCCTTTGTTTAAATTTTATCCTGCATCTCATTTTTTATTTATTTTTTACAAAAAATGGATAAATATATAAAAATATCATTCACCAAAAAATTATTTTTTAAAAGAAAATAAATAAATAAAATCCAACCTATCATATGACAAATAAATAAATAAAATATAGCAAATGGTAATTATAGCTCACAAACCATAATCTTACCGAATATTGTTATGTCTTTTTTTAAATAAATTGTTTAACGTGAGTATTAGAATTAAATACAAATTAGAAGAAAAAAAAACATATTAGTTCATTATGTGAAAGTATAAAGTTTATCGAGCGATGTTTTATGCAAATTAATTAATTTTAATATTTAAGCAGATCAAAGAACCGTTCATACTTAGAATAGAAATTAAAATTGTGCTATAAACCAATTTATAAATATATTACATATAAAGGTTTGAAAAAGTTTCTCTTTTTTCAAAATTTTCTATTTATAAATTAATATTAAAATCAAACACTAAAAAGTAAAAACAATTATGTGTGACTATGAATAAAATTATGTATAAAATAAAATACTTATAAAGAAAATTAATTAAGTTTAAAAAATTTAACGTTCAGTCGATTATTTTCAAAATATTTAATATATCTCTTAAGTATTAAAAAGTAAAAAGAATGTTGCAAATTTTTCAATAATAAACTAACATTTCGGTACATTTGCAAATAATGTAATTTTTAAAACCTATTCATTATAATTAATTTTTCTCCAGTAGGTCTAAGAATATATAATTGATACCTTAATTAGGGCTGAGAACCCTCGCTCTTAAAGATCAAGTTCAGTGAAAAATTCCTGAACTAAGTTTCGGTTCTAAGTATAGAAAATTTTATCTATTTAAAACAACAGAAACCAGTTTTTTGTTCTTTAAATTTATTTTATTATGGCCATTATTCAGCACAAATATAATTTATCCTCATAATTATATTATAATAAACAGTCAAACAATTTTTGTCAATGTATAAAATTCCGGATATTTAATGTGCGAGAACATTTCTAATAATAAATTTATTATGGTCTGTTCCTTTTCATATTCTATTAATTTTATTATATTTTTCTAAAGATAACTTTTCAAAATCATCATAAATATAAGTAGGATCAATTCCTGGTGAAATTGATGTTTATGGGTAATATTTATTATGTAATGATGGCTTTTCGCATAATTCCATCATATGAAAATGTTTTTTAATAATTATACTGAACCCTAAATTTAAAAAATTCCCTGGGTGTGGGTTTAGTTTGACTTCTCAACCTTGACCTTAATCAAATGGAAAAAAAAATTCAATTAATTTTTTTGTCCATCATATATTTTTTTTTCAAATCCCATCCGAAAAATTGGAATGAGGAAAAAGGTGCAATTTTCTAAGAGGGAAAATTATAAGGGCTTAGAGGAAAATAAAAATATTTGGTGCTTTTTTTCTTGGAAAGAATACATATGAAAGTTATTTAGAAAGCAAAATAATTTAAAATTTTATCTAATTTATATTATTATAAGGCTCTACAATCTAATTGAAAAAAATATTGTCCATGTTCAAGTCTCTCATACATTATTCATGGATTTATAAAAAAATATCCAATCAAGATTAAAATATTATAATGTGCAAGGCAAAGTCAATTTACCTAAGGAATTATATTAGATTATGTAATATTTTTTAATTCATTTCCAGATAAAACATTTATATTTTTAACTCTATAAAATAATAGGTAAATAATTGATATTCGTGAATATATTTGAATATATAAAATATTAGATTCGTTCGGAAAATTCCATTACAGTATTTAGAAAAACAATGTCTATGAATATAACTAAAAAACATAACGTATAGAGTTATCCGTCTCTGAACGATCAAAAAGTTTGTGTTATTAATTTCCCGAAAATCTAAAATAATATTTTATTAAAAAATTATTATTTTTATAAAAATAAATTTAGAAATAATCTATTATAATAATCCTCAAAAAACGTCAATCAAATTTAGCCAATAATGTTCTTTTAAAAAAAATTTGTCCAATAAAAATGATAGTAATCTTGTAACACCTTATCATTCATTTAATTTTATAACACATTTTACCATCTTCATAAGGTTAAATTTTTTATAGTTTATATAGTTAACCTACAGAAAACGTTAATATATTGGAATATTCAAGTCTTTTAAAATTGGCTTCAAAGAAATTTAAACTTCAAACTGGGTAGAATAAAGGAGAGTTTTAATGTCACAGTATAGGGGTAAAACAATTTTGTTATCAAAACTATTTTTAAAGTATACTTTGATAAACATTTTGAATATTTTAATTTTTTTAAAACTTAAATGTGTCCAAAGTGTTATTAATTTGTGAAAGTTTTAAGGATTTTTTTTAAAACATTTTGGATGTAGCTTAAAATTAAATTTTAGTTAATTATTATTCAATAAATTTTTTGGATTTAAAGAAAAGTTATTTGGAGAATAGAATAATATTTCTTAAAATAATAAAAATAAAATTTGGTATCTATTCTATCTCCAGTTTTGGAATAATAATAAAAATGATTATTTTAGAAAGGAACTATTAAATATACACATGAATTTCATATAAAACCTACACTTATCACAAAAATTTTAAGACCTTCATAAATACTCTTTTAAACAAAGACCTCCTATCATAGATTTAAATCAAATATGATCATAACCTGATTGTGTCACAAAAACTCTGTGGTGGTATCCATTGGCTATTTAGAAGATTATTGGCAAGGGTCAAAATCCAGGGTCTTAATTTATTAGGTATACATACATAGCAATTAAGATTGTTAAGGGAGAAGTTAAAAGAGTATTTACGAAGGTCTTAAAAGCATTTAAATAATTTTTTATAATAAGTGTATGTGTATATATAATAGTTCCTTTCAAAAATAATCATTTTTATTATTATTCCAAAACTGGAGATAGAATAGATACCAAATTTTATTTTTATTATTTTAAAGAATATTATTCTATTCTTCAAATAATTTTTCTTTAAATCCAAAAAATTTATTGAATAATAATTAATTAAAATTTTATTTTAAGCTGCGTCTAAATTTTTTTAAAAAAATCCTTAAAATTTTCACAAATTAATAACAACATTTTGGACACATTTAAGTTTTAAAAAAATTAAAATCAAAATGTTTGATATGATTTAATTATTAGTTATTTATTAAAAGATATGTAAATATTTAATTGTATTTATTATTTTATATTACCTTTCAGTTATTAAACTTTGTATGAACTTATTATTTGATAATGGTTTTTATTTATATCCTTAATAAATAAAAATGTGTTGTAAATAATTGTATCAATATTTAATAAACAGTTGGAAAACTAATAATAACTTTTATTTTGAAAGATAATTTTTCCATAAAATATATATATAAGTTATTATATTTGAGTTATATAATAAAATTATAATAGAAATAATATAGGAATAGGAATATTTTTATTAATAACTATAGGGTTTTCATTTTCTTTGTTGGCATTATCTTGATCTAGCTATTATTCAATAATAAATAACAAATAATAGTAACATAATGTACAGAATCATTAGACATGGGGATAGCAATTTCATTTAGGTATGATGCAGTTACTTTTATATACATATATAAAATAATACTGTTCCGAGATGTCAATTTTTAGATTCCTAAAATAAAAAACTATTTTATATTTTTGCCTTTTAATATTTTACATTTGTCTGTCAATTTTAAAATTGACTCAGAATATTTGGTAATATCATCAATATTTTCTTTTAACCATATTATTGTTTGACATATAGTAGATCCTTATTTTCCAGCACCATTTAATGTTACCTGAGTTATTGTAATATATTAATTGTATGGTTTAAGAGAAAATTGATAGATGTTCCAAGAGAAATTGCAGAGATTATTAGCAGTGTAATATTTTGAAGAAAAAAAAAGAATTAAATAATTTTGTATAAATTGTAAAAATTGTTCACTTACTAATACTTCAATATTAAATAATTCAATCTATTATAATATAGTGTTGTATATTTTCTCATAACTTCATAATTGTAGAATGTATTATAACATTTTTGATGGAATGTATAACATTTTTGTTTTACTTATATATAATTTGACTATGATTTGTAATTAACCTCCTATTATTTGATAACTTAAAATATCTTTGTATTTTTTCTATTGTAATTTAATATCAATTTCTTAAATTTAATTTTATAATTTTTAACTAAATAATAAATCATTTGAAAAGGTGGTGGTTTGTTTAAAATTTAAATTAGGATGAACATATTTTCAGCATGGTACTTTAATATGTATTCATGAATTTTATATAATGATAGGTAAATCAGATATTTCCCCTTCATTTGATGATAATTTTGAAAAATTTTATCAATTAATATATACATATATTAGACAGATTTAATTTTTATAAACCTCTTACTATTTTTCTGGATCTAAGGAAAAAATTAATTATTCTGAGTTTTCCTGGGCATGGGAAATATTTTTCACAATTAATTTGGACTTGGACATAGCTTGCTAAACTTTTTATTTTTCCAAAAATTTTTTTTAATTTTAAGTTGGCCTGAAAATTTTTTTTGAAGAACATGGTCAGGCCTGATCAAAAACCAAGGCATATGCAACTTTCATATTCTGATTGTATTTCTAAATGCATTGTGACTTTTTATATATTTTATTTCAGTTCTCAACTACCAAAATTATTATGGTCTTTGGCAGGTTTGAGAAAATTTTCCCAAGTGCGTGGACCTAGCTTGGGAATTTTTTTAATATTAGGCATAGGTGTAATATTTAACACAGAATATTTATATGGCCTTCAGGTAAAAGCTAATTTAAATAGTATTTTTATTCAAAAAAATAGTATTTACTCTTAGTCTAAATGGGTTGGCCTTGGTCTGAAGTAGGGGTGAGCTGGGTTAAGATAGAATAAAAAATAGATATGGGTTTTAAAGATTTACCTATCTCCATGTTTGGAAAAAAAATTTCAAAATTACTATGGGTTGGCCAGGCTTGAGAAATATTTTTATAAAATTATGAGTTGGACTGGGCTTGGAAAATATTTTTATAAATTATATTGGGCTGGGCTTGGGGGAAATTATTATGAGCTTAGACGTTTGATAATTTTTTTATTATTAACTATGAGTCTGACATTGGCCTAAAACAAGTTATTTTGCAGGCCTGGGCTCGGCAAAACCAAGGCCCATGAAAATCTAATTTTTATTGTATTTTTAAATTTATTATGATTATTTAAATGTTTTATTTCAGTTCTCAACTACCAAAATTATTATTATGATCTTTTATTGGGCTTGGATGAATTTTTCAAAATTATTATGGCTTTGTCCTTTACCTGGGAATTTTTTTTAATAATAAATATTAGGTATAAATGATCAATAAATTTAACATATTGGTATTGTTGTATTTATTCTTTTTTTAAAATAATTAATTCCTTTTTTTTATTTATTTTTTTTATATTGTTATGTAATTACTTTTTTGAATATTATAATTAGTTATTATTGTGAAGTTTATTCATTTTTTTAAATAATGAATTCCTTTTTTTTATATTTTGAATATTAGAATTACTTATTATTATATTATAATTTTAGTTGGGCATTGTTAGTATATGTTTAAATTATTAATTTCGTTCGCCATTCAAATTTGTAATTATATTAAAAAGAAAAAAGATATATATATACGAAACAAAATCATTAAAAATTATTCACCGAATAATTATTCAATTATTCACCAATTATTATTCAATTAATTCTATTTCAAAATAAAGTTACCCGTACTTCTAAATACAAAAAAGGTTTGATGTTATATATATTTTAATATTTAATCTTCCTTTTTTTTTTATAATAATCGACTTCAAAATCCAACAGGTATTATCAAGTAAAAGCTTTTAATTTCTTACTCAAACCATAGTATTTAGTCTTAGTTTTAACCCTTCAATACTCCGGTGGGGTGTAGGAAACCCCAGGCATGCTGGAAATGATATTGCATAAAAACGGTTAATTATCATGATCTGGATTCTTCAGTAGCTTCATCAAATATATCTTAGAATCTATATTCCAAATTTCACATATTTTGGTTGAGTAGTTTTTAACATATAAGCATTTTGTGACTGCTTGGGGTTTGTGAGACCCCACCGGAGTAAATTCGTAATTTTTTTTTAAATTTTTTTTTTAAAACTTTTATAATTATAAATATATACCACTATATTATAAATTTTATTAAAACGAAATTTGAATATAACATATTTTGAATGAGATATATGAAATTGAAAACACAAATATTTTTTCTGGTGGAGTTATTTTATGTTTATTTTCTCCAACAAACTCATTTTTTATATTATTTCTATCATCTACTATGATTTTTGCAGATTCTGAAAGTAAATATAAAATATATAAATGTAATATTTTTTTTGAGGTGATTTGGATAATATAATTAATAGTGAGGATGAAGATTTTATATATGATAGTGATCATGATACACAATCTGAATTAGATGAAGAAGAAGATATATTAGCTGAAACAGATAATAAGCTTAAGTATTATTTAGGTTAATATAAAATCATTTATCATAGTATATTTCTCTTTAAAATTAGCTAAAAATAAGATTACTCAATGGAAAAAGGATTTACCCAATCAGAGAATAAGAACTCGTCAGCAAAATATAGTTATTGATCAGCCAGGAGTAAAAGAATATGGGAAATTAGCTGACACTCCAGAAAAATGTTTTGACTTGTTCATAACACCAAAAATGATTGAAGAGATAATTTATCATACCAACCAAAAAATTAAAATTGTAAGTCAAAATTATAATCAATGTGAAGGTTCTACAAAAGAAGTTTATATAACTGAATTCAAAGCATTATTGGGAATTCTTTATTTAGCTGGAATTTTTAAATCTAATCATCAAAATATGTCTGATTTATGGAAATCTGATGGGTTTGGAATTGATATATTTAGAGTAACAATGCCTCTTAAAAGATTCAGATTTCTAATTCATGCAATGAGATTTGATGACATACTAACAAGTGAAGAGAGAAAGGTGGTAGACAAAGCAACACACATTAGAAATATTTTTCAAGATTTTGTTGATATGCCACAAATCTTATACAATATCAGAATATGTAACCCTAGATGAAATGCTTCCAGCATTTCGTGGTAAATGCCCATTTAGACAATACATGCCAAACAAACCATCCAAATATGGCATAAAACTATACTCCTTGGTGGATGCCAAAACATATTATACTCTAAATCTTGAAATATATACTGGAAATCAACCAGAGGGACAATATCAAATAAGTAATAAACCAGCAGATGTAGTCAATAGATTAATTCTTCCAATATCTGGTTCAGGTCGCAATGTAACCATGGATAATTGGTTTACAAGTTATGATACTGCATTAAGCTTACTAAATACACACAAATTAACATTAGTGGGCACATTAAGGAAGAATAAACCACAAATTCCTAATGATTTTATATTAACAAAGGGGAGGGAAATCTATAATAGTATATTTGGATTTCAGGAAAACATAATATTATTATCATATGTTCCAAAAAAAAGAAATAATGTCATAATGCTATCAACATTCCATCATAATAAAAATATTGATAATAATAACCAACAAAAACCTGAAATCATAACTTTTTATAATATGACTAAAGGTGGTGTAGACATGGTTGACCAAATTACAGAAAATTATTCAATTTCAAGAAGGTCATATAGATGGCCCTTAACCATTTTTTATACACTTTTAAACATAACAACCATAAATTCCCATATTATATATACTGCAAACACAAACAAAACAATTACTAGAAGTAGTTTTATTAAAAAATTATCTATGGAACTTATTACTCCCCATTTGGAAATAAGAAAAAATTGCCTCAGATTGCCGCGAATTCTAAAAGAATCTATTTACAATATATTAGGCAAACAACAAAGTGAGAATATTAAGCCTTCAATAGGAAGGTGTGGTGTGTGTCCTAGAAAAGGATAAAAAAAACTAAATATTTTTGTCAAATATGCAAAATAAATTTATGTTTAGAACACATTAATATTTTATGTAACAAATGTTTTGATTGTCAAATTTAACATATTTCAATGTTCAATATTTTTTTTATATTTGAATTTATCAGTGTAATTTTTTTTTAATATTGAAGAATAAAGATCCATGTTATGAATTATCAGGATTATATGATGGATAAGTTATTTTTTTAATTTCCAATTTAAAAAAAGTAAGCTTTTTTTTTAGAAAATTTTGGCACAAATTATAATTATCCTCACCATCTTTAATCTAAACTTAAGAAATAATAATAAATAAATATTTTATCAAGTTTAAGGTTAGTTCTATCTTATTTTCAAATATTAAATCAAAATAATGAATATAACTGGACATATATACATTTGAAATTGGGGTCTATTAAACCCCACTGGAGTACTAACGTCATTTTTTTCACCGGAGTATTGAAGGGTTAATGGATTAAACCTGGCCTGAAGGGGGGAAGGGGTAAAAGAATAAAATTGGATATAATTTTCAAATAACAGGTAACATCTAGCATAAATATATGAAGAAAATTCTATCGTCATTTTTGACGGGCTATCTATTTATCTAAAAATTATGCATATAAAATTTATTAGCATCTTTTAGCTAGAAGTTGATCTAACGCAGAATATCTCTACTGAGTCTATGATTAAACGATTTAATTGTGGTGTCAGACAATGAACCACAATTCATATATGGAAATTCCGTCGGTACTGTGAATTAAATAACATACCTCATATACCTATAACACTCTATCATCCGAAAACTAAAGGATTATCTGAGCGTACAATACGAACATTGAAAGGTCGATATTACGCAACGAGGGAGTCAATTTCTGATCCAGAAGAAGCTTTGTTACAAGTTGCATCAACATCGATTGGAGGAGCATAGCCCTACAGGAAGATATCCTGCCAAGATTATGTTTGTAAAACAATTGAAAACTAGTTTGGACTGGATAAGACCAAATGTAGAACATAAAATTGAAAGGGCAAATATAAAACAAAGTCAAAATCATGATTTACATTTCGAGAGGAAGAGAATTCGAGATTTCACAACCCATGTCGTTAAATAATGAGAACGCCAATGGGAAAGGGAGTGATTAAAGAAAGGACAGGGTTATATATATTGTTGAAACTCCCGAAAGTACATTGCGGAAACACGCAGATTAGCTAAGAGATCATTAAATTATTCCATGAAAGTTCATCGGAAGTTACAGAAATAGTTGTGCAAGTAAATGAAGCAGGTACAAATACTGCATTACGTTGTTCATCAAGAAACCGTAAACTCACAAAGAGGTTTATTGAGGAAATCTAACTTAAAAATATTTGGAGGAAATGTAATAAATTTGTATTTGTTATTTAAATGTAATAAATTATTATTTATTATATATTTATAAAAAAGAATAGAACATTCTAATTTAATTAATAAATGTGATTTTAATATAAAACGTTATAATTTAATCCATGGTAGTTTTCTAAATAGCTAATTATTGGTCGTTTTATTAATGAGTAATAAAACATGATATAGGTGTAACTAGAATTGGATTTCACTAAGGGTCCATTTATTGGTAGCCATTAGATATATTATAGTTTTATAAAAATAATCTTAGGGTTCCTTTTTTTAAATATAATAATGAATTATTTCTACAAATTTTGAATTATAGTTGTTATTTTAAAAAATTGTTGACTTTTATTTATTTTTCTTTTGAAATCTAGTTTATAATGATATAATAGTGTCATTTTTGTAGAGGGAGAGGGAATGTGGGAGGTATTTTTATTAGCTTAAAATGATATTTATGAGAGCAGGCAATTTACTGAAGAGTGGATTTTCTTTTGCCACCATCTCTCCTGGCTACGCATATGTAATCAGATGTAATGGATTCAGTTTTAACTTAAATGATATAAATGAAAAATAAAAAAGGGTAAAGAAATGTTTCTTTAAAAAAATATAATATTATTCTATTCAGTAAGTACATTGCCCTTTTATGTTGCAAAAAAACAATAGAGCAACGTTTGGTTTTTCTTATGCCCATCAAACTGATTAGATCTTTTAGGGGTTATATTTCAAAGGGAAGTGCCACAAGTTATGTTCAATAGTTTTTTCTAACAGACATTTTATAAAATCATTTACATACAAAATAATCATATTATAGAATAAACCGATTTATTCTTACCAAATCTCCAATTTAGATTATGTATTCATTACTTTTACATCTCTCCCTCGCCACTTTTTACAACTCATCTTCCACGTTGAGAGGTCATATCATATTCGTTAAATGTCTAGTGTATAAAACCTTGGACAGCCCAAACGGCGTTTAACATTAAATTATTAAAGATTCCGTTATCACTTGCACGGCCACGAAGTGGTTTTAACCAATTCCTAACATACGTCATGCCTGCGATCGTAATCCTTGAAGAACCCAAATAGAGAATAACTTTGAATACCATAAAAATCCTGTTGCTTGTACAGCCACAAGGTCTTCGTCACCTTAGATTCATCTCTTCACTTAAATTATGAATACTTAATCCTCGTCTTCATTATTTTGAGGTAGGTTTATAATTATCATTATCAATGAGCCTTACCATGATCACATAATTAAATCATAACAAACAATCATTTTATAATCATAAATTTTAGGTAGGTTCATATTATATCGATGATCCTCACTAACCCTGAATTGCTCTACAACCACTAAGTCACCGTCACCTCATATTAATCTTTTGTTTAAATTATGGACCCATAATTCTAGATTTTACAGCAATCTCATAATTATAATAATCGAATCTTCATTCTTAATAGCATAATCTTTAATTTGGGCGCCTACATATTAGGACAACTAATTAGTCATGATCATAATATTCATAGGGTTATGGTTGCTAATTCATATCCTCATTAAAATCTAAATTACCCTTGGTTACCCAATACTATAATTTGGTCATCGGTAAGGTTAATTGTATAATTATGAGAGGATTATGGTTATTACTAACCCATATCCCCACTATAATTTATAATCATGTTCTTGGTGATCTAATACCTTAATTTGGGCCCTCGCAATAAGGTAAATAATTATTATATATTCCGTTAGTGTTATCTTTTAATAAATATGGTTGCTAACTCCTAGTCCCACATTGTTATTAATTTATAATTCGCCAAATAATAATATCAAAATTTTAAAAATATTTCTAATTAATTAGATATTTTTCAAATTCATTTCTTTATCCAAAACTACATTATTTTTCAAAATTAAAACATTATCATTAATGCATTCTCAAATAACATCAAATTTCTCAAAATAATTAATTAATTTAAAATCCAGTTACCAATCGCATCTTAATATTTGCGTTTATTATCTGATCCAAATCGAATTTTTTTTGAATTTTTTATTTTCCTAGAGTAAAAAAAAAATTGGCACTCTCAACTAGTGTTATCAAACGGCTCGATATGAGCCGATTTTTAAAAATGGTTAACTCTATATTTTAGCCAGAAAAATATTACCTAAGCCTTGAGATTTCGCTAATAGATAAAATCTTCAGACTAGAGTATTTTTTCTGGATAAAATATTGTTAGCCATTTTTAAAAACCGCTTCAAATAGAGCTGTTTAATAACATTATTCTCAACTTTAAACTATTCTCAAACAATTTATAAATTCTATTATCCAAAACACTTTATACAGTTCAAAATCTAATTGTTTAAAATTTTTAACCTCCTCCCTTGAATTAATAAAAAATTATATTTTAAAATATTCCCAAAAATTTATTAATACTTTTCTAATACTAACAAATTTTATCCCCTTAAAAACCCATTTTTTTTTGTATCTTTTATTTTTAAGATACCGGCGCCCCCTTGTGTTAAAATTATGACATTAAAATAAAAGACCATTTCTTATTAATTCTTTTGTTATAAACCAAGGAGTAGGAATCGACATCAATTAGTCATTATCGAGAATCCACTGGTCAATCAATATGGATTCGCTCACAAAATTTCTTACCTACAGTTCAAAAATACAGAGGTACTTTTGAATCCCAGGTCTATTTTTCAGGAATTCAGAGTATATTTTGATAACATGTTTTTCAATGTCACATATGGGCCACCAACAATAAAATCGAAATATAGATTTCATTACATTTTCCCCAGGTGTCCCAGTTGAATCATTCCTAACACAGCATTTTTTATTTTTTTTAGGAATATTTAATCTCCCATTCCATTCTATAGTATCATGATCTACTTCCCGTCTATCATAGAAATTAACAGTTTCTTTATCTTTATGATGATTAAAGTTTCATCAACTTTGCTGAATGTGCATCGCTATTTTTTTTAATATTAAATCTTCCTTCGACTCTTTTCGTAGAATATTTTCTGACAATTGCATGTCATACAGATTAATACATCAAATCTCCAAAGCATGTTTAGAATCTTGATTCTCTTCCATTTCTAATATCGAAAACCTTGATAATGCATCAGTGATTACATTTTTTACTACCGGGTCTATATTCTATTATGAAATCATAAGAAGCCATCTTCCAAGCCCAACGTGTCAAACGATTATTAGAAATTGTAGGTAGATCGTGTTTCTCCCCAAATAATCGCTCAAATGGTTTGTAATCATTTCGAAGTAAAAATATTTTACCATAAATAAATGAATAAAATTTTTCAATACCAATTAAAAGGCTCGAGCTTCTTTATCGGAACGTAGTGTTTCTCTGATTCTAATATAGTTTATGACGCAAACAAAATAGGTTTGACCTACCGTCTACCAATTGATATAACAACACAGCCCCTAATCCTGAATCAAATGCGTCGCATTCCAAAATTATAGGCAACTGCGCGTTATAAGGAATTCACTTTTTCTCGGAGACAATAATTTTTTTGTCCTCATCGAAGGAATTTTGTTCATCTTTCGTCCACCACCAAGGTATTTTCACGTTCGTTAATCTATTAAATAGCGCCGCTTTCCTATGTAGATTACAAATAAAACGTTCATGATAATTCACGACTCCTAGAAAAGATCTAATTTGTTGTATATTCTTAGGTTTTGCTGCATTTCGGATGGCCTTCACCATTTCTGGATTAGGATGTATACCGAATTTATCAATAATAACCCCTAAAAATGATACTGATTTTTGTGAAAATAAAATTTTCGTCAATTTCACCTTAAGATCAGCCTCCTGTAATCTGTCTAACACGATTCGCAATTTTTTTATGTGCTCATTGTTTTGACCAGAAATAACTACGTCATCGAAGTAGGCTCCAGTCATTTAGTATTTTTTAGCAATTCATCAATATATCTTTAGAATATAGTAGATGCACTTGCCAATCCAAGGGACAATCGTCGATAAGGGAAATGCCCCTTATGAGTCACCCTTGTTAGGAATTCCTGAGATTCCGATTAAACTTCCAACTGTAAATATGCATTTTTCAGATCTATAACTGTAAATTTATCACCACCTTGTGGATTTTCTCGAACAAATAGTCTAAGGTAGGAATAACATGATGGTCATACAATAAACATGGAATAAGCGTAATTTTAAAATCAACTTAAATTCGAATAGAGCCATTGCTCTTGCGTACATTTTCGATTGGCGTTGACCACTGCTGTACCCTCGTTATAGTCGAATCAACTTTGTCAATAATTCCAGCAGCCACTTATCGGTCTAATTCCATTTCAATTGTTTTGTGAATTGTGAAGTGGAAATGGTACCTGAAAACAATTTTGGTACAGCAGTACCCTTTAAATATATTCGCACCGCAAAATCACGTATATGTTCTATCTAATCATCAAAAATTGCTTGATGTTTATTAACCAAATCTAGAATTCAAGAATATACTGCTGCAACATTTTTCTTTGCGTCAATAGCGTTGACCAAATTGCGCACTTTTTTAATCAACGTGATCCAATCCTAAAGTTGACTTGGGTCTCGCCCTCAACGTCTAACGGATTATCACCATATGTAGTCAATGGACTAGTTGGCCTAATTTTTGCTCATCCAATACTTGTTCATATATCAATTCCGATCAATGATGCCTGTGCACAGTGTCAAAATTAAATTCAACATCTAATCAATTTATCTCTGCAGTTAGTTTTGCTCGATTCTGTCGAATTTGAATCTTCCATATGTTTTGAATAGAATCACTTGATGACACTCTTATATAATTAAAATTCTTTGATTTGCATCTAACTGCACCAAATTCTTTTTCATTTGTTACATGCCTCATTTGTAGCTGGACATCTCATTTCTCGATAATGAATAAACCCACATTTATAACATTTAAGTTTATAATAATATTTATCAAAGGTCTTATTATATTTGTCTTTATTCCCTTTATCAAATATATTGTTATACCTGGCTTTATTATAGCCTTCATCAAACGTATTCGTTTTAAATTGATGTTTATAATAATTATTATCATCATTTATTTTTATCATTTATCATATTGACAACCGATATAATTTTATAAGCGTTTGCCAGATCAAGAATAAATTGGCAAGTCAATATATTATTATATCTATCAAGACCGTCGGTTTATAGAGCCCTAAGATCTCTTTCCAATCCAGCCATTTCCATGCTAACGAAAAACCGATCACGTAAACGCTCGTCAATATCATTAAGATATTGACATCGCTTGCAAATTGTTTTAATTTTATATGCAAATTCAGTTATGGATTCAATTGTTCTCCGTAGTCTAACAAAATAAAATCTAAAATCAAAAGTTGTTGACGTCGGTTTAAATAATTTAAAACATATTTACTAAAATTTCTTAACAAGAACGGTCCACCAACTCAATATTCTTATTACCAAAAAATGTTAAAAATATATCTTTATATTGACATTCAGTAGGGCTTACGTTTTTTAACCCAAAACTGACTTCTCATTGAGAAAAATAACGACATATCAAATTATATCCATCAAATTTATCAAATTCAATAGTAGATAAATCCGCCTTTCTTTTATCCGCCAAATTTTCTGAATCTCCATTTAAGGAATTATTTTTTTCATTTAATGAATCGCCACATGTCGCCAATAATAAAATGACTAATAATTAGCTATTTAGAAAACTACATGGAATAAATTATATCGTCTAACCATATTTTAAAATTATCACATCACATGTGTTATTTTAATTAGAATGTTCCGAATGTTCTATTCTTTTTATAAATATGTAATAAATAATAATTTATTACATTTATATAACAAATAATAATTTATCATATTTATATAATAAATATAATTTATTACAGCTACCCTTAGCGAAATTCAATTCTGCCTATATCTTTATCATATTTTATTACCCTATTCATTAACTTACCCTAGTTCAGTTATCTAAAATTTAAAGTAAAATGTATAAAACAGCTTTGAACCTGGTTATAAATTCACGTATCTTATAATTTGGATAACAATACATAGCGTTTGGAGGTTTAATATGTATATTCTTAGAATATTCCATTACTTTTAATACTTATATTTATATACATATAAAAAATCTTTGAATGATAGCTGTAGCTCAAAAATTATAAAAATCTATTCTTTTTTTTAGAAAATGGAACTAGAGATTAATGAAAAAGTTAAGCATACAATAAACCATATAAATAATAAAACTCTTTATTTTAGAAAGGATTAAAATTTTTGAAAGACGTTAATGCGCCTATTCGTCCTCTTACAGGCTATTTAAGATTTTTAAATGATTTTAGAGAACAAGCTAGAATTGATAATCCAAATATTTCAAGTAGGGATATATTAAAAATAATGGGGGTTCAATGGAATAATCTCACATCTGAACTTAAACAAGTTCCAAACGATGTTATTTTTAAAATTTTATATAAATTTTAGAAGTACCATAATGAATCTAAATTAGATCTTGAGAAATACTTGAAAGATTATGAAGAATATCAAAAAACTGATGATTACAAATCTTATCAAAATACACTTATGAAATTTAAACAATCAAGACTAAAAAGTAAATATCAATTACCCAATTTATATTTCCTTTTTTTAAACCAAGGTATCAAGGAAATAAAAAATGTAATATATTTTTTGATAAATGTATATTTAATCTTAGCTTAGATTAACAATATAGATGAATCAGAATCCTCTAAATTTTTAAATAAAAAATACTCTAAAGTTTATAAAGCATCAAAAAAATCAATGCAACTCTCAAATAATGAGTTATTACATCAAGATTTACCTATATTCACAAAAGAATTCATGGATTACACTAATGGTTTATTTTTTTTTACCCTTCTACACATTCTCTTATATTAATAATAACAAACACATTTTTTAAAAGCATCTGTTTTAATTTTATCTTTCAAGTTTTGAAGGGTTATAATTCATTTATGATTACTTAAGGTCTTTTGCTCCTATGATGTGAGATTTAGCACTTTCATTAAATTTTATTTCTGCATAAATTTGAAGATATTTTGAAAGTGTAGTAAATAAATTTCATTGTTTCTAGTTCATTAATATTTTATGAAGGAAAGAGGCTTTAAATACATAATCTTATTGATTTTTTTGTTGTGTTGATGAAAATATTGCTGGTATTTAATGAGAAATAATTTGATCAACTCACTTACTGACCACTGATTTATTTTCACTGATTTATTTTCTTTATAATTTAAGAATGTTAGCTACAGCTAGCAATCTATTTGCTAAAAACTAGGGGGGGGGCTATAATTTTTTATACATTCTCAAAAAATATGATATAAGTTGTATTGAACAAGAATCATACAATGTTGATGTTTAAATTTTTTTTGATTAAAAACTTATATTATATTTTAAAAATAATGTCACAAATTTAATAGTACCAATTAAAATATGTGTTGCTTTAGAGATATGGAATTTATAGGAATTCAAAATCTCTCAATTTTACATCATTTGCTGGTGTTATTAAAAAGCCCCATTTGGGTCATTTAAAAAAATGGCCAGATAAGAATTTTAGCCAAAATAATATTATATAAGCCTGGAGATTTTGCTTGTAGATGACAGAAAGATTTGGACATCTATTTTCTAAATCTTGAAACTTATAATACTATTTATTTTGGTTAATATCTTGTCATTTTTAAAAATCAACCTAAATTGGGGTTTTTAACATTATCATTTACTAATGATAAACTTAAAATTTTAAAAATCTGATATTAACAGAAATGTATTTTAACATAAGTAGAATACCCACATCTATGATTTTTAGGCTAATTTTGCAATGAACTTTTATTTAGTTTTTAATTTATATATTAAATATTTATAAAATTTTGTAAATTAATAGTAGTTCAAAAACATCTCAAGACTCTGAAATTCACAATATTTTATACATCTGAGAATCCTCCAGTTGAATCACATTTTTTTTTGAATTTAAAAATCTCCCTCGAGAAATTCAGAAATTTCATGAATCACATATCCCAATACAACATAAATAAAAATTTAAAAAAATTACATAATTCTTTTATTTATATTTACTCCACATTACTTTTCCATATTTTCATATATGAATCTGGAATCCACTCTGATATCGAAGGTGAATTAATATTTATGAACATTAAATTTGACAAATTATTAACTCTAAATTTGCTCAATTATCTAAAATTATGGATGAAGGTCCTACATAACACAATACTACAAATTAAATTATCTATACAGTTAAGGAATTTTTTTAAATTTTAATCAGGAATATCTTAATCATATTGTCAAAGCCCAAGCAATTGTTTCTTATACATTTAATTTGAATCTTTAGTAAATTATTTTTAGTTGCTTCTCGCCAAATTGGGTATCTAGATTTCTAGACCATTTTCTTTTTGAATATAGTATATATTGGAAGTAATAAAAAAAATAATTTTATTAAAATTTAGTCAAGCCATTTTACTTTTGTTTCAAAGGTACCAAATAAAGGGAACTTCATGATAGAGAAATTATAAATTTGTCTATATTTAATTTACTAGTTTTTGATTTTTTTAGACACCAATGTCCTAATATTCGGCAAATTCGATTTATTACCAGGACTCGATTGTAAAAATGTTATATACATTTTATTTTTTTCCCTACTAGAATGTGCAATCCCTAATTATTTTATATCTTATATAAATAAATTAATCTTATATAAATAAATTATAATATTATTTCAAAAAAAAACGGAGAAAATAAGAATATAAAGTTTAGTTTTTATAATTTAGGAATTAAAAATCAATTATAGATGGCGCTATCGATAAAGATAATTATAATATATTTTCTTTTTATTGGAATGCAAAAATAGGTACTTTTTTAATAATTTCTAGTGTATGTGATAATTTTATAGAAATATTATTGGTTATTTATACCATAAAATGCATATTTTATTTATAAAATACATTATAATTGTCGTTAAAAAAGCTTCCTCTATAATTTATTTATTTCTAAAATTACCTTAATAAAAATTTTATTTTCCGTTAATATTTTTACCTTTAAATATATTGGTAAAAACATATATAATTAATTTCATCGTTTCAGAGTCCTTTATAATTGACTTTTTTATTCCTAAAATAAAATACTAAATAAACTTTAATTTCATATTTTCTTCATTAATATTTTTACTTAAATATTTAAATATATAGGTAGTAATAAACATATTTAATGAGTTTTATCGTTTAAGAAAGGCTCCAAAATAATATTTTGCATAACCGAAAATACAACTATAGTAAAGATATTTTTAAAATAATTTTTGCATTTTATTTAAAGAGAATTTTAAGGGCTATAAAATGGAATAATTTGTTATTTTAGATTAAAAATTGTTGAGTAATTTGACTTTTGTTAAAAGAGGAAAAGACTCATCAAATTTTGAAGGTCCATAACTCGGAATATATTTGAGCTAGAGCATTAAAATTTTGATTTGTATAAAATATTATATTTAACCTTCATGCCAGGTTTCATCTATTTTTATAATGGTCGTATGAAAGTCACGTTATTTCAGTCGATTTTTCCTGGAATTACCCAAAATATAGTAAAAATAAAACAAAATTTACCATCAACATCATTTAATTATTTTCCAGCTAATTCATTTGTTTGCATAGTATTTCTAATAAATTGAAAGACAACTTAAGATATTATAAATAAATTAAAATATATATACCATCATCATCATCATTTGATGATTTTCTAGCCAATTTATTTGTTATTCCAGTATATAATATTATTTGAATTTCTAAATACAAGACGACTTAAAAGATAATAAATAAATATCATTACCATGATTGCCATTTGATGATTTCCTAGCCCAAATCATCTGATGGCTGATTTTCATTGTCAACATCAATATATTCTAATTCAAATTACATAAAATAAATTAAAATACCATGATTACAATTTGAAAACATGTATCCATGCAGATTTAATATACCAAATTAAGCAATTTTTCTTTTATTTAAAAATTATAAAATACCCCCCCCCCCCCCCCGTTTTTTATAATACTTTAGTTCATATAATTATATTAATCGTGTTATCATTTAAAATTCTTATTTGTTTTTTTTAAATAAAATTATTCGTAATGAAAGAAATTTAATAAATATATCCAGAGGTTATGCCCCCCTCCCCGCCACTGATATTGTATAAGATATATCTAAAAAAAGTATATGTTATCATTTGTATATAAAAAAAATTAAATAGAGAGAGAAATGGAGGCAGAAAGATTAAGGCAAACCTTAAAGGAAAAACAGTATGAAATAGACAATTTATCAAAATTAATTGAGGTTTACGAAAATGACTTAGCAAATTATAGCAGTGAAAAGGCTAAAAATACAGTGAAGGCTTCACGATTGTGTAGGGAGGTCGATCCTTTCAAAGCCAGGATAGTTGAAGCATTTCTGAATTGTGGGGTTACAAATGAAATTATGCTGGAATTCTCAGGTAGAAAATCATTGTTTATATATTTTAATAAATTGATTTGTTAAATAAACTGAATATTATCATAAATGTTTGAATTTTTTTATAGAAAAACACCCAGACATTGCCCATATGCATCTATCTACCGAAAATATGGAGGAGTTCCTTGGTAAGTTAGCACAAATTATATTAAATCTGGATGATAACAAAAAGGATAAACTAGATGATATTAATCATTTGGGTGATTCAGATAAAATTAATCTGAAATCAGTTGATAAAGCTATCTCAAAGATTTTTGATATGGAGGGATTGATTGGCGAAAAATCATGATATCCCACGTTATTTGAAAAAATTGTTGTATATATAATTTTATTATAATTACGTCATTGATTACATTAAATGGTTAAATATTTATTAATAAATTGTGTTTTATTGAAATACCTATTAATGGAAATAGTAATAATAATTATATGGACATTTATTATATTTTAAACAAAATAAGGTAAAAAATAATATTTTTTTATTCGTAAATTTTCATTTTTTCTAAAATAAATGCGCCAATATAATTTTAAAAAATAACTAATTACCAACTGGTCAAGATTTAGTTATTTTTAAAAAATTAGCCTGGTCCAAAAAGAGAAGGCCAGTACATCTACTAAAAATACATCAAATATCACGATATCAGTCATAGTTGATATCAGTCATAGTTGATATCGACCTATGCCTTCACTTTAACCGATGCCTATATCAGACACCTAAAAATGATAAATAACTTCATATAAAAAAATTTCCAACATTAAATTATGAATTTATAAAAAAACTCATACAATTCTGAACCGATAAAAAAGAAAAAAGATGCTGTTATTTTTTTTTACCTTTATAAATTTCATAAATCAATTATAAGTGATAATATTGATAAACATGTCTGCTTTTTCTAATAGATATACTACATTATTATTTTATTGTGGTATCAGTTGATATCTTGTTAGTATCGTTCGTGTTTTAGTTTCATTATCGTCGAAAAAAGTGATATCGGTTTATATCTGCTCAACTGCATAGGGGGTTTAGCCCCTAAATGCCTTTTCCTAACAATGCTACTGTCTCTGGCAGATATATTATAATAAAAATTAGATAAGAGAGAAATGTAAAAAAAAATGAAAGAGTAATTTTTATTTTTTCTCTTTTATTAGATGATTTTTTTAACTACTTTTGAGATGAATCACAGATAAAACCTTGATACACTTGATATTAAGTCTCAGAATTTTGCACCTATTTCATTTCATTTTATGTGTTATGATAAATTAAATAGTGCCTAACGTTATTTATTAAGTATTTTTATTACAATATTAGATAAGGTCGTAAATTATCCTATACAAAAAAATCTTTGTTTTCGAGTATCGTCAGCATGCCTCACATGCTATATACCTTGATTGAGTTAACAAAAAATTTTGACCCTCATATCCAGAAAAAACTATTTTTTCTGGAGCTAACTTAGGTATTATCTTGATATGGATTTAATATATAGCAGGAGGCTATTGCATGATTACGG
Organism: Gordionus sp. m RMFG-2023; assembly: GCF_954871325.1. Taxonomy (NCBI): domain Eukaryota; kingdom Metazoa; phylum Nematomorpha; class Gordioida; order Chordodea; family Parachordodidae; genus Gordionus; species Gordionus sp. m RMFG-2023. The sequence continues at coordinate 45,152,519 of NC_088776.1, forward strand.
ATAAGTATTTCGTATTTCAATTAATTTGATAGTTATTTATAATTGCTATATGTTGTCTTATACCATATATTAAATCTAATTTTATTAACTTTTATGAATCTTTAAGACATTTATGATTTGTAAGTCGAAGAATAATTTACTTTATATAATAAAACCTTTGTGACATATAATTATTTTCCTGCTTCAGTTACTTTCTATTCTTAAGCAAGTACAATTTCAATTTTAACTTCTAAAAGAAAAGAGATTTTGGTTCTAGGGTAACTAAGAACAATATACTCCATAAATTTATCATGATAAATTTTAATCCTCATAAAAAAAACATTTCCCAGTATGTTTTCAACCACAAAGCAAATATATGGAAAATTTTACATAATAGAATATTTTGAATATTCAAACTGGGCGGAAAAATCCTATTGGCAAATTTGTAGGTATTATATACAAAGATATACACTGTATGTTTACTCATACAAATTATATTAAATAAATTTTTTATAATTGTTATTTTGAGATAATTTACCTTATTAATTCCTTTTCTTTTCTATATAATTATCATAGAAATATTCTTTTTCCGTCCCTCTGGCTAATGCCTTTCTGAATCGTAAATAAGAATTTGGGAAAAATTCCTTGCTACTGTTGAAAAAATTAATTTTTATTAAAAATAATTATTGTAAATCAGAAATTTGCACTTAATTGAATGACGAATTATTCAGAATATTTGCTCTATTTGAAGAAATATGAATAAAAAAGTTATCCTTAATTTGATGCCAGGTGATTTCTAAAATTTGACCTTAATTTGATGAGATCAGATATGTTGCCCTTATTTTGTTGAAACATTGTGAGATATATCTTTAGTACATTAAAACATTCTGTAACTAATTTTGAGCATAAATGTAATCATCTATTTTAAGATATTACAATATCAGTATTTGTAATTTAGTTTATGATTAAAAATTTAATAAAAAACAAACTTCCTCAACATACCTTGTAATTGTAACTTGAAGACAGCATACATTGTGGTACCTCATTGAAAAGATAATCTTCATTAAACCCCATTTCTATATTCGTCTCCAAAAACTCAAGATCTGCCTAATAAACTGTCTTTTTTTTATCGACCTCACTCATCTCGCCGTTTTCCTCACTTCATTTTAATAATATTTCAAATGCCATTTCCCCCGACAGGCTTTTCCCATCTTATTTTTATATTCATAAATATCCTTCTCTACCACACTCCTACCGCTAATATCTAGATTCACTAAAAAAAACGAACATGCAATGAAGTTTCACCCCAAGAATATTATTATTGCCTCATTTTCATTTCCTTGAAAATTTGGGGTTGAAGTTAATTATTTTTATAAGATAATAGAATTAGAAGGAAAAAGTGTCGAATAATTTACCAATTTTTACTATAATTTTTTATTAATTTAAACTATGTAACTTTTAAGTGCTATTACGAACATATTTAAATAAATATTTTAGCTTAATGACTTATAGAGATATATTATATAAAATTTTGCAATTATTTCTATAATTTAAGAGCCCATATTTCTGGCCCCTGGATGCAACTTTCATTTTTATTTTTCCATGATAATTTATAGTGGAATTCACAATTATATACATAATGATGGGTAATCATAATAGAGGAGACCGGAACATGCCTGCATGTGTGTTACTGCATATTGGCGATAAAATAATTATATGAAATCATGCAATTAAACTGTTTCAATGGATTGCCTCAACATTATTCTACAAAATATTATAAGTTAGGTCCTTTTATCTCCCATGATGTGAGTTATATAAAAAAAATCCACTTTTTTTTGCTTTTGCCTCATACCCGAAGTAAAGTTGCAAGATCATGAGATAACGTAGGGGCATATGGCCGCATTATAAACAAATTTTGCAAAATATAAATAATTATTTGAACAATATTGACAAATGTAAAAAGATAGTTGGCGCATTTTGTGGGTCCCCACTCAGAGCACTTTGTACAATTGAATCATTCCTCCCATTTTTTTAAATTACCTACACATGATTTGGCATAGAACCACCCTATTATCAAGTGTGTAGCCCCCCCCCCCCCCCACTGTAGAAATTTTTTTACAAAATGGCTCAAGCGTGTAGCCAGCATGGGTGGGGGGGGGGGGATAAATCCACCAACACAGCAATAATTTTTACCAAAATATATAAAAGAGTTTCATGAGTTGTGAATTGCAAAGTATTCTATTTCAAATAGGTGATATCGATTCTAAATATTAGCAAAAGTTAAAATTATTTAAATATTTATTTCTTGTGTGTTAATATTTTATCTCACGAGAATTTAAAGTTTTCTTACATTTTTTTAAACCTTAAAAAATTTTAGTTTATTTCTATTAAAAACTACGATAAAATTTTTAGTGTATGAAATGCTCAGATATCCAAATAGGCAGAATTTGCTCAATATAATTATTTCTGAAACTTCTTAGGCTACAGGAAAAGAAACCAAAGGCCTGCACGACATGATTGAGCCTTCGACACCAAGCTGTTACGGCATTTTTTGGATAGAAGATCCTATTTTATATGCCCTTGGAGAAATATTAGAATCAACTGAAACAAATATCACCTGAAGCTGATACATTATTAGATTTTATATGACTGCCGATTTTTTCATTGGAATTTATTCATAAATTATTTATTGCACAACAATTTTGTGCACTTATTGTTGCAAAATGAGAAACTTGCAATAACGTTGGGTTATCTTATAAGTTGATAATATTTTGCTAATATATACAAATTTAATTTTTTATTTTCTTTAAAATTCAATCTTCTTGTATACATAACACAGTCATTTATATACTTGGTCAAATAAATTAATCTGTAATATGTTAAATTGACGCCTCAAAATAAAAAACATTCAAATGGACATGTATAGTTATAATATGAAATAAAACCTTAGACAGTCAAACATAAAGATTTAATATCAATTGAAATAACAATTAATATAAGGATTTAGCTAAAGTAAGGTGAATCGCGAATATTATTATACCACATGTTGGAAGACCAAGAGAATATATCGACCAGGATTTTGATTGATGTGACTATTGAGATAAAAGCTAAATTATATGATTCTGAGAGTCACAAGCCTTGATTTTACAGGCAAACAAATGATTCCAATATTAATGGACTCGAGGATTATTACAAAATAACCTTTTTTATTTAACTTTTAGATTAAATTTTGACTCAAATCAATAAACGATTTGTGATTTATCAAATGGCTTTACCCAATTACCATATCATATAACTCTTTCTGTCTGAGCATATATCAAATCTTATTGAAAAAATAAATATTTAGCTAAATTTTATTCAGAGAAAATAGAGATATCTGAAGGCCAATTAATTTCAGAATTTAAAAGGTATAAAACAGGTGCATCACCAGCCTTTACAATCACAAATGCCTCAAAAAAAAATTTTAAAATTATTTTATAAATTACCTTCCAATTTTAGCTACCAATTCTAAAGTTATCTTTTTTTAGCTAACATTTACGAAATTACATTTGGTATTATAAAAAATTCAAAATTTTGAAGGGGCCTCTTTAAGTTTTTTAGAGGGCTCACGTCCCTCTGCCCATTTCCTCTAGTGACTCTACTGATATGAAAAATTTATTTTTGTAGATAATCCTCCAAGAAACACAGTGGAATCATTGCATACTTTAAAATATATTTTTAAGATTTCCAAATATATTAATATTACTTAATCCCCCCCCCCCCCCTATAATATTACTGACTAGCTTGCCTATTACAAATTAACCCCATTCATTGCAATCTTGCCCCTTATCTAATTACTCTTACCCATGAGTACTACAGCATTTTGAGAGAAAATTACTATTTTTCTAGATAAGCTAGAAAGATTGAAATAAGTTTTCTATATTATTTAAAGTTGATATAAGTCAGTGGCTTAGCGACGGAGTTTGTTCTGGGGTTTCATCCCACCCCACTCAGAGAAACAGATTATACGTCTAAAGCTTCAAAAATTATTTTATATTCGATTAAATACCCCAATAAAATATTATTTTAACATTAAGTTTGTTGAATATGAATAAAAGTTTTGTGATATTTATATTTCTAGAAAAATATCATTATTGATATACAAAAATTATTTAATACTAATATACCACCAAAAATAAATGCGCTTTAAGGATAGTTTACTGGCTTTCATGAAGTACTTAATGGTATAGTTGAAAACTATTAGTAAGTGGATTGATAAAAATGATTATTATACTGCTCTATCAATTATATATTTTTTTAAATATTAATCTAGTAGATATTTCAACGAAATATAAATATTGTTGAAGTAAGGAATAACGCCAACAGTCTTCCTATATTTTTGATTAAGCTGAAGTAAATGCTTTAGACATTTTCCAGGCCATTTTTAATAATTTTTTTAGTGTGAATTATAAACGAAATATTAAAGTTAATAAACTTAAGCTTATCAGAAAATTCCATGTTTGTTTTAGAATCAATGAGTGAGCTCTATTAAAAACAATTATAATAAAATTTAAGTCATAGCTGTCATCAATTTCCTGTCAACAGTTGACTGATGCCAATAATATCTTTTTGTATTTGTATAAAAAAAATAAGTCCTTTTTTTGAACTTAATAAATTTTTAAAATTGTATAATATTTATTTTAATACTTTACTTATACTTTAAATATATTTTAGACGTGGTACAATAATTTAGGAGATTAACATAAATGTAATTATAGTTTAGTTTTTGTTTTCTTTTTTGTTATTTTAATTTTACTTTTTTCATTTAATTTATGTGTTTTCTTTTGTTCAAGTATTTTGACATAAAATTAAAGAAAGACAGAATAATAATCTTTTAAAAATAATAAATTTTATAAGCAATTATAATGATTTATTTTGTTTTTTTTCTCTTTTTATATCTATTAAAAGTAAATATAAATTTGATTAATGATATAATTAATTTAAAAAATTATAAACATGTGACATGATCAATCTTTTATAATTACTCTTTTTTATTTCTGTTACAAAATAATAATAATATATTTAAAGAATGACTATGCGAGATCACCAAAAAAAAATACTCATCACCAAAAATAAATGAATGAATTTAAAATTTAACACAAAAAAACGACTCACATAACACGCCCCCCCCCACGAATTGAAAATCAAACGTCGCACTTCAACCTCGCATCCCGCCTTTTCTTATACTTATTGCCTTTCATCGTATTTTCAAGGATTCTAAACATTTATCATTGATTCTGTACATAATATAGATTCTAATTCCTTTATTAAATTCTAATAATTATAAATTAACATAAAAGGAAAATAACAAAAAAGAAAAATTAAAAAGAAAAAAATTAAAAATTAAAAAAATTATAAGCGAAAATAAAAAATCAATAACTCCAATTGTTAAACCCTTAAAGTATGAAAAATCTACAATTATCACGCGTTTTTATCTCATTTGCATAGTCTATAAATAATAAAGTAATAATTTTAATCAAACATTATTTTTGTTTGAATATTATCACAATTTGAATACTAGTTTTTTTTCTAAATTCTTACTACAAAAAGCCTCAATATATTTTGATATGGTTTATTAAATAATTTTCAAAATATATTTATGTTTTAGAGGTAAAGATACATATTGTTAAAAAAATTTAATATCAGGTTTATTACCAATATTTAAATATTAAAAATGGCATGTTTTAAATAGATTTTCATAGTGAAAAAAAAATATTTACAATATTTAAGGCGATATAAGAATTTTAAAATGAAGGTGACCACTAGTGTTATTTTTTTCCCAACTAATTGCCCCTCAATATAAGGGTTAATGACTACTAATCTTTATTTAAATTAAATAGCTTATATTTATATATTGTAAATTAACAGATAAAATAAAATTTTAAAAGATCTTTCTTAAAATAATTTCAAAAACTTTTCAAAAATTTGCAACTTTGAACAAGATGCTCGGTAGAAATTTTAAAAAGATAGTTTTATTATGTTTGAGAAATGGCGTTGTTAGCTTTTTCCACTCAAGGGTGCTCATATTTAAAAAAAAATAATTCTATGTAAAATTTGCCAAAAAAAAGAAAAAAGAAGGTAATTAAATCTATCTAAAGTTTGTAAAAAAAATAAAATAGTAAATCTATATTTTTAATTTTCCAGCCTTTCAAATGGAGAAGAAGAGGGAGATATGAATCCCTCAGCGCCCTATCACGACGCATGTTTTAATTAGATATAAAAAAAAATTTTTTTTGATGATACTTTTTATTTATTTAAAAAAATAGTAAAACACTAAAATATTAAAACAAGTATATAAAAATATGTAAAATTACTAAAAATAAATATATATATAAGTATCGAAGGCCCTAAAAAGAAATGTTTCATTATATTTTAGAGAAATGACGGTAAATAATGGAGGAATATTTTTAAATGTGAAATTTTAAAGTAGGAAGAAAAATGGAATATTAAAAGCCATAATTTTCAAAAAAAAATTTGATGAAAAATTAAAGTATGCAAAAAATATTAAATTTAACCCTCCAAAAATTAAAATAAGATCCAGCCTGTCGAAATTCTTTTGGATGGGTGTGCTAAGAGGGGTCAGTTTAGGGTTTTATATTACATATAAAATTTGATCTAGTTGCAAGATGGTCGTTCATTATCCTATCTTAGACTTTTCCGAATAAAGTAAAATAATTATATATTTTTCTTTATATTTTGAAGGCGAAAATGGCCACAAGGCAATTTACATTCTTATTCTGTATATTTTTATGAAAAAATATATTTTTAATGATATTTTTTTCAAAGTTTATATTCTGGTAATAGTAGGACCCCAGGATATATATGTATAAATATATAATATTAATATGTTCAATGATAATTAAATATTATTATATAATCATATTATATTTCAGCACCTAAATTTGGTTTTTTCCAAATTAAAAATTGTACAAATTTTTATTGAACTAATAAAATAACTTTGATTATCTCTATCGTATTATTTAAAAAATATAATACTATGATTTAATATATTCGATTTTATAAAAAATTTTACAGTTTTCCAAATTATAAAGGTAAAATCAATTCTTAAACATTTTGCTAACTCATTTTTAAAATTATTTACTAATTTAAATTTTCTCCATCATTTAAAATTGTATGAAATTTTATCTTGGTAAATACTCTGTGAAAAAAATAGTAAAAACAAAGTATAATTAATTTTTGTATCAAATATTTGTTATTTGTTTAAATTATAAATATAAATTATTACCTGGCATTAAAATGCGTGGAGCGATTTAGACAAATAATAAAGAATTGTTTTGAAGTTAACTATATAATTTGTAGTAAAACTTGTAGTATTGAAATTGACTTATCAAATATTTATATTTTAATATTCAAATATTCGAATCTTTTAAAATGAAGGAGAAGATATTCGATATATATGGAAGATATTAGTGTATTCGTTAAATCATAATGGTAAATTTTTGTCAATTTTAATATTTAAAGAAAGAAAGAAAGGAAGAGAATGTAACCGTAAATATAGACCAACATGTATAAAATGAACTTACCCATAGGAATTTCAGATGATTTTTGCCATGAACTTTTGTGCATTTTTTAATTTATTATAAATTAACATAAAAAGAGTTTATTATCTGATATTAATAGTATGCGTTGAGACTTGCAAGAGTACAATTTTTTTCAAACCAGAACGTAGGAAGAAAAGTAATTTCCTGACCAGATCAAATCTAAAATAAAAAATAAATTCAAAATCCAACCCGAACATAAAATGAATTCTATATTCTCGACCCAACTCGTCCCAGAAAATCAAATTTTTACCCTAATTTTATTTATTTTTCAGTTATGAAATTAAGAATAATATAAAATGTTGTGAAATAATTATACAATTAAAACCATGATTTATTCATATCAATGATTAAATGTAAAAATTGTAAAGAAAAAATATTTTCAAACCTACACCTCATTAGAATTTAGGTCCAGACTAGGCCCGTCTCGAAAATAAAAGGTTATTATAATTACCTTGCAGAACCCATAGGCTGGTTCGGTGGGTTAATATATCGGATTAGGTTAGGTTTCACAGACCTCCAATATGGGTATTATACTCATGCTGGAATATATTTCCAATCAAAATTTGATTTTTAAAATTTCGCCCTCATTTAATGATTAAAAATTGAAAGATTCCGATTCCATATCCAAAATTTTATATTCAAATAAGACTTTATTTATCAATATTTATTCATAAAATTTTTCCATATACTGATTTTGAATATTTTTTAAATGCCAGATACTAAATATTAAGATTCGCATTTAAAAGCTCTATAAAATGCTATTCAAAGGGAATTGCAAATTATTGTTTAATTCTATTTGTACATCCACGGGGTTTTGAGTTTTAAAATTAATCACTATTCTATGTCTTAATAACTCTGAAAATTTAATTAAAATTCTAAGAAAATCTAAAAAATTTAATTAGCAAAATCTTCTATGATTTTTAAAAATAATCTGCGATCAGCAAAAATTCTTAGCTTTCGGTACATTTTATTTTGATTGGAAAAATTCCTATGCATTTCAGAATAATTGTTAAAATTAACTTTGAATGGCAAAATGCACATTTTTAAAATTTATGTTGGGGAGAGGGGGGGAGGATAAATTTATTGGGGTATAAACTTGAATCAAAATGCCCCCTCCATAATTACCATGAGTGAGAGAGACAAGAAAGAAATTGGCCATTTTATTTTCTATCATATCAGATGAAGGTTGGCTTACTTAATAGACAATAAGTAACAAAATATCTTTAAAACATTTCGCGTTTATGATTTAAGGAACTTTGGTGGGTAAATTGATATTGAATATGTTGTTTTCCTTTAAATATATGAATTCGCAATATTTTTACTGTTTCGCTATAATAACTTTGCGCAAATACATTCGCAGTAGAAAATTCGCTATAATGGGTTCGCGATAAAAGTTTCGCTAAGATGTATTCGAAGTTAAGGTTTCGCGGAAAAAAATTCGGAATTGGTTTCGCGATATTACCTTTGCTATAAAATTTGTTCATGATAAACCACATTCGCGAAAAAGTGTTTCGCCGTAAAAGTTTTAATGAATTGACCTGATACGGGGGAAAAGTGGCATGACTGGGCATAATTTTATTTTTTCCAAAAAAGGGATTTAGAATTGGTTTTAATTAAACAAATATCATATCAATGGCCCAATCCTTAATCTATAAAATGATATTTGAATCAAAGTTTTAACTATAATACTTTTTGAGCTATATGATATATACGTGAGTTTTTTTCGGGCGAGTCAACTCCTGGTATGCTTTACTGCAGTGGCGTAGGCATGGGGGGGGGGGAGGTGCCTAATATCAAAACATTATTAATTATTTTAGCTACCTTGCCAATTAGTACCTGCACTAATGAAAGGTCTTTTTCTACTTTAAAAAGCTTAAAACCCTATTTAAGAAACACAAGCGGTGAAAAATGTTTAAATGGATTAGCCCTATTGAATATTTATAAGAAGATTATTTTAGATAAAAATTTGATTCTAGATGAATTAGCAAAATCTCAGAGAAAGGTAGATCTCTCTTTTTAAATTCAAATCAAAAAATAGCAATAAAATTTTATTAGTTTTAATATATAATCAATTTTTTTTGAAAAAAAAGTATTATTATTTATAAGATAATATCATCATAATTTTTTAAATACCATTATTTGCATAAGAATTACACATATTTTATATAATTGTAAAAAATTACTTTTTATTAAATAGAGTCTTTATACATTATAATTTTTAATATTAAAATCTGTATTATATAAAATATCAACATTTTGAAAATATTTTAATTAATAAAAATATATACATGATTAAATAAAGGAATGTAAAATATATAATAAAATACCCTAAAATTTTGTTATATGAAAATATAAAACAATTTTAACAAATCCAAAAATATAATCACTTAAGTGTTCAAAGCCCCCCAAAAAATTTTAAAAAACCCCCCATGATAAAATCCTGGCTACGCTACTGCTTTACTATAGTAAAGCAACTTATTTAAGATTTTTATTATACTTATGAAATATTGCAATATGATGTCTATAAGGAGCTATTATTAATATTTATTAAATTAACACCTCAGATTTTCATCAGATATTTAATTTTTTTAAATTGGGATTTTAAGATAAGAACATTGGCCAAACTCATCTTATTTATGATAATCTTTCATGGCCACTCAAACTCTGGCTAAATAATAGATGCTTATGTATTATCATTTAATGCATTTATTTTAGGAATATTAAATAAGTTCAGGTTCTTATTTTTTGTGTAATTGGTGTTAAAGCCAAAACATAATATTTATATATAATCAATAATGGGGGGGGGGGGGGGTAATTTTCATTATTAATAAAAGCTAATTTTAAAAATAGCGCGCTATCGCAACCGCTATTTTACAAAAAATGTAACCTATCGCTACCGCTATTTTTTCAAAAAATTAGCAAATTAGCCAGCTATTAACTACTTTTTACGCTACTAATTTTTAAAAAAAATATGATTATAATTTCAAATATATAAAATTTATTTATTTTTCATTGCATTTCAATAATAATAACATTTACATACTGTCATCCCCAAGTCTAGAGCGACAATCAGAAAAAGTTTTACTGTACTAAGTAATCGTTCAATACTAGAACTTGAGAATGCAGTATTAAATTTAATGTACAAATTTTTTTATATAAGAAAGATGATCAAAAATATTCATTTGGATTTAAAAAATGCATCTAGAGGATTTTCAATATTATTATTTATTTCAAAAAAATCATCTATAGGAAGTGTCGTTTTTGAATCCTGGTTTGATACAATATTATTTAAAGTTGCCATTAGCCTAATAAGTTACCCTTTGGATTAAGTTATATGGCAATTTTAGTGATTTGAATCGATTAAAAATGACCCGAATAAGATTTTAGCTAAATTTAGTACGTAAATGCAGGTTTTGCTCATAGATGGCAGAAAATTTTAAATCTCTATTTGCCTAATTTGGCATAAATAATATTAATTTGGCTAAAATCTTAATCGGGCCGTTTTTTTTAAAACAGAACCAAATCGCCGTTTAACAACACCAGAGATAAAATTTTTAAAATATTATCATTAAATAGATGAGTCTGATAATAAAATGAGATGTTATTATTTATTGTAATTTTTAATTTATAATATAATTCTTAAATAATATCTTATGTCGCCAGAAAATCAACTTTCCCGTAAATTCATCTAGCTCAAAAACTATTATAGATAAGGCATTGATTCAAATTTTATTCTAAAGATTAAGGATTGGGATACACATTGATTTTAAATTTGTTTAATATATTATCTTTAAATGTTTTCTCAAGTTGAAGCTACTAGTCTTGTTTGATAATAAAACTTCTTGGCCCATCTTACAACGAAATTTATATCCTGTGTTAATTTTTATCAAGTTAAAATATTTTGCAAATTTAAGAAGAGAAAAATCCATATTTTCATCATTTTCCAGGGAAATTACTTTGTCGATATGATCTCTACCAAAATTATCTTCAATATCAATCTCTATTGTTGACATTTTAAATTTTTAAGAAAACTAGATTTATAATTATAAATTTCAATTTCAAAATTAAAAAACATTTGGATTTTAGAATTAATTGTAAAATTATAATTATATTATAATAATTTTTATATGTATTTATTATATAAAATTGTTCGCTACTTTCAAAATTAATAGCGAGCTACTGCTATCGCTATTTTATTTTAAATGTAGCGTGCTATAGCTTACTGAAAAAAGCAGCGCATTGCTAATTTTTTAACGTGGTTTTTTTTAGAAAGAGGCACAAAACCGATTTAAAATTTTTTTTTTAATGGATTACTCTATTGAGATGTCATCATAAATATACATATTTTGACTAATTTTTAGATAAAATGGTCCAATAGATAAAGGGTAGGAAGTCTATGCCTGTGTCCGTTTAAGACCTTTCTGTTCTATAAAAAATGATACATCCTTTTCTATGAAAAATGGAATATTTTAAATTTTAAGGACTTTCTACTTTAAAGTATCAAATCTTCCCCTCTCTCATCTCCCTAACTTGTATTTTTAATTCTATCTTTCATCAATGATTTTAACAAATTATTAAATTCATTAAATGTGATTTTAATAAAATTTTTAAACATTTTACACATTTATATTTTATAATAAATAAATTAACCAAATATCACCTCAAAATGATTTATTTTAGGTAGTGAATATTTTCACTTTCAATAAATTTTCAAAAGAATAAGAGATGCTAGGGGAACGTTTTATATGTAAATAATTAAATTAGGAATCTAAGCTGATATAAAATATTTTTAATAATGACTCTTTATTATAGCTAGAAGAGAAAATATGTTTCAAACGTCGATTATTTATGAAAGGGTCGGGTTTATTCGCTATAGAAAATATTATAAATCGCAAAAAATAATTATAAGATATTCAAACCCAATTCAGTAAAACAAATGCAACAAAAATAGATAAGTTTAAAAGGAAAGCTACAATTAAGAAAAATTTGTTAGATTTTTAATTTTTCTACTTCTAAATCCAAATATAATAATGTGATTATTTCTCTCGCAATTTTTACATAAATAAACCTCATTACAATGTTCCCAAATCCCAATAATATTAAAATTTTTGCAGAATGAATTTCATATTTATATAAATACTACATTATTATAATAACAAGAGTGTTTCTTATTATTAAATATTTATAATCTGTTTAAAGTGCGAAATTAAAATCGTATTTTAAAAAAAAAATTTCAAAATTTTAGGAACCAGAAATAGAATAAACATTCAGAACTGGAACAAACCATTTTTGACCAGATTTAAAACTCTAATTTCGAGTTAATCAAGATTAAACCGTTTGAAAAAAAAAATTTATTGTTCCAAACCAGACCTGTAAAAACAAGTCTCTATGTATGGTAAATATATCCATCTTTTTAAAAAAATCAATATTTACTCTTTTTATTCTTATTTTTTCGGCGATGCATAAGAAGGTAAGAAATGACGAAACTATAGTTTAATAGATAATTTTGTTTCGTTTTGCACTATAAATAAAAGTAAATTTATTTTACTGGAAAATAAAATGGGGTTAATAGAAATGAATGTCAAGTATTATCCTAAATTTGTAATTATATATTGATAGATTTTTTTATACAGATATAATAATATAAAAGTTAAAAATCTTAAGAAGGAAAAGGATATTAATTGATGTGTTCTAGCAAACAAAATGATTGTAATGGTTTATAACTCGAGCAAAACTTTATTTGGTTTTGAATGAATGAATAAATGTATCAGAAAATACCCTGGATAAAAAGATATCCGGCAAAAATACCCATGATATAAAAAGCAAAGGATAAAAATATTCCAAATGTTTTTGCTCGTTTTTAAATATATAAATTAAGGCTTCATTCAAAACCAAAAAAAATTTTTTTTTCAAAAGTTTGACAAATTGTTAAAATTTTACAAAACTTATCAAAACTTAAATATTATTAGTAAATGTATAATATTGCCACCTCCAACCTTCCTGCCATCGTCAACTATGAAACCGCCTTATGTATTTATTGGAGATTATACCCACCTTTTATTGGCCTTTTTTATGAAACTATATTAAAAAAGGGTTGAATAATAAGAAAATAATTAGTTGATTATAATAAATTCTTAGGAATGTATTGCACCTGGTTATTAATTTTGCATATAATCTTTACTTCAATTTATTAGATTAGGAATTTGTGATGCTTGAAATAATTGAAATTTTAGGTGATAATATAATTTTTCGATATCTTCTTTGCAAACTTATAGAAAAATTAGATGACAAATCCTGGTTAACCAATTTATGGAAGCATATTTATGTAAACTGAATATTTTTTATATAACTAATATATTTATTTAGAGCCTGATAAAAAAATCTTCAATTGGTTCAACCAAAACCCAGCGAAATATAATGAATTTTGATTAAAATCGCATGCAAGGTTGATCAATGCAAAAAAAATTAGCATTTTAATTACGTTTTTTATACTGACTAGATAGCAATCTAATCAAAATTGTCATCTTTTTATGGGACTATTTTACATGCAGATTTATTGTGTTTCATATGAACAACTTGGGTAGAAAAATTTGATGTTGAACCCTAATCTCCTATTATATGTAAACAAACAATTAGCAATATTATTTCCAAATATTATAAATGAATGAAAGATATATTGAGGGGGTAATCAGAAACCTTTTACGTATGCACCACTAGAACTGCTCAAATCACAATTTCTGTTCTCATCTCAAATTATTTATCAGGCATAACGTTTTTCTTCCATCCAATATTCCAAGAGCGCTCTTATTCCACATCGGAAATCAAATATTTGGAGAGAAAAAAACATATTTAATAGATGAAGCCTTTTTAAAACAATATTCTAAGAAAAGAAAAATCTTAAAAATATTTATATAATAAAAATAATATATTATAATTTTATATAATATAAATATAATATTATACTATTATTATTTATTTTTGTATGCTAAATAATAAATATACAAATAAAAGGATTATTATTTTTAAATGCTTATATTTAATTATTGTATATAAATATTTAAATCAAAGTAATATACTAATAAACATGATATTAATTTTGTAATAATTAACTTTAAAATTGAGTAACTGTTCCTAGTAGTTGCAATTCAAATCAGATAACTATGTATAGCTATTTGAGTTACCAGTGGCTAGGGTCATGCACGAGCTGCCAGAGGCCCGATTAGATCAGAACCGAGCATCGGGCTCGGACATTGAAAATATCTTTCTCGAACTCGGGTCGGCTGTAAGAGGCAGAGCTACTAGAAACCCGACCCGAAGATATTAGAAATATTCTCAATAATCATTTTGTTTCATTGAAATGTCAATCAGAATTACATTTCATTATTCATCTAACACATTTCACATATTCATTAACGTAAATTCCATCCTAAATTAACAATTTACTGTTATTCTGATTTGTATTGTGACTAGTTATAGCTTACTTACATCAGAGACCTGCAGAGGTACCATTTGCACGGCCCGGCCCGGATTTTTTTCAAAAATTTTTTATGTTCCCCGGCTTTTTTTTAAAAAAAATTTCAGGCCCGACCCGGATTTTTTTAAAATATATTATATTAATTTGTATTTATCTATCAAAATATAGCAGAGATATGCAACGGCCTGGCCTGTTAGGATTTTTTATACAAGTTTTTAGATCTGATCCATTCCATACTATCAAGCTCCTTAATTTTTTTTACTAACCGGCCCTTAAGCATAAAGGTAAGACCTGATCCGTTAAATTTTACAAAAGGTCGGGTCTGGCTCCTTAAATATTTTGCACAAATGTTTCTGTCATCACATTTATAATGTCTATAGAATTAATCAAAACTCTAGATTAAAATTCAAAATAATAATATCAAAGTTTTAATCTCCGAGCAGACCCATTAAAATTTACAAAATTTCCAGCCCAGCCTAAAATTTCCTATGAAATAATAAATTGTCTTATTTTATTTATAAATTAAATTTAGAAATAAATTTTAAAAAAATGAGCTCATTGTTATTATTTAAAGTTTGTTCAAAGAATATCAAATTCAAAATTCATATGTTAGGACTGGCCTGGCCCTTTAATTTTTTGTACAATGGTCCGGTCTAACTCGGCCAGGCCTGGCGCATTATGAAAAAAATTAATTTGACAGTTTATCTTGTGGATCCCCAGTGTTTCAGATGGGCTGGGCCAGATTTTATAGATCTCTGATATATAGTATTTAATTCTGATTGAAAAAAAAATTCCTTTTTTTATCTGTATAAAAATCTTTGACTGAAAACTAACATCTCCTAATTAAGTAGCCTTAAGAAAAATTCTAATAGATAATAGAGATCTGCAAAGCCAAAAAGCCCCACCCAAAGACCGGAAAAGTTTTTCAAAAAATTGCCTGGCCGGATTTTAAAAAAAATAATATAAATGGTCAAGCAATTTCTCTATAAAATATTTCGGGCGGGACCGTACATAATTACCAGGCATCGCAAATCTCTGATTTTTTTGTATTTTGTTAGGCCAGCAGACATTAAAATTCATATATTTTATCGAATTTCAAGCGAATATTTTGATTTTGATTGATACTAATTAAAAATAAATTACAATGGGTGTCTCCTGGTTTGAGTTATGCTAAACAGCCTAAAAAGCAAATGAAAAATCTGAAAAAAACAAAAGAAACAAAAACGAGAAAAAAAAATAAAAATTGAAAAAACAAAAAAAAGAAGAAAATAAACGAGAAAATAAATACGAAAAATAACAATGCCACCAAATACTTAAAATAAACCTAAATAGGGTGTCCTAGTTCAAAACCTGTTTAGTCTACGCCAACAGTAATTTAGTATCAAAATTTAGTCAAACCTATAAACATTATTTCTTTATATTTTAGGAGATGTCAAACTAAAACACTAAATCTAATAATAATATAGCAAATTTACAAAAAATTAAACGAATTATATATGATATTATCCAATTGAAAATGCACAATACAGATATCAAACATAATTGATTTATAAAACGGTTGTTGTAGAAATAGAAAGGCATAGAGGGTAAGTATAAGAGCCTTAATTAGCACTGGGGAAAATTATATATAAATATGTTAAAAAACGTGATGGTAAGAAAATTTTACAAAAAATTTAACGGGGGGGGCAGACTTTTCATAATATTTTTACCAATCGGGTCGGGCAATTCCAAAAAATATTATTTAGCGCAGGTCCTGGCAAAAATATTTCGGGTTGGGTAACTAGTGTAAAAAATCTTAACGGATCGGGCTTAATAGACCTCTAATTGGTAAAACACTGACTGTACAAAAATTATAATATATCTCAATAATTAAAATGTCAAATATTTAATTATGTAAATAGCCTATAAAATTAAATTTAATTAGTACAACAAATACTACAACTAACGTTATTCTAATTATATAAAAAATACAAATATTTGATATAATTTTAACGCCATTATGCATTTATAAATCAAATATTTATTTTTGTAAATAAAACCTTTAAATAACTTAGTTTAAAAACTGGCATTTCTCCTTCGGATAAATTAGAGTATATCATATTATTTATGTGTGATATAAAATTCGGGAATTATAATTGAATCATTACATTTAATGTTCACTAGCTGATATAAATACTATAAAGACTCAGTTTCTTCTTATCAAAAATATTATTTCGACTAAAATTTAATTATTTAAAGCCTTAATTTTGCCAACCGTAGAAATAAGTTAAATTTTTTTTAAAGAGGGGGCTCCACCTATGCCATTCTTAGCAGATCTTAAACCCGCCTTTCTTCGCCCTTCGGCAGGATTATACTTATCTTATCGTTTAAATAATATCCGTTAATATTAGTTTCCTAGTTTGTTTAAAGTGTTTTTCCCTAAAAAATTAAATTATATTAATCTTAAATTTTATTTTCAAAGAAATATTGTTTAATATAAATTATTTATATTCATTTTATGGGAGAGTTAGAAGTCAAGGAGTGAAAGAGTCACAATTTTGTTTGTTTATTCAAAAAGTCAAGTTAAGAAATATGTTAAAATGTACCTTTTTGAAAACAGGTTCGGTGCAAGCTCAAAACGGGTTCGGTGCAAACTCGAAAAGGGTTAGGGATGTGGACTTTTTTTTTGAAAAATAAATATTTAAAACTTTTTAATTTTTTAAAATTTGTTTATATTAAATTTATTATTTGTATTTTATAAAATATTCCACTAATAATTGTCATTATCATTATATTACCATGATATTGATATACTTACAGGCTTGAACAAACAATATAAATGTATCTATTTAATATAATATAATAAAATTTAAATATATTAGATAATCATAATAACTAATCTAATCTAATTTAAATATATATTTCATTTGAATTTAGATTAGAGAACTGCAAAATCGAAATTTACCATGCCCCCCGAGCCGGTGGCAAATTTTTTGAATCTAGGTCCCAATTCTTAAAAAGGTTTATAAGCTATGTCCTAGTTCGACTTAATTTTGATACTTAATTAAACTAGGAAAATTTATTTTGGTATGTTTTAGTGTTTGGTAGGAATGTTAAAACACCCGATTCAGGTCAATTTTTAAAAAAGACCTGATTGAATTTTAACTAAATAATAATATGTAAGGCTGAAGATTTTTCTAGATGGCAGAAAGGTTTAGATCTCTATTTGCCAAATCTTGAGGCTTTTGGCTAAAATATTAATTGGGTTAAATATAGACCGAATAGGGTTTTTGACAACCTTAGTGTTTGGGGTTTTTTCCGTTTTTTTCTTTTATTTAGTAATAATTTAACCAGGATATGGCCATAGGGGGAAAATCTCAGACTTATACAATTTTAATATTATGCATTAAATTTAAATATTCAGTGATAACTTTAATAATGTGATGTTTATCTATTATTTATTTTATTAACAAAATATGATATAGAAATAGCTGGTAAATATTTCCAACCTCCTAATTTATTTTTAAAAATTTTATTTTTAAATGATTGTTGAATTTTTTTTTATTGTAATTTTTAATTTATATCTTCATAAATTAAAAAATGTAAAAAAAATTAAATACAAACATATTGAATTAAAAATATTTTTAAAAATAACAAATAAGGATATATTAAAAATTACATATAAAAAATTATGTATATATTCTAAGAAATATTAAAGGGTATATATCACCCTAAAGAAGAGTGAATGCTTAAAAATTTGATCGGCAGATTTCGAGAGAAATTTACTGACGAAGGTAAATCCTTCATTGGTGTTCCCTAGATCTGTCATTTTTCCCCTGTTTTTATGAAATTGAGGGCCTCACTTCCATTCCAAATATGCCTAAGGTAGTGGTAGCGATTTAACACAGTGTTCGTGAGGCTAGATTATTTGCTTATTTTAAGGATTTTTGCCTTTTCGATGCCAGAAAATTAGAGGTTGGACTTTGCTGCAAAATCAACTATAGTCCCAAGTAAGCGGGAGACTGTTAGTCCAGGGAATGAAGTATATACCATCGGGGCGTATTGCGTTTTTATTTGAAAGTCCACGGGCAAGATGAGCAGATATTTCTGCGCCTCTGGAAACACCAAACCCTAATTGGAGTGGCGACATGAATGAGGAAAGAGATTTCTTGATTCGTGAAGCAATGATTTTAGAAACAGCTCTTCAAAATAAAGACCCTACAGCGATTGAGCGAATACCTCCGTTTTAAAAAGTGTTAGACAGGCACCAAAAAAGAGGCCCATTGAGAATTATATTTAACAACCTGGTAAAGTTCTGTAAAAGATTACACGGAACATTAAGTTTCAAAATATTTTGTGAAAATAGCATGAATGCCATCAAGGCCTCCAAAATAGTCTTTTTTAAAAGATCTAACAACTTTATTTGTCTCGTCAATGTTAATTTCGGAAGCAATAAGATTGTTTTGGCATTAATAAACAAATTCTGAGTCACATATAGGGCGTTTTTGTAGCTTCTAGGGTGGACTCGTTATTGGGAGCTAAGGAGTCTTCAGAAGTCATAGCACGAAGGGCTGAGTTTATGTTAAGCTATTTATTTTATTTGAACCTATTTTGTTCTTACGGGCAATAGGGAGTGGATTAGGTTGGTAAGTGTGGTGTGTAGAAGCTGGTGGTGTTTGTTGAGTTGGAGTTAAGTCAGTAGCAACAGTTGAGGAAGGTGGGCTTATTAGATTTAATAAACTAAATGGAGGAGGATCTGTAGGTGTTATGCTTGGAGCCCTGAACCTTAGAATTTAGAGGATGGATGTCCATGAATTTGAAATTTCCTGGCTTTGGTTATATTTATAGACCTTTTACATATGGGACAAAATTCATGCATTTGAATCAACAAATGTTTTCTTAACAGTCAGTTATAAATATAACTATACCTTGTTATGTACATGCTTCAACATGATATTATTTATATAAAAATATATTTATGTTTTCTCTAGTGTTTTAACAAATTTATTTGTGCCTATTCAAACCAAGAAAGGTGAAATATATAAGACATTGTGGGCCTCTTTTTGAAGGTTTAATATTATGATTGATAGTTTCTAAAAGTTATATATCATAGGTTGGGGAATTACTATGATCCAAAATTTGATTTTTCATTATTGGAAACAAATCATTAAATAAAAACAATCACAACAAAAAATTGGTTTGTAATAGTGAATAATGAAGAAAGGTAGATTGCAATAATTTCGAGGAAAATTCTGAATTTAAATATAAGAAAATATATAACCAAATAACATAAGAGATTGAAGTAATCGTTTTGATAAAAAAAAGAATATATTATATTTCACCAACATATTATTCATCAAAAATGAACATTAAGCCAGAAAATGGTCTAAAAATTTGATGAAATATTTTAGTGAACTTGTTGAGTATTAGTCGTTACTTTTTCTTCAAAAATACAAATCTTTAATTTTCTACAAACAATACAATTATGCATGCAGCTTAATAAATATATCAATTTAAAAAAATGTTTTTTGTGTTGGTTTCTCATAATTTATTATTAAAAAAATTTGAGTTTGGAAAAATCTTCAAAAAAATTTTGAGCAAAAATCTATTTTTTAGAACAGATATTTTTGATCAAATTTTACCTAAAAGCCAAATTTTTTTTTTTAATAAAAAACCTTTTATATCCATGAAATTTTCACTCCTAAATAAAAAAATTTTCAACATGAAATCAAATATTTTTTTTTAAAACTCTTTTTGAAGTTTTTTTTATTCAATCAAACTCTGTAAAAAACATAAATATTAATTTCTCTAGTAGATTTTTCTGGGGCAGTTAGAAAAACCATTTGCAGATAATTTGTCACAAACCCTCATCTAGCCAAAAGATTTTTTGATTCATAAATTGCAAAATACGAATGTTTTAAAAATTAACTAAGATATTTATTGTGCAAAGTATAAAGTTAATTTTTTTTTATCGTCATAAATTATCATATTTGATGAATTACAATTATGTTTGAAAATATTTTTTTAAATAGAGAGCAGACCTCGTCGCCCGGAGTCGGTTCACAAAGGTTTGCCAAAACTGATTGTTTAATTTTTGTGAAACGCCCGGCTCGAAAATCAACGATTAAATTAGTGAAAAAAGATTATCGGGCATATGAAACCCAGTTTATTAACTACCCTATTTGCCAGAAACAAAAATATTACTTTTTTTATCAAACACTTCAGGCTAATATAGCTAGCATCTTGAGAAATAAAAATAATAATATGTCCACGGTGAGCAAAGTAAAAAATTAGAAATTTAATCAGAATTATGAAAATTAGAAATGAATGTTAATATTGAAAACTTTATCACGTCAATTCAAATGAAAGCCCACTCACCGAAATCAAAAATTGCGAAATCGACATGGAAGCTGAGCGAACCCGACGACTTAATAAATTACAATCAGATAGAAGTTATTTGTCAATATATCATATTTCTAACTTTATTATGATCTGTTTGATTGGAAAAACGCCCTTTCTCCGTGAGATATATTATTTATAAAACGATGAATGAATGATAATCCAACCAAACTGAGTATTGTATAAATATGCTAACCACTAAATTTAAACATGAAAAAAAAATTGAATAGGCATTTTTAGATAACTTGTTTTAATTTTTTTTGGTAGTAATTAAACATATGTTTACAAACCTAAGATAATTAAGTAACTAAGGACTTAAATCATATTTAGCAAAAAAATTTAGCGAATGGGTTTCTAAAATTCTGGAAGTAGTGTGCTGGTTATCTGCCATTCTTTGAAAGATATAGATTGTATTTGTAAGTAAATAGGAAGCCCTTTTAAACAATGGAGAAATAAATAAAACAATAAATTATAGGTATTCTTTATAAATAAAATGCAATCTTTTAAAATAGATCAAATGTTGTATGCTGGGTTTACATTGGCGTACGCAGCGGGGGAGGACAGGGGGACAAACCCTTCCCCCCCCCCCCCCCAAAGCCAAATGCAGATGCCGGATATATTTTACAAAAATATTATTGTTTATATTAATTTATATTTGTTAATATTCGTATCTCATATTAAATATATATTTTATTACATTTATTATCACATTCATAAGTTATTTTATCAATTAACTTCGATTTCAAGTTTTCCGGCGTAATATTTACTTATTATTTTCAAATTTTTAGTGGCGTATTATATCTACCATTTTCAAATTTCTAGTCAAATAAAAATTATTTCTGAAACTTCTGGTCCAACAGGGAAAAAGAAATTGCAACCTTGTCCAACGAGATAGAGCCTCTTCCATCAAGCACTAACAGTTATTAAGGAGTTAGAAGAGCCAATTATTTGCTATTACTGAAATATTACAATGGCCTGAAAGAAATATTTCCTCAGAAGCCAGAAAATTATTGGATTCAATGCTTATTCCAAATCTTATTTCTCATTAAAATGTATTATTTAATTATACAACTATTTTAAGTATAACATTTCAAAAACATGACATTGATTTGATTTAGAAGATGAGAATAGCGGAGAGCATTTTATCAGAACTCAAGGAAATTAGGGCTAATGTTGATGAAGAATTTCATATTTTATATTTGTCCTCGACTTGTAGCAAGGCAAGCTCATCGTTAAAACATTAATATAGGATCAGTAGAAGAGTATATCTTAGATGCAGATACATTTATAACTCAAATAAATGAATTTTTAATATATCATGCAACACTTACATCTGCAAATATTACTTCCACAAAAGCCTTCCCAACCTTTTTCAGATGGTGATAGAAAAAAATAATATTTGTTAGATTTTTATTATGAAGATGTTAAAGTATCTATGAAGCCTAGGCTCGGCCCGGCTTTTTTTAAAATAAAATTTTCAGGCCCGGCCCGGATTTTTTAAAAATAAATTATATTTATTTTTGATTTTTATAGCTAATAATAACGATTTCAAATATAGGCTGTTTTAAAAAATACAGCCAGGTTTGGGCGTTTTTTTAAAAAAATTCAGGTCCGGCCGGGGTGTTTTTTAAAAAAAATTTTGGGCCCGGCCCGAGTATCCTGCAGATCTCTGAAAAACATACCAACAAATACAACATGTGAACAATAGTAGCGAAAAATAATAGAAATTTTTAGTCATTTTCTCTTTAATTATATTCTGCGAGAGCATCACATCCATTCTGTTTTGTCTTCGATTTGGTAGAACGGATATAATCCTGTATACCCGGATAAATACTATCAGGTAGATCTAATTTAGTAATCAGTGTTTTAAAGTTAAAATTGGCTTTTTTGGATAATATAATTAAAAAGGATTTATGTCATAAGATTTTAGCTTATGTTTATACCCTCTGCCAACATTTTATTAATTCTTGATTTAAAATTTTGTTTTTTGATACATTATATCTAAGATAAAAATATTCTATCGCTTCTTCAAATTGATATAACCTTCTCCTTATTTACTATTTCTATAAAATCGTCTCAGAATTTTTCTAAAAATCTACGATTAAACAATATTATAGGCACATTTAATTTTTTAATCAACTTAGAAAGAAAATTTTCTACAAATTAAAATAAAAAAAGTGCAAAACGGGACGCTTCCCAAATATTCTATAATTCATAAGGTATCAATGTTTAATTTTTTCTATTGTCAAACTAGAATATACTCAATTGTATTATTCTACTAAACAATCACTTACCTTAGCGCTCGAGTGTAAAAAATTTTCTTTTATCGGTTTCAATTTCAACGTAACCAATCCACCTTATTTTGGTATATCACATTTTCCAAAGATGTCACAAGTCTATTTTGATTTGAATAACTTTCTATAATGCCGCTACTAAATTATAAATATCAAGGATTCCGCCTAAACATCGAGACTCATATTTGAAAAATGATAAAAAGTTCTTTTAATGATGAGAGTAATCCTTTTTTTTGTATTTTATTCTAATAGCCTTAAAATGCTTTTTATATATTTGGTTTTATATTGCTAAGATATCAATTTTATAAATTTTCTTATTTTTGCCGATAACCTTTTTATTTATACTGTTTACAAACGGATTGAAGCATTTAACTAAAAAATATACCAGTTGCATTACATATTGGCCTAAGCTTTAGAATTGCATTTTTAAAAGTTTAGCAAATCGCTTAGGACTACGTCTTAATATGAGATTCAGATTCATATCAAATTAATAATAATATAACTCTATAAATATAATGTGAATATATTTTACTTCTATATCTATTAAATAAAAGGAAAAGAACACATAATATCTATCAAGATCCTAGAATTATGCATTTCAAAAATTTTTTGAACCGAGAGAAACTTATTAAATTTAATATAATGGATTTTGAATTGCAATTTAAAATCCCATATTTAAGACTCAGCTAAAGTGTAAAGTTATAGTTTTTATTTCGATTAAAACTTGTTTATCTTTATGACCACGAAAACTGATTGAAGAATTTGTATAAATACTAATCAAGCCTTAGAAAATTGAGGCACCCAGACTTTCAGTCGTCTTTAATTTTCATTTTACCCTTGTAGCCAATCTTTCAAACTTTCTACCAAATAGATTGCATTAATTACTGATACATGCTTCATAGTTAATGCTTTCAAAAGTTAGCTGATCTCACGCCTAATATGTGATATCTTAGTTTTTGGAGAAATTGTTTAAAGAATATTAGAAATTTTATAAATTCTTCCTTCTGGCATGATGCTAAAGAATAAATAAATAAAATAAAATTATTTAATGATTCGATAAGTTTTAGATTTAGAGTTTCCAAAAGTTTGACTCAAACCACGCCTAAAGCATGACGCCATAATTTTCATTTTGTTATTAACTAGAAATTTTTGTGATTCCATAAATGATTGATGAGTTGATACAGGCAAACCCAGATTTTTAATTCTTCAAAATTTTTATTTTGGCAGGATGACAATTATGACAATTTTTTCTTATATTGATAATATTTTTTTTTTGCTATCACCCAAACGCCATGAGGATTAAAATAATATACCATTCAACACTAAACATTGGTATACTTTCAGTCACTTTTTAATCGTAGGATTGGCCAAAATTTTCTTCTTAATTTTTTTTAAAAAACTTTTTATTGAAAGCACACATAGTCACTAACATTGGCATTTAGAAATAGTACTTTCAATATTTCAAATAACTTTAGAGGATGTAAAGATATTTAATAAGTTACATATTAACACTTAACCCAGAATTTAGCACAGACCGGGCAAATTAGGGTGTGAGGACAAAGCTCTCTATTAATACTCTAAGTAAGTAAATCGCCCAAAATATATTACTAATGTTCGTCTGTTATTTTCAAAAATTGCATTTTCTTCTTTCTTTTTTTAAATGCAATGTCTCTCAAATCAAAACATGGGTTATTATTTATTAATATGTGGAATTCATAATGGCTTTGCCAAAAAAAATAAATATATCTTTTATTTTTAAATTAGAACAAATAAAAATATGGAACCAGATTGCACTTATTTAATATTTTAAAATTGACTTTATTTTTATAAGATAAATATTATATGATAATTGATAGACGAGCAACATAAAAGCAAGGATCTCAAAAAAAATTGTTAAAAGTTACTTTTTAAAAGTAACATGTTATAATTATACATTCAAAACGAGATACTAATTACATAATTTTTTTTTAAAGTTTCCAATTAAATTACAAATTTAGTATAAATTATTTATCTAATTCATTATTTTTAATAAAAATTTTTTTTATTATTGCAAAAATAATTTTAAGATTTACAAATTTGAATCATAGAAAATTTTCAGTTTTTGAAAAAATTAACTATTATACAGATGTTGTACAACAACCATTTATATGCTAAAAAAAATTTTTTTTAATCAACATATATTCCTAATTGTGAATTTAAGTTTATCTTATACCTGGATCCTTTTAAAAAAAATTTTTTATAATCAATTTAAATAGTGGAGTTGGAAATATTTGAGTTTCCGAGAAACCCAACTTTTTTTTAAATCTAATATTTCATTGATTTGTGAAAGGATTTAAAATTATTATAAAAAAGGATTTTAAAAATATAACTATTTTATAAAAAGATATTTTTTAATGATGATAATTTTTCTTCTAAGAAAAATAAATAGTAAAAATTGATTAATCCTCTAACACTTTCGAACAACTCCTCATCATTTTGATGTAAATTTAATTTTAAATAAATTAAACTGAAATATGAAAAAAATGGTATATTATATCGTTATAGCTAAAACATTGTAATCATTTTCAGCTCTTTTTATCCCCCATAATTTTAAAAACTTTTATAAATTTTTGATCAGGGTGAAGCTTAAAGTAAATTTTTCTATAAACTATAATAAATAGGTGCATGAGTAGTTTCTAGTATAGCCTTTTACCAATCTAAGCTTGTTTTATGAAGCAATCTAGAATCCAGAAGGAGTAAATTTCCCTTTACTCTTCTTAATCCTCAATTTTATATGAAAGACCCCATCCATCCCAAATAGTGTTCACTGTATTCAAATATATTTTAGAGCTATTAATGGACTTATCGAACAAAAATAATATTCGGTTCTTTATTATTTGTAAAGAATAATATCTGTTGATATTCGCGAATTACAAATAATTTTTTTATTTCAAATGAAATATTAATATTTTAATTTTAAAGTTTTTTAGCATAATTTTGTATTAAGGTCTAG
The DNA here is from genome assembly GCF_954871325.1 of Gordionus sp. m RMFG-2023. NCBI lineage: Eukaryota > Metazoa > Nematomorpha > Gordioida > Chordodea > Parachordodidae > Gordionus > Gordionus sp. m RMFG-2023. The sequence continues at coordinate 45,179,237 of NC_088776.1, forward strand.
TTTTATTTAATTTACCCCCATTTTGAGAAATATTATTGAAAGTTTTAGCGGAAATAGAAATATCGATATAACTAAATTGTAATTATTAATATTATAATGGTTAGCTTGAGTGGGGGAAGGATCTCTCTACATTATACGCATTTTACTTTGAAACATTTTTTTTGGTTCATATAAAAGTGTATAAGTAAAATATAATATCAAATTATAATTTATTGAGTTTGCTTTTTTTTTACTCATAGATAAATAACTTTAGATACTTTACTTAAAAATATTATCAAATAATTTTAAACCTAGAGTATTTACTAATATTCGTAAAAAAGCATTATTTTTTTGTTTTTATAAATGAATGAATGAATATACAATAACATATTTTGGAGTTATGTTCATTCTATGTAGTTTTAGAATTTTGGCAATTAATATATGTATATATATTTATAATAGATAAAATACGAAATTTTATTCGAATAATGAGGAATTAATATTCGTGGGGTATAAATCGAATAGTGAGATATTCGATCATTGAAATCGTAGCATTACCTCGCTTACAAGATTTATTAGAGTTGTACTTCTTAGGTTATTATACTATCTCTTCCATTTTATATAAAATAAAGGTAATAACAATATAGTATAAAAAAATTTCTTTTCATTATTACAAACTTAGTTTTTAAAATAAAAAAAAAAATTCTGCTGACATGGATTTTTTTTAGAAAAATTACAACAACAAATATACCTAATATGGAGGCAAATAGGATAGTTTAAAAAAATCGTCTTGAATTTTTGCAATAATAAAAAATGCATGGATAATAATAAAAGGGGAAAGTTTGTTTAAATAAACACTTTTGATTTTTTTAAAATATTATCAGTGCTCTGAAAATAAAGTTAATAATTGAACTTCATAATATTTAATAAATTATTCAATTACATCTTAATTCTAACTTATATTAAATGTGTTTTTTTGATTGATTTCTCCACGATGCTCTCTTAATTTGTTACGTTTTAAATATTTTAATAATATATTTTTAAAAAAACCAGATAATATCCGAAATTTAACAAGATTCTTAATATCAATTCCAAGGAGATTACAGGTTAGTTATTATTAATTATTTTAATAAGTAGATTTATTTCTTACTAATTTAATATTATACAAAATATTAAGTTAACTTGTACATTTCTTAATTGTTTTAAAAACTTTAATAAAAGATTTCTTAAAAGGAAGAAACTAAATCTGCGAATACTATCTTGATAATTAGGAAATTTTATATTCTCGAATCACTATTTTAATACAAAAACTATGACATTGTAAAGATTAATTAAGCTTCATTTTTTAGTTTGCAAACATTGCCACCTTAAGTTTTACTTATTTATGCATAGCGTTTGGGTATAATATTTTTTTTAATTTAAAATATAATTTTATTTAAACTACTACTTTCAAAATATTTACCAGAGACCTGCAGAAGTAACCTTTGCATGACCCGGCCCGGCCCGGATTTGATTTATTTATATTTTCAGGTCTCACCCGGAATTTTTCAAAAATTTAATTTTTATAGAGATTTAAAATATTCAGTTTTAAAATATACCCCCCCCCCTCGGCCCAGGTATATTAAAAAAAGGGTATTTAAAAAAAAATACACTGGCCAGGCCCGGCCTGTAGGTTTCTGAAATTTACAATTTTAATGTAACGTATTTTTAATTATGATTAAAAAATTTGCATTTAAAAAAAATATATCATTAAGTAATGCAAATTAATCCCCCTACCCACCCTACGATTTTTTTTGAACTAATATTTTCAGATATTTTATTTAGTAAACATACACAACAAAGAATAATCAAATATTTTATTGTGAAATTCATATTATTGATACTAACATCGATAAAAGTAACGTCGTTACATTTTTTGAAGAAAAGCAATGCCTTGTTACTTTTTTCAAAAGTAACGATTAAATTTAAATATTGAAAAGTAATATTATATAGTTTTTTAAAGTTGATTTCAATCAATTCAAATCAGCCACCCAAAATTGGGTTAGTGCTAAACGCTGCCAATTTAACACATATCAATTTTTTAAACAACGACTACGTTTATCTAAAAACAATAAGACCCATTTTTAATATAATATTGAAAGATGGAATCATACGGTCGTTTCCGACCCACTATATATTATATTCCGTAGTAATCAACAACCTAGGTAGCTTTAAAAGCCCCAAATTTCGGGGTCAGTGAAGGAAAAAAACGTGAACTTATTTTCAATTTGAGAAAATATCTTGAAAAATACGAACAAAAATCAGACTTTTTTAAAAATAAATTAGCATGCCTACCAGATTCACTTTCGATAAAAATAAAAAAAATTCGATAAGTTCTTAATGAAGATTCTTATGATGATGATGGTGATTTATTAAGTTTTTTTGAAAATAAAAATCATTCTTAAATATTTTAAATAAATTCTCACAATTAAAAATGTATATTAAATATAAATATAATGCAACCCTCGCGTCCTCCACGTCATAATTTTTAAAATAAATTGTTTTTAGATACAAAAACAATTTATAATATATTATTTTATTTTTTTTTAATGTGCAATTATTTCTTTATTTAACTAATAGCTGATATTTAATATATTGTCAAAAGGTAATGACATATAATTTTTTTTTTCTAAGATAAAATTAATAAAGGGGAAAAATATAGAAATGAAATTTAGGGAAAATGTCAAGGGATTTAAAAAGAGGATATCTATAAAGGAAGTTATTTAATAGAGACTAAGAAGAAGAAGTAAAGAAAGAAAGTATAAGGAAACATGGAAAAGTTTTCAATGTAGAGCGAATATGGCGATAGCGAGTCTTCCCCGTAAGAAAAGGGATTCCTTATGCTGATCGGGCTTTAGGCGAATCTGTTTCCCTAATTCTTTAAATAATTTTATTTTTATTATCTATATAGGAAAAAAATAAATAAAGAGAAAATTTATATATAATATGAAATATTTCTTAACGCGTTTCTTATTTGCAAGGTAATGAAAAAAAATGTAGTGATTTATTTTCTGAAATAATGTGTAGTTTTGTTAAAAGGCTGGATTTTTAAAACGGCTAGCCTAATATTTTTGCCAAAACTAGACAAACCAAGAAATATGTAATTTGATTTTGGCTAAAATCTTATTTTAAAAATGGCGAAATCGAAATTCATAATTGTGGGTAAGATGCAATTATTATATAAATTAGAAAAAAAACCATTCTTTTGGAAATCGCTAATTTATTTTTTTTAGAGAAATGTGATTCAATTCATATTTGTGCCTAAAATATAAACACTCACAAGATGTAGAAGAACGCCATTTTATCTCTTTCCGATCACAAAATTTTACAATTTTTTATTTGTTTGAATTTAGTTTTCATAAATTTTAATCAAAAGTCACTATCACGATAAAAAAAAATCAATACCAATAGCCAGAAAATACAATATTTGATTAAAGTGGCTTTAATTTAAACAATAAAATTCATTACAAATATTTGCAAGTTTTAAAATTAACGAACAAATTCGAATATTTACGATTTACAAGTTTACAAATAATTTGCAACTGATTTAAATTTATTATTCGCCTAAAATATTTTTTATTATTCCAAAATTATTTAAGATGACGAAATTATAGTAATCTCAACCTGGCCCTATAAATTTAACCTCTGCAAGAAGATAAGTGTAGGCGGAAGGGGGAGAAGTACCCGATAAATTTTATGGATTATTATAAGAGTATCTTGGAATAATTTTGTAAATTTTTATTAATCCACTAGGATTATAAAAAAACTTAAGTCTCATTATAATAATAATATAGATGCTGTCAGGGACCTCTAATTCTGAGGAGGGGGTGGGGTTACGATAAAATTTTGCCATTAAAATTTCTGAGGGATGGAATCATTTTATAGTTTATCTGATCCACTGTTCTTAAATTTGTTGTCTTATTTGATAATCTATAAAAGGAAGGATTTTCATAATTAGTTGCCATATCATATTAACTAATTTGTATAAATTTTAAAATGATAAAACAATCATTATTAAAAACTTTTTTAAAGATATTATTCTTATAAAATTTTTATAAATATTTGAAAAATAAAGACGTAATTAGTATACCTTTTTAGACTAGGAATTAATTTCCTAAAAAGGAATTTTTTTTTTCGAAAATCAATCATGATTTAATAAATTTTACCAGGAAACCCATTTAAAAGGCTTATTTAATTTTGTAATCACTAGTAAAAAGCAAAGCAATAGTAAATGACGCATAATTACTCATTTATTTGTAAAACAAACACCCATGACTCATATAGTTAAATAGTTGTTTATCTTAAAGAATCAAAATTATCTTATAATTCTAAGAATTAAGTGAGGGGGGATTTCCAAACACCATTCCTACTGCAAATAATATAAAGTCAACAAAATTTTATTAATGTAAACCTAGATTTCATCCACCGTCTTTAAATTGGTATCATACTCATAATTCCTCTTGCATACACAGTAGGGGTAGGAAAAACAATATATTTACGTAAATGTTTGGTTTTCAGTTATTCAAAAATTAATCTATAATATATATTCTTTTTAGTGTCCTGGAACTCGGGTCAGTCTGACTCGGATATATATTCTCTCGGATTCTAGTCTTTATTTTAATTTATTTCGAATCAGATGATTATCCCCCCCCCCCCTAAGAGATGGATTAAAATTATTAATTCTTGGTGGCATACAAAAGGGATGATAGGGTAAAAAAATTTCGAGTCTTAAAAAAAGTAAATAGGCTAGCACTTCTCTTCATCCATCATAAATACGTCAATGCCAGCAATCTCACAGACAAATTGGTTGCCAAATCCAATTAAATAACATTGTAATTATTATGTAAAATTTATTGTTAATTTTTATATATTTTTTAAAAATTGATACTGGATTAAATGCTTCCTCCATATCCTAAACATGCGACAGTACAAAAAATTTACATTTATACAATATTATTCATGCATTCATTTAATTTTTTTAAAATTAAAATAATTTAAGAATAATAATTATAAAATTGATTTAATTAAATATATTAACGTGTAATAAAAGGAGGACTTTTATATCGTATTAAAATTAATAATTCCTGTTCAGACATCTAGACCTGATGATAATAACTTAAAACATAGAAATTTAAAATATGCTGAATAGGTTTAATAAAACTCTAAGGATAATTATTATAAAAGGTTTTATAGAAAATATGCTTATACATAAATGTATAATGTCCTCTTGTAGGAAGAATTATCATGTTTAATTTTATTATCATTTTTTCCTCCTTTTGAGAGATATACATATGAAATCCTATATCTAACTATTTTATCCTATTTGCCCCACTAAATAATCAAAAATAATATCCCCAATGATTGCCTCTTTTAGGGTTAATTATGTATTGTTATTTTTTTTCAAAAGTTATTAACATCATAGATATTGCAAATTTTATTAACCAAATGATAAGGATATTTCATATATGAATTGAATGTGAGTTATTAATGGGCAAGCATGCCCTGTGGGTTCTAACTATGAATTCGCAATTATTATTTTTCTACTTATCTTACATCGTGATTTTCATAAAAAATTGTTTATTTTTTTTGGCATTTGAAAAACAATTTTTATACACTGAAGAAATTAATAAGTATATATCTTATTAGGTACTTTACTAATACTATAATTTAAATGATCTATAATATTATTTCTAAAATATTTTTCGAACGTCTTTAAATCCATTATTTTGTAATGATTAATAATAACAATATTATAATTATTTTTTAAATTTCATTACAAAAAAAAGTCCCTATCTTTTTTGTATATTTTTCTTTTTATCGCTTAAAAATATAAAAATAATTATTCATTCAATGGTATTTTATTAATGTAGAGTAGAAGAGCCTTGCATCGAATTTATTTTATCCAATTCTTATCAAGAGATCATAGACCGATGTAAGCTCTTTTAGAAATGGAGGCAATCTGATCCAAATTTTATGGTCCCAATTTTTCGATCTGAACTAAAATTAAAGGAAAAATATTGGATTGAAAAAGTATAAGATTATTTTGCAAGGAAATAGTTAGAAATATTAGCTATAGAAAATAAGAAAAATTTGATGTTTTTTTTCTTAAAAACAATATTTATAAAAGCATTCTGTATTAAAAGTTAGCGCGAATTCGCGGCGATAGGCATTTTTGCTAATATATGCCCTGCAAATTTTGACATTTTTGCCAACTTTACCTTGAATTTGTGCTAAAATATCTTGAAAATTTTATTCAGATTCGAGAGATATATTCAAATACAGTCAGGTCAAAATTAAAACTTTAAAATCAAAATTCGGCCCCATACTAATTCCGAGAGAATACCTGTTCGATCAATGAAATGGGTAGGATTAGGCCTGATTTATGGTAAACCCGATTTGTTGCGGTGCTCTATTTAACGCCATCGAAATCACAACTAATTCTTAGCGGTAATAATTTTTGAAATATACTTCGCAACATGTTTTTTAAATGTTATCATAGCGTTTTCATCGTTTTGCTCCATATATTGGCTTGATTCTGTAAATAAGACAACTTTATATGTCGCACCGCTTGAACAAATAGCTTACTATAAATGAGGCGTTAGACTTAGTTCCAGGTAGAGCTCGAACATTGTGAAAATTCTTAGGCTGCCTATCCAAATATTTTATGGCAACCAAAAGATAATGGTATGGAAAAGTAAGGTAGGAATGGAAAAGAGGGTGAAAATTAATTTTGATATTTAAGATGTGTATATCTAGAAATTTTTATGCTATCTTGGCTGGTACATTAAAATAAAAAAACATTTTATCGGCAATGACTTTTTAAGATTATCAAGGACCTGGATGCCCGTCAGCCCGTCCTAGGTACACGATTTTAATTCTTTAAAATATAACCGGGCCGGGCCATATATTTTGAAACCACAATATTTTAAATCGTCATTATAGCTATAAAAATTAAAAATAAATATAATATATTTTAAAAAAATCCAGATCTGGCATGAAAATTTTTTTTAAAAAAAAATCCGGCCGGGGCCGATGGTACCTCTGTTGTGGGTCTCTGATGATTATATTAAATAATTTTCTAAAAAAAATTTAAGTATAAGATTATTTTAAAAAAAATTTAATATTATTTATTCACTTCAAAAGATATCTCGATTTTTATAAAATAAAGTAATTGAATGAGCGAATTTAAATAAAATAGTATTTGAAAATTGTTACGCTAGCAATTCTAAAAATAAATGGGAAAAATATAGACAGGAAATAATTTATAATGATTATAATTATGCCATATCCCTTTAAAATAAGCATATATTGTTATTGATAAACATATATTGATATTGATGAACATTAAGGATATGGAGACATTTATAGCAAGCGCCATTATAAATATTTTATCCTGGATTTTGGCATTGCCATTATCATCTTAAATTCCGCTTAATATCCGAATGAAAAAAAAAGGAAATAAATATTTCAAATGTTAATGTTTATATAGTTAATTTTTGCCCCCTTTACGTATTTAATAAAATTAAAAAAATTTAAAATTGCTTGTCAAATATGCATTTTAATAACTCTACTACTGTTCAATAAAAAAAGAAAGGAACAACATTAAGATATATTCTGACTCTTCAAAAAAAATCTATTGAATTTTTGAGTTTTTTAAAATAAGTAAGCGGCAAAATTAGAACCCATATAAATTTTTTTTTAAAAAAACAAAAGATACAAATTATTATATTTAAAAATATAATTATGCTTGTCAATAAAAATGTTATATTGGTAAAAAAGCATGATAAAATAAATACAACATTGATAAAATTACTATACAAGAGTGATTCATCTTCGTCGGTCATCTTGTAGAGATAGAAAATAATAAGAACAGTTTCTTTAATCAATTTAGATGATTTAGGAATCTACTAACTCAGGCCCATCTACTTCCCCCCTTCCGATCCAATAATTATACCCCCCTTCCCCAACCGGAGAATACCCTCTTAACTTTAATAAAACGAAAAGTTACCCCCCCCCCCTCCACTTCTTTATAATTTTTTTCAAATTTTAATTAGATAGCATTATCAAAATTGTTAATTTCACAAAAATATAAAACACAACAGTACGGTTGATTGTATCAAATATAAATACAAAAATTTTTTTTATTAAAAAACAAGAAAGACTTAGGCTGGATTTATAGTGGGATCCTATCCGATTCGACACGTTTAACAACTAAACGATTTTAAAAATTCTTTCTTGAGATCAATTTTTCTTTATTAAAAAATCAATAATTCTTAAATTATTTTCATGTTTAGAATTAAAAATAAAATTAACTTAATATGAATAAAGAGTCCCAATATAAACCCAGCTTTGCGCGATAAACACAAATGATTTGTATTTTTAAAAAATGGCGACGATTCGCTTTTGAGATTCAAGTTCGCTATTGGTAACTAAATGCCATATGATATTACTGTATTTTGTATTTATAGCACAGCTAAATCGTGATCGCAATCACCACATTATGAATTTAAGGTTACTCTGCATTCACAGTTATCACGAAATGGCAGCGAAATATGCTGTTTTTTGTGTATTTTTATAAACTTCGCCGCGAATTCGAGCTGTGAATGTAGGGTAAGAAAAAATGTTACACCCTTGGGACTATATTTTAGATTACGATTAACAATAATCGTAATCGATTATCATCACTATAATATTTATTTGTTATTCCTATCCTAAATATGATGCCTGAAATGATTTTGTTTATTATTTTATTGAATGGATAAATAAGGACTCATATCATCGATTTGCCATACATAAAGGTTGAAAGATTGCGTTGTCGAAGGCCGCAAATATTTATAAGCTAGATCTTTGAGGGGGGGGGGCGGCTTCTTTCTATAGAGGGGGGGGGGGTTTCCTGTTCTCGTAAATGTCATTTTAAGCTGATAAAAAAAATTTACCCACATCCTTTAAAAATATATACAAAACATTTACTTGAAAGAAAAATTAGTAAAAGTTGGGTGGGCTTGTTCGGGTTTTCTAAAAAATTTTAACATTAGGCGGGTGGTGGGTGGGTTAAAAAATGTTTTTAAGTAGTTGGCAGGTGAATTTTTAATATTTTTTTCAAAATGAGTATCATAGACTTCATTTTAATTTATTATAAAAAAAGTTTTATTTAATAATATTGCATATTATATATGTTAAATTAAAAATACATTAAAATAATAAAGTAAAGTGCCTAACCATTAAAATTATTTTTAAACATTAGGCGGGTGGGCGGGTTAAACAAAATTTATAGATAAATAGGCAGGTGGGCGTTAAGTTATTTAAAATATATAAAAATGGGAGAGCGAGTTAAAAAAATTTAGGACAAGGAGTGGACGGCTTTTTGACTACAACCCACCCATTGCAGACTTCGAAGCTAAAAGCTTATAATTAGTGGCGCTAAAGATCTCCAATAAAATCTGGGAGAAACCCAAACAATTATGCTTTTCCAACATATTTTACAATGTTTTTTTTAACATAAGATTAATATTTTAAAAATAATTAATAATATCTTTTTTAAAAAAGCAAAAAATTAAAAGCCCCCTCCCGAGTCTTTTTCCATATTTCTTAAATTTTATATTATAATTTAATTATTAAAATGATATTTTACATCTCTAAAATACGTGTTTATTTAAAAATAAATAAATAATAAAGATATAATATATATTTATAAGTTAATTTAGTTATGGGAAAGGGGGCTCGTTAGGGGTAAGATGAACTGCAATTTTTTTAAAAAATATTTTTTTCTGAAAAAAAAACTTTTTAAATTAAAATTTATAAACATTAAAAAAAAATCATTAAAACATTTTTAAAAGCGTGATTTATTTTTATATTTTTTACCCACGGGTATAATAATACCAAAACATGAATAGTCCTGTCCGTGCTCAGGGATAACATTGTTTTATTTATTTTTATTAAGATTCTCCCAGGTTCAGACTCGAACCAATATTTTTCCTCGAGCACTCATAAATATCCCGCGTTCCATTGGAAATAAATGAATGGCAAAATCTTCCATAATTATTTTTATGATTGGGAAAATATAGTTTGGACGAAATCATAATATCTACAAATGGGGCAAATAAAGAAAAATAACTGACCGAACCTAAGAAAGTCCAATTGAGTTTTCTTTTTACTCGTAATTCTAATTATTAAGTTATTTAAATCATTCATTAGTGAATATTATCGGAGAGCTGCAAGATATGGATCCCATTTGATTGTGATAATCCCGGAATATTCTTATTTTAATTTTAAAAAACATGTTTATTTACTTGTCTTATTTGTAAATGTTCTTTAATTAAGAGATTCATATATACTGAGTTTTAAAAAAAGACTCCTGAAATGTGGTCTGAGTGAGTCATAAAAATATATAATTTGAAAATGGCTCCCTTGCTGGGAACATTTATAAAAATTCTTTTTAAATTATATTAATTAATCAGTTAGTAAATAAATGAAAACACACAATATTTCAGTGTTATTTAGGCAATTACAAAAATAAAATTAATTATTTGAAAAAAATTGGAATGTTTTTTTAAATTAGTAACTGTTATAAGTAAGCTAAATTTAAATGAAAAAAACTTTGGACCCATTAAAAAAATTTCAAAACCCAGGCCTGCTAAAAATATAATATTTGGCCCGGTCTCTGGCAACGATATTGCATTTATACTTATATATATTAAGTAAATAATCTTTATTCTCTTTAATGATCATATTCCAATTACTCGTAACTTTTTACAAGAATTTAAAACGTATTTATCATTTCCTAGAAATATTTCGTATTTATTTGTTATCCTTTTATTTTTCAATAATTATATAAACAAGATATTTATATATACAGGATATTTGTATATTAATGCTTATTTATATTAAATAAAATGATATTATGAAATATTATAAATGCCTATATTATATACTATACTAATGCATAGATATAATTATGCGCCAACTGAAAGTGAATTAAGCAACATCTGGAAAAAGAGAAAAAAATAATCTAATAAAAATGCTCGTTCAGGGTTACTACCATAGAGAGTGAATTAAACTCATTTAAATTGAAATAATTTGTTAACATATTGTCAAAACAACTGTTAAAATAGTACGGTATCTTTTCTTACAGTGATAGCTATTAGCGCTCTAATACCTTAGTGCTTTCAAGAATAAAGTTTAATAAAAATATTCAGCTCTAGATATAGGGGAACCCTACTGGTATTTTATATACAATTACAGGGTTTCCCATCAAAAAAAGGAAAAGTCCCAATCAAAAAAGGAAAAGGTTCAATCAAAAAAGGAAAAGTGTCAAACAAAAAAGGAAAAAGTTCAATCAAAAAAGGAAAAGGTCCGATCAAAAAAGGAAAATTATCAATCAAAAAAGGAAAAGTCCCAAAGGTTAAGGAAAAAGTCCAATCAAAAAAGGAAAAGTGTCAAACAAAAAAGGAAAAAGTTCAATCAAAAAAGGAAAAGTGTCAAACAAAAAAGGAAAAAGTTCAATCAAAAAAGGAAAAGTGTCAAACAAAAAAGGAAAAGTGTCAATCGAAAAAGGAAAATTCCCAAAAGAAAAGGAAAAGGGTCAATCAAAAAAGGAAAATTCCCATTCAAAAAAGGAAAATCGTAATTTTTTTAAAAAAATATATAAACTTTTCAATTTTTCTTAAATTTATTTATTTTTCTCATTCCTTCTTATTTTATTTCTAACTTTTTACGATTTCTTTATTTTATTTGTATCTTTTCTCACTATATCTTTTCTCAATTTTTTTTCTTCTCATTTTTGATAATTCTGATTGAAAGTATATTTAATTTTCGATCTAGATAGGTATGACTTGGTCTGATGGGGGACAGAGGGCTTTTTTATTATAATTTTTTACATATGAAATATTTAATTACAATTACTATATATATTTAATATAGTACGAAAAAAAAATTTATATTAATCATTAATAATTTCTCCCCTTCTACATTTTGGGATATATGTCTCCATATTTCTAAAATAATTTTTTGCATTTTCTTCAGATATTCCTCTTTCTCCATGTTCTATATAACGAATTAATTCTTCCTCGTTACTAGGATTTTTATTTCTGACAAAATCCTTCCATGAAAAAACACATTCTCAATAGGATTAAGATACGGACTGTAGGGTGGTAAATATTTCAATGTATGTCCTTTTCTTTCGATCGATTCCCTAATTGAATGATTGTGATGAAATGGAACATTATCCATCACAAAAATCATATTAATCATGTTAGATTCTTCAAAATGATTTAATATTTCATTTATAAAGTTGCTAAAATATATAGCCTTGCAAGGGCCATCAAGAACTTCGAATCGAAATATTCCTGCAATTGTGAGAGCCGCAATGATAGTGTAATTTATTGTCTTTATTCCTTGAACATTTTTAATTACCTTTTTATTTATTTGGGAATATCCATATAATCGCCTCATTGATATTGAAATACCCGCTCTCATCGATAAATATAAATTTTTCCTTCATATATGCTACATCTACAAACCAATTCGCGTATTCTTTGCGAATCTCTATATTTGATTCGTTATTTTCTCTAAGTGAACGTAATGATACTCTTTTAAAGCTGTACCTAAATCCTGAGAGTAACCTTGATACCGTATTTTTTGATATTTCCACATCATATCTTTCTTTAATGATTTCACATAACCTTTTTAAGGATAAAGTGCAATCCAAATTTATACAATTTAATATATATTCTTCCTAGCTCTTTATTTAATTTCTTGCGTGCGCGTGAACCTCCTTTGGGTAAGCTATATTTTATTCCATTTTTGAGATGAGAGTGTTTAATATTTGTCACTGTTTTATAGCTTACTTTAAAACATGATGCTATATTTTTGATACATTTTTTTTAACGCGTCAATTATTAGAACTTTTGTTTCACTGTTAATATTTTTTCCCCTTCTTACCATATCTTCATAATTTTATTTTTTAAAACAAAAAAATTATTTTTAAAGTATATACTCAACAAATGGAAGTGAAAAAGATTATAAAATTTACCTCATTTGCGTTTAATTTTTCATAAATCAAAATAGTTTAAAAGATAATTAAATTACAAAATAATTATTTACTTCCTAAAAAGAATAAATGCGTTTTGAATATATTAAAATTTTAAAAATATAAGAATTTTAAAATGATTATATTTTATTAATTTACATATCGTTTGGTATTACAGTTCAAACTTATTTATTATAACCAAACGATTAATTTAATATTGTAATTATAAATATGTATGTAAAAAATAGTCTGCCAAAAAAAATAATATAATTTTAAAAAAGAATTATCAAAAATGAGAAGAAAAGAAATAGAGAAAAGATATAATAAGAAAAATAAATTGAAAAAAGATACAGATAAAGTAAAGAAATAGCAAAAAGTTAGGAATATAAAATAAGAAGGAATGACAAAAAATAAATAAAATTTAAGAAAAATTGATAAATTATAAAAAAATTACGATTTTGCTTTTTGAATGGGAATTTTCCTTTTAAGATTGAAACTTTCCCTTTTTTGAATGGGAAACCCTGTATATTAAGGGCATGACAGTCATACCCATCAAGACAAAAAATTAATAATTTAAATCTAAAGATATTTAAATTAGATTTTATTTGATACCCATATCGATATTTTGTGGTGATAAAAATATTCCTGACCCCCCAAGACCTAGACCCGCTCACTATGCATGATTAATATTATTACAATAAAAAAATATTTTTATTAGCTTTTATTTGATACCGATATCAAAAAAATTTATTTTTTACCCCCCCCCCTCTATACACCCCCCCCCCCCCCCACCACCCTCAGACCAAGTCATACCCAGCCAGACCAAGAATGAAGAATTTCACTTAGACCATATTAAAATTAGCTTTTATTTGATACTCATATCAAAAAATTTATTTTTACAACCCCCTCCCCCCCCCCCCATCAGACCAAGTCATACCCATCCAGACCGAGAATGAAAACTTTCAGTCAAACCACAAAAATGAGAAGAAAAAAAATTGAGAAAAGATATAGTGAGAAAAGATACAAATAAAATAAAGAAATCGTAAAAAGTTAGAAATAAAATAAGAAGGAATGACAAAAATAAATAAATTTAAGAAAAATTGAAAAGTTTATATATTTTTTTAAAAATTTACGATTTTCCTTTTTTGAATGGGAATTTTCCTTTTTTGATTGACCCTTTTCCTTTTCTTTTGGGAATTTTCCTTTTTCGATTGACACTTTTCCTTTTTTGATTGGACCTTTTCCTTTTTTGTTTTACACTTTTCCTTTTTTGATTGAACCTTTTCCTTTTTTGTTTGACACTTTTCCTTTTTTGATTGGACTTTTTTCTTAACCTTTGGGACTTTTCCTTTTTTGATTGACAATTTTCCTTTTTTGATCGGACCTTTTCCTTTTTTGATTGGGACTTTTCCTTTTTTGGATGGGAAATGTATTTTGGGGTTATAAAATAGATTGCAAAGGCCTCTGAAAATATGAAAGGAATAAGAAAAAATAGCAAATTTAAAGACCTGCTAGTCGGTCGAGTCTAAAAAATATAAATTGGGCCGGGGTTTAAACAATTCGAAAAATTTTGGACAATAAAGAGCTAATTGAGACGGCATTTTAATTATAATAAAAAAATAAAATACAAAATGTTGCGTCATTAGGGCGCAATAATTCTATTTTTATCTAGCAAATAAAAATTAACAAGGGAAAGTGTCTTGAATTTGCTGTCAGTTAAATTTATTAATTTAAAATATTGTTTAAATGTCTGAACCTATATGTGCGCCTTTTTTATATTTAATATCGAATTGATACTTGATCAGACCGATAATCAGACAGATACATAATATAAACTCTGACTTTGACTTGTCATTTGGCGAGGATGACATTCAAATTATGAAATAAAAATTGTACTATCCCCTTCTACAACTATTACCAAAACAATGGACTTAAATGTAAAAATACCTTAGCCAAGATTCGAAAAATATTTCAGATTTCACAGAAAAGAGGCTGGTAGTACAGGCAACTTCAAAACAAATCCAATCTATGGAAACACATCTCAAAGTTTATTTTTAGATAATTTGTTAAGTTTTAGTTGCATGTACATGTAACAAGATTTTTATTGCTTAATATTATATAAAATTATTAATTAAAAACTTTTTATGAATAATTAATATATATTAAATATTCTTATATAAAAAAATATATATTTAGAGAACACATTATATCATAACCAATTTTATAAAATAAAGGAAACTATAGATAATAAGAGAAATTATTCAACAACATCAAATAAATTAAAACAAACAAAAATTAACTTCCTGTTATAATGAAAATTCAAGTTTTATTTTAATCGGGCATGGGCTTTTTACCTTTCTTTTTAATTTCCCATGGGCGTTTAAGTAAGGGGCTTTGCCTCTTGCGCGCACAGGTAACTGCGGCCTGCCTAAAAACGTGGATGGACCTTAATTATTTAATTATTTCCCATTCTTTTATCCCAGTTAGATTGGTTTTTATGAGAGAACCAAGCGTTGCTCTGTTGTATATATATCATTGATATATATATGACATTTTAGGGCTAGTGCACTTAATATCACGTATCACGTATTGAGCTAATAAATACTCTGCAACCTAATATGAAGATAACATGTAGACAAACCTTAACTTCAAAAATGTCTAAATATATTATTTAAATGAAAAATATTTGACGAGAAATATTATTAGAGCCCAATTTTGATTGCACAACAGCTGATTTGACTACCTTCAGGCATAGAAGATGTTATTGTCATGTATTGAAAATGATGATTATAAGAGAGCATATAACATTACCATGTCAAAATGCCAACGTTTGTGGAATTTGCATAATAAATCTGGACCATAATCTTAAATAATTTAAAAGAAATCAAATTGTCAACTATCATATCCCTTATAAAGAGTTGGGGTAAAATTTTGTTGTTGATAAGGAGCATATATAGAAATTTAACGATTTCCCTGATTTAAAATAAATTTTTAAATATAATGCTATCCTTATATTAAGTGTTTACCTAGAACATTTGTTCAGTCTAAGGAAGCTTATTTAGGAGGAGAAACGAGCGGTCTTTTATAAAATTTATTAAACCCGAATTTTTATAAAAATAATAAGTGCAAATATAAGATATTTTATTTTTATTCGGTGTAAATATATTCAATTCTCTGGTTTTTTCAGTTTAATTTTTTTTATATTAAATTTTTTTATATTAAAGAAAAAGATGCGTTAATAATTGATTGTTAAATAATTTATAAACTAGCTTTGTTGAAATATAAATGTTACTAGTTACATTTAAAAATTGCAACTGGTATCTGTAACTAGTTACCTTTTTAAGAATTAACTAGATATGTTTCAAAAGTAACTTTTAACAGCACTACTATATATACATATAGATTTATTGAAAATATTTTATGATTTGGAAAAAGGTAAAATTGTGTAACAACCTACAACTCATCCAAATGCCAAATATTTGTAATATTTTATCAGATTGTAATTTAAATATAAGGTTGTACAAAATAATTTATATATAATGTATATATGTACCTCAGTGTCAGGGGGGAGAAAAATTGTGTAAATATTTATACAATATTTTTGTTGCCTATTATCGATATTCTTTTGAAATAAAAATTATAAATAAAATAAATATTGGTAAATAATATCGATATATTATCATTATTAAAAAAATTATTTTAAATCAAAATTATATTTTTAAAATTGAGATAAATTAAAGCAATCAAAAAACAAATAAACCCCAAATTTATCCATTTACTCTATATTCAAACACTTTTTTTCTTTCGATTCCACACAATTTATTAAAATAAGAAAAAGGTTATTATGAATATTTTCGTTTCTAAAAGATCACCTATAAATCAGCTATGAATGTAATGCAATTAGTTGTAAACTTTTATAAACTTATCTTTAAAAAAAATTATTTTTAATTTATACCTGCATTGCTAATTAAATTTTTTTTTAAAACTTATATTTAAGATGAATTAAAACTTTCTTTACAATTCTATTCTTGTTAATATACAATTAATTGGAGAAAAATAAATTCCCACATATTAATTTCTCTTCCTTTGGAGCATCTAATGAATGTAAATATTCACTTAAACTATTAGGATTATTTACGTTTAGATTTTAAAGAGGATAAAGTGTAAGTCAATGTAATATATTTTAATTAAAATATTTTGTTATTTTTATGACCTTATATACTAATTTTTATTTTTATTTTTTTGATAAAGTGCTTAAAAAATGAACACATTATCCAGCAAAAGTTTGCAGAGAGAATATTGTTTTCTGTGCGATCTTCTTAAGACTCCATGGACTATTTTACATGATTTTAGCGAAGCGGTGTGTCGGGCTTGCGTCAATTACGAAGGTGTAGATAGGATAGAAATGGTAATAGAAACTGCCAGAGAAATGCGTAAAATATATGATTCATCCCATCACTCTAATTCAATAACCCCCAAATCTTGCGATATTTCTAAAAACTTTATTGACAAGATTGATAACTTAGGAAACGAGGAGATTAAAGGCATTGGCTATGGGGATAACGGGGTTAGCATAATAAATAACAAGATAATCGCGAAAAATCATTACATAGCTAGCGCCTTACACCATAGACAAAATATTTCTCTAAACCCGCACGATCCAATTCTTTATCACAACCTTAACAACGACCTCAAAAGACACAATTCACCATACAATGGAAAGTTAAACACACTTCATAAAGATGCCACTAGTCACAATGAAAACCTGAGAAGTGCAACAAACAAGATAGATAATGAAAGGGTTTCTAAATTAGAAGACATTGATATTCGGGGGAAGAATATTCTTTTAAACCAACAGTTGGGTACCAATGACAAAGAAAAATTATCCCATTATGCCCCAATCACGAATAATGAAAATATAAATGATAATATGCCCAATATTTCAGATAAGGATTCCGAATACATTGAAAGAAGAGAAAGATTGAGTTCAGATTTTTTAATTCGATCAAAGAGCTCTTCTATTTCTAATAGAAATTTCTTGAGAACGAGTAATATGCCCTCAACATATAAGTACAGAAAATATTCAGGTGAAGAGTTGCAGTACCTTAAACAAATAGGGTATGGAAATAATGTACAGCCTAACGTAAATTATCAGGATAAAGGTGATTGCCAAATAGGGAAACAGCGGGTTGTATCGGAATATTCTCAAAAAGAGTTTTCTCCAGATTCAACTATCTCACCTTGCTCACCCCCGTTTATTCTTAAAATCGACGAACATCAAAAAATTAATTTCAGAGATTCTCCGATTCATGTTTTACATCATAGTAATAAAATTCCAAATTCTAATATCAGTGAACTAACGGAAAACGTTTATAAATATAAAAGTAAAAATATCGATTTTGGGGGTAGGGAAGGGGATTTTAATGGTCAAAAAGATCATTTGAGTTCAGCTCAAAAAGATCAATTCAAAGCGCTACCTAAAGAACTTGATTTAAACAATCAAAAATCTATTTCCTCAGAAAAATGTAACAAGTCTCTGAATAAAGTACAAGAGAGATATGATAAAAGTCGTTACAATGTATTCAACAATCATGATCCAAAATTATTCATACCACAACAGAATTGCAGCAACAAAAGTCTTATGTCTTCTGGCTCCTTTAACCTAGCTAATTCAGGTGCAATTCATCAATATCATCAAAAGAACTCTACTTTCGGTTTTGATTGCAATTCAGGCCGTAATTCCTATTTTGTATATCCTAGTTGCCAGCCAAATAGACCCCCGTTTGGAATAAGATATCCTCATATCAATATTGGTGGGATACCATTGCCATATCACAGGGCGAGCCAAAACAATTCGCAGACCCATAAAAGGAGCTTTAAAGAAATGGATGATGACATATATCTAGTGAGCTTACCAACTTCTTTGTCTAGCTTGCCCAAAAGTCAAATTGACTTGGATAAAAGAAAGTTTTCACTAGGGGATTATCCACCTTCAAGACATGACAAAAGCAACTTTGACAGCGATCAAACTAGCCTAGATTCAGCAAAATGTAATATTTTAAAATATTTCGTCATTTATTTTTTGAAATATAATTTAATATCATATTTATTTATTATTAAGGTTTATCCGTCTCTAATATACCTTCTGCAGAAATGGAACTACCAATGAATCCATTGATTAATACAATAAATGAGAGACATGGAATTATGACTGAAAAAAATAACAATAAAGACCATGATACTAATGATACTAATTATTTAATAAGAACTAAAAATTTTGAAACTTCTGATGTCAAAAGAGGACGATCATCCAACGAATTTGACAAAGATGGGGAAAATTTTGCAGTCAGCGCTGATATTCAGGGTTCTTCTAAATCATCATTAAAACTGGAAAAATTAAATCGAGATAAATTAAACAACAAAATTAATATCAAGCATTTTATGAATGATTCTTCGAATAAGGAAAAAGACGATGAACTTGATGTATTACGATCTGCGCATACAAATACAAATAATAATTTAATTATAGATGAAATGTTTAGAGATAAAAATCAAAGATACCCTCCTGCTCAATCCAATAATGTTAAAAAACATTCCGAAAGAATGGCATCT
Source organism: Gordionus sp. m RMFG-2023 (assembly GCF_954871325.1). Taxonomy (NCBI): domain Eukaryota; kingdom Metazoa; phylum Nematomorpha; class Gordioida; order Chordodea; family Parachordodidae; genus Gordionus; species Gordionus sp. m RMFG-2023. Next base: position 45,198,894 of record NC_088776.1, read on the forward strand.
TTACCTGAGTCAGAAAAAAATGGGGATATTTTTGTAACATCTCCTTTGAATTGCATACTCTGTCAAAGCAGACTGGAGGACACGCATTTCGTTCAATGTCCCTCGATCAATCATCATAAATTTTGTTTTGCTTGCACGAGAAAAAGCATTAAAGATCAACAAGCCAAAATAGTGGCGAATTTCAACAAAGATCAGAAAAATTTTAATAAATTATCTACCAATTTTAGCAATGAGATATATTGTCCTAGTGGACTAAAATGCCCTCTTTTGGGCTCAAATATACCATGGGCATTCATGCAAGGAGAAATTGCCACCATATTCAGCGCTGATTGTCACGTCGAGGTAGAAGCGTCCACTTTTAATCATCGATCTTATAATAATGGCAATTATACTAAAGAAATCCGCCCTAGAGGCAAATACAATACAAAAAAGGAAGGGAAAAAAAGTGGAAAGGATCAACCCAAGGACAATTGCGAATTTAATAAAAAGCAATGTAGGGGCGAAGTTAGTCATCCTACTACACCTCAACTCAAAGAAACGACGGATTTTCGTCAATACGATACAGAGAATAAAGAAAATAAAAATGCACGTGATTATGATTATCCAAAAGAGGTAAATGATAATATTGCAGAAGGTCGTATGAAAGAAATGCGTGAAGAAAATGATGAAATCCTTGTTAATATACATATGAATAAACAGCAGCAAAACCTCGACAATAAAGTTGTCAAAGATAGCTTTCGTAGGCGTTCCGATTCTTTGGATACTAATATAAATATTTACAACTATGATACGGATAATAGCAATGAGAAAAAAGAATTCATCAAGAGATCGGAGAATAAAGAAATAAACAATAAATCCTATCATTCTCCTTCACTCACAATCAAAATTAACGATCATAAATATGAACACATACACACGCCTATGACATCTAATGAAAACGTCAAACAAAGATTGCGTAGCAATAATAATAAAAAACTCAATTCACCTATCTCTGGCGAACATTTAAAATCATCCAACCAATCAAATAAAACTCATAGAGAACTTAAGGAGTCGTTTGGAGTCTATGAAACTAATGAAAATTTAAATAACTATAATAAAAAAAGCCCACAAAGCAAGAAAAAGAATGAAGATTTTATCGACTTCTCGGATAATCGCGAGGATTCGCCGCGTTTAAAGATATGCGATGAGACGTGTACAAATAATGAACTGACTGCGATTACTACTATAACTCACAAAAGCGAAATCCTTAAACAAACCAAAGAAGAGAATGGTAATTATAATACCAAACAAATGAATCATCAAGGTCTTAACGAAAAATATTTTTATTCCAGTACTTCTCATACGGAACCAAAAGGTTATGGAAGAACGTACCAGGCAACAATTAGCAACAAATGCAAAATGGATGCCAATAAATTAATTCCAAATACCAGTGAAACTAACTTTTACGAACATCGCGAAAAGTCTACTAAGCACGAGAGTCCAAGACCGCGAGATAATGTTAACACAATTGTAAACGATATTATCTCTTACAATCAAACTCCGCTATCTATAGATGATGAGAGCGGACAAAAAAAATCTGATAATATTGTATTACATATAGAAGCCTCAATCTGAAACGAAATGTATAGCGAATAAGTATTTATATTTTTGGACCTAAGAGTCTTTGATCAACCAAAGGTAATTTTTTTAAACTGGTTTATGCTAGCTATGCTAGAACCATCTATTATTTTAATTTAATACTGTTTATGTTTTTTTTAACAACAATTTTCTAAAAAAATATTCCATTTATAATTTTTAATTTATAACCGTAAATAATTCAGGTAAATCGTTAATATACCTGATTTTAGTTAATTTTTATTTATTTGATTTTTTTTTTACTATAATAAATTCTTGTCAATATTTCAAATAAAATTATACTGCGAATTTTTTTCTTAGATTATATTTGGCAATTTAATTGACTTTTAAGTTTTTTTGTCATGTGATATTGAATTCACGACTATATAATATTCACTTTAATCAGCTACTAAAGTCTCATAATCTGAGAATGATTTTAATTAGTTAAAACCAAATAATCATACTTTTTTTTAACTAGCATGAACAAATTTCATAATTTCGTGTATAAATTTTTATTATGATGTTTTTTTAAAATCATGTTTTAAATTGTTGATATATCTTTCTTTGTCAACCGAGGCTTATAGAATAATTTTTGGCTAAAGTTAGAAGCCATTGGAATTCTATTAACTAAGTGGTAACAATAAAATTTATCTCATTTTTATATTAGTCAAGAAGATCGCATAGATGTTTCGTAGAGTTTTAATGCCATTTTTTAATATTATACCTATTAATAAATTATGATATTATAATCACGCTGATTCAAAAATATATATCAATTATTTATATATTAATTTTTTTTAAATAAATTGTAAATAAATTATTTTGTTTCATTGTGGTGTCATAATTACGAAAAAGCCATTAAATATTCAGGAAACTAAACATAATTTAAGTATAGTAAAATATTAATGAATCAGAATAATATTTACTTTTTATTAAGGTCATATTTCTATTAAAAGTAGAAATTAGCTCCCAATTATTTATTATAATAAGTCAATAAATATTTTTTATTAGTATAACCTCTAAAAAATTACATCAAATTGATATGCCCAATATTTTTACTTCAAAATTTGAAAATAATGATAATATTTAATCAGTAATTTCTAATTTAAAAATCATAGTTAAAAAATCTTTACATTTAAAATAATTTCAATAAAACATCGAAATATTTCTAAATCTTCAAGTGTATTTTATTACAAAATAGGTAAATGTATTTTATTAAATAAATTCAAAATTAGAGTGTATTATATTTCTAATATGTGCATAGTGAATTCTTTTGCATAAATATTTACTTAATTTGAAATGATATTGATATTAGAAAAAGTAAAAATAAATTAACTCAATATAAAAAGGCTAAATTAAGAATTTTATCGTACTTTATATTTATATCTAATCTTGCCATCATTTAAAAATAGATGTTTTAATAGGGTAAAATAACCACTTTTCCTTGCGTTATATTTATATCTAATCTCGGATCGATTGCTATCGTTTAAAAACAATGTTTTAATAGGGTGAAATAACCACTTTAAATTTAGTTAGGATTCAAGATGTCTAAATAAATTTTAATTTATTACCTGAAATTTAATGGAATCAAATAGGTTCCTTAGAGATGAAATATCTATAATAAATAAATAATATTAAATGAAAGACAAACCAACATATGAATTTGACTTGCTTTTTAGTTTGGAAGTGACTAAAACAAGGTTTCTTTGGTAAAATTTTTTTGGTCCTTTTTAAATCTATATTAAAGCATTCCTTTCAGAGTTGTTGAAATAACTGATACTATATCAATAATACTGTAATCGATATGTTTTCATATCAAACATTATTGGGGAATACTTTTGGGATTTTAATGTATCATACTATTCGCGTCATACATTTTATATCTTCGATTTTTTTTTAATCCTAAATGATAGTTTAAATAATTTCCAAAATTTTAAATTAGTATAAAAAAGATTATATTGTATAAATTAAAAATAATTGTTATTTTATCAATAAATCAAATTAAATTAAGAGTTAGTTTACAAACTTCTTATTTTCTTTACAATTTTTTTCAAAGAAATGATTTAAGATTTTTCAATTTTAATAAGAGCCATTGTAAAGATTTACATCAGTATAGGAGGACAAATTTATAGTAACCATTATCCATATTTCAATCTTGAATAGGGACTTGGATTCAAAATTCAGAATAGAACAAAGAAAGTGGTAACATTTAGGAGGGGGCGCTAAAAACTTTGAAGAAGCCCCTGAAAAATATATATGGTCCCCTATTTTCAAATTTTAACTTTTTTAGTGCTAATTGAAGCTCGAATTTTCTTTTTTTGCTCATTTTAGATAGAATTAATTAATTCTTTTTTTGCTTCAAAGAAAATTAATTTTATCTTTAATGAGCCCCCTCCAGTTAAAAGAAAGAGGAGCTTATATAATTAATATTTATAGCATCGATTTTCCAAATTTCCCAAAGTAAAACTATTGAAGTTCGATGAGCCTATGCCACAATATGCTATAACTATAAATATAAGAGAAAAACCTTGAAAATTACAGTGTTGTGATGATTTAATGAAACATATTGACGATTAAATTCAAACCCATTCATATAAAATTTTAATATTTGCAAAAATAATTAAAATAACAAAAGGAATAATAAAAGAAATTTCAATAATGCTTTGTCTATATTTTAATTATTTTTGCAAATATTATAATTTTATATGAATGGGTTTGAATTTAATCGTCAATATGTTTCATCAAATCATCACAACACTGTATTATCATACATAAGATTAGAAATTGTACATATTAGTTTTTCGAATAAATTAAACGATTATTTATAAAATGTTACTATGCGCAGAGTTGGGCAGTACCATAGACACTTGTATCTATATTTTCTATCTTTTTATCATAATGAGATAGTTATACGTGTATCGAAGATATTTTATTTTTAAAAGAACCTTGTTTTTTTTTCATTTCTATGACAAAATATACGGATATATTTTTGTAAATTATTAATATTCACTTTTAAACTTCTTTTTTTCTGGATTTTTATATTATTTTTGATATCTTACTTATTATAAATTAGATATTTTACCTTTACCTTTACAAAATACTAGCCTGTCTGTTGGCAAGCAAAGATACTTGCATCATTGGCTAAATAAGAGTATCTTTAATACAATATATTTTTATAAAAGTATCTATTTCCTCTGCACAATTACCCATAGAGTCGACGAATATGTCAATATATCTCATGGGTCACCAAAAATCAATATCATGGCAATGAGCTGAAGGTTAATATTTCAATTAATGAAAATTCTATATATTTCTCTGTATGATATCCCAAAATTTTTCAAATTGTTTAGAATTTTTTTTAATTATCTAAAACGCTTGATATTTTGACAACTATAAATAAAATATTCTTACGATATCATTAAATATAATTAAAAACCAAAAAAACATCATTCTGAAAAAATTAAACAATACAATCAGAAAATCAAAATTACCTAAATAATACTACTTATATAAAAAGTACCAAGGACTGTGAAATATAAATAAAGCAAATATATTTAATTTGGGCATCGTTAAGACCAAGATTCTAACTTAAACAGTTGCCCAAGTTAGACATTTTCTTATATATATATACTTTAAGAATTTGATTGTGACTCAAAATTCTTGTCAAAATACAGAGTTGTCCGTCCATATTATAAATTAGACAAGGTTTACAGTATATATTTTATTCACCCTATATAATTAATATTAATATGGATAAGAAATTATAAAAGTGAATAATCTAATTTGTATAGTAAAATTAGTATGCCAAAATATAAAATACAAAGAATATTAATTTAAAAGATAAAGATTGGAGAGAAAGAAAGAAAGTGTAATTTTCTAAAGATTGAGCATGATATTCGGAAGAAGATAGACATCAAATTAATTTTAATAAAGAATAAGATATATTTTTCACTCAACATATAAAATGAAATTCGATCTTTTTATAATAATTGTAGTAACTGATATAATGTCATTCACAATTAGAATTAGTGTAGTTCAAAAAAAAAGAAAAACAATTTAAAATTCGAATGTCATTACCAAAACAAAACAAGTAGTTTAAAAGAGAAAAATAAATAAAAAAAACAATTACAACTACTTAACAGAAAGATTAAGAAAAGAAAGAAAAAGAACAAAGTTGAAAAGAAAGTATAAGATACAGATATAAGTATCTTATTAAAAATGTTAAAACAGAGTACAAGATACAAAAGGATCTTGTATCTTAGATGCAAGTATTTGGAGTACTGTCCAAATCTGCTAAAGACATTTATTTTCTTAAACTATTTTCTAACATTATAACAATTTTCACCTTTCAAAATTAATAAATAAAATAAAATAATACCAAAAAAAGTTAAAAATATTTTTAAACTTTTCTTTTCATAAATTTTGAAAAAGTTCAATAAAAGATGGAATTTTGATGTCAAAAAATTGCTTATCATAATTTTCAGAGGCACATTAAGTAAAACATTCATATTTTTTAAAGAAATACCTGAGAGAGGATATATCAGTTTTATGTCTAAGTATTTATTTTTATTTTTAACATTTTTGAGTCTAAGAATTTTTTCTGAACATTTAAGCATTTTTTATTCTTAGAGTTTTTATTTTGAGCTATTAAATAGGATCTGGATAAATTTATAAATGATGTTATTTAAAAATGTATCCTTTAATATTTAACCTTACACAATAATTTTGAAATTGTCTTTAAGTTAATAATCAAATATACTTTTTGTGCTTACTATGAGTTTAGAATAAATTTAAAAAAAAACATATAATTAAATTTTATTTTAACGTCGCATATCTCTTCATAGCGTAGTTATATGTCATATGTGGATGAGTTAACAAACTGCCGTATATATCATTTTAATCAGTCAAGATAATGTTCAAATTTTATAGACATTTCAACGAAATCCATTTCGATATACTCCGGTCACCATTTTTTTTAGTAAAATTTATTTTTACATAAAATTATATATTTTGAGTACATTATTTAAATGGGCAGTAAAATGATAAAAATGCGCAATTTTAAATAATAAGTTCTACAGTTTTAAAATTAATCATATTTTATTCAAAGGTTAATTTAATTTGTCTAAATTTTAAAATAAAAAAGTACCGGAATATTGATGTTCAATACTTTAGATAAAATAGGTATCGCAATAAGATTACGATATACAAAATAGTATCACCAATACTAATATATACCAGATATAATATCGGTTCCTTAGCAATCTGATTGTGTTAATAACTTGTCCAAATCGAGTTTATACCTTCCGTTGATAGAGATAACTATGTATGTATTAGCTATTTCAATCAAATATTTTATTAATTGACTGAGATTCTTTTATTTCAATAAGTAATGGGATTTAAATAGCGTTACCTTTTGACCTTTAATTATACCGAAAAAACTGGATAAATATGCATAATTATACAATTATTGGCGTAATATGGGGGGGGGGGTAGCAGGAAATCCCCCTGACAAATTTGTTAGTTTTTGTAATTATAATGTTAAACTAACAATGATTTTCCCCCAACAATCCCCCACTTCCTCCCATCCATTACATTATAATCATATTTTCTAAAGTTTTTTTTTATATAAATTTTTTTTAAAATGTAATTTGGAGAAAGTTTTTCAAAGTGGAGGCTTAAGACTTTAAATTTATGGTAGAAAACCAAATGTTTCCCCCTCCCTTACGAAAATCATGGTTATACCAGTGTTTAAAGGATGGATTACACGTGAAATTTTTATTATTTATGCTTATATAACGATAAATTAAAAGGGAAAGGATAAAAAAAATTGGCTTTGATTTTCTGGTACACGCTATATCATCAGTTATATAAAATGTTGAAAAAAGAAATAACTATGAATATAATTTTTTTTATAAAGGTCTATGATTTTTGAGTATATGGCCTCTGATATCGGTTAAAATTGTATCGGCTCATACTACTCTTTTTATTACAAATAAAACAAAATATAATTATTTTAAAAATGTATCCTTCTCAAAATTAAATTTAAGATATATTCTTTTTTTTAAGAAAAGAAGAAATAAGAAGTTATTAACACCCTAATAACTAATGTTGGCAAAATGTTTCTTTTCTTATCTTTTTTATTTTAAATAGTTATTTAACAAACAAGTCGCGATTACAAATCTAATTCATTAATACGAAAGAACCAAGCAAAGCTCTGTTGTTATAAAAATGTCTTTCCAAAAAGTTAAAGGTATTATGTATAACAGAAGTAATAAAATACAGTTTAATTTAAGAAAGGGTAGTACAAAGATATATGAAAAGGTGCAACATTGTCTTTAGGTTTAAAAAACTAATTATCAGGAGAGATCGAATTAATAAAACAAGCATAATTATCCTTAAGAATGGCTATTGAGTAATATATTTTATTTATATCGTTCTGTATTTTATTTTTAAATTGAAAACGTTTGTAAAATTAAATATTTGTTGAAAAGAGAAAATAAGTCTGATATGAAGAAATTTCACAAAAAAAAATAAGGGGTCAGATTGAAGAAATTTCACAGAAAAAATTACTTTAAAGGAATTCATAAAATATTATATTATAATTTAAAAATTGATAGAGGAATTGTCTTTCGGCAATTTTTTTAAATTTAAAATATTTGTTGGGATTTGAATAGATAATGTCTCTCATTATATTTAAATAATAAATTGTTTATTAAATTTTGCATATTTAAATTATCAAAAAATCAATCAAGCTAATCAATCATATTTTAAACAATAGGCGGGCGTCCAAAACTATGGGGGCGCTAAAAAATTTAAACAATATGGACTTGTGGGCTATAACTCGCCTATCGCAGTTCAAATTTTATTTATTTTAGTTAAACATATGGTAGTTCTTGTTAAAAATTCCCTATTTTTAAATATGATAAAAATAAATTAATTTATTGACACTTACTGATATTTTTAAAAAAAGTTAAAAATATAAAAAATATAAATAAAAATATATAGTTTTAAAAAAAAGATAAAAATAAATAAAAAGATAATAAAAATAGATAAAAAGATAAAAATAAATTTTTAACAAAGTTTTAAGTTGGGCAAGGTAGCTCGGGCCATATAATTAAATAGATTTTTTATTCTTAGCTGAATAAAAAAAAAATATTTTGTTTTTAGTCGAAAATCACTTAAACTTCAGATTATTTTTATAAATTTTACCCCAACCTTGAAGAAAGGAGATATAAATTAACTTGCGCCTAATGTTTGGTAGATTTTTATCGGTTTGCACATGTAGTGTGAATGCCAGTAATAACTAAGATGAAGCATGATTAGCAAAATAAATATATTTTAAAAATCCCTACTGTGTCAAATAATTTTTAAAAAAATTCAGGTACTGTGTGACGTTGCACAAGTAACTCAAGCTAAAAAAAAGGCAACCTAGTATTGTATTTTTTCTAAGGTTTCGGTTCTTTAAATAGAGTTTTTTGATAAAATTGAGCATATATGGTATCCTGCAAAAAAACATAAAAACGGCAAATATATAATAGTTATGATACTTTAATAAAAATAAATTTTTGGGCGTATAAATATTAGGAGATGAATATTATAAATAAATATAATGCACCAACATGTGTCCCCTGATAGACTTCATTCTGTTAGATTGCACATGACATATCAATCACAAATTTAAATAAAACTCTTGCTAATGATAATGCACGTCGTCAGAGAGTACATAGTAATTTATTATATTATGCAACGACTACATTTTATTAAATCATTTTAAAATTTTATTTATATTAATCCTAACTCAATGTGGCGGCCATATCTGGAGATCTTTTGACCATACCCACCCTAATCTGGTCCAAGAAGTTAGCTTCAAAAGAAAAAAAAGTAAAATAAAGTAATTTTGCAATACTAAACCGGGTCTAATTAAAAAATAATTAACATCCGCTGTGGGTCTCTGATAAATATTATTTAAATCAGAAATTTTAATTAAATTTTTTAAAAAAATTTAGAGTCATTATTGTTACGAATATAAAACATATATTGAATAATTTTTCGGCCCAGTGTGGTATTTTATTCATTTAAATTAAAAAAAATTTAAATAACCTAAATTTTGATTTGTACAGGTGTTATATTTTCATTTTTTTAGGAAATAATTAAGAAACATACATCTTAAAGTTATTGCCATATTTTAATTTTCAGCTAAATAAACATTTTTGCAAATAAAATTTAGAATATAGAATTATTTATCTTGCGGGATATTTTCAATAAAAAAAATGAATTCGCTCATATTATAAATCAACAAAACTCCTTGGATATTTTAAAGAGATAACAACAAATTCAAAACATTTTTTAGAAAATATATTTATATCAAATATTGACAACAATAATAGAATAAAACAAATTTAAATTCTTTTGACATTAGCTAACTCATTATCTATAAAGAAAAGTCATTATCTATTCTCCAGATGATTACATATTGATGACTAATAATGAGTACCACCTGAAATAATTATAATATTTATATAATTCTAAAAAATTTGACATTATAACAAAAATATAGTTTACATTTAACAATAGTTAGAAAATGAAAACCGAGGCAAGTTGGTTCCTTTTTGTTCAAACCTCAATAAGTTCCAGTCTTAAAAAAAATAATTCACCTCGTTCTGGGCCTAAAATAGTCATTTTACAAAACCCGAGCCGGTCTTGATTCTAAAAAAAAAAATTCTAAATCATATCAATTAATCAGTTGGAAATGTTGACCAATCATATTGTAAAGTTTATTATTTGCTCCTCATATTTTAATTTCCCGTCAAAATAATAATAATAAATAAAAACCAAAATTATTCGAAACGTTAAAATTTTAAAATTCCAGGCCTTAAGCAAAAATACAAAAAAAAACAGGCGACGCTTAAATTTATAAAAATAACTAGACGAAGCAAGAATTTAAAAAAAAAAAATCCGAACCAGGCCTAAATTTCCACTTCTAAACTTAGAACTAAGAAATACTAAAGCGGTGTCCAGTTCAATTTATTTTTGAGCTAAACAGCTTTTGAATTAGGACACACTATTTTGGTTTGTTTAAATTGTTTGATGGTATTGTTTTTTTTCGTTTTTTTATTTGTTTTTTTTCGCTTATTTTTCCTTTTATTTATATTTTTATTTGTGTTTTTTTCTTTTTTCGTTTTTTATATTTTATTTTTTGTTTAATTCTTTGTTTTTTTTTCTTCTTAGGCTGTGTTTAGACGAAGCTATATAGTCGGCAAAACAGCTGGGTGTCTGGAAATAAGTCAAACCATGACATAGCCTAAATGCTGAAAGGTTAATAATTTTTGTTGATTTTCTTTTTGATTTCTCAGAAGTATTAAACTGCTCAGGATTTTCTATTTTCTATTTTTGAATTTTTTATTTTTTTCATTTTTTTTATTTATTTGTCATTCTTTTTTGTTGAGCGAATTTAGTCATTAGAAGATTAGGCTTCTTTGAAATTTTATTACATAATAGTTCATAATGGATATCAACTGAAGGTTAATAAAAAAATATTTTACCTATAGATCTGTATCATAGGGGGGGGGGGGGGTAAAATTTTTTTCCCAACAAAATATAATGATAAGGGTATCGAATAAGCGCTTCTAAAATAATAATCGATTGACGGAATTAATTATAATGATCCCAGGCCTTTCTTGATCGTGGAAGGGTATTCAAATTTTCAAAAATTTATCTAAGAGTAATATTTCGACAAGCGTATCAAAAGATCCAATATAAAGATTGCATGATTGCATTGTTAATCATAACTCTATATATATTCCATACATTTAATGTGAATCTATGTCCAGAGTGGTGGAATTTGAAAACTGTTTCTAACATAGTAACTCAACGTGGGATTTAAACATTTTTCTAGTAGGTCATGAGAAGGGGGGGGGGTCAAAAAGTATTTTTAAGATATTATTTTAATATGGGTATCAAATAAAAAATATTTTGATTGCTTTGTTAATTTTACTCTAGATCTTCAGATCTCATTTTATTAACTTTTTTCCCCAAAAATATATACCAAAGCAAAGCCAGTAATCAATAGTGGCACCCTTATATCAATTATTGCGAAAATATCAATGTGGATATGAACTACCACGCAACCAAATGCTATTTATATCCGAAACACCAGTCCTCACCTATTATAATAAAAATAACACTTAATCCCACTGATACGTCTAATGGAGTTGAAGCCATTTATCGCATAAAAAAGAATGAATAAAACCGCTAGAATTAGCGCCTATAAGATTAAGCCCTGCAAATCACCATTTTGACAAAATAGGAGGCTCTATCTAGAATATTCGGCTTAATTAAATTTAAATAATATTTGATCGGTAGTCATTTCACAATTATCCCAGACCCCAAACCTTTAATATCATTATTTAAACCTTATTAAAAGTTATTGAGATGTCATCTCCCGTCTACTAAGATTAGTTATTAGCAAATTCTGCCAATAGATAACCTTTATTCTAACTGCAAGGGAACTATATAGATCTTATATTAAACGATAGTTCAAGTATAGTGTCAACTCGGATTTGCTAAGTAAAATTAAAAATGTTCCGCTATAGTCAAAAATTTAGAGATATCTTTCAAAAGACTAATCAAAGAAAGTAGAGGCGAAGGTAAAACTATTCCAAAAAAATAAATTAACACATAATTAATGCGGGTTCTAGTTGAAACTGGTTGTTTGTAATGGGGTTTAGAAGCATAATTCCAAAATCGCTGCAAGAATAATTACTAATATTACATAAATGTTATCAAAACATACAAAAATAAGTTCTTGGTATAACCATACCCATTAATCAAATGAGCGAAATTATGCCAAAGGTTACATTGTTAAGAATGTAAGGATTAGAGTTTGATATTCGTCCATTAAACAACACAAGTACACCTAGACTTTGTAGTACCAAATCGCGAGTCATTATTCATATTTATAATAGCTAGTTTTAGTAAGTGGTCTGAAGTACAAAAAATTAATACGAATAAGTTTGCAGAGGTCAGTAAATTATTTAGATAATTTCTTACATTTGGTTATCCAAATATATTAGTCGAACCTTTTCAGGGCATAGAAAAAGTTTTTTTAAAAAATTAAATACGTTCATCCATATCTACTTATAGGCGTTTTTACATGCCCCACACTCCATGAGTAGTATATTAAAATGTTGACCCTTACTCTAAGGTTTAATAAACAGGCTGCCTATCTCCATTTAAACCATTCTTACGTTTTTTAAAAAAAAATTAAATCGATTATAATCAAAATATTAGGCTGATGTTTAGGATTTTAGAGATTAAAACATAAAAATCATTCAAAAGATCGAATCGAAACCTCAATTAATCAGTTTGACAGAATATAAACACAAGATCTGTCATTAGGCTTAAAAACCAAACTCGCCTACTTCAGTGCCTCTTTAATCCCCATCTGCTGATGTAATGACATGAATAATTTCACAAGAGCGCAGAACAGATGACCGAAATAATGTTTTCTCCAAAATTTATCAAAATTTTAGCGACAGGGTTCAAAGTTATGGTCATAATTGGACAAACAAAATTTGAACTTTCCATGAATCGATTGATTGCAAAAATTGATGCTACCGGATCAGCAGATAAATATGGTGATTATAACCCATGAATAGCCCGTACTATGGAAAGTGTTTATGCTGTTGGAACACTCATATCGAATCAATAAGATCGATCTGGCACCCACAGGACAATTCGCCAAGTATCCCGAGAAACTGGTATTTCGCAAACTTCAGTCCATCGGATTATCAACAAAGAACTAGCTAAAATGTTTAAAAAAGAAACAAGCCCAGGACCTGAGTTGTTAAAGGTAGCTATAGCTAATAGTGGCTACTTTTTTTGTATTAGCGCGCTACTTTTTTAGAAATACCTTTAAAAAATATAATGAAGGTAAGTATAAACATGAAAATTTAAATATAATATAATTAATTATAATTTTTATGATTTATTATTTAATTTTGAAATTGAAATATATTTTCAATTTATAATTTATATTACCCAAATCACGTGTTAATAATTTAAAATGTCATCGCCTATGAATACCCAAATTGTTGAAAGTGATTCAGACAATGATAGTAATGAAAAGAAGATACCAGGGAAGAAAATGTTCTTAATAGCTATAATACAAATTTCCCATTCCCTAGATTTGAAAATTTTTTAAAATAAATATATAATCCAAAACTGGCTTCAAATATATTTGTTTAAAATGCAAAAAAAAATATTTCCTTAAATCAATCCAGTAGCTATAACCTCAAGAAACACCTAAAGGTAAATTGTCATTTTTACATTCTTATAATATTTATTTTATAAGACTGTTCATGAGTTTTAAGGAAATGGGGAAACATCTAAATAATTTTGGTATAGGACTCTACATCCAAAAAGACTAATTCAATTCAAACCAAATTAATTAATAATGCAAATGACAATATTTATCAGAAATTGGCTGATAAAGTTATTGTTGATTTTATAATTTATACAGTTCAGCCAATGTCCTTGGTTGATAATCTATCCTTTACCATGATGATTAAAACTCTATCCCCTGGTACAACAATTTTACGCCAGACACTAATGAATAAAATAGCAGATAACTTTAAAATGATGAAAGATGCTCTAATAGTAGAGTTATCAGAGATATCATAAATATGTACCATGGCAGATAGTTGGACACATAACAGAAGGTAAAAACTTATTTATATTTATAAATTGATCTGATTAAATATTTTTATGCTTATTTGAGAATCACAGGCCATTGGCTAGACCCTAGGACTTTAAAAGGAAGATCTGGCATTAGCTTTCAAAATGATAATAGGATGACAGACATACGATGTACTTGCAAATAAAATTATTGATAATCTATCTTATAAATATGTATATAAGATTAAATACGCCCGTACTTCTCAAGTGCTATTGTCGAGAGATTATTTAGTAAGGCAAAACTTATACTTTCTGATCGTCGCTTTAGACTTGGGGGTGATAATATTGAAATGATTTTATTATTAAAATGCAACAAATTACCATATTTATTTTTATTACATAAATTTTTTTATAATCAAAACTAACTATATTTTAATATTTATAAATGTTGATTTTTATATATTTACTATAACAATAACATTATAAGCAAAAAATAAAAAATTTGTTTGTAAATTTTTTTAAAGCTAAAGCTACTTTTAAAAAATAGTAGCTAATAGCGCTCTACTTTTTAAAGTAGCGTTTAACACCTCTGCCCAGGACCTAACCAATGTAAATTTAATTGCCAGTCTGGTATGTACCAAACAACTTTTACGAAAATTCCCCCAGAGGTTAGTTCATTTCTTATAGTTTATAGATGAAAAGCTGTTTACAGTAATTCCACCGGTAAATCTGCAAAATGACAATATGTACATTGCAATTTCAATGAGAAAAAAACAAGTTGATCAGTTGGTACAACATTTAACTCAAATTAAGGCTAAATGTTGATGTTTTTGTCGAATTAATAAAAAATAAATTTTTGCAAGGGAAAGTTCCAATTTTGTTTGTCCAACTTTGAATGTGCATAACTTTTGAACCATTGATGAAATTTAATGAAATTAGTAGAAAGCATTGATAATTTACCCTTGTATCAATCTATTTAATTTTAATTTTTTAAATTATTTTTATTTAATTGACTAATTCTAACAAAAAGGATATCAGTTTAATTGGAACACAGTTTATATCTCTCTTGCATTACTAGTTGTATTTTGCATTCATCATTTTATTTAGTTCAACTATTATTTTTATTTAGTTAAAACTCTCTATATTTTACATAATAGTTTTATTTTAGTTTTATTTGCATAATAACTCTCTTTTCGTTAGTTAATATCATTGTAAATAATAGCTTTTTATCTTACTCTCTTGAGCTACAAAAAATAACTATTATCAATCAAATTATAATAATTATCAATTATTTTTTATAGTTTGTAACAATTATTGTTAAATAGAACTAATATATTTTAAATCAAATTATTATATTTAGTAATTTAATTTAGCCACATTCCAAAAAAATATGTAATTGATGGGCTAATTCTTTCTAGTATAAACTACTTTCAATTTCTGCAGATTTAACAAATTATTTAATTATTTTTATAATTTGATTTATCTTACATTAATAGTAATTTTACATGAAGTAGAATATTCTCATTCTAATATTTTATATATCAATGACTAAGGTGTAGCAATTTGGAATGCCTCACATAGGCCGCCCGCCATAAATATTTTAAAAAATGATAGTTGAAAAACTAGATGGAACAGTTTTTATGACTCGGTTATGATATCTTATAAATCATTCGCCTAGCTTTCGTATTTTGATTATTTAAGAGTTGATAAATTTAAAGATTGAATTTTTGAAGAAATATTCTAATGTTTTATTCCCCATAGTTATTTTCTTAATTTAAAGAATTTTAAAGAAAGAGAACTTTTTATTATTGGGAATTAGTACATTTTTTTAAAAAAATTGGAAAATCTCTATTTAAGTTGAAATAACTGTTTCAAATTATTATATTTATATACCCATTTTACGTTTCATCTTAGATAGCTTAAAGATTTAATGCTTTATACTTTACTTCGATTATCCCGCCAATACTTTGAATTAATTTGGAAAACTAGGGAAAAGATACATAAATAAGTTAAAAGTTTATTAATATCTGCGCCAACAAAACTAATATTTACCTCCAAAAACATCTATCTAATTCTAGTTGCTCAACCAAATAATTTTTATGACTATTTCGACTTTACTCATCATAAAATTACTCATATGAAATCTATTGACCAAGAAAATGATAACACAAACTATTTATTACTTACCCAATATTACAATAAATTCTGGGTTTATACATAATTAGCTTTTATGTTATCTCCAACTTGCTAACTCGGATTGAGATAAAACCAAAAAATAGGCGCAAACCATAAATAGAAGTTAATAGCAAATTTTTGGGTTTGACCTCAAATTTTGAAATCATTTTTTTTTATCTAAAACTCGAATAAGCTTCGTGGGAGTCGTCTTAAGTCAGATGAATTACAAACACATGGCTATGACAAATAAATATAATAAATTACCAGATTATAAAATTTTTATGCCCGTTATATCTCACAACTTTTAGAGTTAGGGAAAATACTTTTAAATTTACATAATCTATCTCTTAGACAAAATAATAGATTTAAGAGGGATTAGCTGGTTATTAAAATAAAGGAGTAGAGTATTAACTACCTATGTTATTATTTTAAATTATTTCACGATGAGTCTTAACGAACTACATATCTCTTTCTTGCCACGCTTTAATTTTGTTCTCTTAAAATTCACATTTTACCCGTTAGGCTTATGAAAGGCCATTTCCAGACAGAACGTTTCTCCAAAGTGGTTTTTAGGTAATGTTACCAGCAGTGGCGTATCCAGGATTTTCTTATAGGGGGGGGGAAATTTTTTTTGGGTGCTTCGCCCCCAAACCCCTTTTACCTGGCGTTCGGCCAGCTTTTCCCCGGCCTACGGCCGGGTCTTATTTAGCTATTCTATTAAATTATTCATAATTTAATTATATTTCTATTTTTAACTATTATTTACTAATTCGTGCTTATGGATAGGATATTACAAGCCTCTTTTTTATTATTTCAAGATAGGTATATTATATTTAATAAAGTTTTTTTAAATGTAAAGTTGAAATAAAGTGTAATGTCATTTTTTTTATAAAATTTGCTTTAAAAACTAGCCTCAGCTTAAATTCTCATACAATATAAGTAGAATATAATTTTTTTATTGAAGATACTAATAGTAGTTTAAAATATTGACTAGAAAATAATTAAATTAACAAGTTTTTTTTAACTTCTTATCAAATACAAGATTTTTAATTATTTCGTTTGTCGTTGGAACCAAATCTCTGTGTATATTTAACAGAGCTAACCCATTTAGCCGAGATTCAGTACTTCGTAAATATGTTTTCAACCCTCTCAAGTTGGAAAAAGTCCTTTCATTCGTACATGTTGTAATAGGCAAACATGCAAGAATATAAAACAACTTCGAAATATTAGGAAATTGAGCCAAGGTTTCTTTACACCGATTGAGCGCATCAATAGCATTCTCAGGTAAAATAGCTAAACGTATAAATATTTATACCACAATTCGAATTCACTGATTAAATTTATTTCAGTATCAATCTCATAGGAATAAAATTTTTCTAAATATTTAATTTTACCAATAGTGGCATTAGAAAATGAAGAAGGATCTTTGGGTAATAAAACTTGAAGATTGCTAAAGACTTGTTTTTTATCTAAAACCCGTACTTTTATTTGCGATAAAAAAGTATCTAAGAATGGGATGAAAATGGATATTTTATAATATTCTTCAGTTGAGCCAATATTTATTTTCATCTCAATAATGGCCTAGGTGCTTGACGAGGTTTAATTAGTATTATATCATAAAATTTAGCCTTCGATTCAACGTCTACATTCATTCTTATTGTATCTACCTGTTCATGTATATTTTCCGCCAAATCAATAACCTGAACCAAATCTAAATTTGGTTTTTGTAAATTTCTACAAAGTAGTGAGCTATAGGAAAATAATTTATCGATGCAACTAGCAGCAATGATAAACTCTGATTGATCAATTGAATTCAATAATGATATCGCTGCTAACGACACATTACTTTTTTTTCATGCTCAACCTTATTTATAAATTATCGTTTGATTTCAATCTCTTTGACTAAATATTTTTCCATTTTATTAATATTTTTGAATAATATGTTGGAAAATTGATATTCAAATATTTGTAAAATTTTGATTGGTGGGGGGGGGGGGGTCTGGGGTGGTAGGGGTAAAATTTTTATTAGCTCAAAATGATATTTATGAAAATAGTCAAATTTGCGATGGGGGGGAATTTCCCCCTTTCCCCCCCATTGGTTACGCGCCTGGTTACCAGCAATTTTTTTTTATTTATAAAAAAAATGTTAAATTCTAGAATTAATTTTTTTTTTATGTAATATAATATTTTAAAAAAAAAAACAATCCGGAGCCACATTTTAAAACGCCATTTAACGTTATTAAAATCAAACCAGTTTGTTTTCTATTTATGATTAAAAAAATGGGGATCTAAATTGTTTTTTTTTTAAATATTATATTATATAAAAAAAATTAATTCTAGAAGTTAACATTTTTTTTGGAAATAAAAAATTGATTGCTGATAACATTACCCAAAAACAGCTTTGAAAAAACGTTCTGTCTGGAAATGACCAAAGACGGAAAAGGGAAAATTTAACAATGCTTCAAGATATAGGAATACTTGATAGTCCGTCATCTTTAACACAATACTTAGTGAGGTTCGCTAATGGGTTTTATTGCTCCATGCGCTATTAATTTAGTAATTTATATTATATGCTATTTTAGAATGTATCGCATTTTAGCTCTATTTGTATCATTTCAAACTTGTACATTTTCCAACCTGTAAACTATCAATTTTAAATTTAAGTTTTTTTAAATGAATATTTTAGGTAAAATTGCGATATATATTATATAACCTAATAAATAATCCAATTCCTAAAGCTTTTAAATAAAAGTTAAAAGGAGAGACATCTTATATCATAGCTGGTCATACTTGAGAAATTTTTTATGTAATATTATAAAATATTTACTATATTATACAATATTTATTTATGCAAATAACCCCCAAAATTATTATGCATAATTATTGAAGCAATGGGTTGGTTAATATATATATTTAGATATAAACGAATAAAATTCTCCGTATTTTATTTAATATATTTTATTAAAATAAATTTATATATTCTTGACCATATATTATTTAGTAATAATAACATTTAGGCAGATGATTTGTACACGCTTTTATATCAGTATTCCATTCTTATATCTGTTTCTGTTCTTTAATTTGAGTTATTTTATAAAAAATAGATTTGGTTCATTTTTGTAGCTTTTACTCTTTTTTTTTAATATTCCTGAAACGTATAATTTCTAATTTTTATTTAAAAATCATAGATTTCTTTCATTATTTACAAACATACAAAATATTATCCCAAATGAATATTAACAAAAATATTGTTAGATCGGAATATATTAATAATAACTTTTGTAATATTTAGATAAAATATATATATCATGAAAATAATAAATCATTTTAGGAAAATGCGTGAATCTTCATTGCTAAATTTTGTTGAATGGTAATAATTCTATTTTTTTTAAATTAAATGAAAATGAAAAGTGTGCTTAATCAAAATGGTATAGAGACTTTAGCGGGTCATCATCTTATATTCTTAAAGCTATTAAATAGTTTAAAAACATCTCTTCACTATTGGGGCTCTTCGATAAGATAAAAAATAATATTTGCTTTTTAATAGCAGACCCTCCAATTTAGTAGGTTACGAATAAAAATTTATTAAAAATCTAATATCTGCCATTTTTAACCATGCGTCAAAGTTTATTTTTTTTTCGTAAAGGATGCACACCAAAATTTTTGCATATTTTTAGATCCTCCTCTTTTTTTAAATACTATTTTTTTTACTGATAAATTTTATATAAATTATAAATCTTTTACTGATAAATTTTATATAAATTATAAATCTTTTTAGAAAACATCATAAATATTAAATTAACGGATTTTAACTAGGCTCTTCCTCATTCCTGCAAATTCTGGTAAGCTAGATCTTCTTCCACTTCGTCATCATCTTTTATTGCCTGTAGATTGGTGAATAACTTCATAATGTTTGGCTTCATATCACCAACTCATTTATTAGATTGTGCAATTAATACATGGAAAAGTAAAGGAGACCGAGACTATACTGTAGTTATGGTAAAAAGGCAAAGGTCTATGTTCATTTTTACCGTTAATTGTTTCAAATTTGTTTAAAAGATGTATTTCTATGCATATTCATTAGTAGTGGGAAATTTGAATTCAAAGAGTTTTAATCATTAAATATGTTTTAGTTTAATTTTACCAACTTTGTTATTTGGTATATTTGTTTTGAGGCAAAAATATTTTTAAATTTTATGAAAGGAGTAGGTAAATTTGTGAAGCAATAATTTTCAAGGTGACTATTCCAAAATATTTAAAGTAGTTTTCCTATTGTGGAATCTCCTTAATAAACTTTGTTATTACTGAATATATTTGTAATGATCACTCTAGAGATAAAACCATTTTGAATGACTTTATTCCTAATGATCCCTAAAAATCTAATGTAAGTCTCGAAACATCTGATGAGTCTATGTCGGACTTACTATCTAATCATGATCGCAGGCACTTCTACCACAGAGGGGAGTTATAACACAATATAGGGATTGAAATATAATGAGGGAAGAGAAAAGAGGAAATAGTAGTGGATGGAGTACAGGAAATATGGTATTTCTAAGCCTATTTTGATGATTTATAATTTCTTTGTTAAGAAATATATAGGGGTAGAAAGGAAAAATCGCGGGGGGGGGGGGGTTAAGTTTTAAACATTATCATTTAAGAAAAAGTGCGAAGATTTGTTATAAAGCAATGCACCAAAATTTTTCTGAATGGGAACATCCTATTTGTGTCAGGAATTATCTATGTGAGGACTAATTCTTTTAAAATAATTTTCTTAAATAAATACTAATATTATAACAAGAATAATAATAAAAAAAATTGTGTTTTGTAGGTTAAATTTTTATTGCGAAGCGCTTACCATTTTTCCCATGTTAGTTAGTAAAAAGTACGTATATTTATTCCCAAATAGCGCACAGTATAAAAGGTAAGCCCCATTTTATTTTGTAATCCAATAATAAGGTTATCAATGATATAATTAGTTTAATATTCTAAAATAAAGAAAAATCGTAAAAGAAGAAATCAACCACCATATATCCCAGGTCTATATTGCTCGTTAACAATCCTTTTTCAATAGTTATTAACAGTGAAAACTTTCACATTCTATATATTGTCTAATCCCCCCTTCCCACGAATCCGATCCAACTCCTTCATTCAGACAACATACTCGAAACGAATTGTCAAAAACCCTCAGTAACCTTAGTAATATTTTATCAGAAGAAAAATTGAGGATAATTTGTAGGCTTATGAATAAGATAACAAAGTTCAATCACATAATTGTATAGATTGCAAACCGTTAGTCATCTCTAAAAGGAGACATGGACTTAGCTATTTATATAATCAAGGCCGACAGCAACATCAAACCTCAATAAATCTTACAAGTCGGAGCCTAAACGCAGCTCGTATCCCAAACATTCTTGAACCTACTAATCTACCATATCATCACAGGATAGTCGATATCTGACGACAATCTCTTGGGAATCAGGCAAATCTCTTATTGGAACTTCACTTGTTCATCCTCATTCTCATCAGACAAAAATCCGACCCTATACTTTTTTATAAAAATATAATAATTTTCATTTCTCTTTGATTCAATTTTCAATATAAATCCCATAAAATATATAAATAAAATCTTTTATCATTTAAAATACCTTTAAACCTTTTTGCGAACATTGAATTTTCTTTGGTTAATAAAATTTTTTTATATCCATCTGCAGCATCTACATATACGGAGATGGGGGGATAGGGGGGGGGGGGTGTAAGAATAGTTTGCATACAGTTTTTCTTGAGAGAGTAAGGGGGGGGGGGTGGTAGGGGCCTCTAGGGGGGATGGTAAATTTTTTGGGGTAAATTTTGAGATGAAATAGGACAAAATATATTACTGCAAAAATTAATACTATTATTATAGACCTATTATGATAAAATGATATTGCTGATCATCGACCAAATCTATATAATGCAAACAATCATAGACATTATTTTTCAAATAAAAGTTTTTGCTATTGTTTTAAATGTAATTAGGTTAGACATTCTCAGCAAACTCATATTGCTATATATTCACAATATTTTGATAGTTGGTGGTAGAGATAAAATAATTGAAGTTATTCTTTTTAAAATTTTTGAAAGGAGTATTATTACAATTAAAAGGTTGTTATTAATAATGGGAAAACATAGCCGCAAGGCAACGAAATTTTTTAGGTGGGTATTAGATTTTTGAGTGGGGTTTGCATCCAGTGAAAATCCTATCATGTAGACGCTG
Source organism: Gordionus sp. m RMFG-2023 (assembly GCF_954871325.1). Lineage (NCBI taxonomy): Eukaryota > Metazoa > Nematomorpha > Gordioida > Chordodea > Parachordodidae > Gordionus > Gordionus sp. m RMFG-2023. Next base: position 45,221,611 of record NC_088776.1, read on the forward strand.
TCCATCTGTGTTTAAGGTTAAAAAATTGTAAGAAAATATACTTTAAATTTTTGTGAGATAACATTAACACACAAGAAATAAATATTTAAATAATATTAACTTTTGCTAATATTTAGAATCAAAAATAACCTATATGAAATAGAACATTTTGCAATTCAAAATAACCTATATGAAATAGAACATTTTGCAATTCAAAATTCATAAGGTACTTTTATATTTTTTCAAAAATTCTTGCTTGGAAGAAATTTTTCCCTCTTTCACCATCGCTTGCTATGTATCTGACCTCTTTTGTATTTTTTCACAAATTTGATGATATGGGTATGGGGGGGGGTTCCCCTCTCCTGCTGTCTACGCGGTTTGGGCTATGATATTTTTAATAGCTTTTTAACAAATGAACTAATATGTTTTATGATTGGGGTGTGTTTTGCTTATGGCCATTTTCCCCTAAGACATCTCGCCTATAGAAATACTTTTCTCCTAAAAAAAGTGCTAAAATACTTAATTGACCTGCAATTGCTCATTTACTATTAAATTTTCGGATTTAATTTTACATTGCTCACTAATTTTTAAATTTTGCTATTTTCTTAAAATATTTTTGACATTTTTCACGCTTTTAGGTGAAACTACATTTTCTAATTTGCTAGAATTCATTATTAAATTTGGAATTTAATCTTTTGATGCTTTTCCAAATTACTGTGATGAAATAATATTAAGGTAATTTATTGGCTAAATAAGAGTTATCTTCTTACTAGTGAAAACTAAAAAATATTCCCATCTTAAAAAAATAAAATTTTTACTTGTTAAATTTGACGATGATTGACATTCGAAAGACTGCTATACGGAAAGAACATTCATTCATTGTTTACATGCTTTCAAATATTTGCACGATTACGTTTAAATATATTATATAAATATTAAAATAAATCGTACGATGCTCGATATATTAGTTACAGGAGGAGCTGGTTATATAGGAAGTCACACTGTTATTGAACTATTAAATGCAGGATACAATCCAATAATCGTTGATAATTTTAGTAATAGTGTAAAAGGTAATATAAAAAAAGATTTTTTATTTAAATTTTAAATTAGATCATAATAATAAAGCTGAAAGCCTAAAAAGGGTAGAAGAAATAACAGGTAAAAATGTCACGTTTTTTCAAGTTGATTTATTAAACATCAAAGATCTTGAAAAAATATTTATTAAAGTATTATTGCTATTTCCCTCAAACTAAATGTTTAAATTTATATAGTATTCATTTTTTTGTGTTATACATTTTTCTGGCTTAAAATCAGTGAGTGAGTCAAAACAAATTCCATTGAAATACTATACTGTTAATTTAGGTGGGACATTAAATCTATTAAATGTAATTTTCATAATTTATAATATATATAATATCTAATATCAGACCATGTTTAAATTTAATGTCAAAAATATAATATTCTCAAGTTCAGCAACAGTTTATGGGGAGCCACAATATTTACCTATAGATGAAAAACATCCTGTTGGTAATTGTATAAATGCTTATGGAAAGAGTAAATATTTTATTGAAGAAATTCTGAGGGATTTAGCAGAATCAGATAGAGTATAATTTTTCATTATATATAGATTATTATTTATAAATTAGCTAATCAATTTTTGTTTTAAATTAGAGATAATTTTATGGTTTATAATAGAGATCTGAAATACCTGGCAGGCTGGACTAAGTAATTTCTGGAAAGATTTAATGAGCTGGTCAAAATTTGAATTTTTTTATATATTTGATGAATTCTACCATTTCATAGAAGTAATAATCCATAAAGTATAATGTTTTTATCAATTAAACCACTCATCATAAAGTAGTTGTTTATTTTGGTGTTCAATAACATATATTTTTGTTTAGACCTTGTATTTAAAAAAAATTAAAAATAGGGCTGGACAATTTTGTGAAAAATTGAAACTGGGCTGAGCAAAAACCAAATTCCCACTGGGCCAAGCCTTAAAATTTTTCCATTTGCAGTATCCTCTAGTTAGTGTTGTTAATCGGCTTAGCCGAGTCGGCTCGAACAGAGCTCACCCAAATTTTGGGTCGTTTTTTTCGACTCTAACTCAAAGTTTTGGTCGTTTTTTACGACTTCGACCCGAGTTCAAGCCGAAAAAAACGACTTCGACCCAAAATATGGGTCGTTTTTTTCGACTCCGACCCAAGTCCAAGCCGAAAAAAACGACCTCGACCCAAAATATGGGTCGTTTTTTACGACTCCGACTAAAAATTTGGGTCGTTTTTTTCGACTTCGACCCAAAATATGGGTTGTTTTTTACGACTCCGACTAAAAATTTGGGTCGTTTTTTTCGACTTCGACCCAAAATATGGGTCGTTTTTTACAACTCAAACTTGAAGTTTGGGTCATATTTTTCGACTCAAACTTGAAGTTTGGGTCGTATTTTTCGACTCAAACTTGAAGTTTGGGTCGTATTTTTCGACTCAAACTTGAAGTTTGGGTCGTATTTTTCGACTCCAACTCAAATTTTGGGTCGTTTTTCTGACTCAGACTCAAACATCGGGTCGTTTTATTCAATCCGACCCAAAATATGGATCTTTTTTTTTAAAGTCGACTTAAAGTTAGGGTTGCTTTTTTTCACCCTTAACCCAATATCTAGATCATTTTTTTTGACCAAAAGTCAAATAACATTTAGTATATATTAATATTATAGGCGGGAAAGTTACTTAAAGCTTCTTTAAATTATAATACTCTGGATTAACTATTCATCATAGTTATTTTTTTAAATTTTTAAGTGAAAATGCACCATAGAAAAGATCCATTTGTTATGATGGTTATTTTTGAACTTTTTTAAATGAAATAGATAAAAATATATATTGTAGACATGTTAAATCAAAATTTCAGTGAAGATGTACCATAGATAAGTGACAATTGTCATAATCGCCATTTTTGAGCCTTTTTGAGTTTTTTTAAAGGAAATAGCTAAAAATATATATTCTAAACATGTTAAATTAAAAATTCAGTGAGGATGTATCATAGATAGGTGACAATTGTCATAATCGTTATTTTTGAACTTTTTCAATTTTTTTAAAGGAAATAGATAAAATTATATATTCAAAACATGTTAAATTAAAAATTCAATGAGGATGTATCATAGATAGGTGACAATTGTCATAATCGTTATTTTTGAACTTTTTTTCAATTTTTTTAAAGGAAATAGCTAAAAATATATATTCTAAACATGTTAAATTAAAAATTCAGTGAGGATGTATCATAGATAGGTGACAATTGTCATAATCGCTATTTTTGAACTTTTTCAAATTTTTTTAAAGGAAATAGCTAAAAATATATATTCTAAACATGTTAAATTAAAAATTCAGTGAGGATGTATCATAGGTAGGTGACAATTGTCATAATCGTTATTTTTGAACTTTTTTCAATTTTTTTAAAGGAAATATCTAAAAATATATATTCTAAACATGTTAAATTAAAAATTCAGTGAGGAAGTATCATATATAGGTGACAATTGTCATAATCGCTATTTTTGAACTTTTTCAAATTTTTTTAAAGGAAATAGCTAAAATTATATATTCTAAACATGTTAAATTAAAAATTCAGTGAGGATGTATCATAGATAGGTGACAATTGTCATAATCGTTATTTATGAACTTTTTCAATTTTTTAAAAGGAAATAGCTAAAAATATATATTCTAAACATGTTAAATTAAAAATTCAGTGAGGATGTATCATAGATAGGTGACAATTGTCATAATCGCTATTTTTGAACTTTTTCAATTTTTTTAAAGGAAATAGCTAAAATTATATATTCAAAACATGTTAAATTAAAAATTCAGTGAGGATGTATCATATATAGGTGACAATTGTCATAATCGCTATTTTTGAACTTTTTCAAATTTTTTTAAAGGAAATAGCTAAAAATATATATTCTAAACATGTTAAATTAAAAATTCAGTGAGGATGTATCATAGATAGGTGACAATTGTCATAATCGCTATTTTTGAACTTTTTCAATTTTTTTAAAGGAAATAGCTAAAATTATATATTCAAAACATGTTAAATTAAAAATTCAGTGAGGATGTATCATATATAGGTGACAATTGTCATAATCGCTATTTTTGAACTTTTTCAAATTTTTTTAAAGGAAATAGCTAAAAATATATATTCTAAACATGTTGAATTAAAAATTTAAGAGGATGTATCATAGATAGGTGACAATTTTCATAATCGCTATTTTTATCATTTTTTAAAGAAAATAGCTAAAAATATATATTCTAAACATGTTAAATTAAAAATTTAAGAGGATGTATCATAGATAGGTGACAATTTTCATAATCGCTATTTTTATCATTTTTTAAAGAAAATAGCTAAAAATATATATTCTAAACATGTTAAATTAAAAATTCAGTGAGGAAGTATCATATATAGGTGACAATTGTCATAATCGCTATTTTTGAACTTTTTCAAATTTTTTTAAAGGAAATATCTAAAAATATAGATTCTAAACATGTTAAATTAAAAATTCAGTGATGATGTATCATAGATAGGTGACAATTGTCATAATCGCTATTTTTGAACTTTTTCAAATTTTTTTAAAGGAAATAGCTAAAATTATATATTCTAAACATGTTAAATTAAAAATTCAATGAGGATGTATCATAGATAGGTGACAATTGTCATAATCGTTATTTATGAACTTTTTCAATTTTTTTAAAGGAAATAGCTAAAAATATATATTCTAAACATGTTAAATTAAAAATTCAGTGAGGATGTATCATAGATAGGTGACAATTGTCATAATCGCTATTTTTGAACTTTTTCAATTTTTTTAAAGGAAATAGCTAAAATTATATATTCAAAACATGTTAAATTAAAAATTCAGTGAGGATGTATCATATATAGGTGACAATTGTCATAATCGCTATTTTTGAACTTTTTCAAATTTTTTTAAAGGAAATAGCTAAAAATATATATTCTAAACATGTTGAATTAAAAATTTAAGAGGATGTATCATAGATAGGTGACAATTTTCATAATCGCTATTTTTATCATTTTTTAAAGAAAATAGCTAAAAATATATATTCTAAACATGTTAAATTAAAAATTCAGTGAGGATGTATCATAGATAGGTGACAATTGTCATAATCGTTATTTTTAAACTTTTTCCAATTTTTTTAAAGCAAATAGCTAAAGATATATATCCTAAACATGTTAAATTAAAATATCAGTGAGGATGTATCATAGATAAGGGACAAAAAATGTTATTATATATACGAGTAGTAAGGTACATAATAATTTTTAAGTGATAAAATGAGATGCTAATATATTTCTTGTAATTTTAATTTATAAAAAAATTCTTAAATATGTTATTGTCATAGACTGGGTCAGAAAATCAACTATCACATAAACTCATCTATGTTTTATTCATATTATATTAAGTTTGAGGATATTAAAATATTTCCTCTTTGAAGTTTCTAGTTAGGATAAAATTTACTTGGCACATCTTACAATGATATTTATACCTTGTTTTTTTTTCGAGAATAAATTTTATGCGATATTTCATGAAGGAAATTACATATCATTGTACAGAGAAATAACTTTGTATATATTATCTGCACCAATATCTTTTATATCAATCTCTATCGATGACATTTTAAATTATATTGGAAAACTAGATTGTGTAGATTTATAATTATTAATTTAAAGGATTAAGATTTTAGAATTAATTATAAATATATCTTAATAATTTTTATATGCATTTAATATTTAAAATCTCTCGTTATAAGCCTATTTAGCAAGAAAAATATTGACTAATCCTGAAATTACAATAATAGATATCTATACCTTTATATAATCTATGAGAAAAATTGCTCTCATAATATTCTTTTTAATAAAATAGTGAATAATTAACGCCTGAAAAAAAGTATAGCGCTTTATAACATGGTTCAAAGTTAATCCCAGTATCAATTTTAATGTGTAAAACATTTAAGAAATGATTTAAATTGGAGAACTTTTATTAATAAAATTTATGTTAATAATATTAAATTATAATTTTAAAAACAAAAAATGAATAAAATAAAAAAATTTAGATTTATACCCCTAAAAATAATAAAAAAAAATTTGGAAAGTTAATAAAAATGATTATTAATCATATCCCTATCCCTAACAATGAAGAAAAGAAAAAATCTCAACAAATTTGCCGTCTAGCTGGCACCACTAAAAGTAAAATAAAATATCTTTTATAATTTTAGAATTTAAATAGTCACTTCACTTCCATATGGAATTTTTAAACTAATAAAACAATAAATTTTTTAAATAAGTTTTTGCGATTCCGGATGCATTTTTTCAATTAAAATATGAATTTTTTTAAATATAATTTAATAATTTAGGCGAGCCATATTTTTCATAAATGTAGTGTTAAGTCGAGTTTTTTTAAGTCGTACTGTAATTCTGAGCGTTTTCCGTACCTTTGCATGTTGGCTAAAGATTTTTTGTCGCAGCAAAGTACATCCGTTGAGAGCGAGCGTGTCTTCTCAAGAGGGGTGGACACCGTAACAAAGAAAAGAAATCGCATGGCCTCCGAAACACTTAAACAGTGTTTATGTTTAAATTCATGGGATATCAATATCATGAATAATAAATTTTATACATAATTTTTATATCTATATATAATGTTAAATTAAATTTTTTGTACATTAATAAATATATATAATTTAAATAAAAATATTTAAACTATAAATGTATCAAATATTTAAGATGATTTGAGCTTAGTATTCTTGTTTCAGGCTGTTGTTTTTTATGAATACTGGAGAATATTAGTGTTTTAATATTACTAAATTGATAACTAAAATAGTTTTTGATATTAAGATTTAGAATTTTGAACACTTGAGAAAAATTACAAATTAAAATTGATACTAGGATTAACTTTGAACCATGTTATAAAGCGCTATACTTTTTTTCAGGCGTTAATTATTCACTATTTTATTAAGAAGAATATTATGAGAGCAAATTTTCTCATAGATTATATAAAGGTATAGATATCTATTATCGTAATTTCAGGATTAGTCAATATTTTTCTTGCTAAATAGGCTTATAACGAGAGATTTTAAATATTAAATGCATATAAAAATTATTAAGATATATTTATAATTAATTCTAAAATCTTAATCCTTTAAATTAATAATTATAAATCTACACAATCTAGTTTTCCAATATAATTTAAAATGTCATCGATAGAGATTGATATAAAAGATATTGATGAAGATAATATATACAAAGTTATTTCTCTGTACAATGATATGTAATTTCCTTCATGAAATATCGCATAAAATTTATTCTCGAAAAAAAAACAAGGTATAAATATCATTGTAAGATGTGCCAAGTAAATTTTATCCTAACTAGAAACTTCAAAGAGGAAATATTTTAATATCCTCAAACTTAATATAATATGAATAAAACATAGATGAGTTTATGTGATAGTTGATTTTCTGACCCAGTCTATGACAATAACATATTTAAGAATTTTTTTAAAAATTAAAATTACAAGAAATATATTAGCATCTCATTTTATCACTTAAAAATTATTATGTACCTTAATACTCGTATATATAATAACATTTTTTGTCCCTTATCTATGATACATCCTCACTGATATTTTAATTTAACATGTTTAGGATATATATCTTTAGCTATTTGCTTTAAAAAAATTGGAAAAAGTTTAAAAATAACGATTATGACAATTGTCACCTATCTATGATACATCCTCACTGAATTTTTAATTTAACATGTTTAGAATATATATTTTTAGCTATTTTCTTTAAAAAATGATAAAAATAGCGATTATGAAAATTGTCACCTATCTATGATACATCCTCTTAAATTTTTAATTCAACATGTTTAGAATATATATTTTTAGCTATTTCCTTTAAAAAAATTTGAAAAAGTTCAAAAATAGCGATTTTGACAATTGTCACCTATATATGATACATCCTCACTGAATTTTTAATTTAACATGTTTTGAATATATAATTTTAGCTATTTCCTTTAAAAAAATTGAAAAAGTTCAAAAATAGCGATTATGACAATTGTCACCTATCTATGATACATCCTCACTGAATTTTTAATTTAACATGTTTAGAAAATATATTTTTAGCTATTTCCTTTAAAAAAATTGAAAAAGTTCAAAAATAACGATCACTGAATTTTTAATTTAACATGTTTAGAATATATAATTTTAGCTATTTCCTTTAAAAAAATTTGAAAAAGTTCAAAAATAGCGATTATGACAATTGTCACCTATCTATGATACATCATCACTGAATTTTTAATTTAACATGTTTAGAATATATATTTTTAGATATTTCCTTTAAAAAAATTTGAAAAAGTTCAAAAATAGCGATTATGACAATTGTCACCTATATATGATACTTCCTCACTGAATTTTTAATTTAACATGTTTAGAATATATATTTTTAGATATTTCCTTTAAAAAAATTGAAAAAAGTTCAAAAATAACGATTATGACAATTGTCACCTACCTATGATACATCCTCACTGAATTTTTAATTTAACATGTTTAGAATATATATTTTTAGCTATTTCCTTTAAAAAAATTTGAAAAAGTTCAAAAATAGCGATTATGACAATTGTCATCTATCTATGATACATCCTCACTGAATTTTTAATTTAACATGTTTAGAATATATATTTTAAGCTATTTCCTTTAAAAAAATTGAAAAAAGTTCAAAAATAACGATTATGACAATTGTCACCTACCTATGATACATCCTCACTGAATTTTTAATTTAACATGTTTAGAATATATATTTTTAGCTATTTCCTTTAAAAAAATTTGAAAAAGTTCAAAAATAGCGATTATGACAATTGTCACCTATCTATGATACATCCTCACTGAATTTTTAATTTAACATGTTTAGAATATATATTTTTAGCTATTTCCTTTAAAAAAACTCAAAAAGGCTCAAAAATGGCGATTATGACAATTGTCACTTATCTATGGTACATCTTCACTGAAATTTTGATTTAACATGTCTACAATATATATTTTTATCTATTTCATTTAAAAAAGTTCAAAAATAACCATCATAACAAATGGCTCTTTTCTATGGTGCATTTTCACTTAAAAATTTAAAAAAATAACTATGATGAATAGTTAATCCAGAGTATTATAATTTAAAGAAGCTTTAAGTAACTTTCCCGCCTATAATATTAATATATACTAAATGTTATTTGACTTTTGGTCAAAAAAAATGATCTAGATATTGGGTTAAGGGTGAAAAAAAGCAACCCTAACTTTAAGTCGACTTTAAAAAAAAAGATCCATATTTTGGGTCGGATTGAATAAAACGACCCGATGTTTGAGTCTGAGTCAGAAAAACGTCCCAAACTTTGAGTTGGAGTCGAAAAATACGACCCAAACTTCAAGTTTGAGTCGAAAAATACGACCCAAACTTCAAGTTTGAGTCGAAAAATATGACCCAAACTTCAAGTTTGAGTCGTAAAAAACGACCCATATTTTGGGTCGAAGTCGAAAAAAACGACCCAAATTTTTAGTCGGAGTCGTAAAAAACGACCCATATTTTGGGTCGAAGTCGAAAAAAACGACCCAAATTTTTAGTCGGAGTCGTAAAAAACGACCCATATTTTGGGTCGAAGTCGAAAAAAACGACCCAAACATTGAGTCGGAGTCGAATAAAACGACCCGAGCTTTGGGTCGGGGTCGCGACTCGCGGCGTTTTAACAACACTACCTCTAGTTAATAATATAAAAATTTCAGAATATAATTGCCCTAAAAAATTCCCTTAATAATATTTTTTATTAAAATTTCCAAAAATAATTCTACCATCTCAAAAAAGATTTTTTAGGGAATTGTTTACCACTTGCCATAATATATAGAGATCTGTTGAGTATAGGACTGGACCTGAATCTTCCCTATTTGGATCTGGCTTGTTCTATTTAAATAACCAGATAATTTAATAAAAATTTAGATCCAATGCAGTATAGATGGGAAATATAATTTCCTTTTGCTATTTTTTTTATCCTAACTAACCTCAAACAATGGATGCTAGAATATTTATGAAAAAAGTGTATCTTGTACTGGAGAAACTCAAATCTGCCCCATTTAGTCTTATAGTTTTAATGGGACCTATGGCAATGACTTTTTCCTTTATAAACCATGTTATTTGACTAAATATATTATTTCCAAATTTTAAATTTGTTTAGGTTTTAGTATATTGTCTTTTATTTACTATACTTTTTGATATGGTATTTTTTTAATGTAGCTTAAAATATTAATTTGTCATAGATTAAGAAGTATTAGTTATTCTAGATGACTGTTTAAAAATAGTCAAAAATAAACATTTAGATATTAGGCGTTATTTTATATCAGGGTAAAAGGTCTATTTACAGCTACCTTAGCCATCTGTTTCTTCTATTTCTTTTAAGTTATTTAAGAAATTTCATCCTCCACTTTAAGTGTCTATAGTTTGATAAAATAATAACACAAATAAATGATGATTATTTCAAAAATTTTGGGCACATTTACTTTTTTAAGAAAATTTGGATCATTTAAAATTTAATTTGTTATAAACTGTTACGTGAGGGAACAGGATTTGGATGGGGTGGGAAGATTGATTCTAGAATTATGAAAATAATCCTAATTTATTACATAATTAAATAAATATATTAACATGAATAATATTTTTAAGGATTAAATATACTATACAATTGATAAAAATCTATAAATAAATAAAATATAAGGGTAGTTGGGTTCCCAAGATGAGCCATAATTGAATTTGAAAGCTTATATTTTTTAAAAAAATTCTTTAGGGTTTGTTTCTTAATAGATATAAAAATTTATATGTTTGAGTAAAAAATGTCTTTTGTACATAGATGCCTAGATGCATCCGAAATTTTTAACAATTTTTAGGCCCTCCTTTTTTAAACACTATACTTACGATTTGCAGATAAATTTTAAACCTTTTTTGGAAAACATTTAAATATTAAATTAACATTTTAACTGGGTTCTGTCCCAGTTACCTGCAAAATCTTTTAGACTGTATCTCTTTCCACCGCCTCATATTCATAACAACTTTTATCGCCTTCCGATTGATGAATATCTCTATGAAAACTCGCTTCATTTTACCCGACTATTTATATTGTAAAATATTCTTTTAAACACTCGATTCATTAGTCCTTGACCATAATAACGTTTCCAGCTCCTAATAGAAGCTTTTCACACAGATATAGTATCTAGGCCATTTTTCTATGAATCATATGGAAATTAATAGCAGATTAAATATATGTTTTTCTTATCGGTTATTAACATTTAATATATTGAGTTGGAAATATAACGATTTACATAAACTATTTATTCAAACATACATTTTAATACCAGTCCTGGAACATTGTCATACTCAGATATTTTAATCCAATCGGAGCTCATAAATCGGGAAAAATTGGCGAAGATCCGCTTGATATTCCTAATAATCTGATGCCTTACATATCTAAAACTGCAATGGGCATATTTCCCAAATTAAATATTTTTGGCAATGATTATTCCACCGTCGACGGCACAGGTAGAAATATCTCAGAAATTTTCTATAATTAATTATTCGAATCCACATTCTTCATCTTTATAAAAAAAATATCAATCATTTTATCTTCATGTTTAGGTGTCCGAGACTACATACATGTGGTAGATTTAGCTAAGGGGCATGTGTGTGCCCTTAAAACCATGACTCCAAAAATTAATAACGGATCTTTAAATAATAGCAAACAAGGTAAGGAGGCTCTAAGTCATAAAGATGATAAAAGTGATGGCGTCAGGATATATAACTTGGGAGTAGGAAAAGGTTGTTCTGTGTTAGAACTCATGCATAATTTCGAAAAAGTTTGCGGTAAAAAGATTCCTTATGAATTTCAAGCACGTAGAGCTGGGGACACCGCCTCTTGTTATGCTGATGCTTCGTTAGCGCTCAAGGAGCTAAACTGGAAGGCTGGGATGGATATTAACGAGATGTGTAAGTTTTTATTTTAGCAATTTGTCGTAAGCCATTATCTCCTTGATTAACGTATTAAGGATTATATATATATCTCAGTTTTTATACCAATAGTTTTCGATTACTCATATTATTTCGAATTACTAATTAATTTTATTTTGACATTCTGCATAACTTACAAATAAATTATCATTAATAAGGAAGCTTTCAATATTTTTAAATGAAAACAATAGCCCTACTAATCATCTATTTTATTATTAGGTCAAGATACTTGGAATTGGCAGAAAAATAATCCTAAAGGCTTTGCAACTGAAAAAATTTAGTATAATTTATGGAATAATTCACGAACATTAATTTATGAACATAATTTTTTAAAGTTGGGTCAATTTTTAAAAAAAGTTATTTATACGAATCAATCTATTTTTATCTAAAAAATTAATATATTATACTAAATTTTTATACGATATAATATTTTGTAATCCATATTTTAAGGATCGTCATGGTATTAAAAAAAATAGATTCTTGCTGACATGTAATTTTTTGACTTAGATATTGCTACTTTTAGTTGATTATTATAGGTTTCTATGTCCACTATTGGTCGAAATTGCATCCAAAACATTATTCTTAGGGATCCTCTTTACCCTTTTTCTTTAAAAAAATCTCCAAAAATTAGTTTAAATTTCTTTATGTAATAAAATTAAGTGGTTAGGTCCAATCAGTATGTACATACTATTTTAGAGGTATGTGCCTGCTTATAGATACTTTTAAGATACATTTTAATATACTTTTATTTAACTTATGATTCATTTTATTTCATATAAGCATAAAATTTAAATAAATATATATTAAAAAATATTAAAACTAATATAATAAAAATATATATAATGTAAAACTTATATTTAAGATATTAAAACTTATATTTAAGATATTAAAACTTATATATAAAATAAAATATTAAAATTTATATATAAATATTTATTAAATTTTTTTTTCACCATTTAAATCTATAAATAGTTCAAGATTGTGGATATTTTTATCATGTAGAGGTATATATAAATCCTTGCTTAGCAATGACGCCCATTAATTATTAAAAACAATACCATTATTGCAATTTTAAATTTATTTATAATTTTTTAAAATAATTTTATAGATATTCCTTCTGACATTTAATGAATGAATTATTAATGTAAAAAATTTAAGTAAATGCTGGTTTTAAGAATTTGTTCAAAAGAACGATAAAAATAGGGGTAATGACAATTGAATGAGAACAAAATATAAAAATATTGTTTACATATTTTATGCTCTCATAGAGTTTTGTTCGAGAACAACGGCGAACCCTTTATATATCTATGATAAAAATTGTATCTGTTTACAGATACATTTGTGAAATTATATCTAGATCTATTTTTGATGATGTATCTGTATCAGAGTTGATCGTTATTTGTCAAAAAAATTCGCGCGCTACCGCTATCGCTAATTGTTAAAAAAAAGTAGCTCGCTATTAGCTAATATTTTTAAAAAGTAGCTTTAGCTACTAGGCTGCTTTCATAGTGGAGACGGATCCGATTTTTACATCCGTTCCGTCAAAAGTCAATCTCATTAAAAATGATATATAAGTTCATAGTGTGTCCATTCCGATACCTTCCATCTTAAAAACGGATCTGGCAAATTTTGAAATCAAAACATTTTGACTTTTTGATCCGACAAATCTTATAGAGCGTTATAACGTTACTTATAAAATTTTTATAGTTATAAATTATGGATAAATTTAGGTTTACAATTTGGTGAATCAGGTATTAAAACTTTACAAATATAACATAGAATTTTTTAAATAGTTAGTTTTTACAGATATTTTTTAGGTGATGAGTTAAATTTTACTCTTCCATTTGTCTTCTCTATTTGTAACATACCTTGTTAAAAATAACTAAGCTTGTTTATGTTTTAATAATAAATTACCCTAAAAATATTAATGCTATCATTTGTTATATTGTATTAATACTATATCTCTATTTATCATAACTAAATAGAATTTTATTTTAATTCTAACATTATAATACATATATACATTATTAACTAATAGAATTTTTTGTATTAATTATAATAGCATTTTATCATAACTATTCCATTTATCTTCTCTTTGACTCTCATCTACCTTGTTAAAAATAACTAAATATAATTTTTTTTTTCTAATATTTTAGCTTGTTGATGTTAAAAATGAAAATTAATGTGTTAGATTTAATTGAAGCTGTAAGAGGATCTAAATTTATATATGATAAATTTAATGAAAGTTACAAGGATTCGAGCAAAAAATCCGAATTTTGGATAAATTTTGGTGAATCAGGTATTAAAACTTTATAAATATAAGATAAAATTTTTTGAATATATTTTATTAATTAAATTGAACACTTTCAATAATTATATATATATTTAGAATTGATCAAACAATATGATCATTCATTACCTCTGTTTTATATTTTTTAGGTGATGAGTTAAATTTTACTCTTCCATTTGTCTTCTCTATTTCTAGCATACCTTGTTAAAAATAACTAAGCTTGTTGATGTATTAATAATAAATCATCCTAAAAATATTAATTCTATCATTTGTTATATTGAATTAATACTATATTATCTCATGTAAGTATTTAGATAAAAAGATTAAGCTTACTATTTAATTCTTAAATTTGGTATTACAATGTTAATCAATATCTTTGAATAATCATTTAGGAGCAAACTTAATTTTTTAATTAAATTAAACACTATCAATAATTGAGCAAACAATATGATTATTTATCTGTTTTATATTTTCAGGTGATGAGTTAAAAACTAGGTGGAACAATCTCAGAGATTACCAAAATAAAGAATATAAAAAAACTCTGGATAAACCTAGTGGTTCAGCAGGACACCATATATATCTGTATGGCCGTATTATGAAGCATTATCTTTTTTAAACAAAACATTAACACCTAGAACACAAATATCCAACATAACCATATCAAATTCCACTCCGCTGTATGATATCACCACAGATGAAAATATATATGTAGAAAAAAATATTTCAAAATCGAATAAAAAAGGAAAAACAAATTTTAGAGAAAAATTATTTGAAAAAATAATAAAAATAGAGGAGGATAAAAAAGAAGTATCCTCCTTTGCTAAATTTATAGATGAAGAATTGTCATCTTTACCACAGGATCACAAAGATAAAGTGAAAATGAACATTATTCAAATGATTTTTTTTATATAAAAGTCAATTAAAAAAATAAATTATATATTTTTTAATATTTTTATTTTTAAATAAATATATTTTTTAATATTTTTATTTTTAAATAAATATATTTTTTAATATTTTTATTTTTAAATAAATATATTTTTTAATATTTTTATTTATAAATAAATATATTATTATTGTTAAACATATTTTAAATTTTTTATTACAAAATAATAAATATTTGTTTTGTGCTTTTTAAACTTAGCCTAACCTATAATTATATCATTTTAAGTACCATATCAGGAAAGGTCTGATAAAAATAAATTTGATTAGTCAAGGCTTACTAAGTAGGCAAGATATTACACTCAGGATCGTTTTTTTATATAAGCTACTTTAAAAAAAATATCACATTAAAAAATCAGTAGTAATACAGACCTCAGTAGTATCAATTTCTAATAAATCTTATTACCCATTCACCTACAATAGCAGACAATATTTATTTACATGTATAAATTTTTTTTAAGAATTTATTAAATAAAAACATGGGAAATTGGTACAAAATAATTATTTTATAAACAAGTTCTTGTATTTTTATAAAAAGAAAATATATACCAAAAAATATAAAGAAATTAATACATATAAATTCAAAATATTGAAAAAATAAATATTAATTTAAAATATTAGTTTGCCAGGGCAAAATGTCTATATTATTAAAATAATTGCTAAATAAATTTCTTATATTTTTATTTTGATCAGAACTATTTAATACTCTGTTGGTTCCATAAAGGATAATTTGAACCACCAGGATCAAAACTTATTATATTTAAATTTTCTTTAGTTAATATTATATTATGTAAAATACAAGTTGCTTTAATGATGTCTTTAAAAACAGTAACCTCTACCTGTTTTAATAAAATTCTCCACTTTGGGGTTAAAACCCCAAAACTACACTCCACTATCCTTCTTGCCCAGGATAGGCGGTAGTTAAATATTTTAGAATCATTATTTTTAATATATGGCTTCATCAAATATCTTTTCAGAGGATATGCTCCATCCCCTAAAATAACATGAGGCACCACTATATTTGAATTAGGTAAAAGCTTAGGGGGTTGAATTGGAAGCTCACCACTTTCAATTCTTTTTGATAGAAGTGAGTTTGCAAAGACTCCTTCATCACTCTGGCTTCCATAACTGGCAACATCTATAACCATAAATTTGCCATTATGATCCACCAATTCTTGAAGGATTATTGAAAAACTGTGTTCCTGTGTGTGGAGGCTTATTTGTCTTACAATGCTTCCCATCAATGGCCCCTAATAAAATATTAAAATTTTAATATAGCAAGAAATAATATAATTAAAAAATATTATCTTTTGCTTAAATATATCTATCACCTATACAGTTTGGGAAGTTCCACATCTCCTCAAAGCCTTGAGCTACTTCCTCAAACATCTCTAATGTAGGTACCATCATATGGATAGGTTGCAAAATATCCCATAAAGCCTTGATTTTATCTCCTATTATTTGCTTAATAGTGGATACTCCTAATTTATAATTATAAGATATGGAGACATATGAATCCCCGGTTGCAAGATATCTAGATTAAATGCAGTAAGAAATTATAAAAATGTATTTTAAAATTATAAAAATTAGTAATAAGATATAATGTGTCTGATAAAAATAATAATTAATAAGTTTTTCAACCTTTATTAATATAAGGGTTAGATCTCAATATTAAATATAAAATTATTTTAATATATATGATAAGCTAATTTTAATAAATTTATAAGATATATGCAGGTTAAAAAACTATAAATAAATACCTCAAGGTAATCATTAACTTTTTATCTGATGTAATTTGATTCTTGATAAAATTCGTTTTCTTTTTTGTGATTGTAACTTTTATAAGATTTAGTATATAATAAAACGTTTCCTATTTTTTAAAGTGGAATTATGAAAATACTATATTTAATAATATATTCACTTTTTTCATACGCATATAATTATAAAACTTTACATCATTTTCAGGTAATTTCGGCAGCAAAGTAAAATACCCTCCCTCCTTTTTTTCGAATTAACTATATTTTTTTCTTTCTTGACATAATTTAACTAAGAAATATTGATTCATTTTAAAAAATAAAATAATGTCTAATCTGTTTAAATCGAATCGTTATAAAAAAAATTCACTATGAAAGCCTTGTCGGACGCCGTCAAATCAGATGTTTTGACATCTAATCAGAACCGTCTCCACTATGAAGGTAGCCTTACCCTGAATTCATAGTGAGCGATTGCGATTTCGCCGCGATATCGCAGCGACCGATCAGCTGGATCGATCGCAGCGATTTTCATTATAGTGCAGTGCAAAGCGTTAAAAATTCAAAATGGTATCCATCCTCAAATTATTATTTTTTTACAGAATGATCTTGAAGAGGAGAAGATACTATCTTTTAATAAAACAAAAGAGGGCGAATTTTATGTCCTCTTTCCTAAACTATTAAAAAATGAGCCTAATTTTCAACTATATGAGAATGACTAAAGTAATTTTATTCTATTTTATCTATAATTAATTTTAATTTAGGAAACCTTTTATTATATACTCATACTTGTAAAACCTTTATTACATACCAAATGTACCAATTTTATAAAACATCCTATAAGTGTTGAAGAAAAGCTCATGGTTTGTTTAAGGTAAAAATAAAGCAATTTATTATTTAAATATATTTTTTATTTAGGTATTTAGCAACATAAGATTCATATAGTATAAATCAACACTGCTATTCTGATTCATTCCATGATTATGCTTATATTTTATATAAAAATCCTATATTATAGATTTTTATAAATTTAATCATATCTTATTTTGTATGTTATATAAATATCTTGTTTTGTATTTTATATAAATACCTTGTTTTGTATTTTATATATATTATAATAAAAATAAAGTTGTTATTAATATAGTTTCAAATAACAAAAATTTATTCAAAATAATTTTAATCAATAATCTTTTAATTTCTTTTTTTTCCTGATTGGTACAATCATAAATATCTTGTTTTGTATTTTATATATATTATAATAAAAAATAAAGGTACAAGGCTTTAATGCAGGACTTTTGGGAATAATTATATCATTCAATGTATTTCACAAAATGTTTATTTCAAATAATATAAATACATACAAAATATATATTTCAAATAACTCTCCCAAAATCCTACCATCAGCCTCATCGTGGCGGGGGAGTGGCAACGTCTTTTGGCGGCTAATGGCGGTCTAAAAGGTTCCCTGTGATCTGGGTCTAGAATAGGATCACCGTCTCCTCGACGGGGTGTAAAAACCACTTAAAGAGGTTGATGTCAGGAAGGGCATCCGATTGTAAAAACCTTACTACAAAATTTCCCTATGGTTACAACAAAGCATGGGCGGGGTACAGCCCAAAGTACCCCGTGGGCCTCCTCATCCGCCTACGACAAAAAGAAGGATGGGAAACCTGGTGGAACCACTATTCATGAAAATGAAACTTATGACGGCCATAAACGACCTGATAAAAAGTGGAGAAACCAGTTTACGGGTGATCGAGTTAGGGTCGCGACATGGAATGTTGGGAGTATGACGGAAAGAGCGGGAGAAGTCGTCGATGTATTGCACAGAAGACATATAGATGTGTGCTGCATACAGGAGACTAGATGGAAAGGAAATGGGACCAGAATGATTGGCAAGACTAACGAAAAGTATAAATTCTTTTGGCAAGGAGGTATTGATGGTAAGGCTGGAGTTGGGGTATTGGTTGCGGAGAAATTGGTAGACAAAGTAGTCGAAGTGAGAAGGCTAGACAACCAGATAATGGTTATCAAGATGATTTTTGGTAGAAAGCTATATAATATTATCTCGGCATATGTTCCTCAGGTTGGAAGAAGTGAAGAAGAGAAAGATATATTTTGGGACAGTCTATTGGGGGTGACATCGAGACTGGCAAATGAAGAGGGGATTATTCTGGCTGGTGATCTGAATGTACATGTGGGAGCGAGTAGTGAGGGTTATGACGGAGTACATGGAGGGTTCAGTTACGGCATGAGAAACTTGGAAGGAGAGAGGATTTTAGTGATGCTATGGATATGATTGTCTGTAATACAATGTTTAAGAAAGAATCAGAGAAGCTGGTGATTTATAAGTCGGGTAGTACCAAAAGTGCAGTGTATTACCTGTTATATGTGATCGATGTATAGTAAAAAATGTGAAAGTGATATCGGGAGAGGAATGTATAAATCAATATCGACTAGTTGTAGGAGATCTCACTCTTAAAGGTGCCAGGGTCACTAAAAGAAAGTTTGTCCCAAGGCTGAAGGTTTGGAAATTAAAGGAGGAGAGTGCTAGACGTCAATTCAATATAGCATTGGCGATTAGGGAGGCGGAGGTGGCACAAGCATCTGGAGTGAATGACAAGTGGGAAGCCATAAAGAAAGCCTGGGTAATGACAACTGAGGAGGTATGTGGATGGACAAAAGGGCCGCCTAGACATAAGAAGACTTGGTGGTGGAACCCGGAGGTAGCGAAAGCCGTGGATGAGAAACGGAGGTGTTTCAAAGTATGGTATAATAGCAAAGAAAATAGTGATAATGATATTTACAAGATGGCTAAAAGAAATGCTAAGAAATTAATAGCGAAGGCTCAAGAAGAAAAAAGACACGAGTTTGCTAAAGAAATGGAATGAGCTGATGGAATTGGAAATATGGTTCGAATGGCAAAACATATGTCAAAAAAGAGGCAGGATGTGATAGGTGTAAAGTGTTTGAAAAATATGGAAGGAAAAATGGCGATTGATGGTAGTGGTATTAAGAACACCTGGAAGATTTACATGAAAGGACTTTTGAATGAAGAAAATGAATGGGATAATAATATTAGTTGTGCAAAGGTAGAAGGCCCAGGGTGTAAATTTGGCAAGGACGAGATAAAGAGAGCAGTGAAAAAGATGAAAAAGGGAAGGCATCGGGGTTAACGATGGTGGTATCAGAGATGTTTAAAGGTTCTGATGATTTAGGGATTGAATGGTTAATGAATTTAGCAAATCAAATTTTCACAGAAGGTACTATTCCCGAGGCGAAGAAGTATGATTATCCCAGTATACAAGGGGAAAGGTGATCCTTTAGATTGCCGGTCTTACAGAGCTATTAAACTCTTGGAACATGCAATGAAAGTATTTGAGAGAGTGTTAGAGAAGCGGTTAAGGGAACAAATTAAAATTGATGAAATGCAGTTTGGTTTTACATCGGGAAAAGGCACGACAGATGCAATTTTTGTGGTGAGACATATTCAGGAGAAGTATCTTGCGAAGGAAAAGAAACTCTATTATGCGTTTGTTGATTTGGAGAAAATAAATTCTTAGATATTATTAATTACCAGAATCATTACTAAGATTTTGCTACAGAATCTTTGGGAATAAATATATCATCTGATATATTCTCACTATCAATGAGATCACTTAAATAATAAATATATTTTATCAATTAAAATGCTATATTTTACATTCATGTATACCTCCTGTTATTTCATTAAATATATCATTTGCATCTATAAAAGCTATTTTATCTATTTTCTAAAAAAAATTAAATTTAAATCATAATTTTAACTTGATCCTTTGGTTTTATATCATCAAAAAAGGTTGTCATTGATCATTTCAATTAATAAAAAATTAGCGCTAAATTTAAAAGTAGCGCAAAATCAAAAATTTTGAGCTATATTCACCAAAATCTGTATTTAACGAAGCACTATTTCAAAATCTCGCGATAAACACAAAATGATTTGTGTTTTAAAAAAATCGCGGCGATTTGCTTTCGCGTATCAAATCGCGCGATCGGTAACTATGAATGCGATATCATATTTACTGCATTTTATATTTATCGCGTCTAAATCGCAATCGCGATCGCGCCACTATGAATTCAGGGTTAGGCTACTTTTTATAAAAAAAATTTAAAAACAATTTTTTTTTTATTTTGCATATAATGTAATTGTATAGTAAATAATATATAAAAATCAACATTTATAAATATTAAAATATAGTTAATTTAGATTATAAAAAAATTTATGTAATAAATTTGAAATATTTATGGTAATTTGTTGAATTTTAATAATAAAATCATATAAATATTATCATCCCCAAGTCTAGAGCGACGATCAGAAAGTATCAGTTTTGCCTTACTAAATAATCTCTCTGTGTCTCACCTTCAGCATTATCCTCACCGAATATTCTATATTCATATTAAATAGAATAAATTATTCATCCCGTTTTAATAGAAATGTGTAGTGATATTTATCAAAAATGGAGTGGTAAAATCATTAGGTTGCTATTCTAAATTTTAAACCTCAGGAATTATGATGTAACTAAGTAAAAATATTTTATCAAATGAATACATTGAATTCCCTGTACTGTATATAAATCGATGGATATTATTCAATAAGAAATAAATATAGTAAAAATCATACATGAAATATTCAATAACCATATCATATTAAATGTTAAGCTCAATGACACTGTGCAATAAAAACTAATGAAATAATCCATATCTGTTGTAAATTTTATTAGTTAAATTTAAATTCACT
The DNA here is from genome assembly GCF_954871325.1 of Gordionus sp. m RMFG-2023. Taxonomy (NCBI): domain Eukaryota; kingdom Metazoa; phylum Nematomorpha; class Gordioida; order Chordodea; family Parachordodidae; genus Gordionus; species Gordionus sp. m RMFG-2023. The sequence goes on from NC_088776.1 coordinate 45,243,427, forward strand.
TATTTTTTTATAATTTGATATAAATTATGATATAATATTACTAAAATATGTATGTATTTAGTTAATAAAAATTCTATATATAATGTGAAATATTAAACAACTTTTAAATAAATACTGAAAAATTTAATTAATAACTTAACTATTACTTGATTTAATTTTATTACTCTAAATATTTTAAAAATTACTCTATAATACTGAAGGCTTTCAGCTAATTGGACCACTTATCGGTCACCATCTTGCAAACTTTATTATGAATCCTAAAAGAGACGTCAATAATTTTATTTGCACATTGTATGTCTGGCATCCTATTATCCTTTTGAGGGCTAATGCTACTGATCTTCTTTTTAAAGTCCTAGGGTCTAGCCAATGGCCTTGATTCCCAAATAAGCTCTAAAAATATTTAATCAGATCAATTTATAAATATAAATAAGTGTTTACCTTCTGTTATGTGTCCAACTATCTGCCGTGGTACATATATGAGATATCTCTGACAATTCTACTATTAAAGCATCTTTCATCACTTCTGCTATTTTATTCACAAGTGTCTGGCGACATAAAATAGTTGTACCAGGTGATAAAGTTTTAATCATCATAGTAAATGATGGATTATCAACCAAGGCCATTGGCTGAACTTTATCAATTATAAAATCCACAATAACTTTATCAGTTAATTTCTGAGAAATATTAGCATTTGTATTATTAATTATTTTGTCTAATGGAATTAGTCTTTTTGGATGTAGATTCACCTATGCCAAAGTTATTTAAATGTTGTTCAATTTTCTTAAAACTATTAGCAGTCTTATAAAATAAATATTATTATTTTATGTAAAAATGATAATTTACCTTTAGGTGTTTCTTGAGGTTATAGCTACTGGATTGCATTGAGGAAATATTTTTTTTACATTTTAAACATATAAATTTGAAGCCAGTTTTTGTTTTAATATTTATCTTGAAAAATTTTTGAAATCTAGGGAATGAGAAAGTATTGCTATGAATATTATTTTCTTCTTTGGTATCTTCCATTTCATTAATATCATTGTCTGACTCTGAATCACTTTCAACGATTTGGATATCCATATGCGATGCCATTTTAAATTATTAACAGGTGATTTAGGTTTATAATACAAATTGAAAATATATTTTATTTCAAAATTAAATAATAAATCATAAAAATTATAATTAATTATGGTAATATATTTAAATTTTCGTGCTTATACTTACATTCATTATATTTTTTAAAAGTAGCGCGCTAAAAAATTAAATAATTTCAAAAAAAGTAGCCGCTATTAGCTATAGCTACTAAAAAAGATAGCGCGCTAAGTAACGCGCTACTTTAACAACTCTGATCTGTATCTAGCTCATTTAAAAAGTATCTTTTAACAACTCCGATTATTAGGGATAATAAAATTAAAAAAACTGCTTTTTAACAAAAAGCAACAGAAAAATTAATACCACCAACATCGAGGGAGCAAAAGATTTTTTTTAAATCATCATTTTTATTAAATTTAGGGGTGTACCTAGTTTTGTTAAAAAGCCCGATTAAGATATTAGCTAAAATAATATTATGTAAGCATCGAGATTTGGCAAATTGATGTCCAAGCATTTCTGCCAGCTATGAGCAAAATCTTTAAGTTTACATAATGTAATTTTGAAATATTTTTTTTAATAATTAAGAGGCCATATTATAGGATCGGAATGGAAAAAGTTATAATATTGGCTGATCACCGATATTTAAAAAAATGAAAATCGATCCGATCCGATAAAAATATCGGTGCATCCCTAATTAAATTTTATTTGCAAAAATATTTAGATAAGGGTTGGATGATGTTCATTATAACAATATAAATTATTTTAAAAAATTAGCAATTATTTTTATAACTAAAAATATTTTAATAATATTTTATTAATTTTTTAAAATAACATATATATATCAGTTAATTCAATATTTATTTCTTAATTTTTTTATTCATTAAATTAAAATATGCCACAATACAAATCGGGGTCAATACTACAACTTTTTATTGCAAAAAAGGGAAATATTGGAATTTATGAATGCAGATTTTGCTCAAAACGCCCTTTTTCTTCAAGTAATTGCGGACTAAAGGATCCTAATAGTTTAAGAATGATGAGCAAAATGGAATTTTACTTCTAACATCAACATCATGACTGAGCATGCACCTACTCCCTACCATCTTGTTTACAAAATTCAATACAACCAATTTATATTTAAATAAAAGTATGTTTACGAAGGCATGATTGTCTTATTGTATTTTAAAATTTTATACAAATGATTGTGAAAATAAAAAATTTGCAATACATTAATATTGTACCAATAAAATATTTTAAAAAACCAATTTTTTTTCGTTTGCTTTTTCCGCCGGTTTTTTCATACCTAATGATCAGAGTTGTTAAGATAATTTTTAAATGGAGATACTACAGATACATCATTTAAAACATATCTAGCTACAGATACATCATACAATTTTTATCATGTTTATATAAAGGATTCACCGTTGTTTTCGAACAAAAACTCATTATGAGAGCACAAAATTAAACAAGATAATAATAAAATGTCAATACCCCTATTTTTATTTAAATAAATTATCCAAAATGAGCATTTATCAAAAAAATATATTTACATTAAACATATAATTTATTCATTAAAATTGAGGGGAGTATCTATAAAATTATTTAAAAAACTAAATAATTTTACTTGCTTAAAATAATTTCGTGCATCAATGGTATTGTTTTAAATAATTAATGAGCATAGCTAAGCAAGGATTTATATTCCTTTATAGTGCGAACAAATTGAGTGTTTACGTTTCCGGTACGTTTTTCAACGTACATGATAAAAATATCTTTCACAATCTTGAACTGATATCTATAGTTTTAAATGGGAAAAAAATGAATTTAAATATATTTTTTTTATATTTAAGTTTTAATATTTTATATATAAGTTTTAATTTTAATAAGTTTTAATTTTTTATTTTTACAATTTTATACATATTTTTTTTTTATTATATTAGTCTTAATATTTTTTTATTATATTTATTTAAATTATATGCTCATAATGAATTATGCATTTAAATAAAACAGATACAGATATACCATATTTTTATATCTGGATTCTTAACAACTCTGCTAATTATTAAAGGGTCTAACCAATCATAATCATTTTTTATCACGTGATAATCAAATGTTGAATTTTTAGAGTGTTTTTTTTAAATTTATAAAAGAAATTCAAACTACAATAATGAAGACTAGAAAAAAAAGTAGTTCTTGAGAGTTGTGTTGTTATAGTTCTTAGGATAAGGAGAACTAATTCTTAGTAAACATCCAAAAGTAAATAAAAATGGCCTTTATAAATTTTTTTACGAATAATCAATGCTTAAAATAATATCATATTTAATCAATATTCTGACAGGGCTGATATATAAAAAATAAAAATTCAGTTTTTAATTTTATATTGAAAATATTTTTTGTTTTTGGATATAATTTTTTTTATCTCCAGCCCTACTCATTTAAACCCATTTTTTATCTCCAGCCCTACTCATTCAGACCCATTTTTTATCTCCAGCCCTACTCATTCAGACCTATTTCTATCCACTCTAATTTCGTAATATCCCATTTTACCTGAACTTCATTTCTTTATAAATATTAAATTTTTATCTTATAATCCTTTTCACTCTTGCCCCTTCCTCCATTTAAAAAACTCCACCATATTACTTTCCACCCCTCACTTTCATTCATTTAAACTATTTTTCTCCAATCTTACCGAATATTTATACTATAAATATTTTTTACCTTATTCCCCAGGCCCCCTCTGGAATTCATATATCACCCTCACTTTTATCTATTCTAACTTCCTACACTCTTATCTAAAATTTTCTTATCAAAGAGTATTATTATTACCATAATATTCCTTTTACTGCTATAATTACCCTCAATTACAATAATTTTGTCAAAATATTCCCTAAATATTTTGACTAATTATTATTATATTGATCCAAGATTCGCTAAACATAAAGCATAGCGAACAAAAACATACATTTTGGCTTTAAAAAAGCGTTTTTTTTAAACTATAATACAAAATATATTAGAGGGTTGATATTTTTCAGGGTTTAACACTTTATATAAGCTGTTAAGATAACCCTCTACAAATAAAATTTGTAAATTTTTTTAGTTATGTATAGTTTTACCCATGGAGATAGAATCTAAACCCTTTTGAATATAGTTCTATCTGAACTTTTCTAATAACTTTTTTTTAGTTAAAAAGTTTTATAATATGATAAAATAAAATTCTAAAAAATGGATTTGCCAAGTTTAAATATGTCTAAAATTTAAAACAAAATTGGCCTAAATATCTTATAGTTTTCGTTAGAGAACATGATGTCTTTTTTAATTGACCTGAGTTTGCATACATATAATAATCAGGCAGCGATATGATAAAAATTATTGTAGCGATCATATAACATGCTTTATAATGCATGATTTGACATTATATGTAATTAATAACATTGTAACTACTTTCCTTAAATTTAATTAATTTTTTAATAGAATATAATCAATAATTGCAATTTACTTATAATTTAGCCGTATGGGTGATTTCGAATCTTTTTTTACATTAGACTCCCATGGCACCTCCGAAACAAGTTAATTATTCTTTTAATACAATTTAATAGTAACTGGAAGCTAAATTTAAATGGTCAATATTTCGTTCAATTTTATTTTCAAATAATATAAAAACAATATAAATCGACGGGTGCAAAATGTGTCACCTACCTTCAAATCAGAAAGAGCCATTATCAAACTATCAGTAGCTTCCTAAAACATATTAATGTGAAATAGAGACCCAGAGGTACCATTTGATCGACACGGATTTTTTCAAAATATATTATATTTATTTTTAATTTTTATAGCTAATAATGATAAAATATTTGGTTTTAAAAATATACAGCCCGGTCCTAGTATTTTTTAGGCACGGCCCTAGTATATTTAAGAAAATTAAATTAAAATACGGCCTGGACCGTGTGCGCGGGCTTAGGTTACAGGTCTCTGATGTAAAGGTATATTTAAATTATAACATTTTGTTCCTAATCTTATGAAGTAACATTGTTATCCTCATCAGTAATTATTTATAGGTTATTTGCAATATTAACATTTTTAAAAATATAATAAAAAAACGTTTACATAACGACCTGCGAAAAAAATGATATAAAAATTTTTTTTTAAAATAATCATATAAAATTATATTCATTATATTTTGTTGATTAAGACGAAAAACAGCTCAAATATTAATCCTGAGAATACTTATCTAAACATTATGTATGATATTCCATTTAATAACATCAAATTTTGTTGCAATTGTTAACATCAAATGTGAAAATAGAATGTTTATAATTTATATTTAAATTTATCATCATATCGGTCTATATATATAACGAGTATAACTATTATATTTTTCATGTATAAATATAAAAGCCAAATAAAGTTTCACATAATTTTTTGATTTTTTCAAACCCTACTATATTTTTAACAATAAAGAAGGAATTGTATGTAATCATAAATATTACTAGAATTGGTAATGATAAATAATCACAAAATTTTGTATGCAATTGTAATTAATTACAATTTTTAAGGTATTATGACCATCCCTGTTATGAAGATTTTAAATTTTTCGATATATATTAACTTATTAATGGTCACAACTTTTTTCAGCCGATAGAAATTCTTGATTTTTTCAAATTATTTATTTTAGTCTAAGTAGGAAATCATAAAAATCACCATTAATAGGAAATATGAACCGTTACATATCTGCAACGTTGACCATTAGCAGTATAAAAATAAGATAAAATTATATTGCAAAAAATCAACATACGATAGATAATTTCAAAATTTATTATATTTTATATTTATATAGATATAATTTTGTAATTTTTATATTTTATAAATTTTTTAAAACAATCAATATATATTGTTATTTGACACATATGTATCTTGTTTGGCCATGACAAAACTTACAACGTCGCCTTTTGTTTTCGATAATAGTTGTAACATAATGACCATAAGAATTTCAGGTTTTTCACTTATTGGAAAATTGATTAGGATTTCTACTTGTACCCAGAGAATTTTCAAGTCTATTTTCTCTTATAGTCCCAGTTGGGAAAAACTCAAGATGCCTCAAATGCGATAAAAGCCTTAGAGATGTAAAAAAAATTATTGAAGTAATAGAAATCAAAGAAGGTGCTTGGACAACTTTGAGTAAATTGTAACAACCGTACCTCTTAATCCAAGATTCTAAGTCATTGGGCTTTTATTTTTACCTTGATATATATTAAATGCAAATGTATATCCATCGGAAGAAACAAGAGTCCATGATTTATATCCAAATCGAATAGGTTTACCTGATAAAAATTTTAAAGGAATGTCTTCCTCGATGTATCATTTGCTCATCTAAGCATAAATTATGTAAAAATATACCGAATTGTTGAAATTTTTTATTAAGTAAATTTAAATAAGGGCAGACTTTATAAAGATTATCCTCTTATATAGATTCTTTTTGATATAGCGAAATGTCTATTGTATCATTGAATTCCAATAAATCTTTTCGCCACTGATTCAGTTGTAATAAAATTTGGTCTATTGTTTTAGTTGGAATAAATATATGATTGATCCACAAGCAGTGACTATATTTCTTGAACAAAAAATAATTCAAAGATTTCTATTGAAGATTTTCCGATCAAATCAAATTGAAGATTAGATAATAATTCCTTATCATTATCAGTAGGTCTAAATGTGTAAATTGGATCAATTTTTCTTAATTTTAAATTATTTAAAAAATATAATTTGCTTTCTTGATTTGTAGATATTGGGGATTCTGAGACAATATCAATATCTGCTGGATTATGGATTTCGATCTCCCCTGCAGTATCTAGTGGAAGATTAGGTGTGTCTAGATCGTTTTCATCTAAATCTTCTTCATCACTAAAGCGGAATTAGACGTATAACTACAATATCTGTTTCATCACCAGGCCTTCATTGAAAAGCATGGATAGGGTTCATCAACTGTTTGAAATTGTTTTGCCATAATAATATTCTAATATTAAAAATTTGGCAAATATAAGATGATAATAAATAATTTACAAATTTTTATATTCAAATGGAAAAATATAATGAGAAAAACAATAAATTTATGAATTTTCTGGAATTTTTTTTATAAATAATAAAAATATTAAGAAGAAGAACAAAAATTTATAATAAAATATTATGCCAAATTTTTTTTTTATTATTATTTTTAGAAAAATTATTTTTTTGAATCCTTATGTGGTTAACGTTGCATAAATGGTACAGTAAAAATGATTATAAATTCGAGAATAGATAGAATGATGGATCAAGATTAATTAGAATAGGTTAAGGCATCTACAAGAAATAAATTTATATCAATTGCATTAAAAAAATAACTAATCTTTCAACGAGGGAGCCTAGAACTGACATTTTATAGTCCAAAATTATCGAACTTCATTGGCATCAAGCACACTCAAAAATAAATATTTTTTTAAAAATGTTATTTTTAATGTTATATTACAATTTTCGAGCTATAAGAATCAGGTGAAAGTATTTCAATTCAAAAAATTTATATGTGAAAAATCAATAAATAACAACTATTGCAGATATGGTACGTTGACCATTAGTAGGTTAAGGCCATGTAATAGTCTCAAGACTGAACATAAGTGCAGAAACCTTTTTAATCGGCTCGGGCTTAAATCTATAGTAAAATTGGACCGGACTCGTGTTCAAAGCCTTTAATTGAAAATGATGTGAATATAAAATGATAATTAATATTACTATGGAATTAGAACAAAGCAAAATTAATATTTTTCAATTAAAATTTTGGGCATTGTTTATTAAAGGATATATTCGAATTAACCTTGTAAGGTTTATTAATCGTTTATTTTAATTTTTATGATAACTCATCCAAATTTACCCGTATAGGGCAATTTCACTTCTAATCCCCCTTTTCTAATTTCTTTAAATGGGAATGTCTTTAATGAGACCCATTATTTTCCTATCTTTATCCGCCACATTCATCCATATCGTTTCCTGTCTATGATAGAGAATCTTATTCTCTCTATTTCCAAAACAGTTAATCTCTTCACCAGAGTTGTTAAACGCTACTTTTAAAAGTAGCGCGCTATCGCTATTTGTCAAAAAAGTAGCTTTAGCTACTTTTTATAACAAAAATTTACAAACAAATTTTTTATTTTTTGCTTATAATGTTATTGTATAGTAAATATATAAAAATCAACATTTATAAATATTAAAATATAGTTAGATTATAAAAAAGTAATAAAAATAAATATTTATGGTAATTTGTTGCATTTTAATAATAAAATCATTTCAATATTATCATCCCCAAGTCTAGAGCGACGATCAGAAAGTATAAGTTTTATCTTACTAAATAATCTCTCGACACTAGCACTTGAGGGTAAGGGCGTATTTAATCTTATATACATATTATTAATATAAGATAGATTATCAATAATTTTATTGCAAGTACATCGTATGTCTGGCATCCTATTATCATTTTGAGGGCTAATGCCACAGATCTTCCTTTTAAAGTCCTAGAGTCTAGCCAATGGCCTGTGATTCCCAAATAAGCTCAAAAATATTTAATCAGATCAATTTATAAATATAAATAAGTTTTTACCTTCTGTTATGTGTTTAACTATCTCCCTGCTACATATATATGATATCTCTGATAACTCTACTATTAGAGCATCTTTCATCATTTAAAAGTTATCTGCTATTTTATTCATTAGTGTATGGTGGCATAAAAATTTTGTACCAGAAGATAGTTTTAATCATCATGGCAAATGATGAATTATCAACCAACGACATCGGCTGAGTATAAATTATAAAATCAACAATAACTTTATCACCTAATTTCTGAGAAATATTGTCATTTGCATTATTAATTAATTTGGTTTGAATTGAATTAGGCTTTTTGGATGTAGAGTCGCCTATACCAAAATTATTTAGATGTTTCTCCATTTCCTTAAAACTTATGAACAGTCTTATAAAATAAATATTATTATTTTATGTAAAAATGATAATTTACCTTTAGGTGTTTCTTGAGGTTATAGCTGGATTGATTTGAGGAAATATTTTTTTTTACATTTTAAACAAATAAATTTGAAGCCAGTTTTAGATTATATATATTTATTTAAAAAAAATTTCAAATCTAGGGAATGGGAAATTTGTATTATAGCTATTAAGAACATTTTCTTCCCTGGTATCTTCCATTTTTTAATATCATTGTCTGAATCACTTTCAACGATTTGGATATCCATAGGCGTTGACATTTTAAATTATTAACACGTGATTTAGGTTTATAATACAAATGAAAATATAAATTACAAATTGAAAATATATTTCAATTTCAATATTAAATAATAAATCATAAAAATTATAATTAATTATATTATATTTAAATTTTCATGTTTATACTTACCTTATTTTTTGAAAGAATCAGATTTTATAATTTTTATACCTATTATTGACCAATACATGTGAAAAGTCTAATAATTAATTAATCGATTGTTTTAAGTTAAAAAAGATATCGAAATTGATTATTTGAATAAAATAATGATTATATTTAGATTCTACATTTCTTTTATCAATTATCTCCTTCCATAATAAAGTTTTATTTTAAAATATAATTTTCAAAAAAAAAAGTAGCAGGGTAATAAATTAAATAATTACAAAAAAATTAGCCACTATTAGCTATAGCTACCAAAAAAGTTAGCGCGCTAAGTAGCGCACCTAATCATACCTGACTAATGAATGCCCAAATCATCTCGGTCTATTACTTCTCATGGCATACCTATTACTTCTAGTATTGCCTAAGTAAATTCTTCCCACTTTCACCAAATATATCTACTCAATATCCAATCCAATTTTATCAAAACCATAATCATATATAAGCCTTTCATACTTTTACAAATAATATTTTTTCTTTCTCCTGACCTTTTAACCCCATTTCCATCAGCAAACGTATTGCTACTTTTTTTTACCCTCTTGCTTTCATTTAAAAATTTTATCCGTCAAGTCAGTTTCACTATTTTTTATCAATTCGAGATCACCAGCATATAAGAGCTTGAAAAATCCTTTAAGCATCTCTAACCATCACCTACTCTCCATTACTATAAATAATAATGGACTCGAGATAGATCTTTGGTATAGTCCTTAATTTACTTCAAGGCATTTACTATCTCCATCAGCGGTCCGGACTAAGAATTGTGACCCCCCCCCCCCTATATATCACCATCAATATAGATATTAACCATTCATCTATCTGCACTAAACTTTCTCTCTAATTATCTTGTAGTGGCACCCAGAAGTAAGCCGAAATACATTTGACCGATTTTCAGTTGATTATTTATGTTTCTCGAATATTAGAAAGTCATTGCGTGTTCTAGGAGCGTAATATTACCATTTACCTTTGTATTCTAGGATAGTCACATCCTAAGTATAGAACCTTCAGTAACAATCAAATTGCATAAATTAGTAATATATAACTAGGTCAGAAGCCTTTATTATTTCTGTTACTACCTTTTGTCGTATCTGCTACTTTTACTATTTAGCGTTATTTTAACTTCTTCTTTGCTGACTCTACAGTTAGGCCCTTCTACCATTATAACAACGCTATCCCTTTCATTCTCCTCATTAAGTAAAATTTCTATTCTTCGAAACATTCTTTATTTCCTCACAATCGATCACCTTTTTTAGAAAATTTTTAAACATTTTATGCCTTATCTTGTTTTTTGCGATCTTTAACATTCCTCTTTCCTACCTTATTTTTCGCTGCTTTTGCAAATTCTGTCTTTTGATTTCTTTCATTTTCGTGATTAATTTCTTTGCATCCTTTATATGCCTCTTTCACCAACATATATATATATGAAGAAATTCGAAGGAGGCAAACCGCCCTCTAAAATCTATGCTTACCCAAATGACATTATCATTGGCTTATCCACTAATAAAGGCGGCTAAATTTCTATGCAATATTAAATACTGAGTTTTTAATCTTAATGGCCTAAATAAGCTACTAGCTGCATTAAATGATTGGCAACTACTATTTAATATAAACATTTTTATAGAAAATAATAAAATTATTATATATAATCAAAGATTTATTATAAGAAATAGTGGTTGAGGTATTTACAAAGGTAGAAATTATAGAAATTACAAATTATATTGCAATTGTGATATGAGTTGCTTTTTTGTACTTTCACGATAGCTTTGGCTACAACATTCCACCAAGTCTCCTTATGCCTAGACAACCTTTTGCCCACCCACATCGCCAGATGCTTTCAACCAGGTTTTTTTTCCTGATACTACGGGAACCTCAGTCGCTCTCATGGCCAGTATCTTAGCAAATTTTTTCTAATTCTTCAAATCTTTAGCTATGGCACAAACCTCTTATTTTTCACATGCCTTTAACAATTAAATCTCCTATAAATAAACTTTTATACGATACATTTCTATCCTTATCACTTTCACATTATTTATAAATAACATAATACAAGATTTATTTTGATAAATTTGGGACTAAATTTTTTTGTTTGTTACAATATATTTTGAAAATCGGTTACAAAGAAGCCTATTATTTCTTCATAAAAATAAGCTCCTAAACTAACCAAAGTTGCGTAGGAGCATCTGTGTAAGTTTGGGAAGACAAGGGGTGTATTGCAATTAAGCCTCCCTCACGAATTTTATTTTAAAAAGGGACCCGCCAATAAATTCTATATTTTTTCAAAAGTGTTAAACTTGAATCCCTTTATCTTTTTCATATTTTTTTTTCTAGCCATATAAAATAGAGAAGCGATAAGCTTTATTTTTCATTAATAACAATATATATGTAGCCGTTGTTTCTGCTATATTTAGAGCATAGAGTGAGGTTCGCCACAAAGTAATAGTGATATATCGCTCCATTTTTAACAGGTTTTGATCCTACTTTAAAAAAAACAAATCGAATTTTTAAGCAAATATCTAGCCTCGATCAAAAAGGATAGCTCAAACTTGAAAAAAAATATAAACTAGCCTAAGGCTTAACGTTTTTTTGACTGCTAGGATTTAGTTAATTTAACAAAACTACGGGCAAGAAATGGTCCAATTTTAACAAAATCTTTTATATAGGAGTTTGAAATTTTCAAATAGGTAGGTTGTTAGGAAAAATCAATTAACTATAAAAGAAATAAAAAATTGGGATATTCTTTTATCAGATTTTTAGGCGTCCTTTTGCCATTTATTTATTGATCGACTGATATATAAAAAATAAATCATTAGGGACATGTTAAAATAATAAAATATTATGTATGCAACGTTTACATGACAGAAAATTGGTAAACTTCCCTTCAAATTCCCCCCCCCCTACATTGCAGCAGCCTTTGGCCCAAATATTCACCCATCCTTTATACTCTAAAACCTCATGATATTAATTAAAATAATCTTTGAGCCACCATTAATAACCTCAAAACAGTTATAATTAAAATTTCAGGTATGATTATT